>NC_143515.1:18942311-20293557 GCF_031878675.1 Megascapheus bottae
CAACTGAGGAGCAAAAAGCTTCTCTGTATTTGTGATATTCATCTCCTTCTAAAAACAACCTCCTGAATCTTACAGGGATCCCTTCTCAACTTGTTGAGGGAGTGGTCAACCTTCAGTCAATCAGAGGTAGCTTTGAAATTTTAATTATAACATGCTGATGATGATTCTGAATTCTGAACACATTCTGAGTAGGAAAGAAATTAATATTGCACCCACATTTATTTTGTTGCATCCCTTGTGTCAAGCACTATTTCTGTTTCAGAAATATGCCTTATCTATTTTGTGATAATACTTCATTTTCCATTGTTTTAGACTTATTGAAACCCTCACTATGCTCACAAGTTGATATAGGAAAAGGCATTTGTGAACATGTCTTGGACAAAGCCATCTTCGATATATTCTGAGATTTGGCTGTGGTTTCACTGAGTCCGCAGCCGTGAGCTCCTCTCATCTCTTCAGGAGGTACATTTTACACCATTCCTCTCCTCTCTGGTTTGCTGTGAATGCTACAAATTTACTGGGATCTCTTCTCATCTGCTCTGAACTTACAAACTGGAGGAGATTCAATACAATCAGTCCACAACTGCAAAGAAACATGTAGACAGATGGGAAGTATGGACACATGAGAACTTCATTCTCATTTCTTGTTTATAATTCTACTTTATTATACATTATTATTTGCACAAAGGATTACAATTAAATAACTCAGTTTATAAATGCAATGCATCGTGATCTCTCGTTGCTTTCATCGTCCTGCCACATCCTTCCCAGACCAGCTCCTCCCTTCCAAACACAGTTCTATGTATAAAAATGTAGTAAATTACTAAATTAGAATTTACTAATTACTTATTTACTTATTTACTACATCTGTTTGGTATATGCAAGACTTTTGATTACTCTCGTTAATAATGATGCAATATGGGTCACTAGGAGACTGTACCTGCTACCTTGTTCCATGGGGTCTTAACTAAATTTTATCTATTTACATATATTCATATTTTTCAGATTAATTTGAACTCAGCCAGAAGCCAAGAATGCTTTGGCCCTCTTAGCTCTAAATAATACCATGAGATCAAACCACACAAAAAAAATAATATCCAAACCTTCCAAAACTAGAGCACAGAAACTTATATTTGACTTTATACTTTCTCAAAACTGGTCCTTAAAAACTCATGATCCCTTTATATTTCCCATGGTGTACACAATGGCATCTAGAAAAAAATAATGAATTTGATATGGAGCATCAAATCCAAATTAATTTTCTGGTAGTGTGATTCAAATATTTGATGTGTTGTTAACATATTAATTGAAATAAGTTTTTTTTTGAATCTCATTTCCAGAAGAAAAACAGCCTGACTACAAAAAATCTGACAAACCTTTAAAGTGAAAAAATAATAGTAATACATTAATCAACTGTACACTGTATAGCATTCACACATACCTAAAAATCTAATTGCACTTCAAAACTTTTATTCAAAATTGGAAAATGCAGGCAATCAAAAAGATGATAGCATTCGTTTTGCTCTACCACTTGAGCACTATACCACTTCTAGATTTTTGTATGCATGAGGTACCCAGGACTCGAACCTGGGTCTTCATGCATGCTAGGCAAATATTCTACAATGAGGCCATTCTTCGAGCCCAAATAATTATTTTCTTAAAGCTCTCACTTATAGAAGAATAAAATAACACTACTTGCAACAGATCAATGTTGAAGGTGATGAACACACTTCATTTCCCCCAGAGGAATTGAACTCGGGTATCCTGCATGCTAGGAAGCATTCTATTTCCATGCCAAATTTACAGTCCCAGTTTAATAACATTACAAGAGATAACTCAGCATTATATTAGCTTAAAATATTGCACTGCTATACACTGAAAACTTTACAGGAAGAAATAGGAGATACTCTAGATCTCCTTGGCACAGGTTGAAACTTTCTTAAGAATCACAACAAATCAGAGAAAGGCTGGATAAGTGGGACTGCATTAAACTGCGGAGCTTTTGTATGGCAAAGGACATAGCTAGTAAATTAATTAGGAAGCCTACAGAGTGGGAGAAGATCTTCACCAACCAAACAACGGACAAAGGCCTCATATCTAAAATATATCAACAGCTCAAAAAATTGAATCACTCCAAAACTAATCTCCAAAGTAACAACCATCCCATTAAAAATGGGCCAAAGACTTAAAGAGAGTCTTCTCTGAAGAAGAAACAAAAATGGCCTTTAGACACATGAAGAAATCCTCAACATCTCTGGTCATAAAAGAAATGCAAATCAAAACAACTCTAAGATTCCACCTCACTCCAGTTAGAATGGCCAGGATCAGGAAAACGAATAATAACAGATGCTGGAGGGGATGTGGCCAGGAGGGATCACTACTGCACTGTTGGTGGGAGTGCAAACTCGTTCAACCACTATGGAAAGCAGTGTGGCAGTGCCTCAAAGGCTAAACGTAGAACTCCCCTATGACCCAGCAATTCCACTACTTGGCATTTACCCAACCACCCAGAAACAAGGACATACTAAACCCACTAGCACAACAATGTTCATTGCAGCACTATTCACCATAGCAAAGATATGGAACCAACCTAGATGTCCCTCAGTTGATGAGTGGATCAACAAGTTGTGGTA
The DNA here is from genome assembly GCF_031878675.1 of Megascapheus bottae. Classification (NCBI taxonomy): domain Eukaryota; kingdom Metazoa; phylum Chordata; class Mammalia; order Rodentia; family Geomyidae; genus Megascapheus; species Megascapheus bottae. The sequence continues at coordinate 18,944,945 of NC_143515.1, forward strand.
TTTGTACACAATGGAATTCTATTCTGAATGAGATGAGATCTCTTCTAATCTCATATGAGATAGAATCCTTAAGAGACTCAATCCTCTCCTTCCACAACCTAAGAAGAAATAGGTGGACAGAGATGAAATAGTGGACAATTAAAAACTGGATGTATGTTTTTTTTGTTTTCAATTCTATTTTTATAATCTACACGTAGTTGTACAAAAGAGTTACCATTAAACATGTCAGTTTATAAATGCAAAGCATCTTGATCTATGTGAGCTTTCAACTCAGTCCCTCCCAATCCAACTACGCTTTTACATACATTTCTATTTATAAAAATACATTTTAATTACTAAATATGAATTTATGACTCTCAGGATACCTATATGGTAGACAGAAGACTATTTTCTACTCCTTTTTTTCATCACCTACCTGTAGGATACTTCACATCAGGCATTTCCCATCAATTCTTAGGAAAAATCATGTCATGCCATGCCATCCAGGTTTGTGAGTCTTACATGTTTCCCTACCAGATATTCTATTAAGCTTTTGGATGACATTTGTGTCAACTAATGGAAAGCATTTGCTCTCAGAAGCTGAGATGTTCTCTAAATCAAGGATTCCATTCTTCTCTAACTTCACAGTGTTCCTTAAGGAAGCATAGTTCTTTATGAATCATATCTTTCCGGTACTAAGTAAAGCAATTTTTCTTCTTTGTTCTTTCTTTTTTTTTTTTAACAGTCCCAGCATTTGCACTTAGGGGCTGGGCACTGTCCTTGGGCTTTCTCAAAGCTAGTGCTCTACCACTTCAGCCATAGAACCATTTCCAACTTTTTCTGTATATGTGGTACCAAGAAATCGAACGGAGTGCTTTGTGCATACCTAGACAAACACTCTACCCACTAGGCCACACTCCCCTCCCCAAAGTAAAGCAACTTTTTGTATGCTGGGCCTAGAGCTAGAATCCAGTACTCAAGAACTTCCCTGAGTTTTGTGCTCAAGGCCAGTGTTCTTCCTCATGAGCCACAGCTTCACTTCCAGTCTTTGGGCTCCTCAATGGAAATGAAAGACTCATTGTCTCTCATGCTAGGATGGCTTCCAACCGCCATACTCATTTTTCAACTAGCTGTGTGTCTAGCAGTGAGCTACCATTGATCAGGAATAAAGCAGTTTCTAGCGACTGTTTAGGCCATGGAGGGATCAAATGCATACATCTTCAACATGGAGATGTAGAGGCAAGGGACTGCAGGCAGTGACGATAATTTCAACTGAAGAGGCGTTCCCCACCATGGAGGGTAACATGTGGCAACACACTCCATCTCATAATGCAGGATGTCCCTTTTGGGGACAGATGAGCACAGTACCCATAATACTACATGACATTAAAATTCCAGGATGTTGCTCTGGGGATATGAAGATAGCACTGCTTCTCAGAGGCCAGGAGCACACTGATAAACCAGTGTCTGATCAGAGACCTCTTCAGTTCCCTTCCTTTTATGAACTGCATCTTGATTTGAATATGTCCGCCTTCTAAAACATTAAGGCTTTCTCGCGTACATGCTAAAATAACTGTCCCAGGAAGCATTTTAAAATGTTTTTCTTCCCTCTTATTTTGAGGAATTAATATCCTAATTAAAAGTTATAATAATCCCTTTACACCTCTTAAAATTTCACTTTTAAATGTCTTACATGATCTCTCTACAATGCACTGCAGGGCAAAGCTATATCTACATAGAGCAAGGAGAAGGCAGCTGACCGCTGTGTAGGTGAGAAGGCCTCCTAAAAATTCTATTGGACTTATTAATAGGACATAAAGAAACTCCAAGTGAAGATCTCCCATTCTGTAGGCTTCCTAATTAATTTACTAGCTATGTCCTTTGCCATACAAAAGCTCTCCAGTTAAATGCAGTCCACTTATCCAGCCTTTCTCTGATTTGTTGTGATTCTTGGTCTTTATTAAGAAAGTTTAGACCTGTGCCAAGGAGGCCTAGTGTATCTCCTATTCCTTCTTGTAAAGTTTTCAGTGTGTCAGCTTTTACCTCGAGGTCTTTGATCCATTTGGAGTTAATTCTAGTGCAGGGTGACAAAGAGGATCCAATTTTAGTTTTCTGCAGGTGCAGAAAGACTTAGAAAAAATCATATTAAGTGAAGTAAGCCAGACTCAAAGGAATATAGGCTCAATGGTTTCCCTCATTTGTCATAATCAGTAGAAACCTTGGGCTCTCATAGCAGAGATTTGCAATAGAGCAAAACCTAGATACATAAGGCCATATAGTATGATGCTAAATGAAAGGACCTCTAGGATATAGAAATAAAAGCCATATAATGAGTGATTATTGTCCTAATGTACTGTTTTATCTCTCATCTCTTTGGCTGTCCCTTGGTTATTTCCTATTGTTATAGTATCTCACTGTTATGTGATATATTAGATATATGTGTATTTGGTTATTTGAAATTGGATAGGGATGGGGAAAAACAAGATAAGTGGTAGGGGTGGGGGGGCAGGGAAATGGGGACCAAGACATGAGAAAGGGTATCTATGTATGTGAATTAATGCACCTTCTATCTGGTGAATATAATGTAACCCTTCTATTAATTACAATAAAAATATATGAAAAAAGAGACACCAAGTGGATTTGAAAGCAACCACACCCTAATGATAACACATTGAATTCTCATGATCTATGTTCCAAGGCTGCCTTCAGCTCGTGTGGACATGTGGCTTGTGAATTCCAAGTCCACATGGACTTTAAGCAATGGCATACATGGAATAGTTAGGAGCAATAATCTCCACCCAGAATTGTGTGTGGTGAGGGGAGGACCTCTTGGCTGAGATGAGACTAAAGACCTGGGAATAGAGGGAGACCAGGAGTCCTTTCTATGATGCTTCCTGCTAAGAGGGAAGTGCACTCTGGTCCCTGCTCCTGAAGGGCTGGGTGATGATTAGAGTAAGCAGGGTCCCAGGACAGAGTCTTAAATCCCCTGGAGTCTCTGCTGTTAGAAGAGAGAAGACACTTCACAAGTGAATGAATGCAGTCAATTGCCTATTAAATTAATACATTGCAAAACATGTGAAAGAGTATCAATGTATGTGAGTTAATGCACCTTCTATCTGACAAATATCATGTAACCCTTTTTATTAAGTACAATAAAAATATTAAAAAAAGAAAATGAAAAGTAAATTAATACATTCATAGGCTAAATCTTCATTGTATAATGCATCATTTTAATTTATGACACTGACAAAGATATTTAGGGAAAACTAATAACAAATCAGCTCTTCCTCATTATTTTTTTCATATATTTTTATTGTAATTAACAGAAGGGTTACATTATATTTGCCAGATAGATGATGCATTAATTCCCATACATTCATACTCTTTCACATGTCTTGGTCCCCATTTCCCTCCCCCCATTCCCACCCCTTATCTTGTTTTCCCCCCTTCCCTATCCAATTTCAAATAACCAAATACAAATATATCCAATATATCAGGTAAAAAAGTGAGGTACTGTAACAATATGAGATAACCAAGGGACAGCAAAAGAGATGAGAGATAACATAGTTCCTTAAGAACAACAATCATTCATTATATGGCTTACGTTTCTATATCCTAGAGATCCTGTCATTTAGTGTCATACTATATGGCCTTATGTATCTAGATTTTGCTCTATTGCAAATCTCTGCTAGGAGAGCCCAAGGTTTCTACTGATTATGACAAATGAGGGTAACCATTGAGCCTAAGTTCCTTTGAGTTTGGCTTACTTTACTTAATATGATTTTTGCTAAGTCTTTCCATTTACTAACAAATGGGGCAATGTCATTTTTCCTGACAGCAGCATAGAATTCCTTTGTGTACAAATATCACATCTTGTTGATCCACTCATCAACTGAGCGACATCTAGGATGGTTCCATATCTTTTCTATGGTAAATAGTGCTGCAATGAACATTGTTGTGCTGGTGGATTCAGTATGTCTTTGTTTCTGGATGATTGGGTAAATGCCAAGTAGTAGAATTCCTGGGTCATAGGGGAGCTCTATGTTTAGTCTTTTGAGGAACTGCCATACTGCTTTCCATAGTGGTTGAAAAAGTTTGCACTCCCATGAACAGTGTAGTAGTGATCCCTCCTGGCCACATCCCTCCAGCATTTGTTGTTATTAGTTTTCTTGATCCTGGCCATTCTCACTGGAGTGAGGTGGAATCTTACAGTTGTTTTGATTTGCATTTCTTTTATGACCAGAGATGTTGAGCATTTCTGCATGTGTCTATAGGCCATTTTTGTTTCTTCTTCAGAGAAGATTCTCTTTAAGTCTTTGGCCCATCTTTTAATGAGATGGTTGTTACTTTGGAGATGGGTTTTGGATTGATTCAATTTTTTGAGCTGTTTATATATTTTATATATGAGGCCTTTGTCTGTTGTATGGTTGGTGAAGATCTTCTCCCACTCTGTAGGATTCCTAATTAGTTTACTAGCCATGTCCTTTGCCATACAAAAGCTCTGCAGTTTAATGCAGTCCCACTTATCCAGCCTTTCTCTGATTTGTTGTGATTCTTGGTCCTTATTAAGAAAGTTTCGACCTGTGCCAAGGAAGTCTAGAGTATCTCCTATTCCTTCTTGTAAAGTTGTTGGCTTTTACCTCGAGGTCTTTGATCCATTTGGAGTTAATTGTAGTACAGGGTGACAAGGAAGGATGAAACTTTAGTTTTCTGCATGTGCTTAACCAGTTCTGCCAGCATCACTTGTTGAAGACGTTATCTTTCTTCCATTCTATTTTTTTGGCTCCCTTGTCAAAAATTAGGTGGCCATAAGTCTGTGGTTTAATATCTGGGTCCTCAGTTCTATTCCATTGGTCTTCAGGCCTCTTCTTGTGCCAGTACCAAGCTGTTTTGATAATTATAGCTCTATAATAGAGTCTAAAGTTTGGTATTGAAATTCCTCCGGCGCTGTTCTTTCTGCTAAGAAGTGTTTTTGCTATACGGGGTCTTTTATTATTCCATATGAAATTTTGGATTGCCTCTTCTATTTCTTTAAAGAATGACATTGGGATATTGATGTGTTTTTTTATTTTTTTATTGTAATTAGTAAAAGGGTTACATGATATTTGCCAGATATAAGGTGCATTAATTCACATACATTGATACCCTTTCCCATGTCTTGGTACCCATTTCCCTTCCCCTCACCCCCCACCCGTTTTGGTTTTCCCCCCTTCCCTATCAAATTTCTAATAACCAAATACAAATAAATTCAATATATCAGATAACAAAGTGAGATACTATAACAATATGAGATAACCAAGGACAGCAATGGAGATGAGAGACAACATAGTACATTAAGGACAACAATCATTCGTTATATGGCTTTTGTTTCAATATCCTGGAGGTCCTTTCAATTAGCTTAATACTATATGGCCTTATGTATCAAGATTTTGCTCTATTGCAGATCTCTGCTATTAGAGCCCAAGGTTTCTACTGATTATGACAAATGAGGGAAACCATTGAGTCTAAGTTCCTTTGAGTCTGGCTTACTTCACTCAATATGATTTTTTCTAAGTCTTTCCATTTCCTAACAAATGGGGCGATGTCATTCTTTCTGACAGCAGCATAGAATTCCATTGTGTACAAATACCACAACTTGTTGACCCACTCATCAACTGAGGGACATCTAGGTTGGTTCCATATCTTTGCTATGGTGAATAGTGCTACAATGAACATTGTTGTGCTGGTGGATTTAGTATACCCTTGTTTCTGGGTGGTTGGGTAAATGCCAAGTAGTGGAATTGCTGGGTCATAGGGGAGTTCTATGTTTAGCCTTTTGAGGCACTGCCACACTGCTTTCCATAGTGGTTGAATGAGTTTGCACTCCCACCAACAGTGTAGTAGTGATCCCTCCTGGCCACATCCCCTCCAGCATCTGTTATTATTTGTTTTCCTGATCCTGGCCATTCTAACTGGAGTGAGGTGGAATCTTAGAGTTGTTTTGATTTGCATTTCTTTTATGACCAGAGATGTTGAGGATTTCTTCATGTGTCTAAAGGCCATTTTTGTTTCTTCTTCAGAGAAGATTCTCTTTAAGTCTTTGGCCCATTTTTAATGGGATGGTTGTTACTTTGGAGATTAGTTTTGGAGTGATTCAATTTTTTGAGCTGTTGATATATTTTAGATATGAGGCCTTTGTCCGTTGTTTGGTTGGTGAAGATCTTCTCCCACTCTGTAGGCTTCTAATTAATTTACTAGCTATATCCTTTGCCATACAAAAGCTCTGCAGTTTAATGCAGTCCCACTTATCCAGCCTTTCTCTGATTTGTTGTGATTCTTGGTCCTTATTAAGAAAGTTTCAACCTGTGCCAAGGAGGCCTAGTGTAACTCCTATTCCTTCCTGTAGAGTTTTCAGTGTGTCAGCTTTTACCTCCAGGTCTTTGATCCATTTGGAGTTAATTCTAGTGCAAGGTCACAAAGAAGGATTCAACTTTAGATTTCTGCAGGTGCTTAACCAGTTCTGCCAGCACAAATTGTTGAAGAGGCTGTCTTTCTTCCATTCTATTTTTTTGGCTCCCTTGTCAAAGATTAGGTGGCCATAGGTCTGTGGTTTAATATCTGGGTCCTCAGTTCTATTCCATTGATCTTCAGGCCTGTTCTTGTGCCAGTACCAAGCTTTTTTGAGAATTATAGCTCTGTAATAGAGTCTAAAGTTTGGAATTGAAATTCCTCAGGCGCTGTTCTTTCTGCTAAGAACTGTTTTTGCTATACGGGGTCTTTTATTATTCCATATGAAATTTTGAATTGCCTCTTCTATTTCTTTAAAGAATGACATTGGGATGTTGATGTGTATTGTGTTGAATTTGTAGGTAGCCCTTGGCAAGGTTGTCATTTTCACGATGTTGATTCTTCCAATCCAGGAGCATGGGAGGTTTTTCCATTGCCTCACTTCTGCTTTAATTTCCTTTTTCAGGGTTTTAAAGTTTTCATCAAAAAGGTCCTTTAAATTCTCAGTTAAGCTAAATCCTAGGTACTTTATTTTCTTTGAGGCTATTGCAAAAGGATTTGCTTTCCTGATTGTTGCCTCATTCCTCTCACTGTTGGCGTAGAGGAAGGCAGTTGATTTTTGAGGGTTAATTTTATACCCTGGTCCCTTCCAACGTTTTGAATCAGCTCAAGCTTCTTGGGAGTAGAATCTATAGGATTCTTTAAATACAGAATCATGTCATCTGCAAAGAGGGATAGTTTTATTTCCTTTTTCCCTACTTGGATCCCCTTTATGCTTGCTTCTTGCCTTATTGCACTGGCTAGGAATTCTAATATTATGTTAAAGAGTAGGGAGAGAGTGGGCATCCTTGTCTCGTTCCTGATTTTAGAGGGAATGGCTCTAGCTTTTCGCCACTAAGTTTAATACTAGCTGTGGGTTTGTCATAAACAGCCTTTAATATATGGAGGACTGTTCAATGGATTCCTAGTTTCTCCAGAGCTTTTAACATGAAGGGGTATTGGATCATGTCAAATGCCTTTTCTGCATCTATTGAGACAATCTTGTGATTTTTGTCCCTGCTCCTGTTGATGTGTTGAGTTATATTAATTGATTTGCGTATGTTGAACCAGCTTTGCCTCCCTATGATGAAGCCTATTTGATCATAGTTTATAACTTTTGATGAGATGTTGTAGACGATTGACCAATATTTTGTTGAGAAGTTTTGCATCGATGTTCATCAAAGAAATAGGTCTATAGTTCTCTTTCTTTGATGAATCTCTGTCTGGTTTGGGGATGAGGGTTATACTGGCTTCATAAAATGAGTTTGGTAAAGAACCTTCATTTTCAATTCCGTTGAAGAGCTTGAGGAGTATGGTGTGAACTCTGCTTTGAAGACCTTATAGAATTCAGTGTAAATCCATCTGGCCCTGAGCTTTTCTTAGGTGGAAGTTTTCTTATTGCCATTTCTATTTCGGTGCTTGAGATAGATAGGCCTGTTTCGTTCGGTTAGTTCTTCTTGGTTCAGTGTGGGTATGTTAATATTGGCTAGGAATTCATCTATTTCTTTTAGATTCTCGAATTTGTTGAGTAAAGGTTTGAGAAGTATTCCCTCATGATACTCTGGATCTTGGTAATTTCTGTTGTGATATTACCATTTTCGTCTGTGATTTTGTTTATTTCGGTGTGCTCCCTTCTTTTTTTGGTAAGATTTGCTAAGGGTTTGTCAATTTTGTTAATTCTTTCAAAGAACCAACTCCTTCTTTTGTTGATTCTTTCTATAGTATTTTTGGATTGCTCCTGCAGCCCCTTCTCACCTCCCACAACTGGTGTGTGCACATGTTCCCTTCATGGCTGCAGGTCTGTAGGTCCCCCTCCTCCCCTCACCTTTCTCACCTGTCCTTAATCACTTCACTACAACATGCTTGTGGAAATGTCAACCTTGACAGGTGTGATTACACTTTACAAAGTGAACATAAAATGGTCAAAAACTCTTATATCAGCAGTCATGATTTCCTCTAAAATCCTAGTCCTAGATTCCATGAAACCTGGCAGACAGCACCAGCTCCCAGCTCCTCTTTACAAGGGGAAACAGGCCATATCTCCCTCTTTTCCAAGAATGACCAAGCTTGGTTTCTAAACAGCATATTGTTAATATTCTTGCAGATCACGCTCCACCTGGGAAGCAAGGTGAAAGGCTGGAGTCAAAGTTCACATAAGTTGTGTTCACTCACATCTAAGTGTGACAACAAAAATCAATACTGACCAAGCAGGCTGTTTAGGGAATACAGTTTTGTTCGGGTAACCAATCAGGCAAATGCCTTCATTCACAAGGACACATTCATGCTCAATAAACACATACACTGGGGTTGGAGGATGAGCCATCCTTTCTTACCACGACCAAAGCTGCATAATGGAGAGAAACAAGGTTAGAGATCCATGTCCCTAAGCCAACTCCTACAGCTGATCCTGCTCAGATAGAGTTGGTTTGATGTTTGGCTTGTCTGCCATATAAAACTAAATTTGGTTGAACAAATAAGCATTTTTTAACAAAGTTCAGGAGGTTGAGGAAATCCAAGAGGTGAATGTCCTGACTCACCTAATTTCTATGTCCTCATAGGCTTGGTGCCTGTTAGGAGGGCTAGAGACAGAACTTCTTCTAATGACAATGGAGGTGAGAATTTTGCACTTCCCTACACTAACTCTCTTTTAAAATTATCCTTTCAGAGGATCTCTAGGATATAGAAACATAAGCCATATAATGAACGAATATTGTTCTTAAGGTACTATGTTACCTCTCATCTCTTTTGCTGTTCCTTGGTTATCTCATATTGTTACAGTATCTCACTTTGTTACCTGATATATCGGATATATTTGTATTTGGTTATTTGAAATTGGATAGGGAACTAGGGAAAACAAGATGAAGGGTGGGGGTGGGAGGGGAGGGAAACGGGGACCAAGACATGTGAAAGGGTATCAATGTATGGGAATTAATGCACCATCTATCTGGCAAATATCATTAACCCTTCTATTACTTACAATAAAATGTATGAAAAAAATTATCCTTTTGGGGGCACACACTGGAGTTGCCATTCAACGAAATAGTTTATGAATATAATGAATGTTTTTCAGTATCTCCCCTTTCATCATTTTCTCCCATCAGTCTGAAACCACGCCATTACTAAATTTTCTTCAGTCTTGGGATGCGTACTTGGTTTTTTTCCCAGCATTTCCCTTTTCCCTCCTTTATTAAAATTTATTTTTTATTGTTGGGGTAATGTATATAGAGGTTACAGATATTCCCAGGTAGTGGGTGCATTAATTCTCACACATTGATACCCCTTCTCGTGTTTTTGTCCCCATTTCCTTCTTCCCACCTTTCCCCAACATCTTGTTATCCCCCTTCCCTTTCCTATTTCAAATAAACAAATAAACGTATATAAAATATACCAGATAACAAAGTCAGATACAGTAACAATATGAGATTTATCAAAGGGCAACAAAAGAGAAGAGAAACAACATAGCACATTAAAAACAATCATATAAAATACAGCTCTTGTTTCCATAGCCTAGAGATCCTTTCATTTAGTCTCATCCTATTTGACTTTTTCTACCTAATTTTTGCACTATTGTATTCCTCTGCTAGTAGAGTCCTACGTGTGTACTAATTTATTACACTTGAGGAAACCTATTGAGCCTATGTTCCTTTGGGTCTGGTTTACTTCACTTAATATGTTTTTTTCCAAGTCTTTCCATTTCCTTACAAATGGGGCAATGTCATTCTTTTGAAGGCAGCATAGAATTGTATATAAACACCACATCTTCTTGATCTAATCATCTACTGAGCCCTCACCCTCCCTTTCTAACAAATGAAATAGAACTGAAGACATGGAAATGATTTTACAGAATTATGGTCAACTAATCATTGAAAAGGGAATGAAAGTAAGCAAGCAAGAAAGAACAAATAAAAGGAAAGGATGAAAGAAAAAAGAAGAAGAAAAGGAACAAAAAAATCAGGATGAAAGAAACACAGCCTCTTCAAATTTTGCTGAAAGTATTGGCTATACATACACAGAAAATTGAAGTTAGATCCTTATATATTACCCTACACCAGAATCAATTCCAAATGGATCAAAGACTTCATAAGATCAGGTGCCCTAAAAATATTACAGAAACTGACCAGGGAAACATTATAGTTCCTTTGCACAGGTCAAACTTCCTAAATAAAGATCCAGAAACACAGCAGTCTGAGGTAGGTTTTGACTTTATAACATGTTCTCAGTAATGCTGCCACTGCTGGTTCTGAATTCTGGACAAATCCTGAGTAAGAAAGAAAATAATATCACATCCATCTGTACCTGTGCTTGCTCCCTTTGTGTCAAGTTTTTGTTTGTTTATTTGTTTTGCCAGTCCTGGGCTGAGCTCAGGGCCTGAGCCACTGTCCTTGGACTTTCTCAAGGCTAGAGCTCTACCACTTGAGCCTCAGCACCATTTCCGGCTTTTTTCTATATGTGGTACCAAGGAATCGAACCCGGGTCTTCATGCATGCTAGGCAAGCACTTTAACCACTAGGCCAAAATCCCGGCCCCGTGTCAAGTTTTTTTTGAGAAGTGTTCCAAATTTAGTGCAAATACCTCATTTTCCATGGACTGAGACTGACTGAAGCTCTTGCTATGTTATAAGTTGCTGACAAGAAGAGGCACATGTGAACCTGGTCTTAGGCAAAGCCTTCCTGGATATATTCTGAGAGTTGGGCCATGTCTTCACTGGGTCCTTAGTTGTGAACTCCTCTTATCACAGTCTCTTCAGGACAGGCATTTCCCACCACTACTCTCCTCTCAGATTTCCTATAATATTCTGAATGAGATGATAGCTCTTCTAAATGCCTAACCTCAAATGAGATTAGAAGCCTTAAGAGACTCAATTCTAAGCAGCTGGACAGAGATGAAATGAAAGATATGTGAGAATTTCATACACATTTCTTATTTTTAATTATATATGTCATTATCTATAAAGATTTGTACATAAGTGACCACTAAACATGTCAATGTATACATGTAATGCATACTGAGTGCTATAACAACTTTCATCTTCTAAATCTAACTCCTCCCTTCCTTACATACATATTTCTATGAATAAAAATACTATCTGAGCAATTCAGTGTGAGTGCATGACTCTGTATGGTACATAAAAGACACTTTTCTAATAATTCTGATAAATTAATGAAACATAAGTCCCTATATATCTATACCTACTACATATTTCTATAAAAGTTTTAAATATATCCTACATTTCACATGTTTTCGTATGTTTGTATTCCTTTTTTATGAAAACATGAGTTTTATTTTTGTGTTTGTTGTTCTTTTCTCATATATTTTATTGTAATTAACAGAAGGGTTAGATTATAATCACTAGGTAGAAGATGCATTACTTCACAAACATTGATACGCTTTCTCAGATATTTTTGTATTTCTATGTGTGGACTTATTTGAACTTGGCTGAAAGCCAATGGTGCTTTGTCCATTTGCTCTGAATAACACCCTGAGATCAAGCAACAGGAAAAAAATTTCTAGTTTAGGAAAACAATTCCTAAACAGGTATGCAGAACTTTTATTCTTTTGCCTTCATATTTACTCACCTAACTAAAATTAATTATTCCAGTCTACTTTCAAGGATGAGATCATGGTGTTGATTTTGACATTCAGGATCAAAGATAAATGAATTATCTGATTATTAGAGAATAAGGTTTTTATTAAAATACTTTATTTGCAGAAGAAATCAGAAACCTGATTATGAGAGACTGATGTATAATATGATGAACTAACTTGCCAAGTATATTGTTTAGATCATCGCACAATGTGTGCACACTGCCAAATATCCTTTTGCACTTTAAATACAATTAAACTGTGGCAACAAAAATTATACTAAAAATTTAATGACTAAAATTCTTTACAAAATTATTTTTCAAAAAATTATCTCAAAAGCTATTTTAACTTTCTTTAAAAAGTCTGCTATGTTATACCTTTTGTGGCTTCTTTTTCTCCATCTGCCTGCAAATTTATTTTTTAAGATTTTATCAACATTGATTTTTACATCATATTTCAAATGACATGTTTAACAAATAAGTATAGGAATCTCTATACAATCATTGGCACATAAATTTTGGAACATAATCACAATTAAGCTAAGGGTTTGTGTGGATATTAGATCCAAACAGTACAAGAACAATGACTCAATATTAGGGTACCCAAGGTTATGGGCATGGTCTTAGAGATAGAAACATAACTACATAGATATAAAAATCTATGATGGGCTATTACTGACTTCAAATTTATAACAAACCTGAACCACAAATGAGTAGAGATTGTGTCCTTTGTAAGTCAGAAGATGAATTGTCAGGTGTGTGCTGCAGGGAAGGAGCAGGAGGACAGAGAGTGAGGATGTGCAAATGCCTCCATGCCCTTCCTTCAATACTTTCCAGTGACCTTAAAATTCTGGCTGCATGTGGGAAGCTGTGTCAGCAGTGGAGGCCGCAGGAGGAGCAGCTGGGGCAGCCCAGACTCTCACTTCTGCTTCCCTGGGAGGTTTTTGTTATGACTTGTATCACTGTGGGAGGAGTACTATAACCTTGTTGACAGTAATAAGTGGCCGCATCTTCAAGCTGCAGGCTGCTGATGGTGAGAGTGAACTCTGTCCCAGATCCACTGCCACTGAATCTGGATGGGACCTCAGAGTTTAAATTCTTTGCATAATAGATGAGGAGCTTGGGAGCTTCGCCTGGTTTCTGTTGATACCAGTTTAAATTACTACCAATGCTCTGACTGGACCTGCAGTTGATGGTGACTCTGTCTCCTGGAGATGCAGACAGGGAGGATGGAGACTGGGTCATCTGGATGTCACATCTGGAACCTGGCAGAGGAAACACAAAAACAATTATCCTCCTTGCTAACCACCTTACAAGAGGTCTTCCCTGAAGTTTCAGACAACCCTGATGTCCTAGGCTGAGTTAATGCCCAGCAGGAGCTGGGCCTTACCTGGGAGGCAGAGCAGCAGGAGCCCCAGGAGCTGAGCAAGGGTCCTCATGTTCATGCTGGGTGCTGACTGGACTGACTGCTGCCCAGGGTGTGGGCAGACTGAAGAAGTGCTCAGGGCAGTGGGTTGAGCTCTGGGCACATGCAAATGAGCAGGGGCTGGGCTGGGCTGGGCACAGGTGCAGGGCTGGCTCCTCTCTGAATGTCACTCAGCATAGGTTCCAAGTCCCCAGATTCCCCAGCTCAAACCAGGAGAGCACATACTCCCCCAAAGTTCACAAGGTTTAACCAGTCTCTCTACCAGGGGTAAACTGAGCTACCTTTCTCTTCATGGCTCAGTAAATGATTTCTCTGTACCTTAATGACAGCCTTTGTGAATGATGAGTGGAATTGGAAGGAGTCAGATAAACAAAAGGGTATTTCCCATTTAGGATAAAAAGAAAAACTCAGGAAAAAATTCATAAACATCTTGGATTGCAAGACTTGTTCTCCCTTAAAACATGCTTATATATGCTTGCTAATTCATATCTACTCTCGAAAAGCACGTTCTAAGATTCAGTCAGATTCTTCTTATGTGCCCTTTTGCATAAGTTATGTGTCTTTTAGATATATTATATTCATAAACTACTTTGATAAATGGTAACTCCTTTGCAAAACTGCTTTAGGAAAAGTCAAAGATAAATTTTGTTGATAAACACAAAAAAGAACTAAGAAAGCAAGAAGAAGAAACTTTAGCAACGATTTAAATGACACATTGTAGTCTGAAATCTGGGAACTGACTGCAGATTTGTGCCAGCAGAAAGGACCAAATCTCCTTCTTTATCTTTTTGAGATTGGGCAAAATGCCTCATAGGCTCAAGAGGGTTGCAATGTCTCTGCAAATATTCATCAAATACAATTCTCAGATTTCAAAGCAGTCTGAAAAACATTTCAGAGGTAAAGTCTGACCTTCCTTCTTCTTTCTTGATAACCAAGAACTTTCTCAAAATAACAACCTGCCCCTCACTCCTGATACGTCTAATTTTTGAACTAATCACAGAAGATGAAAAATATGTTTCTTTCCCATTATGAAAGATACTCATTTCTACACCTAGGAGAACACAGCTGATGCCCTACGAAGCAAATGAGAGGAAGGATGCTATTGAGGACAGTTTATTAAAGAACTGTCCCATTTTAAATATCACCTTGATTCCAATTTAACTGAAGAACGAGAAAGAAAGCAAAGTGATCTGCAGGAAAGATACACTGATAAGGTTGGAATAAGCCTGTGCCTCATGGTGACAATGAAGGCAAACTTCTAATTATTCAAAAGGAACCACAGATCTCTGCTTGGTTTGGGAATATGGCCTGTGAATTTAAGGCCAACAAGACTTTCAGACACAGAATTATTATTGAGAGAAATTTGAGAATTTCCTGAAGATGACCCTCAGAAAACAGAGATGCACAGAGGAATCCAGAGGTACTCCAGCAGGAAACAGAGGAGGAGGTGGGCAGGGCTGTATGATGTGCTGTCAGAGCTGTCCCCTGCTGGCTCTCCTAGCAGCTGGAGTGAGGTTGCCCCCTGCTGGTGGGGACAGAAGTTGGTCCTTGTGCCTCTGAGGCAATGATGTTGCTGATGGTCAGAATAACCACAGTCCAGAGTCCCCATCCTCCCCTCAGTAGGCATGGTGTCACAGAGACAACAAGCTTAGCATCTTCTGGTTTCCAGTCGGGGTGCTGTTAGTCTTCTTGCTGATCACCTTCCCTGAGGACACAGGGAAGAACTAGAGACAGCAACCCCAGGAACTGTGCACTGACATGGAAGTGTGAGAAGTAAAATCAGTACTGATCAATCTGGTTACTTAGTAAACGCCATTCTATTCAGATAACCAAACAGGCCAATACCTTCATCCACAAAGAAACCTTCATGCTCAATGCAGACACAATGATGGTGGAACCCGAGTCCTTCCTCTCCCTGGTGAGATCAGCGGGAAGGAGATTATGAAGATGAGGACACCATGCCCAAATCTCAACTTTTGAGCCTGACCCTGCCCAGGGAGGGCTGGTTTGGTGTATTTGTTTGCCTAGACTGCCATAGAGAAACAAGATACGAAGATAAATGTTACTGAGAGAATGGAATTTCTTTTCTCAAAGTTCTGGAGATTGGGGAGATGCAAGAGCTGTCTGTCCAGATTGTTCTTTCTTCTCATGTCCTCCCAAGTCTTGATGCCTGGAAATTGGGCATGAGACAGGGTGCATTGCCACCTTTTCTTCCAACAACACTGGTGATATGAAATTCGCTCTATCCTGTACGATTTCACTTTTAAAATGTATGTTTCAGGAGCTGTATACAGGATTTGACACTCAACAAAGCAGTTTATAATGACAATGTATCTTGATAAAAAGCATTTCTTCCATCATTCTCTCCCATCCCTCCTAACACATCTTTTATGTCAGCTTCCTTAATTCTGTAGAATATGAATTGAATTTCATTACTGCACTCTCTCCATCCCAACCTTCACATTCATTTCTTCTTTGCAGAACACTTCTCCAAATATACACACACTGCAGGACACAACTCTTTAGAGAGGGCTTTGGTTCCTATAGAGAAGGCAGGGATAGAAGTGATGCCATGCTTTCGGCTCAGAACCAGCAAGGGCACAGGCTTTCTCCCCCAAATCCATTCTGCTAGAAAGTGCTGCCTAACTGCAAATTTGTGTTATGGGCTGTTGATGTGTTCAGGATTCTGGTGGCATTGCTGGTGACAGAAGACAGATTTCTATTTCCATTGTATTCTCAGATATGCAGCGCTGTGTGAGCAATGTGGAGCCTGCCATCTCGTGGTCGGAATGTGACATTTCATCTTTTAAGATTATAGACACTGGATTTCACTGATGCTCTGCCCAGCCACCAATTCTTCCATTTCCTCTACATCTCCCTTAGCATAAGTTGTGCAAAGGAGTTCCATTATTAAACTGCCATACACACATACAATTTGTTTGGTGATGCTTACCACCTCATACTTTATTCCCCTATTATCTTCTTTTGATGATATTTTTAATACTGATGGCTATACTGTACTTCAGTTACGTATACTCCATCACCCTCTCCCTTCCTTCTGTCCCTCATAATGGATTTCCTCCCCAAACACAAACATGGTTCTTCTTTACATTCATCTCAGTCTCCCTGTCCGTGGTCATCTCTCTCATTTCTCTCTATCCCTCACATCTGCATGCACACACAAGTGTACACACGCATGCACACATACTGTAATTCTCCAGTGCTGTTACCAAGAGGTAGAAAGATGTGTGTCTTTAGCTAATATACTGAAACATCAAATTAATATTTCCAGGGATAGAAACATTTGTTTCAGCCAAGAAACATATGCTTATTTTATGCAATTAGTTACTTAATTGTAATTGTTTATTACCTTTAAGTACTTGGAAAAAGGCAGTTTAGGAATCCAAAATAGCTTGATGGATGTCATCTCTTTCAACATCCTCATCATCTCTTGGCCATACAAAATTGTCACTCAAATAATGTTCCACTCCTATCATCCCTCAGTATGAGCGTTCCCTACCCCGGTTACCCAGTCCAATATCTTCCATCAAAATATTCCGCAATGACAATGCCTAGATCTGAGCTGTCTAATCAGTCATCAGTCACATATGGCTCTTGAGCCCTTGAAATGTAATGAGTGCCACGGAAAATGCTTCAGTTAAAAATTTTACTAAACCAAATTGAAACACACATAAGCAGCTAGTATTTATTATGTGAGGCAGTATATATTTTTCTGATTGTGAGATTTGAACTCGGGGCCTAGGTGTTGTCCCTAAGCTCTTCAGCTCAAGACTACCACACTAACACTTGAGCCACAGCCAATTTTGAGATAGCACATTTTAACATCAATATTCATGAATGGTATTGTAACAACCAGGCTGGTAATTATTAGCATAGCTGTCTCACAGTCACTGGGCCTTCAGGCAACCACTGATAAGAGTGACATTGTTGTCCAATGCACTGCCACTCAGCTGCTCAAGGCACTGGGCTTTCAAATGGAATCCTAGTAAATGTCTTTACAATTTTTCTCTTTGAAATACTTTAGGTAGTTTTTCTTACCTGGTCATACATTTTATTACTTTTTTTAGCAGCACTTGGGTTATCCTCAGGTTTTCCTCAAGGCTGACACTCAACCACTTGATGTATCGCTTCACTACTGGTTTGTGATGGTTAATTGGAGATAAGATTCTTAGCTGAGTCCTGGTGGATCACATCTATAATCCTAACTATTCTGGAGGCTGAGATATGAGGATCATGGTGTGGAATTATCTCAGCATTAAAGTCCATGAAACGCACAAGTGGAACTGAGGCTGTAGTTCAAGTGGTAGAGTGGTAGCCTTGAGCAAAAGAAGTCAGGACAGTGCCCAGGCCCTAGACCAGGGACCATAAAAGAAGTCTCAGGTATATTTTTCTTCCTAGAGTTCAGAATGGCTTCAAAATACAATTCTCAGATCTCAGCTTCCAGTGGAGCTAAGATTACAGATGTAAGCCCTATATTCCCAGATAACTTTTATCACATTTATTGAAATTATACATTTTAAATGAATTTTGGAACATGAAAGAAATCTCAAGTCTTCCAGAGATATTTTTTTAATGAAGTTAGCTTTTCAAATACAAATATAATCTGAAAACTCTGTTCTTTATTAAGTAGGAATTCATGGTTATATAATTTGCTTTTATCACAATAAATTTTGAATCTCATGAGTTGTAATATGTAATGTTTTCATGATATCTTTAATATCGTTTTCAGTTTCTTCTTATACCAACTTTAGAAAATAAATATGGTAACAGTGTCCAAAACAACACTGTTTATTGAACTTATGTAGCTGTAAAACCTGTGTATATCACCTTTATAACAGTAGTAAAGAGTTAAAACTAATTATGAATTTATCGTTTATATTTGCAAAAATTTCAGAATTCTTTTTGCTACTGATATGTAATTTCATCCTTTTTCATCAATGAAAACAATCAGATTTTTATTCTCTAAATTTAAAAAGATATTTTAAACTAATCCATATAATTATGGTCACAGAAAAAATATTACATAAAAATATGTATTTGATTTACTTGGAGATGTAATGTGCTTTATATTGAAGGTCTAATTAGTCTGTACTTTTAAAGAAATAAAGATTTCATTCTTTTCATTACAGAACTTCTACCACTATTCTACGTTATTGATAATAGCCTAGTAGAATATTCTCTAATTTTATAAATCAATTTCTCCTATTTATTTATTACTTATTTACTCATTTATGAATTTATTTTTGCCAGTCCTGTGCTTGAGCTCAGGGCTTGAGCACTGTCTTTGGACTTTCTCAAGGCTAAAGCTTTACCACTAGAGTCACATAGCACTACTTCCAGCTCTTTCTATATATGTGATACAGAGGAATCAAACCTGGGTCTTCGTGCATGCTAGTCAAGCACCCTATCACTAGGCCAAACACCAGGCCCTATTTCTCCCTTTTAGTCACTACTTTTTCCCAATATCCCTTTTAGTCACTGTCCATTTCCAATATCTACAGCTCTGATGTTGTCTTCACCATGAGGAATGACAGTCACTGGGACCAGGCATGAGAAAGTGTCTTTAGTGGACCAAATAGCACCAGAGATAGTAGCATGCACAGATCCCCTCCCAAGATCCTGATAGATCCTTCCCACCTCCATGATACTAGCCAGGGCCTTTATGGAGAACTCATCAGCCTCTTCCTTCTAAAGTTTTTTCTCTTAGAGAACAAAGAAGAGGCTACCAGGTTGTTCTGGCCACTGCTTGGTTTCTGCTTCTGCAGGATGGATGACTGCACTTGTGACTGGGGCTTCACTGGACTGCTTCTCTAGGATCCTCAGGCATTTCTACTGGAGCCAACTCTAGGTTCCTCGTGTCCACTGGGGCTTCTTTGCAGCAGCTGCTGTTGCATTGCAGATGTCAGCCTAACACAGGTAGTTAGTGCTTTGGACTGTCCCTAGCTTCAGGTTCCCAATGAGTGTCCAGCTCCGAGATGCGTGTGCAGGGTCCTTGTACTTCATGTGGGTGATTGAGTGAGATCAGCAGAACTTAGCATACTCATATTTTTATAAATACATATATATTGAAGAAATATATATACGGCCAAACGCATACTACATATGTTTATTTGCTATTATTTTGTCTGCACAGTTAAACAATTACATTGGAAATATAAACCATATCTTTGAAGTTAAAAAATTCAATAAAGGGACCGGGAGTTTGGCCTAGTGGTTAAAGTGCTTGCCTAGCATGCATGAAGACCCGGGTTTGATTCCTCGCTACCACATACATAGGAAAAAGCTGGAAGTGGTGCTGAGGCTCAAGTGGTAGAGCTCTAGCCTTGAGAAAGTCCAAGGACAGTGCTCAGGCCCTGAGCTCAAGCCCAGGACTGGCAAAAAAAATTCAATAAAACAGAGATTATTTCCTTGGTTTGTTTGTCCTGATCATTTAACTATCTTTAGACTGTGAATGGCATGATACATAATTGCAATGAAACTACTTTCTATAAAATTAACTTTAGGTAACTGACAATACCATGTGAGTGTTCTTTTTTACAGAGACCACAGAACTTTCAGTCAATTTAAAATCATACACTATTAAATTTGCCCTCTCTAAAACATCAGCTGCATTAAATATCAAAAAGACTTTCATTTTCTGGAAAGAATATTATTGGGACTTAGAATAGTTCTTCAAAACTGAGCACTGCAAAATTATAAAATGTATATAATAAAATGTTATACTAATATCACCAGGAAGCAATGAACAGGATATGGACTGCATGATCTAAAATTGCAGACTACATTAATGATCATAGTAGTTGAACTAGGGACATTAGCTAATCACATTGCTTATCATAGCTGCCACATTTGCACCTATGAAAATGATTTTACCTGGACACAAAGTCAAGTGAAGAAAGAGAAGTGAGCTGAGCTTTGGAGGTTCACAAGCCATGATATCCCATCAGGCCATTTTCCCATGGGTCATTTGCTGAGATCTGATGCAGGAGAAAGGCTGTGTGGGGGGACCCATGTAGAAATCCCCCACTGACAGGGACTATTTTGCCTCATGCCTGAAAAGTCATCCTCAATATATATCTCTTACATGAGCTATGGCTCTCTCTCTGCTGTGCCTCAGTGATGCAAGTGCTGCTCGGTCTTCTGGTCATCAGGTGCTGTGTGTTCTGTCTCCATGACACCAACCACGGAGGCTGTGGGGCCTCCTCTAAAGTAATGTATTTCACCACTCCGCATGTTGATGTTGTGTTGAATGGGGATCGGCTATCATGATTCCCTGCCACCACTCCATAAGGAAAGCAGTGTAGAACGCTACTCCACTATGTCTATGGAGGGGGAAGGTAAGTGCTACATAGAGGAACTAGGATACTTGGAATAGGAAAAGCTTATTTTTGAAAACAAAACAAAAATATTTGGTACTTCTTCTGCTCAGGATGTGTACTTTTTGAGCAAGTCCAATCAAATCCCTTTGCATCAAATATTTCATAACACATAGGATTCCATTAGATGGGAAAATTTCACATGCTTTTGTTATTGGTAGGGACAAATCCTATATTTTCACACCCACTGGCTTTTGACATACTATGCATTTGTACATGGGAACAGCAGTTCTAGGTTTAGTGCCATACAATCATTTCATATCTACATAGCAGAGAGGATTGTACAATGCTCACAGGCTCTTTGCAGGTTTTAGTTCTCATAATGCCATCTATCCCTGTTCTTTTCTGATGACTGCTCACCATTGAAAGTTCTTCCATGCCTGAGAATGAGACTGCACTAATGCCTTTCCACAGGGTTGTATACATACTTAGGATGTGGTTAGTTATTTATTCAGTGGTTATGACAACAATGTGGTTTATGTCTAATACATTTCTAGGCAGAACACATATCTTTTCTCTCCTTGGAATCTTCCTCACCCACATAGATCCATTTATCCAATGTGCATCCAGGAAGGCAGATCTGCTCATCTCACGTGTGGACACAGCACAAACATGGGGAGCAGTGGACACAGAGCTCACCCCCTCCCTGGCTCCTTCCCCAGTTCCATTGTATTCTTACCTGGGATCCAGAGCATGAGCAGCCCCAGGAGCTGAGCAGGGCACCTCATTTTGAGAGAAAGCAGTCCTGTTCAGTGCTGGCAAGCTGAGAGTTGAGCTCTTATGTGGGACTTGCAGGGAAGCTCTTCCGTTGGGAGCAATAGGCAAATGACCTGGTGGGTGCAGTGGAGAGAGACACACTGGCAGGTGAGGTGGAAAGACACACCAGGAGGGTGGGGCCTCTCCTGAGAGCCATGACATTCACTGTGGTCAAGAAGAGCAACAGAGATCTAATGTGTGTGTCCTACAGAGGGACGTGCCTCATGATTCCTCCTGCTCTTGGCCTGCTTCCTAATTCTTCCATCCCTTCCCAGTTACATTTTACACCGTTATTTGGGAAGGATGAATTTCCATAAATACTGAGCCAGCTTTCTTTATTTTCTATATATTTACTTAAAAGTTTAGGTCTAGTAATTTTATTTTGCTTAAGATAAACTACATATAATGTAGAAAGCAGAAATATGAAATGTGCAGTGAACACAGTTTTGCACAAATCTATAATTCAGACAAACCATGAAATTCTGTATCAAGTTCCTTAGATGCATGTTTTTGCCCTCACTAACCATAACAGATGCTGTTATCATTGTGACAAATTCCTGACATAGGCCACAATATTTTGGGTTTTCCTAAACCATCACATAAGCTGAAGAAACAACATTTCTTCTGTTTTAGCTTCTTCCTTGTTTCTGAATTATTATTTTTTGAGACCATTGTATTCCCCTGGGTTCAGAACCCTCCCTGAAGTGTCCTGTGGTTAAAAGGCTTCAGGGTACACCAGAATATGTCTACACATAGCAATTTCTCTTCATCTAATTTTGAGGTATAGGGTCATGAACTCAGAATTCATTTTTTAATTTAATTTTACTCTCAGAATGATGTACAGAAGAGTTACAGTTATGTAAGCAAGGTAGTCAGTACATTTCTTGTCAAACATAGTTACACATTCATGCATTTTCTCCCAATTTCCCTCTCCTCAGGCCCCCTCCATGTTGTAGCACTAATTTCCAACATATTACCTGGTTATTATCACTGCTACATTGGTTTGTCCTCTGTCCTTTGTCTCACCATTTTGTTGTCTGCCTTCACTAACCTAATTCAAGTAAATATATATAAAATTCACCAGGTACCAAAATCATATACAGTGACAGTAGACGATAAACCATAGGAGGGGAAACAAAAAGGAATAATTTCACACAGTACATTAAAAAAACAACAGAAACCACGAAGAAAAGCCTTTTGTTTCACTATCTGGGAGTTCATTTTGCTTAGCATCATCTTTTTGTTTTGTTTTGTTTTGTTTGTCTGTTGTGGGACTTGAACTCTGGGCCTGAGTCTTGTTCCTCAGCCATTCAGCTCAAGGCTACCACCCTATCTGTTTAGCTACAGCACCAATTCAAGCATCATCTTATAGGGTCATATGCTCATAGCTATTGAGCTATTGTGATCTTCTGCTATGTTAAATCCTAAACATGTACCAATTATTACAAATGCAGAAAACTATGAAGCCTATGTTTCTTTGGTTCTGAGTTACTTTCTTTAAAATGATTTTTTCAGTCTTTCTATTTCCTTACAAATATAGTGATGATATCATTCTACCAGAGAGCAGCATAAAATTCCATAGTGTATATATACTGCATTTTCTTGATCCATTTTCTTTTTTAATGTTTTTTTGTTCTTTTTAAAAGTATGGAATGCTTCACAAATTTGCATGCCATCCTTGTGCAGGCGCCATGCTAATCTTCTCTGTATCGTGCCGGGGCCAACCGGCAGCAAACCAGGGTTCGCAGATTGGGGTTCCTGAAATAGGGGACAAGGACTAGGAAGAAAAAGAAGAGAGACAGACACACCGGGTCCGGGATGTCCGCAGTCCAGGCAAAGACTGCCGAGACTGCCGCGTTTATTTTCCACTCCCCCTTCTTCCCTCCTCCTGACCCAGGGAACCTCCAGGTGTTACATTCATATGGTAATTCTCAGGTCATTTACATAGAATAGGGCCAGAAAGCAATAAGACAATATAGCCATCGTCTGATGCAAGTCAAGGTACAGTTTGATTCCACTCTGGATCCCAACATGTCCCCCGTTTTTTATTTTAAAAGAAACACAAGTGCAATTTTTACTCTTTTCTATACCCCTAATTTATCCTGTCACATTTTCCAAAAATGACTTTGGTCCCTTGGTCCAACGGGGATTTGATGGGCGGAGATTCAACTTCCGTGACTTCTTCAAGCTGACTCAGGGGCGCCGTCTCCATGCTTGACCAGGGACCTTAAGAAGCCCAGCCTGTTTTATCAAGGGGTTGCAAGGACTAGACACCAGGAACAACAATCTACTCCAAACTAGAAATCATACTTGACATTCAACAACTGCACAAACCATCCTTGGCCACAACAGCGCAGCCTACCTAGCACCCATTTGCAAAGGCTTTTTCTTGATTGTCTGGGGAACTAAATTTCTGCAACCTTAACAATGCTTCAGTTGTCAGATCTAAACAGATTAATAGAGACACAAGCCTCAGATCCACAAACTTTTCCTGAATTTGTGGCTGGTGTCAAAAATAAAAAATAAAAATTGTACTCAATTAGGACTTTAAACTACCCGCTATCACAGAAGATTGACAAGTTCCTGCCCAGTTATGAAAGGCACGGGCATTAGTAAGGCATGCTTACAAACTATTCTATGACCTCCCGGCTCTGATTAATTTG
This sequence comes from Megascapheus bottae, assembly GCF_031878675.1. NCBI lineage: Eukaryota > Metazoa > Chordata > Mammalia > Rodentia > Geomyidae > Megascapheus > Megascapheus bottae. Next base: position 18,969,273 of record NC_143515.1, read on the forward strand.
ATTGGCCAACCACAAGTGACTAAGATCTGACACCATCTCTGCCATCCAAGCAGAGGCTTTCGTGTCCCAGTAGTGTCTCTCCACACAGGGATAAACATGCCATTGGCATTTCACTTTGTTGGTTGCTGTACTTGAACTCGGGGCCTGGGTACTGTCTCTCAGCTCTCCAGCTCAAGGCTAGCACCCTACCACTATGAGTCCCGAGCTTGGTGCTTGAGTGCTTCCCCCCAGCTTTTCAGCTCAGAGCTAGCACTCTGCCACTTCAAGCTCCAAAACAACTCTGTCCTAGCATCCTGCTGGCAGATTAGACACCATAGTCTCACAGGGACTTTGCTTTGCCCGGGCAGGCTCAAAGCTGTGGTTTTCAGATCAATGAGTCCTACAAAAGGCCACGTTACTCCCAATTAAAGCAACAAGGTGGTCAACACAGAAATAGTCTCTAAGCATGAACTTAACTAGAACCTGGTAAAAGCCAAAGTTACATCTGAATAAGGATTGCTGTCCTTCTCCATGGGCTAGCTGGAAGTTGGTATAAGGTAACTTACAAGAGCAAGCTGAAATAGCAATTAAGCAATTACTTTGGTAGTCCTAATTTTCCTTTTTTCTCTTTCTTTAAACATTTAAGACAACTTCACTTTCAAATATTGTTTAGAAACCCATTTCCAATGTTCTTAATAACTTTTACTGATACTGCCTTAAACAATTAACACCTTAGCCTTAGCAATTGAAAAACCTTTAAGGGCACAAAGAACTCCTTCTGCCTTCAGGCCCCCTAAGGCTCAAGGCACTCCTCTTGCCTTTTAGAAAAAAGGGCTCTTTTACAGTTTTGATTACTGTCTAGAACTCCAACAACAGTTTAAACTCAAATAACAGTTTTTCCCTAATTCAAGAACTATAGACATCAGTGCACCAAAAGTCTAAGTCTGGACTTAGTTTCCTCTCGTTTTTAAAATACACCCAATAGCATGGAGATAAACCTTTAAACATTCCTTTAAAACACTAATCACATTATCCACATTTTACCATCAGATTTCTAGTGTCAGTTTGCAAAAAAGGACAGGCAAAATTTCTGACGTTAATGAACAATTTTACATTTAAATTTCTAATACATGTTTCCAAACTTTAACTTAAAGTAATAAATCCCAAATTCCCTAACACCTCTGTGCTGAACAGGATACAATGTTTACAATGTAAACAGCTGTATGTATTGCAATACCAGATTTTTTTAAAATGAAGATTTCAGGATCTTTAGAAAAATACTTTTTACCAGTTTTTCTTTAAAACAATGCAATAATACTTTTAAGACATAGGAAACATTCAAGCATAATAATTTTCTTGAAGTTGAGACTTAGATTTACCCAATTGCCTTTGTTTCAAATGAGTTCAACCATTGTTTTATACAGCATGCTGACAATTTAACCTTGAACATGTTCACTCACTCATTCACACACATTCATACTCAAAGATCATAAAGCGCGCAAAATTAATATCGGCCGTTCGTTTTCCAGAAGTTTGTGTCAAGAGAGTTTTGCCAATTTTACTCTTACAGGTGAGAACCAGGTTCAAAACAAAACTTTTTGCAAGGCAACTTAGCTGGAATTTATTTTTCCAGGGCTTGTCACAACTGCAGACATGGGGGAGCGGCCATGCTAGGCCCAGAAATGTTCAAATAAATAACAAGGATGTGTGCTTGAGTACGCACAGAAAAACCATAAGGACCAAACTTAGAAATGGTACCAATTTTAAAGAAAAAACTGGACAAGAAAAAATATGTAACACGAACAAGACAGAGAAACGGAGACTTTTAAATAATCAGACATTGACATATAACAAGAAAATTGGACTCAATCAGATACACTTAACACAAAAAACATGAGCTCAAATGAATGTTTTCACCAAACAGTTATTTTTAGATTTAGACATGTCTTGCTGGTTGGACTCTCAGGTATGCCTTGTTATCGACAAGAAACTCAGAAGGGGAGGGGGGGTCAAGGCGTCCCTTGACCACCCAGGCCTCTGTTTTAGGCCCACAGTGCACCTTTTCAAACAAACAAACAAAAATAAAATAAAATAAAATAAAACGCAGACATACAAGGGGGTCGGCCGACTTCTACTTACCTCTGGAGGCCTTTGCTTTTCACCTGGGCATCTTTTACAAAAAAGGTTATTAAGAAGAGGGCTGGTAAAGACAAAATAATGTCACATATTAAATTGTGTAGAGTCAATAAATATGTTAAAAGGTCCCTACATAATAGTAAAAGGAGGAGAAACACAGCTCATATGAATGTGTGGAACAAGTGGATCAGTAGCAGTCCCGATTGACATGCACAAATAACTCAGGTCCTTCCCACATCGCAGGATGCACCACTGGAGGGTTGGGGGTGTAGGCCCAGTGAGTCGCTGCTTGGATGGCCACTGTCACTCTCCACGATCCGAACGCAGCATTCAGGCAGCCAGCGGGCGTCATTTTCTCCTTGTGAAAAAACACATACATGCCCTCGACCCCAGGTTAGAACAGGATCGGGTCCATGCCAAGCACCAGTTAGGGGATCCTTCCACTTTACTAAGGCAAAAGCATGCTGCTCTCTTTTTTCCCAGAATCGCTGAGCAGCAGATAAATTATTTGAATCCAAATTCAAAAAATTTAAAACAAATAAAGCATGATTAAGTATATTCACAGGGGTAGCGGGATATGACTCTCCTTTCTGTATTTTAGCAATTTGATGTTTTAATAATCCATTAGCTCTCTCCACGATGCCTTGACCTTGAGGATTGTAAGGAATGCCTGTAATATGAGTGATATTATAGGAATGGCAGAAGGATTGAAATGCTCGGCTTGCATAGCCAGGGCCATTATCTGTTTTTATTTGCGAGGGAATCCCCATCACAGCAAAGCATCGAATGCAGTGAGAAATACAATGTTTAGTGGCTTCCCCAGCAAGGGGGGTGGCCAAGATAAAATTAGAATAAGTATCTACAGTAACATGAACATATTTTAATTGGCCAAATGATGGAACATGCGTGACATCCATCTGCCAAATGTGATTAGAAAGCAGTCCTCGTGGATTTATACCTAAATGGGGGGCTGGTGAAAAAGGGACACAGTTGGAGCAAGTCTTAACTATTTGTCGCGCTGCTTCTCTAGATAATTTGAACTGTCGGCGCAAGGCGAGACTGTTTGGATGGTGGATGGCATGTGACTGCTTAGCAAGTTCAACCTGAGTTAAGTAAACTCTGGTGGCAGAGTCAGTGACCGCATTGCCCTCACTTAAAGGGCCAGGAAGATTAGGGTGAGCTCAAACAAAGCCAAAAAAACAGGGGTGGTTGCGAGAACAAACCAAAGTTTGTATTTGGTGAAATTGGGTCTGAATATTGGAGTTAGTAGTTCCAATAAAGGGAACAGTTTCTATGACTTGAAGAGGACGAATTACATATTGACTGTCTGAGTATAAGTTAAAGGGCTCGTCTTGTAACAGGACGAGTGCTTGTAAAACAGCCTCTAATTCCACCTCTTGGGCGGAGGAAAAACCTGTAACCCAAGATTGAGTTTTCCCATTAATGGTCAAAGCAGCCGTTCCATTTGAGGATCCATCTGTAAATACCAAAGCGGCAGAAGATAAAGGCGAGGCCTGTACTATGGAAGGAAATAGAAACGTATGACACGCAGCAAATTGGAGAAGTTTGTTAGACGGGTAGTGATGCAAAATTTTTCCCGTATAATTGGCCCAAGCAATGGCCCAAGGATCGCAATGGGCGAATAGCTAATCTTGTTGTTGTAAATTATATGGGACACAGATAAAATGAGGTTCCTGACCTAAATATTTACGGGAATCCACTCGGCACATGTGTATCAGATTAGCTACCAATTCATAGTAGGGGGTCAGCACTTTGCCGGGTGTTGATGGTAGATAAAGCCATAAAAGTGGGCCATCCTGCCACAATACAGCAGTTGGGGAGTGAGAAGTAGCTAAAATGTAAACTCCCCAGGGTTTTGAATAGTCACAATAGGTCATCTGTTGCTGGGAAATTGCCTTTTCTACAATTTGGATGGCCCTCCTGGCGTCAGGATTTAATTCGCGCAAGGATGTAGGGTTGGTATCTCCTTTTAAGAGATCAAAGAGGGGTTTTAACTCTCCTGTGGACAGCTTTAAATAAGGCCAAAGCCAATTTATATCTCCTAAGAATTGCTGAAAATCATGAAGAGTTCTTAAGTGTGAAGTTTTTAATTGTATTTTTTGGCTTTTAAAATAGTGTGGGCCTAATATATGGCCTAGATATGTAAAAGGGGGGTGTTCCTGAACCTTTTCAGCTGCTATTATAAGGCCAAAGAGGCTCAGATCTTGCTTTAGTTGTCCAAAGGCTTGTCGTACAATGATAGGGTCAGAACAAGCCAACAAGATGTCATCCATATAATGAACAATATAAACAGAAGAAAATTTTTCACGAGTGGAAGAAATGGCTCTAGCTACAAAACTTTGACATAAAGTTGGGCTATTTGCCATGCCCTGTGGAAGCACAAGCCAGTGATATCGCTTCATGGGTTCTTTAAAATTAACAGAGGGGACGCTGAAGGCAAAGCGCTTACAGTCTTGAGGCGCCAGGGGTATAGTATAGAAACAATCCTTCAAATCTATAATAATCTTATAAGTATCCTTTGGGATTGCCATGGGTGAAGGCATGCCAGGCTGTAGGGCCCCCATCAGTTCCATTGTGGCATTTATTTTTCTCAAATCCTGTAACAGCCTCCATTTACCTGACTTTTTCTTTATAACAAAAATTGGAGAATTCCATGGAGAGTTAGAAGGGGGCACATGCCCCAAGTCCAGCTGTTCCTGTACCAGCTGCTGTACTGCAATGATCTTTTCTAGTGAAAGAGGCCACTGTTCGACCCATACCGGTTCTTCAGAGAGCCAATTTATGGGATCAGCATGAGTGGCAGGACAAACGACAGCTCCCTTTAAGGAATACCCTATTCCTTGTCTCGTAGGGAGAGACTGGGGTTGGAGCGGCTCTAGTTCCCCCTGTGCTGCTCGGCCTAGTCCCCTAAAGGGAAGGAGGCCTTGATCAAGTAACTGCTTAGTGACCGCAGCACTAGGACTAAACATATACACTCCCATTTTTTCCATGATATCACGACCCCATAAATTAATTGGCAGATGATCCAGGACAAATGGCTGAAAATGACCAGAGTGCCCTTCCTCATCTCTCCAAACAAGGATCGCACTGCTCTGCTGTGGGTCAGTTGCTTGCCCAACCCCCTGTAGGGAAGTCATAGAGGTTGTCAGGGGCCATTGGGCTGGCCAATGTTTCTTAGATATCACAGACACATCTGCTCCAGTGTCTAATATTCCCTTAAAGGGTTTTTCTTGTATAAATATAGTCATCTCAGGCTTCTCTTGTTTTATGCCTTGTACCCAATAGATATCAGAAGATCTAAATCCTCTCTGTCCACATGGGGAATTAGTAGTCTCCCCGGGAGGTAAAGGGACGAGTATTAGTTGTGCCAATTTTTGACCGGCTGGGATCGATACCACGTGTTTCGGGGCAGAGGCCATAACTTTGATTTCTCCAGTAAAATCCTGGTCAATTTTGCCAGGTGTAATCTGTATCCCTTTAAGGGCTGAGCTACTTCGCCCTAACAGCAATCCAGCCACTCCCGGGGGAAGGGGGCCGAAGACCCCCGTGGGGAGAGCTTGTGTCCCCATCTCTGGGGTCAATACTGAGCAGGTAGAGGAACAGAGGTCCAATCCTGCACTGCCTGGGGTGGCACGGAGGAGGCTGGAGACTGATCTTGGGGGGTTGTTAGAAGATGCACTTGTGGCCGAGAAGAGGGAGGGACTGCCCCATGGTTTTGCGGGGCCAGGGGCTGGCCCCTTCTCCAGTTTCCCGAAAATGGGCGGCCATTGCGATTTGTTGCTGACTTGCAATCTTTAGCCCAGTGCTTCCCTTTACCACAGCGTGGACATGTGCCAGGTGATTTTTCTCTCTTTTGCCTGGCCTGGCGTGGGCATTGCGTCATCCAATGTCCTATTTGTCCACAAGAAAAGCAACGCCCTGGGGGTCTAGCATCCCGAGAATGCCGCTGACCTCTATATTTTAGAGACTCACTAACAGTCTTTCCTTGAGGAGTGGCGGCTAAAGTAAGGCCTTGTACATGGGAGGGTCCAATATCAGCACACAGTGAAATAAAGTCCGTGATTCCTCCCTTATTCCTATGGGGTCTGATAGCCGCCTGACAGGCGGCGTTGGCATTTTCATAGGCTATGTGTCTAACTATACTCTTCCTTGCATTCTCATCTTGTACTAGGCAGTCTGCAGTCTCCATTAATCGAGACAAAAATTCTAGATAAGGTTTATTTGTTCCCTGTTTAACTTCTACTAGATTTTTTGTACGATTGGAATTGCGTAACTTTTCCAAGCCTCTCTCGCCGCAGCATTTATTTGTAAATAGGCCTCCTTTGCATAACCCAATTGATCTTTGGTGTTTTTATAGGTTCCCTCTCCTAACAACTGATCAACAGTGTAAGGCAGGTTCTTAGACCTATTTGTTTCAATTTTAGCCCGACACTGTGCAGTGAACTCTGTCTCCCATAATAAGTACTCTCCTGCACTAAGGCATGCTCTGGCAAGCCGCTTCCAGTCATTTGGGCATGCAATACCAGCACATGCGGCCTCCAATATTACTTGAGTAAAAGGGGCAGTTGGCCCATATTGGGAGCAGGCATTTTTTAAATCCTGTAATAGTTTAACAGGAACAGGTTGATGGTATACTTGTTCATCATGATCAACTAAACTAGGGAAGCATCGAGGCCCTGAAATACCTTCCCTCTCTCTAGCAGCCTGAGTCAGGTTTAATTGCGATGCACTGTGCCTGGTTGTAGTGCCTGTTAAAAGGGACTTGTTGCTAGGGCCTTTAGGCTTGCCTAAAGGTTGAGAAAGGGATTGAGGCCGTAAGGCTGCAGCCGGAGGCGGTGGGTGTGAGGGGTAAGGTTTAGAATCAGACACCATAGTGGCCTGAGGGTCATATTTCTTTCCTACTTCTGGGGGGGCTCTCTGCTCTGTCCCCATTTTCGATAGAAGATGTAGCATTTCTTCTAATTTCTTCTCTATCGTAGCCACCCGGCCCTCCAATGACTCATCATAACGTTCCTCCTTGGTATTCAAACCTGAATTCTGATACTCAATATCTACTGGTTGTTGTTCCCTTTTCAAGATCTCACTTAGACTCTCTTGGGCTGCGGCATATGGCTCAGCCTCAGGTTCTTCAGAAGGGTCCTTTAACTCATAAAGTTCCCTTAATTCAAGATTAAGTTCAGCATTTTCATGTAGAGGATCTATGTATTCACTTACTAAATTCCATACAGTAGTAGCCTCTACTGGGGTCTTTTCGGGACCATATACATCATAATAATCTTGAATTCTTTTTCCTATCCGCTGCCAGGCTTTTTGGAATTCCTCCTCTATAGACCTCGGGCATGCCTCCTCGACAAACTGTAGGAAGCTCTGAAGCACCCCTTTTTCCACCCACGTTCCGTGGGCTTCAAATAGGCCTGTTAAGATCGGTAGAAATAACCCATGGCTATTAGCTTGACCCATAATTTTTACTCCTGACTATACTCTCTTAATAGTCCTACGATGTGTTACTCACCACAGGGAGGGGTCCTTCACCTTCGTCCCAGATTTTCAGGTCCCTGTTCAGGCGCCAGATGCCGGGGCCTCCCGGCAGCAAATTGGGGTTCCTGAAATAAGGGGCAGGGACTGGAAAAATTAGAAGAGAGACAAACACATCGGGTCCAGGAGGTCTGCAGCCCAAGCAAAAACTGCCGCCTCGTTTATTCTTAACTCAAAGTTTTTATCCCTTCTCGAGACCAGGGCACTGCCAGTTGTTACATCCAGATGGTTAATCAGGGAACTGTTGGGGGTTACATTCATATGGTAAATCTCAGATCAATAAAACAGGAGAAGGCCAAAAAACAATAAGACAATCAAGCAATTATCTGATGCAAATCAAAGTACAGTTTGATTCCACTCTTGCTCCCGACAAAGATTCACTCTGATTTTCTTAATTTTTCATTCTATGTTAATGACTCTTAGAAGAGAGAGGAATTTCCCTGATATAAAACATGAAGACTGGATGAAAATAAACCTCACTTTGACTTATTTTTATTTTTCTAGGCACTGACATTATAGCTTGGCTACAAAAAATAAAGATCTACATCTTTATGGTTTCCAGACTTTCAGGCCTCATTCTCCCCTAAACCGATGTATAAGCAACTGACAATTTCCTGTTAAATAATAATAGTTCTAGAGTAGCTCTTCTTCCTAAGTATGTGCTTGTCAGATTATTATAAAACACTCAAAAGAATCGATGATCATGGGTAAAGCCATAATGTGCTTCTGGTACTGAAGAACTTCAGATGGGGCTGCAGCTTGATAATAACCTAATTATTCCTGATTTGAACCTATGTGCATGTAATTTTTCTTCCTTGTGTTATATGACAATACATTTTCACACATTGAGTCGTTGTGCTAAAAATAAATGCTCCTTACACAATTCCACAGAACCCTTTCCACTCAACACTCCTCAGTAGCATGAGGCCCAAAAACCACCCCTGTGCTCCTGCTGTTGGAGCATTCATCCTTCCTGTTTCTGAGGATTTACAATGACATAAGGAAACTTGGGAGAAATAGTGGATCTTCATCTCAAGGGCCAAGAAGCTTTGGGTCCAGAACTCACTGGAAAAAGCTCATCTCCTAGAGTCTTTATCACCTAAGGCAGCACACATGTTTATTGGCTCTGAAGTGGCAGGCCAAACTCCTTCCAGAAACCACAGAAAGCCTGACCTTTGGTACCTAAGAAAGAGAATATGGACAACTCAAAATGCTCATACCGATTTAATACTTCAAATGGGTGATAAGATTCTAATCAGTGAGCCAAACATACATTCTTCTGTCCAAGGAAGCATAGCTATTAAATAAACACCCAGTGAGAATATGGCCTATATTCTTCCACATGAATGACCTAAGGTACACTTCATTCTCTTCATATAGCTCTTTCTCCAAGTACACCCTGATTTGGTGCAGCATTTCTACATACCAACTTGGCGGACACACTTCAGACCTTAGGAGATGGACTGTGTGGAAACAGAGGAAGCAGAGATAGAGGCAAGGCTAGGTTTCCAGTCTCAGCACCTAGCACAGAGTGGTTTTCCACAAAGGTCAGCAAGCCACCTGTGCTTCCCAAGTGTGCCTGGTTCTTCCAGAGTTCTCATTCAAGCCTATGGGACTCCTTGTTGGGAATAGCACCCCATCCATCTCTACTCTACTGTTTCTACATTGACAGCTCATTTATAGACAGTGGGGTTTGTTTGCCATCTAATGGGCTTTCGTTGGCATTGCATCTCACAGACTTTTAAAGACTGAATCTCAGTAACTCTTTACAATGGATCTTTCCACTTACTTAAGAAGCTGGATCTGTTTTCTTACTCACCAGGAAGGATTCTGTAGGAAAGAGCAAATGGTGCTTCCTCCCAGTAATTCAGACATCTAGTTGTGGAAACAAACAAACAAACAAACTAGTAATCAATATTCAATTTAGGAAAAGACAATAGTCACAAGACAGTTAAGGGCTGGATAGTGTGATCCATGAGTGATGGACAATATTGTGGTTTTGGAAAATCTTCCCTAAGAGCTGGGCGCAGTGGTTCACGCCTGTAATCATAGCTACTCAGAAGGTTGAGATCTGAGGATCAAAGTTCAAAGCCAACCCGGGCACAAACGTACCTGGAATCTTATCTTCAATTAACCTCTAGAAAACAAGCAGTGTAGCTTGGCTCAAGGGTAGGGCCGTAGACTTGAGCTGAAGAGCTCTGGGACAGCGCCAAGGCTGAGTTCAAGTCCCATGACCCACAGGAAAAAAAAAGAAAAGAAAATGCCCAATAATGTAAGGTGTAATGGAGGGGTGTGGGTTGTAGCCATAGTCTCCTGTTCTAAAGATGTCAGTGATGCCTCATTGTTCCAAGACCAAAACCTGCTTCAAAACTTGTTCGTTTTTTATGTAGGCATTCAAAACTACGAACTCTTTTCCTACTATAGCTTTTGCTACATTTAGTAAGTTCAGGTGTCATTGTGTGCATTTTCATTTGTCGTAATGTTTTATAATAGGACTTTTGATTGCTATTTTGTCAAATTTTGAAAATAAATGTGAGAGGTTTTGCCCTCATTTTTGTGAGCTTTTTAGTTTTCATTCCAACATTGGTTCACAATTTCCTTCTACTTCGTTTCCTCTCCTTTTATTTACCAAGATCTGATGTGGCTTATCACAGAGAATGTTCCATGTGTACTTGTCAGAAGAAGAAAAAGTGTGTTCTGCTTTTACTGTAGAATGATCTATATATGCACTTCTTTTAGGTATAAAAATTTGAATAAAGCTGGTCGCTGTGGCTCACGCCAGTAAACTTAGCTATTCAGGAGACCAAGATCTGAGGATGGAGGTTCAAAGCCAGCCTGGACACTAGCTAGTGAAACTCTTATTTCTAATTAATCACTAGACAGTTGGAAGCAGGTCTGTGGCTCAGTCCAAAATGTGTCTCATACAAATCTAGTTTAATAGGATTGTTTAAAGAGCACCCGATTGTCTGGAGTTGACTGTACATAGCCAAGTCTTTAACTGTGCCAACCAAGATCTGAGCTCCTGTTTAATGGAGCTGTAACCCAATAATGCAAATTCAGATCTAGACCATCACCTCAAATGAAAACAGCAGACAGAACTACAGTCCCAAATGACATGACACTAGAAAAATCCCATTGTCTTTCTGCACTCTGCCTTGCCTTTATCACAGAATCTGATGCTCTAAACAAGCTGTCCAATTATGGGAGGAACATCTTGGTCTGCTGCAGTGTGGCATACAGAACAGCTCTGTGACAGCTTACTGCAGGATGGAGTTAATCAGGACAGAATTCAGAGGAATCATCCCACTACTCAAGCACAAGAAACCACAGTGGAGCACTAATTCACACAGAAGTCTGACAACTATGGAAGTGCAAGCTTGGGCAGCAACTTGATAATGGTACAAAAGACCTGAGTCCCATCTCTCTTCCTGTTTCAACATGATGAGTTAGATTATTTGACCTCATGGTCTCAAGAAAGATGCAGTGTTTCTGTCAAGTTATCTCTGCTGATTATATATTCCTCTAATCTCTATTTCTTTTGCAGGGCAGGGAGACACTAGCCTAATCTTGCAACATACAGAACTGTGATCTGCATAGCAAACTGTTCATTCTTACTTTGCTGTTGTAAGATAAGAAGCACTTTCATTTACTGTGGAATTGGTTTGCTTTCTAATCATCTTTCTGTGACACTGCAACTCATAGAGTTTCAGAGATTAGAGCTCAGTAGTTGACAATCTCCACTTTTACCTGTGATGCTTTTTTTCCTCACTGTATTTTGTGGGTCCTTTCCATCCATCTCCAGAATGGATCCTATAGGGAACATAACACAATCCTTCTTCTCAGTAATTGATACATCTAGCTCAAGATGAACATGTAAAAGACAACCTGAAATTCTTAAAAAACATTCATCACAATATGTTTAAAAATGGGCTACTAAGATATATTTGGAAAGTTAATAACATGGTTTTAGAAAATATTCCTGAAGAACTCCAGGGCCTAACATCAGGGTGGGTGGATAAAAAATGAGGTCTCCTATTCTAGTGCTGTCAGGGCAGCATCTGATCTCCTGTCTCACAAACTGCCCAGAGCTAACTCAGATTGGCATAGCTGCTGTGTCACTTGCACATGGTAGCACTAAGGCCACCAGACATGTGGATCAATAGCAGCTATTGTAATCCAGGGTATAACCTTGTGACTGATCACCTTCATCTTTTAGATCCATACCTGCCGCAGTGTTGTGAAATGAGGATGGCATCCATCTCCCTAATTTCTGTCTGAGGTACAATTTTCTCTTTTCAAATAGAGCTCAAGTGGTCTTGTGTCCTTCCTTTGCTTGAAAGTGTTTTAATGGAGCCTCTTTCATATAGGAAAACTACCAAATGTTGAAGAATTGATTTGCTACTGCCAAGATATTTCCTTCCAAAAGGTTTCCATAGAACTGTTACATTTTAATTGTACTTTTTATGGAATATATTTGTATAGAAATGGCAAAGTTCACAATATTTTCTTAAATGAAAGCAGAATAATTTTTCTTTGGTCTAGCTTTTGCTCATTGCTACTATGATAGCATAATTGATATTATATGTTAATGGAACAGCAACATTCTACAACCCCTTCTTTTTGTATGTTGAAATGTGGTCACACTCTCTGTTGGTGGTCACACTCTGAACTCAGATTGTTTTGTATTTGTATGTTGGAACTTTAAATCTCATTCTGAGCACAGGTTGGCCTTGAAATCCTTGTGCTCTTGCCTTCCCGCACAATGTGGGTTTTACAGGTGTCCATCTCCCCTGCTTATGACAGCTTAAGACTGGGATAGTTAAAGCATTCAATATACAGTACAGCATATAAGTGTTGGCCATTATCATTGTTTTAAGTTGTCAACAATTTATTTTCAGTATGCATGTGCACATTTTATTTGCATTTTAAAGGATTCTGATGCTTTACAATATAAACTATATAAAACATAAGATTAATTATGTAATGACAAAATTATATTTATTTTCATGTAGATCTGTGGTAAAATATAAGCGTAACATGCATGACTCCTTGAGTGAAATCCCCAAATCCAAGACATACTCATACACATACACACACACACACACACACACACACACACACACACACACACACACACACGGAAGGGAGGCAGAAGAGAAGTTATGATGAGAGGGAACTGGAAGGAAAATGATTGTTTTTTTTTATTAAAGTGATTTGAATGAGATTTCTTAAGGACATTTAGCATTACATTTTCATTTTTAAATGCTTGAATAGAGTTTATCCATTTTAACTCTGGATAGATTGTAAGTATTTAAAACTAAGGGTCAGGCGCTTGTTGGCTTCTCCCTTAGGATAATGCTCTCCTGAATGCACCCTCATCCTACAGAGGAATACATGATCAGTAAAGGAAGAAAGCAATAGTAGAAGAGAAACAAAATGAGTGTCTTCACATTACCAATATAACACTACTGAATATAGATCTCTAAGTCTAAATCATGAGTGCTAAACTAAACAGCATGAGTATAGTTTCCAGAAATTCAGCTTCAATTATTTTTCTTACACTGTATAAACAAACTAGAGAAAGTTCATCTGAAATTTACTCTCAGCTCTACAAACATCAGGTCTCACTGGTCCATGCTCCTAAAAGTTTTGCTATAATTTCTTCCTCTGACACTGAATGAATGAATTCACAACTAGGCAAGGGAAGCAGGTAGTTTCTTACTCAAAACTATAGCACTAGGACAGCAGTTGAGTCCAATAAGCAAGTAGCATTGTATTTTCATGCTCAGAAATAATTCTGAAGATAGTCAGTTAAAATTATGTTCCTAGCTTATTGCCACTGACACAATCTGGAATCCCAGGGAACATGGTGAAATCCAATCGTGATGAGCCACAGAGAATGGTCTGGCATCTACAAAAATCAGTTCAATTAACTATTTCCATCATTGTTCAGAGCTCTGCCTAGCGCTGCAGGAAGTAGAGGCCAGTTCTCCTTGGATAGCAAGCTGGGGAGTAGAGTTTAGGTCCTCCCACCTTTTCCACTGATCTTCAAGTAATGAGAGGGAAGCTTATGGCTCTGCACAACTATTGGGAGATTATTATTTCTCATCAGTCACTTATTTACTACCAATAAGAATAGGTGGATATTGTTTTATGTCACACAGCAGAACATTTAACTTGACAAAGAATGGAGATTTTCCAAGACAAAAGGAAACTCTAGAATTTGCTGACCTTATCCTCACATTTTTTGATCAGACAGGTTTCACAGAAGTACAAGTTAATGCTGCTGCTTTGAGAATTTTCCTCAGTCTAACAGGTGGAATCTACAAATGCTGATCATAGAGGACAAGATCTCATGGCCTGTCAGTGACACACGACACATGAGCAGGCAGCAGTGGGACCAGAGACCATACCGTCAGACTTTGTCTTCACTTGGGCAGAAGTAAGTGGGTATCTTAATTCTGGTCTCTGTAGCCTATGATCAAACTCTCACGTTGTTGGCAATCTCATGAGCTACACCTTCAATCACTCTCTATGAAATTCTCAGGTGAAATTAGTCTGAAGCTTTGTCACAGTCCTGACATATACCCCAGGATAAACTCAACGATCCTATCACTGGTTTTAAAATAGCTCACTAGTAAAATCATTCATTTTCTTTTGGTGTGTAAATTCAGGTGATATCATAATTCAGACTCCTTGAGCTATAAACAATGTTCCCTTCTTAAGTAAGAAGGGAATATTAAGTCTTATTGAACTTGAGCATGAAAAGAGCAACTATGACATAAGAAACATAAATTCTCTCTTTCTAAATAAAACCATGAAGTGACTTTCTAAGCCTGAATGCCTGTGAGAACACTCTGAGAATGTGAAGGGATGAGGAGGAGCAGCTGGGCAGTCCAGCCTCTCACTTCTGCTTCCATGGGAGGTTTTTGTTATGACTTGTATCACTGTGGGTGGGAAATAATGATACTGTTGACAGTAATAAGTGGCAGCATCTTCAGGCTGCAGGCTGCTGATGGTGAGAGTGAAGTCTGTCCCTTATCCACTGCCACTGAACCTAGTTGGGACTCCATCTTCCAAATTATCTGCAGCATAGCTCAGGGGTTTAGGAGCTTTTCCTGGATGTTGCTGGTACCAGGCTAAATTAAACCCAGTGTCCTCACTGGCCCTGCAAGTGATGGAGACTTTTTCTCCTAGAGACGCAACCAGGGAAGATGGAGACTGGGTCATCTGGATGTCACACCTGACTCCGGTGTGGAAACATGAATACAAATATCCACATTATAAATCAAGATTTAAGAAGGTTTCCCTAATGAGTAAAACATCATAGATCACATTGAGCTGGGTTATTCCCTAGCATGGTCCTTCCTTACCTGGGAGGCAGAGCAGCAGGAAACCCAGGAGCTGAGCAGGGGTCCTCATGTCCATGCTGGGTGCTGACTGGACTGACTGCTGCACAGGGGGAGCAGCAGCCTATGAAGAAGTGCTGAGGGCAGTGGGCTGTGCAGTTGGCCATGCAAATCTGCAGGCTCTGGGCAGGGATAAGCACAGAGGTCCACCTGCCTCATCTCAGTTACTGCATCCATTCTGAGTCTCAGGGGACCTAGCTCATCAACAGGATATGTTGAGGACACAGAAGAGAATCACCATGTTGCTTTCCTGTAGGTTGATCAGGTCAACGATCCCTTTGAGAATCAAATTTCTTTATTTCTCTTTCTTTATTTGAGATAAGACCTGTCCACTAAAGTTTAGTTCCAGAAATTTACAGAGACATTTTGCACAAATTTGGCACAATTTTCTATTATCCAGAAGAGAAAGTGTTGTAATTTCTCTGATTTACTGATAATATCTGTGTGGTGACTTAACAGTACTGTAATGAAATCCATAGAGGTGAAATAGGAAAAGGAATCTGTTACATTGTTAACAAAATACTTCATCTCCTGTATTGTACTACTCAACCTTCTTTTTTTTTCATGAATTTCTGAACCTTTTTTTATCCCCGCTGACCTGCAAAAGCAAGTTCTAAACAGTCTTTTATTTTTCCAACTGAGCCTTGTGTATGCTTTTAAATGTCCATGCTTGTGGTCCTCATATTATTCCTTCTGGGTTTTAAATGTCTTCACCCAAGCTACTGTGTTTAGAAGCAGAGATTATCCTTGAAAAGGAAAATAAATTCAGGGTATTCTGGAGGCTAATGTGTTGGCTCAAGCGGCATATGCCCCCTTCACTTGGTCGTCTCTTCTAGTTACTAAGAGAACATTGTGCTCCATACCTGGGTTAAAATTACTGGGCCAAGCAGAGTGAGTAAAAGCCTAAAAAGGAAGATCATGTTCTTGATATTCATGAACAGTGTTTTGTATCCAACAGACTTAGGAGCAATGGTGAGGAGAGGTGTTTGTGTACAGGAGGAAGAAACAGCATTGTTGACTACATGGAAGCTGCTAAGCTGGAGTGATGCAAGAGGACATGCATATGTGTGCGATTTGCCTGTGTGGTTGTCAGGGCCCAGGAAGTCACTACTGCATGGGTGCAAAGTTGTTTCATCTTATCAGCATTACCACAGTCTGAGGAGTGTGTAAACAAACGTATTTGGGGGGGAGGGGAGGGAGATGGGGTTTGATATGCCAGTATAAATGGCAATGCCACCAGGAATTTCCCATGTTCAGGAAGAACTGTTGATCACATGGCTAAAACTATGAAGGTAAAAAAGTGAAACCTAATTAGATAAAAATCTTGCCTAGCTTTAGTGACATATTCATAGATTTTATACAGATTGTGTTGTGGAAAAAGGAAAATAATAGATTTTGTCTAAGATGTTATTTAATTATAACCTTAAGTTGTGGACACAAGTGGAGAAATCACCATAAATTCACATGTGTGTATGTAAGCATACATACATATATATATATGAACGTGTGTATGTAAAATGCATGCATGTATATGATTAGATGAAGATATGTGGATTGATAATTTTTCCTAGCCTAGAAGTAATGATTCTCTAGTTCCAATAACAGATAAAACTACCACTAATGGACCCCCAAGCTCTTCTCTCATAAATGAAACTAGTGACTCTTGCAGAAATAATTGACACTTTATCAAAAGTAGAAGAGCAGAATGAGTTTGGACCATTTTGTGCCACTAACTATGAGTTCCTCATGAATGAGGAGAAGGAAAAGGTGGAGAGAATTCAGCAAACTAGAAATGCCCACTGGCTGATTCTGACACATTTTTGAGTATTAAATAAAAACTAATATACTCCATTAAATAAATTGTAAATCCTCGGATTAGTAGTGATATTTTTTAGAATTTATCAATGTTGATTTTTACATCATATTTTAAATGACAAGTTTAATAAACAAGTGTTCAAGGAGGGAATCTCTATTTATAATCACTGGGACCTAGTATTTAGAACTTAATCAAAATTAGGCTAAGGGTTTGTATGTCATAGAAACATATTAATTTATGAAATAAAACATTATGTCTATACAGTAATAGGCTTTTATGTCTATATAGTTATGTTTATATTTCCATTACCATGTCCATAGCTTTGGGTATGCAGTTATTGAGTCCTCACTCTTATACTCTTTGGATTTAATAGCCACATATTAAGGATACCATGTGCCTTTTGTTCCTTAGGTCTTGACTTGTCCCACTCAACATGATTTGCTCTAGACTCATCCATTTCCCGGCGAATGCCATTATTTTATCTTGTCTGTTGGCTATGTAGAATTCCATTGTGGATATACACCACATTTTCTGTATCCATTCATCTGCAATAGGGCATCTGCATTGTTTCCATCACCTGGCTATTCTGAATAGTGCAGAGATGAACATAGCTGAGCAGGTGTCCTTATCATATCTTGCGTCATGATGTTTAGGATAGATGCCTAGAAGTGGTATGGCGGGATCATAGGGAAGGTAAATTTTCAGTTCTTTAAGGAATCTCTACACTGCTTTCCAGAGTGGCTGAACTAGTCTGGATTCCCACCAGCAGTGTAGTAGGGTTCCTTTTTCTCCACAACCCTGCCAGCAACTGTCATTGTCTGAGTTCAAAATCTTGGCCATTCTTGTTGGGGTAAGGTGGTATCTTAGAGTTGTTTTTATTTGCATTTCCTTTAGGACCATAGATGATGAACATTTTCTCATATGCTTTTCTGACATTTTAATCTCTTCTTCTGATAAGTCTCTCTTTAGTTCCCTTGCCCAATTAGTGAATCATTTCTTGGGTTTTCGGGGGATTAGTTTCTTGAGTTCCCTGTAGATACTAGATATTAAGCATTTTTCAGATGTATTGTTGGTGAATATTTTTCCCAGTTGGTTGGCTGTCTCTCTACTTTTGCAACTATGTTTTTATCTGTACAGAACCTTTTTATTTTTAGGTAGTCCCATTTATCAAGTCTCTCTCCGGTCTGTTGTGACCCTGGGATTCTGTTCAGGAATCTTTTGCCTATGCTTATGAGCTCCAGTGTCTCTCCTACTTTATTATGTAGTAGTTACACGGTTTCCGGTCTGACATTGAGGTCTTTGATCCACTTTGAGTTAATGCTTGTGCATGGTGAAAGGCTAGGGTCAATTTTTAGTTTTCTGCATGTGGCTGCCCAGTTTTGCCAGCACCAATAATGGAATAGGCTGTGTTTGTTCCACTGTATATCTTTGGCTCCTTTGTCAGACACAAGTTGTCTATAGGTTTGTGGTTCTACTTCTGGGTCTTCTATTATGTTCCACTGATCTTCTGATCTGCTTTTGTGCCAATACCAAGCAGTTTTTGTTATTATGGCTCTATAGTAGAGTTTGAAGTCTGGTATTGTAATACCACCAGCATTGCTCTTTTTGCCTAGTATTGTTTTGGCTATTCTAGGTGAATTCTTGTTCCATATGAATCTTTGGATTATATCTTCTATTTCCATAAAGAATGTCTTTAGGATTTTGATGGGGATTGCATTGAATTTGTATATCAATTTTAGCAGTATAGCCATTTTCACTATGTTGGTTCTCCCTATCCATGAGCATAGGATGTCTTTCCATTTCCTTGTGTCCTCTTTAATTTCTTTCATTAGGCTTTTATAATTTTCATTGAATAATTCCTTTACATCTTTGGTTAAGTATATTCCTAAGTATTTTATTCTCTTGGGGGCTATTACAAATAGGATCATTTTCTTGATTTGGCCTTCTGTTTGTGTATTGTTGGTGTACAAGAAGGCTACTGACTTCTGAAATTTAATTTTGTATCCTGCCACTTTGCTAAAGTAGTTTATTAATTCTAGAAGTTTGGGAGTGGAGCTTGTTGGGTCACTCAAGTACAGGATCATATCATCTGCGAATAGGGATAGTTTAATTTCTTCTTTCCCTATGTGGATCCTTTTGATGTCATTTTCTTGCCTTATTGCTCAGGCTAAGGGTTCCATCACTATATTGAAGAGAAGTGGAGAGAGTGGGCATCCCTGTCTAGTTCCTGATTTTAAGGTGAATGGTTCCAGTCTTTCACCATTTAGTATAATACTGGCTGTAGGTTTTTCATATATGGCTTTCACTATTTTGAGGAATGTACCTGTTATTCCTATTTTTTCTAGTGCTTTCAACATGAATGGCATTTTGTCAAATGCCTTCTCTGCATCCAGAGAAATTATCATATGATTCTTATCCTTAGCTCTATTGATGAGATGTATTACATTGATTGATTTGCGAATGTTAAACCAGCCTTGCATCTGTGGGATGAAGCCTACTTGATCACAGTGTATGATTTTTTTAAATTTGTTTCTGGATTCTGTTGGCCAATATTTTATTGAGGAGTTTTGTGTCTGTGTTCATTAGAGAGATAGGTCTTTAGTTTTCTTTTTTTGTTGGGTCTTTCCCTGGTTTGGGGATGAGAGTAATATTAGCTTCATAAAATGAGTTTGGTATTGCTCATTCTGTTTCTATTTCTCAGAAGAGTTTCAAGAGTGTACGTGTTATTTCATCTTTAAATGTCTTGGAGAATTCCACAGTGAATCCATCTGGACCTGGGCTCTTTTTGGTTGGCATTTCCCTGATTGCTTCCACAATTTCGTTGTAAGAGATTAGTTTGTTCAGTTTGTTTACCTCATCGTTGTTCAGTGTGGGTAGCCTATATTTATTTAAGAAATCATCCATTTCTACTAGATTTTCTTGTTTCTTTGAATATAGGTCCTGGTAGTACCTATTCATTATGGACTAAATTTCTTGGAAATCAGTTGTGATTGTTCCCGTGGGGTCTCTAATCTTGTTTATTTGAGTCTCCCCTTTCCTTTTTTTGATTAATCTTGCCAGGGGTCTGTCTATTTTGTTGACTCTTTCAAAGAACCAACTTTTTGATTTATCAATTTTGTGTATAGTAGAACTTATTTCAATCTCTAATATTTATGATTTTATTTTTGTTATTTCTGTCCTTCTAGTTGTTTTAGAATTAAGTTTTTCTTGCGCCTCTAGGTGTTTCAGTTTTTTTAAGGTTATTTACATGCTCTTCTTCTGTCTTTTTAATATGGGCTCATAGTGCGATAAATTTGCCTCTTAGAACTGCCTTTGCAGTGTCCCATAAATTCCTTTTTGATGTTTCTTGATTGTCATTACATTCAATTAAGTTTATAATTTCATTTCTGATCTGATCTGTTACCCAGGAGTTATTCAGAAGTGTGTTGTTCAGTTTCCAAGTGATTGAATGTTTTTTGACTTTGGCTGCATTGTTTAGAATTAGTCTGACTCCACTGTGGTCTGATAGAATGCATGGGATTATATGAGTCCTCTTGTATCTGCTTAAGTTTTCTGTATTGAAGTATTATATGATCTATTTTGGAGTGTGTTCCATGTGCTGCTGAGAAAAATGTAAAATTTTTGCCGTTGGGTGGAAGACTCTGTGTATATCTGTTAAGCCCAGCTGGGCTATGGTGTCATTTAAGTCCATGGTGTTTTTGCTTAACTTTTGTTGAGTTGATCTGTCATTTGTTGAGAGTGGTGTATTGAGGTCTCCCACTGTGATTGTGTTTGAGTCTATATTGTTCTGTAATTCTAAAAGAGTTTGTTTGATGAATTTGGGTGCTCCCATGTTGGGGGAGTAAATGTTCATAACTGTAATATTATGGGCATGGATTGTAACCTTTACTAATATGTAATGGCCATCTCTATCTTTTTGTACTGATTTTACTGAGAAGTTAATTTTGTCGGAGATTAAGATTGCTACTCCTGCTTTTTTTGCTTGGTGCACTGGAGTGGAAAATTCGTTTCCATCCTTTCACTTGGAATTTGTTTCTGTCTTTGGCAGTGAGGTGGGTATCTTGGAGGCAATATATGGATGGGTCTTATTTCTTAATCCAGCCTGCTGCTCTGTGTCTTTTGATTGGATTGTTCAGCCCATTCACATATAGGGAAATTATGGAGAAGTGGTCAGTGTCCATTGTCATTATTTATTTTTACTTCTACGTTTCTTTCTCTGTCTTTTCCCCCTTTTGTGTTTAGTGAATTATAGATATTTGCTTCTTGATGGGGGTTCTTGATGTTCTACAATTTGTTCTCGATTAATTAGTATTTTTTGTAACGCTGGTTTAGTGTGCACGTATTCATAAAGCTTCTCTTTGGAGTGAAATATTCTTGTTTCTCCCTCAAATGTAAATGCTAGTTTTGCTGGATATATCAGTCTGGGTTGGCAGTTGTTGGTCTTCAGGACATCAATGATGTTTTTCCAAGCTTTTCTTGCATTTAGAGTTTGCGTGGAGAGATCTGCTGTGATTCAAATTTTTTTCCCATCGTAGTATAGCTCTTTCTTTGTTTTTGTATCATTTAAGATCAATTCCTTGGTATTAGGTCTAGTGTCTTTACTATGATATGTCTAGATAAGTTCCTTCTAGGATCTTGCCTGTTTGGAGTCCTGAAACCTTCAATAATGTATTTTCCCTTTTGATATTGGGGAAGTTCTCTGCTATGATTTTGGTGAATAAAGATTGCATTCCTTTGTCCTGAAATTCTGCACCCTCCTCAATCCCTATTATATGAAGATGAGACTTCTTTGCTGCATCTGCCAGGTCCTGGAGTTCTCGCTGGTGGATTCTGACTGATTTTTCCAAGGTGGTGATTCTCTGTTCCAGCTCTTGTGTTTTATCTTCCATTCCTGATGTTCTATTCTCCATCTCAGTCAATCTGCTCCATTTTTGCTTGAAGTGTGGACACTGAGCTGATCATGTCTGCTGAGAGGGTATTGAACTTTTCTTCCACTTCTCTTTTGAATTCGAAGAGTTCCTTGGAAATTTCTTGCTTTTGTTTTTGGAATTTAGCTTTCATTTCCAAAATCAGCTCCTTGATTTGAGTCATATTTCGTGTCTCTTCAGGTGTCATTTCTTGGGATGGTGACATCTCTCTCGTCCCTTCACTCTTGTTTCCCTTTGGGCTTTGTGTGGGACTTTGATTATTCATGTATGTCGTAATTCATCTTTGTGCTCTTCTAGGAATCAAGAACTCTTGTTGTAGTTCACTCGGTGGTTGGTAGGTGGCGGTCTTTACTTGGATTGGAACTGGTGGTTTTCAGCCAAATTGATTCCTCTGCTCACTAAGTCAGAGTTTGCAGTTTTTGCAAGTGTTCAGCCAGTTCCCAGAGGCTGTGTGCCACTGTACGACTAGCTCTCAGCCCAACCAGTGGCCTCACAGTGGGCCATGGGATGGGTCTGTGTACTTCAGTCTCAGCAGGCTGGGCGGATGGTTGGTTTTCCTGCACTGTTTCCAGGGATGGGCCCCAACCAAGGGTCTGGAGTTTGGGATTGTCCAAGAGCTCTCAGGTAGGCCAGGTGATGTCCTCTCTGTTTCCAGGCGCGGGGCCCAGCCAAGGACTTGGGTTCCTCCAGAAAGGCGGAGCCGCATCTTTCTGGTCCTCAGAAGGCAAACTTAGCTACTGGTCTGCCCTTCAGTTCCCTGCTGTGTTTCCATGGCTTTGGCCAGGAGTCTGTGACTGTGGGGGGCCCCTTGGTGCTGTCTTGCTGGGGATTCCCAGCTGGAGGGTCCCCGGCTCAAGATTTGAGTGGGACAGATGCTGGTTCCCAGACTCCCACAGACCCCACCCACTGTTGTAAGGCACGGTCTCAACATCCCACACTCTCCAGACCCAGTGACCTGGGAGAGGAACCTGTTGGGCCTATGAGCTGGGAAACCTCCGCCCCCTTTGGTGGGGTGCTGGAATTTAGCGCCTTCCCACCTGTCAGTCTCCAGTCCTCCAGTGTGAGGCCTGGGAAAGGAGGCTTGGGAGAGTGGGGGTGGGACACTTCCGCCTCCCTTGGTGGGGTGGGTGCTGGGTCTTAGAGTCTGCCCATGTGTCAGTCTCCAGTCAATGGCTTGGGTGAGGGGGCTGTTGAAGGAAGGGACAGGATTCTAAATTCCTAGCCCCCCTGCCCTTGCCAGTCTTTCTCGGGCAGGGTGGAGGGCAGTTCTATAGCTTGGCACCAGCTCTGCTTTCCCTATGGTTTTGGGGACCCACTGGACCACCCGATGGGCTACTCACTCCTCTGCGTTTGGCTGTGGGTGCTCCACAGTGTTGGGGAGTCATTCACTTCCCTCGGATCTCCGCCTCTGCCTGTGGTCCGTGTCTGGGTTCCACTGCTTGCTGTTCTGGTCTTCGCTGTTTCCTGCGTCCGGCTTCTGCCACAGGCTTCTGCGGTGGTCCAGGCTGCCCGGCCCAGCGCCTTCTGCCAGCTGCTTGTTTTTCCAGGCTCAGAGCCAAGGCAAGGGGTGGAGGAGGGATCCTCGCATTTGAATTCTTTGAGAAAGTTGGATGTAAGCTTTATCTGAATTTATTTTCTGGTTTGAGTCCTTCTCCATTGCTTCTTGAGTTTGTTGTTGTGGATTTCTTAAGGTAGTTTGCTCGTGGGACTCCCTGGTTCTCTCTTTTTGTGGGAGAGAGCTAGGCAGTGTCCCTAGTGTCTTGGCGCCATCTTCCGCGTCCAGTAGTGATATTTTGATGAGGGATGCAATATTCATAAATCACCAAAACCACAGATCCTCAACATTTCAAAGGGGAAAGAACAACCAGGTAGCAGAGAAATCCAACAGCCATCACCTTAATCTAGAATTGAAATGAAATCATCAGTGATTCAATCCTTGGGCCTCCATACAGACACCATGGGAATAACAGCAGCACTCTTGGACTTTGCTCACATGTATTCATTATTAAATATACCTTGAGGAGAAAAAAATCCATAAACCTTTTTGTAGAGACATTCAGCAACATGGATGATGAAAAGAGTTGTAATCAATCTACAAGAAAATTGTTTCCAATAATTTATTTAATAAAAACCTATTTTGGAAAATGCAAAAAGAGAAATCAAAAATTCACATATCTATCTATGTGCAATTATGTGCATTTTATCCATACATATATATTAATAAATGAAAGGATGCATGGATGAATAATTTTTCCAATCCTAGAATAATGATGCTCTAGCTTCGATAACAGATAGTACTACCACTTAATGGTTCTCCATTCCATTATCTCATAAATTAAACCAATGATTATTGCAGAAATAATTGATTTATTAAAAACAAGATAAGTGCAAGATAATTTTGGAGTTCAAGCCCTAAGACTAGCAAAAATAATGGTGAATAAAATTTACATAATTCTGATTATCTTAAGTTAACATAAAATATCTAAATGTCTCCAGTCCCAGTCTAATTTAGCCAGTCTCTGCTTATTTATGTCAGAGATTTTTTTTTGGCTTTTCTCTTTTGGTTCTGGGATTGAACCTAGGATGTTGCACTTGCTAAACAAGCACTTTGCCACTGAGCTACATCCCAGCTCTTCTGTAAGGGATTTTACTCTTTACATCACCTGAGAAGAAAGAACACCTGGAGAAGGAGCCTGGTACTGATATCCAATGGAAAAAACTTGCCATTGGATGAGGAGACTTTGGGGAAGTGATTAGTTCATTTGAGGTGCTTCCGTCTGGAGGGTTAAAGCTGCTCTCATGAAGTAAATCAGTTCTCATCATAGTAACTTGTTATAAAATGAAAGCAATTATATGTTTGGCCACCTCAACTTGCAGATGGTTCTTTTTCTATTGTGACACAGACTATTTAAACCCCATCTGTACAGACAGATAAGGATATTGCATCTAGGAATTTCTGCATCTAAAATTGTGAGATAAATAAAACTCTTTTTTAATTCAGATCGTAGGTCAGTTACTTTGTCCTAAAAAGGGACTGATGCAGGGTGTATTTTATGTGTTTGTGTGTATGTGTGGGAGTGATTTAAATAGAAGAAATGATCTTAAATGATCTAACTGTGAAGGAAAAATCATTTCTCTATCTGTGATACTAATCTACCAAACACAGCTTGCTAATCCTTACAGTGATCATTGATTAAAATTCTGAAGTACAGATTCATATGTGAGATAATTTTGTAAATTTGTATTTATAATGTGCTCTCAGGGATGCTGTTGATGATTCTGAATACTAGACATATTCTGAGTAGGAAAGAAAATAATACCTCCTCCATGTTTAGTTGTGTTTGCTTTCATTTTATGTCAAGAAGTATTTCTGTTTGAGAAGTGTACTTACATATTTCATGCAAATACTTCTTTTTCCGTAGACTGAGACTGACTGAAACTCATGCTATTGAAGGGATTGAGTCCTGCCTTAATTGCCCAGGGTCAAGCAAGACACCAAGAGCACACCAACAACTGGACCACATACCTAGGCAATTCCTATCTGGGCTGAAACCACTCTCTGTCCCCAGGTGGTAATAGGCCCTCAAAACCGATGGAACATTCCACTGTGGGCCTGACCGTGAACAGCACCCTCAGCCCCACGAGACCAAAACCCATTTTCTAACTTTGCTTCCTTGTTAAGCCCTATAGAAGCCTACCCCAAAATCTAGTCCCCAGCACAGTCTCCATTCCTTGGGAAGGTTTGTGCCCATCACTGTTGCTCACTAAACAGTCCTGGCTGCTGCTGATCAAGTCCTGCCTCTTCCTTTTCCATTTTTCTCCATTTTCCTCACAGCTATGGTTGCAAGTTGTTCACTAGGAGAAGACACAGGTGACAATGGTCTTGGGCAAGGCCTTTCTGGATATATTCTGAGAATTTGGCCATGACCTCACTGGGTCATCAGCTGTGAACTCCTCTCATCTCCGTCTCTTCAGGAAGGTCATTTCCCAGCGTTCCTCTCCCTCTCTGCTTTCCTATGAATATTCTGAATTCAAGGCGACCTGATCTAATTTCATATGAGATTAGAAGCTAGGTTAGACTCAATTCTATCTATTCACAAAATACAAAGACCATATGGAAAGAGATGAGAGTGTGCACAAGTGAGAACTCCATACACATTTCTTGTTTTCAGTTCTCTTCTGAATATTTTCTACGTAGTCGTACAAAAAGGTTACCATTAAACATGACAGTTTGTAAGTACAAAGCATCTTGATTTAAGTCACCATTTTGGCCACAGTGCCTCATCCTTCCCAATCCAACTCCTCCCTTCCATACACATTTCCATACATAAAAATATCTTTTAATACACATAAATTTATGACTCTTGGTATGTCTGCATGTTATATGGAAGGCAATCTTCTGGTTAAACTGGTAAATATTAAAGTAATATTGTTCAGTATGTAACTGTGCCTGTTACATAATTCCATAATTATCTTAAATGTGTTCTTCTTATTGACATGTTTTTATATTTTATTTTTCTGTGTGGTTTTATTTAAACTCAGCTAGAAATAACACTGTGAGATCAAGCAATATATAAAAAGTTTAATGTCCAAACCTTCCCAATAGGGGCACAAAATCTTTATTATTTTTATCTTTATATTTACTGAAATATTTCCTACATAATCATTATTAAATGGATATTGTGAAATTATTATGAATTTGATATTAGCAATAAAAATTTACTTTTCCATGATTATTAAATTGAAATGCATGATATACTTTTAACAGGTAAGTTGAAATAAGTTTTTTTAATATCTCCTTTCCAGAAGAAAAAAATTCTCTGATTATAAGATCTTTATAAATGTTTAAGTTGATGAATTAACTTCTTAATTGATGATCAGTCAGATCATTGAACAAAGTATACACATACCCACACATCAAATTGTACTTCAAATACCATTATACCTGGGCAATCAAAAATTGATTTCAAATATTTTTCTTGATTTTTTCTTTAATGAAAGTATTTTTCAAAAAACTTTTTCACAGATTATATTGTATCACTTGTTTAAACCTGCTTTGATATAACTAGAATGCTGCTTCTTTATTGAGTGACTTCAAATATTTTAGCAGAGCCTGGGCTTACATGAGTAAAGACAGTGATTTTTGTAAGTCAAAGAGGCATCGATGAGTGTGTGCTGCTTAAAATGAGCAAGACAGAGTTAAGGTGTAATCATGTCTCCATGACCTTTCTCCTAATGCTTTCTAGTGACCTTAAAAGTCTGTTTGCATCTGAGAAGCTGTGTCAGCAGGTGGAAGCAACAGGAGGAGGAGCTGGGGCAGACCAGACTCTCACTTCTGCTTCCCTGGGAGGTTTTTGTTACTACTTGTATCACTGTGAGAGGAGCCCTAAAATGTTGTTGACAAAGTAATGCACCCTCTATCTGGTGAATATAATGTAACCCTTCTATTAACTACAATAAAAAAGCATATGGAAAAAATGTTGTTGACAGTGGTAAGTGGCAGCATCTTCAGGCTGCAGGCTGCTGATGGTGAGAGTGAACTGTGTCCCAGATCCACTGCCACTGAACCTGGATGGAACTCCAGACTCCAAACTATCTGCATTATAGATCAGGGCCTTAGGAGCTTTCCTGGGATGCTGCTGGTACCAGGCTAAACTGTGGGAAATGTCCTCACTGGCCCTGCAAATGTTGGTGGTTAGGTCTCCTAGAGGCAGAAACAGTGATGATGGAGAGTCGGTCATCTGGATGATTGTATATAGATTCCCTTCTTGAACACTTATTTGTTAAACATGTCATTTGAAATATGATGTAAAAATCAATGTTAGTAAATTCTTTAATAAAAATGTAATTAACAAAAAATAAAATAAAATCGTATTAAATGAAGTAAGTCAGACCCACAGGAACATATGCTCAATGGCTTACCTCATTTGTAATAATTAGTACATATCTAGGTCTTTCCTAGCAGAGGATTACCATAGTACAAAAACTAGGTATATTAGGTCATATAGGACGAGACTAAATGAAAGGATCTCTAGGTTATGGAAGCAGGAGCTGTATCTTGTATGATTGTTGTTCTTAATGTACTATGTTATTTTCTTCTCATTTTTCCCCCTTTGGTTAATCTCATAATGTTACAGTGTCTGACTTTGTCACCTGGCACATTGTGTATACATTTATTTGTTTATTTGAAGTAGGAAAGGGAAGGGAGGAAACAAGATGATTGGGAGGGGGTGGAGCAGGGAAATGGGAACAAAAATATGAGAACGGATATAACGTGTGAGAAGTAATGGACCTGCTGTCTGGTGAATATGACTGTAACCACTTTATACATTACAAAAAAAGACTCCTGTTGCCACACACTTCATAGATACTTCGCTTTTATTTTTTTCCTGCAGAGATATAAAATGAAACTGAAAATAGAATCTACTTCATTTGGATGAAAAAGACTGAGTAAGGGCCGGGAGTTTGGCCTAGTGGTTAAAGTGCTTGCCTACCATGCATGAAGACCCGGGTTCGATTCCTTGGTACCACATATATAGAAAAAACCCAGAAATGGTGCTGAGGCTCAAGTGGTAGAGCTCTAGCCTTGAGAAAGTCTAAGGACACTGCTCAGGCCCTGAGCTCAAGCCCAGGACTGGCAAAAAAAAAAGAAAAAAGAAAACGACTGAGTAAACAGATTATTCTCCTGATGATTTAAATATGCTTTTACTGTGAATGACATGATATGTAATTGCAAAAAAACTAACTTGTTCCAATATATTGCCCATTAGTTATATCAGAAACTAATGCATATTCCAAAAATGGTTGTAGCTATAATATAGAAATAAGATTAATTGAGGAAGGAAGATGGCCCCGAAACAATAGGGACGCTGCCTAGCTTTCTCTGACAAAAAGAGAGAACCAGGGAGTCCCACGAGCCAACTATCTAAAGAAATCCACAACAACAAACTCAAAAAGCAACGGAGAAGGATTCAAACCGGAAAAGAAATCCAGATAAAGCTCACATCCAACTTTCTCAAAGAATTCGGAACGCGAGGACCCCTCCCCCACCTCTTGCCCAAAGCCGCAGAAAGCCGGGCTGGACCAAGCCACGAAAAGCGGATTGAGCAGGCGGCGGCTCCACGCGGGGAAAGCGGGGGCGGGCACCGGCTCTAATCC
Organism: Megascapheus bottae; assembly: GCF_031878675.1. Taxonomy (NCBI): domain Eukaryota; kingdom Metazoa; phylum Chordata; class Mammalia; order Rodentia; family Geomyidae; genus Megascapheus; species Megascapheus bottae. Next base: position 18,998,255 of record NC_143515.1, read on the forward strand.
ACGAAAAGCGGCGGCAGTGGAGGTCATCAGGCTGGGAGCCCAACGGCTGCAGAAACCAGCACAGAACCGGGCCAGCGAATGGCGGAAGCAGCAGAACCCAGACGCGGAACCAGAACAGCAAGCAGCAGAGCCCAGACACAGAACACAGGCGGCGGCGGAGACCCGAGGGGAGTGAAAGATTCCCCACCACCTTGGAGCACCCGCAGACGGATGCAGAGGTGTGAGTAATACAGCCCGTCCCCAAACACATCGGGAAAGCGGAGCAGGTGCCAAGCAATAGAACTTAACTCAGACCCCAACACCCCGCACAAGAAAGACTGAGGGGAGCAGGGGGTCAAGGAATTTAGAATCCTGTCCCTCCCCTCAACAGCCCCCTCCCTCAGGCCATTGACTGGAGATTGACAGGCGGGCTACCCATAAGACCCAGCACCCCACCAAGGGAGGCGGGGCTGTCCCAACTCCCACCCGCCCAACAGGCTCAACCCCCAGCCCTCTGACTGGAGACTGACAAGCGGGCGGACCCTAAGACTCAGCACCCCACCAGGGGAGGCGGAGCTGTCCCAGCTCCCACCCGCCCACCAGGCTCCTCACCCAGGCCACTAGATCTGGAGAGTGGAGGGCTTTGGGACCCTGCCCTACAACAGTGGGTAGGGGGGGCGGGTAAATAGGAGCCAGCATCTGTCCCCCCTCAATTTTCGAGCGGGGCATCCTCCAGCTGGGAATCCTGAGCAAGAAACCACCGAGGCCCCCCCCCCAGTCACAGACTCTGACAAAGCAGTGGAAACACAGCAGGGATCTGAAGGGCCAACCAGCAGCCAAGCTCCCCTTCTGAGAACCAAAAAGGCGCGGCTCCGCCCTTGGAGCCCATGTCCCCAGCTGGGCCCCACCCCTGGGAACAGAGGGGCCTCCTGCTGCTCCTGCCCAGAGCTCCTGAAACTCTCAATTCCCAGACCCTTGGCTTGGGGCCTCCCCTGGAAGCAGCACAGGAAAACGTACTCCAACCGCGCTCAGACGGAAGCTCACAGATCCATCACTGGTCCACTGTGAGGCCACTGGTTGGGCTAAGAGCTAGTCGCGCAGCAACACATAAGTTTTATTCTAATACTTTCCAAACTTTGTACTCAAATACTCTACCTACTTACCCCCTGACCTCTCTCATTCTATTTTTCTATCTCTGGACCTCTGCTCCTCTTTCAACCCTTATACTGCATGGATCTACACTTGATGGCTGTTGAGCAACATTGTATATCTAGGTGTTTAATTATTCTCTAGGCTCAGAGGGACTTAAAGACAATAGAGATTGGATTGAGAGGCTTATTGTTTTAGATATAAATCGCTTATCAGTGAACAATTAGACTAGTCGGTAACTGCACAAAAAGAAAGAGTGATAACACCAATCAAAACTTGTGAACATCTAGAGTCTGCCAGCTACAGAGGTCTAGGTTGGTTATATCTGAAAAACTATAATCGTGTTTAGTATTAATCTTGCTCCCATTATCAAATGGGCAGAACAAGAAACTCAGAAAAATGTCAAATCAAGAAACAACATCTCCCACCTCCCCCACCCAATGTAAACAGCCAATGGAACAGTCACTGGCAAACCTCTAGGAGAGTCTTCCAAGTGCTGTACAAATGCAATTGATAAACATCATTAATGAAAAGTGTGAAAATATAAAGAAAGACGTAAGGGAGGAAGCCATAGCTGAACAAGAGGAAACCATAAACAAGGTGATAAGTAAAAAAGAAGAAGCCATAAAGGAGGCCATAATAATGGCTGTTCAAAGAAAGATGGATGAATTCATAGAATCCACAAATAAAAAGGTGACCGAACTCCAGCAAATGTTCAAAGAAAATAAAGCTACTGAGCTAACCACTCAAATGGAAATTAAGGAGCTAAAGAAATCCATACATGATCTAAAAGAAGAGATGCAAGGCATCAAAAATGAGCAATTAGTAGCAAGGGAGATGAAAAATAAAGTAGATAGCTTTGATAGCAGGTTAGACAATGCAGAGGAGAGAATTTCCGGGGCTGAAGATAATTTAGTTATTATAGAGAAAGAACAGAAAATGAGTCAATCCAAATCTAGGAAAAATGAGAGAGCGCTTCAGGAGGTCCAAGATACAATTAGGAAGCCTAATTTAAGGCTAATTGGTATTGAGGAGGGTCTGGAGAAAGAGGTCAATGGTATTGGAAATATACTTCAGGGAATCATCTCAGAGAATTTCCCAAATATCCAGAAGGGCAGACCCATCCAGATACAAGAAGCTTTTAGAACCCCAAACAGACCTGACCAGAAAAGAACATCTCACCGCCACATCGTAATCCGAACTGGATCAGTAGAAACCAAAAAAAGGATCCTAAAGGCAGCCAGGGAAAAGAGTTCAGTAACCTATAAAGGAAAACCAATCAGAATCACCCCAGATTACTCAGCAGAGACCATGCAAGCAAGAAGTGACTGGAAGCATATATGTCATGCCCTTAAGTAAAATAACTACCAACCAGGAATACTGTACCCAGCTAAGCTCTCATTCATAACTGTGGGAACAATAAAAACATTCCATTCCAGGGAAAACCTGCAACAATACGTCGCAACAAAACCAACACTACAGAGAATTCTGAAAGATGTTCTATACATAGAAAACCAAAATAAATGCAATATAGGGAAAGAAATGGCACCTAAACAGCATACCACCTAAGGACCACAAGAACTGTCAAGACACAGGCCCAAATAAAAGCTTTTAAAAATGGTAGGACCTAATAAATATCTCTCAATCCTAACTCTCAATATCAATGGACTCAACTCTCCAATGAAACGGCATAGGCTGTCTAGTTGGATCAAAAAGCAAGAGCCATCATTCTGCTGTCTTCAAGAGACACATCTTACCCCAAAAAACAAACACCTTTTGAAAGTGAGAGGTTGGAATAAACTCTATCACGCTAATGGCCCCCATAAACAGGCTGGAGTTGCCATCCTCATATCAGATAAAATAGACTTCAAACCAAAATTAGTAAGAAAAGACAAAGAAGGTTAGTACATACTACTAAAGGGATCTTTCCTCCAGGAAGACATAACGATCCTAAATATTTACACACCCAATCCCGGAGCTCCGAACTTCATCAAGCAAACTTTACTTACACTGAAACCATACATAGATCGAAATACAGTGATTGTCGGTGACTTTAACACACCACTTTCACCTATGGACAGATCAACAAGGCAAAAACTCAACAGAGAAACCTTAGAACTGAACAACTATATAGAACAACTAGATCTAACAGACATCTGCAGAATATTCCACCCAGCAACAACACAATATACGTTTTTCTCAGCAGCACATGGAACATTTTCCAAAATAGATCACATGTTAGGCCATAAAACAAACCTGGACAGATTCAGAAACACAGAAATTATTCCATGCACACTCTCAGACCACAAAGGCATCAAACTGGAACTGAACACACATCTCCACCAATGAAAACCCTGTAACTCATGGAGACTGAACAACACATTGTTGAATCACCAATGGGTCATCGAAGAGATCAGAACAGAAATCCAACAGTTTATGAAATTTAACAGTAAGGAGCACACAAAATACCAACTCCTTTGGGACACAGCAAAGGCAGTACTCAGAGGAAAATTTATAGCGCTGAGTGCCTACAACAACAAGTTGGAAAAATTGCATACCAACAAGTTAATGTCTCACCTTAAGCTCCTGGAAAAAGAGCAACAAACCAACCCTAATCCCAGTAGAAGAAAGCAAATAATTAAAATCAAAGCAGAATTAAATGATTTGGAATCCAAACAAAGTATAGAAAGAATCAACAAAACAAGGAGTTGGTTCTTTGAAAGAATTAACAAAATTGACAAGCCCTTAGCAAAGCTTACCAAAAAAAGAAGGGAGCATATTGAAATAAACAAAATCGCAGATGAAAATGGTAATATCACGACAGAAATTACCAAGATCCAGAATATCATGAGGGAATACTTCTGAAACCTTTATGCCAACAAATTTGAGAATCTAGATGAAATGGATGAATTCCTAGCCAATATTAACATACCCACACTGAACCAAGAAGAACTAAGCCAACTCAACAGGCCTATTTCAAGCTCTGAAATAGAAATGGCAATTAGAGAACTTCCACCTAAGAAAAGCCCAGGGCCAGATGGATTCACAGCTGAATTCTATGAGGTCTTCAAAGCAGATCTCATACCAATACTCCTCAAGCTCTTCAACGAAATTGAAAATGAAGGTTCCTTACCAAACTCATTCTATGAAGCCAGTATAACCCTCATCCCCAAACCAGACAGAGATTCATCAAAGAAGGAGAACTATAGACCTATATCTTTGATGAACATCGATGCAAAACTTCTCAACAAAATACTGGCCAACCGTCTACAACAACTCATCAAAAAAATTATACACTATGATCAAATTGGATTCCTCACAGGGAGACAAAGCTGGTTCAACATATGCAAATCAATTAATATAATTCAACACATCAACAGGAGCAAGGACAAAAATCACATGACTGTCTCAATAGACGCGGAAAAGGCATTTGACAAGATCCAACACCCCTTTATGTTAAAAGCTCTGGAGAAACTAGGAATCCATGGAACATTCCTCAATGTAATAAAGGCTGTGTATGAGAAACCTACTGCTAGCATTACACTTAATGGTGAAAATCTAAAGCCATTCCCTCTAAAATCAGGAATGAGACAAGGATGCCCACTCTCTCCACTCCTCTTTAACATAGTACTAGGATTCCTTGCCAGTGCAATAAGGCAAGAAGCAAGCATACAGGGGATCCAAGTAGGGAAAGAGGAAATAAAACTATCCCTCTTTGCAGATGACATGATTCTGTATTTAAAGAATCCTATAGACTCTACTCCCAAGCTCCTTGAGCTGATTCAAAACTTTGGAAGAGTAGCAGGCTATAAAATCAACCCTCAAAAATCAACCGCCTTTCTTTACGCCAACAGTGAGAGGAACGAGGCAATAATCAGGAAAGAAACTCCTTTCACAATAGCCTCAAAGAAAATAAAGTACCTAGGAATTAGCTTAACTAAGAATGTAAAGGACCTTTTTGGCGAAAACTTTAAAACCCTAAAAAAGGAAATTAAACAGAACTAAGGAAATGGAAAAACCTCCCATGCTCCTGGATTGAAAGAATCAACATTGTGAAAATGACAGTCTTGCCAAGAGCTATCTACAAATTCAATGCAATACCCATCAACATCCCAATGTCATTCTTTAAAGAAATAGAAGAGGTAATCCAAAATTTCATATGGAATAATAAAAGACCCCGTATAGCAAAAACACTTCTTAGCAGAAAGAACAGCGCCTGAGGAATTTCAATTCCAAACTTTAGACTCTATTACAGAGCTATAATCCTCAAAACAGCTTGGTACTGGCACAGGAACAGGCCTGAAGACCAATGGAATAGAACTGAGGACCCAGATATTAAACCACAGACCTATGGCCACCTAATCTTTGAGAAGGGAGCCAAAAAAATAGAATGGAAGAAAGACAGCCTCTTCAACAAGTTGTGCTGGCAGAACTGGTTAAGCACCTGCAGAAAACTAAAGCTGGATCCTTCTTTGTCACCTTGCACTAGAATTAACTCCAAATGGATCAAAGACCTGGAGGTAAAAGCTGACACACTGAAAACTCTACAGGAAGGAATAGGAGATACACTAGGCCTCCCTGGCACAGGTTGAAACTTTCTTAATAAGGATCAAGAATCACAACAAATCAGAGAAAGGCTGGATAAGTGGGACTGTGTTAAACTGCAGAGCTTTTGTATGGCAAAGGACATAGCTAGTAAACTAATCAGGAAGCCTACAGAGTGGGAGAAGGTCTTCACCAACCAAACAACAGACAAAGACCTCATATCTAAAATATATCAACAACTCAAAAAATTGAATCACTCCAAAACTAACCTCCAAAGTAACAACCATCCCATTAAAAAATGGGCCAAAGACTTAAAGAGAGTCTTCTCTGAAGAAGAAACAAAAATGGCCTATAGACACATGAAGAAATGCTCAACATCTCTGGTCATAAAAGAAATGCAAATCAATACAACTCTAAGATTCCACCTCACTCCAGTTAGAATGGCCAGGCTCAGGAAAACAAATAATAACAGATGCTGGAGGGGATGTGGCCAGGAGGGATCACTACTACACTGTTGGTGGGAGTGCAAACTCGTTCAATCACTATAGAAAGCAGTGTGGCAGTGCCTCAAAAGGCTAAACATAGAACTCCCCTATGACCCAGCAATTCCACTACTTGGCATTTACCCAACCACCCAGAAAGAAGGACATACTAAACCCACTAGCACAACAATGTTCATTGCAGCACTATTCACCATAGCAAAGATATGGAACCAACCTAGATGTCCCTCAGTTGATGAGTGGGTCAACAAGTTGTGGTATTTGTACACTATGGAATTCTATGCTGCTGTCAGAAAGAATGACATCGCCCCATTTGTTAGGAAATGGAAAGACTTGGAAAAAATCATATTAAGTGAAGTAAGCCAGACTCAAAGGAACTTAGGCTCAATGGTTTCCCTCATTCGTCATAATCAGTAGAAACCTTGGGCTCTCATAGCAGAGATTTGCAATAGAGCAAAACTTTGATACATAAGGCCATATAGTATGAAGCTAATTGAAAGGACCTCCAGGATATTGAAACAAAAGCCATATAATGAAGGATTGTTGTCCTTAATGTGCTATGCTGTCTCTCATCTCCTTTGCTGTCCCTTGGTTATCTCATATTGGTATAGTATCTCACTTTGTTATCTGATATAGTGAATTTATTTGTATTTGGATATTTGAAATTTGATAGGGAAGGGGGGAAAACCAAGACGGGTGGGGGGTGTGGGGGGGGAGGGAAATGGGTACCAAGACATGTGAAAGGGTATCAATGTATGTGAATTAATGCTCCTTGTATCTGGCAAATATCATGTAACCCTTTTACTAATTACAATAAAAAATTTAAAAAAAAGAAATAAGATTAATTTTGGTAAATGGCAGTGTCATGTGAGTGGTCCTCTTCAGATTTGGCAGGATTTCATTTACTTTAAAGTGAGGCACTGGAAAAATTGCCTTCTCTAAAACATCATCTACATTAAGATGGAAAGAATTTCCATTCCCTGGTAAAAATATCACTAGGGCTTAGAACAACTCTTCAGAAATTCACACTGCAAAAATATGGAAAGTGTATATTGTGATGATATACTAGTAACATCTGAATTCAGTGAAAAAATATGGACTTCATGATCTAAAATTCCAGAATATATAAATGATCATATTAGTTGAACTCGTGGACGTTGGCTCTTCTGCCTTCTTTTCAGAGTTGGCACATTTGCCAACATAGGCAAAAGTTTTACCAGGACACAGGCAAAGACATGCGAGCAAAGAGAAGTGAGCTGACTTTGGAGGTTCATAAGCCATGATCTCCCATCAGGCCATTTTCTCAGATCTGATTCAGGAGGAGAAAAGTTGGGGGTATAGGGACCAAGACAGAAATCCCTCCACTTACTGGCGTATTTTCCTCATGGCTACAGTACTCATTCTTAATATATATCACTTACAGGAGCTGTGGCTCTGTCTCTGCTGTGTCTCAGTGATGCAGATGCTGCTGGGGCTTCTGGTCATCAGGTGCTGTGTGTTCTGTCTCCATGACACCAACCATAGCGTCTCTGGGACCTCCTCTAGGGTAATGGGTTTCACAGTTCTCTGTGATGATGTGTTGAATGGGAGTGGCTATAAAGATCTCAGGTCTCTGATTGTGATCCCTGGTCATCTCCCCATACAGAAGAGTTGTGTAGACTTCTCTGCTGCCTATGGATGGGAAGGTAAATGCTAAATAGAAGAAGTTGGAGGATAGGAAAAAAGTAATAATGTTTGAGCACCAAAGAAAAGTATTTATTACTTTGGAATATTTGTCCCCAGCCATGTGCTATTTGAGAAAGTCGGCACAAATTCCATTGCATCAAATTGTTCATAACACATGGGATAACACTAGATGAGGGAATGTCCCCTGACTTTGAAACAATTTGTGACAACTGCCAACTTCTTGTATTTTCACACTCACAGGCTTTCGGCAAACAATGTACATGTACATATGAGCAGCTGCCCCAGTTTTGGCTCCAAACAAGTTGTTTAGAATTGCATAAGTGATAGGACTATACATTGTCCACAGCTCTCTCTGCCTTTGGGTCTCATGATCACATGATCCTGACATCTTCCCAATGCTCTTTATTTCAGTACTGTTCTCCAGAGAATGTTATTTCATGCATGAGATTTAGACTGCATTAATGCCTTCCCACGTGGCTATGTACTTAGACTGGTGGTATTTATCCCAATTGCCATCATAATATACAAATATAAAAAGTCATAAATAGAGGACTTATACATTTGCCAATTTGTTTTGTTTTGTTTTTGCATAGGGTTTCATTATGTATCCGAGTCTGACCTCTAATTCACCATATAGCTTAGATTACTACTCAGCTGGAAAATCTCAGCACCTCAGGCTAGAAACAGAATTATTTGAAAAAGATCACTTAATATTACTTAATACTATTCAATTTGTTGTGGTCTAATTTAATTAAGACAGTTGGGATTAGAATGAGGATTTAATTCAATATAACATGAATTATCATATCTCAGCAGCTGAATGGACAACATGCTGCCTGGGGCAAGCCATGGGCTTTACCCAGTTATGCCTGAAGTGCAGCAGAGATGGTCATGGTACCCAGAGCTACCCCTTCTTGTTATCAAGTCCTAGGCAGAGCAAAGGTCTTTGCTCCCACTGGAATCTTCCTCACTCACATAGATCCATATTATCCCATGTGCAACCTGGAAGGCTGACCTGCCCATCTCACATGTGGACACAGTACACATGGGGAGCAGTGGACACAGAGCTCAGCCTCCCTGGCTCCTTCCCCAGCTTCACTGTGCTCTTACCTGGGATCCAGAGCATGAGCAGCCCCCAGGAGCTGAGCAGGGCACCTCATTTTGATGGGAAGCAGAACTGCTCAGTGCAGGCAAGCTGAGAGCTGAGCTCTTATGTGGGACTTGCAGAGAATCTCCTCCCCTGAGAGCAATATGCAAATGACCTGGTGGGTGCAGTGCAGAGAGACACACTGGCAGGTGAGGTGGAAAGACACACCAGGAGGGTGGGGCCTCTCCTGAGCGCCATGACATACACTGTGATCAAGAAGAGCAACCGAGATCTAAAGTGTGTGTCCTACAGAGGGACATGCCTCATGATTCCTCCTGCTCTTGGCCTGCTTCCTAATTCTTCCACACCTTCCCAGGTACACATTACACTGTTGTTTGAGAAGGATGAGTTTCCATAAATACTGAGCCAGCTTTCTTTATTTTCTAGATATTTACTTAAAAGTTTAGGCCTAGTAGTTTGATTTTGCTTAAGGTAAACTACATATAATGTAGAAAGCAGAAATATGAAATGTGCAGTGAATACAGTTTTGCTCAGTTCTGTAATTCAGACAAGCTATGGAATTCTGTATCAGGCTCCTCCGATGCATGTTTTTGCCCTCACTAAGCATAACTGATGCCATGTTATCATTGTGGCAAATTCCTGACATAGGCCACAATTGTTTGGGTTTTCCTAAACCATCACATAGGCTGAAGAAACAACATTTCTTCTATTTTAGCTTCTTCCTTGTTTCTGAATTACTATTTTTTGAGACCATTGTATTCCCCTGGGTTCAGAACCCTCCCTGTCACTTCCTGAGGTTTAAAAGGCTTCGTGGTACACCAGAATATGTCTACACATAGCAATTTCTCTTCATCTAATTTTGAGGTATAGGGTCATGAACTCAGAATTCATTTTTTAATTTAATTTTACTCTCAGAATGATGTACAGAAGGGTTACAGTTATGTAAGCAATGTAGTGAGTATATTTCTTGTCAATTAGAGTTAACCCTTCCTGCATTTTTCTCCCAATTTCCCTCCCCTCAGCTCCCCCTCCATGTTGTAGTGCTCATTTCCAACATATTACCTTGTTATCATCACTGTTACATTGGCTTGTCCTTTGTGATTTATCACACCATTTTGTTGTCTGCCTTCACTGCCCTAATTCAAGTAAACATATATAAAATTCACCAGGTAACAAAATTAGATACAGTGACAGCAGAGGATTAAACCATAGGAGGGGAAACAAATTAAAAAGGAATAATTTCACATAGTACATTAAAAAACAATAACAGAAACCACAAAGAAAAGCCTCTTATTTCCATATCTGGGAGTTCATTTTGCTTAGCATCATCTTTTTGTTTTGTTTTGTGTTTTTTGTCAGTTGTAGGACTTGAACTCTGGGTCTGAGTGTTGTCCCTCAGCCATTCAGCTCAAGGCTACCACCTTACCTCTTGAGCTACAACACCAATTCAAGAAGCACCTTATAAGATCATATGCTCATAGCTATTGAGTTATTGTGATCATCTACTAGGTTAAATCCTAGATATATACTAATTATTACAAATGAGGGAAACTATGAAGTCTATGTTTGTTTGGTTTTGACTTACTTTCTTCAACATGATTTTTTCAGTCTTTCTATTTCCTTACAAATATAGCAATGATGTCATTCTATCTGATGGCAGCATAAAATTCCATGATGTATATATACTGAATTTTCTTGATCCATTTTCTATTGAGGGGAATTTGGTTGGGTTCCACATCTTATCAGCTGTTAATTTGGAGGGGGTAATGTACAGGGGGTTAGGTAGTGGATATATTGATTTCTGAACATTGATACACCTTCCCAAGTTTCCCCCCCCCCTCCATCCTCTCCCGATCCTCTTGTTTTCCCTATTTCAAATAAACAAATAAATGTGTATATAGTATGCCAGGTACCAAAGTCAGATACAGCAAAAACATGAGATAAAACATAAGGGAGAAAAAAGAGAAAAGAAATAACTTCACATAATACCTTAAGAACAATGATCACAAACATAAACTTTTTGTTTCCATATCCTAGAGTTCATTTTCCTTAGCCTCATTCTATATGGCCTTATGTACCTAGCTTTTGGGCTGTTATGATTGTCTCCTAGAAGAATTGTTACAAATGAGAGAAAACCTGAAGCATATGTTCCATTGAGTCTGGCTTACTTTATTTAAAATGTTTTTTTTCCAAGCCTTTTGATTTCCTTACAAATGGGGCAATCTCATTCTTTCTGATGACAGAATGGAAGATGTGAGTACCACATCTTCTTGAACCAAACATTTTGTGAGGGGCATCTGGGTTAGTTCCCTTGCTTAGTTATGGTAAATAATGCTACAATTAACATGGTTGTGGTAGTAGCTTTAGTATGTCCTTGTTTATTGGCATTTGGGTAAATGCCCAGGAGTGGATCCTTTATCTCTTAAAGGACCATAATTTCATCTTCCTTTATCATTCTCCACATCTGTGTAATTTGAATATGTAAAAGGTGGCAATTGGCTCCCAAATGAGAATTAGCAAAATAATAGAAGTCATGCTAAAAGAAAAATTACATCCCAAATCCTGCTGTCACATTCATAGACACAAACTACTGCATGTCATCCTCACTCTGTGTGTGCTTTAATTTAGTTTAGCTTAGTGTTTTTTTCTCTTATATTGGAATGTGAAGTCATTTTTCCATCATCTTTTTTCAACTTTATTATATGTTTATTTCTCCATATTATGAACACAAATACACACTTGCCTTAGTATCATCATCCAGAGGGGGTAAATGCAAAGAGATGACTCAATGATGGCTTAAAGCAGATTCCATCATGATTTGATGAGCTTGTTTATCAACAATGATGAGTGAATTAAAAATAACTCAATGGCAACACACATGAGAAGTTACTGTGGCGATGTTGGTCTGTGTGCTGCAGAATTCTAATAGCGGGGACCGGTTATTTTTTCAGTCCACATTGTGATGGTGCTAGTTGTTGGGAAAGGCTGGGTGTGGGCCCCACTTCTTGTCTTAAGCTGAGATAGAGCAATGTCAGCCAATGCACTCTGAATCTTTTCCAGAAGCAAGTCTCCCAGATAAACAATGTCTTCCCGATAGGTAGCAGCTTTGTGGTTGTCATCCTCCAGCTTATACAAACTAGCAGCCTGCAATGCAGCTGTGGATTCTTCACTGGGTAAGGAAGGTATCAAAACATCAATGACTTTTGGTATCCGGGCAATTAGTGCAGCAACAAGCTGAGCATTCTCGAGTTCACGGGTCTTGGAGATGAGTGAGGCTGTCAGCCATATTGTTCCCACACGTTCCTTCATTTTTATATGATCTATAATACATTATAAATAATTCTTCAACTTTTTAACTATATCATTGAATCACTCCTTATCAGTTCACAGGAATCATCGTTCTTTTACAGTGAAGGAAAAGTACATTGTGTCAATTATTTATTTCTTTCTGTCCATAATAATGTATGAGGAGTAGACATACAGTTATAATATTCACTATATTTTCTTATACCCATTATTCTGAGTTTTAAGATCACTTCATTATGTTTAGTAGTACTAAAGTTCATAAACATTTTTCATTTGAATGCTGGACATGGTTACTCATGCCTGTAATACCAACTAACCTGGAAGTACAGATTTTAAGATTGGATTCACATCTGCCACCTGGATGGCAGGGAAACTCTAGCTCAAATATCACGTTGAAGTAGGTGGTGCATGTTTCTGCAGCTATGCAGCTGGTGATATTAGAAGTATTGGAGTAGAAAACCAAGCTAGGTAAAATCACAAGACCTCATCAGAGAACGAATCTAAAGTAAAAAAAAATAATTATGGGATGACATAATTTGGAGAGCCTAATAAGCAGGAAACCCTGAGTTCAAACACCAATAAAACCAAAAAAACCCAATAGAAGCAAACAACTTACTTGAATGCAACCATTTATCATTTACTACTCTTCCTATAATATCCTCAATAAAATATGCTTTCAATTGCCTTTATTGCCTAAAAAGTCAATATAATTTTTTCCGGTCCTGGGATTGAGCTGAGAGCCTGAGCACTGTTCTTGGACTTTCTCAAGGCTTAAGTTCTAGCAGTTGAGCCTGAGCACCACTTCCGGCTTTTTTCTATGTATGTGGTACAGAGGAATCGAACCCAGGGTTTTGTGCATTGCAGGCAAACACTCTATCAGTAGGCCAAATTCACAATAAGTATTTAACATTTTATCACTCAAGTTGTATTAAGAAATGCAATGTTCACTCTCACCAGTTTTACCTAAAATTATACTGAAGCTCTCCAAATACAATAAGAAAATCTAAAACCAAAATGGAAAATAAAACACAAAAGGCGTGAAGCAGAACAATGAAGTAGCAAAATGTCTTTAATTGCTGATGGAATTTATGCATAAAATGTTTTGAAATCACAAAACAAAATTTAGACATAATAACTTAGATGTATCTCTGTGCACAGTGTCAATATCTGTTAGAGGTTAAAAGATGCAAAAACAAATACAGTACATTTCAATGTTTGTAGTCTTGGCTCTAATTTTAATATTCCAACTTTCAGCCCAGGACACTCACTCCCGAGACTGAGACATAGAAGATAGCTGTCCTGGGATTCTAGGACAGAACCTGCAAGTAGAAGCATGAGGAGTAGCCTCTCACTTCTGCTTCCCTTGTGGTTTATGTTATGACTTGTATCACTGTGGGAGGATCATCAAAAGCCTGTTGACAGTAATAAGTGGCAGCATCTTCAGGCTGCAGGCTGCTGATGGTGAGAGTGAAGTCTGTCCCAGATCCACTGCCACTGAACCTTGTTGGGACTCCAGCTTCCAAATTATCTGCACCATAGATCAGGGGTTTAGGAGCTTTCGCTGGATGTTGCTGGTGCCAGGCTGAAGCATATCCAATGTCCTCACTGGCCCTGCAAGTGATGGTGACTCTGTCTCCTAGAGATGCAGCCAGGGAAGATGGAGACTGGGTCATCTGGATATCACACCTGACCCCTGTGTAGAAACATAAAAGCGAACATCCACACTGTCCATCAACCTCTAAGAAGATTTCTGTGAAGAGTAAGGCATCACGAATAACACTGATCTGTGTTATTTCTCAGCATGGTTCTTTCTTACCTGGGATCCAGAGCAGCAGGAGCCCCAGGAGCTGAGCAGGGGCCCTCATGTCCATGCTGTGTGCTGACTGCTGGACTGACTCCACCACAGGGAGTGAGCAGTCTATTATGAAGTCTGAGGGCTGTGGGCTGTGCTTTGGGCACATGCAAATCCATCACCATGGGCTAGCCTGTGCTGTCTGTCTGGTGAGTAGAACAAACTTTTGCTGTCTTCAAGATCTACTCTGATTTTCTTGATTTTTTATTCTATGTTAATGACTCTTAGAAGAGAGAGGAATTAAAGGAAGAAAAGTTTCTATATAAAACATGAAAACTGGATGAAAATAAACCTCACTTTGACTTATTTCTATTTTTCTAGGCATTGACAATATAGCTTGGCTACAAAAAATAAAGATCTACATCTTTATGGTTTCCAGACTTTCAAGCTTCAGTCTTTCCTAAACAAATGTATAAGCATCTGAGAATTTCCAGTTAAAAAATAAAAGGTCTATAGTAACTCTTCTTCCTAAGTATGTGTTTGTCAGATTATTATAGAACATTCAAAAGAATCGATGATCATGGGTAAAGCCATAATGTGCTTCTGGTACTGAAGAACTTCCGATGGGGCTGCAGCTTGGTGATAACCTAAGTATTCCTACTTTGAACACATGAACATGTAATTTTTCTTCCTCGTGTAATATGCCATTACATTTTCACAAATTGATGGGGTGCTAAAATAAGTGCTCCTTACACAAAAAAATTTCCACTCAACACTCCTCAGTAGCACGAGGTTCAAAACCCACCCTGTGCTCCTGCTGCTGGAGCATTCATCCTTCCTGTTCCTGAGCATACACAATGACATAAATGGACGTGGAGAAAGTGAAGAAGGAACCCTGGAGAAACAGTGGATCTTCATCTCAAGTGCAAAGAAGCTTTGGGTCCTGAACTCACTGGAAACAGCTGCTCTCCTAGAGTCTTTTATCACCTAAGGCAGCACACATGTTTATTGGCTCTGTAGTGACAGGCCAAAACCCCTGCACATCCAACAGAAAGCCTGACCTTTGGTACCTAAGAGAGAATATGGACATCTCAAAATGCTCACACTGGTTGAATATTTCATATGGGTGATACGATGTTTGGCAGTGAGCCAAACATGCAGACATTCTCCTGTCCAAGGAAGCATAGCTATTAAATACACACCCAGTGTGGACATGGCCTAAGTTCTTCCTTAAGAATGACCTAAGGTACACTTCATTCCCTTTTTTTTTGCCAGTCCTGGGCCATGAACTCAGGGCCTGAGCACTGTCCTTGGACTTTCTCAAGTTTGGAGCCCTACCACTTGAGCCACAGCACCACTTCTGGCTTTTTTCTGTGTATGTGGTACCAAAGAATTGAACCCGGGTCCTCGAGCATGCTAGGCAAGCACTCTACCACTAGGCTAAACTCCAGGCCCCACTTCATTCTCTTCTTATAGCTCTTTCTCCAAGTACGCCCTGATTTGGTGCAGGATTTCTACATACCAAATTGGAGGACATACTTCAGTCCTTAGGAGATGAACTGTGTGGACACAGAGGAAGCAGGGATAGAGGCAAGGCTAGGTTTCCAGTCTCAGCACCTAGCACAGAGTGGTTTTCCACAAAGGTCAGCAAGCCACCTGTGCATCCCAAGTGTGCCTGGTTCTTCCAGAATTCTCATCAAACCTATGAGTCCTTGTTGGTAATAGCACCCCATCATTCTCTACTGTTTCTATATAGACAGCTCACTTATTGACAGGGTGGTTTGTTTGACATCTAATGGATTTTCTGTGGCATTGCATCTCACAGAATTTTAGAGACTGATTCTCAGCAACTCTTGACAATGGATCTTTCCACTTACTTAAGAAGCTGGATCTGTTTTCTTACTCACCAGGAAGGATTCTGTAGGAATCAGCAAATGGTGCTTCCTCTCAGTATTTCAGACATCTAGTTGTGGGATAAAAAACAAACTATTAATCAATATTCAATTTAGGAAAAGACAATAGTCACAAGACAGTTAAGGGCAGGATAGTGTGATCTATTTGAGATGGACAATAATGTGTTTTTGGAAAATCTTCCTTAAGAGTTGGGCACTGTGGCTACTCAGGAGGCTGGGATCTGAGGATCAAGTTTGGAAGCCAGCCCAGGCACAAAAGAACCTCGACTCTTATCTGCAATTAACCTCTAGAAAATGGGAAATGGGACTTGGCTCAAGGGTAGGGCAGTAGCCTTGAGCTAAAGAGCTCAGGAACAGCACCAAGGCCGAGTTCAAGCCCCATGACCCACAGAAAAAAGGAAAAAAAACGAAAAGCCCTAAATTGTTGGGTGTAATGGAGGGCTGGGGTTGAAGCCATAGTCTCCTGTTCTAAAGATGTAAGGGACGCCTCATTGTTCCAAGACCAAAACCTGCTCCAAAACTTGTTCTTTGTTTATATAGACATTCAAAACTACAAACTCTGTTTCTACTACAGCTTTTGCTACATTTAGTAAGTTCATGGGTTGTGTGCATTTTAATTTGTCATAAGATTTTGTGATAGGACTTTTGATTTCTTTGTTGTCAAATTTTGAAAATAAATGTGAGAGGGTTTGTCCTCAGTTTTGTGAGCTTTTCAGTTTTTATTCCAACATTGGTTTGTAATTTTCTTCTACTTCATTTCCTCTCATTATACTTACCAAAATCTGATGTGGCTTATCACAGAGAATGTTCCATGTGTACTTGCCAGAAAAGGAAAAAGTGTGTTCTGCTTTTACTCTGGAATGCTCTATACATGTACTTTTTTTCAGTATACAAATTAGAATAAAGCTGGGTGCTGTGGCTCACGCTAGTAATCTTTGTTATTCAGGAGACTGAGAGCTGAGGATGGAGGTTAAAAGGCAGTCTGGACACTAGCAAGTGAAAATTTTATTTTCAATTAATCACTAGAAAATGGAAAGCAGGGCTGTAGCTCAAGGCTTGGGGTGGTAGCCTTGAAATGGAGAGCTCAGGGACAACGCCCAGGCCCAGAGTTCAAGCCCCATGCTTGATCAAAAAATAAAAAACTGAATTAAAAAATACGTCCTTTTCATTACAGGCTTCCACTTGTTCTACTTACTATTGGAAGTTAAATAGTGAGATTTCTTATTATTGTGGTATTGTTAACTATTCCTCTCTTCTGCTCATGTTTTAGACCTCTGCTGTTAGGTTCATATATGGTCATGATTATCACATTTTCATGAGAAAGTATCTGTTTCACATTAGTAAAAAATCATCTCAGTGAATTGAGGTTTGGACTAACAGATAATGTTCTTTATATATTGTAACAGCTTTCGACACAAGTATATTTTTTCTGAAAAGAGTGTAACCCTTCATATTTTCTTTGCTAGTTCCATAGACTGTTGTAATTTATTTTTACATAGAAAGTGAGATCTGTTCTTTGGCATAAAGACCTATTGTAGTAAACCAATGTAGCCTTGCTCAAGTTTTAAGCCTCTTGTGCTATGTATTTCATTGGGAAGATTAATCTGTTTACACTAAAGTAATTGCACAGAGAACAATTTACTTTTCTCATTTGTTGTATGCTTTCCACTTTACTTTCAGACTTTGATTCACTGATCACTCTGAGGGCTTGAACTCTGGGTCTGGGCCAGTGACTGAGCTCTTCTGCTAAAGGTTAGCTAACTCTCTACCACTTGAGCTGCAGCTCCACTTTTGCTTTTCTGGAGGTTAATTGGAGTTAAGAGTCTCACAGACTTTCAAGCCTGGCCTTGAGCCACAATCCTCAGATCTCAGCCTCCTGAGTAGCTAGTGTTACAGGTGAGAGTTACCAGTGCCTGACAAGCATTCATTTTTCTAGTCCTGACCTGCATGCCTCAGTCCTTCTGTAAGACACACTTATAAATACATTATAAGGTGTCTTTTTTTCCTGAAGTGCAGATATGAGACTCAAATTGGCTCTCCTTCTAAAGACATTTCTAGCTACATTATGATACATATTTTTAGACAAGTTATATTAATTTTGGAGGAAAATACAAAGAATTTTGTGCCTACAAAGTGAGGTGGTGGGGACAGTCCAAAATGTGTCTGATACAAATATAGTTTAATAGGAATTATTTACAGAGCACCTGATGTCTGGAGTTGACTGCACGTATCCAAAGTCACTAAAGTCATTTAACTGTGCCAACCAAGTTCTGAGCTCCTATTTTATGGAACACTAATTGAATAATGCAAATCCAGACCTAGACCATCACCTCATATGAAAACAGCAGACAGAATTACAGACCCAAATGACATCCCACTAGAAAAATCCTATTGTCTTTCTGCACTCTGACTTTCCTTTATCACAGAATCTGGTGATCTAAACAAGCTATCTAATTATGGGAGGAACATCTTGGTCTGCTGCAGTGTGGCATACAGAACAGCTCTGTGACAGCTTACTGCAGGATGGAGGTAATCAGGACAGAATTCAGAGGAATCATCTCACTACTCAAGCACAAGAAACCACAGTGGAGCACGGATTCACACAAAAGTCTGACAACTATGGAAGTGCAGGCTTGGGTAGCAACTTGATAATGGTAGACTAGAAATGGGTCCCTTCTGTCTTCCTGTTTCAACATGATCAGTTAGATTATTTGACCTCAGGGTCTCAAGAAAGATGC
Source organism: Megascapheus bottae (assembly GCF_031878675.1). NCBI lineage: Eukaryota > Metazoa > Chordata > Mammalia > Rodentia > Geomyidae > Megascapheus > Megascapheus bottae. Next base: position 19,016,971 of record NC_143515.1, read on the forward strand.
AGTGTTTCTGTCAAGTTCTCTCTGCTGATTATATATTCCTCTAATCTCTACTTCTTTTCCTGGACAGGGAGACACACGCCTAATCTTGCAACATATAGTACTGTGATCTACAGTTTACTGTTTGTTGTAAGATAAGCAGCACTTTCATTTATTGTGGAATTGGTTTGCTTTCTAATCATCTTTCCGTGACACTGCAACTCATAGTTTCAGAGATTAGAGCTCAGTAGTTTACAATCTCCACTTTTACTTGTGATGCTTTTCCTAACTGTATCTTGTTGGTCCTTTCCATCCATCACCAGAATGGATTCTGTAGGGAACATAAAACAATCCTTTCTCTCAATAATTGAGCCACCGAATTCAAGATGAAATTGTAATAGATAAGTGGAAATTCTTTAAAAATATTCATCATAATATATTTAAAAATGGGCTACTAAGATATATTTGGAAAGTTAATAACGTGGTTTAGAAAATATTCCTGAAGAACTCTAGGGCCTAACATCAGGGAGGGTGGGATAAAAGATGAGGTCTCCTATTCTAGCGCTGTCAGGGTAGCATCTGATCTCCTGTCTCACAAACTGCCCAGAGCTAACTCAGATAGGCATAGCTGCTGTGTCACTTGCACATGGTAGCACTGAGGCCACCAGACATGTGGATCAATAGCAGCTATTGTAATCCAGGGTATAACCTAGTGATTGATCACCTTCATCTTTTAGCTCCATACTTGCCACACTGTTGTGAAATGAGGACGGCATCCACCTCCCTAATTTCTGTCTGAGGTATACTTTTCGCTTTTCAAATAGAGCTCAAGTGGTCTTGTGTCCTTCCTTTGCTTGAAATGTTTTAATGGGGCCTCTTGCATATAGGAAAACTACCAAATGTTGAAGTATTGATTGGCTACTGCCAAGATATTTCCTTCCAAAAAAGTTTCCATAGAACTTTTACATTTTAAATGTGCTATTTACCATATATAGTATCTCACTTTGTTATCTGATATAGTGAATTTATTTGTATTTGGTTACTTGAAATTTGATAGGGAAGGGGGGAAAACAAAGTGTGGGGGTGGGGAGAGGGTAATGGGTACCAAGACATGTGAAAGGGTATTAATGTATGTGAATTAATGCACCTTCTATCTGGCAAATATCGTGTAACCCTTTAATTAATTACAATAAAAAATAAACATAAAAAAATAAATAAATGAAATAAATGTGCTCTTTATGGACTCTATTAGTATAGAAATGGCAAAGTTCACAATGGTTTTCTTAAACAAAAGCAGAATCATTTTTCTTCGGTATAGCTTTGCTCATTACTACTATGATAGCATAATTAATATTATATGGAACAGCAACAAACTTCAACCCTTTCTTCTTGTTTTGTAGATTGAAATGTGGTCACACTCTGTGTTTGTGGTCACACTCTATTTTGGTAGTCACACTCTGAACTCAGATTGTTTTGTATTTTGTATGTTGGAACTTTAAATCTCATTCTGAGCCCAGATTGGCCTTGAAATCCTTGTGCTCTTGCCCTTACCCAACAATGTGGGTTTCACAGGTGTCGATCTCCCCAGCTTAGGACAGCTAATGACTGGAATAGGGAAAACATTCCATATCCAGTATAGCATATAAGTGTTGGCCATTATCACTCCTTTAGGTTGTCAACAATTTATTTTCAGTATGTATGTGTACATTTTATTTGTATTTTAAAGATTTCTGGTCCTTTACAATATAAAAATAGATAAAAGTTAAGATCAACTGTGTAATGACAAAGTTATATTTATTTTCATGTAGATCTGTGGTAAAATATAAGCCTAACATGCATGACTCCTTGAGTGAAATCCCCAGTTTCAAGCTATGCACATACACAGAAACACACACACACACATGCGTGTACACACATGCATAAACACCAGTACAGAAGGGAGAAGAGAATGTATGAAGAGAAGGAAATGGAAAGAAAATGATTGTTTTGAATGAGATAGTGTTTTGTGTTTTGAATAAGATTTCTTTTTTCTTTTTTTTTTTTGCCGGTCCTGGGCTTGAGCTCAGGGCCTGAGCACTGTCCTTGGACTTTCTCAAGGCTAGAGCTCTACCACTTGAGCCTCAGCACCACTTCCGGCTTTTTTCTATGTATGTGGTACCAAGGAATTGAATCCGGGTCTTCGTGCATGCTAGGAAAGCACTTTAACCACTAGGCCAAACTCCCGGCCCGAATAAGATTTCTTAATGATATTTAGAATTACATTTTTATTTTTAAATGCTTTAATAGAGTTTATCCATTTTAATTCTGGATACATTGTAAGTATTTAAAACTAAGTGGCCATGTGCTTGTTGGCTTCTCCCTTAGGATCATGCTCCTTTGAATGAGCCCTCATCCTGCAGAGGAAAAGGAAGAAAGAAATAGTAGAGGAGAAAGAAGTGTCTTCACATTACCAGTACTATACAACTGAATATAGATCACTAAGACTAAATCATAAGTTCTAAACTGAACAGCATGAGTACAGTTTCCACAAATACAGGTTCAATTATTATTCTTATACTATATAAACAAACTAGAGAAAGTTCATCTGAAGTTTCTAGCCAGCTCTACAAACATCAGGTCTCACTGGTCCATGCTCCCAAAGATTTTGCTATAATTTCTTACTCTGACCCTGAAGGAATGATTTTACAACTAGCCAAGACAAGCAGGTAGTTTCTTACTCAAATCTATAGCACTGGGACAGCAGTTGAGTCCAATGAGCAAACAGCATTGTATTCTTTTATGCTCAGACATAATTCTTAAGATAGTCAATATCCTTAATGTACTATGTTATCTCTCATCTCTTTTGCTGTCCCTTGGGTATCTCATATTGTTACAGTTATCTGTTATATTTGTTATCTGATATATTGGATTTATTTGTATTTGATTATTTGAAATTGGATAGGGAGGGGGAAAACCAAGATGGGCGGGAGGGTAATGGGGACCAAGATATGTAAAAGGGTATCAATGTATGTGAATTAATGCACCCTCTATCTGGCAAATATCATGTAACCCTTTTATTAATTACAATAAAAAATATTTTAAAAAATTATGATCCTAGCTTACTGCCACTGAAACAGACTGGAATCTCAGAGAACATCGTGAAATCCATTCATGATGAGCCACAGAGAATGGTCTGGCATGTACAAATATCAGTTCAATTAACTATTTCCATCATTGTGCAGAGCTCTGCCTAGGCCTACAAGAGGTAGAGGCCAGTTCTCCATGGCTAGCAGGCTGGGGAGTAGAGTCTAGATCCTTCCACCATCTCCATTGTTCCTCAAATGATGACAAGGGAAGCTCATGGCTCTGTACAAATATTGAGAGACTTATTATTTCCCATCAGTCACTTATTAACTACCAAGTAATAATGGGTGGATATTATTTTATGTCACACAGCAGAACCTTTAATTTGACAAAGAATGGAGATTTTCCAAGGCAAAAGGAAATTCTAGAATTTGCTGTCCTTATCCTCACATTTTTTGGTCAGACAGGTTTCACAGAAGTACAAGTTAATGCTGCTGCTTTGGAAATTTTCCTTAGTATAACAAGTGGCATCATTTCCCATGACACATGACACATGAGCAGGCTGCAGTAGGACCAGAGACCTTACCTTTAGACTTTGTCTTCACGGGTAGAAGTAACTGGGTATCTTAATTCTGGTCTCTCCAGCCTATGATCAAACTCTCATGTTGTTGGCACTTTCATGAGCTACACCTTCAATCCCTCTCTATGAAATTCTCAGGGGAAATTAGTCTCAAACTTTGTCACAGTCCAGGGATAGACCCCAGGATAAACTCATTAATGATCGTATCACTGGTTTTAAAATCGCTCATTATAAACATCAATATTCCTTTTCTTTTGGTGTGTGAATTCAGGTGATGCCACAATTCAGATTCCTTACAGCTCTAAACTGTGTCCCTTATTAAGTCAGGGGGAAATATTAAGTCTTTTTGAACTTGAGCATGAAAAGGACAACTATGATATAAAAAAACATAAATCCTCTCTTTCTAAAGAAAAAACATTCAAGTGATTTTCTAAGCCTGAATGCCTGTGAGAACACTGTCAGAATGTAAGGTATCAGGCGGAGTAGCTGTGGGCAGCCCAGACTCTCACTTCTGCTTCCATGAGGAGAGGTTTTTGTTATGACTTGTATCATTGTGGGTGGTAATTTATAATGCTGCGTACAGAAATAGGTGGCAGCATCTTCAGTCTGCAGACTGCTGATGGTGAGAGTGCACTCTATCCCAGACCCACTGCCACTGAACCTGGATGGGACCCCAGAGTTCAAATTATCTTCACCATAGATCAGGAGTTTAGGAGCTTTCCCTGGATGCTGCTGGCACCAGGCTAAACTATATCCAATGTCCTCACTGGCCCTGCAAGTGATGGTGGCTGTGTCTCCTAGAGACAGAGACAGTGACAGTGGAGACTGGGTCATCTGGATGTCACACCTGACTCCTGTGTGGAAACATGAATACAAATACCCACATTATTAATCATGTTTTAAAAAGGTTTCCCTAATGAGTAAAACATCATGAATCACATTTAGCTGCCTTATTCTCTAGCATGGTCCTTCCTTACCTAGGAGGCAGAGAAGCAGGAGCCCCAGGAGCTGAGCAGGGGTACTCATGTCCATGCTGGGTGCTGACTGGACTCTCTGCTGCACAGGGGGAGCAGCAGCCTATGAAGAAGTGCTGTGGTCAGTGGGCTGTGCTGTTGCCATGCAAATCAGCAGCCTCTGGGCAGGGATAAGCACAGAGGTCTTCTCAGTGACTGCACCCATTCTGAGTCTCATAGGACCTAGATCATCAACAGGATGTGTTGAGGACACAGAAGAGAATCACCAAGTTGCTTTCTTGTGGCTTGATTAGGTCAATGATTTGTTTGAGAAACAAATTACTTCCTTTAACTGAGACAAGACCTGTCCACTAAAGTTTAGTTCCAGAAATTTACAGACATATTTTGCACAAATTTGGCACAATTCTTTATTATCCAGAAGAGAAAGTGTTGGAATTTCTCTGATTCACTGATAATATTTATGTAATGCCTTAACAGCACTGTAATGAAATTTATAGAGGTGAAATAGGAAAGGGAATCTGTTACATTAATAACAAAATACTTCATCTCCTGTATTGTTATACTCAACCTTATTTTTTTCTGCATTTCTGAGCTTGTATCTCAGCTGATCAGCAAAAGAAAATTCTTTAAGAGATTTTCTCCTTTGTGCCTGAACAATGTATTTTTTTTGACCAACTGAGCCTTGTGATACTTTCACATGTCCATGCTTGAGGTCCTCATATTATTCCTTCTGGGTTTTAAATATCTTGACCCCAGGTACTATGTTTAGAAGCAGAGATTATCCTGCTAAATTCAGGTTGTCCTGGAGGTTACTGTGTTGGCTCAAGCTGCATATGTCCCCTTCACTTGGTCGTGTCTTCTACTTACTAAGAGAGCATTGTACTCCATACCTGGATTCAAGTAACTGGGCCCAGGCAGGGTGAGTAAAACCCTAAAAAGGAAAATCTTGTTCTTGATATCCATGAACAGTGTCTTGAATCCAACAGACATAGGAGCAACAGTGAGGAGAGGTGATTGTGTACAGGAGGGAGAAATAGCATTGTTGACTTCATGAAAGAGATCTTAGGTCAGTTACTTTCTTCTAAAAAGGGACTGATGCAGACTGTGTTTTATGTGCTTGTGTGCATGTGTGGGGGGTGGTTTAAATAGAAGAAATGCTCTTAAATGATCTAACTGTGAAGGAAAAATCATTTCTCTATCTGTGATACTAATCTACCAAACAGCTTGCTAATCCTTACAGTGATCACTTGTTAACTTGCTGGAATACAGATTCATATCTGAGACAATTTTGTAAATTTGTATTTATAACATGCTCTCTGGGATGCTGTTGAAGATTCTGAATTCTAGGCACATTTGGTGTAGGAAAGAAAATAATACCTCATCCATGTTTAGTTGTGTTTGCTCCCATTTTATGTCAAGAAGTATTTCTGTTTGAGAATTTTACTTACATGTTTCATTTTCCGTGGACTGATACAGACTGAAACTCATGCTATTGAAGGGATTGAGTCCTGCCTTAATTCCCCAGGGTCAAGCAAGACACCAAAAGCACACCAAGCTGGACCACATACCTAGACAATTCCTATCTGGGCTGAAACCACTCTGTCCCCAAGTAGTAATAGCCCCTCAAAGCTGGTGGAACATTCCACTGTGGGCCTGACCGTGAACGTCACCCTCAGCCCCACAAAACCAGAACCCATTTTCTAACTTTGCTTCCTTGTTAAGCCCTATAGAAGCCTACCCCAAAATGTAGTCCTCAGCACTGTCTCCATTCCTACAGGAAGGTTTGTGCCCCTCACTGTGGCTCAATAAATAGTCCGGCCTGCTGACAATCAAGTCCTGCCTCTTCCTTTTCCATTTTTCTCCATTTTCCTTACAGCTATGGTTGCAAGGTGCTGGCTAGGAAGAGACATGGGTGACAGTGGTCTTGGGCAAGGCCTTTCTGGATATATTCTTAGAATTGGCGATGACCTCACTGGGTCATCAGCTGTGAACTCCTCTCATCTCAGTCTCTTCAGGAAGGACATTTCCCAGTGTTCCTCTCCCACTCTACTTTCCTATGAATATTCTGAATTCAGTGTGACCTGTTCTAATTTCATGTGAGATTAGAAGCTACGTTAGACTCAATTCTATCTATTCACAAAATACAAAGACCATTTGGAAAGAGATAAGAGTGTGCACGTGAGGATTCCATACACATTTCTTGTTTCAGTTCTCTTTTGAGTATTTTATAAGTAGGTGTAAAAAATGTTACAATTAAACATGACAGTTTATAAGTACAAAGCATCTTGATTTAAGTCACCACTTTGGCCTCAGTGCCTCATCCTTCCCAATCCAACTCCTCCCTTCCATACACATTTCCATGCATAAAATTATATTTTAATGCATATGAATTTATGACTCTTGGTATGTCTGCATGGTATATGGAAGGCACTCTGGTAAATATTAAAGTAATATTTAATCTGGTAAATATCAAGGTAATATTTGTCACTGTGTAACAGTGCCTTTTATATAGCTCCATAATTATCTTAATGTGTTCTTCTAATTGACATGTTTTCATATTTTTATTTTTCTGTGTGGTTTTATTTAAACTCAGCTAGAAATAACACTGTGAGTTCAAGCAACATACAAAAAATATTAATGTCCAAACCTTCCCAAACAGGGGCATGAAATCTTTATTATTTTTATATTCATATTTAATAAAATATTTCCTAAACAATCATGATTCCATTCTATTTTAAATGGGTGAAACAAGGATATTGTAAAATTATTATTAATTTGATATTATCAAATTCATCAGAAATTACTTTTCTGATTATTAAATTGAAATGTATGATGCACTGTTAACAGGCAAGTTGAAATAAATTTTTTTAATACCTCCTTTCCAGAAGAAAAAAAGTTATCTGATTGTAAGAACTTGATAAATGTTTAAGTTGATGAACTAACTGCTATTCAATGATCGATTAGATCATTGCACAATGTATACACATACCCAAACATCAAATTGTACTTCAAATACCATTATACCTGGGCAATCAAAAACTGATTTCAAATATTTTTCTTGATTTTTTTCTTAATGAAATTATTTTACAAAAATCTTTTTCACAGGTTATATTGAATCACTTGTTTAAACCTGCTTTGATGTAAGTAGAATGCTGGATTCTTGCAGGATAGGATGAGACCACCTGAGAGAATGTAGCCTGACAGGGTCAGAAAGGGGAGCACACTAGGGGGCCCTGGGGGAGTGCTCTGCTGCCCCTGTAAATAAAGTCACAGGCCAGCAAATTTATGCACCCCTGATTGATCTCAAACAACGAAATGAAAGCAGACCTCCCACTTATCCTGGTGGATTCTCTATGCAGTTTCCCTTATGCCCCTCAGCCCCTTTAATTTCCTGGGAGGGGAAGTCCATTCCTCAGGAATCTCTGTTTTTTGTAGAACAAATGTTTGTAACAATGTCTACCACCTTGAATACTCCTCCACACTGGAAGACAATCATGTATCAGCAATACTTTCAGAAGACAGTTTTCACAGAGGAAAGTGGCCTATTATGATGAAGCTGAGGGCAGGGGTAGCAACAATGCCTCCCTGGAATTCAGATTTCCTCCCAAGCCTTAAGTTCACACCTCTTAGAAACTCTGCGGTTCCCAGCTCCAGGGCTTAAGCAGCCAAGCAGCTTCTTAGCAAACAACAAGCAATACTCCCCCTACCCTGGTGAGAGCCATTCAGCCCCTGTTCTTTTTTTTCATATATTTTTTATTGTAATTAATAAAAGGGTTACATTATATTTGCCAGATAAAAGGTGCATTACTTCACATAAATTGATACACTTTCTCATATCTTGGTCCCCATTTCTTTCCCCCCCACCTCACCCCTCATCTTTTCCCCTCCTTCCCTACCCAATTTCAAATAACCAAATACACATATATCCAGTATATCAGATAACAAAGTGAGATACTGTAACAATATGAGATAACCAAGGTACAGCAAAAGAGATGAGAGATAACATAGTACATTAAGGACAACAATCACTCATTATATTCAGCCCCTGTTCTTAAAGAGGACCTGCCCAATAATCTCTATGGAGAGACAAGATATGGATGTGGCATTCTATGAGGACTGCAATATTTATGAGAAAATTAGCATAAAAGTGCTCCCCCAATTCTAGGGGCCGCAGTTAACTTGGAAATCACATGACCCTGTATGGATGGAGCAGTGGCCTATTGGCAGAAAAAAGAATTGGAGCTACTAAAATTGATATAGGAACAGCTTCAGAATTCCAAATTTTTGTTATCAAAAGGGTAAGGCAAATACTGGTTTAAGCAGCCCATGGGGGCCACCCAACCAGGGCTCCTAAGTCTCTCATCAATTTCTAATAATTTGTATGCTATTGAGATAAAGGATTGCTTTTATTTTCTATTCCCCCTCACCCATTGGATAGGCAGTAGTTTGCTTTTACCACCGCCCTGTACTTGTTCAAAGCCCTAACTGAATGAATTTTGATTTGACACTAGCCACAAATTCGGGAAAGTTTGTCGACCTGAGGCTGTGTCCCTATTGATCTATTTAGGCCTACACTGACAACTGAAGCATTGTTAGGGTCACAGAGATTAAGTTCCCCCAGACAATCAAGAAAATACCTTTGTAAATGGGTGCTAAGTAAACTACACTGTTGTAGTCAAAGAAAAGGTTTATGCAGTTGTTAAATGTCTTATATGATCTCCAATTTAGAGTAAAATATTGTTCCTGATATCTAATCCTGGCAAACTCTTGGTAAAATAGGCTAAACTTTTAGGATCCCTGGCTAGGTATAGACACAACGTACCTGAGTCAGTTTGAAGAAGTTACAGAAGATGGATCTTGGCCCATCAACCCCCTTAAGATGAAGAGACCAGAGTCATTTTTGGAAAGTAAAACAGGATAAGTTATAGGCATGGGAAACAGTAGTAACAGATGTGCAAAAATGAAGACTGCACTTGTGGGGAACAGCTACAGGTTCAAGTCTTCTATACCTGTCTAGAGAATCCTAGCCTCTTTTAAAGGAAATCTGGTTACTGAAAGTTGTTACCCTGGTGTTACTTTGGAATCTCAACCCTATACTGTCCTAAAAACCAATGGGGTGCCAGTCTGCAAAAACACGTGTGCTCAGGTAACCAAGAAATCATTGGGAGAATTCACCAAAGTCAGGCCTTAGGTTAAGCTTCTTTAACCAGTCTGTGCAGAAATTTTCAGGCCACCCAGCAGGAGGTGTGACATTCCATTGGAGCTGCTGAGAAACAAGGCTGCTGCTACAATTCTGTTCTGCGTGACTCTATTGCCCTACAGCTACTTCATAGATTGCTTAGAAAACCTTAGTGGTAGGACATTCTATCTGTGTTAAGTTCAAAGTTCCCTAAGTTTTGTTTGGGTTTTTTTTGCTGTTGTTGTTGTTGTTGTTGTTGTTGTTGTTGTTGTTGTTTTTGCCAGTCCTGGGCAACAAGATTGGCACAAGTAGCATGAAGCTTTGTGTCAGGGCAATAGGACACTTTGAGATCATATCAAGAATTGACTAAACACCAATGGAAAGTTTGCAAGAACATGAGAGTGAACTCCTGTGCAAACTTTCCCTTGAGAAAATTGTACACCTTCAGGCAACCAGCTCTTACAGGGGCACCTAAGAATCATTTCACTGGCATTAATTTCCCCAGCATCTAATTTCTCAGAAAACTTGTGCTACCTGGAGAGTAAGGGAAGACGAATGACCCAGGAATAAACCCACAAAACTATAGCCATCTGAATTTTATCCAAAATTTCAAAAACATTCACTGGGGAAAAAAGACTCTTCAAAAATTGCTGCTGGAAAACTAGGACAGCGACACTGAGAAGACTGAATCCACTTCCCTAAATCCCTCATTTTAAAAAATGTAAATTGGATTCATGATAATAAACGGTGACCCGAAACTTTGAAACTACTCTATGAAAACTAGGGAAAATATTTGAAGGGAAAAGCACAGGTAGTTACTTGTGAAGAGAATTTTGATTGCCCTGAAATAAGAGCAAGAAATGATGAGTATGATTGCCTCCAATTAAAATGCTTCTGAAAATCAGTAGGAAAAGAATTCTTAAACCAAGAATTTTCTACTGATTGTTCTACTCTTTGGTGTTTGATGTTGTTTTGCTTCTGAATTATTTTATCATGAGCGGTCTTTCAAAGGATTATTGTGAAAGATCATGGACAACAGATAAGGTTTCACACGAATCCCACGTTCTTAGTTTCCTCCAATAGTTAATAAGGGTGTTCCATTTTTTTCTATGACTTCAGATTCACGCTTACATGCAATATGACAATATATCTCAATCCATCAATATGATCACTATGGTTGTATTTCTGAAATCCCTGTTTATGCTCTTGTTTCTTACAGACTCAAGTCATCAGGGCTTCTTCTGTGAACTGGGAAAATCTCACAGAAGAATTCAGTATTTATGGACATAGCAGGCTGATATCTGAATAGAGGTGAGGCCTGAAGAATCCCCTGGAGAGGTTGTTGAGTAGACAAAAGCATCATCGTCCCACACTGGCTTTTTGATCAGGGTGGAGAATCACAGGATTATGTTGCTCAAACCTTAGGAGAGCTTCGTGGAACCAGCGAATCCCACACTCCTACATACAAGTTCTCCAGCAATCTAAGAAACTCAGAAGCTGGCTTGTATTTAGCTATGTGAATCTCAAAGGAGACTTTGTATCAGAAGAAACATGGCCCTGTCTGTGCTTCTGTGGCTGAGGAGGCAGAAGGAGAGTACAGAGGAGCCTCCTTGGAAGCTCCAGCCTACACCTGTAGTCATGTTAAGAGCCAGATGCACTGTCAGCAGGTGGAGGCAGCAGGAGGAGCAGCTGGGCCAGCCCAGACCCTCACTTCTGCTTCCCTGGGAGGTTTTTGTTATGCCTTGTATCACTGTGGGAGGAGTACTGTAACCTTGTTGACAGTAATAAGTGGCAGCATCTTCAGGCTGCAGGCTGCTGATGGTGAGAGAGTAATCTGACCCAGATCCACTGCCACTGAATCTGGATGGGACCCCAGATTCCAAACTGGTGCTCCATATATCAGGTGCTTAGGAGCTTTCCCTGGTGTCTGTTGATACCAGGCTAACCAACTGTTAATGCCCTGACTGGCCTTGCAATTGATGGTGACTCTTTCTCCTGGAGATGCAGACAGGGAGGATGGAAACTGGGTTATCTGGATGCCACATCTGGAACCTGGCATAGGAAACATAACACAGAACCATACAATTAAGAATGATGTAAAATGAGTCCACAAACACCAGACAGCAGTAATCAAACCCGTTATACCCTTAGTACTTTCCTCCCTTACCTGGGAGACAGAGCAGCAGGAGCCCCAGGAGCTGAGCAGGGGTCCTCATGTCCATGCTGTGTGCTGACTGTACTGACTGCTGCCCAGGGTGTGGGCAGACTCTGAAGAAGTGTGCAGGGCAGTGGGCTGTGCTCTGTGTGCATGCAAATGATCAGGGGCTGAATAGAAGTAGGCGTGGCTACAGGGCTAGCTCATCTCACCAACTCCACACAGTCCCCAGTTCCCAGTTTCCCAGCTAAGGCTAGGCAGCATAGATTTCTCTGGAGACAATGTTCTTTGAGACCATTCCATCACAGAATCTATCTGAAAGATTATTACTCCAATGCATCATGGAAAAAACACTCACTGGCATCATGGGTCTCATTCTTAGAGTGAGATTTTTCAGGATCATAGCTCTATAGAAATCACAAATAACAGTGTCATAAGTATAGGAAATTAGAGCCAACTCATTCTTACAAAATGTTCATGGGGAAAAAAACAAAAAAGTGATCTCTTTAAATTCTTTATGAACATGAAATTGTGTGGTGCATTTTAATAACAAGGTAATATATAGATAAACTTTTGTGTCATTTTGTGGTACTCTTAGTCTTGGTTATTACAGTAAATGACTGCTACAGCAGTATATTGCTTATTAAAGTTAGAACAAAAATGAAAAGGCCATGATTTCCATTGATTCGTTCACATCTTATACTGAGAATCTTTTCTAATGTCCAGGAATCTACTGACTACCTGTTTTCTTAATTTAAAGCCATGTGGTATTTCCCACAGCTCAGAAGCATGAAGGCCTTGCTAGATAACAGAAACAATTGCTTCAAAAAAACCACTGATACACATTGTATGTGTTTGTTATGCAGTGTAAATTCTACAGGATATTGAAACAAAAGCCATATAACGAATGATTGTTGTCCTTAATGTGCTATGTTGTGTCTCATCTCCTTTGCTGTCCCTTGGTTATCTCATATTGTTATAGTATCTCACTTTGTTATCTGATATATTGAATTTATTTGTATTTGGTTGTTTGAAATTTGATAGGGAAGGGAGGAAAACCAAGACGGGTGGGGGGTGTGGAGGGGGAGGGAAATGGGTACCAAGACATGTGAAAGGGTATCAATGTACATGAATTAATGCACCTTCTATCTGGCAAATATAATGTAACCCTTTTACTAATTACAATAAAAAATGCAAAAACCCCCAAAAAAAACTAATAAAGAAATTTTAGTTATTAAAAAAAGGAAATGATAAAGAAAGCTTTATAATTTTTTTCTGGTTTATTTCAGGCCACATTTGACTGACTTATGGTAGAAAACAGAAAATAACCCAAGTGACTAATCTTGTGTGTGTTTTCTACATCCATTTAATTTCAATTCCGTCTCAGTCTTTTTCTAATTGGTTTCTTCCAGAGGGAATATGAAAGGATTATTTGGGGAATTGAATCTTCTCTTGACTACCTACAACCAATTGTTGTTCAAAGTTGTTTTAAAAAGTCATGAAATCAGTTAGTCGTTGTCTCTTTAAAAGAGCATTCATTCAGTGTACAGGTTCACACAGATTCCCCAGCATTGTGGCTGTGACTCTGTTCAGAACTAGAATTAAAAGAGGGGGAGGCATTTGTAATAATTAGTACAAACCCTGGACTCTCCTAGCAGAGGTTTACAATAGCTCAAAACCTAGATACACAAGGCCATATAGGATGAGGATAAATGAAAGGACCTTCAGGATACGGAAACAAGAGCCACATAATGTGTGATTGTTGTTCTTAATGTACTATGTTATTTTTCATCTCTTTTGTTGTCCCTGGGTTATTCTCATATTGTTACAGTGTCTTACCTTGTTATCTGGTATATTGTATATGTGATTATTGGTTTATTTGAAATAGGAAAGGGAAGGGGGGAAACAAGATGAGGAGAGGTGGTAGGGGGATGGATATGTGGACAAAAATATGAGAAGGGGTATCAATGTGTGTGAAGTAATGCACCTTCTATCTGGCAAATATAATTGTAACCCTTCTATTAATTACAATAAAAAGGTAAATAAAGAAAAAAACACTGATACACAATGTATGTGTTGTTATGCAGTGTAAATTCTACTTTTGCATTTTACTCTTTATCAGCCAGGTGATTTACAACCCTGACCCAGACAGTAGCTTGGGTTATGGATCTTTTATCAAGCCTATGCAGATGTACCTCTAGAAACATGCTGGATCTGTGCAAGACTTGGACTTAGTCTGGAAGACCTCATGTGTCACATCTGTGTCTTTTCCCTGGATGACCCAGCCCAGTTCAGCAATGGGAAAAGGGGAACTAGCTTTCCTTTCAGCATATGTACCCTTCAGCATTGTGACCCTGAGAGTATTATTGATGCATGAATGCAGATGAACATAAAATCTGGGTGTGGTCCTCTTGCAGCATTTTTAGGGGCAAACTTCAAGGGATCTTACCAGCAGGAAGTTTGACAGGATCTAGTTCCAGAGAAGATGAAATATAAGACACATTTATTTGAGGGGGGCCTGGAATATCAGGTTCTGTTTGCTATACAATTGATCATTCATTTTCTTCAGAGTTCTACCAGCAATGTTTGTGCCTCACTGCATATTCTGAATCGGGGAAAACAGTTCTACCTGAATAAATCACAGATCCCAGGATCTTGAATCATCTCCAAAGTCCATTCCCAGTGGATGCTGATAGAAGATATCTATCTATCTATCTATCTATCTATCTATCTATCTATGCACACATCTACATACTTATTCATATCTCTATATAATATATCTACATATTTGTGTCTCACTATATATATTTTAACTACATGATATTTAAAGTTGCATAAGTTGACAAGCTTATTATCAAAATGTAGAAGTCAGTGTCATTATTCTCTGCATGTAATTTTGATGATGGCATTATTATCCTTATTTAGTTTTCTTTTCCTTTTTTGGGAACTCTGGGTAATCATGTAAAGTGCATTTATTAATTCACCTACTGCTCAGTGGTAGACACGTTGTGATAAATGAGGATAAAATTTGTAAAAAGCAAAGAAATTCAGACATTGGTTTTTGATGACATTGGAATATTATGAGTCAAATGAAAATCATATACCATGAAATTCCTGAGAAAGAATGAGCTTTTGTATATATATCAACTTGCCTTTAATAAAATTAGCCAAATTACGTGTTTAAGGAGGTTCTGATTTGTCTCAGAGTGATTCTGACAGAGAAAGGATAACCCAGCCGAGGCGGGGCAGTTGTGTGAACTGCCTTAGCGGAATGGGCACTGGTGGTATTCTTCAAAAAAGCAGATTGTCAGTTTCCATGGGACGTTTGCTGGTGTGTACACTGGGGAATGGGATTCAGTGATTGAGCTATAAACGTATACTAAACCCTCAAGAGTCACAGGGGTTTCCTCTGCAGGGATGTGCTAGTTTTCCCTTTTGTCTACAGCAAGTTACGGAGTGGCATTGCATCTTCCTTCTGATCTTTACATTCCCTGAGCTCATTTCCAGTCATTGGGATCTTAGCCATATAGTTGCTTTTGAATGACCGCTCTGCCTCACACATGCTGACAGATAGAAAAGGCAGAATCAATGCTGGGATGTTTAAGTATACTCTGCTAAATTGATTAGAAATTTGTCCTATGGGCTAAGGTGAATTTGAACAGGAAATCATAAAAACCATATGCATCTTAAAGTGTTGCCTAATGCTCTTCCTCAAAAACTTTTAGTAGCATCAGAATCTAACCAGAGATTCCTTCAATCCTTGGATATTTCCCAAGAAATTCATCTCAATATCCATCTGGTTCAGGAAACACTACTAATCTGTTGGTGGGAGTATAAAACTTCTTCAACCATTCTGGAAAACTGTGTGGCAGTTCCTCAAAAGAGTAAACATAGAGCTTCCCTATGACCCAGCAACCCCACTCTGGGGCATTTACCATAATGTCTGTAAACAAGGACATACTAAAGATACCATGATCATAGAAGCATTATTTACCATAGCTAAAATATGGAACCAACACAGATGCCCATCAGTAGATGAATGGATTAAGAAGATGTGATACCTATACACAATGGAATTCTAGGCTGTCATCAGGAAGGATGACATTGCCCCATTCATAAGGAAATGGAAAGAAATGGAAAAAAATCATATTAAGTGAAGTATGCCAGACCCAAAGAAACATAGGCTCCATGGTCTCCTTCATTTGTAATAACCATTATGTGTCTAAGATTTTCATAGCAGAGGGTGAAATATCTCAAAAGTTATGTGCATATGGCCACACAGTATGAGGCTAAGAGAAATGAACTCCAGGATAGGGAATCAAGAGATTTATTCTTGTGGTTGTTGTTTTTAATGTACTATGCAAAATTATTATTTTTTTGTCAGCCTTGGTAATTGAACTCTGGACCTGGGCATTGTCCCTGTGCTCTTCAGCTCAAGGCTATGCCCTATTCCTTGAGCCACAGCACCACTTCCAGTTTCCTGGTGATTAAGTGGAGATAAGAATCACACGGGCTTTGTAGTGCCTCGACTGTCTTTGAATCTTGATCCTTTGATCTCAGCCTCCTGAGATTACAGGCGTGAGCTACCATGCCAGCAGTGAACTTGATTTTTTTACTCTTTTGTTGTTGTTGTTTTCCCTTATGGTTTATTCCCCTGTTGTATCTGACTTTGGTACATGACATATTGTATATACGTTTATTTGTATATTTCAATTAGGGAAAGGAAGTGGAACAACAAGGTGATGAGACAAAGGACAAAGTGTGAACTAATGTAACTGTGATATTCATCGAAAAATATGTTAGAAATTAACAATTTCCTGAATTTACAATTCAGGAGTGGGTGGGGAAAGGGAAAGTAGAAGCAAAAACATGGGAAATTGTAATGACGTTCAATAAGTACTACATTCTCTACCTTATGAATGTAATTGTAATTTCTCTATGCATCATCCTGACAATTAATTAAAACTAAAAAAAAATCCACCAGGTTCATACTTAAGAACAACTCCACTGTGGATCTCCAGGTCAACACATGAGCCAGACTGGGCATTATACCAATAGCTGATTTCAGGGCTATTTCTATGTCTTCCTTTCCTTTCTCATTCTGGAAGGAAAATCCACAGTTGTGTTATCTTTTTTTTCAAGTTCAATTACAATAATATACATTTAAATGCTCTATAATTTCCAGTCATGGTACCTTAGTTTTAAACTCCAGCTTTGTAATTCAGATGAAGCTCCTTGTATATCAATATGCTGAGCATGGCTGCAGGACAGGCTTATGTCATTAGCACAGCAAATGTCAGGTGGTCTCAGGTCAGAGCAGAACAGCAGGATTTTTCCTGCAAACAATATGATTCTCCCACTAGTTCAGAGACTCTGTTCTATAAGCAGAGTGCTCTACTGGGCCATGAACATCTGTGGAAAGATTTCCTATATTTCCTAATTCTAATTTTATGCTAATTTCCCTTGGTGGACACAGGGATTAAGAAAAACAAGATCTGTTTCACAGAATATATTCCATTGACACAGTGTGACTGAGATGCCAGGAAGGACATAACTTTCTATGGCTTGAATGATCTTAACAGGAATTACTTACAAAGCACTGGATAACCAAAGATGACCGTATGTACCCTAAGTCACCAAAGCTATCAACTGTTCCTAACAAGTTCTGGTTTATATTTTAATTGCCTGTAAATCAGCAATAAAAACCTGTCCCTAGAGCTCCACCTAGGGGCAAAACAGTAAACACAACTACAGGGTCAAATGCCCTGCCAGGAGAAGTACTATACCCTGGGAAAAGTATTTCTTTATGAGACTATGTCTGCTTTCATCATGAAATCTGCTGTCTCAATCAGCTGTTCACCTGTGGGGAGGATGGCTTATTCTGCTGCAGTCTGGCATACAGGACAGCTCTAGGACAACTGGCTCAAGATGGAATTACTTGGGGCAAAGATTCAGAGGACTCTATATGGTCAGCAAAAGAAACCATAATAGAACAGTGGTTCACGTTAAGCAGTGTGAAGCCTGGAGAACAGCCTTCACAACAGTGTGATGATGAGGGAAAGGACTCAGGATCCTTTGGAACCAAGATCAGGTAGAATGTTCAATATCAGGCTTAATGCCTCATGGTGTCAAGAAAGCCACAGTAGTTCTACCAAGTTCTCTAGTAAAAAATCCAACAACAGTTTGAGGGACAGCTCTTATATTTCCAGTCATAGAGGAACAGAATCTTTTTAAATAGTCTCCCATATTTCCCAACACATACACACACAAACACACACACTGACACTCCCTGTAATATCTCATCTGAGCTGATATTGCTTTATCTCAGTGCCTGAGCACTGTCCTTGGACTTTCTCAAGGCCAATGTCCTTGGACTTTCTCAAGGCCTCGGCACCACTTCTGGGATTTTTTCTGTATATGTGGTACCGAAGAATCAAGCCCGGGTCTTCATGCATGCTAGGCAAGTACTCCACCACTAGGCAAAAATCCTGTCATGGCAGTTATTTTTTATTGTAAAATATAGTTGCCTTCTACCTCCTTCCAGTGTTGGAATTGTAAGAGGATATTCTGAATAACTTTTTTTGAATATTTTTTCTTGTGATTGTACAAAGGACATGCCAGTCAACACAACATTTCATAAATACGGTGCCTTTTTATCATTGTCACCCCTTTTAACATTCTCACCCAAACATTTCCCTCACTTTTCATAATTTTTGATTATATATTGAATTATTTGGCCATTTAACAAAGCAAGCTGTAAAGCATTTTGGCATTTGTCATCACTTCAACAACTTCACCCAACTTTTACCCACTCATTCCCTTATTTTTCCTCAATTTTGTGGTATACACACTGAATTCTTGCTTGCAGTCTATCCCCTTTCATCATTCTTCTATCCTTCTTTCCTTATCCTTCCCTCTTACAAATACCCATTTCATGGTATGTTTGATGAGAACAGAATGCTTATGAGTAAGAGATGAATTACATGATTCAATATTGGACAACCTGCATTTATACCCATAGAACTGCAATCTATAACACATAGTAGAGCTTACACTGAAATACCAAACTACATTGCATCCATTGCCCTTTGGTGGATATTTTTCTTACTTATGGACTTTAAAGAAATAGATATATGAAAGCCAGGAGCGGTGGCTCACTCCTGTAACCCTAGCTAGTCAGGAGGCTGAGATCTGAGGAGCAAGGTTCAAAGCCAGCACAGGCACAAAAGGACCTGAAACTCTTATCTCCAACTAACATCTAGAAAACGGAAGTGGGGCTTGGCTCAAGGGTAGGGCGGTTGCCTTGAGTTGAAGAGCTCAGGGACAGCACCCAGCCCCATCACACACACACACACACACACACACACACACACACACACACACACAGAGAGAGAGAGAGAGAGAGAGAGAACTAGATATATCAATGTCTATAGAATAAGTAACTCTCTCTGGAAGCTTACAGTGATGGAAGTCTTCATGTGCATGTGTGTGTCACAGGAATATTGTAGGCATTTGTTACACTAAATCCCTCTCTAGTATATTTAGAAAACTTAAGTATGTAACAGCTAAACGTGTTGTTAAATCTTTAAATAAATATCACTACAAGCACCTTGTATAGAACTGCAAAATAAACTCAAACAAACCTGTTACAAATAGATCTCTTTAATGGAATAGAATCTTGTAGCCAAACTGAACTCTAATAAATAAATGAAAAATACTTGTTCCCATCACAAAATGGGAAAATAACATATGAACAATTTTTCCCCTAAGTAAGAGCCATGGCTAAAATAGTATCATCAACTGTGAGTTACTTGCGGTATATACTTTAATAGAATATCACATGGAAATGAAAATAAACAGCTGGATATTGGCGATACGATTCTTCGATTCTTTAGAAGAATGCTGGCAATATGGAGACTCACGTAAGAAATATCCTTACAATGCACATTTGTTCCTAGGAGAAGGGATGCTTTTTGTTGTATACTCACAAAAATCATCAAAAAAAAGACTAAGTTATTGGGGTTGGGATTTTGGCCCGGTGGTAGAGTGCTTGCCTACCATGCACAAAGACCTGGGTTTGATTCCTTGGTACCACATGCATAGAAAAAGCCACAAATGATGCTGTGGCTCAAGTGGTAGAGCTCTATCCTTGAGAAAGCGCAAGAACAGTGCTCAGGCCCTGAGTCAAAGCCAGGACTGGCAAAAAAAGAAAGGATAATTATTCTTAGCAGAGGAGTAATTAGAAAATGGAAGAAACAGAAAAGGAATAGGCCAGACTCCACCGTAAACAGACAAGGACAGTTTATGGCCTGGCCAGTGAGTGACACAGAACTTCCTATGAGTTTGGAGGTTGTGTGAGGGACTGGATATTGGGGTGGGCTTCTATAGGGCATAAGAAGAAAGTGAATATAATGTAACCCTTCTATTAATAATAATAAAAAATATATGGAAAAAACTAGTATATTGCCCTGAGATCACAGACAGAGAGGAATCTTGTGAAGGGGGAAATGAAAGGTATCATGACAAACAAAAAAAATGCCAGAAAGTCCTCAGAGTCTCTATGTATTATGAGAGACCCCATGGAAAAGGCAAGTGTCCATTCAATCCTTTGTCTTCTGTATCATTTGGAGCCTTATAATATCACAACAATAACCAGTGTCTCATCAACGAGAACCACTTTGATAACCAAGCAAGAGTGATATCCCATATTAGTATGTTTCTCTGATGCCCAGAAATTAACCCCTTGACTTGGCTCTCCTTCCATCATTCTGATACAATGGACAATTCAAGAATTCGATTCAAGAATCAGATTTCCATGGAGAGATGGGGGAGAATAATGAAAGGGCAAACATGATGCCGCGAACTCATGGACTGATTTATAGAATGATAACTCCTTGTACAACTACTGAAAATAATAAAAACACAACCTACAATGTACCAGTTTTATACATCCACATCACCCCAGGGCTGCAAAAGTTTCAAAGCCTAAATTTCATGGACTCTGTGTGTCTCCTCCTTGGATCTATCCTGTTGAGAGTGCTTCTGCATTCCCCAGATCCACAGTGAGGCCAACTCTGCTGCAGGGGGAGAGAACTCAGCTGCTCCTCTGTTCTTGTTTGTCTTGAGGTTTGAAAGCCTGGAATATGGTTCATGTTGGCTTCTTCTGGCAGGTCCACTAAGATAATATAATTACAAGAAAGGGGATTAGATGATGTTCTTGGAACAAATTAAATGACCTTGTACCTGTTTGAACTGGCTACTCTTGCTGCTAATTGTAAATATGAATGGCAAGCAGAAAAGTACACATTCTGGAATGTTAAATCTGCTAACACACTGTTGGGAAATCATATGAAGGAGATTCCGGCAAAGCTTCTAGAAACAGGATCACAAGGACATTCCTAGTGAAGCTGTGGAAAGACCCCCAACACCAATGGCTCCCATTCTAGGCAACCTCATCAGAGAAGGGGGGGTCTTCTATAACTTGGAAGGACTACAGCACTGTCAGCAGCAGGCTGAGACCTGGACTTTTGGGCTGTACCTTTCATGTGTGGACTATGTAACCCTTTGTGTCTCGTGAAGCTTCACCCGTTTATGACAGTCTGCATGTCTTATATTTATCCCAATCTACCATTTAATCTTCAATATAAATTCAATGCACATTTTCCCATGTACAAACTCACATTTTGTGAAATATATGGAGAAATGCATGACCACAGAGTACACTGTAAACATGTTTATACACAAACGTCAGTCGTCTCAACTCAGATAATGGGGAAACACAAACCAACTTGGTGATTTTCCTCCAGAAATCTCAAAGGTAAGCTAGGGATCAAATTACAATGGTAAACACCAAATACAGTTTCCTTCCTTTTATACACTTTTGAAGAAAATGAACTCAAAATAACTATTGACATATTAAATATAGCAACCATGGTAGTTTGTAAATTAATGTTGCATAATTACATTGTGTATGTGTGCTGATGCACATGCTTTTCTAGAAAAGTTTACCACTACTTGTCCATGGTTGACTGAAATTTATTTAATGTAATTTCTCATTTTGTATCTATCTTATTACAATGAAATTGCATTGCTAGGATTTTAGACTCAATGATAATATCTGGAAATACATTCAAGTGAGTTTCAGGCCTATCACAAAATTGGCAAAATTCTGATATGGAAAATTATGATGACAACTCACTGTCAATCATCCAGCATCAGCACCACAGTGGAGGCACAGGAACGATTTACATCTTCTTTTCAGTGACTCATAGACTTGCACAATGAGGAACCTCAGTGAGAATTGGAAGGGTGCCTCTCTGTATCCTGGTAAGATGCCCAGACAGGTGAGAACTGAGAATCACCTCTATTGTAGTTCTGACTAGATAAAATTGGTTAGAAACTTCCAAAGGTTACATGAGTTTTTCTACACAAAGATCTAGATTGGGGACCTGGAGCATGGCTTAGTGGTAGAGAGATTGCCAGGTACACACGAAAACCTGGGATTCATTCCTCAGTACCACATACAGAGAAATAGACAGACGTGGTGCTATGGCTCAAGTGGAAGAGTGCTAGCCTTGAACCAAAAGTGTCTAAGATCAGTGCCCAGGCCCCGAGTCCAACTCCAGGACTGGAAAAAATAAAAAAATAAAAATCGAATCAAATCCAGATTGCATTTATCCTATGAGTATTACCTCAGTGAACTCATTGTGCTCCAACTTCATCCATAAGTTTCAGACATTAATTTGAGAGCACCGCGGAGAAACAGCTTGCACCATCTTCTGAGGCAGATGCACATTGGACACTCACAAGTCCTAAGCTGTGCAGTGTCATATTTCCAGGCCTCTGAAAAGCTCACTACAAGGAAATGACACAAGATTTAATGTGATAGAAGTGAATAAAAGATATATTAAAGTATTACTGATGCCATGGTGATTCAGATAAAGTCACAGAGGCTCGCCAGGCAGGGCTGTGAATGCTGAGTTCAACAGGAACTCAGGCTCAGACTTCAGGACCTTTGGACTCTATTACGGGGCTTCATCACACTCTACTGTATGAAGTAGAGCCATAGTCTCAAGAAAGGAAAGACCCTTGTGCAGAGTCTAGTACTGCCTGTACCCTAGTTTAATAAAGCCAAAACACTTATCAAACTCTGCTAATGACTTGATGGTCAGGCAAGACTTTAGGAACATACTGGACTTCCCAACTCTGTACAGAAAACATAGCATGTGCTATGGGTTTGGGGCAAGACCACATGCTTGATAAAAATATTATAATTTTTGTTACAAAGGAAGTAGAATCAAGGGAGATATTTAATTTTTATATTATGGGTTGGCCATGGTGCTATTTTAGACACAAAGAATATTTTCAATGAATTCCTCATGTTCTATCTGAAGTCTCTTGGTCTTTGTACTGCCATGATTATTCTCTTGTTCTTGTGATATTGTATGTTGTCACACATTCTTCTGTACTTAAAATCAGTCTCACATTGACCATTGTCTGAGTCTCCTAAGCCCACTCACACAATCTGCTCTGCTATGTTCCTAGACCAGCAGTCCATCACAGCAACTCACTCAGCCAGAAAGGAGGTTTTAGTACAGGGCTGCATTACTGTGGGAGGATCATGTATATCTTGCATGCAGTAATAAACTCCAACATCCTCAGTCTCCACTCTAGTGATTTTCAGTGTGAAATCTGTGCCTGACCCACTGCCACTGAACCTGTCTGGAACTGCAAATGCTTAGTTGGAAGCCCAGTAGATCGGGAGTTGTGGAGACTGGCCTGGCCTCTGCAGATACCAGTAAAGAAGGTTATCCCCATCACTATCTAGGAGGCTCTGACTAGACCTGCAGGAGATGGAGGCTGGCTCTCCCAGGATGACAGCCAGGGAAAGTGGAATCTGGGTCAGAACAACATCTCCATTGGAATCTGAAATTATAAGAAGACAGAAGTGCAAGGTTATATATAAACACTAATTATGTTTATATATTTTCCTTATTACTCACATTTTATGGATTAAACAGAATTAAAATAATAAATACTAAAAATAGACAGTTTTCAAAGTATAAATCAGAGTCCTCAGTCAAACAAAGGGTCAAGCTCTTTTTGAAAAGTTCCTCATTCCCCTAGACCTCAACCTCACTTTCCCCAACATGGATAACAATACCTACGCATGCAACACAGATAGGGCACAACTGTTCCATGAGAGCTCACCCTTCCACCCAGTCTCACTCCTCATCTCCATTTGTCCTTACCAGGGACCCAGAGCATTAACAGCCACAGGAGCTGAGAGAAGGACTTCATTTCTAGTAATGACATGAGGACTCTTCACTGTTCAAGGCAAGTTCAGAGCTGAGCCTTTATCTCAGACTTAGAGAGGAAGGTCCTCCCTAGGGAGCAGTATGCAAATATCCAGGTGGGGGCAACAGAGTGAGGAAAGCCAAGGGAGGGTGAGGCCTGCTCTTCTGAGGAAGGTGACATCAGATGTGCTCTGGGTTTGGTGATAACCAATAAAAATCCTTGATGCCCGTAGCATCTATGCATCTATGCATATATGATCTATGCATATATGCAATTCTGATTGTCTTTAATTAAACACAATATAAAATGTCTCCACTTCTAATCTAATTTAACCAGCCTCTACTTATTTGTCTCAGAGATTTCAGTCTCTAGTTCACCCGGGAAGAAAGAGTGCATGGAGGAGACTGGTTCTGATAACCAATGGACCACATTGCCCATGGGCAGAGGGGACTTGTGGAAAGAGACTAGGTCATTGGAGTTCCTGCCTACTGTCCATGGGAGGATTAGAGCTGCTCTTATGTAGTGGGGCAGTTCTCATCATAGTCACTTGTGAAAGTGAAGATGACCACTTGCTTAGCCACCTCAACTTGCAGCAGGTTCTCTGTCTATTAGCAACCATGCTATGACACAGACAGGTCAGTCCCCACCAGAGTATAGATAGATGAGGGTATTGCATTTAGGACTTTCTGCATGCAAAGCTGTAAGGTTAAAACTCTTCTTTATTTACAATTTATGTCAGTTAGTATTTATAGAAAAGGACTGACACAGGGTGCTTTGTGTGTGTGTGTGTGTGTGTGTGTGTGTGTGTGTGTGTGTGTGTGTGTGTGTGAAACAGAGAGAGAGAGAGAGGGAGACAGAAAGAGCGAGAGCGAGAGAGAGAGAGAGAGAGAGAGAGAGAGAGAGAGAGAGAGAGAGAGAGAAGTGGTTTAAATATAAGTACTCCTAATATGCCAACTGAGGAGCAAAAAGCTTCTCTGTAATTGTGATATTCATCTCCTTCTAAAAACAACCTCCCGATCCTTACAGGGATCCCTTCTCAACTTGTTGAGGGAGTGGTCAACCTTCAGTCAATCAGAGGTAGCTTTGAAATCTTGTTTATCACATCCTCTCAGGGATGTTGATGATGATTCAGAATTCTGGACACATTCTGAGTAGGAAAGAAATTAATATTGCACCCATGTTTATTTCTCTTGCATCCCTTGTGTCAAGCATTATTTCTGTTTCAGAAATATGCCTTATCTATTTTGTGATAATACTTCATTTTCCATTGTTCTACACTTATTGAAACTCTCACTATGCTCACAAGTTGATGATAGGAAAACGCATGTGTGAACATGGTCGTGGACAAAGCCATCTTCGATATATTCTGAGATTTGGCCGTGGTTTCACTGAGTCCTCAGGTGTGAGCTCCTCTCATCTGTTCCGGAGGTACATTTTTCCAGCATTCCTCTCCTCTCTGGTTTGCTGTGAATGCTACAAATGTACTGGGACCTCTTCTCATCTGCTATGAACTTACAAGGTGGAGGCGACTCAATCCAATCAGTCTACAACTGCAAAGAAACATGTAGACAGATGGGAGGTATGGACACGTGAGAACTTCATTCTCATTTCTTGTTTATAATTCTACTTTATTATACATAAGTATTTTCACAAAGGTTCACAATTAAACAACTCAGTTTATAAATGCAATGGATCTTGATCTCTCGTTGCTTTCATCATCCTGCCACATCCTTCCCAGACCAGCTCCTCCCTTCCAAACACAGTTCTATGTATAAAAATGTAGTAAATTACTAAATTAGAATTTATAACTCTTATTTACTACATCTGTTTGGAATATGGAAGACTTCTCATTACTCTGGTTAATAATGATGTAATATGGGTCACTAGGAGACTGTACCTGCTACCTTGTTCCATGGGGGTCTTAACTAAATTGTATCTATTTACATCTATTCGTATTTTGCAGATTTATTTGATCTCAGCCAGAAGCCAAGAATGCTTTGGCCCTCTTAGCTCTGAATAATAATACCATGAGATCAAACAACAGAAAAAAATTATTATCCAAACCTTCCAAAACTAGAACACAGAAACTTATACTTGCCTTTATACTTTCTCAAAACTGGTCCTTAAAAACTCATGATCCCTTTATATTTCCCATGGTTTACACAATGGCATGTAGAAAAAAGCAATGAATTTGATATGGAGCATCAAATCCAAATTAATTTTCTGGTAGTGAGATTCAAATATTTGATGTGTTGTTAACATATTAATTGAAATAAGTTTTTTTCTGAATCTCATTTCCAGAAGAAAAACAACCTGACTACAAAAAATGTGAGAAACCTTTAAAGTGAATAAATAATAATAATATATTAATCAACTGTACATTGTATGGCATCCACACATACCTAAAAATCTAATTGCACTTCAAAACTTTTATTCAAAATTGGAAAATGCAGGCAATCAAAAAGATGATAGCATTCGTTTTGCTCTCCCACTTGACCACTGAACCACTTCTGGATTTTTCAATATATGTGATACCCAGGACTCGAACCTGGGTCTTCATGCATGCTAGGCAAATATTCTACAATGAGGTCATTCTCCAAGCCCAAATAATTATTTTCTGAAAGCTCTCATTTTAGAAGAATAAAATAACTCTACTTGCAACAGATCAATGTTGAAGGTGATGAACACACTTCATTTTCCCCAGAGGAATTGAACCCAGGTATCCTGCATGCTAGGAAGCATTCTATTTCCATGCCAAATTTACAGTCCCAGTTTAATAACAATACAAGAGATAACGCAGCATTATATTAGCTTAAAATATTGCAATGCTATACACTGATAACTTTACAGGAAGGAATAGGAGATACTCTAGATCTCCTTGGCACAGGTTGAAACTTTCTTAATAAGGACCAAGAAACACAACAAATCAGAGAAAGTCTGGACAAGTGGGACTGCATTAAATTGTTATAGCTTCTGTATGGCAAAGGACATCACTAGCAAATTAACTAGAAAGTCCACAGAGTGGGAGAATATCTTCACTAACCACACAATGGACAAAGGCTTCATATCTAAAATATGTCAACAGCTGAAAAAATTGAATCACTCCAAAACTTATCTCCAAAGAAACAACCATCCCATCAAAAAATGGGCCAAAAACTTGAAGAGTGTTTTTTCTGAAGAAGAAACAAAAATGGCCCATAGGAACATGAAGAAATGCTCAACATCTCTGGTCATAAAAGAAATGCAAATGAAAACAACTCTAAGATTCCACCTCTCCAGTTAGAATGGCCAGGAGCAAGAAATCTAATAACAACAGATGCTGGAGGGGTTGTGGCCAGGATGGATCACAACTACACCGTTGGAGGGAGTGCAAACTCATTCAACCACTATGGAAAGTAGTATGGTAGTTCCTCAAAAGAGCTCTCCTATGACTCAGCAATTCCACTATTTAGAATTTACCAAATCGACTGGAAATAAGGACATACTAAATCCACTAGCACAACGATGTTCATTGCAGGACTATTTACAAAGATATGGAACCACCCAAATGCCCCTCAGTTGGTGAGTGGTTCAGCAAGATGTGGTATTTATAAACAATGGAATTTTATGCTGCTGTCAGAAGAACGACATTGCCCCATTTGTAAGGAAATGGAAAGACTTAGCAAAAATCATATTAAGTAAAGTAAGCCAGACTCAAAGGAACTTAGGCTCAATGGTTTCCCTCATTTGTCATAATCAGTAGAAATCTTGAGCTCTCCTAGCAGATATTTAAAATAGAACAAAACCTATATACATAGGCCATATAGTATGACACTAAATGAAAGACCACCAAAATTTAGAAACAAAAGCCATATACTGAGTGATTGTTGTCCTCAATGTATTATGTTATATCTCTTTAGCTGTCCCTTGGCTATCTCATAATGTTATAGTATCTTACCTTATTATCTGAAATATAGTATATATTTGTATTTGATTATTTGAAATCACAAAGGGAAGGGGGAAACACAAGATGAGGGGAGGGATGGGGGAATAGTGACCAAGACATGAGAAAGGGTAGCAGTGTATGTGAAGTAATGCCCCTTCTCTCTGGTGAATATAATGTAACCCTTCTATTAATTACAATAAAAATATATGGAAAAGATACTGAACTGCTGTGCAAAAATCTTTGTAAAGGACAACAAATGATGATAGAGGTGTCAAATTAGAATAAATATTTGTATATATTCGAGTAAAGAATGTTGTATTCATAAATATATTTGTGTTGCTCCTCTCCGGGGCAGCAACACGGGAACGGGCAGGGACACACAGGGCCAGCCTGTAGTCCCCTGGGAGCCGAGCGAGATGGTAAGTGTCGAAGACCCAGCCCTCCCCCAATCACCGGGGAAGAAAAAACCACGCTGAGTCAGAAGCAGTGTTAACCATGAAAGCGCATCAGATCTCTCTGCTGATCTCTGGTTCTCTCAGATGCTCTCATCATTTTATTGCATCAGACAATGAGTTATATACTGTTAGGGTAGGAGAAGGTAGGCACTGGGAAGCTAGCCAATAGGAAGAGGGCCTCTGTGCTACCACTAAGGGTCTGGGTGGGGCTTTCAGGTACTGGGCAGGACAGGTGCAGGAAAGCACGCGAGACTTGAGCTGCTGTGAGACCCGCGAAACTGCGGGGGATGGGGGGTTCAATCGAGTCACCTACACAGAGATGCCTTAAGAGAGGTATGCAGGACCGGGAGTTTGGCCTAGTGGTTAAAGTGCTTGCCTAGCATGCATGAAGGCCCGGGTTCGATTCCTCGGTACCACATACATAGAAAAAAGCCGGAAGTGGTGCTGAGGCTCAAGTGGTACAGCTCTAGCCTTGAGAAAGTCCAAGGACAGTGCTCAAGCCCAGGACTGGCAAAAAAAAAAGAGAGGTATGCAAAAGACCGAATGCCTGGACAAAGCCCTTTAATTGCAGCTGAGCCAGAATCAGGTCTCAGAGATGGAGGCTAGGCCCCAACAATTCCCCCTTTTTTGTTTATTAGAACAGGGGGGACAAACGCACAAAGTCCCTGTCTTAGGTCGTCTCCTTCAGGGGATCTTACCCATCTTTGAATGCTCTGCGGCCTTCTGTCCCACAGTACAGATCACCCCCGGGCCTGTCTTAGGTTGTCCCCGCTCCAGAGATCTTACCCGTCATTGGCTCTCGGGGAAACCTCTAAGGGGAGTCGAGGGATCCCTCCTCGTCATTGGGCTCTCCTTGGTCATAGGGGTCATTGGCATTGGTAGCAAGCCTCTGGTAATGCACCTGTACGTTCATCAACTGAATGGATTCGTTCATCAACTGAATGGATTCTATCCTGCTTTGAATGAATTGTAACCTTATTGATAACACAGGGCCCAAAAGTTAAAAGTAAGAACAAGAGGAGTATAGGACCAAGAAATAGAAGGACACAGGGTAGCCATCTGTGCAGTCCGGTCCAGAGGAAGTTGATGATGGGTATCTTGACTCCAAGAAGAAACAGGATCAGCACTGTAAGGTCCATTATTTATTCTGAAAAAGAAGAGAGAGAGAGATATCCTCAGGAGGCAGAGAGCCTTCTGGGTCCTCATCAGTATTATTGGGGTCCCTCCATATTTGGGGACAATATTTAAGATCCCTTGCAGGGACCCAAATTGGCTTTGTTTCATCAGTGGGGAAAACACAACCAAATCCTCTTCCAGCTGTAATGAGGGGGTCAGAGCCCCTCCACTCCCCATTAAGGGGGTCCTTCCACCGGACATAGACAGTTCGATAGGGAATAGAGGTTGTCCAATGTTTCTGGAAGGGTGAGAGATGTTCCCCTTTGGCAAAATTTAAAATATTGAGAGTAAACACAGCCATCTTTAGCTGATCATGGCGGGGAGTGTATTCCCCCTTTTTTGTTTTATTAATTGAGATTTAAGGACATGGTTATATCTTTCTACTATTGTCTGTCCTGTGGGATTATGAGGGATGCCAGTAGTATGGGTAATTTGCCATTGTTTAAAGAAGTCATCAAGAGACTTGCTTACAAAACATGGACCATTGTTGGTTTTTATTTGGTCTGGCAATCCGAGAGTAGCAAAACATTGAAGAAAATGACTGATAGCACGTTTAGCTCTCTCCCCGGAATGGGCTGTAGCCCAACAGGCATGGGAAAAGGTGTCTATTGTTAAAAAAATGTATTTAAGTTTTCCAAAAAAGGGAAAATGTGTAACATCTGTTTGCCACAGATTATTAGGCCTAAGGCCTCGAGGGTTAACACCACCCATTTGGAGCAGTGGAACCTGTAATAAAGGGTGGCACGACTTGCAGGTCCTAATAATCTTTTTTAGGTCTTTAATAGCAACTTGGGGAAATCGGTAGTGTAGTCCCCTCCAGTTGGCATGCGTGAGCTGATGGAAAGAGATAGCCTCCTGTAAAGTGTAACATTCAGGATTAGAGGCTAACTGGTCAGCGAAGGCATTGCCTTTGGTCAAAATACTTGGAAGGCTTTGATGTCCCCTCAGATGTTGAATAAACATAGGAGCAATCCTTTGTTTGAGCAAATTTCTAGCTTGAATCATCAAAGGAGTGATGGGGTTACTATCAAGTTTAATAAGAGCTTCTATGAGGTTAGGTAACAAATTGACCACATACAGGCTATCTGAGAATAGGTTAAGAGGACCAGTGACCTCAGATAGAGCTAAGACCACCGCATAAAGTTCCTTAAATTGCGCTGAACCCTGTATTTCATGAGACAGGGTCACTGCAGGAGAAGAATTGCCTGGGGAGAAAATAACAACAGAAGCCCCCTTCTTGCCTCCATCCATGAATATGGTGGGGAAGGAGGGATTAGCTTCACTTAGAAAAAGTTTTGGAGGTCGCCACTCCAGCTGGCTAAAGGAGCACATCCATTTATGGGGACCATAGTGACAATCCACTTTACCTGGAAAGCCTTCAATTGCTATTGCTAGTCTAGCATTATTTCTTTGTAGCCAAGAGAAATCATTAATCCTAAAAGGGACAATAAGAGAGTGGGGTTCACTCCCAAAAAAGACGAGTGGATAAGTCTCGTCCTTTGACAATGCAATCTGCCATCTGGTCAATCATGGAATAAACTCTAGGTGTTCCTCCGACTGACAGGTGAATCTAGTGAAGAGGTTCCCCTTCCTGGCCTAAAAGGGCAGTAAGGAGTGTCTGTCCTGATAGGACATAGAGCGTTAGGGGCATAGCAGGATCATACCTCTTTAAGGCTGCTTCATTGATAGCTAATTGAATTTTATTTAGAACCTCTGTATGATCAGCTGACAACGTTACTATGAAGGTCAGATCAAGACCCTTTAAGAGATCAAAAAGATGTGTGAGAGTTGCAGTGGTTATGGAGATCCATGGTCTCATCCAATTAATTTCACCAAGACGTTTTTGAAGTTGGGGCATGGTATAAGTATCTTGGATAGATAATTGGGGTTTTAAAGGAGACACAACATCCAGTGTTAGGACAGATCCCAGGATTTTAAAGGGGGGTATCTTTTGGATTTTTTCTGGGGCAATTTGGAAGCCATTATCTTTTAACAGTTGGAGACATTTATTAAAAAGACAATCTAAATGCTGAGTGTCTGGGCTTCCTATAATGATATCATATCATTCATATATACATAGAAAAGTGAGCCTGTCTCCTCGTTAAGAGGGGATAAGACTCTAGACATATAGTCCTGACATATAGGAGGACTATTGGCCAAACCTTGAGGTAGAACTGTTCATTCAAAATGCAAATCAGGGCCCTTATAATTTAATGAAGGAAGGGAGAAGGCAAACTTCTCAGTATCTTCCGGGTAGAGAGGAGTAGAGAAAAAACAATCTTTGATGTCTATGACTATGAGATATTGGTCATTAGGAATGGCAGGTATCCAGGGCATCCCCCTTTGGGGGGTCCCAAAAAGTTCCTTCCTCTCATTTATTTTTCTCAAATCTTGGAGTAGTCTCCACTTGACATTAGGCTTTTTAATCACAAATACTGGGGAGTTCCAAGGGCTCAGAGACTTTCTTTTTATGCTCCCCTCAACTCTAAAAGTGGACAGGTCCTCTCCTGGTCTTTGGTTAATCCCTGCTATCGGAGACTCAGAGGGACCCTCCTCCAGTTTTCTCCAGGCCGCTAGGCCCAAAGCTCTAATCTGATCCTGATAGGGAGGGGGGATGGCGGCCTGCTGGATCCCCGTTGAGTACTGATCGGAGGTCCCTGCAAGCATCCCCAAAGTAATGGGGATTACAGGTTGCGAGTGTTGGTTCCTCTCCACCTGTTGGCGGCATTCTTCTTTATACAGGCACACCACTTAATGAAAAGTGGGCCTGGAAGAACTGCTTTGGCCAGAGTCATCCAATCGGCTGCAGTACATGGTTGATGAGCAAGGCCTTGGAGGATGGTTTCTATCCAAGGAGCATTAGGGCCAACTTCTAAGACAGCTTTTTTGAGTTTCTTAAGGTCACCAGGCTCCCAGGGATACCCGGTTGCAGGGCGGTTACTGCCCAGGTCAATATTAACCAGGAATGGCTGGCAGGACTCCAGGCCAGGTTCAACTGGTGCCTCACTAGTGACACTGTCTGTTGGGGTCACGCTCTCCAGCCTTTCTGACACACTTCCAGACAAAGACTGCAATATCTTGTGGACCTCAGATGCACCGTGCAGAAGCCTGTCTGGTGAATGGAGCCCTGGCAGGCCCAGACTCTCCTGTGAGACTACTGAGGGTGGATGGAGCCCTGGCGCTGTGGGGGTTGGGAAACTAACAGGGCAGACCAGGCCCAGACCCTCCTGTGAGACTACAGAGGCCTCATGGCCTGGGTTTGATGGGGGAGGGGCAAAGGGTGGCTCCCTCGCATCTCCCTAAGGGGAACTTGGCCTTTCGGTAGACAATGAGAGATTAGCATCTCCGCAGGGAGTAAGGGAGGCATCTAGCCTCTATCCCCGGGAGACTGTGTCCCCAGGGGACTCAGCCCTCTGGTTGGAAAGTTGAGGAGAAAAACTAGACTTTAGAGCATACAAGACTGAATAAACTCCTCCTGGAGGAATCTCCCCTTGATTGATCTGGGCTTTTCCAATTAGATGCTCAATTTTGTCCCAAGTATTCCATTCTACCAAGTTGCTAGTTGGCAGCCACGGGGCGATTTTAACTAAAGTATCCCAAACTTTACATGTCTGTGTAGCTAAAATCTCTAACCCTCGACTTTTAAGGAAGAGCTTAAGAGAGTCCAGGGAAGGGTCATACTTAGAAAGATTCTTTCCCATATTTGATGGGAGTACACTTACCCGCAGTCCGATAAGCTCATCAGCGGTGAGTTTCTCGAGCACATGGAGCCCTCACACGGACAGCAAAGTTTCCTCACACAGGGCACCAGCTGTTGCTCCTCTCCGGGGCAGCAACACGGGAACGGGCAGGGACACACAGGGCCAGCCTGTAGTCCCCTGGGAGCCGAGCGAGATGGTAAGTGTCGAAGACCCAGCCCTCCCCCAATCACCGGGGAAAAAAAAACCACGCTGAGGCAGAAGCAGTGTTAACCATGAAAGCGCATCAGATCTCTCTGCTGATCTCTGGTTCTCTCAGATGCTCTCATCATTTTATTGCGTCAGACAATGAGTTATATACTGTTAGGGTAGGAGAAGGTGGGCAACGGGAAGCTAGCCAATAGGAAGAGGGCCTCTGTGCTACCACTAAGGGTCTGGGTGGGGCTTTCAGGTACTGGGCAGGACAGGTGCAGGAAAGCGGGCAAGTCTTGAGCTGCTGTGAGACCCGCGAAACTGCAGGGGACGGGGGGTTCAATCGAGTCACGTACACAGAGATGCATTAAGAGAGGTATGCAAAAGCCCAAATGCCTGGACAAAGCCCTTTAATTGCAGCTGAGCCAGAATCAGGCCTCAGAGATGGAGGCTAGGCCCCAACATATTTGCATATGTATGTGCTTTTCAAGAAATGTGTCCCCCTACTGTCAAGTGTTGAGAGTAATTAATGTAGTTCCTTATTTTGTATTTACTAAATTACAAGGAAGTTTTTATGCTATGGTCTTAAAACTAACTATAATATCTGGAAATGCCTGTTCTGAGCTGTAGCCCATTTAACTGCAAATATCTGAGATGGGAAATAGTGATGACACATGATTTTTCATCACCCAGCATTTGCACCATGCTGCAAGCTCAGTGATCACTTCCTCTTTCTCTTCTGGTGACCCGCAGACTTGCACAATGGGAGCCTCAATGAGAATTAGAAAGCAGAAGGGTGCCTTTCTAAACATGGGTGACATGCCTGCACAAAGGTGGTTTAGACTATCATTTGTTTTTAATCTGAATTGAATTTAATCAGATTTTGAGGTGGTTCTGACAAGCATTCTACAGAGTGCTACAATTGTGGATAAAGTTTACAATACCTGTCTTTAGTGACTGAAAAGAATTCCATTTGTTCATATATATTCTAGACCTATATTTTGTTTATGAAAGATATCATCGTGTGCTTAGAGCTTCTCTTCTTTCATCCTTTTGTTTCCAAGATGGATTGGAGAGAATCACAGTGAAACAGTTTACACCACTGGGGCACATGCACATAGGACTCTGATGATGGCCAGAGGATCTCCCAAATGCTAGGGAGTGCAATGGCATAGTTCAGTGTCGAAGGTGATAGAAATAGATGCTAACTTCAATTAAGTATTATTGATGCCATCATGCCATGAATTTTCAAATCAAGTCACACAGGTTGGCTGGATAGACCTATGAATGCAGTGTCCATTGAACAGGGGCTCAGTCTCAGACTTCTGAGACCTATGGACACTGTCACAGGGCTTTACCACACTTCACTGTCTTAACTAGACCCAGACACCCTGGACATGGAAGGCCAGAGATCAGTGTACAGCATGCAGAACTATAACTGAGGAAAGCTTATCTAACCAAAACTCACTGATTAAACTCTACTAAGGACTCAAAGGTCAGGCAGGGTTAGGAGAGCCCACAGGGCAGAGGTAAGAAATGCACACATGGGATTGCAGCTTCTGAACACAAAGGACCCTGTTTACTACAGTTGTGGGCCAGGACCATGTGCTTGATGGGAGTATGTTAAGTTTTATTATCTAAGGAATGAACTCACAGAAGATATTTCATTCTTATATTACTGCTTAGCTCTCATATTACATGAGAGACAAACATTTTTGTCCAATCAATGCTAAATGGCACATCTGAAATTTTCTGGTCATTGTACTTTCAAGGATGATCTCCTGGAGTTTGTAGATTGAATGCAGTCATATCCTGTTCTCATAATCCCCATCTCTGCTCAGGGTCATTCTTACATTGGCCAAAATAGCTGCCTCCTAGGTAAACTCAGACTCTCTTCTCTGCTGCTCTCCAGACCAGCAACCCATGAAGACAGATCACCCAGCCAGACAGGGGTTTTTGTTCAGGGCTGTATCACTGTGGGAGGAGCATGTGTACTTTGAGCGCAGAAATAAATTCCAGCATCCTCAGCCTCAACCCTGCCAATTGTCAGTGTGAAATCGTTGTCTGATCCACTGCCACTATATCTGTCTGAGATTCCAGAATGTCGGTTGGAAACCATATAGATTAGGGATTGTGGAGACTGGCCTGGCTTCTGCTGTAACCAATGCAGGTAGGTGTTTCCATTGCCATGTTTGAGACTCTGACTAGACGTGCAGGATAGGGAGACCGTTTCTCCGAGGGAGTCAGGCAGGGATCTTGGAGTCTGGGACAGCACAACATTTCCACCAGATCCTGAAATTAAAGTAAGACAGAAGGGCAAGTTTATTCACAGACCTAGAAGTACATAGGACTATTATTTGTAATTTGATATATACTGTGTATTATTTAAACTTCATAATGACTCATAATCTAAAATATTGAATATTAAAAAATAGAGATATTTTGAAGTATAAATGGGTCTCTAGGATTCACTGTATAGTCATCTGGCAGGGTCTTAACTCAAGTCCAATTTCCTGCTCCTTCTGGAATATTCCTCAGTCTCTCAGACCTAAACCTCAATTGCTCCTTCAAACATAATAACACCTGCGCATCTGACACTTAGATAATGCTCAGCGGGGCCCTGAAAGCTCATCCTTCCACCCACTCTCACTCCTCATCTCCCTTTGTCCTTACCAGGGATCCAGAGCATTAACAGCCACAGAAGCTGAGAGAAGGTCTTCATTTCTAGGAGTGAAATGAGGAGTCTTCACTGGTCAAGGCAAGTTCATAGCTGAGCCTTTATCTCAGAATTGGAGAGGAAGTTCCTCCCTAGGGAGCAGTATGCAAATATCCAGGTGGGGTCAACAGCCTGAGAAGAGCCAAGGGAGTGTGAAGCCTGCTCTTCTGAGGAAGGTGACATCAGAAGTGTTCTGTGCTTGGTGATAACCAATAAAACCCAGGAGGCCTGAATCACTGGGAAGATGGACCCCACTCTGAAGGTCTTGCCCTAAGGGAAGACAGGGTGCCAGCAGCCCTACTAACCTAAATCAACACTAGACAACTGAAGCTATGCAGGGTCATGTCAAGGATAGCCTGTAGGAAAGTAATGGATGCAATGCCAGGCTCTCCTGCACTCACTGGGCTAGTCTAGAGAAACACATGGTGCCCACAGCTGCAGCACAGATCCTCATGGTGTGGACTAGTCCAAGCATAGAGTTGAGCTAGATGAAGAGGCATTTGATACCTTTAATTACCAACTTACCTGTTCAGGGAAGCTCTATTTCCAAAGAAAATTCCTATTAAGACTTAGCTGATGCACTGACAGGAAGAACACAATCTTCTCTAACTAATAGTGATCTAAATGCCTTTATATGGTAAGAGAAAATGCTTATACCTGAAAGTGTGAGTGTATATTCAATGTAAGAAGTTTTCAAATTAAGTAAATATCCTGTCATTCATCCACATTGCATTTGTATAGCAAATTAATCACAGAAATTCTGAAAGCTTCCTTTTGGAGAATAATGGAATGCAGATAGTGCTTCAAGGTGAGTTCCAGTGATACATGCACAGATTTTAGATCTTCTTCTGTAATTTTTTTGTTTTGTGTTCTCTTATTTTTTGGTTTGGGCTTTGAGTTGTATTTTACAAGGGGCTGCACACTTTCAAAAGCACTGTCTTTGGGCTTTCTCAAGGCTAGGGCTCTATGACTTGAACCACAACACCACTTTTTTTTTCTATGTATGTGATACTGAGGCATTGAACCAGGGTCTTCGTGCATGCTTGGCAAGCACTTTACCACTAGGCCAAACTCCTGGCCAATTTCTGTAAACTTTTAAAGACAAATAAATACATGTATATGGTTCTGCTTGGCTTAAATTACTATAAAAACTTTAAATGTCTCCATATCACTCTAATTTACCAGTCTCTAGTCATTTGTGCCAGCATCCTGGGAGATAAGAAGTAGAGGCTGTGTGGCTTAACAAGGCCTGGGAAGAATGGTCACGGGGGGAGGAGGCTGTGCTGATGTTCAGAAGACCCCACGTGGCCATCTGAAGAGGTGCCTTGTGGGAAGGGATGAGGTCATTGGAGTCCTGCCATCCCCAGGGTTATGGGGTCTCTCATGGAGTGAGGCTGTTCTCATCATAGGCCCTTGCTATAAAGTAAGAAAACCATATGCTAGGCCTGTGCAACGCAGGCCTCACCTGCAGAGAGGCAGACTCCACTGCATGTAGGAGAAAATTCTTATTCCAAACTTAGGTCAATTATTTTGTTCAAAGAAAGGACTGGTGTGTGTGTGTGTGTGTGTGTGTGTGTGTGTGTGTGTGTGTGTGTGTGTGTGTGTATGTGTTGAAAGTAGTTCAAAGAGGAATGCTCTTTCATGGGCCGATTGGGGAATAAAAAGCCTCTCTCTACCCCAATACTCAACACCTAAGCAGGTAATTAAATCTTGAGATATTTCCTTCAGATTTCTGAAGAATCAGTGAGGATTCATCATCATTAGATCTAAGGTGATTTTTAAAAAATTTTAATTCATAATATACTCTCAGGGATACCGATGATGATTCTGAGTTCTAGACACATTCTGAGTAGGGAAGAAAATAATATTGCATCCATGGGTTTGATTCCTTTGTGTCACTAACATATTTAATGCAAATACCACATTGTCCTTTGATTGAGACTAACTGAAGCTATTGCTATGATTGCAAATTGCTGACAAGAAGAGACACATTTAAACACAGCCTTGAACAAAGCCTTCCTGGATATATTCTGAGAGTTGAGCCTCACTAAGTCATCAGCTGTGAACTCCTCTCATCTCAGTCTCTTCAGAAAGTGCATCTTCCAGCAGTCCCCTCCTCTTTGTTTTTTTGAGCATATTCTGAATGAGATGAGATCTCTTCTAATCTCCTATGAGATAGAAGCCTTAAGAGACTCAATCCTCTCCTTCTACAACCTAAAAAGAAATAGGTGGACAGAGATGAGATAGTGGACAATTGAAAACTGGATGGAAGATTTTTTTTTGTTTTTAATTCTATTTATATAATCTACACGTAGTTGTACAAAAGAGTTACTATTAAACATGTCAGTTTATAAATGCAAAGCATCTTGATCTATGTGAGCTTCCAACTCAATCCCTCCCAATCCAACTCCTCTTTTACATATATATTTCTATTTATAAAAATACATTTTAGAAGGGGGAGGAAGATGGCGCCTAGACAATAGGGATGCTTCCTAGCTCTCTCTCACAAAAAGAGGGAGTCCCACGAATCAATTACCTTAAGAAATCCACAACAACAAACTCAAGAAGCAACAGAGAAGGACCCGAACTGGAAAAGAAATCCAGATAAAGCTCATATCCAACTTTCTCAAAAAATTCGGAATGCGAGGACCCCTCTGAGCCAAGAAAAGCGGCAGCGGAAGCGGCAGCGGAGGGAGCCAACCAGGCAGCCCCAACCCGCAGAAACCAGCATAGAACCGGGTCAGCAAGCCACAGAAGCAGTGGAACCCAGATGCGGAACTAGAACAGCAAGCAGCAGAACTAAGACGCGGACCACAAGCGTTGGCGGAGATCCGAGGGGAGTGAAGGATTCTCCAACACCGTGCAGCACCCACAGATGAATGCAGAGGCCCCCTTCCCCCAGGCCAATGACTGCAGTTTGACAGGTGGGCTGTGCTAAGACCCAGCACCCCACCAAGGGAGGCAGAGGTGTCCCAGTCCCCACCTGCCCACCAGGTTCGTCTCCCAGGCCTCTGAGTGGAGACTGACAGGGGGGCTATGCCAAGACCCAGCACCCCACCAGGGGAGGCGAGGTGTCCCAGCTCCCATCCGCCCACCTGGTTCCTCTCCCAGGCCACTGGGTCTGGAGAGTGGGAAGTGCTGCTTCCCTGACTCACAACACCGGGTGGGGTGTACGGGACAATAGGAGCCAACATCTGTCCCCCTCAAATCTTGAGCCTGGCATTCTCCAGCTGGGAATCCTTAGCTAGACAGCACCGAGGGGCCCCCCACAGTCACAGACTCTCTGACAAAGCAGCAGGGAACTGAAGGCCCGACCAGCAGCCAAGCTCGCCTTCAGAGAATCAAAAAGGCGCAGCTCCACACTTGGAGTGCAGGTCCTCAGCTGGGCCCCGCCCGTGGGAACAGAGTGGACAGCTGGACAGCTGCAGGTCCTGCTAAGAGCCCCTGGAAACTCCCAAACCCCAGACTCTTGGCCGGGGGCCCGCCTCTAGAAACAGCCCAGGAAAACCAACCATTCGCCCAGCATGCTGAGACTGAAGCTCACAGATCCATCCCACGGCCCACTGTGAGGCCACTGGCTGGGCTGAGAGCTAGTCGTACAGCAGCACACAGCCTCTGGGAATCGACCGAACACCTGCAAAAACTGCAAACTCTGACATAGTCAGCAGAGGAATCAATTTGGTTGAGAACCACAGGTATTCATATATTCCCAGAACCATGGTCCCAATCAAAGCAAAGACCGCTACCTACTAACCACAGAGTGAACTACAACAACAGTTCTCGATGCCGAGGAGAGCTCAAAGAAGAATCACGACATACATAAATAATCAAAGTGCCAGGCAAAGCCCAAAATGCAAGAAGAGCGAAGGGACGAGAGAGATGTCACCATCCCAAGAAATGACACCTGAAGAGACACAAAACATGACCCTATTCAAGGAGATGATTGTGAACATGACTAAAGAGAGCTCTCCAAAGAGCTCCTCGAATTCAAAAGAGAAATGGAAGAAAAGATTAATACCCTCACAGCAGACATGATCAGCTCAGTGTCCACACTTCAAGCAAAAATGGAGGCATTAAGCAGCAGATTGGCGGAGATGGAGAATAGAACATCAGAAACAGAAGACAAAACCCAAGAGCTGGAACAGAGAATCACCACCTTGGAAAAATCAGTCAGAATCTACCAGAGAGAGCTCCAGGAACTGGCAGATGCAGCAAAGAAGTCTAATCTTCATATAATAGGGATTGATGAGGGGGCCGAATTTCAGGACAAAGGAATGCAACCTTTATTCACCAAAATCATAGCAGAGAACCCCCCCAACTTCAAAAGGGAAAATACTCACATTATTGAACGTTTCAGGAACCCAAGCAGGCAAGATCCTAGAAGAAACTCACCTAGACATATCATAGTAAAGACATTAGACCCGAATACCAAGGAATTGATCTTAAATGCTGCAAAAACAAAGAAGGAGCTATATCATAAT
This sequence comes from Megascapheus bottae, assembly GCF_031878675.1. Classification (NCBI taxonomy): domain Eukaryota; kingdom Metazoa; phylum Chordata; class Mammalia; order Rodentia; family Geomyidae; genus Megascapheus; species Megascapheus bottae. The sequence goes on from NC_143515.1 coordinate 19,057,838, forward strand.
GGGAAGAACATTCGAATTACAACAGATCTTTCCACGCAAACCCTAAATGCAAGAAAAGCTTGGAAAAACATCATTGATGTCCTGAAGACCAACAACTGCCAACCCAGACTGATATATCCAGCAAAACTAGCATTTACATTTGAGGGAGAAACAAGAATATTTCACTCCAAAGAGAAGCTTTATGAATACATGCACACTAAACCAGCATTACAAAGAATACTAATTAATCGAGAACAAATTGTACAACATCAAGAACCCCCATCAAGAAGCAAACATCTATAATTCATTAAACACAAAAGGGGAAAAAAGAGAAAGAAACTTAGAAGTAAAAATAAATAACAACAATGGACACTGACCAGTTCTCCATAATCTCCCTAAACGTGAACAGGATGAACAATCCAATCAAAAGACACAGAGCAGCAGACAAGTTAAGAAACACCAGCCATCCATATGTTGCCTCCAAGAGACCCACCTCACTGCCAAAGACAGAAACAAATTCCAAGTGAAAGGATGGACACGAATTTTCCACTCCAATGCACCATGCAAAAAAGCAGAAGTAGCAATCTTAATCTCTGATAAAATTAACTTCTCAGTAAAAACAATACATAAAGATAGAGACGGTCATTATATATTAGTAAAGGGTGCAATCCATGCCCATAATATTACAGTTATAAACATCTACTCCCCCAACACGGGAGCACCCAAATTCGTCAAACAAACTCTTTTAGAACTACAGAACAAGATAGACTCAAACACAATCATAGTGGGAGACCTCAATACACCACTCTCAACAAATGACAGGTCAACTCAACAAAAATTAAGGAAAGACACCATTGACTTAAACGACACCATAGCCCAGTTGGGCTTAAAAGATATACACAGAGTCTTCCACCCAACGGCAAAACTTTTTACATTTTTCTCAGCAGCACATGGAACACACCCCAAAATAGATCATATAATAGTTCATACAGAATACTTAAGCAGATACAAGAGGTCTGATATAATCCCATGCATCCTATCAGACCACAGCGGAGTCAGACTAATTCTGAACAATTCAGTCAAAGTCAAAAAACATTCAATCACATGGAAACTGAACAACACACTTCTGAATAACCACTGGGTAACAGATCAGATAAGAAATGAAATTATAAACTTCCTGGAATGTAATGAAAATCAGGAAACATCACAGAGGAACTTATGGGACACAGCAAACGCAGTTCTAAGAGGCAAATTTATCGCACTAGGAGCACATATTAAAAAGACAGAAGAAGAGCACATAAATAACCTTAAAAAATGAAGCACCTAGAGGAGCAAGAAAAAGTTAATTTTAAAACAGCCAGAAGGACAGAAATAACAAAAATAAAATCAGAAATTTCAGAGATTGAAATAAGATCTATTATACAAAAAAATGATAAATCAAAAAGTTGGTTCTTGAAAGAGTCAACAAAATTGACAGACCCTTGGCAAGATTAATCAAAAAAAGGAAAGGGGAGACTCAAATAAACAAGATTAGAGACCCCACGGGAACAATCACAACTGATTCCCAAGAAATCCAGTCCATAATGAATAGGTACTACCAGGGCCTATATTCAAAGAAACAAGAAAATATAGTAGAAATGGATGATTTCTTAAATAAATATAGGCTACCCACACTGAACAACGATGAGGTAAACAAAATGAACAGACCAATTTCTTACAACGAAATTGTGCAAGCAATCAGGGAAATGCCAACCAAAAAAAGCCCAGGTCCAGATGGTTTCACTGCGGAATTCTACAAGACATTTAAAGATGAAATAACACATATACTATTGAAACTCTTCTGAGAAATAGAAATAGAAGGAGCAATACCAAACTCATTTTATGAAGCTAATATTACTCTCATCCCCAAACCAGGGAAAGACCCAACAAAAAAAGAACTGCAGACCTATCTCTCTAATGAACACAGATGCAAAACTCCTAAATAAAATATTAGCCAACAGAATCCAGAAACAAATTTAAAAAATCATACACTATGATCAAGTGGGCTTCATCCCACAAATGCAAGGCTGGTTTAATATTTGCAAATCAATCAATGTAATACATCATATCAATAGAGGTAAGGATAAGAATCTTATGATAATTTCTCTGGACGCGGAGAAGGCATTTGACAAGTCAAGACCTAAGGAACAAAAGGCGTAAGGTATCCTTAATATGCGGTTATTAAATCCAACGTGTACAATAACTGCATACCCAAAGCTATGGACATGGTAATGGAAATACAAACATAACTATATAGACAAAAAGACCTATGACAATATAATCATAATGTTTTATTTCATAAATTGATATGTTTCTATGACATACAAACCGTTAGCCTAATTTTGATTAAGTTCTAAATACTAAGTCCCAGAGAATGTAATTAGAGATTCCCTCCTTGAACAATTTTTTGTTAAACTTGTCATTTAAAATATGATGTAAACTTAAGCCATATAATTAGTGATTGTTGTTCTTAAGGTACTATGTTATCTCTCATCACTTCTACTGTCCCTTGGTTATCTCATATCATTACACTATCTCTCTTTGTTACCTGATATATCTGATATATTTGTATTTGGTTATCTGAAATTGGATAGGGAATGGGGGAAAACAAGATGGGGGGTGGGGCAAGGGAGGAGGGAAATGGGGACCAAGACATGTGAAAGGGTATCAATTTATGGGAATTAATGCATCATTTATCTGGCAAATATCATGTAACCCTTCTATTAATTACAATAAAAATATATTAAAATACATTTTAATTACTAAATATGAATTTATGACTCTCGGGATAGCTATATAGGAGATAGAAGACTATTTTCTACTCCTCTTACCCATCACCTACCTTTAGGATACTTCACATCAGGCATTTCCCATCAATTCTTAGGAAAACTCATGTCCTGCCATGCCATCCAGCTTTGTGTGTCTTACATGTTTCCATACCAGATATTTATTAAGCTTTTGGATGACATTTGTGTCAACTAATGGAAGCTGAGGTATCCTCTAATCCAAGGATTCCATTCTTCTCTAACTTCACAGTGTTCCTTAAGCAAGCATAGTTCTTTATTAATTGTATCTTTCTGGTACTAAGTAAAGCAATTTTTCTTCTTTGTTCTTTTTTTTTTTTTTACCAATCCCAGCATTTGCACTTAGGGGCTGGGCACTGTCCTTGGGCTTTCTCAAAGCTAGTGCTCTACCACTTCAGCCATAGAACCATTTCCAACTTTTTCGGTATATGTGATACCAAGAAATTGAATGGAGTGCTTTGTGCATGCCTAGACAAACACTCTACCCACTAGGCCACACTCCCCTCCCCAAAGTAAAGCAACTTTTTGTGTGCTGGGCCTGGAGCTAGAATCCAGTAGCCAAGAACTTCCCTGAGTTTTGTGCTCAAGGCCGGTGTTCTTCCTCATGAGCCACAGCTTCACTTCCAGTCTTTGGGCTCTTCACTGGAAATGAAAGACTCATTGTCTCTCATGCTAGGCTGGCTTCCAACCGCCATACTCAGATTTCAGCTAGCTGGGTGGCTAGCAGTGAGCTAGCATTGATTAGGAATAAAGCAGTTTCTAGCTACTGTTTAGGCCATGGAGGGATCAAATGCATACACATTCAACATGGGGAAGTAGAGGCAAGGGACTGCAGGCAGTGACGATAATTTCAAGTGAAGAGGCGTTCCCCACATGGAGGGTAGCATGTGGCAACAGACTCCAACCCATAATGCAGAATGTCCCATTTGGGGACAGATGAGCACAGTACCCATAATACTACATGACATTAAAATTCCAGGATGTTGCTCTGGGGACATGAAGAGAGCACTGCTTCTCAGAGGCCAGGAGCACAATGATAAACCAGTGTCTGATCAGAGACCTCTTCAGTTCCCTTCCTTTTATGAACTGCATCTTGATTTGAATATGTCCACCTTCTAACACATTAAGAATTTCTGGAGTACATGCTAAAATAACTGTCCCAGGAAGCATTTTAAAATGTTTTTCTTCCTTCCTATTTTGAGGAATTAACATCCTAATTAAAAGTTATAATAATCCCTTTACACCTCTTAAAATTTCACTTTTAAATGTCTTACATGGTCTCTCTACAATGCACTAGGGCAAAGTTATTTCTACATAGAGCAAGGAGAAGGCAGCTGACCGCTGTGTTGGTGGGAAGGCCTCCTAAAAATTCTATTGGACTTATTAATAGGACATAAAGAAACTCCAAGTGAAGATCTTCTCCCATTGTGTAGGCTTCCTAATTAATTTACTAGCCATATCCTTTGCCATACAAAAGCTCAGGAGTTTAATTCAGTCCCACTTATCCAGCCTTTCTCTGATTTGTTGTGATTCTTGGTCCTTATTAAAGTTTTGACCTGTGCCAAGGAGGCCTAGTGTATCTCCTATTCCTTCGTGTAAATTTTCAGTGTGCCAGCTTTTACCTCGAGGTCTTTGATCCATTTGGAGTTAATTCTAGTGCAGGGTGACAAAGAAGGATCCAACTTTAGTTCTCTGCAGGTGCAGAAAGACTTAGAAAAAATCATATTAAGTGAAGTAAGCCAGACTCAAAGGAACATAGTCTCAATGGTTTCCCTCATTTGTCATAATCAGTAGAAACCTTGGGCTCTCATAGCAGAGACTTGCAATAGAGCAAAACCTAGATACATAAGGCCATATAGTATGACGCTAAATGCAAGGACCTCTAGGATATAGAAACAAAAGCCATATAATGAGTTATTTTTGTCCTTAATGTACTATGTTATCTCTCATTTCTTTTGCTGTCCCTTGGTTATCTCATATTGTTACAGTATCTCACTGTTATCTGATATATTGGATATATGTGTATTTAGTTATTTGAAATAGGATAGGGAAGGGCTGAAAACAAGATGAGTGGTAGGGGTGGGGGACAAAGAAATGGGAACCAAGACATGAGAAAGGGTATCAACGTATGTGAATTAATGCACCATCTATCTGGCAAATATAATGTAACTCTTCTATTAATTACAATAAAAATATATGAAAAAAGAGACACCAAGTGGATTTGAAAGCCACCACACCCTAATGATAACACAATGAATTCTCATGATCTATGTTCCAAGGCTGCCTTCAGCTCGTGTGGACATGTGGCTTTTGAATTCCAAGTCCACATGGACTTTAAGCAATGGCATACATGGAATAGTTAGGAGCCATATTCTCAACCCAGAATTGTGTGTGGTGAGGGGAGGAGCTCCTGGCTGAGATGATTATAAAGACCTGGGAATAGAGGGAGACCAGGAGTCCTTTCTATGATGCTTCCTGGTAAGAGGGAAGTGCACTCTGGTCCCTGTTCCTGAGGGGCTGGGTGATGAGGAGAGTCAGCAGGGTCCCAGGACAGAGCCTTAAATCCCCTGGAGTCTGTGCTGTCAGAACAGAGAGGACACTTCACAAGTGAATGAATGCAGTCAATTGCCTATTAAATTAATACATTCATAGACTAAATCTTAATTATATAACTTATCATTTTAATTTATGACACTAAGAAAGATATCTAGGGAAAACTAATAACCAATCAGCTCTTCCTCATTCTTAGCCTGAGCGTGAGGAAGCTCAGGTCCCAGTCTGTGCCCTTGAGGACAAGCAGTGACCTGATCAATGCAGAGGATTCTGGGGACCTGCTGGGGCCAGCACTGGCCCTGCAGCCCCTTCTCTCCTCCCACAACTGGTGTGTGCACATGTTCCCTTCATGGCTGCAGGTCTGCAGGTCCCCCTTTTTCCCTCACCATTCTCACCTGTCCTTAATCACTTCACTACGTGTCTGTGGAATTGTCAACATTGACAGGTGTGATTACACTTTACAATGTGAACATGAAATGGCCAAAACTCTTATATCGGCAGTCATGATTTCCTCTAAAATCCTAGTCCTAAGTTCCATGAAACCTGGCAGAGAGTGCCAGCTCCCAGCTCCTCCTTACAAGGGGAAACAGGCCGTATCTCCCTCTTTTCCAAGAATGACCAAGCTTGGTTTCTAAACAGCATATTGTTAATCTTCTTGCAGATCACCCTCCACCTGGGCAGCAAGGTGAAAGGCTGGAGACAAGGTCCACATTAGTTGTGTTCACTCACATCTAAGTGTGAGAACAAAAATCAATACTGACCAAGCAGGCAGTTTAGGGAATATAGTTCTGTTCAGAGAATATAGTTCTGTTCAGATAACCAATCAGGCCAATGCCTTCATTCACAAAGACACATTCATGCTCAATGCACACATACACTGGGGTTGGAGCACGAGCCATCCTTTCTTACCAAGATCAAAGCTGCAGAACGGAGAGAAACAAGGTTAGAGATCCATGTCCCTAAGCCAACTCCTAAAGCTGATCCTGCTCAGATAGAGTTGGTTTGATGTTTGGCTTGTCTGCCATATGGAACTAAATTTGGTGGAACAAACAAGCATTTTTTTCTAACAAAGTTCAGGAGGTTGAGAAAATCCAAGAGGCAAATGTTCTGACTCACCTAATTTCTATGTCCTCATAGGCTTGGTGCCTGTTAGGAGGGCTAGAGACAGAGCTTCTTCTAATGACAATGGAGGTGAGGATTTTGCATTTCTCTACACTAACTCTCTTTTAAAATTATCCTTTCAGGGGCATACACTGGAGTTGCCATTCAACGAAGTAGTTTATGAATATAATGTGTCTTTTTCAATATCACCCCTTTCATCATTTTCTCCCATCAGTCTCAAACCACGCCATTACTAAATTTTCTTCAGTCTTGGCATGTGTATTGGGGGTTTTTCACAGCATTTCCCTTTCCCCTCCTTTATTAAAATTTATTTTTTATTATTAGGGTAATGTATAGAGAGGTTACAGGTATTCCCAGGTAGTGGGTGCATTACTTCTCACACATTGATACCCCTTCTCATGTTTTTGTCCCCATTTCCCTCTCTACACCTTTCCCCATCATCTTGTTATCCCCCTTCCCTTTCCTATTTCAAATAAACAAATAAACGTATATAAAATATACCAGATAACAAAGTCAGATACAGTAACAATATGAGATTTATCAAAGGGCAACACAAGAGAAGAGAAATAACATAGTACATTAAGAGCAACAGTCATATAAGATACAGCTCTTGTTTCCAAACCTAGAGAGCCTTTCATTTGGTCTCACCACATATGACCTTATCTACCTAGTTTTTGCAGTATTGTATTCCCCTCTGCTTGTAGAGTCCTAGGTGTGTACTAATTTATTAAAATTGAGGAAAACCATCGAGCCTATGTTCCTTTGGGTCTGGTTTTCTTCACTTAATATGTTTTTTTCCAAGTCTTTCCATTTCCTTACAAATGGGGCAATGTCATTCTTTTGATGGCAGCATAGAATTGTATATAAACACCACATCTTGTTGATCTAATCATCTACTGAGCCCTCACCCTTCCTTTCTAACATTCATTTCTTCTTGCAGGTCACTTCTCCGTTTACATGCACACTGAGGGACAAAACTCCTTCCCTTGAGAATGTCTTGGTGCCACAGAGAAGACAAGGGAGAGAGGCTATGTCAGGCTTCTAGTCTCAGAACCAGCAAGGGCTTTGCCCCCAAAATCCATCCTGCTAGGAGGCACTGCCTTACTGTGAGTTCTTGTTTTGGGGTTAATACTCTGTTCAGCGTTCTGGTGGACATTGCTGGTGGCAGCAGGCATATTTCTCTTATTTCTCCAATGGACCTGTGTATGCAAAGTGAGGTCTGCCATCTAGTGTTCATTGTCTGATACTACACCTTGTAAGGTACTAGAAACCAGATTTTACTAATCCTTCCTCCCACCTCTTCTGTCATTTTCAATGCAGTTACAGTTCCCTTAGCATATATCACTTTTCCAAAAGAACTTCATTATTATACTTTCATATATAATTACAATTTATTTGCGTATGTTTACCCCTCCAGATTTCATTAACCTCTGTTGCTACTGTGGAGCAACACGGGAATGGGGAGGGACACCCAGGGCCAGCCTGAAGTCCCTTGGAGCCAGGTGAGATGGTAAAGATCATGAAATTAGTAATATACTGTTGGGGAAAGAGAAGGTGGGAACTGGGAAGCTAGCCAATAGGAAGAGGGCCACCTTGCTATCACTAAGCGTCCGGGGCAAACTTTTAGGTACTGGGCGGGACAAGTGCAGGAAAGTGTGCAAGACCTGTGCTGCTGCGAGACCTGCTCTGCTGCTGGGGGCTCAGTTGAGTCATGTACACAGAGATGCCTTAAGAGAGGTATGCAAGGAGCGAATGCCTGGCCAAAGCCCTTTAATGGCCACTAAGCCAGAATCAGGCCTCAGAGATGAAGGTCAGGCCCCAACAAACATGATTTCTATACTGATTTCATTCATACACTTTACTCCAGTTACATCGACCCAATCACCTTCTTTCCTCTCCCTCTCCTACTGGATTCCCTCCCCAAATACAAACACAGTCCCTCTTTACACTCATCTCAGTCACTCTGTCCATCAGAACCCGTCTCATATTCTCTCTCTCTCCCTCCCCCCCTCTCTCTCTCTCTCTCTCACACACACACACACACACACACACATGTCCTTCATGCACACACATGTTCATATATATGCATACATACATACCATAAGTCTCCAGTGTTGTTACAAGGTGTGTATGCTCCTAGTTGGAAAGATATGTGTCTTTAGCTGGAACACTGAAAGATGAAATTAATATTTCTAGTGATGTGGTATGTTGTTTCTGTGTTTAACATTTTGGTTATTTTTGTGTAAATAGTGAATTATAGTTGTTTATTTTTACTCCATTTTAGTTGTTGTGCCCAGGAGCTACCAATTACAAGCAGTTTATGAATTCATGGTGTTATACTGGGCCTTAAGGAGTACTTTTCAGACTCTTCCTACTAACACTTACTCAAGATGTACTCTTAATACAGAGGGAAGGAGAGTCTACCAGGTTGTGTAGGCCAGGGTTTGGTTCCTCTTTTTCATGAGGGGGCTTGTGACTACGGCTTTCCATGACTTTCCATGTCTACAGCCCTTTCCACCTGAGCCAAATCTGTTTCCCTCTTGTCTTCTGGGCCTTGCAGCCGCTGATGCTGCACTGAGTATACAGCCTAACTTAGGAGATTGTCCTTTGGGTTGTCCCACTGTTCAGGGTTCCAGAGAGTGTCCAGCCCAGAGATGTGTGCACAGGTCTCTCATATATAACATGAATGATTGTATAAATATAAATTTTAAAGAGTCATGCTGCCAAATCAAAACAGCATTGAGATTCTACCTCACTCCAGTTAGAGCGGCCATTATCAAGAAATCTAATAACAACAGATTCCAGTGGAGATTTGGCCAGAAGGGATCGCTACTCTATTTTTGGTGGGAATGTAAACTCGTTCAACCACTATGGAAAGCAGTATGGCAGTTCCTCAAAAGACTAACATAGAACTCCCGTATGACCCAATAGTCCGTAAAAAAGGACATGCTAAAGCCACTAGCACAACAATGTTTATCTTATTTTTTTTAATATTTTTTATTGTAATTAAGAAAAGGGTTACATGATATTTGCCAGATAGAAGGTGCATTAATTGACATACATTGATACCCTTTCACATGTCTTGGTCCCCATTACTCTTACCCCAACCCCTCTCTTGGTTTTCCCCCCTTCCCTATCCAATTTCAAATAACCAAATACAAATATATCCAATATATCAGATAACAAAGTGAGATACTGTAACTATATGAGATAACCAAGGGACAGCAAAAGAGATGAGAGTTAATATAGTACATTAAGGACAACAATCATTCATTATATGGCTTTTGTTTCAATATCCTGGAGGTCCTTTCAATTAGCTTCATACTATATGGCCTTATGTATCAAAGTTTTGCTCTATTGCAAATCTCTGCTATGAGAGCCCAAGGTTTCTACTGATTATGACAAATGAGGGAAACCATTGAGCCTAAGTTCCTTTGAGTCTGGCTTACTTCACTTAATATGATTTTTTCTAAGTCTTTCCATTTCTGAACAAATGGGGCGATGTCGTTTTTTTCTGACAGTAGCATGGAATTCCATTGTGTACAAATACCACATCTTGTTGATCCACTCATCAACTGAGGGACATCTAGGTTGGTTCCATATCTTTGCTATGGTGAATAATGCTGCAATGAACATTGGCACAACAATATTTATTGAAGCATTGTTTACCATAGCTAAAATATGGAACCAACCCAGGTGCCCCTCAGTAAATGAATGGATGAAGAAGATGTGGTTCTTATACACAAAGGAATTCTATGCTGCCATCAGAAAGAATGATGTTGCCCCATTTGTAAGGAAATGGAAAGACTTGGAAACAAATCATATTAAGTGAAGTAAGCCAGACCCAAAGGAACATAGGCTCAATGGTTTTCTTCAATTGTAATAAATTAGTACACACCTAGGACTCTCCTAGCAGAGGATTAGAATAGTGCAAAACCTAGGTACATAAGGACATACAGGATGAGACCAAATGAAAGGATCTCTAGGTTATGGAAACAAGAGCTGTATCTTGTATGTTAGTTGTTCTTAATGTACTATATTATTTCTCTTCTCATTTTTTGCCCTTTGGTTACTCTCATATTGTTACAGTATCTGACTTTGTCACCTGGCACATTGTATATACAGTTATTTGTTTATTTGAAATAGGAAAGGGAAGGGAGGAAGCAAAGTGATTGGGAGGGGTGGAGCAGGGAAATGGGGACAAAAATATGAGAACGGATATCAATGTGTGAGAAGTAATTCATCTGCTATCTGGTGAATATAACTGTAACCCCTTTATACATTACAATAAAAAAGATTCCTTTTACCACACACTTTATAGATACTTCGCTTTTATTTTTTCCTGCAGAAATACACAATGAAACTGCAAATAGAATATATTTCTTTGTGATGAAATAGGCTGAGTAAACAAATTGCTCTCCTGATGATTTAAATATGCTTTTACTGTGAATGACATGATATGTAATTGCAAAAAAACTAACTTGTTCCAATAGTTTAGCCCATCAGTTATATCAGAAACGAATGCATATTCCAAAAATGGTTGTAGCTATAATATAGAAATAAGATTAATTTTGGTAAATGACAGTATCATGTGAGTGGTCCTCTTCAGAGGTGGCAGGATTTCATTCATTTTAAAGTGAGGCATAGTAAAAATGCATTCTCTAAAGCATCATTTACATTAAGATGGAAAGAATTTCCATTACCTGGTAAAAATATCGTTAGGGCTTAGAACAACTCTTTAGAAATTCACACTGCAAAAATATGGAAAGTATGTATTGTAATGATATATTAGTAATATCAGAATGTAATGAAGGAAATATGGACTTCATGATCTAAAATTCCAGAATATATAAATGATTCTATTCAGAGTTGGCACATTTGCCAACATAGGCAAAAGTTTTACCAAGACACAGACAAAGACATGTGAGCAAAAGAAATGAGTTGACTTAGGAGATTCACAAGCCAGGATCTCCCTTCAGGCCATTTTCCCATCATGCATTTTCTCAGATCTGATTCAAGAGGAGAAAGGATGGGAGTGTAGGGACCAAGGCAGAAATCCTTCCAGTTACTGGGGTATTTTCCTCATGGCTGCACAATTCATCCTTAATATATATCACTTTCATGAGTTGTGGCTCTGTCTCTGCTGTGCTCTCAGTGATGCAGGTGCTGCTGGGTCTTCTGGTCATTAGGTGATGTGTGTTCTTTCTCTATGACACCAACCACAGAGGCTCTGGGGCCTCCTTTAGAGTAATGCGTTTCACAGCTCTCTTGATGATGTTGTATTGAATGGGAGTGGTTATCAAGATCTCAAGTCTCTTTGTTTGTGATCCCTGATCATCTCTCCATACAAAAGAGCTGTGTGGACTTCTCTGCTGTCTATGGATGGGGAAGGTAAATGCTAAATAGAAGTTGGAGGATAGGAAAAAATAATAATATTTGACCACCAAAGAAATGTATTTATTACTTTGGAATATTTCTCTCCAGCCACGTAGTATTTGAGAAAGTCCACACAAATTCCGTCACATCAAATTGTTCATAGCACATGGGATACCATGTGATAGCACATGGAAGTTTCCCCTGACTTTGAAACAATTTGTGACAACTGCCAACTTCTTGTATTTTCACACCCCCGGCTCTTGGCACACAATGTGCATATGAACAGCTGCTCCAGGTTTGGCTCCAAACAAGTTGTTCAGAACTGCATAAGTGAGAGGACTCGACATTGTCCAAAGCTCTCTCTACTTTTGGGTCTCATGATCATGTGATCATGATGTCTTCCCAATGCTCTTTTTTCAGTACTGTTCTCCAGAGAAAATTATTTCATTCATGAGAATTAGACTGCATTAATGCCTTCCCTCATGGCTTATGAACCTAGACTGGTGGTAATTATCTCAATTCCCAGCACAACATACAGACATAAAAAATCATAAATGGAGGACTTACTCATTTGCCATATTTGTTCATTTTGTTGTTGCACAGGATTTCTTTATGTATTCCAGTCTGGACTCTAATTCACAATATAGCTTAGACTAATACTAAGCTGGCAAATGTCATCATCTCAGCCCAGAAAGAAAATTATTTGAAAAACATCTCTTACTATTACTAAATACTATTCAATTTGTAATGGTCTAATTTAATTAATACATGATACCAAACATTTGCGATTAGAATGAGGATTTACTTCAATATAACCTGAATTATCATATCTCAGCAGCTGAATGAAAAACACGTATTCTCCTGCTGCCTGTGGCAAGCCCTGGCCTTACCCAGTTATGTCTGAAGTGCAGCAGAGATGCTCGTGGCACCCAGAGCTCAACTGAAACTTGTTAGGACTTCTAAAGCTTCTTGCTCTGACAATCACCAAGAAAAACTGTTGTACTGCTCCACAAACAAATTACATTAGATAGCTGTGCCACCCAAACCAGGGTGGTTTTTGTTCATGGCTGTATCACTGTGGGAGGAAAACGTATACCTTGTGAGCAGTAGTAAACCCCACTATCCTCAGCCTCCACCCTGCTGAGTTTCAGTGTGAAATCTGTGCCTGATCCACTACCACTGAACCTGTCTGGAATCCCAGTTTCTCAATTAGAAACCCCATAGATCAGGTATTGTGGAGACTGCCCTGGTTTCTGCAGGAACCATTCCAAATAGGTGTTTCCATCACTATACACAAGACTCTGATTAGACCTGCAGGAGATGGAGGCTGGCTCGCCCAGAATAACAGGCAGAGTGGGTGGACTCTGGGTCAATATAACATCCCCTTGGATCCTAAAATGAGACACAGGGTTAATTACAAGAGGACAGGGTTATTTACAAGCATCAAGGGAGATTTTCATAATTATCTTTTCTTATTTCAGTTATATTTTTTAATTTTTATGAACATTTTATGCACAATGTTCATTAAATACAAGATGAAAGCACACACACACACACACACACACACCACACACACACACACACACACACACACACACTTGTAAGAGACAAGGGGGCTCTAGAATTTTCCACCCCTTCCCGTTATCAAGTCATAAGCAGAGCACAGATTTTTGCTCCCCCTGGAATCTTCCTCACTCACATAGATCCATGTATTCCATGTACATCCAGGAAGGCAGATCTGCTCACCTCACGTGTGGATATAGCACACGGGGAGCAGTGGACAGAGAGCTCAGCCGCTCCCCAGCTCCTTCCCCAGCTCCACTGTGCTCTTACCTGGGATGCAGAGCATGAGCAGCCCCAGGAGCTGAGCAGGGCACCTCATTTTGAGAGGAAGCAGTTCTGCTCAGTGCAGGCAAGCTGAGAGCTGAGATCTTATGTGGGACTTGCAGGGAAGCTCCTCCCCTGGGAGCAATATGCAAATGACCTGGTGGGTGCAGTGGAGAGAGACACACTAACAGGTGAGGTGGAAAGACACACCAGAAGGATGGGGCCTCTCCTGAGAGCCATGACATTCACTGTGATCAAGAGGAGCAGCAGAGATCTAATGTGTGTGTCCTGGAGAGGGACATGCCTCATGATTCCTCCTGCTCTTGGCCTGCTTCCTAATCCTTTCACCCCTTCCCAGGTACACATTACACTGTTATTTGAGAAGGATGAATTTACATAAATATTGAGTCATTCTTATTTATTCTCTAGATATTTACTTAAAAGTTTAGGTCTCGGAGAAGGAAGATGGCGCCGAGACAATAGGGATGCTGCCTAGCTTTCTCTGACAAAAAGAGAGAACCAGGGAGTCCCACGAGCCAACTATCTAAAGAAATCCACAACAACAAACTCAAAAAGCAACGGAGAAGGACTCAAACTGGAAAAGAAATCCAGATAAAGCTCACACCCAACTTTCTCAAAGAATTCGGAACACAAGGACCCCTCCCCCACCTCTCGCCCAAAGCCGCAGAAACCCGCACCAGACCAATCCGCGAAAAGCTGCTTGAGCGGGCGCAGGCGCCATGCTGGGAAAGCAGGGGCGGGCACCGGCTCTAATCCACGAAATGCAGCAACAGTGGAGGTCACCAGGCTGGGAGCCCAAAGGCTGCAGAAACCAGCACAGAACCGGGCCAGCGAACGGAGGAAGCAGCGGAACCCAGACGCGGAACCAGAACAGCAAGCAGCAGAACCCAGACGCAGAACACAGGCGGTGGCGGAGACCCGAGGGGAGTGAAAGACTCCCAACCACCGTAGAGAACCCGCAGATGGACGCAGAGGCATGAGTAATACAGCGCATCCCCAAACACATCGGGAAAGCGGAGCAGGTGCCAAGCAATAGAACTTAACTCAGACCCCAACACCCCGCCCGAGAAAGACTGGCGGGAGCAGGGGGGCAAGGAATTTAGAATCCTGTCCCTCCCCTTAACAGCCCCCTCCCTCAGGCCATTGACTAGAGATTGACAGGCGGGCTACCCATAAGACCCAGCACCCCACCAAGGGAGGCGGGGCTGTCCCAACTCCCACCCGCCCAACGGGCTCAAGCCCCAGCCCTCTGACTGGAGACTGACAAGCGGGCAGACCCTAAGACTCAGCTCCCCACCAGGGAAGGCAGAGCTGTCCCAGCTCCCACCCGCCCACCAGGCTCCTCACCCAGGCCACTGGATCTGGAGAGTGGAGGGATTTGCGACCCTGCCTTACAACAGTGGGTAGGGGGTGTGGGTAAATAGGAGTCAGCATCTGCCCCCCCTCAATTTTCGAGCAGGGTATCCTCCAGCTGGGAATCCTGAGCAAGACACCACCGAGGGCCCCCCCACAGTCACAGACTCTGACAAAGCAGTGGAAACACAGCAGGGATCTGAAGGGCCAACCAGCAGCCAAGCTCCCCTTCTGAGAACCAAAAAGGCGCGGCTCCGCCCTTGGAGCCCATGTCCCCAGCTGGGCCCCACCCCTGGGAACAGAGGGGCGTCCTGCTGCTCCTGCCAAGAGCTGTCTTCAAGAGACACATCTTACCCCAAAAAACAAACACCTTTTGAAAGTGAGAGTTTGGAATAAACTCTATCAAGCTAATGGCCCCCATAAACAGGCTGGAGTTGCCATCCTCATATCAGATAAAATAGACTTCAAACCAAAATTAGTAAGAAAAGACAAAGAAGGTTACTACATACTACTAAAGGGATCTTTCCTCCAGGAAGACATAACGATCCTAAATATTTACACACCCAATCCCGGAGCTCCGAACTTCATCAAGCAAACTTTACTTACACTGAAACCATACATAGATCGAAATACAGTGATTGTCGGTGACTTTAACACACCACTCTCACCTATGGACAGATCAACAAGGCAAAAACTCAACAGAGAAACATTAGAACTGAACAACTATATAGAACAACTAGATCTAACAGACATCTGCAGAATATTCCACCCAGCAACAACACAATATACGTTTTTCTCAGCAGCACATGGAACATTTTCCAAAATAGATCACATGTTAGGCCATAAAACAAACCTGGACAGATTCAAAAACACAGAAATTATTCCATGCACACTCTCAGACCACAAAGGCATCAAACTGGAACTGAACACACATCTCCACCAACGAAAACCCTGTAACTCATGGAGACTGAACAACACATTTTGAATCACCAATGGGTCATCGAAGAGATCAGAACAGAAATCCAACAGTTTATGAAATTTAACAGTAATGGGGAACACAAAATACCTACTCTTTGGGACACAGCAAAGGCAGTACTCAGAGGAAAATTTATAGCGCTGAGTGCCTACAACAACAAGTTGGAAAAATTGCAAACCAACAAGTTAATGTCTCACCTTAAGCTCCTGGAAAAAGAGCAACAAACCAACCCTAATCCCAGTAGAAGAAAGCAAATAATTAAAATCAAAGCAGAATTAAATGATTTGGAATCCAAACAAAGTATAGAAAGAATCAACAAAACAAGGAGTTGGTTCTTTGAAAGAATTAACAAAATTGACAAGCCCTTAGCAATTCTTACCAAAAAAAGAAGAGAGCATATCGAAATAAACAAAATCACAGATGAAAATGGTAATATCACGACAGAAATTACCAAGATCCAGAATATCATGAGGGAATACTTCTGAAACCTTTATGCCAAGAAATTTGAGAATCTAGATGAAATGGATGAATTCCTAGCCAATATTAACATACCCACACTGAACCAAGAAGAACTAAGCCAACTCAACAGGCCTATTTCAAGCTCTGAAATAGAAATGGCAATTAGAGAACTTCCACCTAAGAAAAGCCCAGGGCCAGATGGATTCACAGCTGAATTCTATAAGGTCTTCAAAGCAGATCTCATACCAATACTCCTCAAGCTCTTCAACGAAATTGAAAATGAAGGTTCCTTACCAAACTCATTCTATGAAGCCAGTATAACCCTCATCCCCAAACCAGACAGAGATTCATCAAAGAAAGAGAACTATAGACCTATATCTTTTATGAACATCGATGCAAAACTTCTCAACAAAATACTGGCCAAACGTCTACAACAACTCATCAAAAAAATTATACACTATGATCAAACTGGATTCATCACAGGAAGGCAAAGCTGGTTCAACATACGCAAATCAATTAATATAATTCAACACATCAACAGGAGCAAGGACAAAAATCACATGATTGTCTCAATAGACGCAGAAAAGGCATTTGACAAGATCCAACACCCTTTATGTTAAAAGCTCTGGAGAAACTAGGAATCCATGGAACATTCCTCAATGTAATAAAGGCTGTGTATGAGAAACCTACTGCTAGCATTACACTTAATGGTGAAAATCTAAAGCCATTCCCTCTAAAATCAGGAACGAGACAAGGATGCCCACTTTCTCCACTCCTCTTTAACATAGTACTAGAATTCCTAGCCAGTGCAATAAGGCAAGAAGCAAGCATAAAGGGGATCCAAGTAGGGAAAGAGGAAATAAAACTATCCCTCTTTGCAGATGACATGATTCTGTATTTAAAGAATCCTATAGACTCTACTCCCAAGCTGCTTGAGCTGATTCAAAACTTTGGAAGAGTAGCAGGCTATAAAATCAACCCTCAAATATCAACCGCCTTCCTTTACGCCAACAGTGAGAGGAAGGAGGCAATAATCAGGAAAGAAACTCCTTTCACAATAGCCTCAAAGAAAATAAAGTACCTAGGAATTAGCTTAACTAAGAATGTAAAAGACCTTTTTGACGAAAACTTTAAAACCCTAAAAAAGGAAATTAAAGCAGAACTAAGGAAATGGAAAAACCTCCCATGCTCCTGGAGTGGAAGAATCAACATTGTGAAAATGACAATCTTGCCAAGAGCTATCTACAAATTCAATGCAATACCCATCAACATCCCAATGTCATTCTTTAAAGAAATAGAAGAGGCAATCCAAAATTTCATATGGAATAATAAAAGACCCCATATAGCAAAAACACTTCTTAGCAGAAAGAACAGAGCTGGAGGAATTTCAATTCCAAACTTTAGACTCTATTACAGAGCTATAATTCTCAAAACAGCTTGGTACTGGGACAGGAACAGGCCTGAAGACCAATGGAATAGAACTGAGGACCCAGATATTAAACCACAGACCTATGGCCACCTAATCCTTGAGAAGGGAGCCAAAAAAATAGAATGGAAGAAAGACAGCCTCTTCAACAAGTTGTGCTGGCAGAACTGGTTAAGCACCTGCAGAAAACTAAAGCTGGATCCTTCTTTGTGACCTTGCACTAGAATTAACTCCAAATGGATCAAAGACCTGGAGGTAAAAGCTGACACACTGAAAACTCTACAGGAAGGAATAGGAGATACACTAGGCCTCCTTGGACAGGTCGAAACTTTCTTAATAAGGACCAAGAATCACAACAAATCAGAGAAAGGCTGGATAAGTGGGACTGCATTAAACTGCAGAGCTTTTGTATGGCAAAGGACATAGCTAGTAAACTAATCAGGAAGCCTACAGAGTGGGAGAAGATCTTCACCAACCAAACAACGGACAAAGGCCTCATATCTAAAATATATCAACAACTCAAAAAATTGAATCACTCCAAAACTAACCTCCAAAGTAACAACCATCCCATTAAAAAATGGGCCAAAGACTTAAAGAGAGTCTTCTCTGAAGAAGAAACATAAATGCCCTATAGACACATGAAGAAATGCTCTACATCTCTGGTCATAAAAGAAATGCAAATCAAAACAACTCTAAGATTCCACCTCACTCCAGCTAGAATGGCCAGGATCAGGAAAACGAATGACAACAGATGCTGGAGGGGATGTGGCCAGGAGGGATCACTACTACACTGTTGGTGGGAGTGCAAACTCATTCAACCACTATGGAAAGCAGTGTGGCAGTGCCTCAAAAGGCTAAACATAGAACTCCCCTATGACCCAGCAATTCCACTGCTTGGCATTTACCCAACCACCCAGAATCAAGGTCATACTAAACCCTCTAGCACAACAATGTTCACTGCAGCACTATTCACCATAGCAAAGATATGGAACCAACCTTGATGTCCCTCAGTTTATGAGTGGATCAACAAGTTGTGGTATTTGTACACAATGGAATTCTATGCTGCTGTCAGAAAGAATGATATCGCCCCATTTGTTAGGAAATGGAAAGACTTAGAAAAAATCCTATTAAGTGAAGTAAGCCAGACTCAAAGGAACTTAGGCTCAATGGTTCCCTCATTCGTCATAATCAGTAGAAACCTTGGGCTCTACTAGCAGAGATTTGCAATAGAGCAAAATCTTGATACATAAGGACATATAATTTGAAGCTAATTGAAAGGACCTCCAGGATAGTGAAACAAAAGCCATATAATGAATGATTGTTGTCCTTAATGTACTATGTTGTCTCTCATCTCCTTTGCTGTCCCTTGGTTATCTCATATTGGTATAGTATCTCACTTTGTTATCTGATATATTGAATTTATTTGTATTTGGATATTTTAAATTTGATAGGGAAGGGCGGAAAACCAAGACAGGTGGGGGGTGTGGTGGGGGAGGGAAACGGGTACCAAGACATGTGAAAGGGTATCAATGTATGTGAATTAATGCACCTTCTATCTGGCAAATATCATGTAACCCTTTTACTAATTACAATAAAAAAATAAAAAAAAAGTTTAGGTCTCATAATTTCATGTTTCTTACCATGATCTGTATACAATATAGGCAGTAGAACTGTGAAATGTTTGATGGATAGTTTTGCACAGATTTATAAATCAGTCAAACTATGGAAATGTTTTTGCCAGTCCTGGGCTTGGGCTTAGGGCCTGAACTCTACCACTTGAGCCACAGAACCACTTGCAGCTTTTTCTATGTATATGGTACCAAGGAATTGAACCCAGGTCTTTATGCATTTTAAGCAAGCACTCTGCCACTAGTCCAAACTCCCAGCCCCAAATCCATGGGATTTTATACCAAGTTCCTCAGATACATGTTTTTTCGCTCACAAACAGATGGTAAAATAGCCTCAGTTGACAGTCCTGACATGATTTATAATAGTTTGGCTTTTCCTACTCTTGACCAACGCATAAGCTGAAGAAAGAACATTTCTTCTGTTTTAATTTCTTTCTTGTTTTTGGATTATTATTATTATTATTTGATGCCATTGTATTTCTATGGGTTCAGAAGTCTTCCTGTTACTTCCTGTGATTCTAAAAGGCTTCAGCATACTCCAGTGTATGTCTGCACATAGCAATTTCTCTTCACTTGCATTTATAAAAACAATGCAATAACATGACATTGAGTAGGTAAGCTTTTGACTCATGTCTGTAATCATACCTATTCAGGACCCTAAGATCTGAGGACTGTGGTTCAAAGTCAACCCTGACAGGAAAGTTCCTGAGACTCTTATCTCCAATTTACGAACAGAAAAAAGGAAATTGCACTGTGGCTCAACAGGTAGAAATGTAAGGCAGTAGCCTTGACCTGAAAGACTCAGGAAGAGTACCCAGGACAGAGTTCAAAAAAAGTTGAAAAAGAAACACACACACATACACACACACACACACACACACACACACACTATTACTTTGCCCTCAATTTTGTGCTATAGTATCACTGATACAAAGGCTGGCTTTCATTTTCCATTCATTAGTCACATATGCCATTCTACTATATTCTAACCTCAATTGTGAAGGATAAAATTTGATCCAGGAATTTACTGAATTTCCCTGTGCAAATAGGCATAACAAATTACTCACCTGACTGTATGGTTGACTAGCTGATCAGTCAGGAGAGGGGCTTCTTCACAAAAGTCTCCCTGACTTTCACATTTTCCTTTTCCTCTTAAAGGATCATAATTTCATCTTCCTTTATCCTTCTCCTCATCTATTTACTTTCAATACGTGTAAGTTGGGTGTTGAACCCAAAGTGAAGATTAACCAAAAATAGAAGTCATGCTAAAAGAAATATCACATCCCAGATCCTGCTGTCACACAGCTGAGCAGAAGCCACTGGATATTACATCCATTAACGTTTTGCCACTCAAGTTCTATTAAAGTCTGAAATATTCACAATCACCTTATGTAGCTGAATTTATACTGACATTCTCCAAATGAAATAAGAGAAACTATATCAAGACAAAAAAGAAAAGAAAAGGCATGAAGTCCATAAATGCAGTGGCAAAATGTCTTTATTTGCTGAAAAACTTCATGAACAAAGTATTTAGAATCCAAACATAAAATATTTGAATTAATAATCCAGTACTATCCCTGTCCACATTTTGAATAGCTGTTCAGAATACAAAGAAACCTAAATAAATCCAGGGTATTTCCACATTTGTAGTTTGGAATATCATTTTATTACTTCAGCTGTACTGGTCAACACCAGTGGCTGAAGCCTACAATCACATTTACTCAGCAGATTGAGACCTACAAGACTGTTGGCCCAGGATAGCCAGGGCAGGATTCTTTTCCTCTCATTCTAGAACTGCTCCTGCAATTGAAGGCATGAGAAAACAGCTGGGGCAGCCCAGCCTCACACTTCTCCTTCTCTGGTAGTTTATGTAATGGCTTGTATCACTGTGGGTGGGAGATTATAATCATGCATACAGTAATAACTTGCAACATCTTCAGGCTGCAGGCTGCTGATGGTGAGTGTGAACTCAGTCCCATATCCACTGCCACTGAATCTGGAGGGGATCCCAGAGTGTAAACTGTTCACATCATAGATCAGTAGCTTGGGTACTTTCCCTGGTTTCATCTGGTACCAGCTTAACTCATTGCTAATTCCCTGCAGCTAATGGTGACTCTGTCTCCAGGAGATGCAGACAAGGAGGATCGAGACTGGGTCATCTGGATGTCACATCTCGCACCTAGCATAGGAAAAGTAATAAATATACATAAAATCAAGCATGTTATAAGAAAGCTTCATAAATAGCCAAGCATCACAGTCTAAAACAATCTGAGATCATCAGCATAGTCTTTCCTTACTTGGAATCCAGAGCAGCAGCAGCCCCAGCAGCTGAGTGAAGGCCCTCATGTCTGTGCTGTGTTCTGACTGGGACTGACTCCTGCATCTGGGATGAACAGCCTATGAAGACGATGTGAGGGCAGTGACTGTGCTGTGGGCCCATGCAAATCAGCAGGGCTCTGGGTGGGGCAGGGCTGAAGTTTGTACAGCTGTGGAGCTGAGTCTCTTGGGAACTGAGCCTCTACACCAGCTATGCTATCTGTCTCCCCATAGAGGGAGAGGCTGACTTTATTATCAAGCCAGTACAGATGAGCATCTGTAGAAGTAATCTGGATCTGAAGCAAACTTGGATACAGATTTTTAAGATCTCATTTGAAACAATGATATTGAATTATTTTCAAAAAAAAGGAGATAGAATTATGTCAGGTGAAGTGAACAGCAGAGACCTAAAACACACATGATTTCTCTCATATGTGGAGGGTAGTTCTAATGCATGAATGCACAAGTATATAACAGATATATTAATCAAAGCTTGTTGTTTACATGGGAGAATTCCAATGATGTAGCTCCTTACACTAACTCAATTCAACAAAATTAATTCTGGCACTTGGAAGATGTGGAAGGGAGGTCAAGGGAGGAAGAGATGAATGAAGATAGGAAATTGGGGATAAAGCACTCATAAAAACCTGTGCAGATACAATGAATGGAAGAAAACTGAAGGGAGAGGGTGGGGGAGAATAATTGAAGTGACAGGGTGACATCGATCATGATGTCTATACTTATAAATTTGTTGAATAGTAACTACTTTTCACTGATACTTAAATAAAATAAAAATATAGTAAAGTATTAAATTTCTGATCCTTTGTAAGAAAGGATGCTCATTTTTACAGAAAATACATATTACAATATGTCATAAATATGTAATTCAATATGTTGTATATAATTAATATGTGAAAGAAATGGCTATTCAGGTTTTTCTCTACCACTTCCTGAGCAGAGTCCCAGGGTCACAACAGATTGGAGAGAGACTTGACAAATGGGACTACCTAAAAATGAAAATCTTCTGTACAGATACAAGCATAGCTGCTAAAGTAGAAAGACAGCCAACCTGGTGAATATACTGTAACCCTTCTATTAATTAATATAAAAATTATATGAAAAAAGAAAGCCAACTAACTGGGAAAAGATATTTACCAATAATACATCAGACATATGCTTAATATCCAGGATCTACAAGGAGCTCAACAAACTAATCCCCCCAAGCCCAACAAACCAGTCACTAAATGGGCAAGGGAACTGAAGAGAGACTTATCCAAAGCACAGGTTAAAATGGCAGAAAAACATGAGAAAATGCTCATCATCCATGGTCATAAAGGAAATGCAAATAAAACAACCCTAAGATACCACCTTACCCCAATTAGAATGGCCAAGATTCTGAACTCGGACAAAGAGAAATGCCAGTGGTGTTATGGAGAAAGAGGATCCCAACTGCTCTGCTGGTGGGAATGTATACTAGTTCAGCCACTTTGGAAAGCAGTTGGATGTTAATTAAAAAACTGAAAATAGACCTTCCCTATGATCGTGCCATATCATTCCTGGGCATCCAGCCTGAGCATCACAAGCCAGGGTATGGTAAGGACACCTGCTCAGCCATGTTCATCTCTGCACTATTCACAATAGCCAAGCAATGGAAACAACCCAAATGCCTACTGCAGATGAATGGATACAAAAACTGTGGTACATATATACAATGGAATTCTACACAGCCAACAGAAGTTGGGAAGTGGATGAAATTAGAGTGAATCATATTGAGTGAAACAAGTCCAGACGAAAGGAACAAAAGGAACAGTACAAGAGCTATAAGTCAATATTTGGGTACCCAGGGTTATGGACATGGTCTTGGGGATAAAATCATAAATACATAGACATAACAATCTATGAAGGTATATATATGCTATAGAAATAATGTTATATTATATAGATTGATGTGTATCTATGACAGACAAACCCTCAGCTTCACTTTAATTATGTTCTAAAATCTATGTGCCAGTGATTCCAAATAGAGATTCCCTTCGTAATAGCTAGTTTGTTAAACATGACATTTGAAGTATGATTTTAAAAAAGCATTAATAAAATCTTTGAAAAAAGCAGTAATTTGTTGGATTTGTAACTGCACCCATCACCATATATTTTCTTAGAATTCATATTCATATCAAAATTAAAAAGGACTTTACTTTGTAAATTAATTTTTAGTTTACCCTCTAACTTAACTCTGCATATGAAAAGATCTGAATATTGAATGAAAATATTGGCTAAAATGATTTTTATATGATATATAATGATACATATGCATATATATCTCATTGTGTGGTGCTAATAAAGAATTAACCTCTATATATAATTTGGGGGGTGAAATGATAATTGTCATTTCTTCACTTGTTTTTATTGCTTTGTTTTCAACTTTTGGGTAATTATATAATATGATCTGGAGCTTACTCTTTTGAAGTATCATACACAAGCCTGAAACTATACAGTATAATTAATTAAAAGTATGAAAGCTTCCACTTTACAATTAGGATGTTGTAAGTGAAGACTCTTGAAATCATTGTGGAGATTATGGATGAAAAATTTAAAATACAAGAAATTCCAGCATCTGCTTATAACATCAGAGCGTTACAAATAAAGACCACATGAGATAAACTTCCAAAAAAATTAAAAGGGATATGTCTTCTCTGTTCATTTGGTATTCTCCAGTTATCTGATACAATTTGCATTTTCAGTGATCATGCAGATTCTGGATCATTGCATGCAGAGAGACTATGCTGGTATAAATGAGCCCACCCACACATCGGCAGTTACAAGAGCTGCTTCATCAGAAGGACGTGGTTGGAGCCCTAAACCCCAGCAGGTTGGGACATTTGCTGAGGCAGTCTGGACCCTAATATGGAATGGCTGAGTAAAACAAATGTAAATTGCAACCGTTAATAATTTTGGGCCCTAGCCCATAATGCTGCACCGGTTTTCTTTACTTATGTCCACAACATTGTCCCTGAGTGCTTACTGTATCTCCTCCTGATCTATCCACTCCCAGATTTCTGATCTAAGTCTTTTAATTTTAACTACATAGTCTCTCTTGAAAGAGAATGTTTTCTCAAGTAATGATCAGATATGCATTAGGCAGAATTAACTTTTGAAAGACAAATATGCTCCACTGGAATAATTAGAGATCTGTGCTTCATGTAGTCAGGAGATTTCATTACCATTAATTATAGAGCTATATTCCTCCAGAATTTGCTTCCTCATGAGGCATGATCTGGAAAGCCAGGAAGTGACATTTTGAACTCTGATACTTCCAAAGAACTATATCTCAGCTTCCAGATGATTCAAGTTCCACCCAAACTTTATCAACACTCCCAGCCAGCATGAAAATGAACCAGAGGCTGGATATTGCATCAACTGCTGACTTCTATTAGGAGACCTTCGTTTGTCTTTATCAGTCCTCTAGCGAAAGCCTTCCAATTGTACTTTTGTCTGAGGAGTGTGCAGTGGGAAACCCACTTTTTTCCTTCAACTTTACAATAGTTTTCTTGTAATCTCTAGCACTGGTATTATATTATACTCAATTTAGAAATGAATTTGTTTTGTTTGTTTGTTGCTAGTCCTGGGGCTTGAATACAAGGCCTGATCTCTGTCCCTGAATATTTTTGCTACAGGCAAGCACTGTATTACTGAGACATAGCTCTAATTCTGGATTTTTGATGATTAAGTAGAGATAAGTGTCTCAGAGACTTTAGTGCTTAGCCTGGAATTAAACCACAATCCTCAGATCTCAGCCTCCTGAATAGCTAGGATCACAGGTACGAGCCACCAGTGCCTGGCTTGTTTTATTTTTCCCTAAAATTTTATCATCTTTAAGTAGTTATAAAAGGGGTGAGAATTCTTAACAAGTCAGTTCATTAGCACAATTCATCAGTTTTTACATTTTTTTTATTTCGATGCACAGAGGGGTTGCAGTTATATTTGCCAGATAGAGGGTGCATTACTTCTCACACATTGAAAGCCCTTCTTACATTTTAGCACAATTCATCTTGATGAATGCCATAATTTTCATCATTTGCCTCCTTCACTTCTAACCCCACTCATCTGTTCAATAGTCCATTTTCATTCATATATATATATATATATTTATATACATTGAATATTGTAAATATATTTGCACACCCTTCCTCTCTTCATTTGTCTGTCCCTTTCTTCTTTACTGCACTCCCCTTGACCAACCATGATTAGATTCTTCGTGTCATTTAACTCTAAATTGGGTGTTCAAGGAATGAAGTGTCCAGCTGGAACAGCAGCAGAACTATGCAGGTGAATGGAACTGCACTTTCCAGGTGCTTTTTGTTAAGGGATAATAACACAGGCAAGCTGTTTGGATTCTTGTTGCTTGGAACGGAGTTTGTTGCAAGAACTGTTTTCCATCTTTTTTCAGTGAGTGATGGTGAGGTGGGGAGCATAATAGCACCACACATTCTGCACATGTTCTGAGGAATGGGCTATCATTCTCCTCAGACCCACATGACAGTAAGTGAGATAGATAAAATCAGACAGAGGCCTTTCCACTGAATGGACTCAAATGGATCCTCTTTCTAACATATACACATGTGAACATTAAAAAAATAGATATGGCCCATGGAGGTAACCAAGAGAAGAGATATATTCCGGGAAGTACTGCGTCAACATGCTGAATCGAGGAGCCCTGGCACACTGGTCATTTCACATAATTGTTGAAATTAACATAATGAAGATAATGAATATTTCTACCATGGATATTAAATTGCACCAATCATACCCCATTTAAGGGAAATAGCTGACAGCTACATGGAAATTTAAATATGGATGAATCCTAGTTAATATTGAAAACACTGACAATGCTCCTACACTACACCTTTGTATCTAAATCCTATCAGTGTGATCAGGTTTTAAAATCCAACCACCACAAAGTCATCATACTCAAACTTGCAGTATTTGTACTAGAGTTCAACAACAGCAGATCTTGGTAGGCAATAATGAAGAGACAAGGAGATATTTCTGATTATAGTTGCTCTGATATTCACATTTCAGGGAAAGAAAGTGAGTATGGGAACAGGTTGGTTAACCACCCATAGAACAATAAAATATAGCAAGGTTTCTATATACAGGACTTGAGTGACCCCTAGTGTTTTGATGATGTAAGAACTGGAAGACACAAATATGGTGAAAATGAGTCTACAATGTAGCCCAGGATGCACATCGCCCATTCTCTTGAGTAATGGTATTGTCTGGGGAGGGTAAAGGAGGGGAGGTTGCATTGGGGAGAGTCTCAGGAATCTGGGCCAGAGCAGCATGAGAATAATTGTTCATTGTCTGCCCTTTGCAGAGACTCTGCAATGTGCTCCATCTTCTCATTCTATCCAGAAACAGCAAGCATTTCCACACACAACCCCAACTCTTCAAATTATTGGTGCTCTGTCTCTGGCATGAATGTGAACACAAGTAATATATTTCTAATACTGTAAAGACTAATGTAATGTACAGACAATAACTTCTGGGTTTTAATTGCCTTTATTTCAGCTACTGTGTTCAGAAGTAAAGATTCTCCTTGAAAAGGAGGGTGAACCAAGATTATCCTGAAACCTACTGAGTTGCCTAAAAATGAATATGTCTTCTCAACTCAGTGGTCTCTTCTAGTTTCTACGAGAACACAGTGCTCAACAACTGGGTTAAAGATATTGGGCCCAAGAAGTGTGAGTAGAACTCTGAAAAGGAAGATTATGTAGGAATCTCTGAGCAGATCCTTGGAAAAAGTAGCACATGGAAACATCATCAATAGTGGGAAGAGGTTCTAGAGCTTAGAAACAAGAGCGAGGAGAGCTGATAGTCTATGCAAGGGAGAAATAGCATTGCCGACTCCATTGAAAGTGCTGAGATGGAGAGACCCAAGAGGACATCTAAATATGTGGAATTGCCTGTGATGTTGTCACTTCTACAGGGGATGTAAAGTTGTGACATCTTATCTGAGTTACCACAATCTAAGGAGTGTGTGAACAAATGTGTGTGAGGGAGGATTTGATATGATGTGATAGTGGCAGTGATAGTGACACTAGGAGTTTCTCATCATCCGGAAGACCTGTTGCTCATATGGCTAAATTCATGAGGGATAATTACAACCAACATTCTCACTCCTGGGGTAAAGAATTACACTCTAAACGAACTCTTAGTCTTAATTTGACAACATACTTTGTAGATATTAAACTGAATATGTTGTGGAAAAAAAGGAAAGGAAAAATTTGGGGCCGGGAGTTTGGCCTAGTGGTAGAGTAATTGCTAGCATGAAGGAAGGCCTGGGTAAATTCCTTGGTACCACATACATAGAAAAAAAGCCGGAAATGGTGCTGAGGCTCAAGTGGTAGAGCTCTAGCCTTGAGAAAGTCCAAGGATAGTGCTCAGGCTCTGAGCTCAACCCTAGGGCTGGCAATAAATAAATAAATAAATAAATAAATAAATAATTTTTTTCATAGATTTTATTTAATCATAACCTATTGGTGATGCAAATAGAGAAGTATAAATTAACATATACATGTATATATGTTTGTATGTACGATGTACATGTTTATAGGCATACAATCATACATATGAATGTGTATGTATAAATGTATCTACATATATACAGATAGAGGAATGGATACATGGATAGACAATTTTTCCTCAGCTAGAAGTAAAGATGCTCTAGTTGTAGTAAGAGATAGTACTATTACTAATGGACCTCCAGGTTAATTTTTCTATAAATGTAACAGTGACTCTTGCAGAAATAATTGATACTTTATCAAAAATAGGAAAAGAACTTGATGAATTTGAACCATTTTGTGAATTCCTGGTGGATGGGTTAAAGGAAAGTCTGAAGAGAAATCAGTTAAGCAGGGATGCACACTTGTCAAGTTTGAGGGATTTTGAATAAACTCCATTTAATAAATTGTAGATCTTAGGATTCATTGTGATATTTCAGTAAGGATTAGGATATTTATAAATCCTTAAAATTTAACACATTCTCACAAATTTGAAAGGGGAAAGAGCAACTGTGTAGCAGAGAAAAAGAACAGACATCACTTTAATCTAGAATTGAAATGAAGATCATCCAATAATGGTGATTCAAATGATGGGCCTCCTTACCGACACCATCAAAAGAATACAGCAGCACTTGTGGACTTTGCTCACACACATCCATAATTGAATGTGTCAAGAATGAAGAAAATGCATACATCTAATGAGGAGATTCAGCAACATGCTGGTGTGTGGTCACCAAGAGAGATAAGACCACAAAACTGATGATCAGATTAAAATAGTGTTCACTGTTGTCTTGATGATGAATGTGATCTGACTAACTTTCCCTGACTGACCCACAATAACCTTCATACCATTCTCTGCATCCCTGAGAGTTTGAGCTATGGGTTAAAAACAATTTTTTCATACTTCTATCCGTTGCTCTGCCATGTGCTACTTTTGTATTAGGAGAAGATTTTGTCTTGTTGCTAACCAATCCTAGGATTGTGTTTATTCCTTACCATGTAAAGTTTTCTTTCTCATGTACCCCTAGGATCTGTTTCTCTCTTTGAGGTCATGATAGATATGGCCAAGCCTTTGAAAGAATCTGCAGATAATCACAGTGTAGAACATGACTCCTCAGACAGGCCAATATCCATCCTGCAGATGTTCTCTGCAACGGGTTTAGATTCAGCATTCTCCACAGAAAACTGTAGACAAATAGTCATAGCTATTTGGGGTAAGAGATACAAAGTATAATTGATTGTAATTATAATGTAGAGGTGTGATAGATGAATTAGAAAAGCAAACAGAAATGTCCATTTTACCTGGTATATTGTATATACATTTATTTGTTTATTTGGAATAGGAAAGGGAAGGGGGGAAAACAGGATAATTGGGAGGGGTTGGCGGGAGAGAAACAGGAACAAAAACATGAGGAGGGATATCAGTGTGTGGGAAATAACACACCTACTACCTGACCATGTAAATGTAATCCCTCTATACATTATCCCAACAATAAAAAAACAAATGTCCATTTTTCCATCTACAAACAAGGCTTCATTCAAAATTACAGAAGGAACCTTGTATCCTAACTACTCTGGAGGCTGAGATCTGAGGATCAAGGTTCAAAGCCAGCCCAGGCAATACAAAGCCAAGAGACTCTTTTCTCCTTTTAATCACTAGAAAACAGGAAGTGGGGCTGTGGCTCAATGTTAGGGTCATAGCCTTGAGCTGAAGAGCCTAGGGACAGGACCTAGGCCCAGGGGTAGGGCGGTAGCCTTGAGCTGAAGAGCTCAGGGACAGAGTCCATGCCAGAGTTCAAGCCCCATGACTCCCCGTCTCCCAAAAAAGTTCCAAGGAAGTGTCATCATGAATCTAAGGGACATATAAATAAAAATTACTTTTTCTCCTTTTACATGTGAACTATTCACCTATTGCAAATAGAGGTTGTTGCTCTTCTCTAATAGAATTTTTTAAATGGTCAAAGGGGCTCTGTTACAAGAGCATCCAGAGTTTTAGCAGCAGGGTCTGGTTCATGGCACTGATTTTTGTGTGTGGTCATTTTCAACAGCAGGAGCATGATGGAATGAAAGCCTCATATCCTTGTTCTAAAGATGATTTTGTTAAATAGCCTTCAGACTTTTTTGCATGCTTATTTGAGGAAATACAATTTATTGGAGACCATTGCTTTCAGCCTCCTGAGGAAGTAAGATTGTAAGTTGGCACCTGGCAGCTCACTACTGAGTCAGTACTTGTTGACCAGGAAGTTTCTTTGCATTTGTTGATTTGTTTTTTCCATGCTTGTGAATAGAGTGGATTGCTAGATTTCTTCCAGGTTTGTTTGCTGCTTTGCAGATGAACTTTACTGTGATTGGCTGATTAAGGATATAAATAGTGTGGGGTTTGCGGGGAAGAGGAGAGGGAGAAAAGACGGAGAAGAGAGAAAAGATGGAGAAGAGACAGGAGAGAGGCAGAGAAGAAAGAAGAGAGAAATAAACGACCTCTGCTTGCAGCGATTTGAGTCTGTGATCATTCCCAGTACGCCTCCGAAGTGGCGTGTCGTTGCCTGGGGCAGCTACACAATTGATTAACTCTAACTTGTTCCCCCTTTCTCTAACTTTAATCCTGCCAAGAGATGAGGACACACCAATATGGTCTAGGTAATGGTGAGGGGATGCACGGAAGGCTGTGTGAGGGAAGAGAAGGGGAATCTCAGGAAATAGGGGCAGAGTAGAATGAGAGGCATTTGTTCAATGTCTGCCATTTGTCTTGAAATGAAAACTCTGAGTTAGAGGTTCTGTTCATGTGCTCAAATTGTTCCTGTCTAGGAGTATTCATGATATTGCCTTCAACATATTTTCTAAAATGTGATTCTTTATATTTAAGAATCAACGAAGAAAATTCTCCACCAGAGCTAAGGAACTGAAGGCATTTCATCTTTTACCCCCAGAGGGAGTTGTGGCACCTCAAATCTCTTGGAAACAGAGAGATTTGGTGGGATGTGAGATGTCAGAGGAGACACTAGCTGTCTTGAGATGCAGTGGTAAGGATGATTCCTAAGTATGTGAGAATGCACTTTGGAAGATGCTGTTTACACGGATGGAAATCTAGGAAGCCTGCGTTGGATGACTGGTTGCCTGTGTGTTACCTAAGAACTCAAAGATGCATTAAAATAGAAAAGAGCCTGCAAAGTGCACTGTCTTCTTTTTTTCATATATTTTATTGTAATTAATAGAAGGGTTACGTTATATTCACCAGATACAAGGTGCATTAATTCACATACATTGATACCCTTTCTCATGTCTTGGTCCCCACCCCCACCCCTCATTTCTTGTTTTCCCCCCTTCCTTATCTAATTTCAAATAACCAAATACAAATATATCCAATATATCAGATAACAATGTGAGATACTGTAACAATATGAGATAACCAGGGGATAGCAAAAGAGATGAGAGATAACATAGTACATTAAGGATAACAATCACTCATTATATGGCTTTTGTTTCTATATCCTAGAGGTCCTTTCATTTAGCATCACACTATATGGCCATATGCATCTAGGTTTTGCTCTATTGCAAATCTCTGCTATAAGAGCCCAAGGTTTCTACTGATTATGATAAATGAGGGAAACCATTGTCTTCTTATTCTACCCAGACACAGGAAGCTGTGTTGGCAGAGACATCCTTCACAATTACTTTTGTATTTTTTTACCAAGACTTTCATTGATTCTTCTACATAAATCTATGTTTTAAACTTGCTATATAATTCTAATAAAGTATCGTAAATGATGTAAAATGCATGTTATATTTAGAATTTTGTCTAAATAACATTATGAATGAAGCTTTTAAGTTCATTTCTGGACACCTGAGTAGTATACATTTTTATTTCTAGGAGTAATGACAACTGTGTCTCCATTTCTATTATTTTTACTAAGAACTCACTGGCTTTGTTCTAACCAATTGTGCTCTGACACTTTGCATAAGCTCATCAGATTCATCATTGGAAGTTCAGAGCTAGAATCCTCAAGGCCTAGGCTATGTAATGTCATAGATCCAGGTTTCTGAAAGGCTCATTACAAGGAAAAGACAAACACCAAAAGTGGAAACAAGACACACCTAAGCATTCATGATATTTCTGGTCTAAGGTTTTTCAAATAAAGTCACTGTGGCTTACCAAATAAGGCTATGAATGTTAGATCCTTTGAGCAAAGGCTCAATCTCAGACATCTGAGAGCAACGAATCCATCACAGGACGTTACCATACTCCACTGTTTTAACTAAAACCAGACGCTTCAGCCATAGAAGGCCAGAGACCAATGTGCAGAGTCCAGTATTGTATCTGCCTCAGACTGATCCAAACAGGAAAAAGTGAACAATCTCTGCTAAGGGCCTGGTGGTCAAGTGAGATATAGAAACAAACCATGAATCTTCAAATGGTACAGCTGGGCTTCCTCCAGCTTCTGAACAGAAAGCACAGTATGTGCAATAGGTGTGGACCCGGATCATATGCTTGATGGAAGTATTTGAAGGGTCAATATAAATGAAAAACCAAGGTAGATAATTGATTCATATATACCTGGCTAGCTAATACTGCTGAAGGGACAAAGAGATTTTTCATTAAATATCTCATCATTTATGAGAATTCTCTTGATGGTTTATATTTCCATGATAGTTCTCCAAGAGTTTGTAGATTGTATATAGCCAGATTGTCAAATTA
Source organism: Megascapheus bottae (assembly GCF_031878675.1). NCBI lineage: Eukaryota > Metazoa > Chordata > Mammalia > Rodentia > Geomyidae > Megascapheus > Megascapheus bottae. The sequence goes on from NC_143515.1 coordinate 19,090,970, forward strand.
CTGACTCAAGTTAGAGTCACACTCACAGAAAAAGCACAATCCCCTTTCCTGGTAGACTCAGACCTTCTGCTCTGCTGCTCAACAAAACAGCACCCATGAGCACAGCCCCCAGCCAGAAGGGAGGTTTTTGTTCAGGGCTGTATCACTGTGGGAGGATCATGTGTACCTTGAAAGCAGTAGTAAACACCAATATCCTCAGTCTCCACCCTGAGGATTTTTAGTGTGAAATCTGTGCCTGACCCACTGCCACTGAACCTGTCTGGGACCCCAGTAAATCAGTTGGAAACCTTATAGATCAGGAGTTGTGGAGACTGGCCAGGCTTCTGCAGTACCATTCCAAATAGGTGTTTCCATAGCTATTCATAAGGCTCAGACTAGACCTGCAGGAGATGGAGTGAGGCTGGCTCTCCCCGGGTTACAGGCAGGGAGAGTGGAGACTGGGTCAGCACAACATCTCCACTGCATCCTGAAATTAGAATAAGACAGATGTGCAAAGTTATGTACAAATATAGCAAAGGAATATCTTTTAGTTATAATTTGACATATCTCACCTATTGTTAATATTTCATTATAATCTATAAATATGTTATATTAAAATAGAGCTGTTTAAAATATAAATGGGTCTCTTGGAGTCACCTATATTATATTCATCAAGCAGAGTCATCATTGAAGTAGCTTCAGTGATGAAGCATATCTCCTTCTGAAATGTTTCCCTTTCTCACACACCTAAACCTCACTTGCTGCATCATGGATAACAAGACCTGCATGTCTAACACATGGATTGGACACAACTGGGCCCAGAGAGCTCACTCTCATTCCTCATCTCCCTTTGACCTTACCAGGGATCCAGAGCATTAACAGCCAGAGGAGCTGAGAGAAGGACGTCATTTCTAGGAGTGAAATGAGGAGTCTTCACTGGTCAAGGCAAGTTCAGAGCTGAGCCTTTATCTCAGACTTAGAGAGGAAGGTCCTCCCTAGGGAGCAGTATGCAAATATCCAGGTGGGGGCAACAGTGTGAGAAGAGCCAAAGGAGGGTGAGGCCTGCTCTTCTGAGGAAGGTGACATCAGATGTGCTCTAGGTTTGGTGATAACCAATAAAATCCAGGATGCCTGCAGCTCTTGGAAGAAGGACCCCACTGAGAAAACCTGAAACAGCTGGGTGGATGGGGTGCACATGGCTCTTCCATCCTAAAACAGCATCAGAGACCCCAAGATATGCAAGTTTATGTCCAGGACACTCTCCAGGATGGGAATGGACACTCTTCCAGGTTCTCCTGAATCTTCCTCAGGTAGTCTAGAAAAGGACACAGCACCTAGTGTTGGCTGAACAGTTTGTCAAGGAATTATCTAATAACAGTAAAATGATGAAATAAAGAGACTGGTGATTCTCAAAGTTACCAAGGTATGGGTTTAGAGATGTTATCTAGGAGTGATAGAAGCTTTGTTTGTTTGCTTGCTTGCTTTTTATCTGTTGTTGGGCTTGAAATCTGGGACTGGGCGCTGTAACTGAGATCTTGAGCTCAAGGATACCACACTACCCCTTGAGCCACAGTGCCACTTCCAGTTTTCTAGTGATTAATTGGAGATAAGAGTCACAGACTTTAGTGCCTGGGCTGGCTTTGAACCGCCATTTTCAGATCTCAGCCTCCTAGTAGCTAGAATTACATGCATGAGCCAGCACACTCAATTAGCACCTCTGCTCATCAAAATCTTCCAATTAAGACCTAGGGGAAGGAATTGACAGGAAGAACAATATTTCCTCTTACAGGTATTGAGTAATCAAATGACCTTTTTTAAGGGAATGAAGAAATGGTAGAAATGATTATATTTAAAAGTGTGATACATGCTCAATGTAACAATGTTTTAAGTCCACTAAATATCCTGTCATTCTTGCACACTATGTTTGTACAGCAAATTAATCAAGTGATTTCTTAAAAGTTCCCACTGGAGAGTAATGGAAGTCTAAAATTGATCAAATTGCCTTGTACTCAAACACTGACATGGTGAACTGAAACTTCTTTGTGGAACTTTCCAAATAATTATAGATGTGCATATGTTTAATTCTGATTACCTTAAATTAGCATAATATCTTCAAATGCCTCTAGTCCCCAAACTACTTTAATCAGTCTTTTCTTATTTCAGAGATTTTAGTGTCTACTTCACCTGGGAAGAGATAGCACATGGAGAAGTAGACTGGTAATGATATCCTATGGAACAAACTGGCCATGGGAAGAAGTCCTGACCACTGTCCACGGGAAGGTGAAAGTTATTCTCATGGAGTGAATCGGTTCTCATAATAGTTGCTTGAATTAACTTAAGACAACTATATGCATGGCTACTTGAACTTGCAGCTGTTTCTTCATTAGCAAACCATTTTGTAAAAAAGATAGGTCTGGCCTCACCTGAATACAGACAGTTTGTGAGGATAATCCACTTCCTGCATCTATAACTAATGTAAACAAGACATTTATTCAGAGCTTAGGTCAGTTACTTTGCTAGAGAAAAGGACTGACACAGGTGTGTGTGTGTGTGTGTGTGTGTGTGTGTGTATGAGAGAGAGAAAGAGAGAGAGAGATAGAGAGAGAGAGAGAAAGAGAGAGAGAGACAGACAGAGACAGAGACAGAGAAATGTGGTTTCAATAATAATGTTCTTAATGGGCTGAGGAGTAAAATGCATCCTTTACCTGTAAAACTCATCTCTTCCCATACAACTCCCTAAGCCTAACAGGAATCCTATTGTTAACATGCTGATGTGCAGAATCACATTCAGGAGACCTGTTGTAGTTTTATACATGTAGCCTGCTCTCAACAATTCCGATAGTAATTCTGAATTCTGGACACATTCTGAGCAGAAAGGAGAATAAGATTTCATCCACGTCTCATTGGATTTGCTTGAGATGTATTAGGGTATACAATTTGCACACAAAAATCTGTAGCTTTTCTGTATGGCAACAATGAGAAGAGGGAGGCAGAAATCAGGAAAGCCTGATTTCTTGAGTTATAGCCTCAAAAATAATTTTAAAAACCCTCAGAATTAACAAAGAAATGAAAGCATTAAAACCTAATGACAGCATAGAACTCCATATCACATCTTCCTGATCCATTCATCATCTGGGTGTGAAAAAAGAAAATAAAGCAGGTTCAAGAAAGTAGAAAACCCTCTAATATTCCTGCATTGGATTAATTAAATGAAAATGGTAATACTGCCAAATGCTAGCTACAGATCCATTGCAATACCCATCAATATCGTAACAACATTCTTTTTTCTAGATTTTACACTTTATTAATAAATGTAATAATGAAGTTATTGGAAAACATATTAATAAACATAATACAATATTGATGTTTCATTAATAAACATAATTTAAATGAACATAATCATGAAGAAGAAATTATTGATAGAGAAACATACCCATCTCAACAAATACAATCCAAGTACATGGAAAATCTTCTACCCAGGAAACACTGGATGTAAACATGGACAGTCCAAGAAAATTCCTTAATAAAACAGAAAAGGTGATCTAAAAGCTCCTATACAATAATAAAAGACACTGGATAGCAAAAAGAAAAATCCTTAACAGGAAGAAGAGTGCTGAAGGAATCTCAACATCAGATTTCAAAATCTATTATAAAGCTGTAGTTATAAAAATAGCTTGGTAATGGCAAATAAATAAGCCTGAGGACAAATGAAATAGAACTGAAGACATGGAAATGATTTTATAGAATTATGGTCAACTAATCATTGATAGGGAAATGAAAGCAAGCAAGCAAGAAAGAACAAATAAAAGGAAAGAAAGAAAGAAAAGAAGAAAAGGAACAAAAAATCAGGATGAAAGAAACACAGCCTCTTCAAATTTTGCTGAAAGTATTGGCTATACATACACAGAAAACTGAAGTTAGACCCTTATATATTACCCTACACCAGAATCAATTCCAAATGGATCAAAGACTTCATAAGATCAGGTGCCCTAAAAATATTACAGATACTGACCAGGGAAACATTATGGTTCCTTGGCACAGGTCAAACTTCCTAAATAAAGATCCAGAAACACAGCAGTCTGAGGTAGTTTTTGACTTTATAACATGTTCTCAGTAATGCTGCCACTGTTGGTTCTGAATTCTGGACAAATCCTGAGTAAGAAAGAAAATAATATCACATCCATCTGTAGCTGTGCTTGCTCCCTTTGTGTAAAGTTTTTTTTGAGAACTGTTCCAAATTTAGTGCAAATACCTCATTTTCCATGGACTGAGACTGACTGAAGCTCTTGCTATGTTATAAGTTGCTGACAAGAAGAGGCACATGTGAACCTGGTCTTAGGCAAAGCCTTCCTGGATATATTCTGAGAGTTGGGCCATGACCTCACTGGGTCCTTAGCTGTGAACTCATCTCATCACAGTCTCTTCAGGACATGCATTTCCCACCACTACTCTCCTCTCAGATTTCCTATAATATTCTGAATGAGATGATAGCTCTTCTAAATGCATAACCTCAAATGGGATTAGAAGCCTTAAGAGACTCCATTCTAAGCAGCTGGACAGAGATGAAATGAAAGACATGTGAGAATTTCATACACATTTCTTATTTTTAATTATATGTCATTATCTATAAAGATTTGTACATAAGTGACCATTAAACATGTCAATGTATACATGCAATGCATATTGAGTACTATAACAACTTTCATCTTCTCAGTCTAACTCCTCCCTTCCTGACATACATATTTCTATGATTAAAAATACTATCTGAGCAATTCAATGTGAGTGCATGACTCTGTATATCTAGATGGTACATTAAAGACACTTTTCTGATAATTCTGACAAATTAATGTAACATGAGTCCCTATTTATCTATACCTACTACATGTTTCTATAAAAGTTTTAAATATATCCTACTTTTCACAAGCTTTCGTATGTTTGTATTTCTTTTTTTATGAAAACATGAGTTTTATTTTTGTGTTTGTTGTTCTTTTCTCATATAATTTTATTGTAATTAATAGAAGGGTTAGATTATAATCACTAGGTAGAAGATGCATTACTTCACAAATATTGATACTCTTTCTCAGATATTTTTGTATTTCTATGTGTGGACTTATTTGAACTTGGCTGAAAGCCAATGGTGCTTTGTCCATTGGCTCTGAATAACACCCTGAGATCAAGCAACAGGAAAAATATTTCTGGTTTAGGAGAACAATTCCTAAACAGATATACAGAATTTTTATTCTTTTGCCTTGATATTTATTCACCTAACTAAAATTAATTATTCCAGTCTATTTTCAAGGATGAGATCATGGCGTTGATTTTGACATTCAGGATCAAAGATAAATGAATTATCTGATTATTAGAGAATGCACTAGTTGTTAACATGTTATATGAAATAAGGTTTTTAATAAAATACTTTATTTGCAAAAGAAATCAGAAACCTGACTATGAGAGACTGATGTGTAATGTGATGAACTTGACAAGTATATTATTTAGATCATTGCACAATGTGTGCACATAGCTAAATATCCAGTTGCACTTAAAATACAATTAAACTGTGGCAACAAAAATTATACTAAAATTTCAAATAACCAAATAATTTGATAGGGAAGGGGGGAAAACCAAGACCGGTGGGGGGTGTGGGGGAGGAGGGAAATGGGTACCAAGACATGTGAAAGGATATCAATGTACGTGAATTAATGCACCTTCTATCTGGCATATATCATGTAACCTTTTTACTAATTACAATAACAAAAAGAAAAAAAATTATACTAAAAATTAATGTCTATAATTGTTTACAAAATTGTTTTTCAAAAAATCATCTCAAATCTATTTTAACTTTCTTTAAAAAGTCTGCTATGTTGTACCTATTGTGGCTTCTTTTTCTCCATCTGCCTGAAAATTTATTTTTTAAGATTTTATCAACATTGATTTTTACATCATATTTCAAATGACATGTTTAGCAAATAAGTATGGGAATCTCTATATAAAATCACTGGCACATAAATTTTGGAACGTAATCACAATTAAGCAAAGGATTTGTGTGGATATTAGATCCAAACAGTACAAGAACAGTGACTCAATATTCAGGTACCCAAGATTATAGACAGGGTCTTAGAGAGAGAAAAATAACTACATAGATATAAAAATCAATGATGGGCTATTACTGACTTCAAATTTATAAGAAAACTGAACCACAAATGAGTAGAGATTGTGTCCTTTGTAAGTCAGAAGATGAATTGTCAGGTGTGTGCTGCTGGGGAGGAGCAGGAGGACAGAGAGTGAGAATGTGCAGATGCCTCCATGTCCTTCTTCCAATACTTTCCAGTGACTTTAAAATAATGGCTGCATGTGGGAAGCTGTGTCAGCAGGTGGAGGCAGCAGGAGGAGCAGCTAGGGAAGCCCAGACTCTCACTTCTGCTTCGTGGGAGGTTTTTGTTATGACTTGTATCACTGTGGGAGGAGTACTATAAACTTGTTGACAGTAATAAGTGGCCTCATCTTCAGCCTGCAGGCTGCTGATGGTGAGAGTGAACTCTGTCCCAGATCCACTGCCACTGAATCTGGATGGGACCCCAGAGTGTAAATTCTTTGCATAATAGATGAGGAGCTTGGGAGCTTCGCCTGGTTTCTGTTGATACCAGTGTAAATTACTACCAATGCTCTGACTGGACCTGAAATTGATGGTGACTCTGTCTCCTGGAGATGCAGACAGGGAGGATGGAGACTGGGTCATCTGGATGGCACATATGGAACCTGGGAGTAGAAACACAAAACAATTATCCTCCTTGCTATCCACTTTACAAGAGGTCTTCCCTGAAGTTCCCGACAGCCCTGGATGTACTAGGCTGAGTTTATGCTCAGCAATGTCCTTCCTTACCTTGGAGGCAGAGCAGCAGGAGCCCCAGGAGCTGAGCAGGGGTCCTCATGTCCATGCTGGGTGCTGACTGGACTGACTGCTGCCCAGGCTGTGGGCAGACTCTGAAGAAGTGCTCAGGGCAGTGGGCTGAGGTCTGGGCATATGCAAATGAGCAGGGGCTGGGCAGGGCTGGGCACAGCTGCAGGGCTGGCTCCTCTCTGAATGTCACTCAGCATAGGTTCCAAGTCCCCAGATTCCCCAGCTCAAACCAGGAGAGCACATACTCCCCCAAAGTTCACAAGGTGTAACCAGTCTCTCTACCAGGGGTAAACTGAGCTACCTTTCTCTTCATGGCTCAGTAAATGATTTCTCTCTACTTTAATGACAGTCTTTGTGAATGATGAGTGGAATGGGAAGGAGTTAGATAAACAAAAAGGTATTTCCCATTTAGGATAAAAAGAAAAACTAAGGAAAAAATTCATAAACATCTTGGATTGCATGACTCGTTCTCCCTAAAAACATGCTTATATAGCTTATATATGCTTGCACATTCTAAGATTCAGTCAGGTTCTTCTTCTTATGTGCCCTTTGGGATAAGTTATGTGTCTTTTAGATATATTATATTCATAAACTACTTTGATAAATGGTAACTCCTTTGCACAACTACTTTAGGAAAAGTCAAAGATAAATTTAGTTGATAAACACAAAAAAATAATTAAGAAAACAAGAAGGAGAAACTTTAGCTACGATTTAAATGACACACTGCAGTCTGAAATCTGGGAGCTGACTGCAGATTTGTGCCAGCAGAAAGGACCAAAACTCCTTCTTTATCTTTTTGAGATTGGGCAAAATGCCTCATAGTCTCAAGAGGGTTGCAGTGTCTCTGCAAATATTCATCAAATACAATTCTCAGATTTCAAAGCAGTCTGAAAAACATTTCAGAGGTAAAGGCTGACCTTCCTTCTCATTTCTTGATAACCAAGAACTTTCTCAAAATAACAACCTGCCCCCTCACTCCTGATATGTCTAATTTTTGAACTAATCACAGAAGATCAAAACTATGTTTCTTTCTCATTATGAAAGATACTCATTTCTACACCTAGGAGAACACAGATGATGCCCTACAAAGAAAATGAGAGGAAGGATGCTATTGAGGACAGTTTATTAAAGAATTGTCCCATTTTAAATATTGCGTTGATTACAGTTTAACTGAAGAACGAGAAAGAAAGCAGAGTGATCTGCAGGAAATATACACTGATAAGGTTGCAATAAGCCTGTGCCTCATGGTGAAAATGAAAGCAAACTTCTAATTACTCAAGAAGAACCACAGATCTCTGCTTGGTTTGGGAATATGGCCTGTGAATTTAAGGCCATGAAGACTTTCAGACACAGAAATTATTATTGAGAGAAACTTGAGAAGAATTTCCCGAAGATGACCCTCAGAAAACAGAGATGCAGAGAGGAATCCAGAGGTGCTCCAGTCAGGAAACAGAGGAGGAGGTGGGCAGGGCTGTAGGATGTGCTGTCAGAGCTATCCCCTGCTGGCTCTCCTAGCACCTGGAGTGAGGTTGCCCCCTGCTGGTGGGGACAGAAGTTGGTCCTTGTGCCTCTGAGGCAATGATGTTGCTGATGGTCAGAATAACCACAGTCCAGAGCCCGCAGCCTCCCCTCAGTAGGCATGGTGCCACAGAGAGAACAAGCTTAGCATCTGTTGGTTTCCAGTCAGAGTGCTGTTAGTCTTCTTGCTGATCACCTTCCCTGAGGACATAGGGAGGAACTAGAGACAGGACCCCCCAAAACTATGCACTAACATGGAAGTGTGAGAAGTAAAATCAGTACTGATCAATCTGATTACTTAGTAAACGCCATTCTATTCAGATAACCAAACCAGCCAATACCTTCATCCACAAGGAAACCTTCACGCTCAATGCAGACACACTGATGTGGAACCCGAGTTCTTCCTCACCCTGATGAGAGCAGTAGGATGGAGATTATCAAGATGAGGACACCATGCCCAAAGCTCAACTCCTGAGGTTGACCCTGCACAGGGAGAGCTGGTTTGGTGTATTTGTTTGCCTAGACTGCCATAGGGAAACAAAATAGCAAGAGAAATGCTACTGAGATAATGGAATTTCTTTTCTCAAAGTTCTGGAGGTTGGGGAGGTGCAAGAGCTGTCCACCCAGATTGTTCTTTTTTCTCATGTCCTCCCAAGTCTTGATGCCTGGAAATTGGGCATGAGACAGAGTGCCTTGCCACCTTTTCTTCCAACAACACTGTTGATATGAAATTCGCTCTATCCTGTACGACTTCTTTTTTAAAATGTATCTTTCAGGAGCTGTATAAAGGATTTAGCACTCAAGAAAGCAGTTTATAAAGACAATGTATCTTGATAAACAGCATTCCTTCCATCATTCTCTCCCATCCCTCCCTAACACATCTTTTATGTCAGCTTCCTTAATTCTGTAGAATATGAATTGAATTTCATGATTGCATTCTCTCCCTCCCAACCTTCACATTCATTTCCTCTTTGCAGAACACTTCTCCAAATATACACACACTGTGGGACACAACTCTTTAGAGAGGGCTTTGGTTCCTATAGAGGAGGCAGGGATAGATGTGATGCCAGGCTTTTGGGCTCAGAACCAACAAGGGCAGAGGCTTTCTTCCCCAAATCCATCCTTCTAGAAGGTGCTGCCTAACTGTGAGTTTGTGTTATGGGCTGTTGATCTGTTCAGGGTTCTATTGGTATCTCTGGTGACAGCAGGCAGATTTCTATTTTCATTGTATTGTCAGATAGGCAGTTCTGCGTGAGCAATGTGGAGCCTGCCATCTCGTGGTCAGACTGTGACATTGCATCTCTTAAGATTACAGACACTGGATTTCACTGATTCTCTGCCCAGCCACCAATTCTTCCATTTCCTCTACATCTCCCTTAGCATAAGTTGTGCAAAGGAGTTCCATTATTAAACTGCCATACACACATACAATTTATTTGGTGATGATTACCACCTCATACTTTATTCCCCTATTATCTTCTTTTGATGATTTTTTTTTTAAATACTGATGGCTATACTGTACTTCAGTTACGTACACTCCATCACCCTCTCCCTTCCTTCTGCCCCTCATAATGGATTTCTTCTCCAAACACAAACATGGTTCTTCTTTACATTCATCTTAGTCTCTCTGTCCGTGGTCATCTTTCTCATTTCTCTCTATCCTCACATGTGCATGCACCCACGTGTACACACGCGTGCACACATACTTTAATTCTCCAATGCTGTTACCAAGAGGTAGAAAGATGTGTGTCTTTAGCTGATATACTGAAACATCAAATTAATATTTCCAGGGATAGAAACATTTGTTTCAGCCAAGAAACATTTGCTTATTTTATGCAATTAGTTACTTAATTGTAATTGTTTATTACCTTTAAGTACTTGGACAAAGGCAGTTTAGGAATCCAAAATAGCTTGATTGATGTCATCTCTTTCAACATCCTCATCATCTCTTGGCCATACAAAATTGTCACTCAGCCAAAGCACTATGGATGGTGGAACAGCACATCAGGCACACACATGTCTGATTTGCACGTATCAAATAATGTTCCGCTCCTGTCATCCCTCAGTATGAGCGTTCCCTACCCCTGTTACCCAGCCCAATATCTTCCAACAAAATATTCCGCAATGACAATGCCTAGATCTGATCTGTCTAATCAGTCATCAGTCACATATGGCTCTTGAGCCCTTGAAATGTAATGAGTGCCATGGAAAATGCTTCAGCTAAAATTTTTTAAAACAAATTGAAACACACATAAACAACTAGTATTCATTATGTGAGACAGTATATTTTTTTCTGATTGTGAGATTTGAACTCAGGGCCTAGGTGTTGTCCCTAAGCTCTTCAGCTCAAGACTACCACACTAACACTTGAGCCACAGCCAATTTTGAGACAGCACATTTTAACATCAATATTCAGTAATGGTATTGTAACAACCCGGCTGGTAATTATTAGCATAGCTGTCTCACAGTCACTAGGCCTTCAGGCAGCCACTGATAAGAGTGACATTGTTGTCCAATGCACTGCCACTCAGCTGTTCAAGGCCCTGGACTTTATAAGGGAATCCTAGGAAATATCTTTACAGTTTTTCTCTTTGAACTACTTTAGGTAGTTTTTCTTACCTGGTCATCCATTTTATTACTTTTTTTTTAGCAGCACTTGGGTTATCCTCAGGTTTTCCTCAAGGCTGACACTCAACCACTTGATGTATCACTTCACTACTGGTTTGTGATGATTAATTGGAGATAAGATTCTTAGTTGAGTACTGGTGGATCACATCTATAATCCTAACTATTCTGGAGGCTGAGATATGAGGATCATGGTGTGGAATTATCTCAGCATTAAAGTCCATGAAATGCACAAGTGGAACTGAGGCTGTAGTTCAAGTGGTAGAGTGGTAGCCTTGAGCAAAAGAAGTCAGGACAGGGGCCGGAGAGTTTGGCCTAGTTGTTAAAGTGCTTGCCTATCATGCATGAAGACCCGGGTTCGATTCCTCGGTACCGCATACATAGATAAAAGCCAGAAGTGGTGCTGAGGCTCAAGTGGTAGAGCTCCAGCCTTGAGAAAGTCCAAGGACAGAGCTCAGGCCCTGAGCTCAAGCCCAGGACTGGCAAAAAAAAAAAGAAGTCAAGACAGTGCCTAGGCCCTAGACCAGGGACCATAAAAGGAGTCTCATGTATATTTTTCTTCCTAGAGTTCAGAATGGCTTCAAAATACAATTCTCAGATCTCAGCTTCCAGTGGAGCTAGGATTACAGATGTAAGCCCTATGTTCTCAGATAACTTTTATCACATTTATTGAAACTCTACATTTTAAATGAATTTTGGAACATGAAAGAAATCTCAAGTCTTCCAGAGTTGTTTTTTTTTTAATGAAGTTAGCTTTTCAAATACAAATTTAATCTGAAAACTCTGTTCTTTATTAAGTAGGAATTCATGGTTATATAATTTGCTTTTATCACAATAAATTTTGAATCTCATGAGTTGTAATATTTAATGTTTTCATGATATCTTTAATATGGTTTTCAGTTTCTTCTTGTACCAACTTTAGAAAATAAATGTGGTAGCATTGTAAAAAATACCACTGTTTATTGAACTTATGTAGCTGTAAAACCTGTGTATATCACCTTTATAACAGCAGTAAAGAGTTAAAACTAATTATGAGTTTATGATTTATATTTGCAAAAATTTCAGAATTCTTTTTGCTACTGATATGTACTTTCATCCTTTTTCATCAATGAAAACAATCAGATTTTTATTCTCTAAATTTAATAAGATGTTTTAAACTAATCCATATAATTATGGTCACAGGAAGAATGTTACATAAAAATATGTATTTGATTTAGTCGGAGATATAATGTGCTTTATATCTTGAAGGTCTAATTTGTCTGTACTTTTAAAGAAATAAAGATTTCATCCTTTTCATTACAGAACTACCACTATTCTAGGTTATTGATAATAGCGTAGTAGAATATTCTCTAATTTTATAAATCAATTTCTCTCTTTTATTTATTTATTTATTTATTCACTTATTTATGTATTTATTTTTGCCAGTCCTGTGCTTGAGCTCAGGCCTTGAGCACTGTCTTTGGACTTTCTCAAGGCTAGAGCTTTACCACTAGAGTCACATAGCACTACTTCCAGCTTTTTCTATGTATGTGATACAGAGGAATGAAACCTGGGTCTTTGTGCATACTAGGCAAGCACCCTATCACTAGGCCAAACACCAGGCCTATTTCTCCCTTTTAGTCACTACTTTTTCCCAATATCCCTTTTAGTCACTGTCCATTTCCAATATCTACAGCTCTGATGTTGTCTTCACACATGATGAGTGACAGTCACTGGGACCAGGCACGAGAAAGTGACTTTAGTGGACCAAATAGCACCAGAGATAGTAGCATGCACAGATCCCCTCCCAAGATCCTGACAGATCCTTCCCACCTCCATGATACTAGCCAGTACCTTTATGGAGAACTCATCAGCCACTTCCTTCTCAAGTTTTTTCTCTTAGAGAACAAAGAAGAGGCTACCAGGTTGTTCTGGCCACTGTTTGGTTTCTGCTTCTTCAGGCAGGATGACTGCACTTGTGACTGGGGCTTCACTGGACTGCTTCTCTAGGATCCTCAGGCATTTCTACTGGAGCCAACTCTAGCCCGTGTCCACTGGGGCTTCTTTGCAGCTTCTCCTGTTGCATTGCAGATGTCAGCCTAACACGGGTACTTAGTGCTTTGGACTGTCCCTAGCTTCAGGTTCCCAATGAGTGTCCAGCTCTGAGATGCGTGTGCAGGGTCCTTGTAATTCAGGTGGGTGATTGAGTGAGATCAGCAGAACTTAGCATACTCATATTTTTATAAATACATATATATATTGAAGAAATATATATACGGCCAAATCCTTACTACATATGTTTATTTGCTATTATTTTGTCTGCACAGGTAAACAATTACATTGGAAATATAAACCATATCTTTAAAGTTAAAAAAATTCAATAAAACAGAGATTATTTCCTTGGGTTGTTTGTCCTGATCATTTATCTATCTTTATACTGTGATTGGCATGATACATAATTGCAATGAAACTACTTTCTATAAAATTAACTTTTGGTAACTGACAATACCATGTGAGTGTTCTTTTTTTCCAGAGACCACAGAACATTCATTCACTTTAAAATCACACACTATTAAATTTTCCCTCTCTAAAACATCAGCTGCCTTAAATATCAAAAGAACTTCCATTTTCTGGCAAGAATATCATTGGGACTAAGAATAGTTCTTCAAAACTGAGCACTGCAAAATTATAAAATGTATACAATAGAATGTTATACTAATATCACTAGGAAGCAATGAATAAGGTATAGACTGCATGATCTAAAATTCCAGACTACATTAATGATCATAGTAGTTGAACGAGGGACATTAGCTGTCACATTGCTTATCATAGCTGCCACATTTGCACCTAGGAAAAAGATTTTACCTGGACACAAACAAAGTCAAGTGAAGAAAGAGAAGTGAGCTGAGCTTTGGAGGTTCACAAGCCATGATATCTCATCAGGCCATTTTCCCATGGGACATTTGCTGAGATCTGATGCAGGAGAAAGGCTGTGTGGGGGGACCCACGTAGAAATCCCCCACTGACAGGGAATATTTTGCCTCATTCCTGAAAACTCATCCTCAATGTATATCTCTTACATGGGCTATGGTTCTGTCTCTGCTGTGCCTCAGTGATGCATGTGCTGCTGGGTCTTCTGGTCATCAGGTGCTGTATGTTCTGTCTCCATGATACCAACCATGGAGGCTGTGGGGCCTCCTCTAAAGTAATGTATTTCACCACTCCGCATGTTGATGTTGTGTTGAATGGGGATCGGCTATCATGATTCCCTGCCACCACTCAATAAGGAAAGCAGTGTAGAACGCTACTCCACTATGTCTATGGAGGGGGAAGGTAAGTGCTACATAGAGGAACTAGGATACTTGGAATAGGAAAAACTTATTTTTTAAAACAAAACAGAAAAATATTTGGTACTTCTTGTGCTCAGGATGTCTACTTTTTGAGCAAGTCCAATCAAATCCCTTTGCATCAAATATTTCACAATACATAGGATTCAATTAGATGAGAAAACTCCACATGCTTTTGATATGCTAGGGATAAATCCTAGTTTCTTGTATTTTCACACCCACAGGCTTTTGACATACTATGCATTTGTACATAGGAACAGCAGTTCTAGGTTTAGTGCCATACAACAGCAGAGAGGATTGTACAATGCTCACAGGCTCTTTGCAGGTTTTAGTTCTCATGCCATCTATCTCTGTTCTTTTCTGATGACTGCTCACCATTGAAAGTTCTTCCATGCCTGAGAATGAGACTGCACTAATGCCTTTCCACAGGGTTGTATACATACATAGGATGTGGTTAGTTATTTATTCAGTGGTTATGACAACAATGTGGTTTATGTCTAATACATTTAGGTCTTGTTCATTTTTTTTTGCTTTTTTGAACAGAATCTCATTATGTAACCAAAACTGCCTGGAAATCTCAATATACCTTAGGCTAATACTGAGCTGGTAAATCTACCACTACAGCCAAAGATGAGACTTATTTGAAAACAATTCTTCGTAATATTATCGAATACAATCCAATTTGTAATGTTCAAATGGGATTGGCAAATGACAGAGAAGCAGGTGGGATCAGAAGGAGGATTAACTTGATTAGATCATGAAATATACCATCAGCAGCTGAACAAGACATGTGGTTGTCTATGCCACTCCATGGCTTTCACTGGGATATTTCTGAAGGGCAGCAAGGTAGTCATTGCTCAGAGAGCTCGACAATAAGTTGCTATCCTGACTTCTCTAGATTCTTGCTCTGACAATCACTCAGGAAAGCTGTTGTGCTGCTCCTGAACAAAGCTACAATTGCAGCTGTGCTCCCCACCGCCAAGCAGCAGTGGTTTTTGTTCAGGGCTGTATCACTGTGGGAGGAGCATGTATACTTTAAAAGCAGTAGTAAACCCCAATGTCCTCAGCCTCCACCCTGCTGATTTTCAGTGTGAAATCTGTGCCTGATCCACTGCCACTGAACCTGTCTGGAATCCCAGTTTCCTGACTGGAAACCCCATAGATCAGGGGTTGTGGAGACTGGCCTGGTTTCTGCAGGTACCATTCCAAATAGGTGTTTCCATCGCTATAGAGGAGGCTCTTACTAGACCTGCAGGACATGGAGACCGTGTCTCCCAGGGTGACAGGCAGAGAGAGTGGACTCTGGGTCAATATAACATCCCCCCTGGATCCTAAAATGAGACACAGGGTTAATTGCAAGAGGACATGGTTATTTACAAGCATCAGGTGCGATTTTCATAATCTTTGCTTATTTCAGGTTATAATTTTTTAAATTTTTATGAACATTTTATGTAAAATGTTCATAAAATACATTATGAAAGCACACAAAACACACACACACACACACACACACACACACACACACACGTAAGAAACAAAGGGGCTCTAAAATTTGCCCTCCCTTCCCGTTATCAAGTTCTAGGCAGAACACATATCTTAGCTCTCCCTGGAATCTTCCTCACTCACATAGATCCATGTATCCCATGTGCATCCAGGAAGGAAGATCTGCTCATCTCATGGGTGGACACAGCACACACGGAGAGCAGTGGACACAGAGCTCAACCCCTCCCTGGTTCATTCCCCAGCTCCACTGTGCTCTTACCCGGGATCCACAGCATGAGCAGCCCCAGGAGCTGAGAAGGGCACCTCATTTTCACAGGAAGCAGTCCTGCTCAGTGCAGGCAAGCTGAGAGCTGAGCTCTTAAGTGGGACTTGCAGGGAAGCTCCTCCCCTGGGAGCTATAGGCAAATGACCTGGTGGGTGCAGTGGAGAGAGACACACTAACAGGTAAGGTGCAAAGACACCAGGAGGGTGGGGCCTCTCCTGAGAGTCATGACATTCACTGTGGTCAAGAAGAGCAACAGAGATCTAATGTGTGTGTCCTAGAGAGGGACATGCCTCATGATTCCTCCTGCTCTTGGTCAGCTTCCTAATTCTCCCACCCCTTCCTAGGTACATTTTATACTGTTATTTGAGAAGGATGAGTTTCCATAAATACTGAGCCAGCTTTCTTTACTTTCTAGATATTTACTTAAAAGTTTAGGTCTAGTAGTTTGATTTTGCTTAAGATAAACTGCATATAATGCAGAAAGCAGAAATATGAAATGTGCAGCGAATACAGTTTTGCACAAATATACTTCAGACTAACCATGAAATTCTGTATCAAGTTCCTTAGATGCATGTTTTGCCCTCACTAACCATAACAGATGCTGTTATCATTGTGGCAAATTCCTGACATAGGCCACAATAGTTTGGGTTTTCCTAAACTTGACCATCACATAAGCTGAAGAAACAACCTTTCTTCCGTTTTAGCTTCTTCCTTGTTTCTGAATTATTATTTTTGAGACCATTGTATTCCCCTGGATTCAGAACCCTCCCTGAAGTGTCCTCTGGTTTAAAAGGCTTCAGGGTACACCAGAATATGTATACACATAGCAATTTCTCTTCATCTAATTTTGAGGTATAGGGTCATGAACTCAGAATTCTTTTTTTTTAATTTAATTTTACTCTCAGAATGATGTACAGAAGGGTTACAGTTATGTAAGCAAGTTAGTCAGTACATTTCATGTCAAACATAGTTACCCATTCATGCATTTTTCTCCCAATTTCCCTCTCCTCAGCCCCCCTCATGTTGTAGCACTCATTTCCAACATATTACCTTGTTATTATCACTGTTACATTGTTTTTTTCCTTTGTCTCACCATTGTGTTGTCTGCCTTCACTTCCCTAATTCAAGTACAGATATATAAAATTCACCAGGTACCAAAATCAGATACATTGACAGCAGAGGATAAACCATAGGAGGGAAAACAAATTAAAAAGGAATAATTTCACATAGTACATTAAAAAATCAACAACAGAAACCATGAAGAAAAGCCTCCTGTTTCAATATCTGGGAGTTCATTTTGCTTAGCATCATCTTTTTGTTTTGTTTTGTTTGTATGTTGTGGGACTTGAACTCTGGGCCTGAGTCTTGTTCCTCAGCCATTCAGCTCAAGGCTACCACCCTATCTGTTTAGCTACAGCACCAATTCAAGCATCATCTTATAGGGTCATATGCTCATAGCTATTGAGCTATTGTGATCTTCTGCTATGTTAAATCCTAAACATATACTAATTATTACAAATGCAGAAAACTATGAAGTCTATGTTTCTTTGGTTCTTTCTTACTTTCTTTAAAATGATTTTTTTAGTCTTTCTATTTCCTTACAAATATAGCGATGATATCATTCTACCTGATAGCAGCATAAAATTCCATGATGTATATATACTGCATTTTCTTGATCCATTTTCTTTTTTATTGTTTTTTTATTCTTTTTAAAAGTATGGAACGCTTCACAAATTTGAGTGTCATGCTTGTGCAGGGGCCATGCTAATCTTTTTATCGTTCCAATTTTAGTATATGTGCTGCCTAACCAAGCACTCTTGATCCATTTTCTATTGAGGGGCGTTTGGTTGGGTTCCATATCTTATCAGCTGTTAATTTTGGGGAATTGATGTACAGGGGGGTTACAGTTATATGTCAGGTAGTGGATACATTGCTTTCTGAACATTGATGCCCCTTCCCATGTTTTCCCGCACTCCATGCTCTTCCAATCATCTTGTATTCCCTATTTCAAATAAACAAATAAATTTATATATAATATACCAGATACCAAAGTCAGATACAGTGAAAATATTAGATAAACAATGAGGGGAAAAAAAGAGAAAAGAAATAACTTCACATAGTACCTTAAGAACAATGATCACAAACATAAATTTCTTGTTTCCATATACTAGAGTTCATTTTGCTTAGCCTCATTTTATATGGCCTTATGTACATAGCTTTTGGGCTGTTATGATTCTCTACTAGGAGAATTTTTACAAATGAGGGAGAACATTCCTTTGAGTCTGGCTTACTTTGCTTAATATAATTTTTTCCAAGCCTTTCCATTTCATACAAATGGGGCAATGTCATTCTTTCTGATGGCAGCATAGAATTCCATTGTGTATAAGTACCACATCTTCTTGATCCAAACATTTTTTGAGGGGCATCTGGGTTAGTTCCCTTGCTTAGTTATGGTAAATAATACTACAATGAACATGGTTGTGATAGTAGCTTTAGTATGTCCTTTTTTATTGGCATTTGGGTAAATGCCCAGAAGTGGATCCTTTATCTCTTAAAGGACCATAATTTCATCTTCCTTTATCATTCTCTTCCTCTGTGTAATATGAATATGTATGAGGTGGCAATTGCCTCCCTAATGAGAATTAGCAAGATAATAGAAGTCACGCTAAAAGAAAAATTACATCCCAAATCCTGCTGTCACATTGATGGACACAAACTACTGCATATCATCCTCACTCTGTGTGTGCTTCAATTTAGTTTAGCTTAGTATTTTTTTCTCTTGTATTGGAATGTGAAGTCATTTTTTCCTTCATCTTTTTTCATCTTTATTATATGTTTATTTCTTCATATTATGAACACAAATGAACACTTGCCTTAGTATCTTCATCCAGAGGAGGTAAACGCAAAAAGATGACACAATGATAGCTTAAAGCAAATGACATCATGATTTGATGAGCTTGTTTATCAACAATGATGAGTGAATTAAAAATAACTGAAAGGTGGAACATATGAGAAGTTACTGTGGCGATGTTGGTCTATGTGCTGCAGAATTCTAATAGCATGGTTGGGTCTTTTTTCAGTCCAAGGTGTGATGGTACTAGTTGTTGGGAAAGGCTGGGTGTGGGCCCCACTTCTTGTCTTAAGCTGGGAATAGGGATGTCAGCCAGAAGTAAGTGTCCTCGATAAACAATGTCTTCCAGACAGGTAGCAGCTTTGTGATTATCTTTCTGCAGTTTATACAAACTAGCAGCCTCAATGCAGCTGTGGATTCTTCACTGGTTAAGAAATCTATCAAAACCTCAATGTCTTTTGCTCTCGGGGCAATCAGTTCAGCAAAAAGCTGAGTAAACTCGAGTTCATGGCATCTTGGAGCTGCATGAGGCAGTTTACCATATTGTTCCCACACCTTCCATCATCTTTATATGAGATTTGTTCCGTTATAAATAATTCTTCAAGTTTTTAACTGTATCATTGTATCACTCCTTATCAGTTCACGGGAATTATTCTTCTTTTATAGTGAAGGAAAAGTACACTGTGTCCATTATTTATTTCATTTTGTCCATAATAATGTATGTGGAATCAACATACAGTTGAAATATGCACTACATTTTTTCTGCCCATTATTCTGAGTTTCAAATGACCACTTCATTATGTTTAGTAGTATTAAAATTTATAAACATTTTTCCTTTGAGGGCTGGACATGGTAACTCATGCCAGTAATCTCAACTAACCTGAAAGCACAGAATTTAAGATTGGATTCACATCTGCCACCTGGATGGCAGGGAAACTCTAGCTCAAAAATCAAGTTGAAGTAGACCGTGTATATATCTGCAGCTAGACAGGTAGTGAAATTAGAAGCTTTGCAACAGAAAACCAAGCTAGGTTAAAATCACCAGACAAAATCTGAGTGAGAATCTAAAGTAAAAAAAAAAAAGAGATGTTGGGATGAGTTAATTTGTAGATTTGATGTATTTGTTTTCGTAGATTGTTAAAGGAAACCAAAATACCAAGAGAAATGTTACTTTGATAATGGAATTTATTTTCTCAAAGTTCTGGAGGTTGGGGAGGTGCAAGAGCTGTCCGCCCAGATTGTTCTTTCTTCTCATGTCCTTCTCCCAAGTCTTGATGCCTGGTAACTGGGCATGAGACAGTGCCTTACTATGTTTTCTTCCAACAACACTGGTGATATGAAATTCACCCTATCCTGTACAACGTCCCTGTTAAAATGTATCTTTCAGGAGCTATATAAAGTGATGGTGGGATGACTTAAATTATAGAGCCTACTTAGCAGGAAACCCTGAGTTCAAACACAACTAAAACCAAAAAACCCAACAGAACCAAATATCTTACTTGAAATTCATCATTTATCATTTACTATTATGCATATAGCATCCTGGATAACAACATGCTTTCAGTTCCCTCTATTGCCTATAAAGTCAATATATTTTTTCCAGTCCTGGGCTTAAGCTCTGTCCTTGGACTTTCTCAAGGCTAAAGCTTTAGCACTTGAGCCTGAGCACCACTTCTGGCTTTTTTCTATGTATGTGGTACAGAGGAATTGAACCCAGTGTTCTGTGCATGCTAGGCAAGCACTCTATTAGTAGGCCAAACTCGCAATGAGTATTTAACATTTTATCACTCAAGTTGTATTAAGGAATGCAATGTTCACTCTCACCACCTGTACCTAAAATTGTACTGAAGTTCTCCAAATGCAATAAGAAAAGCTAAAACCAAAACAGAAAATAAAAACACAAAAGGCATGAACCAGAAGGATGAAGTAGCAAAAAGTCTTTAATTGCTGATGGAATTTATGCATAAAATGTTTTGAAATCACAAAACAAATGTTAGACATAATTAGAAGTATCTCTGTGCACAGTGTGAATATCTGTTAGAGGTTAAAAGATGCAAAAACAAATACAGTGCATTTAGATGTTTGTAGTCTTGACTCTAATTTTAATATTTCAACTTTCAGCCCAGCACACTCACTCCAGAGACTGAGACATAGAAGATCGCTGTCCTGTGATTCTAGAGTAGATTCTGCAAGTAGAAGCATGAGAAGTAGCCTCTCACTTCTGCTTCCCTTGTAGTTTATGTTATGACTTGTATCACTGTGGGAGGATCATCAAAAGCCTGTTGACAGTAATAAATGGCAGCATCTTCAGGCTGCAGGCTGCTGATGGTGAGAGTGAAGTCTTTCCCAGATCCACTGCCACTGAACCTGGTTGGGACTCCATCTTCCAAATTGTCTGCACTATAGATCAGGGGTTTAGGAGCTTTCCCTGGATGTTGCTGGTGCCAGGCTAAAGCATATCCAATATCCTCACTGGCCCTGCAAGTGATGGTGACTCTGTCTCCTAGGGATGCAGCCAGGGAAGATGGAGACTGGGTCATCTGACCCCTGTGGAGAAACAAAAAAGCAAACATCCACACTATCCATCAACCTCTAAGAAGATTTCTGTGAGGAGTACAGCATCACGAATAACACTTAACTGTGTTATTCCTCAGCATGGTTCTTTCTTACCTGGGATCCAGACCAGCAGGAGCCCCAGGAGCTGAGCAGGGGTCCCATGTCCATGCTGTGTGCTGACTGCTGGACTGACTCCACCACAGGGAATGAGCAGTCTATTATGAAGTCTGAGGGCTGTGGGCTGTGCTTTGGCACATGCAAATAAATCACCATGGGCTAGCCTGTGCGGTCTGTCCAGTGAGTAGAACAAACTTTTGCTGTCTTCAAGATTCACTCTAATTTTCTTTATTCTACATTCTATGTTAATGACTCTTAGAAGAGAGATGAATTAAAGGGAGAAAAGGTTCTATTTCATTTCCCTGATATAAAACATGAAGACTGGATGAAAATAAACCTCACATTGTCTTGTTTTTATTTTGGTAGGCACTGACATTATAGCTTTGCTACAAAAAATAAAGATCTACATCTTTATGGTTTCCAGACTTTCAG
This sequence comes from Megascapheus bottae, assembly GCF_031878675.1. Taxonomy (NCBI): domain Eukaryota; kingdom Metazoa; phylum Chordata; class Mammalia; order Rodentia; family Geomyidae; genus Megascapheus; species Megascapheus bottae. The sequence goes on from NC_143515.1 coordinate 19,113,040, forward strand.
GCCTCAGTCTCCCCTAAACCGATGTATAAGCAACTGACAATTTCCTGTTAAAAATAATAGTTCTATACTAGGTCTTCTTCATAAGTATGTGCTTGTCAGATTATTATAAAACACCCAAAAGAACTGATGGTCATGGATAAAGCCATAATGTACTTCTGGGACTGAAGAACTTCAGATGGGGCTGCAACTTGGTGATAACCTAATTATTCCTGATTTGAACATATGTGCACGTAATTTTTCTTCCTTGTGTTATATGACAATACATTTTCACACATTGAGTCGTTGTGCTAAAATAAGTGCTCCTTACACAATCTCAAAGAACCCTTTCCACTCAACATTCCTCAGTAGCATGAGGCCCCAAAACCACCCCTGTACTCCTGCTGCTGGAGCATTCATCCTTCCTGTTTCTGAGGATTTACAGTGACATAAGGAACCTTGGGAGAAACAGTGGATCTTCGTTGCAAGGGCAAAGAAGCTTTGGGTACAGAACTCACTGGAAAAAGCTCCTCTCCTAGAGTCTTTATCACCTAAGGCAACACATGTTTATTGGCTCTGAAGTGGCAGGCCAAACCCTCTCTAGAACCCACAGAAAGCCTGACCTGTGGTACCTAAGAGAGACAATATAGACATCTCAAAATGCTCATACTGATTTAATACTCAAACAGGTGATAAGATTCTAATCAGAGAGCCAAACATACAGACACTCTCCTGTCCAAGAAAGCATAAGTATTAAATACACACCCAGTGATAATATGGCCTATATTCTTCTGCATGAATGACCTAAGGTACACTTCATTCTCTTCTTATAGCTTTTTCTCCAAGTACGCCCTGATTTGGTGCAGACTTTCTACATACCAACTTGGAGGACAAACTTCAGTCCTTAGGAGATGGACTATGTGGACACAGAGGAAGCAGGGATAGAGGCAAGGCTAGGTTTCCAGCCTCAAAACCTAGCACAGAGTGGTTTTCCACAAAGGTCAACAAGCCACCTGTGCATCCCACATGTGCCTGGTTCTTGCAGGGTTTTCATTCAAGCCTATGGGACTCCTTGTTGGTAATAGCACCCCATCAATCTCTAATCAATCTCTACTGTTTCTACATAGACAGTGGGGTTTGTTTGCCATCTAATGGACTTTCTGTGGCTTTGCATCTCACAGAATTTTAGAGACTGAATCTCAGTAACTCTTGACAATGGATCTTTCCACTTACTTAAGAAGCTGGATCTGTTTTTCTTACTCACCAGGAAGGATTCTGTAGGAAAGAGCAAATGGTGCTTCCTCTCAGTAATTCAGACATCTAGTTGTGGAAAAAAACAAACAAACTGTTAATCAATATTCAATTTAGGAGAAGACAATAGTCACAAGACAGTTAAGGGCTGGATAGTGTGATCCATGAGAGATGGACAATACTGTGGTTTTGGAAATCTTCCCTAAGTGCTGGGCACAGTGGCTCATGCCTGTAATCCTAGCTACTCAGAAGGCTGAGATCTGAGGATCAAGGTTCAAAGCCAACCCGGGCACAAATGTACCTTGAATCTTATCTCCAATTAACCTCGAGAAAACAAGCAGTGTAGCTTAAGTGTAGCTTGGCTCAAGGGTAGGGCGGTAGCCTTGAGCTGAAGAGCTCAGGGACAGCTCCAAGGCCGAGTTCAAGGTCCATGACCCACAGGAAAAAAAAAAGAAAAGAAAAGAAAATGCCCAATAATGTAAGGTGTAATGGAGGGGTGGGGGTTGAAGCTATAGTCTCCTGTTCTGAAGATGCCAGGAATGCATCATTGTTCCAAGACCAAAACCTGCTTCAAAACTTGTTCTTTGTTTATGTAGGCATTCACAGCTATGAACTCTGTTCCAACTATAGCTTTTGCTACATTTAGTAAATTCAGGTGTCGTTGCGTGCATTTTCATTTGTCATAATATTTTATAATAGGACTTTTGATTGCTACTTTGTCAAATTTTGAAAATAAATGTGGGAGGTTTTGTCCTCTTTTTTGTGAGCTTTGTAGTTTTCATTCCAACATTGGTTCACAATTTCCTTCTACTTGATTTCCTCTCCTTATATTTACCAAGATCTGATGTGGCTTATCACAGAGAATGTTCCATGTGTATTTGTCAGAAGAAGAAAAAGTGTGTTCTGCTTGTGGTGTAGAATGGTCTGTATATGTACTTCTTTTCGGCAAAAAAATTTAAATAAAGCTAGTTGCTGTGGCTCATGCCAGTAATCTTAGCTATTCAGGAGACTGAGATCTGAGGATGGAGGTTCAAAGCCAGCCTGGACACTAGCTAGTGAAACTCTTATTTCTAATTAATCACTAGAAAATGGGAAGCAGGTCTATGGCTCAGTCCAAAATGTGTCTCATACAAATCTAGTTTAATAAGATTGTTTAAAAAGCACCTGATTGTCTGGAGTTGACTGCACATATCCAAGTCTTTAACTGTGCCAACCAAGATCTGAGCTCTTATTTAATGGAGCTGTAACCAAATAATGCAAATTCAGATCTAGATCATCACCTCATATGAAAACAGCAGATAGAACTACAGTCCCAAATGACATGACACTAAAAAAATCCTATTGTCTTTCTGCACTCTGACTTGCCTTTATCACAGAATCTGATGATCTAAACAAGCTGTGCAATTATAGGAGGAACAGCTTGGTCTGCTGCAGTGTGGCATGAAGAACAGCTCTGTGACAGCTTACTGCAGGATGGAGTTAATCAGGACAGAATTCAGAGGAATCATCTCACTACTCAAGCACAAGAAACCACAGTGGAACACTGATTCACACAGAAGTCTAACAACTATGGAAATGAAGGCTTGGGCAGCAACTTGATAATGGTAGAAAAGACATGAGTCCCTTCTGTTTCAACATGATGAGTTAGATTATTTGACCTCATTATCTCAAGAAAGATGCAGTGTTTCTGTCAAGTTCTTTCTGCTGATTATATATTTCTCTAATCCCTATTTCTTTTCCAGGGTAGGGAGACACTAGCCTAATCTTGCAACATACAGAACTGTGATCTGCATAGCAAACTGCTCATTCTTACTTTGCTATTGTAAGATAAGCAGCACTTTCATTTATTGTGGAATTGGTTTGCTTTCTAATCATCTTTCTGTGACACTGCAACTCATAGAGTTTCAGAGATTAGAGCTCAGTAGTTGACAATCTCCACTTTTACTTGTGATGCTTTTTTTCCTCACTGTATCTTGTAGGTCCTTTCCATCCATCTCCAGAATGGATTCTGTAGGGAACATAAAACAATCCTTCTTCTCCATAATTGATACATCGAGTTCAAGATGAAAATGTAAAAGACAACCTGAAATTCTTAAAAATATTCATCACAAGATATTTAAAATGGGCTACTAAGATATATTTGGAAAGTTAATAACATGGTTTTAGAAAATATTCCTGAAGAACTCTAGGGCCTAACATCAGGGTGGGTGGGATAAAAGACGAGGTCTCCTATTCTAGCGCTGTCAGGGCAGCATCTGATCTCCTGTGTCACAAACCTCCCAGAGCTAACTCAGATAGGCATATCTGCTGTGTCACTTGCACATGGTAGCACTGAGGCCACCAGACATGTGGATCAATAGCAGCTATTGTAATCCAGGGTATAACCTAGTGATTGATCACCTTCATCTTTTAGAACCATACCTGCCACAGTGTTGTGAAATGAGGACGGCATCCATCTCCCTAATTTCTGTCTGAGGTACACTTTTCTCTTTTCAAATTGAGCTCAAGTGGTCTTGTGTCCTTCCTTTGCTTGAAAGTGTTTTAATGGAGCCTCTTTCATATAGGAAAACTACCAAATGTTGAAGTATTGATTTGCTACTGCCAAGATATTTCCTTCCAAAAGGTTTCTATAGGACTGTTACATTTTAATTGTACTCTTTATGAAATATATTTGTATAGAAATGGCAAAGTTCACAATTGTTTTCTTAAACAAAAGTAGAATAATTTTTCTTTGGTCTAGCTTTTGCTCATTGCTACTATGAGAGCATAATTGATATTATATGTTAATGAACAGCAACATTCTACAACCCCTTCTTTTTTGTATATTGAAATGTGGTCACACTCTCTGTTGGTGGTCACACTCTGAACTCAGATTGTTTTGTATTTGTATGTTGGAACTTTAAATCTCATTCTGAGCCCAGGTTGGCCTTGAACTCCTTGTGATCTTCCCTTCCCCCACAATGTGGGTTTTACAGGTGTCCATCTCCCCTGCTTATGATAGCTTAAGACTGGTATAGTTAAAACATTCAATATACAGTACAGCATATAAGTGTTGGCCATTATCATTGTTTTAAGTTGTCAACAATTTATTTTCAGTATGCATGTGCACATTTTATTTGCATTTTAAAGGATTCTGGTGCTTTACAATCTAAAGTATATAAAACATAAGATCAACTGTGTAATGACAAAATTATATTTATTTTCATGTAGATCTGTGGTAAAATATAAGCCGAACGTATATGACTCCTTGAGTGAAATCCCCAGATCCAAGACATACACATACACAGAAACACACACACACACACACACACACACACACACACACACACAGGGTAGGGAGGCAGAAGAGAAGGCATGATGAGAGGGAATTGGAAAGAAAATGATTGTTTTTTTTTTTATTAAAGTGATTTGAATGAGATTTCTTAAGGACATTTAGTATTACATTTTCATTTTTAAATGCATTGAATAGAGTTTATCCATTTTAACTCTGGATAGATTGTAAGTATTTGAAACTAAGTGGTCAAGTGCTCATTGGCTTCTCCCTTAGGATAATGCTCTCCTGAATGCACCCTCATCCTGCAGAGGAATACATGGCCAGTAAAGGAAGAAAACAATAGTACAGGAGAAACGAAATGAGTGTCTTCACATTACCAACATTATACTACTTAATATAGATCACTAAGAATAAATCATGAGTGCTAAACCAAACAGCATGAGTATAGTTTCCACAAAGTCAGCTTCAATTATTTTTCTTACACTGTGTAAACAAACTATAGAAAGTTCATCTGAAATTTCCTCTTAGCTCTACAAACATCAGGTCTCACTGGTCCATGCTCCTAAAGGTTTTGCTATAATTTCTTCCTCTGACACTGAATGAATGAATTTACAACTAGGCAAGGGAAGCAGGTAGTTTCCTATTCAAAACTATAGCACTAGGACAGCAGTTGAGTCCAATAAGTAGGTAGTATTGTATTTTCATGCTCAGAAATAATTCTGAAGATAGTTAAAATTATGCTCCTAGCTTATTGCCACTGAAACGGTCTGGAATCCCAGGGAACATGGTGAAATCCAATCGTGATGAGCCACAGAGAATGGTCTGGCATCTACAAAAAACAGTTCAGTTAACTATTTCCATCATTGTGCAGAGCTCTGCCTAGGCCTGCAGGAGGTAGAGGCCAGTTCTCCATGGATAGCAGGCTGGGGAGGAGAGTCTAGGTCCTTCCACCATCTCCACTGATCTTCAAGTAATGAGAGGGAAGCTCATGGCTCTGCACAACTATTGGGAGAATTATTATTTCTCACCAGTCACTTATTTACTACCAATAAGAATGGGTGGATATTGTTTTATATCACACAGCAGAACATTTAACTTGACAAAGAATGGAGATTTTTCCAAGGCAAAAGGAAACTCTAGAATTTGCTGACCTTATCCTCACATTTTTTGGTCAGACAGGTTTTACAGAAGTGCCAGTTAATGCTGCTTTGGGAATTTTCCTCAGTCTAACAGGTAGAATCTACAAATGCTGATCCTAGAGGACAAGATCTCATGGCCTATCACTGACACACGACACATGAGCAGGCAGCAGTGGGACCAGAGACTATACCTTCAGACTTTGTCTTCACTTGGGCAGAAGTAAGTGGGTATCTTAATTCTGGTCTCTGGAGCCTATGATCAAACTCTCACGTTGTTGGCAGTCTCATGAGCTACACCTTCAATCCCTCTCTATGAAATTCTCAGGTGAAATTAGTCTGAAACTTTGTCACAGTCCTGACATAGACCCCAGGATAAACGCAATAATGATTCTGTCACTGGTTTTAAAATACCTCACTAGTAAAATCATTCATTTTCTTTTGGTGTGTAAATTCATGTGATAGCATAATTCAGAATCGTTGAGCTATAAACTATGTTCCCTTCTTAAGAAGGGAATATTAAGTCTTATTGAACTTAAGCATGAAAAAAAAACTATGATATAAAAAACATAAATCCTCTCTTTCTAAACAAAACCATGAAGTGACTTTCGAAGCCTAAATGCCTGTGAGAACACTGTCAGAATGTGAAGTTATCAGGAGGAGCAGCTGGGGCAGCCCAGCCTCTCACTTCTGCTTCCATGGGAGGTTTTTGTTATGACTTGTATTACTGTGGGAGGCAAATCATTATACTGTTGACAGTAATAAGTGGCAGCATCTTCAGGCTGCAGGCTGCTGATTGTGAGAGAGTAATCTGACCCAGATCCACTGCCACTGAACCTGGTTGGGACTCCATCTTCCAAATTATCTGTAGCATAGATCAGGGGCTTAGGACCTTTCCCTGGATGTTGCTGGTACCAGGCTAAAGCATATCCAATGTCCTCACTAGCCCTGCAAGTGATGGAGACTGTTTCTCCTAGAGACGCAGCCAGGGAAGATGGAGACTGGGTCATCTGGATGTCACACCTGACTCCTGTGTGGAAACATGAATACAAATATCCATATTATTAATCAAGTTTTAAGAAGGTTTCCCTAATGAGGAAAACATCATAGATCACATCGAGCTGAGTTATTCCTTAGCATGGTCCTTCTTACCTGGGATCCAGATCAGAAGGAACCCCAGGAGCTGAGCAGGGGTCCTCAGGTCCATGCTGGGTGCTGACTGGACTGACTGCTGCAAAGGGGAAGCAGCAGTCTATGAAGAAGTGCTGAGGGCAGTGGGCTGTGCTGTTGGCCATGCAAATCAGCAGCCACTGGGTAGGGATAAGCACAGAGGTCCAGCTGCCTCATCTCAGTGACTGCAACCATTCTGAGTCTCAGCGGACCTAGCTCATCAACAGGATATGTTGAGGACACGGAAGAGAATCACCATGATGCTTTCCTGTGGGTTGATCAGGTCAACAATCCCTTTGAGAATCAAATTTCTTTCTTTCTATTTCTTTATTTGAGACAAGACCTGTCCACTAAAGTTTAGTTCCAGAAATTAACAGAGACATTTTGCACAAATTTGGCACAATTTTCTATTATCCAGAAGAGCAAGTGTTGGAATTTCTCTGATTCACTGATAATATCTGTGTGGTGACTTAACAGCACTGTAATGAAATCCATAGAGGTGAAATAGGAAAAGGAATCTGTTACATTGATAACAAAATACTTCATCTCCTGTATTGTACTACTCAACCTTCTTTATTTCCTGAATTTCTGACCTGCAAAAGCAAGTTCTAAACAATCTTTTTTTTCCAACTGAGCTTGTGTATGCTTTCAAATGTGCATGCTTGTGGTCCTCATATTATTCTTTCTGGGTTTTAAATGTCTTTACCCAAGCTACTGTGTTTAGAAGCAGAGATTATCCTTGAAAAGGAAAATAAATTCAAGTTATTTCAGGAGTCTACTGTGCTGGCTCAAGCTGTATATCCCCCCTTCAGTTGGTGGTCTCTTCTAGTTACTAAGAGAACATTGTGCTCCATACCTGGGTTAAAGTTACTGGGCCAAGCAGTGTGAGTAAAACCCTAAAAAGGAAGATCATATTCTTGATATCCATGAAGAGTGTTTTGTATCCGGCAGATTTAGGAGCAATGGTGAGGAGAGGTGTTTGTGTACAGGAGGAAGAAATAGCATTGTTGACTACATGGAAGATGCTAACCTGGAGTGACGCAAGAGGACACCCATATGTGTGCGATTTGCCTGTGCAGTTGTCAGGGCAAAGGAAGTCACTACTGCATGGGTGCAAATTGTCTCATCTTATCAGCATTACCACAGTCTGAGGAGTGTGTAAACAAATGTGGGGGGGGACAGGGAAGGAGGTGGGGTTTAATATGCCAGTAAAAATGGAAGTGTCACCAGGAATTTCCCATGTTCCAGAAGAACTGTTGATCACATGGCTAAAACTAAACTATGAAGGATAAAGTTAATAATCTTACTCTTGAGGTAAAAAAGTGTAAACTAATTAGATAAAAATTTTGCCCAACTTTAGTGACATATTCATAGATTTTATACAGATTATGTATGGAAAAAGGAAAATAATAGATTTTTGTCTAAGATTTTATTTAATTATAACCTTAAGTTGTGGACACAAGTGGAGAAATCCTCATAAATTCACATATGTGTATGTAAACATACATACATATATATGAATGTGTGTATGTAAGAATACATGCATGTATATGAATAGATGAAGATATGTGGATTGATAATTTTTCCTAGCCTAGAGTAATGACTCTCTAATTTCAATAACAGAAAAAACTACCACTAAGGGACATCCAAGCTCTTCTCTCATAAATGAAACTAGTGACTCTTGCAGAAATAATTGATACTTTATCAAAAGTAGAAGAGCACAATGAGTTTGGACCATTTTCTGCCACTAACTATGAGTTGCTCATGAATGAGGAGAAGGAAAAGGTGGAGAGAATTCAGCAAACTAGACATGCCAACTGGCTGATTCTGACACATTTTTGAGTATTAAATAAAAACTAATATACTCCATTAAATAAATTGTAAATCCTTGGATTAGTAGTGATATTTTTTAAAGAATTTATTAATGTTGATTTTTACATCATATTTTAAATGACAAGTTTAACAAACAAGTGTTCAAGGAGGGAATCTCTATTTACAATCACTGGGACTTAGTATTTAGAAAATCAAAATTAGGCTAAGGTTTTGTATGTCATAGAAATATATTTATTTAAGAAATAAAACATTATGTCTATACAGTCATAGGTTTTTATGTCTATATACTTATGTTTATATTTCCATTACCATGTCCATAGCTTTGGGTATGCAGTTATTGAGTACTCACTCTTGTACTCTTTGGATTTAGTAGCCACATACGAAGGATACCATGCGCCTTTTGTTCCTTAGGTCTTGACTTGTCTCACTCAAGATGATTCGTTCTAGATTCATCCACTTCCCTGCGAATGCCATTATTTTATCTTGTCTGTTGGCTATGTAGAATTCCATTGTGTATATATACCACATTTTCTGTATCCATTCATCTGCAGTAGTAGGGCATCTGGCTCATTCCCATCGCCTGGCTATTGTGAATAGTGCAGAGATGAACATAGCTGAGTAGGAGTCCTTATAATATCTTGGGTCATGATGTTTAGGATAGATGCCCAGAAGTGGTATGGCAGGATCATAGGGAAGGTCAGTTTTCAGTTCTTTAAGAAACCTCCACACTGCTTTCCAGAGTGGCTGAACTAGTCTGCATTCCCACCAGCAGTGTAGTAGGGTTCCTTTTTCTCCACAACCCCGCCAGCAACTGTCATTGTCTGAGTTCAAAATCTTGGCCATTCTTGTTGGGGTAAGGTGGAATCTTAGGGTTGTTTTGATTTGCATTTCCTTTATTTTTTTTGCCAGTCCTGGGCCATGAGATCAGGGCCTGAGCACTGTCCTTGGACTTTCTCAAGGCTAGAGCTCTACCACTTGAGCCTTAGCACCACTTCTGGCTTTTTTCTGTGTATGTGGTACCAAGGAATTGAACCCGGGTCCTCGTGCATGCTAGGCAAGCACTCTACCACTAGGCTAAACTCCAGGCCTGCATTTCCTTTATGACCATAGATGATGAACATTTTTTCATATGCTTTTCTGCCATTTTAATCTCTTCTTCTGATAAGTCTGTCTTTAGTTCCCTTGCCCATTTAGTGAATGTTTTATTGAGTTTGGGGGGGGATTAGGTTCTTGAGTTCCCTGTAGATACTGGATATTAAGCATTTGTCAGATGTATTGTTGGTGAATATCTTTTCCCAGTTGGTTGGCTGTCTCTATACTTTTGCGACTATGTTTTTATCTCTACAGAAAATTTTATTTTTAGGTAGTCCCATTTATTCTGTCTCTCTCCAATCTGTTGTGACCCTGGGATTCTCTTCAGGAAACTTTTGCCTATGCCTATGAGTTCCATTGTCTCTCCTACTTTATCATGTAGCAGTTTCACAGTTTCTGGTCTGACATTGAGGTCTTTGATACGCTTTGAGTTAATGCTTGTGCATGGAGAAAGTCTAGGGTCAATTTTTATTTTTCTGCATGTGACTGCCCAGTTTTGCCAGCACCAATAATGGAATAGGCTGTGTTTGTATCACTGTATATCGTTGGCTCCTTTGTCAAATACAAGTTGACTATAGGTATGTGGTTCTATTTCTGGATCTTCTATTCTGTTCCACTGATCGTCTGGTCTGTTTTTGTGCCAATACCAAGCAGTTTTTGTTATTATGGCTCTATAGTAGAGTTTGAAGTCTGGTATTGTAATACCACCAGCATTGCTCTTTTTGCCTAGAATTGTTTTGGCTATTCTAAGTCTTTTCTTATTCCATATAAATCTTTGGATTATATCTTCTATTTCCATAAAGAATGTCTTTGGGATTTTGATGGGGATTGCATTGAATTTGTATATCAATTTTGGCAGTATAGCCATTTTCACTATGTTGGTTCTCCCTAACCATGAGCATGGGCTGTCTTTCCATTTCCTACTGTCCTCCTTAATTTCTTTCATTAGGCTTTTATAATTTTCATTGAATAATTCCTTTACATCTTTGGTTAAGTATATACCTAAGTATTTTATTCTCTTGGGGGCTATTGCGAATGGGATCATTTTCTTGATTTGGCCTTCTGTTTGTGTATTGTTGGTGTACAAGAAGGCTACTGACTTCTGAAGGTTGATTTTGTATCCTGCCACTTTGCTAAAGTAGTTTATTAATTCTAGAAGTTTGGGAGTGGAGTTTGTTGGGTCACTCAAGTAGAGGATCATGTCATCTGCGAATAGGGGTAGTTTAATTTCTTCTTTCCTTATATGGATCCCTTTGATGTCCTTTTCTTGCCTTATTGCTTGGGCTAAGCGTTCCAGTACTAGTTTGAAGAGAAGTGCAGAGAGTGGGCATCCCTGTCTAGTTCCGGATTTAGTATAATACTGGCTGTAGGTTTTTCATATATGGCTTTCACTATTTTGAGGATTGTACCACTTATTCCTATTTTTCCTAGGGCTTTCAACGTGAATGGATGTTGTTTTTGTCAAATGCCTTCTAAGCATCCAGAGAAATTATCATATGATTCTTATCCTTAGCTCTATTGATGTGATGTATTACATTGATTGATTTGCCAATGTTAAACCTGCCTTGAATCTGTGGGATGAAGCCTACTTGATCATAGTGTATGATTTTTTTAATTTGTTTCTGGATTCTGTTGACCAATATTTTATTGAGGAATTTTGCGTCTGTGTTCATTAGAGAGATAGGTCTGTAGTTTTCTTTTCTTGTTGGGTCTTTCCCTGGTTTGGGGATGAGAGTAATATTAGCTTCATAAAATGAGTTTGGTATTGCTCCTTCTGTTTCTATTTCTTGGAAGAGTTTCAAGAGTATTATTTCATCTTTAAATGTCTTGTAGAATTCCGCAGTGAAACCATCTGGACCTGGGCTTTTTTTAGTTGGCATTTCCCTGATTGCTTCCACAATTTCGTTGTAAGAAATTGGTCTGTTCAACTTGTTTACCTCAGGGTTGTTCCGTGTGGGTAGCCTATATTTATTTAAGAAATCATCCATTTCTACTAGATTTTCTTGTTTCTTTGAATATAGGTCCTGGTAGTACCTATTCATTATGGACTAAATTTCTTGGAAATCAGTTGTGATTGTTCCCATGGGGTCTCTAATCTTGTTTATTTGAGTCTCCCCTTTCCTTTTTTTGATTAATCTTGCCAGGGGTCTGTCTATTTTGTTGACTCTTTCAAAGAACCAAATTTTTGATTTATCAATTTTGTGTATAGTAGATCTTATTTCAATCTCTGAAATTTCTGGTTTTATTTTTGTTATTTCTGTCCTTCTAGTTGTTTTAGAATTAACTTTTTCTTGCTCCTCTAGGTGTTTCATTTTTTTTAGGTTATTTACATGCTTGTATTCTGTCTTTTTAATATGGGCTTCTAGTGCGATAAATTTGCCTCTTAGAAATGCCTTTGCTGTATCCCATAAGTTCCTTTGTGATGTTTCTTGATTCTCATTACATTCAAGAAAGTTTTTAATTTCATTTCTGATCTGATCTGTTACCCAGGAGTTATTCAGAAGTGTGTTGTTCAGTTTCCAAGTGATTGAATGATTTTTGACTTTGACTGCATTGTTTAGAATTAGTCTGACTCCACTGTGGTCTGATGGAATGCATGGGAATATACCAGTCTTCTTGTATCTGCTAAAGGTTTCTGTATGAACTATTATATGATCTATTTTGGAGTGTGTTCCATGTGCTGCTGAGAAAAATGTAAAAAGTTTTGCCGTTAGTTGGAAGACTCTGTGTATATCTGTTAAGCCCAGCTGGGCTATTGTGTCATTTAAGTGGATGATATCTTAGCTTAACTTTTGTTGAGTTGATCTGTCATTTGTTGAGAGTGGTGTATTGAGGTCTCCCACTATGATTGTGTTTGAGTCTATCTTGTAATTCTAAGAGAGTTTGTTTGACGAATTTGGGTGCTCCCATGGTGGGGGAGTAAATGTTTATAACTGTAATATTATGGGCATGGATTGTACCCTTTAGTAATATGTAATGGCCATCTCTATCTTTATGTACTGATTTTACTGAGAACTTAATTTTGTCGGAGATTAAGATTGCTACACCTGCTTTTTTGCATGGTGCATTGGAGTGGAAAATTCGTGTCCATCCTTTCACTTGGAATTTGTTTCTGTCTTTGGCAGTGAGGTGGGTCTCTTGGAGGCAACATATGGATGGGTCTTATTTCTTAATCCAGCCTGCTGCTCTGTGTCTTTTGATTGGATTGTTCAGCCTGTTCACATTTAGGGCGATTATGGAGAAGTGGTCAGTGTCCATTGTCGTTATTTATTTTTACTTCTAAGTTTCTTTCTCTCTCTTTTTCCCCTTTTGTGTTTAGTGAATTACAGATGTTTGCTTCTTGATGGGGGTTCTTGATGTTCTACAATTTGTTCTTGATTAATTGGTATTTTTTTGAAACGCTGGTTTAGTGTGCATGTATTCATAAAGCTTCTCTTTGGAGTGAAATATTATTGTTTCTCCCTCAAATGTAAATGCTAGTTTTGCTGGTTTATCAGTCTGGGCTGGCAATTGTTGGTCTTCAGGGCATCAATGATGTTTTCCCAAGCTTTTCTTGCATTTAGCATTTAGATGTTGCATGGAGAGATCTGCCGTGATTTTAATTTTTTCCCATTGTAGTATAGCTCCTTCTTTGTTTTTGCAGCATTTAAGATCAATTCCTTGTTATTCGGGTCTAGTGTCTTTACTATGATATGTTCAGATGAGTTCCTTCTAGGATCTTGCCTGTTTGGAGTCCTGAAACCTTCAATAATGTGAGTATTTTCCCTTTTGAGGTTGGGGAAGTTCTCTGCTATGATTTTGGTGAATAGGGGTTGAATTCCTGTCTCCTGAAATTCTGCACCCTCTTCAATCCCTATTATACGAAGATTACACTTCTTTGTTGCATCTCTTTGTTGGATTCTGACTGATTTTTCCAAGGTGGCGATTCTCTGTTCCAGCTCTTGGGTTTTATCTTCCATTCCTGATGTTCTATTCTCCATCTCAGTCAATCTGCTACTTAATGCCTCCATTTTTGATCATGTCTGCTGAGAGGGTATTGAACTCTTCCACTTCTCTTTTGAATTCGAAGAGTTCCTTGGAAATTTCTTGCTTTTGTTTTTGGAATTCAGCCTTCATTTCCAAAATCTGCTGCTTGATTTGAGTCATATTTCATGTCTATTCAGGTGTCACTTCTTGGGATGGTGACATCTCTGGTCCCTGCGCTCTTGTTTCACTTTGGGCTTTGTGTGGAACTTTGATTATTTATGTATGTAGTAATTCGTCTTTGTGTTCTTCTAGGCATCGAGAACTCTTGTTGTAGTTCGCTCTGTGGTTGGTAGGTGGCGGTCTTTACTTGGATTGGGACTGGTGGTTCTCAGCCAAATTGATTCCTCTGCTGACTAGGTCAGAGTTTGCAGTTTTTGCAGGTGTTCGGCAGGTTCCCAGAGGCTGTGTGCCACTGTACAACTAGCTCTCAGCCCAACCAGTGGCCTCACAGTGGGCCGTGGGATGGGTCTCCGCGCTTCAGTCTCAAGGGGCTGGGCAAATGGTTGGTTTTCCTGCGCTGTTTCCAGATGTGGGCCCGCAGCCAAGGGTCTGGAGTTTGGGAATTTCCAAGAGCTCTCAGGTAGGCCAGCTGATGTCCTCTCTGTTCCCAGGGGCAGGGCCCAGCAGAGGACTTGGGCTCCTCCAGAAAGGCGGAGCCGAGCCTTTCTGCTTCTCAGAAGGCGAGCTTGGCTACTGATCGGCCCTTCAGTTCCCTGCTGTGTTTCCACTGCTTTCTCCAGGAGTCTGTGACTGTGGGGGGCCCCTTGGTGCTGTCTTGCTGGGGTTTCCCTGCTAGAGGGTGCCCTGCTGGCTCAAGATTTGAGTGGGACAGATGCTGGTTCCCAGACTCCCTCAGACCCCACCCATTGTTGTAAGGCAGGGTCTCAGCACACCCCCCCACTCTCCAGACCCAGTGGCCTGGGAGAGAACTGCTGGGAGAGTGGGGGCTGGGACACATCCACCTCCCTTGGTGGGGTGCTGGGTCTGAGCGTCTGCCCACCTGTCAGTCTCCAGTCAATGGTCTGTGGGAGGGGGCTGTTGAGGGAAGGGACAGGATTCTAAATTCCTTGCCCCCCTGCCCTTGCCAGTCTTTCTCAGGCAGGGTGGGGGCAGTTCTATAGCTTGGCACCAGCTCTGCTTTCCCGATGGGTTTGGGGTCCCACTGGACTACCTGCTGGGCTACTCACTGCTCTGCATTTGGCTGTGGGTGCTGCACAGTGTTGGGGATTCATTCATTCCCCTCTGATCTCCGCTGCTGCCTGTGGTCCGCGTCTGGGTTCCCCTGCTTGCTGTTCTGGTCTGTGCTGTTTCCTGTGTCTGGCTTCTGCTGCTGGCTTCTGCGGTGGTCAGGGCTACCCAGCTCAGCGCCCTCCGCCAGCCTCTGCTTTTCCAGGAGAGTGGTGGTAGAAGGGTCTTCCAGTTCCCGAATTCTTTGAGAAAGTTGGATGTAAGCTTTATCTGGATTTATTTTCAGGTTTGAGTCCCCCGTTGCTTCTTGATTTTGTTGTTGTGGATTTCTTAAGGTATTTTGCTCGTGGAACTCCCTGGTTCTCTCTTTTTGTGGGAGAGAGCTAGGCAGTGTCCCTATTGTCTCGGCGCCATCTTCGGGTCCAGTAGTGATATTTTGATGAGGGATGCAATATTCATAAACCACCAAAACCACAGATCCTCAACATTTCAAAGGGGAAAACCAATCAGGAAGTAGAGAAATCCAACAGCAATCACCTTAATCTAGAATTGAAATGAAATAATCAGTGATTCAATCCTTGGTCCTCCATACAGGCAGTATGAGAATAACACAGCAGCACTCTTGGACTTTGCTCACATGTATTCATTATTGAAAATACCTTGAGGGGAAAAATCCATAAACCTTTTTGTAGAGACATTCAATCTTGTAATCAATCTACAAGAAAATCGTGTCCAATAATTTATTTAATAAAAACCTATTTTGGAGAATGCAAAAAGAGAAATCACCAAAAATTCACATATCTATCTATGTGCAATTATGTGCATGTTTATCCATACATATATATTAATAAATGAAAGGATTCATGGATGAATAATTTTTCCAATCCTAGAATAATGATGCTCTAGCTTTGATAACAGATAGTACTACCACTTAATGGTTCTCCAATCTATTATCTCATAAATTAAACCAATGATTATTGCAGAAATAATTGATTTATTAAAAACAAGATAAGTGCAAGATAATTTTGGAGTTTAAGCCCTAGACTAGCAAAAAATAATGGTGCATACAAATATACATAATTCTGATTATCTTAAGTTAACATAAAATAACTAAATGCCTCCAGTCCCAGTATAATTTCGCCATTCTCTGCTTATTTATGTCAGAGATTTTTTGGCTTTTCTCTTTTGGTTCTGGGATCCAACCTAGGATGTTGCACTTGCTAAGCAAACAATTTGCCACTGAGCTACAGCCAAGCCCTTCTGGAAGGGATTTTAGTCTTTACTTCACCTGAGAAGAAAGAACACCTGGAGAGGGAGCCTGGTACTGATATCCAAAGGACAAAATTTGCCATTGGATGAGGAGACTTTGGGGAAGTGATTAGTTCATTTGAGGTGGTTTCCCCTGGAGGGTTAAAGCTGCTCTCATGGAGTAAATCAGTTCTCATCCTAGTAACTTATTATAAAATGAAAGCAACCATATGTTTGGCCACCTCAACTTGCAGATGGTTCTTTTTCTATTGTGACACAGACTATTCAAACCCCATCTGAGTACAGACAGATAAGGATATTGCACTAGGAATTTCTGCATCTAAAATTGTGAGTTAAATAAAACTCTTTTTTAATTCAAATCTTAAGTCAGTTACTTTGTGCTAAAAAGGGACTGATGCAGGGTGTATTTTATGTGTTTGTGTGTATGTGTGGGAGTGATTTAAATAGAAGAAATGATCTTAAATGATCTAACTGTGAACGAAAAATTATTTCTCTATCTGTGGTACTAATCTACCAAACACAGCTTGCTAATCCTTACAGTGATCATTGATAAACTTTCTGAAGTAGAGATTCATATATGAGATAATTTTGTAAATTTGTATTTATAATGTGCTCTCAGGGATGCTGTTGATGATTCTGAATTCTAGACACATTCTGAGTAGGAAAGAAAATAATACCTCCTCCATGTTTAGTTGTGTTTGCTTTCATTTTATGTCAAGAAGTATTTCTGTTTGAGAAATGTCCTTACATATTTCATGCAAATACTTCTCTTTCCGTGGACTGAGACTGACTAAAACTTATGCTATTGAAGGGATTGAGTCCTGCATTAATTGCCCAGGGTCAAGCAAGACACCAAGAGCACACCAACAAGCTGGACGACATACCTAGGCAATTCCTATCTGGGCTGAAACCACTCTCTGTCCCCAGGTGGTAATAGCCCCTCAAAACCGGTGGATCGTTCCACTGTGGGCCTGACCGTGAACATCACCCTCAGCCCCACGAGACCAGAACCCATTTTGTAACTTTGCTTCCTTGTTAAGCCCTATAGAAGCCTACCCCAAAATCTAGTCCCTAGCACTGTCTCCATTACTTCGGGAAGGTTTTGTCCCCTCACTGTTGCTCAATAAATAGTCCTCGCCTGCTGATGATCAAGTCCTGCCTCTTCCTTTTCCATTCTTCTCCATTTTCCTCACAGCTATGGTTGCAAGTTGTTGACTAGGAAGAGACACAGGTGACAACGGTCTTGGGCAAGGCCTTTCTGGATATATTCTGAGAATTTGGCCATGACCTCACTGGGTCATCAGCTGTGAACTCCTCTCATCTCAGTCTCTTCAGGAAGGCCATTTCCCAGCGTTCCTCTCCCTCTCTGCTTTCCTATGAATATTCTGAATTCAAGGTGACCTGATCTAATTTCGTATAAGATTACAAGCTAGGTTAGACTCAATTCTATCTATTCACAAAATACAAAGACCCTGTGGAAAGAGATGAGAGTGTGCACAATGAGAACTCCATACACATTTCTTGTTTTCAATTCTCTTTTGAATGTTTTATACGTAGTCATACAAAAAGGTTACCCTTAAACATGACAGTTTATATAAGTACAAAGCATCTTGATTTAAGTCACCATTTTGGTCACAGTGCCTCATCCTTCCCAATCCAACTCCTCCCTTCCATACACATTTCCATACATAAAAATAGATTTTAATACACATGAATTTATGACTCTCGGTATGTCCGCATGGTATATGGAAGGCAATCTTCTGGTTAAACTGGTATATATTAAAGTAATATTGGTCACTATGTAACTGTGCCTCTTATATAGTTCCATAATTGTTCTTCTTATTGACATGTTTTCATATTTTATTTTTCTGTATGGTTTTATTTAAACTCAGCTAGAAATACCACTGTGAGATCATGCAATATACAAAAAAATTAATGTCCAAACCTTCCCAACAGGGGCACAAAATCTTTATTATTTTTATCTTTATATTTACTGAAATATTTCCTACATAATCATTACTCCACTCTATTTTCAATGGGAGAAACAAGGATATTGTAAAATTATTATGAATTTGATAGTAGCAATAAGAATTTACCTTTCTGATTATTAAATTGAAATGCATGATGCACTGTTAACAGGTAAGTTGAAATAACTTTTTAATATCTCCTTTCCAGAAGAAAAAAATACTCTGATGATAAGAACTTGATGAATGTTTAAGTTGATGAATTAACTTGTTAATCGATGATCAATCAGATCATTGACCAATATATACAAATACCCACATGTCAAATTGTACTCCAAATACCATTATACCTGGGCAATCAAAAATTGATTTCAAACATTTTTCTTGATTTTTTCCTTAATGAAACTATTTTTTTCAAAAATCTTTTTCACAGGTTATATTGCATCACTTGTTTAAACCTGCTTTGATATAACTAGAATGCTGCTTCTTTATTGAGTGACTGCAAATATTTTAGCAGAGCCTGGGCTTACATGAGTAATGATAATGATTTTTGTAAGTCAGAAGAGGCATTGATGAGTGTGTGCTGCTTAAAATGAGCAAGACAGAGTTAAGGTGTAGTCCTGTCTCAATGACCTTTCTCCTAATACTTTCTAGTGACCTTCAAAGTCTGTTTGTATCTGAGAAGCTGTGTCAGCAGGTGGAAGCAACAGGAGGAGCAGGTGGGGCAGACCAGACTCTCACTTCTACTTCCCTGGGAGGTTTTTGTTACTACTTGTATCACTGTGAGAGAAGCCCTAAAATGTTGTTGACAAAGTAATGCACCCTCTATCTGGTGAATATAATGTAACCCTTCTATTAACTACAATCAAAAATATATGGAAAAAATGTTGTTGACAGTGGTAAGTGGCAGCATCTTCAGGCTGCAGGCTGCTGATGGTGAGAGTGAACTGTGTCCCAGATCCACTGCCACTGAACCTGGATGGAACTCCAGACTCCAAACTATCTGCATTACAGATCAGGGCCTTAGGAACTTTCCTGGGATGCTGCTGGTACCAGGCTAAACTGTGGGAAATGCCCTCATTGGCCCTGCAAATGATGGTGGTTAGGTCTCCTAGAGGCAGAAACAGTTACGATGGAGAGTGGGTCATCTGGATGTCACACCTGGCTCCTGTGTGGAAACATGAATACAAATATGTGCATTATTAATCGAGTTTTAGAAGAACAACTCACAATGGTTCACACTGACCTATGTTATTGCCCAGCATCGTCCTTCCTTACCTGGGATCCAGAGGAGCAGGAGCCTCAGGAGCTGAGCAGGGGTCCTCATGTCCATGATGGGTCATGAGTGGACTACTGCACTGTGGGAGGAACAGCCTCTGAAGAAGTGCTGAAGGCATTGGGCTGTGCTGTTGGCTATGCAGCAGGCTCTGGGCAGGGATAAGCACGGAGGTTCAGCTGCCTCATCTCAGTGACTGCACCCATTCTGAGTCTCAGGGGACCTAGCTCATCAACAGGATATGTTGAGGACACAGAAGAGAATCACCAAGTTGCTTTCCTGTGTGTTGCTCAAGTCAATGATCCCGTTGAGGATCAAAGCTTCTTCTTTATCTGACATCACACTGGTCCACTGGATTGTTATTTCTAGACATTTATAGAAAGCATTCACTAAATACAAATTTGGCACAAGTCTTTATTAAACAAAACAAAAAACTTGGAATTGTTCTGACTCACTGATAATCCTTATGTGGCAACATACCACCAATACAGTCTCATAATGGAATCATTACATGTGAAATAAGAAAGTGGAGCTCTTTCATTGAAAAGAAAATGCCCATACTTCTTTATTCTACTATTCAGCCTTATTTTCTCCTTCATTTTTGTGTGTTTTATCCCAGATGAACAAAAAAGCAAGTTCTTTCAGAGATTTTCTCCTTTTATTCCTGAATTATCATTTTTTGCCAATTTAGCCTTGTGTGTAATTTCAAAGGTCCGTGCATTTGGTCTTCATATTATTCCTTCTGGGTTTTAAACATCTTCCCTTCAGCTACTGTGTTCAGAAGCAGAATTCTCCTTGAAAAGTAAGATAAACTCAGGTTATCTGGAACCTGTTGTGTTGCCTACACTTACATATTGCTTTCACTTGGTGGTCTCTTCCAGTTATTAAGAGAATACCATGCTTCTGAGGTAAAGATAATGGGCCCAAGAAGTGTGAGGAGACCCATCAAAGGGAACATTATGTTGGAATTTGAGAACCTACAGTCTTGGAGCCTGCCACACATGGAAATGTGGCTGGAGGAGGTTACATTGGGGCTTAGAAACAAGAATAAGGAGAGCTGATTGTCCATGCAAGGGAGAAATAACATTGTGGACTCCAGAGAAGCGGCTGAGATGGAGAGGCACAAGAGGACAACCATACGTGTGGCATTTACCTGTGCTATTCTCAGGGTCCAAGATGTCACAACTGTATGGGATGCAAAGTTATCTCATATTATCAGAGTTATCAGAGTCTGAGGAGTATATGAGTGAACATGGGGAGGAGTTGATATAAGTGTGAAGGAATTTCTCTTCATCCAGTAGAGCTGTTAGTCATATAGATAAATTCATGAGGCATAATTAGAGTCAATATTCCTACTCTTGAGTTAAAAAATGTAACCTAATTAGATGAAAATTTTTGTCTAACGTTAGCAATATATTTCATAGATACAATATGGGATATGTGGTGGGAAAAACAAAACACGAAAAAATGCTAAGATTTTATTTAGTGATAACCTATTTTTGTAGAGGTAAGTGGAAAATCAATATAAATTCACATATGTATGTATGTGTGCATGCATGCATGTATATATACATACGTATATATGAATTCGATTATATACATATGAATAGATTAATAAGTACACAAGTGGATCATTTTTCCTAGCCTAGAAGTAATGAAGCTCTAGTTCCAACAACAGATAGCACCATTACTAATGGACTTCTCAGCTATTCACTCATAAAATACCAGTAACCCTTGCAGAAATAATTGATTTTTTATCAAAAAATAGGAAAATAACATGATCTGTTTGGGAAAATTTTGTGCCACAGACTAAGAATTCCTCGTGGATGAGGTAAAAGAAAGAATGAGGGTAAATCAACTAACAAGGAATGCCCACTGGCAAATTTTGAGAGATTTTGAATATTAAATAAAAAACTAATATACCCCAGTAAGTAAATTATAAATTCTCAGGTTTTTTATTATTGTATTTCACTACAATTGAAAGATTTCCCAGTTTTATTGAAATATTTGTTCAAATCTTTCCTCTGTTTCTGTTTCTCTCTTTCTCTCTCTTTCTCTTCCTTTATAATATGTATATGCATTTCTTTCGGTTCTTCATTGTTACCTATAATCTTATGAGGCTTGGAGGTTTGTTTTGTTTCTTTTGGATTACAATTTTTCTATTGATCCCTCAAAAACACTGATTATTCCCCTATTGTCGATTGGAATCTTCATTGGTCTGTGAAGTTTTCAGTGAAGTTTCCCATTCTCAGATTTACCTGTAGCCTTTTTCATATCTCTATTAAGATTTTATTTGTTCCATTACTTTCTTCATATATTCTTTTTATCTCTTTCAACAGAGATCATATACTTCAATAATGTCTAAAAATGATCTGGGAGCATGGCCTAGTGGTAGAGTGCTTGCTAGCATGTATGAAGCCCTGGGTTCGATTCCTTGGTACCACATAAACAGAAAAAAGCTGAAAGTGGTACTGTGGTTCAAGTGGTAGAGCACTAGCTTTGTGCTCAGCCTCTTAGTTCAACTCCAGGACTAGAAAAAATGTCTAAAAAGTATTAATGTCTATAATCCATAATTACTAATCCATAATTACTAAAATCTATTTTCAATTTAGAATTTGAATAAAGATGACATTGGTCTTTTAAAAACCTCTTTATTGTGATCACTGTTTGAATCTCTTAAAGCTTCCCTCTATCTACATAGCAAGACATGCAACAGCAATGGGTCAGGTTTCTTACACATAGCAAGTGTGTCCTGCTTCTTCCAGTTCACTCTGGTGTGTGGATTAAGAGTGCAAAGTGCAGCCATGTCATCTCCCATCCCTTGTCTCAAGACCCCTCTTGGATCTCTGTCATTCACATGGGAGGTGAGCGTTCAGAGAAGAGCTCAGCAAGTGCAGGGTTCCATCATTTCTAGGAAACCTTGGTGAACCCTGGGGGTTTATCTTTTTGGTCCACCATGGCCAACACTTGCACTAGCCAATCTGTGGGCTTTTTCTGATCCGTTCTTGTGGATGACTTCACATTTACTTGAAACCTTAAAGGATCTCAATGCACTCCACACAGCAATTCTCGTCCCTCTTATTTGACAACAAGTGTTAGCCTTCACTGCCATCCACTTGGTGTTACACAGCACCTCTTATAAATGGCCAGGGATGAAGAGAACATTCTTAAGTAAAAGCTCCACTCTTTTTGTTCTTCCTCCCTGCTCTAGCGCTATCTCCACAGCAGACACTTCTCCATGTTTCTATCCTTCTGGAAATTTGGAAAACTGAAACCCTTCTTTTCCTAACTTTATTAGTAAATTAGTTTCTTGGCTCCTTTATTGCTTGTTTCTGCAAATAGGTTGAGGAAATTATTTGAGACACCATAACTAGAAGAATTCTCCAAACTAAATTTAATAGCTAGACACTCAGGAGGGGAGATAATTTAGATGAACAGGTAATTTCCCAAGAAGCTATGACTTCAATCCTGTGTATCAGAGTTATGGAATGATATAACCCCCAAAAGATATTGAAATCTCATGCTTTGTTTTATTTTGCTCAGGGAATTGCAATCATAAGAATTTTAATGTATGACTAAATGCTTCTGCATTTTATACACCAGGCAAGTGTGTGTGTGTGTCTCTCTGTGTGTGTGAGTGTCTGTATGTTTCCTGGGGTTTGAAGTAATGGCCCCACCTGTGAACTTGAGCCACAGTTCCATCTCTGGCCCATTATTTGGAAAAAACATCTCTTGGAGCTTTGAACAATAATCATCATAACTCAGCCTTCTGATTAGCTATAATACAGGAATGATGAATGCTGCTGGCCTCTTGTCCATTCATAAGCCTTACAGAACTCCATGATTTGAGTCTGTACCTCTAAATACAGGGCAAATGTATCTCCCCACATAGTCAGGCATGGAGGGGTTCATACTCGGGCCTGGAACATGTTGGAGGCACTGAATGTCCTGCTGGACAATTGTCCTCAACTACACAACAGGCATGACAAATCTGGTTTACATAGAAATCTTTTCAATGACTTGAAGAGTATAAATCCTATCTGTACCCATTATACTTATCTTCTGAACACAGCTTCCTACACAGCCAGACAGACCTCCCTGGTTTACATGCTGCTGTGCACATGAGGTGATCTTGAAATTTTGAGTTTGTAACACATGCCCAGGAATCCTGCACATGATTCTGAATGCTGAACAAATTCTAAGTAGAAAAGAAAATAATAGTGCATCCATGTTTGCTTGTGTTGCTTTCTATATGACAATTCATCTATTTGAGAAGTATCCCTAACATATCTCATACAAATCCTGCATTTGCCATTGACTGAGGCTGACTGAAGCTCTTGCTATGGGCAATGTCTTTCTGGATATGTTCTGAGAATTGGGCCATGGCCTCACTGGGTCATCAGCTGTGAATTCCTCTCATCATATTCTCAGGAAGGACATTTCCCACCACTCCCTGTCCTCTGCTTTCCCGTGGATATTCTGAATGGAATGAGATCTCTTCAAATCTCAAATGACATGAGAAGCCCTAAAAGACTCAATCCTATTCAGGTGGACAGAGATGAAACAAATTTAATGAAATGAAAGATAGAGAAATGTAGAACTTTATACACGATTTTTATTTTAATTCTACTTTTATTATCTATGGACTTGTACAAAAGTTACCATTAAATATGTCAACTTATAAATACAGTGCTTCATATTCACAGTCAAGTTTTTTACCTTTCTATCCTGTCCTCTATCCAACTCCTTTCTTCCACACACATTCCCATGTATAATTATACATATTAAGTTATTAAATATGAAATCATGGCTATATATGTCCATGAAAGACACTTTTCAGATTAGTCTTGTAAATACTATGACAATAAGGGTAACTATTTTTCTGTACCTTTAATATAGTCCCATAAATTTCCTAAATATGTTCTATTTATTCAAATATATTCATGGGTGTGTAAAATTTTTTATGTGTTTATTTATTTAACTATGTCAGAAGCCTAAGGTGCTTTGACCATTTGAACTCTGAATAACTACCTGAGACTACATTGATCTTATTGTTATAGAAAAATGATGTCCAAATATCCTAAAACAAAATCCAAATTTACATTACTTCTCTTTCCCTGAATCAACTGTTAAATCATTTTTCCATTCTACTTTTAAGAGATGAAATGAACAATGGTATTGGGAAATGATCACCAATTTGACATTAGCATCAAAATGAAATTACTTTTCTAATCATTCGATTAAAATTTTCCATGTGTGGTTCACATGTCAGTTGAAATAAATTTTTCAGAGATCTCATTTACTTAAGAACAAAAATTCCTTGACTACAAGAGATTGATTCATGTTTAAGGTGATGAACCTTCTTGTTTATTACAATGCCTACATCACTGCAAAATGTGTGCACATAAACAAACATCATATTGTAATTCAAATACAATTATTACCTGCAAAACAAACTGTTTTCAAAGGATTCCAGCAACTGTTTATTTTCTATACCAATGATTATTTCAAAAAATCTTTCCCAGGGCTATTTTGAGAAGGTGGCACTAGTTCAATGTGAGTCGTTCTGAGTTCTTGGCAAGATACCAGTTCTAGCATCCTAGGAGAAAGTTCATACTCAAAGATCGATCCTAACTAAGTTTTAGCACCACAGAGATCTCAGTTAGAGAAAAAGAAAACTACAGACCTACCTCACTAATGAACACAGATGCAAAACTCCTCAATAAAATATTAGCCAACAGAATCCAGAAACAAATTTTAAAAATTATACACTATGATCAAGTAGGCTTCATCCCACAGATGCAAGGTTGTTTTAATATTCACAAATCAATCAATATAATACATCACATCAATAGAGCTAAGGATAAGAATCATATGATAAATTCTCTAGATGCAGAGAAGGCATTTGACAAAATACAACATCCATTCATGTTGAAAGCACTAGAGAAAAAAAGGAATAAGAGGTACATTCCTTAAAATAATTAAAGCCATATATGACAAACCTATAGCCAGTATTAGACTAAATGGTGAAAGACTGGATCCATTTACTTTAAAATCAGGAACTAGACAGGGATGCCACTCCTCTTCTCTTCTCCACTTCTCTTCAATATAGTGCTGGAACCCTTAGTCAGAGCAATAAGGCAAGAAAACGACATCAAAGGAATCCACATAGGGAAAGAAGAAATTAAACTATCACTATTGGCAGACCATATGATCAAGTAGAGACTTGAGTTACCTAACAAGCTCCACTCCCAAACTCCTAGAGTTAATAAATCACTTTAGCAAAGTGGCAGAATATAAAAATTAACCTTCAAAAGTCAGTAGCCTTCTTGTACACCAACAATATACAAACAGAATGCCAAACAAGAAAATGATGCCATTTGCAATAGCCCCCAAAAGAATAAAATACTTAGGAATTAACTTAACCAAAGATGTAAAGGAATTATTTAATGAAAACTATAAAAGCCTCATGAAAGAAATTAAAGAGGACACTAGGAAATGGAAAGACAGCCCATGCTCATGGTTAGGGAGAGCCAACATAGTGAAAATGGCTATACTGCCAAAATTGATATACAAATTCAATGCAATCCCCATCAAAATCCCAAAGACATTCTTTACTGAAATAGAAGATATAATCCAAAGGTTCATATGGAACAAGAAAAGACCTAGAATAACCAAAACAATACTAGGCAAAAAGAGCAATGCTGGTGGTATTACAATACCAGACTTCAAACTCTACTATAGAGCCATGATAACAAAAACTGCTTAGTATTGGCACAAAAACAGACCAGACGATCAGTGGAACAGAATAGAAGATCCAGAAATAGAACCACATACCTATAGTCAACTTGTATTTGATAAAGGAGCCAAAGATATACAGTGGAACAAACACAGTGTATTCAATTATTGGTGCTGGCAAAACTGGGCAGCCACATGCAGAAAAATAAAAATTGACCCTAGCCTTTGACATGCACAAGCATTAAAGTGGATCAAAGACCTCAATGTTAGACCGGAAACCATGGAACTGCTACATGATAAATAGGAGAGACACTGGAACTCATAGGCACAGGCAAAAGTTTCCTGAACAGGGAAACAACAGGGTCACAACAGATTGGAGAGACTCGATAAATGGGACTACCTAAAAATAAAAAGTTTCTGCACAGATAAAAGCATAGTCGCAAAAGTAGAGACATCCAACCAACTGGGAAAAGATATTTACCATAAATACATCTGACAAGTGCATAATATCCAGTATCTGCAGGGAACTCAAGAAACTAATTCCCCTCAAACCCAACAAACCATTCACTAAATGGGCAAGAGAACTAAAGAGAGACTTATCAGAAGAAGAGATTAAAATGGAAGAAAAGCATATGAGAAAATGCTCATCATCCTTGGTCATAAAGGAAATACAAATAAAAACAACGGTAAGATACACCTTACCCTAACAAGAATGGCCAAGATTTTGAACTCAGACAATGACACTTGCTTGTGGGGTTGTGGAGAAAAAGGAACCCTACTAAAACTGTTGGTGGGACTTTAAATTAGTTCAGCCTCTCGGGAAAGCAGTGTGGAGGTTTCTTAAGAACTGAAAATTGACCTTCCCTACGATGCAACCATACCACTCCTGAGCATCTACCCTGAACATCATAATCCAAGATATGATAAGGACACCTGCTATGCTATGTTCATCTCTGCACTATTCACAATAGCCAGGTGATGGAAACAATCCTGATGCCCTACTGGAGATGAATGGATACAGAAAATGTGATATATATATATATATATATACCATAGAATTATACATTGCCTACAGACAAGATAAAATAATGGTATTTGCAGGGAAGTGGATGAATCTAGAGTGAATCATATTGAGTGAGACAAGTGAAGACAAAAGGAACACGAGGCACATGGTATCCTTAATATGTTGCCATTAGATCCAAACAATACAAGAGCAAGGACTCAATATTTGCATATCCAATGCTATAGACATATTATTGGAAATATAAACACAAATACATAGAAAAACCTATGACTCTCTAGATATAATGTTTTATTTCAAAAATTTTTATGTATCTATAATACACAAACAAACCCTTAGCCTAATTTTGATTATATTCTAAAAATTAAGTGCCAGTGATTGTATATAGATTCCCTTCTTGAACAGTTATTTGTTAAACATGTCATTTGAAATATGATGTAAAAATCAATGTTAATAAATTCTTTAATAAAAATGTAATTAACAAAAAATAAAATAAAATCGTATTAAATGAAGTAAGCCAGACCCACAGGAACATATGCTCAATGGCTTACCTCATTTGTAATAATTAGTACACATCTAGGGCTTTCCTAGCAGAGGATTACTATAGTACAAAAACTAGGTACAACAGGTCATATAGGATGAGACTAAATGAAAGGATCTCTAGGTTATGGAAACAGGAGCTGTATCTTGTATGATTGTTGTTCTTAATGTACTATGTTATTTCTCTTCTCATTTTTCCCCCTTTGGTTAATCTCATAATGTTACAGTATCTGACTTTGTCACCTGGCACATTGTGTATACATTTATTTGTTTATTTGAAGTAGGAAAGCGAAGGGAGGAAACAAGATGATTGGGAGGGGGTGGAGCAGGGAAATGGGGACAAAAAGATGAGAACGGATATCAATGTGTGAGAAGTAATGGACCTGCTGTCTGGTGAATATGACTGTAACCACTTTATACATTACAATAAAAAAGAGTCCTGTTGCCACACACTTCATAGATACTTCGCTTTTATTTTTTCCTGCAGAGATAGATATACAATGAAACTGAAAATAGAATCTATTTCTTTGGGATGAAAAAGATTGAGTAAATAGATTATTCTGCTGATGATTTAAATATGCTTTTACTGTGAATGACATGATATGTAATTGCAAAAAAACTAGTTCCAATAGTTTTGCCCATCAGTTATATCAGAAACTAATGCATATTCCAAAAATGGTTGTAGCTATAATATAGAAATAAAATTTAGCTTGGTAAATGACAGTGTCATGTGAGTGGTCCTCTTCAGAGGTGGCAGGATTTCATTCATTTTAAAGTGAAGCACTGGTAAAATTGCCCTCTCTAAAACATCATCTACATTAAGATGGAAAGAATTTCCATTCCCTGGTAAAAATATCACTAGGGCTTGGAACAACTCTTCAGAAATTCACACTGCAAAAATATGGAAAGTGTATATTGTGATGATATACTAGTAACATCTGAATGCAGTGAAAAAATATGGACTTCATGATCTAAAATTCCAGAATATATAAATGATCATATTAGTTGAACTAGAGGACGTTGGCTATTCTGCCCTCTTTTCAGAGTTGGCACATTTGCCAACATAGGCAAAAGTTTTACCAGGACATAGACAAAGACATGTGAGCAAAGAGAAATGAGCCGACTTTGGAGGTTCACGAGCCATGATCTCCCATCAGGCCATTTTCTCAGATCGGATTCAGTAGGAGAAAGGTTGGGAGTATAGGGACCAAGGCAGAAATCCCTCCACTTACTGGCGTATTTTCCTCATGGCTGCAGTACTCATCCTTAATATATATCACTTACAGTAGCTGTGGCTCTGTCTCTGCTGTGTCTCAGTGATGCAGGTGCTGCTGGGTCTTCTGGTCATCAGGTGCTGTGTGTTCTGTCTCCATGACACCAACCACAGCAGTTCTGGGACCTCCTCTAGGGTAATGGGTTTCACAGTTCTCCGTGATGATGTTGTGTTGAATGGGAGTGGCTATGAAGATGTCAGGTCTCTGCTCTTGATCCCTGGTCAGCTCCCCATACAGAAGAGTTGTACAGACTTCTCTGCTGCCTATGGATGGGAAGGTAAATGCTAAATAGAAGATGTTGGAGGATAGGAAGAAAGTAATAATGTTTGAGCACCAAAGAAAAGTATTTATTACTTTGGAACATTTCTCTCCAGCCATGTTCTATTTGAGAATGTCAACACAAATTCTATTGCATCAAATTGTTCATAACACATGGGATAACACTAGATGAGGGAATGTCCCCTGACTTTGAAACAATTTGTGACAACTGCCAACTTCTTGTATTTTCACACTCACAGGCTTTTGGCACACAATGTACATGTACATATGAACAGCTGCTCCAGGTTTGGCTCCAAACAAGTTGTTTAGAATTGCATAAGTGAGAGGACTATACATTGTCCACAACTCTTATCTACCTTTGGGTCTCATGATCACGTGACTCTGACATCTTCCCAATGCTCTTTATTTCATTCAGTACTGTTCTCCAGAGAAAGTTATTTCATGCATGCGATTTAGACTGCATTAATGCCTTCCCACATGGCTTATGTACGTAGACTGGTGGTATTTATCCCAATTGCCATCATAATATACAAACATAAAAAAATCATAAATAGAGGACTTATACATTTGCCATGTTTGTTTTGCTTTGTTTTTGCATAGGGTTTCATTATGAATCCTAGTCTGACCTCTAATTCACCATATAGCTTAGATTACTACTCAACTGGAAAATCTCAGCACCTCAGGGTAGAAACAGAATTATTTGAAAAAGATCTCTTAATATTACTTAATTCTATTCAATTTGTAGTGATCTAATTTAATTAATACAATTGGGATTAGAATGAGGATTTCATTCAATTTACATGAATTATCATATCTCAGCAGCTGAATGAACAACATGTATTCTCCTGCTGCCTGGGGCAAGCCATGGGCTTTACCCAGTTATGCCTGAAGTGCAGTAGAGATGGTCATGGTACCCAGAGCTCAACTGAAACTTGTTAGGACTTCTAAAGCTTCTTGCTCTGACAATCACCAAGAAAAACTGTTGTACTGCTCCACAAACAAATAATATTAGGCAGCTGTGCCATCCCAAGCAGGGAGGTTTTTGTTTAGAGCTGTATAACTGTGGGAGGAACATGTGTATCTTGAAAGCAGTAGTAAACTTCAATATCCACAGCCTCCATCCTGCTGATTTTCAGTGTGAAATCTGTGCCTGACCCACTACCACTGAATCTGCCTGGGACCCCAGAATATCGATTGGAAACCAAATAGATCAGGAGTTGTGTAGACTGGCCTGTTTTCTGCAGGAACCAATACAAATAGGTGTTTCCTTCACTATGTAGGAGTCTCTGACTAGACCTGCAGGAGATAGAGGCAGGCTCTCCCAGGGAGATAGCCAGAGAGAATGGAGTCTGTGTCAATATAGCATCCCCCCTTGATCCTAAACATGTGAGGGAAGTGGAAAAGATTGATTACAACATCAGGATTCATTTTCATAAAGATATTCTTGTATTATGCTATAAAATTGTTATGGTTTAGTTTTATGCAACATAATATTCTTTAAGTGTGGCCATATGTGACCATGGTTGCGCATGCGTGCGCGCGCACACACACACATACACACACACACACATGCACACACACACATGCACACACACATACACACAGTTGTAAGATACAAAGGGGATCTAAAATTTGCTACCCCTTCTTGTTATCAAGTCCTAGGCAGAGCAAAGGTCTTTGCTCCCACTGGAATCTTCCTCACTCACACAGATCCATATTATCCCATGTGCAACCAGGAAGGCAGATCTGCCCATCTCACATGTGGACACAGCACACATGGGGAGCAGTGGACACAGAGCTCAGCCTCCCTGACTCCTTCCCCAGCTCCACTGTGCTCTTTCTTACCTGGGATCCAGAGCATGAGCAGCCCCAGGAGCTGAGCAGGGCACCTCATTTTGAGAGGAAGCAGTCCTGCTTGGTGCAGGCAAGCTGAGAGCTGAGCTCTTATGTGGGACTTGCAGGGAAGCTCCTCCCCTGGGAGCAATGGGCAAATGACCTGGTGGGTGCAATGGAGAGACACACTGGCAGGTGAGGTGGAAAGATACACGAGGAGGGTGGGGCCTCTCCTGGGAGCCATGACATACACTGTGTTCATGAAGAGCAACAGAGATCTAATGTGTGTGTCCTACAGAGGAACATGCCTTCATGATTCCTCCTGCTCTTGGCCTGCTTCCTAATTCTTCCACACCTTCCCAGGTACACATTACACTGTTGTATGAGAAGGATGAGTTTCCATAAATACTGAGCCAGCTTTCTTTATTTTCTAGATATTTACTTAAAAGTTTAGGTGTAGGGGCCGGGAGTTTGGCCTAGTGGTTAAATTGCTGGCCTAGCATGCACGAAGACCCGGGTTCGATTCCTCGGTACCACATATATAGAAAAAAGCCAGAAGTGGTGCTGAGGCTCAAGTGGTAGAGCTCTAGCCTTGAGAAAGTCCAAGGACAGTGCTCAGGCCCTGAGCTCAAGCCCAGGACTGGCAAAAAAAAATTTAGGTGTAGTAGTTTGATTTTGCTTAAGATAAACTACATATAATGTACAAAGCAGAAATATGAAATGTGCAGTGAATACAGTTCTATAATTCAGACAAACCATGAAATTCTGTATCAAGCTCCTTAGATTCATGTTTTTGCCCTCAATAACCATAACAGATGCTGTTATTATTGTGGCAAATTCCTGACATAGGCCACAATAGTTTGGGTTTTCCTAAACCATCACATAAGCTGAAGAAACAACATTTCTTCTGTTTTAGCTTCTTCCTTGTTTCTGAATCATTATTTTTGAGACCATTGTATTCCCCTGGATTCAGAACCCTCCCTGTCACTTCCTGAGGTTTAAAAGGCTTCGGGGTACACCAGAATATGTCTACACATAACAATTTCTCTTCATCTAATTTTGAGTATAGGGTCATGAACTCAGAATTCTTTTTTAAATTTAATTTTGCTCTCAGAATGATGTACAGAAGGGTTACAGTTATGTAAGCAATGTAGTGAGTATATTTCTTGTCTATCATAGTTACCCTTCCTGCATTTTTCTTTCAATTTCCCTCCCCTCAGCTCCCCCTCCATGTTATAGCGCTCATTTGCAATATATTACCTTGTTAGTGTCCTTTGTGATTTATCACACCATTTTGCTGTATGCCTTCACTTCCCTAATTCAAGTAAACATATATAAAATTCACCAGGTAACAAAATTAGATACAGTGACAGCAGAGGATTAAACCATAGGAGGGGAAACAAATTAAAAAGGAATAATTTCACATAGTACATTAAAAAAACAATAACAGAAACCACAAAGAAAAGCCTCTTATTTCCATATTTGGGAGTTCATTTTGCTTAGCATCATCTTTTTGTTTTGTTTTGTTTTTTTGTCAGTTGTAGGACTTGAACTCTGGGTCTGAATGTTGTCCCTCAGCCATTTAGCTCAAGGCTACCACCCTACCTCTTGAGCAACAACACCAATTCAAGCATCACCTTATAAGATCATATGCTCATAGCTATCGAGCTATTGTGATCTTCTACTAGGCTAAATCCTAGACATATACTAATTATTACAAATGAGGGAAACTATGAAGCCTATGTTTGTTTGGTTCTGGCTTACTTTCATCAACATGATTTTTTTCAGTCTTTCTATTTCCTTACAAATATAGCAATGATGTCATTCTATCTGATGGCAGCATAAAATTCCATGATGTATATATACTGCATTTTCTTGATCCATTTTCTATTGAGGGGCATTTGGTTGGGGTCCACAGTTTATCAGCTGTTAATTTGGGGGCATAACGTAGAGGGGGTTACAGTTACATGTCAGGTAGTGGATATATTGCTTTCTGAACATTGATACACCTTCCCATGTTC
The DNA here is from genome assembly GCF_031878675.1 of Megascapheus bottae. Classification (NCBI taxonomy): domain Eukaryota; kingdom Metazoa; phylum Chordata; class Mammalia; order Rodentia; family Geomyidae; genus Megascapheus; species Megascapheus bottae. The sequence goes on from NC_143515.1 coordinate 19,146,201, forward strand.
TCCCCCTCCATTCTCTCCCGATCCTCTTGTTTTCCCTTTTTCAAATAAACAAATGAATGTATATATATATATATATATATATATATATATATATAATATACCAGATACCAAAGTCAGATACAGCAAAAACATGAGATAAAACATAAGGGAGAAAAAAGAGAAAAGAAATAACTTCACATAGTACCTTAAGAACAATGATCACAAACATAAACTTTTTATTTCCATATCCTAGAGTTCATTTTCCTTAGGCTCATTCTATATGGCCTAATGTACCTAGCTTTTGGGCTGTTATGATTGTCTCCTAGGAGAATTGTTACAAATGAGAGAAAACCTGAAGCATATGTTCCATTGAGTCTGGCTTACTTTATTTAAAATGATTTTTTCCAAGCCTTTCCACTTCCTTACAAATGGGACAATGTCATTCTTTCTGATGACAGAATGGAATTCACTTGTGTAGGAGTACCACATCTTCTTGATCCAAACATTTTGTGAGGGGCATGTGGGTTGGTTCCCTATCTTTGGTATGGTAAATAACGCTACAATGAACATGGTTGTGGTAGTAGTTTTAGTATGTCCTTGTTTATTGGCATTTGGGTAAATGCCCAGTAGTGGATCCTTTATCTCTTAAAGGACCATAATTTCATCTTCCATTATCATTCTCCTCATCTGTGTAATTTGAATATGTATAAGGTGGCAATTGCCTCCCAAATGAGAATTAGCAAAATAATAGAAGTCAGGCTAAAAGAAAAATTACATCCCAAATCCTGCTGTCACATTGATGGACACAAACTACTGCATATCATCCTCACTCTGTGTGTGCTTTAATTTAATTTAGCTTACTATTTTTTCTCTTATATTGGAATGTGAAGTCATTTTTCCATCATCTTTTTTCAACTTTATTATATGTTTATTTCTCCATATTATGAACACAAATGCACACTTGCCTTAGTATCTTCATCCAGAGGGGGTAAATGTAATGATGGCTTGAAGCAGATTCCATCATGATTTGATGAGCTTGTTTATCAACAATGATGAGTGAATTAAAAATAACTCAGTGGCAACACCCATGAGAAGTTAGTGTGGCGATGTTGGTCTATGTGCTGCAGAATTTTCATAGCCGGGACCAGTGATTTTTTCAATCCACATTGTGATGGAGCTAGTTGTTGGGAAAGGCTGGGTGTGGGCCCCACTTATTGTCTTAAGCTGAGACAGAGCAATGTCAGCCAATGCACTCTGAATCTTTTCCAGAAGCAAGTCTCCCAGATAAACAATGTCTTCCTGACAGGAAGCAGCTTTGTGGTTGTCATCCTCCAGCTTATACAAACTAGCAGCCTGCAATGCAGCTGTGGATTCTTCACTGGGTAAGGAAGTTATCAAAACATCAATGAGTTTTGCTATCTGGGCAATCAGTGCGGCAACAAGCTGAGCATTCTCGAGTTCACGGGTCATGGAGATGAGTGAGGCTGTCCGCCATATTGTTCCCACACCTTCCTTCATTTTTATATGATCTATAATACATTATAAATAATTCTTCAACTTTTTAACTATATCATTGAATCACTCCTTATCAGTTCACAGGAATCATCCTTCTTTCACAGTGAAGGAAAAGTACATTGTGTCAATTATTTATTTCCTTTTGTCCATAATAATGTATGTGGAATCTTCACTATATTTTCTTATACCCATTATTCTGAGTTTTAAATGATCACATCATTATGTTTAGTAGTACTAAAGTTCATAAACATTTTTCATTTGAGTGCTGGACATGGTTACTCATGCCTCTAATCCCAACTAAACTGGAAGTACAGATTTTAGGTTTGGATTCACATCTGGCACTTGTATGGCAGTGAAACTCTAGCTCAAACATCACGTTGAAGTAGGTGGTGCATGTTTCTGCAGCTATGCAGCTGGTGATATTAGAAGTATTGGAGTAGAAAACCAAGCTAGGTAAAATCACAAGACCTCATCAAAGAACGAATCTAAAGTAAAAAAATAATTATGGGATGATTTAATTTGTAGAGCCTAATAAGCAGGAAACCCTGAGTTCAAATACCAATAGGACCAAACAACCCCAATAGAACCAAACATCTTACTTGAAAGCTATCATTTATCATTTACTACTATTCTTGTAATATCCTCAATAAAAATATGTTTTCAATTGCCTTTATTGACTATAAAGTCAATATAATTTTTGCCAGTCCTGGGATTGAACTGAGAGCCTAAGCACTGTTCTTGGACTTTCTCAAGGCTAAAGATCTAGCAGTTGAGCCTGAGCACCACTTCCGGATTTTTTCTGTGTATATAGTACAGAGAAATAGAACCCAGGATTTTGTGCATTCCAGGCAAATACTCTATCAGTAGGCCAAATTCACAATGAGTATTTAACACTCAAGTTGTATTAAGGAATACAATGTTCACTCACCATTTGTACCTAAAATTTTACTGAAGCTCTCCAAATACAATAAGAAACCCTAAAACCAAAACGGAAAATAAAACACAAAACTCTGGTTCCATATCTTTGCTATGGTAAATAGTGCTGCAATGAACATTGTTGTGCTGGTGGATTTAGTATGTCTTTGTTTCTGGATGATTGGGTAAATGCAAAGTAGTGGAATTGCTGGGTCATAGGGGAGCCCTACGTTTAGTCTTTTGAGGAACTGCCATACTGCTTTCCATAGTGGTTGAACGAGTTTGCACTCCCACCAACAGTGTAGTAGTGATCCCTCCTGGCCACATCCCCTCCAGCATCTGTTGTTATTAGTTTTCTTGATCCTGGTCATTCTAACTGGAGTGAGGTGGAATCTTAGAGTTGTTTTGATTTGCATTTCTTTTATGACCAGAGATATTGAGCATTTCTTCATGTGTCTATAGGCCATTTTTGTTTCTTCTTCAGAGAAGACTCTCTTTAAGTCTTTGGCCCATCTTTTAATGGGATGGTTGTTACTTTGGAGATTAGTTTTGGATTGATTCAATTTTTTGAGCTGTTTGTATATTTTATATATGAGGCCTTTGTCTGTTGTATGGTTGGTGAAGATCTTCTCCCATTCTGTAGGTTTCCTAATTAGTTTACTAGCTATGTCCTTTGTCATACAAAAGCTCTGCAGTTTAATGCAGTCCCACTTATCCAGCCTTTCTCTGATTTGTTGTGATTCTTGGTCCTTATTAAGAAAGTTTCGACCTGTGCCAAGGAGTTCTAGTGTATATCCTATTCCTTCTTGTAAAGTTTTCAGAGTGTCGTCTTTTACCTCGAGGTCTTTGATCCATTTGGAGTTAATTCTAGTACAGTGTGACAAAGAACAAACCAACTTTAGTTTTTTGCATGTGCTTAACCAGTTCTGCCATCACCACTTGTTGAAGAGGTTATCTTTTTTCCATTCTATTTTTTTTTTGGCTCCCTTGTCGAAGATGGTGGCCATAGGTCTGTGGTTTAATATCTGGGTCTTCAGTTCTATTCCGTTGGTCTTCAGGCCTGTTCTTGTGCCAGTATCAAGCTGTTTTGATAATTATACTTCTGTAATAGAGTCTAAAGTTTGGAATTGAAATTCCTCCAGCGCTGTTCTTTCTGCTAAGAAGTGTTTATGAGAGTGGATCAACAAGATGTGGTATTTGTACACAATGGAATTCTATGCTGCTGTCAGAAAGAATGACATTACCCCATTTGTTAGGAAATGGAAAGACTTAGAAAAGATCATATTAAGTGAAGTAAGCCAGACTCAAAGGAACTTAGGCTCAATGGTTTCTCTCATTTGACATAATCAGTAGAAACCTTGGGCTCTCCTAGCGGAGATTTGCAATACAGCAAAACCTTGGTACAAAAAGCCATATATTAGGACGGTAAATGAAAGGATCTCTAGGATATAGAAACATAAGCCATATAATGAATGATTGTTGTCCTTAAGGTACTATGTTATCTCTCAACTCTTTTGCTGTCCCTTGGTTATCTCAAATTGTTACAGTATCTCACTTTGTTACCTGATATATTGGATATATTTGTATTTGGTTATTTGAAATTGGATAGGGAAACGGGGGAAAACAAGATGAGGGGTGCGGGGGGAGGGAAATGTAGACCAAGACATGTGAAAGGGTATAAATGTATGGGATTAATGCACCATCTATCTGGCAAATATCATGTAACCCTATTAATTACAATAAAAATATATGAAAAAAATAAAAAATAAAAAAACACAAAAGGCATGTACAAGAAGGATGAAATAGCAAAATGTCTTTAATTGCTGATGGAATTTATGCATAAAGTATTTTGAAATCACCAAACAAAATTTAGATATAATAACTTAGATGTATCTCTGTGCACAGTGTGAATATCTGTTAGAGGTTAAAAGACAAGAATAAATACAGTACATTTCAATGTTTGTAGTCTTGACTCTAATTTTAATATTTCAACTTTCAGCCCAGGACACTCACTCCCAAGACTGAGACATAGAAGATAGCTGTCCTGGGATTCTAGGATAGAACCTGTAAGTAGAAGCATGAGGAGTAGCCTCTCACTTCTGCTTCCCTTGTGGTTTATGTTATGACTTGTATCACTGTGGGAGGATCATCATAACCCTGTTGACAGTAATAAGTGGCAGCATCTTCAGGCTGCAGGCTGCTGATGGTGAGAGTGAAGTCTGTTTCAGATCCACTGTCACTGAACCTGGTTGGGACTCCATCTTCCAAATTATCTGCACTATAGATAAGGAGTTTAGGAGCTTTCCCTGGATGTTGCTTGTTCCAGGCTAAAGCATATCCAGTCTTCTCACTGGCCCTAAAAGTGATGCATCTCCGAGGGATGCAGCCAGGGCAGATGGAGACTGGGTCATATGGATATCACACCTGACCTCTGTGTAGAAACATAAAAGCAAACATCTACACTATCCATCAACCTCTTAAGAAGATTTCTATGAAAAGTTAAACATCACGAATAACATTGATCTGTGTTATTTCTCAGCATGGTTCTTTCTTACCTGGGATCCAGAGCAGCAGGAGCTCCAGGAACTGAGCAAGGGTCCTCATGTCCATGCTGTGTGCTGATTGCTGGACTGACTCCATCACAGGGAATGAGCAGTCTATTATGAAGTCTGAGGGCTGTGGGCTGTGCTTTGGGCACATGCAAATCCATCACCATGGGCTAGCCTGTGCTGTCTGTCTGGTGAGTAGAACAAACTTTTGCTGTCTTCAAGATTCACTCTGGTTTTCTTAATTTTTCATTCTATGTTAATGACTCTCAGAAGAGAGAGGAATTAAAGGGAGAAAAGTTTCTATATAAAACATGAAGACTGGATGAAAATAAACCTCACTTTGACTTATTTCTATTTTTCTAGGCACTGACAATATAGCTTGGCTACAAAAAATAAAGATCTACATCTTTATGGTTTCCAGACTTTCAAGCTTCAGTCTTCCCTAAACAAATGTATAAGCATCTGAGAATTTCCAGTTAAAAAAATAAAAGGTCTATAGTAACTCTTCTTCCTAAGTATGTGTTTGTCAGATTATTTTAAAACATTGAAAACAATTGATGATCATGGATAAAGCCATAATGTGCTTCTGGTACTGAAGAACTTCCGATGGGGCTGCAGCTTGTTAATAACCTAAGTATTCCTACAGCAGGCGAAACTGATCATTTCATAGGCATTTCTTATTTAATTACATTTTACTATATATAAGTACTGTAACAAGAGAGTTGAATTAAACATCTCGGGTTATGAATACAATGCATCTGCATCTGTCACTCCTTTTATTTTTCACCCCATCCCTCTCTTTCCTTTCCCTTTCTTACATTCATGAACTCTTACACTTACATACACTTGAAAATACATTTTAAGTTATTAAATGTGAATTCATGTCTCTCTATACATCTGCACGGTACATGGAAGAGTCTATTCTGATTACTCTGATGATGATATAATATGGATCACTATGTATCTGCACCTTCTACAAGATTCCAGGATAATCTTAAAAGTATTCTATCAATTGACATATTTCCATATTTTTATTTACATGTGTGTATATATTTGAATTGGATCAGAAGTCAAGGGTGTTGTGACCTATGTATGATACCACACAACAGAAAAAAATATATAAATATCCAAACTTTCCAAAACATGGGTACATAATTTTTCTTATTTTTGTATTTAAGTTACTATTAACTCACTCCATTCTACTTTCAAAGGACGAAACAATTACACTTAGAATACATTTGAAGTCAGACACGGTAGCTCACACCTGTAATTCTAGCTACTCAAGAAGCTGAGATTGAAGGATCAAGGTTCAAATCCAGCCTTAGCAAGAAAGGACCTGTGACTCTTATGTCCAATTAACTTCAAAAAATCAGGAAGTGGGGCTTGACTCAAGGGTAGCTAAAGAGTTCAGGGACAGCACCCAGGCCACGTTCAGGCCCCATGACCCACAAAAATAAATAAGGAAATAAGTGAATAAATAAATAATGCATTTGATATTAAACAACACAACTAAAATAATTTTCTGATATTTAGACTAAAATTTTGGATGTTTTGTTAACTTGAGAATTGAAATGAGTTTTTATTAAAGGCCTATTGTGCTGAAGAACATAAATCATCTGAGCATAAAAAACTGATAAGGGGGGCTGGAGTTTAGCTTAGTGGTAGAGTGGTTGCCTAGCATGCAGGCAAACCCGGGTCCGATTCCCTGCTACCAGGGAAAAATCTGAAAGTGGTACTGTGGTTAAAGTCGTAGAGCTCTAGCCTTGAGAAAGCCCAAGGACAGTGCCCAGGCAATGAGTTCAAAACCTAGGACTGGCAAAAAAGAAAAAACAAAAGTGATTAATGCTCAAGGTGATGAACTATATTGTCAATTACATCATTCATATTAGTACACAGCCTGTACACATACTGATGCATACCTACACATTGGGAGACATGACCCCTCTGTGAAAATGGTCCTAGCTGCCATGTGTGCCATGAAAACCTGACCAAGAGCTCCCATGCTTAAGGCTCAGGTTGACAAGGGGAAGCAACCCCTCTGGTGACTGAGGTTATGGCGCTATTTTTTTTGTCTCTTCATGGGGTTTGTTTGCCATCTAGTGTCTGCTTTATGACATAGCCTTTAGCAGGATTTCCATTTAGAGTTTCCATTTACATTTAAATGATTATCACAGTTGTGCAAGAAAATTTAGTGTTTGTACATGCAGAATTATACATATGCTCCTTGCCTCTTGTCTCTTGCAACCTGCCTTGCCCCTTGCGCCTAGCCTCTTGTGCCTTACCTTGCCCCTTGCACATTGCCTTTTGTGCCTTGTCTTTCCCCCTTATGACTTGCTTCTTGTGCACTTCATTGCTCTCTGTCCATCACCTGTGAGGAAGGAGGCTGGTGCTGATGGTCCAATGGGCCTGTGTTGACCATGCAGGTGCATTGTGGATAGGGTTTATGTCATTGGAGGTCCTGCTCTTGGTGGGAGGGGTCAGTGATTAAAACTAGTCTTATGGCCTGAGTCAGTTGTAGTAATAGTCCCTGGTTTTAAAATGAAGGCTTGGTCATCTCAGTTTGCACCTGGTTTTCTTTTTCTTAACACACCACATTGTGATAGAGTGGTGCACCCTCTCCTGAATTCAGGAGATGAGGGTACTGCACCTAGGACTGTGGATCTATAACTGTGACTTAAACAAAGATCTTATTTATTAAGAGCTTGGGTCAGTTACTTTGTTTTAGAACACAACTGACACTATGTGGCGTACATGCGTGCGTGTATGTGTGTGTGTGTGACTTGTTTTAAATACAAATGCTATTAAATGGGTTAGTGGAGGAATAAAAATCATTGCTCTACCTGTGATACTCATCTCCTAAACACATATTCCTAATCCTTAGAGAAAACTCCAGATAACTTGCTGAAGTGCAGCTTCACATTCACTAGATCTGAGTTGGCTTTGTCATGTTGTATTTGTAACGTGTTTTCAGCAATGCTGACAATGATTCTGAATTCTGGACAAATATTGAGTAGGAAAGAAAATGGTGTCACAAATTGAATAGGGAAGGGGGGGGAAACAAGATAAGGGGTGGGGTGGGGGGAGGGAAATGGGGACCAAAACATGAGAAAGGGTACCAATGTATGTGAAATAATGCACCTTCTATCTGGTGAATATAATGTAACCCTTCTATTAATTACAATAAAAATATATAAAAAAAGAAAAAGAAAATAGTGTCACATCTGTGTTAAGTTGTGTTTGTTTATTTTGTGTCAAGAAATCATTCTGTATTCTTTACATATTTCAAGTAAGGTATCTATTACATATTTCATATAAAAACCTCATCTTCCTTACTGAAACTCGTTATGCTTGCAAGATGTGACAGGAAGAGGCATGTGTGAGCATGCTGTTGGATCATGCCTTCCTGATATGATCTGAGAGCTGGGCCACGACCTCACTGGGTTTCCTGTGAACTCCTCTCATCACAGGCTCTTCAGAAAGCTCATTGACCAGAAACCCTTTCCTCTCTGCTTTCCTGTGGGTATTCTGAATGAGATGAGATTTGAATATGAGATTAGAAGCCTTAAGAGACTGAATTCTATCCATCCACAACTTCAAAAAATGTGTGGACAGAGATGAGAATGCAGAAAGTGAGAACTTTATACACATTTATTGTTTTACAGATGGATTACAGTTACATAAGAATGGTAATGAGTGCATTTCTTTTTTTTTCATTTTATTTTTTTATTATCGAAATAATGTATACAGTGGTTACAGTTCCATTTGCCAGATTGTGGGTGCATTATATCTCACACATTGACGCCCCTTCTTATATTTTTGTTCCCATGAACTTCACTGAATATTGTTACCCTCCCTAATTTTCTCCCTCTTTTCCTCCCATCCCAACTCCCCTCACCTCCGAAGTTGTAAAGTTCGTTTCCAGCATAGTGTCTTGTGAGTACTGCTGTTGCCTTGGTTCAACCTTGGTCCTTTGTCTCACCATTTTGTTACTTCCCTTCCCTTCTTCAAATCAGGTAAACATACATACAAGACACAGGTTACCACAACTAAAAAATATTATTGATACATATGTGTGTATTTATATATATATATATATTATATCATGCTTAATTCATTTTCAACACTTAGATTCCTTTAGTCTTTTCCTTTCTCCCTCAAATGCCTCCCATCGGATATTTTTATATTTTTTGCATCCATGTCCTATTATTATTATTATTTAAGTAATATTATATTATCACCATCATCATTTAAGTGTAGATTCTGCAAATAAGTGAGCCACTTTAAAGCTTGAACTGAGGAGTCCTGATAGGTCAAGGTGATGGGAGATTTTATCTCATACTCACAAGGGAAGGTCCTCCTTAGGGAGCACTATGAAAATCAAGGGTGAGTGCAGCAGTGTGAGGGGAGTGGTGGGAAAGCAAAAGCCTCTCTTGGGACAAAGGGCAGGTCATCCCCACCTGCACATCAAGTCTCACATTCTCAGAAGTAGAGATCTGTGTTCTACATGAGACAACAGAGGCATTGTCTAGTCTGGGCCTGAGGCTGAGACTGAATCAAGAGGATTGTCCCTAATCCCTTCTATCAACCCCTCAGTGAACTTCAGAGCCTGGCTGTGGCTGAAAACTACTGTCAGTAGGCAGTTATAACAGGCATAGCAACTGGGGCAGCCCAGCTTCTCACTTCTGCCTCCCTGGGAGGATTAAGTTATGACTTGTATCACTGTGGGAGCTTAACTTTTACTCTGTTGACATTAATAAGTGACCGCATGTTCAGGCTGCAGGCTGTTGATGGTGAGCGTGAACTCTGTCCCAGATCCACTGCCACTGAACCAGATTCCAAACTGGATGCCCAGTAAATCAAGAGCTTTCCCTGGTTTCTGCTGTAACTAGATTAAAAATTGCTCATATCCTGACTGGCCCTAGGTGTGATGGAGACTCTGTGTCCTGGAGATGCAGAGAGGATGGAGACTGGGTTTCCTGAATGTCACATCTGGCACCTGATCTTGGAAACAAAAAGACAAAAGTCCCCATAATTAATCATGCTCTGAGACCTTCTAAGAAGAGTGTTAGTACTGGGCTGAGTAAATTCCTAACATTGTCCTTCCTTACTTAAAGGCCAGAACCGTAGAAGTCCCAGGAGCTGAGCGAAGGTTTTCATGTCTACGCTGTGTGCTGACTGGGACTGACTGGTGAAGGAAGTGTGAGCCACTTACAAAACTGTGCTCAGGACAAGTGAGTGTGCTCGAGGCACATGCAAATCCTCATTCTGAGCACACCTGCAGGGCTGAGTAGAGATACAGGATGGAGGAAATATATGCCAAACACATATTAAAGTCACTGGCTTTCTTTATGATACAAATGATGCAATCACTACACAAGCTTGTCCTCAAAAATGTTTATCTTTTTTTGTGCTTTTTTAAAAAGAATTTATTACCGTTGATTTTTACATCATATTTTAAATGACAAGTTTAACATACAAGTGTTCAAGGAGGGAATCTCTATTTACAATAACTGGGACTTAGTAGTTAGAACTTAATCACAATTAGGCTAAGGGTTTGTATGTCATAGAAACATTAATTTATGAAATAAAACATATCTATAGAGTCATAGGTTTTTATGTCCATGTAGTTATGTTTATATTTCCATTACCGTGTCCATAGCTTTGGGTATGCAGTTATTGAGTCCTCGCTCTTGTACTCTTTGGATTTTATAGCCACATAGTAAGGATACCATGCGCCTTTTGATGCTTAGGTCTTGACTTGTCTCACTCAAGGTGATTCGCTCTAGATTCATCCACTTCCCTGAGAATGCCATTATTTTATCTTGTCTGTTGGCTATGTAGAATTCCATTGTGTATATATACCACATTTTCTGTATCCATTCATCTGCAGTAGGGCATCTGGATTGTTTCCATTGCCTGGCTTTTGTGAATAGTGCAGAGATGAATATAGCTGAGCAGGTGTCCTTATAATATCTTGGGTCATGATGTTCAGGATAGATGCCCAGAAGTGGTATGGCGGGATTGTAGGGAAGGTCTATTTTCAGTTCTTTAAGAAACCTCCACACTGCTTTGCAGAGTGGCTGAACTAGTCTGCATTCCCACCAGCAGTGTAGTAGGGTTCCTTTTTCTCCACAACCCCGCCAGCAACTGTCATTGTCTGAGTTCAAAATCTTGGCCATTCTTGTTGGGGTAAGGTGGTATCTTAGGTTTGTTTTTATTTGCATTTCCTTTATGACCATGGATGATGAACATTTTCTCATATGCTTTTCTGCCATTTTAATCTCTTCTTCTGATAAGTCTCTCTTTAGTTCCCTTGCCCATTTAGTGAATGGTTTATTGGGTTTTCGGGGGATGAGTTTCTTGAGTTCCCTGTAGATACTGGAAATTAAGCATTTGTCAGATGTATTGTTGGTGAATATCTTTTCTCAGTTGATTGGCTGTCTCTACTTTTGCCACTATGTTTTCATCTGTACAGAAACTTTTTATTTTTAGGTAGTGCCATTTATCGAGTCTCTCCAATCTGTTGGGACCCTGGGAATCTGTTCAGGAGTCTTTTGCCTCCAGTGTCTCTCCTACTTTATTTGTAGCAGTTTCACGGTGTCTCTCCTACTTTATTTGTAGCAGTTTCACGGTTTCTGGTCTGACATTGAGGTCTTTGATCCACTTTGAGTTAATGCTTGTGCATGGTGAAAGGCTACGGTCGATTTTTAGTTTTCTGCATGGGCTGTCCAGTTTTGCCAGGACCAAAAACTGAATAGACTGTGTTTGTCACACTTTATATCTTTGGCTCCTTTGTCAAATACAAGTTGCCTATAGGTATGTGGTTCTATTTCTGGGTCTTCTATTCTGTTCCACTGATCTTCTGGTCTGTTTTTGTGCCAATACCTAGCAGTTTTTGTTATTATGGCCTTGCATCTGTGGGATGAAGCCTATTTGATCATATTGTATGATTTTTTAAAATTTGTTTCTGGATTCTGTTGGCTAATGTTTTATTGAGGAGTTTTCCTTCTGTGTTCATTAGAGAGATAGGTCTTTCCCTGGTTTGGGCATGAGAGTAATATTAGCTTCATAAAATGTTTGGTATTGCTCCTTCTGTTTCTATTTCTGGAAGAGTTTCAAGAGTATAGGTGTTACTTCATCTTTAAACATCTTGTAGAATTCCGCAGTGAATCCATCTGGACCTGGGCTCTTTTTGGTTGGCATTTCCCTGATTGCTTCCACAGTTTCGTTGTAAGACACTGGTTTGTTCAATTTGTTTACCTCATCATTATTCAATGTGGGTAGCCTATATTTATTTAAGAAATCGTACATTTCTACTAGATTTTCTTGTTTCTTTGAATACAGGCCCTGGTAGTACCTATTCAATATGAACTGAATTTCTTGGGAATCAGTTGTTATTGTTCCCATGGGGCCTCTAATCTAGTTTATTTGAGTCTCCCCTTTCCTTTTTTTGATTAATCTTGCCAGGGGTCTGTCTATTTTGTTGACTCAAAGAACCAACTTTTTGATTTATCAATTTTGTGTATAGTAGATCTTATTTCAATCTCTGATATTTCTGATTTCATTTTTTGTTATTTCTGTCCTTCTAGTTGTTTTAGAATTAACTTTTTCTTCCTCTTCTAGGTGTTTCAAGTTTTTTTTAGATTATTTACATGCTCTTCTTCTGTCTTTTTAATATGTGCTCCTAGTGTGATAAATTTGCCTCTAAGAACTGTCTTTGCTGTTTCCCATAAGTTCCTTTGTGATGTTTCTTGATTGTCATTACATTCAAGGGAGCTTTAAATTTCATTTTTGATCTTATCTATTACCCAGGAGTTATTCAGAAGTGTGTTGTTCAGTTTCCAAGTGATTGAATGTTTTTTGGCTTTGACTGCATTGTTCAGAATTAGTCTGATTCCACGGTGGTCTGATAGAATGCATGGGATTATGACAGTCCTCTTGTATGTGCTTAAGTTTTGCCATTGGGTGGAACACTCTATGTATATATTTTAAGCCCAGTTGGGCTATAGTGTCATTTAAGTCAATGGTGTCTTTGCTTAACTTTTGTTGAGTTGACCTGTCATTTGTTGAAAGTGGTGTATTGAGGTCTCCCACTATGATTGATTTGAGTCTATCTTGTTCTGTAATTTTAAGAGAGTTTGACGAAGTTGGGTGCTCCCGTGTTGCAGGAGTAGATGTTTATAACTGTAATATTGTGGGTATGGATTGTACCCTTTACTAATATATAATGGCCATCTCTATCTTTATGTACTGATTTTACTGATAAGTTAATTTTGTTGGAAATAAAGATTGCTACTCCTGCTTTTTTGCATGGTGCATTGGAGTGGAAAATTTGTTTCTGTCCTTTCACTTGGAATTTGTTACTGTCTTTGGTAGTGAGGTGTGTCACTTGGAGGCAACATATGGATGGGTGGTGTTTCTTAATCCAGTCTGCTGCTCTGTGTCTTTTGATTGGATTGTTCAGCCCGTTCACATTTAGGGAAATTATGGAGAAGTGGTCAGTGTCCATTGTCGTTATTTATTTTTACTTCTAAGTTTCTTTCTCTTTTTCCCCTTTTGTGTTTAGTGAATTATAGATATTTGCTTCTTGATGGGGGTTCTTGATGTTCTGCAATTTGGCCTGGAGTCTGTGACTGTGGGGGACCCCTTGGTGCTGTCTTGCTGGGGATTCCCAGCTGGAGGGTGTCCAGCTCAAGATTTGAGGGGGACAGATGCTGGCTCCTAGACCCCCGCGCACCCCCCTGCTGCTGGAAGGCAGGGTCTCAGTGCCCCCCCACACTCTCCAGATCCAGTTGCCTGGGAGAGGAACCTGTTGGGCAGGTGGTAGCAGGGACATCCCTACCCCCTTTGGTGGGGTGCTGGGTTTTTGCACCCGCCCGCCTGTCAGTCTCCAGTCAGAGGCCTTGGAGATGAACTTGTTGGATGGGTGGGAGCAGGGACAGCTCTGCCTCCCTTGGTGAGGTGCTGGGTTTTAGCGCCCTCCCGCCCACCTGTCAGTCTCCAGTCAGAGGCCTGGGAGAGGAACCTGTTGGAAAGGTGGGAGCAAGGACAGCTCTGCCTCCCTTGGTGGGGTGCTGGGTCTTAGTGCCCACCCACCTGTCAGTCTCCAGTCAATGGCCTGGGGGAGGGGGTTTTTGAGGGAAGGGACAGGATTCTAAATTCCTTGCCACCCTGCTCCTGCCAGTCTTTCTCGGGCGGAGTGGAGGAGTCTGATTTAAGTTCTATGGCTTGGCACCAGCTCTGCTTTCCTGATGGGTTTGGGGTCACACTGGGCTACCCTCTGAGCTAACCATTGGGCTATTCACTCCTCTGCGTTTGGCTGTGAGTGCTCCACTGTGTTGGAGAATCATTCAGTCCCCTCAGATCTCCGCAGTCTCTTGTGGTCCGCGCCTGGGTTCCGCTGCTTGCTGTTCTGGTCTGCGCTGGTTCCTGTGTCTGGCCTCTGGCACCTGCTGGTCCGGTCCTATGCTGGTTCCTGAGGTGGTCGGGGCTGCCCGGCCCTGTGCCACCTGCCGCTGCTTTTCCCGGCTTGGAGCAGGGAGCGAGAGGTGGGGAGGGGTCCTCGCGTTTTGAATTCTTTGAGAAAGTTGGATGTAAGCTTTATCTGGATTTCTTTTCCAGTTTGAGTCCTTCTCCATTAGTTCTTGAGTTTGTTGTGGTGCATTTTTTAAGGTAGTTGGCTCTTGGGATTCCCTGGTTCTCTCTTTTTGTGGGAGAGAGCTAGGCATCGTCCCTATTGTCTCGGCGCAATTTTTCAGTCTCCTTTTTTTGTGATTTTTGCCAGTCCTGGGGCTTGAACTCAGGGCCTGAGCACTAGCGTTGGCCATTCTCAAGGGTACAGGGCTACCACTTGAGTCATAGCACTATTTCTGGCTTTTTCTATGTATGTGGTACTGAGGAGTTGAACCCAGGTCTTCTTGCATGCTAGTTAAGCATGCTACCTCTAGGCTACACTCGCAGCCCAATCATTATGTATTTCTTATGCTTTCACTTGACATAGGTTTGTCTCTTCTAAATCTGAGGTATTCTCTAAAGCAAGAGCTCTCATCTACTTCAGCTTACTCTATTCCATACATCTGTATACTCACATATAAGGTCTAAGAGAAGCAATCACTATTTTTTATTTTTTATTTTTTTATTGTAATTAATAAAAGGGTTACATGATATTTTCCAGATAGGAGGTGCATTAATTCACATACATTGATACCCTTTCACATGTCTTGGTACCCATTACCCTCCCCACCACCCCTCCCCACCCGTCTTGGTTTTCCCCCCTTCCCTATAAAATTTCAAATAACCAAATACAAATAAATTCAATATATCAGATAACAAAGTGAGATACTGTAACAATATGAGATACCCAAGGGACAGCAAAGGAAATGAGAGACAACATAGTACATTAAGGACAACAATCATTCGTTATATGGCTTTTGTTTCAATATCCTGGAGGTCCTTTCAATTAGCTTCATACTATATGGCCTTATGTATCAAGATAGGGAAAGAGAAAATAAAACTATCCCTCTTTGCAGATGACATGATTCTGTATTTAAAGAATCCTATAGACTCTACTCCAAGCTCCTTGAGCTGATTCAAAACTTTGGAAGAGTAGCAGGCTATAAAATTAACCCTCAGAAATCAACTGCCTTCCTCTACGCCAACAGTGAGAGGAACGAGGCAATAATCAGGAAAGAAACTCCTTTCACAATAGCCTCAAAGAAAATAAAGTACCTAGGAATTAGCTTAACTAAGAATGTGAAGGACCTTTTTGAAGAAAACTTTAAAACCCTAAAAAAGGAAATTAAAGCAGAACTAAGGAAATGGGAAAACCTCCCATGCTCCTGGATTGGAAGAATCAACATTGTGAAAATGACAATCTTGCCAAGGGCTATCTACAAATTCAACACAATACCCATCAATATCCCAACGGAATTCTTTAAAGAAATAGAAGAGGCAATTCAAAATTTCATATGGAATAATAAAAGACCCCGTATAGCAAAAACACTTCTTAGCAGAAAGAACAGCGCTGGAGGAATTTCAATTCCAAACTTTAGACTCTATTACAGAGCTATAATTCTCAAAACAGCTTGGTACTGGCACAAGAACAGGCCTGAAGACCAATGGAATAGAACTGAGGACCCAGATATTAAACCACAGACCTATGGCCACCTAATCTTTGACAGGGGAGCCAAAAACATAGAATGGAAGAAAGACAGTCTCTTCAACAAGTTGTGCTGGCAGAACTGGTTAAGCACCTGCAGAAAACAAAAATTGGATCCTTCTTTGTCACCTTGCACTAGAATTAACTCCAAATGGATCAAAGACCTGGAGGTAAAAGCTGACACACTGAAAACTTTACAGGAAGCAGTAGGAGATACACTAGGCCTCCTTGTCACAGGTCGAAACTTTTTTAATAAGGACCAAGAATCACAACAAATCAGAGAAAGGCTGGATAAGTGGGACTGCATTAAACTGCGGAGCTTTTGTATGGCAAAGGACATTGCTACTAAATGAATTAGGAAGCCTACAGAATGGGAGAAGATCTTCACCAACCAAACAATGGACAAAGACCTCATATCTAAAATATATCAACAACTCAAAAAATTGAATCACTCCAAAACTAATCTCCAAAGTAACAACCATCCCATTAAAAAATGGGCCAAAGACTTAAAGAGAGTCTTCTCTGAAGAAGAAACAAAAATGGCCTATAGACACATGAAGAAATGCTCCACATCTCTGGTCATAAAAGAAATGCAAATCAAAACTACTCTAAGACTCCACCTCACTCCAGTTAGAATGGCCAGGATCAGGAAAATGAATAATAACAGATGCTGGAGGGGATGTGGCCAGGAGGGATCACTACTACACTGTTGGTGGGAGTGCAAACTCGTTCAACCACTATGGAAAGCAGTGTGGCAGTGCCTCAAAAGGCTAAACATAGCACTCCCCTATGACCCAGCAATTCCACTACTTGGCATTTACCCAACCATCCAGAAACAAGGGCATACTAAATCCACTAGCACAACAATGTTCATTGCAGCACTATTCACCATAGCAAAGATATGGAACCAAACTAGGTGTCCCTCAGTTGATGAGTGGATCAAGAAGTTGTGGTATTTGTTCACAATGGAATTCGATGCTGCTGTCAGAAAGAATAACATCACCCCATTTGATAGGAAATGGAAAGACTTAGAAAAAATCATATTAAGTGAAGTAAGATCTACAATAGAGAAGCAATCTTTAATGACTCACTTTTAACAAGGTAACTCAAGCAGGCACAGTATGGTAAAACAGAACTGGAAACCACATGGCATCTTCAGGAGTGAGGCATGAACTACAGGCAGTGAAGCTAGAGAGAAATGAGGAGAACTCGTTATATGGGGTTCAATTTATACTACAGTCAAACAACAATAGAAACAGAATGGCCGTTTGGAAATCTTTACTTGGGGCAGAAACCTAGTGAAAGTGCATCAAATGGGAGGACAAAGGACACAAACGTCTTTATGAGGAGAGTCTTAAAATACAGCTGTGACGTGATTAAAAAAACAAATATGTGTGCATGTTGGGTCATTCTCCTCTTTTCATGACATAAGAGCCCATATATATCTTGGAATATTAGAAGAAGAATGAGAATGTGCAAAGGAAAGAGAAGAGAAGAAGAGAGAGAGAGAGAGAGAGAGAGAGAGAGAGAGAGAGAGAGAGAGAGAGAGATCTAATAATCATTGTTATATGCTATTCATACCTAACATCCCACTAACTGCAGTATTTCTCTCCAAGTGATAAGAAAGAGTAATGCCCAGTAATGGTAGATTTCCACAGGACATCATCATAGGCCATGGCTTCAGTGAAAGACCAGTCAGCAAGCATGTATCTCATCTCAAGATTTTGGCGGGAATCAGCATCTCCAAAACTACATACACAGACCACCAAATCATAACCAAGAACTCCCAAGGTAAAAATCAGTGCCTGGGAGAAACAAATGATCACCTTACTATCGATGACCAAGGCTGTGATTTAAGAAGCAGGAAGGTCAGGAGCCTGGCCTAGTGGTAGAGTGCCAGACTAACATGCATGAAGTCCTAGGTTTCATGGCTTGGTACCACAGAAAAAGCCAGAAGTGGTGCTGTGGCTCAAGTGGAAGAGAGCTAGCCTTGAGAAAGCTCAGGCCCTGAGTTCAAGCCCCAGGACTGGGGGAAAAAGTGAATCATGAAGAAAGTTTTAATTCATTGAGAATATTTGCACATCACAGATGAAAATTTCTTTTTCCTCTTCATCCTAACAGGCTTCACTTAAAGTTAGGGGAGAAGGCTAGTTTTCAGTAAAACAAATGTTAAATATAATAAAACCTACTCTTCATAAAATATATTCATCTTTGTTGACCAGGGTCTACCACTGCAACTTGAGGGTACAGAATGAACCTGGAAGACTCTGCACTTAATTCAATTTGCTTTTTATTTTGTTATGAAATAATTTTTTGTTGGTGAATATTTTTATATATTTTATGCAGAAATTTTATTTTTCATTGACCTGTGACTTAATGAAGCTTTTGCTTTGTTTCCAACTTGCTCATGATACTTAGATGCCATGAGGAAATGCTCTTGGGAAATGCCATCCTAAACAAAATCCTGAAAATTGGCCATATAACCACACAGGTTGCTCAGTTCTGAACTTCTATCACACCGTCTCTACAGGAAGTGCATTTCCCAGTACCCTTTCCCGCTTTAGTTCCCTGTGAATATGCTAAATGAGGGCATCATATAGGATTCTAAACACTCAGTCCTATAAATGTGCATGCACAGGGGAGGAAAGAGTTGAGTTCTGAAGGCAACTGAGAACTACATGCACGTTTACATGTATAAATAGATTTTATCTGTTAATGGGAATATTACTATGAACTTCTTTGTTTTCTTTTTTTTGCCAGTCCTGGGGACTGAACTCAGAGCCTGAGCACAGTCTTGAATTTTCCTCAAGGTTAATGTTCTACCACTTGAACCACAGCACCTGTTCTGACTTTTCTATATATGTGGTACTGAGGAATTGAACCTGGGTCTTTGGGCATGCTAAGAAAGCACTCAACCAATAGGCCAAATCCCCTGCTGCTACTATGACCTTCTGAAGATCAATAATTTCACATTTTATATGCAATCCCTGTTCTAGTTCCTTTGATATTTATTGATGTTCATGGATCTCTTGAAAATCAACTGTTCCTGATAGAAAGTTTCTTGAAATATCTAATTGTATTCCATTAATTTGCATAGTTTTATGCTATTCTTTGTATGAGATCTCTTATTTTCTAAATATTTATGTGTATTTTAATAAAATGTATGTGCATTTTTCTATCAAATCAGTCAGCAAGTCAACAATAATTGAGTGTAACAAACACATCTAAACCTAGGGGCCCATAACACAAAGCATTTATGTGAGTGCATAGATCACTACTACACTGTTGGTGGGAGTGCAAACTCATTCAACCACTATGGAAAGCAGTGTGGCAGTGCCTCAAAAGGCTAAACATAGAACTCCCCTATGACCCAGCAATTCCACTACTTGGCATTTACCCAACCATCCAGAAACAAGGACATACTAAACCCACTAGCACAACAATGTTCATTGCAGCACTATTCACCATAGCAAAGATATGGAACCAACCTAGATGTCCCTCAGTTGATGAGTGGATCAACAAGTTGTGGTATTTGTACACAATGGAATTCTATGCTGCTGTCAGAAAGAATGACATTGCCCCATTTGTTAGGAAATGGAAAGACTTAGAAAAAATCATATTAAGTGAAGTAAGCCAGACTCAAAGGAACTTAGGCTCAATGGTTTCCCTCATTCGTCATAATCAGTAGAAACCTTGGGCTCTACTAGCAGAGATTTGCAATAGAGCAAAATCTTGATACATAAGGCCATATAATGTGAAGCTAATTGAAAGGACCTCCAGGATATTGAAACAAAAGCCATATAATGAATGATTGTTGTCCTTAATGTACTATGTTGTCTCTCATCTCCTTTGCTGTCCCTTGGTTATCTCATATTGGTATAGTATCTCACTTTGTTATCTGATATATTGAATTTATTTGTATTTGGATATTTGAAATTTGATAGGGAAGGGGGGAAAACCAAGATGGGTGGGGGTGTGGGGGGGGAGGGAAATGGGTATCAAGAAATGTGAAAGGGTATCAATGTATGTGAATTAATGCACCTTCTATCTGGCAAATATCATGTAACCCTTTTACTAATTACAATAAAAAAATAAAAAAAGAAAAGTTCACAATTGCAATGAATTGAACATGCAGGTAGTACTCAGCTGGAAAGGTCTATCTCAGGTCACTGGGCTTGTGTTTCATCATGAATTTGTTTGAGCTGGAGCAGAGCCAAAGAGGCAATGGTCATTAAATATCTTGGACCCTATCTTGTGCTCAAGCTGTGGAAACCAATTTATGTCCAAACATCTCCAGAACAGAAAGCATTGCCTGGATGGCTGCTACTTTGTTTAAACACAGATCATTATTCCTTGGACTAAGGTAGGTTAGCTATTTTACATTTATAACAAGTGCTCAGGGGTGTTGATTATATGTCAAGTTTCAGGGGACAATAGTGACTAGCAACATTTATTCACATATATTTCAGTTAATGAATGTTACACAGCTATTTCCACTTTGTGTGTTTGCCTGTGTATGTATTTTTTAAGTCTTTCCACTACTTATCAAATCTTGGCTAGAAATATTTAATGGAATTTCTCTTTTTTCATTAACAAGTCACAATGAAGTTTTGTTGACATGATCTTAGACTCAATATTTGGAAATACTTCCAAGTGAGTTTCATGCCCATCAGCCAATTGGCAAAATTTTGAGGTGGGAAATAGTGATGACAGCTGGCTGTCAATAACAGAGCATCAGCACTGCACTGGAGGAACTATGACCATTTGCTTTTTGTTTTCTGGGGACAAACATATTTGTACAATGAGAGCCACAGTGGGGATTAAAAATCAGAAGGATATCACCCTGGATGATTGTTAAGTTGCCTGGAAAGAGTGGAGAACCAAGAATCAACTCTGAATTGGTTCCGACTAATCTGCCAAATGCTCCAATTATGGATTAACTTTGCAATAATTTTCTGTTACAGGTTTTCATAAGTGACTTGAGTATATTCCATTTTTCCACGTACATTCCAGACTTCTATTTCCCCTGGGAATGACACCTCAATGAGCTCAGAGCATCTCTGCCTCCACCCTGTGGTTTACCAGATGAAGTTAAGAGCATCATGGAGAACGGTTCACACCATCAGAAGCAGATGCAACCTGTCTACTGGTGGAGGTCAGAGAATCTCCCATGGTCATAGGTGCAGGCCTCTGAAAGGCTTATTGCAAGGAAATGACAAATAAAGTGAGGTAGATAATGTGTAAACAAGGCATAATTAAGCATTGATGATGCTCTCTTGCCACTTTATATCACAGAAAGTGACCAGGTAGAACTGTGAATTCTATGACCATTGAACACAAGCTCAATCTCAGATTTCTGGTACACATAAACACTATTGCAGGGCTTCGGCTAAAGCAAGAACTGTAGGACACAGCAAGCCAGAGTCCAGTGTGCATGATACTTCAGTCCTATATCTGCCCCAGGTTGATCCAGCCAAGAGACAGTGGACCAAAATCTGCTAGCAGCTTGGTCAGACAAAGCTTGGGAAATAAACAGTAGAAGCTAGAATAGACACAACTGGGTCTTCCAGCTTCTGAAAAGAAAATAGTTTATAAATATACCACATCTTGTTGATCCATGCATTTATAGAGAACCATCTGGGCTGGTTCCATATCTTAGCTATGGTAAATAATGCTTCAATGAACATGGACTTCTATGCTTCCATCAAAAAGAATGACATTGCCTCACTGGTAAGGAAATGGAAAAACTTGGAACAAAAGTAGACAAAGTGAAGTAACCCAGACCCAAGGAAAAGTAGGTTGCAGAGTTTCCCTCATTTCAATGAACTGGAGTATGTCTACAGCATTCTTAACAGGACATTGAATAATCCAGTTGCTTAGAACACAGGAACATATATAATTAAGCTTATTAACATAAACTCCAAGACATGGAAAGTAGAGGTTATGACCTGTATGTAGACTTTTTGTTTTTTTTTAGGGGGGTGTCTTGTTTTTGTTTGTTTCACTTCTTTTAGTGTTGTATACTTTGTGTCTTGTACATGAGATTATTCTGTATTAGGAAGTTTCAGGACATAGGATGAAGTAATGCAACACTGATAGTTACTAGACACAAGGTTCCATACTGAACAGCTTGGGGGAGGGGAGTAGGAAGGGGTGAATAGGACAAAATATGGGATGGGGTAACAGTTTTAAAACAAATGCACTCACTACCATTTTTATTTATGCAACCCCCTGATCATCACCTTTTCAAAAGATAAAATTGAATACAATAATAAAAGAAAGCACAATATGTGCTATGGATGTAGACCAGGACCATGTGTTTGATGGGAGTATTTCAAGTTTCAATACAAACGGTCCATGTATACCTCTAATAGTGCTACTTAAGAGACAAACATTTTTTTCAATAAATAACTCTTGGCTTATCTGTAGTCTCCTTATCTTTTAGTCGAATGGTTTTATTTGTAGATTGTCTTTGTAGATTGTCTGTGGTCAGATTATCACATTCTCTTTGTCTCTAAACAGAGTCACTCTCTCACTAGTAACAAAATCTTTTTGCCTAGTTGACTCAGGCAACCTGCTTTGTTGCACACCAGATCAGCTATCTATGAATGCAGTTCTCCAGAGGGTTGGTTTTTGTTTAGAGCTGTTTCACTGTGGGAGGAGCATGTGTATTTATATGCAGTAGTAAGTCCCTAAATCCTCAACCTCCACTCTGCTGATGTTCAGTGTGAAGTCTGTGCCTGACCCACTGCCTCTGAACCTGTCTGGGATTCCAGATGCTCAGCTGGAAACCAAATAGATCAGGAGTTGTGGAGACTGGCCTGGCTTCTGCAGGTACCACTGCAAGTAAGTCATTCCATCGCTATGTAGGAGGCTCTGACTAGATCTGCAGGAGATAGAGGCCGGTTCTCCGAGGATGACAGGCAGGGATCTTGGTGTCTGGGTCAGCACAACATCTCCACTAGATCCTGAAATTAGAATAAGACAGAAGAATTAGGTTATGCACAGCATAGGCAATGCATGTTTTTATTACATATGTATACATATATATATATATATTCCCCGTTAATCAAATTTCATGGGACAGCACATAGGCCCAGAAATTAAGCCCCATGACCCTCCCCCAAAATGATATATGCATAAGCATTCCTGAGACACTTGACTTTCAAAACATGGCTACTTTTATGAATCTAAGAGATTATTATGTCTGCTTTGACTATCAGAGGGAAAAAAAGGAAGAATGATGCAGATGAACACTTCCCTGTGTTACCAGGTGTTGGGGTCTCCGGTCCACACCCTGGCAGGCTTAAGTGAGTTTTGTGACTTGGATGAGCAATTCTAAGTGCATCTGTGTGCTCCACCTTGACGAGAGAGACCATGAGGTGGGGGGTCTGATAGGACTCACATGATGCCACTCTGGCCATTCCTCCCCCTCTCATGATTTTCTACCTCACTACAATGGCATTTTTCCTTTGGTGAGAACTGAGGGAAAGCCTACTGCTGAGTTTGGAGTCTTCAATCTAGAGATGCGAGATGCATCTCATTTCTGACCATCTTCCTCTTCCACTGGACCCCATTTGCAATTTTATCCATATTGACAAAAAAGTCTCTCTCCCGTGCTCCATGAACAGCAGGAGCAGATGCATTCCATTCTGTGTCTGTGTCTAAGGCCTGTCTACTCTCTCAAGGAAGGAAGAAGCTGGCAGGCCTTTCTGAATGTGAGACAACACAGATCACATCCAGAAGCCCTGGGAAGGCAGCTGCAGCAGGACAAGGCTGAGACTAATTAGAACAGCATAATATGATTATAATATTATAAGATAATTATATTAGTCACAATATAATCATAATAATATAAATATAAAATTATATAATTATAATACTATAATATACCAAAATTATTCAATTAAAACAGATAAACAGGAGGATATTATGCATATACAAATATTGCAAATTTTTAACTAGACTTTAAAAATCCCCAAGTCTGTCCCTAAACCCAAACATCATTGTTACTGCCTTTGTGATAAGGTTCCAAGATCCAGTAAAAACTATTTTTTTAAACTTTATTGGTTGCATTAGCAATAAATAAATTATACTATAAAGAAACCATGAAATAATGAACAATTAAAATCTTGTCATAAAAGTTGTATCAAACTTTGACACTGGTGGCTCATGTGTTTAATGCTAGTTAATGATGAGACTGAGATCTTAAAACTTAAGGTTGAAGCGAGCCTGGACAGGGAAGTCCCTGAGGCCCTTATCTCCAAGTAACCAGAAAAGGCCAGAAGTGAAGCTGTGCCTCAATTGGTAGAGCAATTGAGTAGAAAAGCCCAGGTGTACAGTTCAAGGGCTGGGACTGGAACATACACACACACACACACACACACACACACACACACACACACACACACTTGTATCAATGTTTATATTTCAGGGAGAGGAAATCTCAGACAAGGTAAGCATCCACACTACAGGAAAACCTCAGTGGGACCATCAAATACGGAAAAAAATACACTTTGGTCTTCATCCCTGCCCAAGTTATAATTTATTTAAGTAATTCTGCTTATCTTTATTCATTTTTATTCAATTACTGTGTCATACAAATTCAGATAGGGTGCATGATGTGTAACGCCAGGTTCTAATCTCCAAGAAAGAGAAATATCACCGTCTGAAAAATTGTTTTGCTGTAATGAATAAGGAGCCAAAATTATTCTGAAAATATCTACAGATGTTCTCCATGATCTTCTATACCCCCTCCAACGATTTCAGGATCCAGTGAGGATGTTATGATGAACTAGATTCCGCTAGCCCTGCTTGTCAGCCTCCAGCTCCTCCAGGTCTACTCTGAGACTCCTACAGAGTAATGGACAAACATGTATACAGGCCAAACTGTCATGCAGCAATCTCTCCTCTCCACCCTTCTCTCTCTGTGTCAGCCTTCTCTAGAGAAATTCTTAACCCTTCTGGAACCTTCCATATTTTCATGGATGAACATCACATGCTCCACCCTCAAATAGAAGACTGTACAGCATGCATAGACAGAGGAAACATGGCAATAACTGAGCCCAGAACTCATCTTCCCACTCCATCTTTTTCATTGTTTGATTGTGCTTCATCCAGGATCCAGAGCATCAGCAACTCCAGAAGAGGGGCAGGAAATTTTATTTCCCAGAAAGGAAGTAAGAAGTATGTGTGTCATACTTGTGTGTGTGTGTGTGTGTGTGTGTTGGGTAGCTGTGAATCATTTGGGGTTCACTTGAATGCTTCAAATGGTTTTCTTTTATTTGTATCTCCTTTTTACTATCTATAAAGTGACATTAGAACTTAGATAGGTAAGGAGTCACCTCTGATTATTCAGTGAATATTCCTTTTTTATTGCATTGCCTTCTTGCCCTTGCAAAAAATCACTGTAAGTGTGAGAATTTAGTAAGAATCTCAGGATTACTCTTTTCATCGACATGTCTATCACTGGGCCAGAACTACATGAGCTATAAAAACTCTTTCCCTTTTCACTTAAAAATCCTTTAGATAGACCTATTATAGCTTCCTATTTATTGTGTGAATCTGGCTGGATACCATGTCCCAGAGTCCTCATATTACAGATTTGTGTTCTTTGTATGTCAGGAGTGTCACTGTCAGGACCATGCTGCTGAGGCTGAGAGCAAGAAAGAGAGTAAACTGGAGAGCATTGTCCCTAATCTTTTCTACCAAAATTTTCAAGTGAGCATCAGAATCTGTCTCATTTGAGAAGCTGTGTCAGCAGGTGAAGGCAGCAGGAGGAGCAGCTGAGGCAGCCTAGACTTTCACTTCCGCTTCCCTAGGAGTTTTTGTTATGACTGTGTCACTGTGGGAGGCCAATCATAACCTTGTTGACAGTAATAATTGGCCACATCTTCAGACTACAGGCCACTGATGGTGAGAGAGTAATCTGACCCAGATCCACTGCCACTGAATCTGGATGGAACTCCAGGTTGCAAATTGGATGCTTTATATATTAGGAGCTTTGGGGCTTTCCCTGGTTTCTGCTGATACCAATATAAGTAATTGTTAATAGCATGACTGGACCTGCAATTGATGGTGACTCTGTCTCCTGCAGATGCAGGCAGGGAGGATGGAGACGGGGTCATCTGGATGGCACATCTTGCACCTGGCAGTAGAAACAACAACAAAAAAAACAATTATCCTCCTTGATAACTATGTTTCAAGAGGTCTTCCTGAAGTTCCAGACAGCCCTGGATGTCCTAGGCTGATTTAATGTCCATCACTGTCCTTCCTTACCCTGGAGGCAGAGCAGCAGGAGCCCAAGGTGCTGAGCAGGGGTCCTCAAGTCCATGCTGTGCGCTGACTGGACTGACTGCTGCTCATGGTGTGGGCAGATTTTGAAGAAGTCTCAAGGCAGTGGGCTGAGCTCTGGGCACATGCAAATGAGCAGGGGCTGCAAGGGGTAGCCCAGCTCCTCCACAGGCCACATTTCAATATCACAGTCTGTACTGCAGACCTTATGTCCCACAAACTATACAAATATAGCATAATTATGCCTGCACAAAATGTTTTTCTCTCTGGGGTGCAGGGGACAGAAGACTCTCTTGTCCTGTAAATAGACTGAACTTTAATTTACACCTTGTTCATTGAATGCTTTTCATCATAGCCTGAATTTCTCCAGGTATTTCCAAATGGTAGAAGTAATTATTCAGATCATAAGTCTTTAGTTTACTTGACTATTTACATTGTGAATCATGAGCACAATTAACCAGAAATAGCTTGCAGATATGTAGTAGTTAGACAGACGGGTAGTTAAATATATGATAAATTGATATTGAAACAACTTAATGAAATTCAATGGAAATAAATGGGCAATGTTGTGCTATGGTGTACAAGTACAGGCTAGCTACTGGGCATTTGCTATGAACTTCAAATTGCTGCATCTGTTTCTTTTTCCTTTTTTCCTCGCTTTCCTTCTCTTTCTTTCTTTCTTTCTTTCTTTCTTTCTTTCTTTCTTTCTTTTCCTTTCTTTCCTCTTTCCTTCTTCTTTCCTTCCTTCCTTCCTTCCTTCATTCCTTCCTTCTTTCCCCCTTCATTCCTCCCTCCATTTCCCTTCCCTTCTTTCTCTTTCTTCTTTCTTTCTTTGTCTTTCTTTATTTCTCTTTCTTTCTTTCTTTCTTTCTTTCTTTCTTTCTTTTCTCTCTCTCTTTCTTTCTTTCTTCTTCCTTTCTTTCTCTCTTCCTCTCTTTCTTCCTTTCATTCTGGCACTCCTGGGGCATCAACTCAGGGCCTTGGCATTGTCCCTGGGCCTCTTTGTTTTCAAGACTAGAACTATACCACTTGAGCATGAGCCACCAGTGCCCAGCTGTCCTCTGTTTCTGAATGCACTTTCCACCACCATCATCAAGGACAGTCAAGATCAGACTTTGGCTTTCTGTATACTAAGAGAACCTGGCTACATTCATAGCTTTGTGATCATTGTACATAGAGGCTTCTCTATCCTGAAGTCTTTGTGAGATTCATGCCTTAACTCTTCTTTTTTTAATATGTTTTTATTGTGATTAATAGAAGGTTACATTATATTCACTAGATAGAACATGTATAACTTCACAAACGTTGATACCCTTTCTCATGACATGGTCCCCATTTCCCTCCCACCATCCCCCCACTTATCTTGATTTCCCCCTTCCCTATCCAATTTCAAATAACCAATTAAGCACATATAAAATATGTCAGATAACAAGGTGAAATATGGTAACAATATGAGATAACCAATGGATGGCAAAAGACATGAGAGATAACATAGTACATTAAGGACAACAGGTCACTCGTTATATGGCGTTTGTTTCCTTATCCTGGAAGTACTTACATTTAGTGTCATACTATTTGGCCTTATGTCTCTAGATTTTGTTCTATTGAAAATCTCTGCTAGGAGAACCCAAGGATTTTACTGAATATAACAAATGAGGGAAACTATTGAGCCTATGTTCCTTTGAGTCTGGCTTACTTCACTTAATATTTTTTCTAAGTCTTTCCATTTCCTTACAAATGGGGCAATGTCATTCTTCTGACAGCAGCATCGAATTCCATTGTGTATAATTACCACAACTTGTTACTCCACTCATCAACTGATGGGCATCTGGGTTGGTTCCATATCTTCACTATGGTAAATAGTGCTGCAATAAACATTGTTGTGCTAGTGGATTTAGTATGTCCTTGTTTCTGGTCGATTGGGTAAATGCCAAGCAGTGGAATTGCTGGGTCATAAGAGAGCTCTATGTTTAGTCTTTTGAGGAACTACCATACTGCTTTCCATAGTGGTTGAATGAATTTGCAATCACACCAACAGTGTAGTAGTGATCCCTCCTGGCCAGAGCCCCCCTCCCCAGCATATATTGTTATTAGATTTCTTGCTTCTGGCCATTCTAACTGGAGTGAGGTGGAATCTCAGAGTTGTTTTGATTTGCCTTTCTTTTATGCCCAGAGATATCGAGCATTTCTTCATGTGTCTATAGGCCATTCTTGTTTCTTCTTCAGAGTAGACTCTCTTTAGTTTTTTGGCCCATTTTTTAATGAGACGGTTGTTGTTTGGGAGGTTAGTTCTGGAGTGATTCAATTTTTTGAGCTGTTGGTATATTTTAGATATGAAGCCTTTGTCCATTGTATGGTTAATGAAGATCTTCTCCCATTCTGTAGGCTTCCTAATTAATTTACTAGCTATGTCCTTTGCCATGCAGAAGTTCTGCAGTTTAATGCAGTCCCACTTATCCAGCCTTTCTTTGAGTTGTTGCATTTCTTGGTCCTTATTGAGAATGTTTCGACCTGTGCCAAGGAGGCTTAGTGTATCTCCTATTCTTCTTCTTAGTCCAAGCTGCCCTCACTCAGAAGCTCAGCTGTTCTCTAAGCCATTGTTGAAATCAACTTCAGTTTACTCTACTTCTTTAAACTGTTCATTCCTGCTGCACCCCTTTCCTGGAGGTCTTAAAATAGTTTTCAATGACTGGCATTACAGTGTGACCCAAAACAGGCTCAAAAAAATGATGACATGTAGCATAGTGATGGTGAAAGATGAAGCAGGACATTGGAGCCACACAGCATGGAGAGGACAAGGGGAAAAATGATACAGGTGATGAATCCAGAGTGCAGTGAGAAAGGCTCCCCACATGGAGTCCAGGCTGACTGGACACTGTCCACCCACCTGCTGGGAAGCCACCTGCAGGATATTAACTTGACAACAAATCAGCCACCTTATTGAGTCCAAGCAGTTGTTGCAGATTCATAAGGCAACACTGCTTCACAAAGGCCAGTAGCTCACACACAGGTCATTGCCAGATCAGAGTCCATCTATACCAGGCCCTAAAAGACAGCTGCCAATACCGACCCTGTTAAGTGACTGGAGCCAAAGCAGACTGAAATAAAACAAATGAACCAGTTCATCTTTTCCTTTTGCCTGGACCTGGCTGATGGTGAACCTGACTGCTGATGCAGACAGCGTTTCCTGATTGTGATTCCTCAGACGTGGTTTGAGAGAATAACAGTTAGGGGAATGGCTCTGAGTTGAAGAAGAAGAGAGGAGGGAAGGATGGAGAGCCAATCACTCCACTATTTTTGAAATAAGACAACCAGTCCCACAGGCGCCCTCAGGTGGGGAAAAACATAAAGACCCACTGAAGTCTGAACTCCAGTGCTTATGGTGAGCAATGAAGAGTGTATATTATCAAATGGACCATGCACTTTAGACTATTTTCCAACATTTGCTCAATTTTGTCTGGACTGAATAGAGACAACTATTCTTCTATCAATGTGTTTTGTATAGTTGGGATTGCAGGTATATGCCACCATCCTGGATTTTATGTTGAGACAGGTAAGTAGTCACTCTTCAGGCTGTCCATGTTTTATATTTCTTCCAACATCATCCTCCCAACTACTCTACAATGTGGATGAGATTTTTCGCATGAGATATTACATCTGACTTAGGCTCGATTCTTAATGAATATTTTTATCACCCGAAGTAGAAAAGACTGAATCTACAGCTCAGTCCAGGCAAAACGTCCATGAGACCTTATTAAATCAATAAGTAAAAGTTGGATTTGAAGCCTTCCAAACTATGACAGAAGTGCAAACTGAATATATAAATCAAGATCTAGGTGTTCTTAAACTTCTCCATGACTGGACAATCACTTGGATATGAGTCCACCAACTGAATCATTGGCAGTGATTTGGGGAATTTACTCCGATGATCACTAACCACCAAGCTGAAAATGTGGCAAACACCATTCCCAGCTCTATAATAGAGATCCACAGTGTGTCAGCCTCTACCACAACTCCTCCCTAAGTCATAGGTCAGTGAGTCCTTGTATCCAATTCCTCTCTACTTTCTCAAATATGCAATACACTGTATCCCCTGGTCTTGTCATGCAGAATTCAGAATGGACAATCCAATCAAGATACACTGTAGACATAAATGGATTTGTTGAGTGGTATGCCCTTTGTACAACTACTTAAAGATAATAAAGCCTTAAGTTAAAATAAAGCAAAAAAGAATGGGAAACTCTCACAAAAACTAAAGCTGATTCACCTAATTCAAAACTCTTGAACAAGAAAGAAATTTACATAGATCTCTTAACTTCATGCAGATTTTTTGACCACCTGAATCATTGTCCTTGAGGAAACATTTTGTGTAAATGAGTTTCTCAAGGCTCCACCTGCACCTGATACTAAAAGGACTTGTGTACCTGTTTACTGGTGGATGAACTATAATTCCACTAGTCTGAACACTAGTTAACGGTATCACTTCATGTCTAGGTTGTACCACCATGTGCCTACCACTCTTTCACTTGGAAGTTTCCCCAGGTCAGTACTCAGGACCATTTCTACAAGCACTTGTGCATTAGATCCTTGTCTACTACTCTCATTCAGCCTTTGCCCTGCCAGAGTATTCTGCTCAGAGACTCTTGGCTAGATATGCAAGAGTCTGTTTTTCCTTCTTTGAATCCTAATCCTTCTTGGATCATCTGGATGAGACCCAATTCTCTCATTTCTGTCTAAAACAGAAATGCTCTTCTGCATGCAGGTGTCTTTGTTTGTATCTTTCACCTTGGCTCCTTAGTGATACTGGAAGTCACAGTCAGTCAGATTGGCAAGTACTGATATGGGAAAACTTTGGAAGCTGATGCTGACAGAACCAACACCCTACTTAAGTAAGATTTCAGGCTCAGATAAACTGTTATGCTGTTCCACAGAGAGCCATTGTAACATGACAGTTGGGCCAAGCCAAGCAGGGAGTAGGGGTGGGGCATGGAGGTGGGGTTATTCAGTGACCTATTACTGAACAAGGATCATTAATACTTGGCATACAGTAATAAACCCACAGATCCTCTGTCTCCACTCTGCTGATTGTTAGTGTGAAATTTGTACTTTATCCACTGACACTGAACCTGTCTAACTCAGATGCACAGCTGGAAACAAAATAGATGAGGAGCTGTGGAGACTGGCCTTGCTTCTTTAGGTACCAATGCAATTAGATGTATCCATTGCTATACAGAAGGCTCAGACTAGACCAGCAGGAGATGGAGGCCTGCTCTTCCAGGGTGACAGGCTGGGAGAATGGATTCTGTATTATCACAATACCCCCAGTAGATGCTGAAGTTATAATAAATGAGAAGTATAAGAGTATGTATTAACTTTGAGAGACTTTCTATAATTTTCCTGTTACTAAGTATTATTTGGCAAATGTTTTCATGGCTTTGTTTTATATTGTGAAACCATTTATATTTTTTAAATACATAGATTTTTTTGCAAAGCACGAATGAACCGCTAGACCTCACATATACCATGCTCCATGTATTTGTTATAGTTGTCATCAAAGCACAAGAGTTTGCTGCATCTGGAATGATCTTCATTTTCACATAAGTGAACTTTACTTATCCCATCCTGGTGGCATGGTCTTTTCATCTAACCCATGAGCAGAACATAAATGAGAAGCAATGATTCTGAGGGCTCACCTTCATCTCCTTTCCCATCCTCATCTCCCTCTGCCCTCAACAGTGATCCTTAGCATTACAATACTCAGGACACGCGCACAATGTCTCATGTGTAGCAGTGAGGAGCTATATCAGGTAAGATAAGGCCTAGCTGAGCCCTTATTTCTGGCTGGAAAGTTCTCCTGAGGGAACATTCTACAAACCAGCAGGTGCATGCAGCAGTGTGACGGGAGCCAAAAGGAGGGCAAAGGCCCCTCTCTTGTGAGTAAAGTGACTCAAGTATCTTCTGACCAATAAAGACTGTGCTGGCTCCAGAAATGTGCAGAATTCCCCCAGCCCGACCCATGGACCTACATAGAGGGAGGCTGTGTTGGCCCTGATCCTCAGATTAAAGCACTAGATGGAACTTGGTGTCCAACAGTCCCTAGGGATTTCCCTTCTGACTGGTGCCATCATAGCTGCTGCTAAACTGGGAAGTCAAACTTACTTTAGTGTTAATACACAAGAACTCTCTCCAGTGACATTATGGAGATCTCTGACATCCACTGGAATTGTTAAATGATGGTGGATGTTCTAAAAATAATTGTACCTAAAACATCACGGCAAATATGGATGAAAAAGATGACAAAGAGGAAAAAGCTGGTTTCTTATAGTTCATGAGCTCAGAACATTTCTTTCATTACTTAAAGAGGAAACACTTCAAATGTGAATATAAAATTCCATGGGATTATTTTTACAATCTAGTTATCAAATGTAGTAAATTTTCTGTCTTACGTCTTCATGGTAACTTTACACCAAGTTAATCACAAATTTCTGTTTCTCTGTGTGCAGTGGAAAAGAGTGGCAAATGTTGTGGTGAGACACATCTTCTCAGTAACTACCATTTCTCATTCTATGGAGTCTGATCGTGGCAAGCTGTGTACCCTTTAATAAGAATCTTACCTCTTCTTATCCTAATCTGTATGTAAAGCATTGACAACAACAATTCCGTAGTTTAAATGGAGATTTCACGGATTACAACAGCAAGTGTAGACTCCCTGTTTACTTGTCTCCTTACTTGCAACCTGATGACATTTCACTGCACCTTCATCAAAACCTGCTGAAGAATAGGGTGC
The DNA here is from genome assembly GCF_031878675.1 of Megascapheus bottae. Lineage (NCBI taxonomy): Eukaryota > Metazoa > Chordata > Mammalia > Rodentia > Geomyidae > Megascapheus > Megascapheus bottae. Next base: position 19,179,397 of record NC_143515.1, read on the forward strand.
TTTGTGAGAGCAACACAGACAAATTATTCCCCCTTCCAGCTTAAGCCATTCCACAATCCCTATCTACTACTTGGCCATAAAGTTGTAAACTTCATTAGGGAGCCTCAGGTATTAATACTTTAGATATCAAGTATGGATACTTGGGCTGATGGCAAAATGATGAGGCAGACAAAACTTGTCATTTGTTTGTAGATTTAAAATACAATTGTAAAGTGTTCATCAGATACCAGTATCCCATGACTATATTCTAGCCATGCAGAAGTCCGGAGATCTCAAGGATCATGATGAAATCCCAATTAACTTTCAAGAAGCTGAGCTGGAGCAGTGGCTCACATTGTAGAGGACCAGCCTAGCAAAGAGAATGAACAAGCATGAGGAAAACAAAATGAATATTGTTTTCACAACATAACCTTTACCATGCTGGAAAGCCATAATCCTGTTGATTTTCTGTGAACAAAAATTGTTTCTAAGTGTCTCCTATTTGGCCATCATTAAGAAAAAGGCAGGTGAGTTGTCCTGTAGTTTCTCTTCTATTGACAAATGCTGTCATTTGGGGACCATGACACTGTCTAGCTGCTGTGATTCCTGTGGTGTGGACAAGTGCTTGTTTAGGGAATTTTTTGCCACCCCCTAGAAATAGATAGTGGTGAGTTGAGGAACATGATAGGCCCACAGGTACAGCACACTGCTCTGTAGACTCTTTCATTACACACAGCCCCAGCCCATGGTGTTTCAGGAGAGGCAGATTCACAGGCTGAAGTGGATGGCCTTTGTGGTCAAGAGGGGAGTATCCTTAGTATATAAGTGATATCTAGTCAGATAGCCCAAGGCATACTCCAAATTCCTCATGGATGGAGTATAGTCTTGAACCCCAGGGAACTTGGAATGGAATCTGCCTGTTTTCTAAATTGCTGCTGAGTTTTACTCTCTTATCCCCTAAACAGACACTTCTTAATGTTCTTCGCTGCATCTGAATACAATTTAAAGGTAGAAATTTGCTCTGTAGGTCTCTCCTGTGCTCCAGCAACAGCAGACAAGGGGACTATGCATCCTATTCAATATGCCTAAGACCTATCTCTTCTTTCAAGAAAGAAGCAATGGAAATACAATCCTCCACATCTTACCCTCTCACATAGCTTAGGAGATCAGCTACACATCATTGTATCCAGCTTTATCAGCTCAGAAGGAGTATTGTGAATTTTTTTTGCCCAGGATGGACTTGAACCACTTATTTTCAAGTGTCTTAGTTAGCTAGAAGTGGGAGCCATTGGTGACTTCAAATGTAAGTTAACTGTTAAGGAACCGTCAGGAAAATTTAGTCTAGAAGTTGCCATGGAGAAAATGTCTGTACCTATGTGACTTGAGTGCCCCCTAGTGTTTTCCTGGTGTTAAGGAGCAGATGATAGGAATACCATTGAAATCAGGACGTTCTAATGTCAAATTGAAGTCCTTCCCAACTCCAGTTAGGACTTCTATCCAGTATTTTAAGGTATTTCTCTAAGCTGATTTATTCTCTTGATCAAAGTCTTTATCTTACCATGGTGATGAAAATATTCTCTTACCATGCAAATGTATGACATTAACATTACCACTATTATGGAAAAGTCTTACAATGGCATTTTAAGAAAAAGTGTATAGCATAGAGTTCCAGCCAGAATAAACAATTCATACTTATTTTCACATAATAATACTGTAAGAGTAATGTGTTGATATGTTATTTAATTACATTTTCATTTTTATGATTATCATACCCAATGCTATCGCTCTAAGTCATTATGGAAAGGATTTTTTTTTTGGTTCTAGTTAGAATTTTGTTAGAATGAAAGTATCAAACAAGTACTGCAGGTGTACAAAACTGCTAAAGAGTATAATGAGTCGTATATTAATAGCTTCTCCAATAAAGCAGAAGTTAGGACCAGTGAGTATAAGACATCACAGTGAAAATCACGCATTGTATTTCGGCTGACGGTTACTAAGTTTCATACACTATCACATCGGGTGTGGAAACTTCTGGGAGGGGTAAAAGAACCCATTTTAGTTCCATGGTAATCCAATACATGCTCTGTCAGAGGGCCAGTTTCTCTGTTGGATATTATTTAATAACTGAGTGTGCAAAAATGCTCACAGTACTTATAGAGAAAGACACATTCTTATACAGACTCAAGGGGGGTGGGGTGAGTTTTACTCCCGAGGGTTACACAGAGAATCTTTTTTTTTAGCTTTTTTCCCTATATTTTTTATTGTGATTAATAGAAAGGTTACATTATATTCACCAGATAGAAGGTGCATTACTTCACATACATTGATACCCTTCCTCATGTCTTAGTCTCCATTTCCCTCCCCCACCCCTAATCTAGTTTTCTTCCATTTCCTATCTGATTTCAAATAACCAAATATGTATATATTCAATATATCAGATAACAAGGTGAAATACCATAACAATATGAGATAACCAAGGGACAGCAAAAGAGATAAGATAACACAGTACATTAAGGACAACAATCACTCATTATATGGCCTTGGTTTCTATATCCTGGAGGTCCTTTCATTTAGTGTCATCCTATATGGCCTTAATTTAGGTTTTGTTCTATTGTAAATCTTGCTAGCAGAGCCCAAGGTTTCTAATGACTATGACAAATGAGGGAAACCATTGAGCCTATGTTCCTTTGAGTCTGGCTAACTTCACTTAATATGATTTTTTTTCTGAGTCTTTCCATTTCCTTATAAATGTGAGATATTATTCTTTCTGACAGCAGCATAGAATTCCATTGGGTATAAATACGACATCTTGTTGATCCACTCATCAACTGAGGGGCATCAGGGTTGGTTCCATGTTTTTGCTATGGTAAATAGTGCTGTAATGAACATCGTTGTGCTAGTGGCTTTAGTATGTCCTTGTTGCAGAGAATCTTTAATCCAGATCTGACTTATGAACATGGATCCCTACTGCCTCTGCTCCATGTCGGAAAAATGCCAATGGATCATTAGTTATCATGTCACACATGCAACATGTTGCAGCATGTTCTTAATCCCAGCTGTGAGGTCTGTGCTGATCTACCCCTTGAAGCAGAAGGATGTTCCGAGATCTTCCTGGCTGTGATAAGTGGTATGGGCCTCAGGCAGAGTGACAGAGCCTCAGGTCTCCTTGCTTGGGGTTGTCAATGAACATTAGTGGCTACAAACAGTGCATTGCTCCCTTGTGAATCCTGCAGAGAGGAAGGCTCTCTCGGGGAGCCAGGCTACTGTCTCTTCCTCATCATTGTTCACATGAAACACACCAGGCCTCTTTCTGCACTCATGTCAAGGACAACCTTCACACTCCCACCAGAGCCCACTGAATGAAAGCATAAAGTCAATGATAGCTAACACCTCTGTATATTCTTCCTGTTCTCATTCAGCACCATCTTACATCCCTCCCTTAGGTCACAACTAATTTGCTTATATCACTCTGTGCATAACTCCAGGTCAATGTCAAGAATTGTTTCCTCTGTATTTTCTAGTTAGTGCTTTGCATTACTAAATATCTATTATCAGAAAGGCAGCAAGCTTATTTATCTATCAGTATCCTCAGCTTCTACACTGCTGTTGGTCAGCGTGAAATCTTCCTGTTACACACTGCAAATGAACCTGCCTGAATCCTAGAAAATCAGTTAGTAACCAAGTAGATCAGGGATTGTGAGGACTAGAGCTGGTTTCTGGAAGAACCAGTATAAATAGATGCATACATCATTATGCAGAAGGCTCTGACTAGACCTGTAAAAGATGGAGGATAGATCTTCAAGGGAGACATGCAGGGATGGTGGAATCTCAGTCATCACCAATCCACACTAGGTCTTGGGATAATGAGAGAAGAGTGCAAACTTGTGGACAAGCCCAGAACGCGATCGTTACTATGTCATTTCATTTATTCACCTCAGTGATTTTTAATTGTAAATGCAATTTTATTCCATATGGCAAGAGATTCAATCACAGCCCCAGGAATGTTGACCATATTTTCTTCCACTCACTTCCACTCCATCTTGACACCAATGCGAGTTTATTTTTTTACATCCTTTACATATCAAAGATATCTAAGCACACAGTGGCATTGAGAAGCATCTTCCTCCCAACCCCTTTTACTTTGTGGCAGTCTTCAACAAATCATGCTTTGACTCCTTCTGAAATCTTCCTCACCTTCTCCATTTACACAAGAGATAGCAGCTCTCATACATAACAAGACACCCACAGGAGTTAGGAGAACCACAGAAATAATAAACAGGAGGTAAATGATTGATATGCATGCTCTGGATGAACCCCTTGGGGCAGTCTAAGGCTGCTGGGTGGCAGGGGGCATTTGGAATGTATCAACAGAATCCACACAGATGTGTTGTGCTTTGTGTGGACAGAAGTGAGATGGCCGATCAGAGTGATATGTACAAGGTTGAGACTTTTTTTTGCAGAGCCAAGTCTAAATTCAACCTTCAGGTCCAAGAAAATTCAAGTTGTGCCTAAAATCAACCAAAATAGTGTTGATTTACATGTTTGTCTGGATTAACTGGAGCACAGGGCACATGGAGGAGAAAAATCATTTCCCAAGCATTGCCTTTTATCAATCAAGAAACTAGAGTGACTCCACAGTTGGAAACCAGAAGAGGTAAAGAGTAGCTTAGTCCCTGTTACCCCATGGAAAAAAATTTCCAGAGAGTATTGTAGAAAACTAATAAGAGAAGCAATAGCCAAGTGTCTAGAATGATGAAGTAAACAAACGGGGAAGAGAGAGAAAGATAGATAGTATCGTTTTCCTTTACTTTTGGCCATTAGGCATGTGGACAGCCTATCCAAGAATCAAGAAACAGAGGTTGGATGGTTGAGAGGAAATTCCTCAGCTTCTTCTAGTTACACCATTTGCTTGTGCAGGTGGTGAGAACTCTGTGGCCCTCTCTTCTTATTTGACTTCAGGTTTCAAAATGTCCTATTGACAGTAGTGAGTGGCAGCATCTTCAGGCTGCAGGCTGCTGATGGTGAGAGTAAGCTCTGTCCCAAGTCCACTGCCGCTGAACCAGGATTGAACTCCAGACTTCAAACTATGTGCATTATAGATCAGTGGTCTATCAGCTGTCCCTGATTGCTGCTTGTGCCAGGCTAAAACAAACCCAATGTACTCACTGGCCCTGCAAGTGATGGTGGCTGTGTCTCCGAGAGACAGAGACAGTGAAAAGGAGACTGGGTCATCTGGATGTCACACCTGGCTCCTGTGTCGAAACGTAAGTACAAATACATGCATTATTAATTGAGTTATAAGAAGAATGAGGCATAATGGTTCACACTGATCTGTGTTATTCCCTAGCATGGCTTCCTTATCTAGAATCCAGAGCAGCAGGATCCCCAGCACCTGAGCAGGGGTCCTCATGTCCATGCTGGGTGCTGACTGGACTGATTGCTGCACAGAGGTAGCAGCAGCCTATGAAGAGGGCAGTGGGCTGTGCTGTTGGCCATGCAAATCAAAAGCCTCTGGGCTGGGATAAGCACAGAGGTCCAGCTACTTCATCTCAGTGACTGCATCCATTCTGAGTTTCAGGAGACCTGTCAGGTAACAGAATAAGTTAGAAACTCAGAGAGTAATCACCAAGTTCCTTTCCTGTGTGTTGATCATGTCAGCCTCTTTTATTTTTATTTCTTTATCTGAGAAAAGACCTGTCTATTGAAGAATTAGTTCTAGAAATTTATGAGCAAATTTTGGCAACACAAACTTGGCCCATGTTTCATTTATCCAGAACAGAAAGCTTGGAATTATTCTGATTTACTGATAATCTGTATGTAGCAACTTATCAGCATTGCTATCCTGTAATGAAATCCATAGAGGTGAAATAAGAAAGAAGATCTCCTTGAAAAGAAAATCCCTGGATTTCTGAATTGTACTGCTCAGCCTTATCTTCTCCTCTATCTCTGAGTTTATTGTCCTGTCTTCTCTAGAAAAGCTAGTGTTTCCTCCCTTCATGCCTGAACAATCTTTACTACCAACCTAGATCTTTGTATAATTTCAAATGTCAATGCCCGAGATCATCATATTATTCCTTCTGGGTTTTAAATGCCCAATTTCTGTGTTTGGTTATTTCCAACTGCACAGATGTGATGGAATGAAAACCTCACATCCTTTTTCTAAGGGTGATTGGGTTAAATGAACTAAGTGATTTGTTCGCTTGTTTTAGGAAATACAAATTGTTCAACTGTAACTTCTCCTTTCCCTATCTCTAATCCTGTCAGTAGATGAGGAGACATGGTATGGTCCAGGATGCCCACTGCCCAATTCGCCTGAGCAACAGTGTTGCTTGTGGTGAGGGGACTCAGGGAGGCTGCATGGGGGGAGAGGAGGCATTTGTTCATTGTCTGGCCTTTTCCTTCAGTGAAATCAGAGATCCTGTTTGACTTATTCAAAATGTTCGTGTTATTTATTTTGTGGTACTGTTTCTGCATACTTTCCTAAATGTAGTTCTTTATGTTTAGGGTAAGAATAAATGAAAAAAAAATCTCCGCCAGAACTGAAGAACTGATGCTATTTCACCTTTTATTCCTAGAGGGAGTTGTGTCACCTTTAATCTCTTGGTGACAGAGGGATTTGAGATGTCTTAGGAAAGTTGTAAAACTAGATTTCCTGAGTTGCAGTGATGGGGGGTTCATAAATATGTGAGAAATCTCATAAATATATGAGATTCTCTTTGCACTGAAGGAAGTCTAAGAAGTCTGCTTGGATGACTAGTTGCCTGTGTGTTATCTAAGAATTCAAACAAGTATTGAAATCAAAGGTGCCTGCAAAGTGCACTGTCTTCTCATTCTACCCAGAGACAGGAAGCCATTTTATGTCTTGACATGGACATGTTTCACCACTTTTTGGAGTTCTATACCACGATTTGTCTAGATTCTGCTACAAAAATGTGTTGTAAAATTAACTATAGTATTTTAATAAAGCATAGTAAATGATGTAAAATATACATTACAGAAAAATTTTAGCTAAATAGTAGTGAAAATGAGGCTTTTAAATTTTGTGTCCAGACACCTAGTGAGCTCTCATTTATATTTCCAGAGTTAATGACATGTTTGTTTTCTTTTCCACTACTAACTACTCAGTTCCCTGCTGCTCTGTGTCTCACATGAATGTGTTCACAAGTGGTGTATTTTGAATGCTGAAAAGACTATTGTAATGTATAGACAATATCTCAAATATCTCTTAATATATAAAAAACATGAATGTGATAGTTACTGAGAATATCAAGAATATTACTTTTCAGAAGAAAATTTCCTTCTCTTCATCCTCCATCCTCACTTAAAACAAATAAAGAAGACTATTTTTCATTAAGACCCATGATGAATATAGTAAAACACACTCTTCACAAAATACTCTCTTCATAAAATACTGACCAGTGTCTATTGCTGCAAGTTAAGGATATAGGATGCATTGGTAGATTCTTCCCCTAGTCCAGTTTGCTTTTTATTTTGTTACAGAAAACCTTTATGCATTTGTGAAGAGTTTCTAATATATTTTATTTAAAAATCAATTTCCATTGACCTCTACCTTAAGGAAACTTTTTTTGCCAGTCCAGGGCTTGAGCTCAGGGCATGAACCCTGTCCTTGGACTTTCTCAAGGCTAGAGCTCTACCACTTAAGCCTCAGCACCACTTCCGGGCTTTTTTTATGTATGTGGTACTGAGGAATTGAACGCGGATCTTTGTGCATGCCTGGAAAGCACTCTACCACTTGGCTAAACTCCCTGCCTCTTAAGGGAACTTTCTTGCTTTACAACTTGCTGATGATAACTTGGAAGCATGTGGACATGTTCTTGGGCAATATGATCCTGATCAAATCCTAAGAGTTGGGCCATATGACCACACAGTGGTCAGCTATGAACCCCGTGTCACACAGTCAACAGGAAGAACATTTCCAAGCACCCCTTTTCTCATTGGCTTTCTCTGCGTATTCTGAAAGAGAGTCTCATGTAGGATTTTAAGTGATAACCTGACTCAGTCCTATCAATCCCCATGCAGACATTGGAAAGAGGTAGTATCAGAAGTCAGTTGAGAACTTCACACAGTTTATATGTACAAATACACCTTTTATTTGTTAATATAAATATTCCTGTGAAGTTCTGACCATCAGTAATACCACATGTGTGTGTAATCCCCTTTCTAGGTCCTCTGACAGGTTTTGAGGTTCATGGGTATCTTTGCAAATTAACTTCCTGTCAGAAAGTTCCTGGTAGACTTAATTATATTCCATTATTTACATAGTTTTGTGTTTATCTCTGGATGTATTTTCTTTCTTATTACTTTGTAAATATTCATGATTTTGTAGCTAATTCTTATACCAATGCATCTAACTATAGTTGTGGATGTTTGATATTAAATCAGTCAGCATGCCAACAATAATGGTGTGTAACAAACACATCCAAGCCCAGTGGCTCTAAACAGAAAGCATTTATGTGAGTGCATAGAAATTCACAATTGCAATGAATTGAACATTGAGGGGCAGGGCTTGGCTGGACAGCACTGAGGTCACTGGGCTTGTCTCCCTTGTGAATTTGTTTGATCTTGAACAAAGATCAAGGGGCAATGACTACTTCACAACATGGATGCTGTCCTGTGCTCAAGCTATGAAAACAAATTTATGTCCAATTATCTCCAGAACAGAAACACAAAATTGAAATCATTTTGTCTTTATAGTTCATCAAGTCATTTAAAACAATACCTCCATTAAATTTCAACTAATGAATAATATATAAATTTCAAAGTCAGAATCCAAGAATGAAAATTAGTTTCTGTTGCTTTTCCAAAAACCTGGATGTGTTGTCATATCTTTCCACAGAAGACTTCACTTGCTAAGGTAAAAATCTCTTTCAGTGTGAATTCGAAACTGTTCACTGGATGCCTGATATCTTGTCATTATGTTAAAATGCAGATCTTTATTTCCTGAGACAAGTTGAATCAGGTATTTTGCATTTGTAACAAGTGCTTAAGGATGACAGTCATGTTTCTGATTTTGGTATAAAAAATGATAAGCTGTGCTTCTTTGCAATCGTTTCGGTTAATGATTGTTCCATCATTTTATTCAGCAAGTGGGTATGGATTTTTCAGGATAGGTTTTCCATGACTTGTCAAAGGTTGAGAATAATGCAATATCTCAATTGGCAGTAGGATAGTACATTGCAATTTGTTGGCATAATCTTAGACTCAATATAAAATATTCACAGATATTTCCAAGAGGACTCCAGGACCATAACCCAATAGGCAAAATTCTGAAATGGGAAGTAGTGATGACATGTGGCTGTCAATCTCCCTGTATCAGCAGTGAAGGATCTTCCTCTTCTCTCCAAGCCCAATCTTTTTATGTATCTAAAATATGAAGGATTGAGTCCTGTCTTATTCCCCAAGGTCAAGCAAAGCACCAGGTGCATGCTCCTGTGTGTGTTTGTTCCTTCCATGGGAAAATGGCCCCCACACCCAAGGTGGAGCATTCCACTGTGGGCCTGGCCAAAGACAGCACCCTGGGCCCCCAGGAAACCATCACCATTTTAAATTTTATTTTGCTTTCTTGTAAAGACCTATAGAAGCCTCCTACCCCAAATCCAGTCCCTAGCACAACCTCCAATCCCGCGGGAAGGTCTGTATTCCTCACAGTTCCTCAAGCATTCCTCGCTTGTTGAGGCTCGATCTGGCCTTTGACTATTCCATTCTCCCCCATTTTCCTTAAAAGTACCACACAGGAGGCACAGTGACCATTTACTTTTTGTACTCTGGTGACTTGCACAATGTGAAGCCAGGGTAAGATTGAAAAATGCTAGATACAGGAGAAAATAGAATCAGCTCTTTGCTGGTTCTGACTAGTCTCTTACAAAACGCTACATTTGTGGATAAATACTTATGGATTAACTATTCCTGTTGCAAGTTTCATGAGTGATTAAAGATATTCCATTTGTTCACTTACATTCCTGACCTATATTTCTCCTGAGAATGAGCTCAAGACATCTCTACTTTCATCCTTTGGTTTCTCAGATGGATTTGAGATCATCATGGTAAAAGAATGTATGCCATGACAGACAGATGCACACTGGACAGTGATGGAAGCTAGAAAATCCTCCACAGCCTGGACGTTGCAGTGTCATAGTTCCAGGTCTCTGAAAGGCCCGTTATAAGGAAATGGCAGATGTTTGAGGAGATAGAGGTGCAAGATACTGCTAATCATTGATGATAACAGAGGTCATAGTTTTTCTAATAAAGTCATGTCATGGTAGCTGATAAGATAGGGCTGTGATTGTTGTGTCCTTTGATCAAGGGCTTAATCTCAGACATCTGAGACCTATGAAATCATCACAGAGCTTCACTCTACTCCACTGTCTGAACTAGAGCCAGAGCCCTGGGCCACAGAAGGCCAGACACCCTTGCACAGGGTCCAGTATGTTATCTGTCTCAGGTTGATCCAAACAGTAAAAAGTGAACAAACTGTGTTAAAGGATTGATGGTCAGGCAAGATTTGGGAAAAAAACAGAATAGACACTCAAAAAGACACAACTGGGCTTCCAGCTTCTCAACGGAAAACAGAGTATGAAGGATAGGTTTGGACCAGAACCACATGCTTGATGAAAGTATTTAAAGATTCAATACTAATGCAAAAAATCAAAGAATATATTTGATTCATATACATCTGCTAAGCTATAAGACCAGTGTAGAGACTAATAGTGAAATACCTATGGTTTATCTGTAGTCTCTGGATCTTTGTATTTCCATGATTGTTCTAGTCACCACAGATTTTATGTAATCAGATTGTCACATTGTCTTCTTCTCAAATCAGAGTCACTCTCATATAAACAACACATCTCCTTTCCTGGTAGACTCAGACCATCTGCTCTGCTGCTCCACACAACAGCGACCCATGAGTTCAGCGCCCAGCCAGAAGGGAGGTTTTTGTTCAGGGCTGTATCACTGTGGGAGGAGCATATAAACTCTGATGGCAGTAATAAACTCCAACATCCTCAGCCTCCACCCTGCTGATTGTCAGTGTGAAATCTGTGCCTGACCCACTGCCACTGAATCTGTCTGGAATTCCAGTTTCTCGATTGGAAACCTCATAGATCAGGAGTTGTGGAGACTGGCCTGGCTTCTGCAGGAACCAGTGCAAATACGTGTTTCCATCACTATGTAAGAGGCTCTGGCTAGACCTGCAGGAGATGGAAGCCACTTCTCCCAGGGTGACAGCCCGGGAACGTGGATTCTGGGTCAGCATAACATCTCCATTGCATCCTGAAATTAGAGTAAGACAGAACTGCAAGTTTGTATACATAGATAGCCATGCTTTATTGCTTTTATTTTGTTATGTATGTATACAACCTGGCATTCCTATTTCACAGTTTGATTCACAATCTGAAAGTACTAAGCATTAAGAATAGAGATATCTTAACACATCAATAAGTCACTAAATTCATTATCTTCATCAATAAAGTCTTTACCCAAGCATAAGTTCTACTTCTTTCTGCAATATCCCTCACTCAACCAAATCTAAACTTCACCTGTCCAATTACAGATAACAAGACCTGCACATCTTACTCATAGATAAAATACAACTGGGCCCTGAGAACTCACCCTCCCACCCACTCTCATTCCTCATTTCCCTTTGTACTTACCAGGGATCCAGAGCATTAAGAGCCAAAGGAGCTGAGAGAAGGACTTCATTTCTAAGAGTGAGATGAGGAATCTTCATAGTTCAAGGCAAGTTCAGAGCTGAGCCTTTATCTCAGACTTAGAGAGGAAGGTCCTCCCTAGGGAGCAGTATGCAAATATCCAGGTGGGGGCAACAGAGTGAGAAAAGCCAAGGGAGAGTGAGGCCTGCTCAGAAAGATGAAGTCACATGAGTTGTGTGTTTAGTGATAACCAATAAAATCTTTGATGCCTACAGCCGTGGGAAGTGGGTCACCCTGTGAAAGTCTGGATCTGTGGGGGAAGATAGGTGCATGTGGTACCCTTCCTTGAAACCCAAACTTCCACAGGTTTATGTCCAGGACAATCTCCAGTAAAGGAATAGGCAGCTGATCTGCTCCCTGAGCCCTCCTTAGCTCTTCCACTGCTACATTGTTCTCAAGGGAGTTGATCAATAAGAACACAGAGTTAAGCTAGATGAAGCAGCAGATAATCATAGTTATCAAATGAACTGTTCTGCTATGTTATCTACAAAATTAGAACCTCAGTTTTCATAACAACTCCCTATTAAGACATAGGGTAAAAAAATGACAGGAAGAAAAAAAATTTTTCTCTTGCATATATTGGTCTTTAAAAGGGAAAAGGAAAGATAGGGAAAAGGGAAATGGTAGCAATGCTTATATTTGAAAGTTTAAATTCACATTCAAAAGCTGGGCACTGTTGACACCTCTCATCCTTGTTACTCAGGAGGCTGAGATCTGAGGATCACTGTTCAAAGGCAGCCCAGTCATAAAAGTTCATGATATGCGTATCCCCAGTTGACCACCAGAACCCTGAAGTTGTTCTGTAGCTCAAAGTGGTAAAGTGTTAGCATTAAGCTGAAGAGCTCACAAAAGCCACTGAGACCCAGAGTTCAAGCCCCATGACCCACAAAATAAATAGATAAAAAGGCATTCCAGATAAAATTTCTTGATGCACTAAGTATCCTGTCGTTCTTCCACACTACATTTGTACAGTAAATTAACTGATGAATTTCTCAGAAGTTCTCTCATTAGAGTGATGGTATGGTGAGTTGATCAAGAGACATGGCATTCATATGGTGACATGCTGAATGGAAACCCCTTGTGTAACAACAGAAATTGCTTCCAATTCAATTCTTTCTTATTATATACAATCAAGTCTGGTTAGGGTTTTACTTCCTTTCTTGTTCTCTGTGAAAACATAGGTCTCAACTGGTCAGTCAGTACATGGGATGGACACTCAACTAAAGTCAACAGTTCAAGCAAAGATTCTGAATTGACAGTAGCAAGAGATGGATTCACTGTTTTCCTACATCTAAATCAATCCACCTAAATCAATCCAAGCCAAGGACAGGGGCCTGAGTGAGAGCTGACTTGTGACGTTCAGTCTTGTAAGACTTCTTGTTATGGGAGCACCACAAAAGTACTACACATGTTATGAAATACAGAAATATTAAGCATTGCCACGGAGGAGAGGTAGTGAGTGCCTGTCATGTTTTCTTCTATTAAAATAGATGTGGAAAAATATTCTTTTCTTAAAGTACTTGTGAAGATACATGCTTGGAGTTTAATGTATCTATATTTTTAGAAACCAACACTGACCAAAGCATGACCAAGGCTGATGCTCCTCAATTAACATAAAAATCGTTAAGTGCCTCTAGTCTCCATCTAATTTGAGCAGTCTCTGCTTACTTGTGTGAGTGATTTCATGCTCAGCTTTTTCTCTGCAAAGATGCTGGGTGTGCTGTGAGTCAGAACATCACCTGGGGAACAGAAGCCCATGGAGAAGGAGCTTATGCTGATACCCACGGACCAAACTGACCACTGGAAGTGATTAGACCATTCTAGATCCTGCCCTAATTGGTTAAAGCTGCTCTCCTGGAGTAAGTCAGTTCTCTCCATAGTCCCTTGGTATAACATGAAGACAACTATATCTTTGTCTACCTCAACTTGCAACTTTTAAATATACCATACTGGGACACAGTCATGACATCCCTCACCTGAGTACAGAAAAATGAGGATCCTGCAATTAGGATTTTCTGCATCTAAAACTGAATTGGACAAAATTCTTCTTTACTCAGAGCTTAAGTCAGTTATTTTGTAATAGAAAAGGACAGGTACGTGTGTGTGTGTGTGTGTGTGTGTGTGTGTGTGTGTGTGTGTGTGTGCACATGCTGTAGTGTAAGTAGAAATTCTTTTAAATGGTCTAAATAAGAAGTAAAAAGCATCCCTCTACTTGTTCATCTCGTAAGCACAGCTTCCTTATCCTTACAGGGATCACTTGTTCACTTGCTGAATGGCAGATTCACATTCAGTAGATCTGTAATTTTGTGTTTGTAACATGCTCTTAGTTATTCTGATAATGATTCTGAATTCTGGACACATTTGAACTAGGAAAGAAAATAATATTGCATCCATGTTTTGTTGTGTTTGCTTCATTAGTGTCAAGAATTGCTGTTCTTAATACACTATGTGCAGTTATTTCTTTTCTCTTTTGTTCCCTTTAAAGTTAATCTCATGTGGTCACTATATTTCACTTTGTTACCTGGTATATTGTATATACATTTATTTGATAATTTGGAAAAGTAAAAGAAGGGGGGAACCAGGATGATTGGGAAATGTGAGGGTAGGGAAAGGGGGATAAAACCATGAGAAGGGGTAGCAATGTTCAAGAAGTAATATACTCACTCTTTGACAAACGTAACTGTAACCCCTCTATCAGGACCCCAACAATAAAAAAATAGAATTGCTACTGTCTGAGAAGTGTTACTTCCAGCTTTCATGCAAGTATCTCACTTTCCATTGGCTTGTTCTTCCTGAAGCTCTTGCTATGGTGACAAGTTGCACATAGGAAAGGGCACGTGTCTTGGGCAATGCCTTTCTGGACATATTCTGAGAGTTGGGCCATGACCTCACTGGGTCATCAGCTGTGACCTCCTCTCATCACAGTCACTTCAGGAAGACATTTCCCAGCATTCCTCTCCCTTTCCACTTTCTTATGGATATTCTAAATCCAATGGGATTTTTTCTTATCCACAATGAGCTTAGAAGCTGGCAGAGACACAATCCCATGTGACCACAACACACAAAGGAATGTGCAGAGATGAGCATGTGGACTAGTGAGAACTTCATGCTTTTATTATCTGTACTTTTATTATCTGTAAGTAGTTGTACACAGGTTTATCATTAAACATATCGGTTTATAAATACAGTGCATCGTGATCTCTCATTGCTGTCATAATTCTGCCTTGTCTGTCCTAGTTCAACCCTTTCTTCCAAATATAAAATATATTTTAGTCCATGTAAAAATATATTTTAAATACTAAATGTGAATTGATGACTCTCTGTGCCTCTGTAGGGATCATAGAAGATATGTGTCTAATTACTCTAAACTATTGATGTAATGTGGATCACTACGGAACTATAGCTGCTACTTCGTTCTATAAGTGTATTAGCAATATTTTCTATTCACATATATTAATATTTTCCTATGTGTGGTTTTATTTGAACTTACCCAGAAGCCAAAGTTGCTTTGACTATTTGAGCTCTGAATACCACTCTGCGATCAAGCAACATAAAGAAATAATTAATGGACAAAATTTCCAAAAACATGGACACAAAATCCTTATTATTTTTATCCTCAGATTTCCTCAAAAATATTTCTTTAAAAATCATTATTTCAGGGGCCAGGAGTTTGGCCTAGAGGTTAAAGTGCTTGCCTAGCATGCATGAAGACACAGGTTCAATTCCTCTGTACCACATACATAGAAAAAAGCCGGAAGTGGTGCTGAGGCTCAAGTGGTAGAGCTCTAACTTTGAGAAAATCCAATGACAGTGCTCAGGCCCTGAGCTCAAGCCCAGGACTGGAAAAAAAACCATTATTCCATTCTATTTTCAATGAATGAGACAACTTCATTAAGGAAAAAATGATTAATGAAACTGAGCAGTGATGTCAAATTAGCTTTCTGATAATTAGATTAAAATATTTTCTATTAACTTATTTCTCTTTTAATTTTACTTCTCTTAGTTATTTTTTGTTCATGCGGTAGTGAGTATGCAAACCTGAGGCTTTAAGCATGCTAGGACAGCACTCTACCACTAAGCCACAATCCAAACCCAGATTTGTGTGTTTGATTACTGTTAACATGTAAGTTGAAATGCTTCATTTTCTCCTTTGCAGAAAAATATCTGACTACAAGAAATTGATAAAATTTTAATATGATAACTTTACTATTTAATTACATCAATCTGATCATTGCACAATGTGCATACAAACCCAAACATCAAAACGTACTTCAAACAAAATTACACCTGGACAATCAAAAAATGTTTATAAATACGCTGTTTGCCAGGCCTGGGGCTTGAACTCAGGGCCTGGGCACTGTCCTTGTGTTTTCTTAAGGCTAGCACTCTACCATTGAGCCAAGCACCACTTCTGGCTTTTTCAGTGTGTGTGGTAGTGAGGAATCAAACCCAGGGCTTCATAAGTAGTGCTAGGTAAGCAAGCCCTCGAAGCCAACTAGATTGCTTCTTCATTGCTTCTGCACATGTTTAGCATAACCTGTAACACACAGGAGTACAGATGTGTGTTCTTTGTCAGAAGCGGCCTTGTTACCGGTGTGTTGCTGGGATAAGGAGGAAGATGGAGAGTTAGGGTGTGGCAATGCCTCCAGGACCTGTCTCCCAATACTTTCCAGATGCATCTGAGAAGCTCTGTCTGCAGGTGGAGGCAGCAGGAGGAGCCTCTCACTTCTGCTTCCCTGGGAGGTTTTTGTTATGACTTGTATCACTGTGGGAGGGAAACTATTACCCTGTTGACAGTAATAAGTGGCCATGTCTTCAGGCTGCAGGCTGCTGGTTAGAGTGAAGTCTGTCCCAGATCCACTGCCACTGAACCTCGATGGAACACCCGATTCCAAAGTAGTTGCATAATGGATCAGGAGCTTTGGAGATATCCCTGGTCTATGCTGGTACCAAT
The DNA here is from genome assembly GCF_031878675.1 of Megascapheus bottae. NCBI lineage: Eukaryota > Metazoa > Chordata > Mammalia > Rodentia > Geomyidae > Megascapheus > Megascapheus bottae. The sequence goes on from NC_143515.1 coordinate 19,196,056, forward strand.
GTAAATAATTGCTAATGCCCTGACTGGCCCTGCAAGTGATGGTGACTTTCTGTTCAACAGATGCAGACAGGGATGGTGACTGGGTCAACTGGATGTCACATCTGGCACCTGACATTGGAAAAGAGAGAATTATTATCCAGTTAAGTAAATGTACTATCCAAGTTCTTGTATGAAAAGCCACACACTTCTGTTAATCACTGGAACCCCGGCATTGTCCTTCCTTACCTGGGAGACACAGAAGCAGGAGCCCCAGGAGGTGAGTAGGAACATTCATTTTGATGCTCTGTGCTACTGGATACTCCTTTTGCATGGGTTGAGAGCAGCCTATGAAGAAGAGCAGTGGGCTGTGCTCTGACCACATGCAAATCAGCAGGGCATGGGCAGGCTGGGCATAGCTAGAGGTTGGCAGATCTCAGTCAGAAGACACAGACATAAACACCACAGGTGTCCAATTTGTTTGTAGAAACTGTGTTGTTCATGTAACAAGATAACAGAATATATTGTCCTGTGAGAATATCAAATGGTTTTAATTTTCACAATGTTCTATAATCAATGTTGTTTGTGAGTGTATGTTACTCAGACAAACCTTTCCAAGGAAAGTTAATTTTAGAATTCTTGCATTTGGCATGTGTGGGTTTTGATACACAGAATTCCTAGAGTATTCAGGTTGTTTACCCAAGCCATGTTACAGGGAAAATAATCATCATTATTACCCACACAAATGTTTTCAAAGTGATAGCATATGTTAGGAAGAAAGATAGTCAGATAGATAAATAGGTAGATAGATAATGAGATAAATAGATTTCAAATTGATTTAGTAAAAGGAAATATTTTGAAAGCATATCTTTTGTGTAATTGGGAATCCTGATCTGAGTGGTGTGTACTTAGTTGGTGTTTGCATCAGTGCCCTGTTTACACACACACACACATACACACACACACACACACACACACACATATATGACATGACTGGCTTCCTTCTCTTCTGAATGTTCTTAACCATCCCTTTCCAAAGCTATGTGATAACATCTGTGTCATTAATTGAGGGAAACTTTCTTCTCAGAAGCTGAGGTATTCTCTCAACCAAAGCCTCAACTCTACATAAACTTCACTATCCATGTTAGCCATTTACACTTCCCAAAATAAAAATTTTTTCCTTCCAAGAAAGGCAAATGTAAAGTGCTCAGCTTGGGACTTGAACTCAGCCCTGAGCTTTCGTGTTCAAGATTGGTGTTCTACCCCCTGAACCAAAGCTTCTTTCTAGGCTTTGGTGTTTAATTGGAGACAAGAGTCTCAGAATTTCATGCTCAGGTTGGCTGCTGACCACAATCTCAGCCTCCCGTGTAGCTGGGACGATAGGCATGAGCTACCAGTGACTATCTGGAAAGTGGTTTTTACTAAGTTTAGGCCAGGTGATTCAGATGCACGGGGGAGAAAATGCAATGTGGTGAAGCCTGAGGACAAGAAAGTGGAGGTACCCAAGAGGAAGAGGATATCTTCAACATGAGGAATTCAGGTCAACTGACCATAGACAGAGAAGCTAGAGTGAGGTAAGGGGAAGAACAGAAATGAGGACACAAAATATGAACTTATTCTGCAGTGATACTCATAAGACGCTATGTTGGAAATGAACTAAACAATTTGTGGGTGGAGGTAAGTCGAGAGGGAAAAATCAGACAAAATGATGGAAGGAATGACAATGCTCAAAACCAAATATACTCATTACTTGATTCATGTAACCGTAACACCTCTATACAGCACCTTTACAATAAAAAGTAGATTCTACACAGTGAGATTAGCAAGGACACATTCCACTCCCTAGTGCATTATGTCAGATCTCTTGTAAGATGAGTAAAGTACTCAAGAGGAAATTAACAATATAAGTCCAAACAGATGCACAAACACTCAAAAATCACATAACCCAGGTAAGTCATTCCCGATATTAGACCTCTTTAGTTCCATTTACTACAAGAACTGCAACGGAGTCTTCTGCTTTCTACAACATCGATGCTCTCTGCAGCGCATGACAATATAACTTCTCCAGAAATATTTTAAAACATCAATCTTCCTTATTCTGTCCAATTAAAATCATAGCCACCCCCTCCACTTAATTTCACTCATATATCACTGACAACTTTGTCATATGGTTCTCTGAATTACTGCTACAGCCTTTGTAGGTAGAGCTGTGCTCTGCAGTGCACTGCACACACTACAGAACAATGTTGTTACTAAATAAAACAAGGAGAAAGCAGCTGGCTGCTGCAAACATGTGAAAGCCACCCAGTAAATTACAGGTGATATTTTAATATGGTGAGGGAGAGACCACAAGAACATCTACGGGACTGAGGTTCCAGAATCTGAGGATAATACATTAAATTCTCATGTTCCCTGCTCCAGGGCTGGAATCAGCAATTGTGGACATATTTCTTGTGAATTACAAGTTCACACAGATTTCAATTACAGTAGGATATTGAACTGTTTAGAACCATGGCATCAAACCAGAATGTGGCCAGGCTTACAACAGGCAGGACAGGAGCTCCTGGCTGAGAGATAAGGCTGAGGACCTGAAACTGAGGAAGAGAAGAAACCCTTTCTATGAGGCTTACAGGAAGTAAGGAAGTGTCCCAGGAAACCAAGGTGCTTATAGTCTGGTCCATGAACCTGAATGATGTCTGGTGTAAATCTGAGAGGCCTAGACTTCAGAGCAGGGCTGATCGTATGGGAAGAATGTTCTAGAGCTCTTCTCACTGCTTCTGAGGAGCAAGGGTGATGGGGAGAGTCTGGAGGACCCTCAGGACAGATACTGAACCGTTTAATTAGTCCCTATGGAAACACAGAGGAGCACCTCACAAATGAATGGATGAAGTAGCTACATGTGTATTTTATAGCATGAAATTGCCTGTTAAATTATACACTAATGGATTATTTTAAATTCTGAGAAGAAAGAAAGAAATCTGTGGGAACAATGGGCATATAATCATGTGGCCAGAACTCACTCTAAACCTGAGCATGATGAAGCCCAAAAGTACAACTGGACATAATGTGTGCACATGCTCCCTTCAGGGCTGCATGTCTGCAGGATCCCCCTCCTTCCTTCACCTTTTTCATCTCTACTAATGACTTTACTACAACATGCCTGTGGAAATGTCAGCCTTGTCAGGTGTGATTACACTTTACAAATAAAATATGAAATAGTGAGGAACATGCACATGTGGTGAAATGACTCCCTCTATAAACATGGTTCCCAGCTGCCATGTGTACCAGGAAAGCCTGGCAGAGAGCTCCCCAGCTTCAAGCTTCTGTGAACAGGAGGCAACTTCCCCTATCATTCCCAGGGTCTTCTCTAAAGTCAGATGACACGCTTTTGTTTGTCTGTTTTGTTTTACTTTGTTTTCAAGTTGCGAAATTTTCATTTGACATCTGGTTTTAAGTCACATGATTACTTTAAACAACTGTGCAAGGAAATTCCAGTATTTTTATAGGAAAATCAAATTCACATTTTCTTTTGCATCTCTGTGAATTTTAATGTCATATATTAACAATACAGAAGCCTGACTTATGTCATTAAACATAGCCATAAACAGTTCCTTCCATTTTCATGAAAGTTACATGATTTCACTTTTCATCTCCCTCTGTCTTTAACTATTGATCTTGTGTATTAGCAGCCCCAGAGGCTTACAAACAGATTTCATTTTATTATTAAAGAATATATTAACATGGGGGGGAGGGAAATGGGAACCAAGGCATGTGAAAAGGTATCTATGTATGGAAATTAATGCACCATCTATCTGGCAAATATCATGTAACCCTTCTATTAATTACAATAAAAATATATGAAAAAAAGAATATATTAACATTGATTTTTACATCATATTTCAAATAACAAACAAGTATTCAAGAAGGGAAACTATATACAATCACTGGCACTTAGATTTTAGAATATAAGTAAAATTAGGCTGAGGGTTTGTATGTCATAGATACATTTTAATCTATGTAATAATACATTATGTCTATAGAGTCACAAATTTTATGTCTATGTAGTTCTGTTTATATTTACAATACCATGTCCATAGCATTGGGTACACGAATATTGAGTCCTCACTCTTGTAATGTTTGGATCTAATAACCACATATTATGGATACCATGTGCCTTTACTTCCTTTGGTCTTGACTTGTGTCCCTCAATATGATTCTCTCTAGATTCATCCACTTCCCTGCGAATGCCATTATGTTATCTTTTCTGTTGTCTATGTAGAATTCCATTGTTCATATATATATATATATATATATATCACATATTTTGGTATCCATTCATCTGCAGAAGGGAATCTGGACTGTTTCCATTGCCTGGGTAGTGTGAATAGTGCAGAAATGAACATAGCTGCACAGGTGTTCTTATCATATGCTGGGATTTGATGATCAGGATAGATGCCCAGGAGTAGTATGATGGGATGGTAGGGAAGGTCTATTTTCAGTTCTTTAAGAAATCTCCACACTGCTTTCTAGAGTGGCTGAACTTGCTTACAATCCCACCAGCAGTACAGTAGGGTTCCTTTTTCTCCACAACCCTGCCAGCATCGGTCATTATCTGAATTCAAAACCTTGGGCATTCTTGTTGGGGGAAGGTGGTATCTTCGGGTTGTTTTTATCTGCATTTCTTTTATGACCATGGATGATCAGCCTTTTCCCATATGCTTTTAGCCATTTTAGCCTCTTCTTTTGATAAGACTCTCTTTAGTTCCCTTGCCCATTTAGTGATTGGTTTGTTGAGTTTGAGAGGGGTTTAGTTCCTTGAGTTCCCTGTAGATACAAAATATTAAGCATTTGTCTGATGTATTCTTGGTAAATATATTTTCTCAGTTGATTGGCTGTCTTTCAACTGTACCATATATGCTTTTATCTTTGCAGAACCTTTTTTTTTATTTTTAGGTAGTCCCATTAATCTGTCTCTGCAATCTGTTGTGACCTGGGATTCTGTTCAGGAAGTTTTGCCTGTGCCCATGAGTTCCAGTGTGTCTCCAACTCTATCATATAACAGTTTCATGGTTTCCGGTCTGACATTGAGGTCTTTGATCCATTTTGAGTTAATGCTTGTGCATGGAGAAAGGGTAGGGTCAATTTTTAGTTTTCTGCATGTGGCTGCCCAGTTTTGGCAGCACCAATAATTGAATAGACTGTGTTTGTTCCACTCTATATCATCAGCTCCTTTGTCAAATACAGGTTGACTACAGGTATATGGTTCTATTTGTGGATCTTCTTTTCTGTTCCATTGATCTTCTGGTCTATTTTATGCCAATACCATGCTGTTTATTATTTTTTATTATGGCTCTACAATAGAGTTTGAAGTCTGCTATTGTAATACAACCTGCATTGCTCTTTTTGCCTAGAATTGTTTTGGCTATTCTAGGTCTTTTCTTGTTCCATATGAATCTTTGGATTATACCTTCTATTTCATTAAGAATGTCTTTCAGGTTTTGATGTGGATTGCATTGAATTTGTATATAATTTTAGCAGTAGAGCCATTTTCAATATATTGGTTCTCCCTACCCATGAGCATGGGATGTCTTTCCATTTCCTGGTGTTCTCTTTAATTTCTTTCGTTAGGCTTTTATAGTATTCATTAAATAATTCCTTTACATCGTTGGTTAAGTTAATTTCTAAGTATTTTATTCTTTTGGAGGCTATTGCAACTGGGGTCATTTTCTTGATTTGGCCTTCTGTTTGTGTATTGTTGTTGTACAAGAAGGCTACCTACTTTTGTGGATATCATTTTTGAAGAGCTCACTGTGGAGTCCTGATGGGTCAAGACAAAGTAAAACTGAGTCTTTATCTCAGAATTACAAGGGAAGCACTATGTGAATCAGTGCCATGAGGGTGGGCACAGCATTGTGAGGGGAGAACTGGGAGGGTAAACACCTCCCTTCTGCATATATGAAAAGCAAAATCAATTGGTACCCTATCCCAGATTCTCTAAAGTAAAAATCTGTGTACCTTATCAAACAACAGAAGCTTGGATGGTGCCCCGAGGCAGAGATGGAAGAAAGGGATTATCAACAAGATTGTCTCTTATCCTTTCTACCGAATCCCCTAGTGACCTTCAGAGTGTGGCTGTGGATGAGAGGCACTGTCCACAGGTGGAGGCAGCAGGAGGAGCAGCTGAGGCAGCCCTCCTCTCACTTCTGCTTCCCTGGGAGGTTTATGTTGTGACTTGTATCACTGTGGGAGGAGTACTGTAACTTTGTTGACATTAATACGTGGCCATATCTTCAGGCTGCAGGCTGCTGGTGAGAGTGAAGTCTGTCCCAGATCCACTGCCACTGAACCTCGATGGGACCCCAGATTGCAAAGTACTTGCAGAACGGATCAGGAGCTTTGGAGATATCCCTGGTCTCTGCTGGTACCAGTGTAAACTACTGCTAATGCCCTGACTGGCCGTGCAAGTGATGGCGACTTTCTGTCCAACAGATGCTGACAGGGATGGTGACTGGGTCAACTGGATGTCACATCTCGTTCCTGATATTGGAAACATGAAATCCATTAGTCATTTAACCAACTACACAATCCAAGTCCTTCCATGAAGAGTTATGTAATCCCCAGCAGTGTCCCTCCTTACCTGGGAGCCAGAGCAGCAGGAGCCCCAAGAGCTGAGCAGGGACCCTCGTGTCCATGCTGTGTGCTGACTGGAACCTTCTCCTGCACTGGAGACAGCAGCCTATGAAGAAGTCCTCAGAGCAGTGGGCTGTGCTCTGGGTACATGCAAATCAGCTAGGGTGTGGACATAGCTGCAGGCTAGCCCATCTCATTCAGGAAGCATAGCCCTAAGGTATACACAAGTCACATTTGCTTGAGTAGCTGTTCCTCCCTATTGATGAGAGAAAAAAATGATTCTGTTCTTTTCTGAGAATATTTTTTTTATTTCAACATTATCCATAGCTTGGTAGGTTCCTTTGTAGTTATTTCTGAGTTTAAGTCATTTACTTGGGTAAAACATTTCTGATAAATTTCATTACAGTATCCTTATATACAAGCGAATTTTGTGGAACAGGATATCTAGAGAATTCAAGTTATTTCCCTGAACTACGATATATGTTTAAGTATGATCATTATTACTCAGAGACAAATGCTATTAAACTTGATATTCTATGCTTAGGTAGAAAGATATAGATAGATGCATACAGAGATGGACGGAGGAGGAGAGAGAGAGGGAGGGAGGGAAGGGAGAGAGAGAGAGAGAGAGAGAGAGAGAGAGAGAGAGAGAGAGAGAGAGAGAGAGAGAGAGAATGCACCAGATAATACATCATTTACAATTTTGTTGAATATACCGTTCACAATTTTGTGTAAATTTTTACCAGTCTTGGGCTTGAACTCATGGCCTGAGCACTGTCCTTGGACTTCCCTCAAGGCTCTACTACTTGACCAACAGCTCAAGCTCAAGCTTTCTATGTGGTACCAAGAATTCAAACCTGGGTCTTTGTGCATGCTAGGCAAGCACTCTACCACTAGGCCAAACTCCCAGCCCCCTATTCACATTTTTTTATTAAATAATTTATTAACATTGATTTTTACATTATATTTCAAATGATGTATTTAACAAACAAGTATTCAAGAAGGGAATCTTTGTATACAATCACTGGCACATTAAAATTAGGTTGAGGGTTTGAATGTCATAGATACATATTAATCTATGTAATAAATCATTATGTCTATAGAGTCATAGCCCTGTTCACATTTTGCCTGGCATCATATCTAGCTTTGTGAGTATTATGCATTTATATGCCCTAAAACTACGCTTTTGAAGGACATTTAATTAATGGAATATCTACCCACTCAGAAACTGAAAGTTTCTCCAAACTCTAGGCTCAACATTACTTAAGCATCAAGATGCTACTTGAGCCCGCATTGTCCTTCAAGATCCATATCTTTTAGGTTGGAACTAAAAAGTATTTTGTGCACTGGGCCTAGGTGCTGTGCTGAACTTTTGTGCTTAAGACTGGTCCTTTAACACATAAGCCACTGTTAAAAGAGAAACAGAAGTGGTACAATGCAATGAGGCTCCTGGAGAGGACAAGGAACCAATGCCACACACCATAAAAAGACATCTTCAGTATGAGGAATGGAGGACAATCGACTGGAGGCAAGGAAACTAGAGTGAAGTGACCTGGCCCCTTAGCATGGTGGTCATCATGTGAAGTCATCTCCCTTCCATAGCACAGGAGGCCACTTTTGGAAACAGAGACACAGAAAACTCCCATGGAAATCAGCATTATAGCTCCACGAAGCTGCTATAGGTGCAGGAAGAAAACATTGCTTCTCAAAGGCAAATAGACCACATGTGAATCATTGCCCTACCAGGAGCCTCTTCACAATCATTCACTGTATTACTGCATCCGAGTCTTGGAGAGATCCTCTTTCACCTCTACAATGTTAATACTATCTGCAGTACATGCTAATGTAACTGCTCCGGGAAGTTGTTAACAATTCTCTTCTTCCCTCTTTTTAGGGTGATTTATTATTCTACTTCAAGCTTTGACCTTTTCCCTCAATTTGGAAATTTCACTTGTGATATGATCACAATAATTGCTACTTACCTTTGACTGGGAGAGATTTGCTCTCTTTACCAAGTGAACTGCAGGAAGGACAGAGTTGGTTCTAAATAAAACAAGAAGGAAGCTGGATACTGTGTAGGTGTGAAAGCCACCTGATCAATTATGGAGAGCAAATTAAGAGAATGACAAAGGGAGGCTATAAAAGCATTTGCTCAAGTGGGCTTGAATGCAGTCAGACTCTGAGGATAACACACTGAATCCTCAAGATCCATGCTGTAGGGCTGGCTTCAGCACAGATGGACACGTGGCTTGTGAATTTCCTGTCCACACAGATTCCAGGCACTGGAATACATGGAAGAGTTTGGAATCCTGATCTCAAACCAGAGCTGTGGGCAGGCTAACACTGTTGGGTCATTAGGGACAGAACTCTGGTTGAGAGTAAGCAAGGACCAGTGGGGAGGAGGAAAGCAGATAACATTCCCATGGATCTTTCTGGAAGAAGCAAGTACACTCAGGAAAGGAAAGTGCTTGTTGTCTTGGCCATGAACCTTAAAGAGATCAGGGATCAAGGTGAAAGTCTGACAGAGGCAGACTTCAGAGCAGGGCTGAGTGTGTGGGAAGGATGCTGCAGGGCTGTTCTCCCTGCTCCTGAGGGGCTGGGTGATGAGGAGAGTCAGCAGAGTCCTCAGGTCAGAGGCTCAAATATGATGTTGCTAGTGCTTATTAGAGCATATTTCTGTCTTCTGTCATAAATGAAGGAATATGGAACTTACATGTGCATTGTTGTAATTAGCTATTAATATTAGTAAACCTAATCAACTCGAATCTCAGGACCCACACTGTGTCCTTGAGGACAAGCTGTGACCTGCTCACCGCAGAGGACGCTGGGACAGCACTGAGACTGCAGTCCCCTCTCACCTCCCACCACTGGACAGGGTGTGTGCACATGTTCCCTGCGTGACTGCAGGGTCCACGCTTCTTCCCTTACCTTTCTCTCCTGTACTTAATGACTTCACTACAAAAGCCTGGTGGAAGTGTCAGCCTTGTCAGATGTGAGTTCACTTTAAAAAGAAAAATACAAAATAGCTAGGAAATTGCATATGAGGAGACATGACCTCCTCTGTACACATAGATCAAGCCTGCATGTGTGCCATGAGGCTCTGCAGATTCCCAGCTTGGAGTTCCTGTTGACATATGAGCAGGCTCATTCTTTCTTTCCCAGGATGTCTAATGTCTGGTTTCAGATTTTTCTCTTTGTGGTGTTTCCTTGCCATCTAGTGGCAGCTTTGTGACATAGCACCTAGCAGGATTTCCAAGTGGAGTTTCACTTTTAAGATCAATGATTACTTTCTCAAGCAGTTGTACAAGTAAGTTCCAGTACTTTTTTCATATATTTTTATTGTAATTAATACAATTATATTCACCATATAGAAGGTGCACTACTTCACAAACACTGATACACTTTTTCATGTCATGATCCCCATTTCCCTGCCCTCCTCCCACCGCTAACCTTGATTTCCCCCTTCCCTATCCAATTTCAAATAACCAATTAAGCACATATAAAATATATCAGATAACAAGGTGAAATATTGTAACAAAGGCTGGCAAAAGAGATGAGAAATAACATAGTACATTAAGGACAGCAATCACTCATTATATGGCTTTTGTTTCCTTTCCTGGAGGTTCTTACATTTACTGTCATACTATATGACCTTATGTCTCTAGATTTTGTTCTGTTTTAAATCTCTGCTAGGAGAGCTCAAGGTTTCTACTAATTATGACAAATGAGGGAAACCATTGTGCCTATGTTCCTTTGAGTCTGGCTTACTTCACTTAATATGATTTTTTGTAAGTCTTTCCATTTCCTTACAACCAGTATTTTAAATGTCCTTTTATTTATATTTTGTTTTCATTTTATTGTCATGTGTTAATAACACAACATAATTTTTTAAATTTTTTTTGCCGGTCGTGAGGCCTGAAATCAGGGCCTGGGCAATGTCCCTGAGCCTCTATATGTCCATTTATTGCTCTATCCCCTGAGCCACAGCACTATTTCTGGCTTTTTCTGTGTAGGTGGTGCCCAGTGGTAGTGAATGCTAGGCAAGCACTCTATCAATGATTTCTCCCATATGACTTCTTTTTGTTTTTAACTCAATTAATTACTTTTATTTTATTATCTGAGTGATGTATAGAGGGGTTACAATTACATTCATATAGTAGTCAATGTAATTTCTTTCTTTGTTAACTTTTTTATTGAAGAATTTATTAGCATGGATTTTTACATCATATTTCAAATGATGCATTTATCAAACAAATATTTAAGAAGGGATTCTCTATATACAATCCCTGGCATTTAAATTTTAGAATATAAGTAAATGAGGCTGAGGGTTTGTATATCATATATACATTTTAATCTATGTAATAAAACAATATGTTTATGGAGTCATAAATTTTTATGTCTAAATAGTTGTGTTTATGTTTACAATATCCATAGCATTGGGTATGTGAATAATGAGTCCTCGCTCTTGTACTGTTTGGAACTAATAGCCACATATTAAGGATACCATGCACCTTTTGTTCCTTTGGTCTTGACTTGTCTCAATCAGCATGACTCACTCTAGATTCATCCACTTCCCTGGCAATGCCATTATTTTTCTTGTCTGTTGGCTATGTAGAATTCCATTGGGTGTGTATATAATATATATATATATATATGTGTATATATATATATCACATGTTTTGTATCCATTCATCTGCAGTGGGCACATCTGGGTTGTTTCCATCACCTGGCTCTTGTGAATAGAGCAGAAATGAACATGGCTGAGCAGGTGTCCTTATCATATGCTGGGTTTTGATGTTCAGGATAGATGCCCAGGAGTGGTATGGCGGGATAGTAGAGAAGGTCAATTTTCAGTTCTTTAAGAATCTTCCACACTGCTTTCCAAAGTGGCTGAACTTGCTTACAATCCCACCAGCAGTGCAGTAGTCCTTTTTCTCCACAACCCTGCCAGTATCTGTCATTGTCTGAGTGCAAAATCTTGGCTATTCTTGTTGGGGTAAGGTGGTATCTATGGATTATTTTTATTTGCATTTCCTTTATGACCATGGATGATGAGGTTTTTCTCATATGCTTTTCTACCATTTTAGGTTATTTACATCATCTTCTTTTGTCTTTTTAGTATGGGCACCCAGTGTGATAAATTTTTCCCTTAGAACTGCCTTTGTTGTCCCATAAGTCCCTTTGTGGTGTATCTTTTTTATTTTTTATTGTAATTAATAGAGGGGTTACATTATATTCACCAGATAGAAGATGCATTACTTCACAAATATTGATTCCCTTTCTCAAGACATGGTCCCCGTTTCCCCCCATCTTCCCCCCATTCATCTTGATTTCCCGCTTTCCTATCCAATTTTGTGATGTATCTTGATTGTCATTGCATTCAAGAAAGTTTTAATTTCTTTTTTGATTTGTTCTGAACCCAGGATTATTGAGAAGTGTGTTGTTCAGCTTCCAAGGTTTTCAATGTTTTTTTACATTTCACTATGTTGTGCAGAACTAATCTGATTCCACTGTGATCACATAGAATGCATGGGATTATATCAGTCCTCTTGTATCTGCTTAAATTTTCTGTAGGAACCATTAGATGATCTATTTTGGAGTATGTTCCATGTGCTGCTGAGAAAAATATTTAAAGCTTTGCCGTTGGATGGAAGACTCTGTGTATATTTGTTAATCCCAGCTGGCTATGGTGTCGTTTAAGTCGGTGGTATCTTTGCTTATCTTTTGTTGAGTTGACCTGTAATTTTGTGAGAGTGGAGTATTGAAGTCTCCTACTATGACTGTGTGTGGGTCTATCTTGTTCTGTAACTCTAAGAGAGTTTGCTTGACGAATTTGGGTGCTCCTATATTGGGGGAGTAAATATTTATAACTTTAATATTCTGGGTATGGATTGTACCCTTTGCTAATATGTAGTGGCCATCTATATCTTTATGTACTGATTTTACTGAGATGTTAATTTTGTTAGAGATTAAGATTGCTACTCCTGTTTTTTTGCACAGTGTGTTGGAGTGGAAATTTCTTTTCCATCCTTTCACTTGGAGTTTGTTTCTGGCTTTGGCAGTGAGGTGGGTCTCTTGGAGGAAACATATGGGTGAGTGGTGTTTCTTTCTCTTTTTTGTGGGTCATGGGGCTTGAATTTGGCCTGGGTGCTGTCCCTAAGTTCTTCAGCTCAAGACTCCAGCCTTACCCGTTGAGCCAAGCCCCACTTCCTATGAGTGGTGTTTCTTAATTCAGTCTGCTGCTCTGTGTCTTTTGATTGGATTGTTCAGGCCATTCACCTTTAGGGAAATTATGGAGAAGTGGTCAGTGTCCTTTGTCATTATTTATTTTTATTTCTGAGTTTCTTTCTCTCTCTTTTTTCCCCTTTTGTGTTTAATGATTTATAGGTGATTGCTGCTTGATGGGGGTTCTTGCTATTCTGCAATTTGTTTGTGATTATTTAATACTTTTGTATTGCTGGTTTAGTATGCATGTATTCATATGGCTTCTCTTTGGAAATAAATATTCTTGTTTCTCCTTCAAAAGTAAATGCTAGTTTTGCTGGATATATCAGTCTGGATTGGCACTTGTTGGTATTCAGGGCATGAATGATATTGTTCCAAACTTCTTTTGCCTTTAGGGTTTGTGTGGAGAGGTCTGTATTTATTCTATTTTTTTCCTTTGAAGTACATATAGCTCTTTATTTGTTTTTGCAGCATTTAATATCAGCTCCTTAGTATTCGGGTCTAGTGTTTTTACTATGTTGTGTCTAGACGAGTTCCTTCTAGGATCTTGCCTGCTTGGAATTCTGAAGCCTTCAATAATGTGAGTATTTTCCCTTTTGAGGTGGGGGGAGTTCTCTGCTATGATTTTGGTAAATAACCGTTGCATTCCCTTATTTTGAAACTCCTCCCTTTCTTGGATTCCTATTATATAAAGATTAGATTTCTTGGCTGCGTCTGCCAGGTCCTGGAGTTCTCTTTGGTGAATTCTGACTGATTTCTCCAGACTTACGATTCTCTGTTCCAGCTCTTGTGTTTTATCTTTCATTACTGATGTCCTGTTCTCCATCTCAGCCAATCTGTTGCCTAATGCTTCAATTTGTGTTTCCATTGTGGACACTGAACTGATCATGTCTGCTCTAAGGGCATTAATCTTTTCTTCTTGGGATGTATAATTTTTTTCTATTTCTCTTTTGAATTTGAGGAACTCCTTGGTTATTTCCTGCTTATATTCCTGGAATTATTTTTGGAATTCTGCTTTAATCTCTTTAGTCATAACCACAATCATCTCTTTGAACAGAGTCATGTTTCATGTCCCTTCTGGTGTCATTTCTTGGCATGGTGACATCTCTCTCATCTCTTCATTCTTGTTTCCATTTGGGCTTGGTGTGGGACTTTGATTATTTATATATTTCGTGATTTGTCTCTGTGATTTCTCCTCATTGGATTTGAGACTGTTGTAGGTTCTCTCTGTGGTCAGTAGGTGACATTCTTTATTTCATTTAGGGCTGGTGGTTTGGGAACCTATGTATATGTGTGGTTCTTAGCCAAATTAGTTCCACTGCTGACTGAGTTAGCATTTGCAGCTTTTACAGAGGCTGTGTGATGTTGCACTGCTAGCTCTCAGCTCAAATAGTGGCCCACAGTGGGCCATAGGATGGATTTGCACACTTCAATATAGAAGGGTTACAGTTACATTCATGTGGTAGTGAATGTGATTATTGATGATAATTCCTTACCTTAATACAGTGTGCTTCAAAAAAATCACTACCTCCTGTGTATCTCTATCCTTCTAAATCTGTTTTTCATGCACTACTTACTGTATTTCATTATCAGCAATAAACATGTGTATAAATATGTACATTATATTTTACACATAGGTAATCTTCAAATTTAATATTGTTTTCTTATTTTCCCCTATTTCTCTCCCTCAAATGTCTCCTTTTTACATTCATGTTCTATTATTATTATTATTTGTTATCATTTAAATATCATATCATCAATATCATCATCATTTTAGGTTTAGGTTCCGCAAATAAGTGAGACCATGCAGTATCTGACTTTGTGTGCCTGACTTATGTCATTCGACATAATTATAGATGAGCATTTTGTCCATAAATGAGGGTGGAAATCTACATTCTGTGAATGCCACATTTTTTCATATATTTTTAATTGTAATTAATAGAAGGGTTACATGATATTTGCCAGATAGATGGTGCATTAATTCCCATACTTTCATACCCTTTCACATGTCTTGGTCCCCATTTCCCTCCCACGAACCCCAACCCCTCATCTGGTTTTCCCCCATTCCCTATCCAATTTCAAATAACCAAATACAAATATATCTGATATATTAGTGAGATACTGTAACAATATGAGATAACCAAGGGACAGCAAAAGAGATGAGAGATAACATAGTACCTTAAGAACAACAATCATTCATTATATGGCTTATGTTTCTATATCCTAGAGATCCTTTCATTTAGCGTCCTAATATATGGCCTTTTGTATCAAGGTTTTGCTCTATTGCAAATCTCTGCTAGGAGAGCCCAAAGTTTCTACTGATTATGACAAATGAGGGAAACCATTGAGCCTAAGTTCCTTTGAGTCTGGCTTACTTCACTCAATATGATCTTTTCTAAGTCTTTCCATTTCCTAACAAATGGGGCAATGTCATTCTTTCTGACAGCAGCATAGAATTCCATTGTGTACAAATACCACATCTTGTTGAGAATGTCACATTTTTTGATGTAGCTCCAAGTCTGAGGAATAAGATAATGGCCCCCAGAAACCTAACAATGAAGAATGTATTTCTTTTCTAACTAAATGAATATAGTTACCACTAGAAAATAATAAATGGATAAATTTTACTGTTAACAAACAGAACACTGAAGGTCTGCAATATATATACATAAATGAATATGTCTGTTAAATATGTGGAATATAGGAGAGTCAAAATTGGGGTGTAGAAAGGAAGGAATAGGGATGGTTGACCTAATGCACACATACTATTTAGTATACACTGTATGTATATACTAAATGTATACACTATATATAACTTGTGGATAAGAATAGAAGGGAAAAAGTGGGGAAAAGTAAAGGAAGGAGTGACATTGTCCAAAATCAGAAAAGTTCTCATTCACTGACTATAAACCAGTAGCACTCTGTGCAACACCTTGGTAATCACATCAAAATTATTTTAGCACATTTATAGCCAAAATGTAATATTCAATATAATAGAAATTATCACTTAAATTTTAAGTTTACAGGCAAACATATGTAATTTTCAAGAGCAATGAAACTTTATATACAAAGTTGGAGGCACTATTTATCACTTCATTCTACTCAGAAGTGATATGCTTTTATGTGTTGTTGCACTCTATGTGTACACTATGTGTTTTACACTGTATGTTTGTTTGTTTTTTCCTGTTCTGGGCTTCAGCTAAAGGTCTGAGCACTGTCCTTGGACTTTCTCGAGACTAGAGTTCTGCCATTTGAGCAAAAGCACCACTTCTGGCTTTTTGGTTTGTACGTGATAGGGAATCAAACCCCAGTTTTTGTGCATGCTAGGCAAGCACTCTACCACTAGGCCAGATGCCCAGCCTACACTATAAGTTTTTACAGTAATATGTTTTATGTGTTTTTCAACCTGATGGTATTTTATGTTTTGAATATTTTGTTATCTTTAAGTAGTTGTACAAGGAGTTAGCTATTCACTGCAGCAGGTTTTGAACACAGTGCCTCTTGATCAATACCATCCATTTCCACATTCCCATCCATCCCTCCCAACAAAGATTTTCACTTATTTGAATTTTAGGTTAGCTATTGACTTCTTGGCATTTAGTGAAGCAGTTTGTGTGTTCAGTGACTACTAATCTGGGTCACCACCTTGACATCTTCACCCCCTTCCATCCACCCCTGCACTTATACTACTCAATTTCATGGTACATACAATGAAGTCTTGCCTACATTTTCACTCCCCCCCCTCATTGCTCTACTGCTACCCTCTTGTTCTCACTCTCCCTTCTTGCA
The DNA here is from genome assembly GCF_031878675.1 of Megascapheus bottae. Classification (NCBI taxonomy): domain Eukaryota; kingdom Metazoa; phylum Chordata; class Mammalia; order Rodentia; family Geomyidae; genus Megascapheus; species Megascapheus bottae. The sequence goes on from NC_143515.1 coordinate 19,212,676, forward strand.
AGTACCCTTTTCATAGTACTTACTTGGTTGGAATTTGACTTAATCTTTTAAGAAATTATACTATTTATGTTCTCCATAGAGTCTATTACTTTTCAGTCAGGTCATTTTTTTAACCTTTGGCTTACCATGCAGTATGTTTACTTATAGAGTTATGGGCACATTATAGCTACACTGATTGGGGAAAGCATGCATCGTATGTTTCTCTAGGTCCAGCTTACTTTGCTTAACATGTTTTCCAAGTCTTACCATGTCCTACAAATGTTACTATCATTCTTTCTGGTGGATAAGTATAAATACCACAATTTTTAAATTCAATACAACAACTGAGGGGCATCTGGGTTGGTTCCATATCTTGCTTATGGTAAGCAATGTTGCAGTGAACATGGCTGTGCTGGTAGCTTTAGAGTAGCCTTGTTTCTACTCTATTGGATAAATGGCAATAGAAGGGGATTGAGTGGACTATAGGGCAACCCTATGTTTAGTTTGTGAAAAATCTCCATACTGAATTCCAGAGTGGTTGAATAAGCTTGTGTTCCCAAGGAGAGTATGATAGAGTTTTTTTGGCCATAAATCCACCAGTATGTGCTATGCTCAGTTTTCTGGATATTGGCCATTCTAACTGGATGAGGCAGAATCTCAATACTGATTTGATTTGCATATTCTATGTGGCTAGACATGTCAGATATCTCGTCACATATCTATGGACCATTTTACTTCTTATGAGAAATCACTAAGTCGATGATCCATTTATTAATTGGATGTTTACTCCTTTGAGGGTTAAATTTTGGGGGTTTAAATTTTTGTATTCTAAGGATATTGTGTACATGAGTCTTTTGTGTGATAAAAATCATCTCCTATTTTAGGTTTTCTGTTTAGCTTGGAAGCTCTGACGTTGTCCATTACCAAACTTTCAAATTTGATGCAATTCCAAAACCATAGCATTTCAAATATGATGTAAAAAAATCAATGTTAATAAAATCTTAAAAATGTGCAATAAAAAGAATTTATGGGGGCCGGGTGTTTGGCCTAGTGTTAGAGTACTTGCCTAGCAGGAACAAACACACAGATTCGATTCCTCAGTACCAGATATATAGAAAAAGCAAATGGTGCTGTGACTAAATTGGAAAAGTGCTAGCCTTGAGGAAAATGCCTAAGGACAGTGCTAAGGCCCTGAGTGCAAGCCCCAAAACTGGCAAAAAGCAAAATTTAAGGAGCTAATATAAAATGTTGCATGTGTTCCTTCAAATGGACTCTACATAATTCATGGCACCATTTATTCCAATATTTAGAGAGAGAGATTTTAACAGTGTAATTACAAATTCAATTACAAGGATGCCTCTGGAAACTGCTAATTCTATAGCTTTTCATTGTTGGTGTTACTAAAATTATTGTTCAATGAAAAGAATGAAATATCCAAAAAAGAAAGTTTGGCTTTTTAAAGGGGATATACTTTTCTTTTGTTTCAGAATCACAATTCTAAGAAAATGAACATTCGAAAAGTGAAGAATTAAGGAAAATAAGTGATTGTCTCATACTTGCATGTGAAGAGGAATGACAGTCAGGAAGAGAGTGGAATACTTGAGGTGTTTAGATTTCTCTGTATATTGAAACAGTGAGAATAAGAAATCAAGAAGGATAGAACACATGATGATTTCCTTCTCTTCCTATCTCCATCTTTCAAAAAAACATACAGAAATATATGATAATTCCTGGCCTCTACTACAGAAGAAGACAAAGTGAAAACTACATTCTTTCCCTTCATTCTTTTCTGAATAATGATAGATGGGATAATTTTAGAAATAAGTCCTTGTTTAATTTTCTGGGTCGATATAAAGAATCCTGTGCCTCTAAAGGAGGAAGGAGTCCACAGTCCAAAATACTCAGTTCCCCTCCAAAGTCATCAAAGATGCCATGTTCAACCTACTGAGCTTCTATTGATTTGGGTGTAAGGCTTTGGCAGAAACATGAATTAAGACAAGAGGCCATGGCTAGGGCAAGAAAAGAGTCTGAGGTCCAAGAAGCTCTATGTGCTCTTGTCTGGTCTCTCTGCGACTGAGAGGTGAAAAACAGAATGGAACCTGACTGGAAGAAGGTCAGGATGTACTACACCCAAGAGCATGTCTCAGCCACAGTGCATTCTATATATGAATACACTGAGTATAAATCTCTTGTGTATTATTGGGTATAACTTACACTGATGTATCTACATATTCCACATTATTCACAATATCTGAATATACCAAGATAACATTTCCCTTTAACTGTAATGTATGAATGTAGTTGTTCATAAATTGACCTGGGCAATATCTGAATATACCAAGATAACATTTCCCTTTAACTGTAATGTATGAATGTAGTTGTTCATAAATTGACCTGGGCAATGAAATCTGCACTGACTGAGGAATTTTCTACTCAGTCTTGCTGCTGGAGGAGTTTGCTTGTCATTGCTGAGGATGAAAGGTGACCTGGATCGATCTCAGACACAGACAGGTGCTCAGGACATCATCACCATGGGCAGAGAAGGTTGATGTCAAGAATTCAAATAGGAGGAAGGAAAGAAAAAGAATTCATGTCAGACAACTTTTCCCATGGGGTCCCCACCTCTCAAGGCCCTTATTTTGGTAAGGTCTATGTGGTCACAAAGCAAAGAAAAACAAAGGCCACTTGAAGTTCCCTTCACTACTAGCAATGTGGGTTTGTCTGCTCAGCTTTCACAGCTGGGAATCTGCTTCCTAAGGCCTTCACGGGCTCTACATGTAATTCTCTGACCATCTGTAACTGGACTTTCTAGAAAGGTCTTCGTCATTAACCAAGGTAGAGTACAAGAGTGCAATAGGAAACTTAGTCAGCCAGATTTCAGGATACATAACTGAGGGGCCTGAAACTCAACACAAGACCAGCCCTGGATGAAGTAATAAAGATTTGGCCTGTGAAGATAGTGTCAGAGGAGGGCAAGAAAGGAGTGATGGTCTCATTCAGAAAAGCAGGGGAGAATCACTGGAGGTGCCCATGCACAGGAGAGAGAAAGATGTGGGCAGGAGAAGGTGATATGATTTCAGAGCTGATTGATCTCTTGCAACTCACCTCCACTTCTCATGTGAACTTCCCAGACTCCCACTGCCTCCTGAAGGAGCAGCAGATACTGTGAGAGTTCCCCACCTAGTGATGACAGGAGGAAGTTGATATGCCTCTAAGACAGCAGAGGACTGCAGGGAGTCAGAGTGAACCAAGACCATATACGAAACCCAAAGTGGGAGAAAAACATGGGACAAGGTAACAATGTTCAAGAAGTAATGCACTTACTACCTGAGGAATGTAACTGTAACCCCTCTGTACATTATCTCCAGAATAAAAAAATAATGAATAAAAGAATGCTACAAGCTTTCAATGTTAGAAATAAACCTAGGTCTTTGCATAAATGAGCATTAAATATTTCTCTGAAGCTTGCAAGTGTCATAACCTACATAGGATGAGATCTATATTCAGTCTCACAGAATTTTCCTGTTTGAGAGCTAGGCTAGCTGGGGTGGAGAAGTGAAAAAAACCACTTAGGTGAGAGAGAAGAAAGAGCTTCTTCCTGTCACCTTCCATTTACCACCTGCTTCAAAAGAGTCCTTTCCCATGACTCATAGTCAGGCTCCTGCAGATGTTTCCTTTAAACAGGAAAGGACTCAACTCAAATGACCAGGACACCAAATCCTCTCAGTTCTTCCCTCATCACCACTAGGAATGAAATTACAACCTCAGAAGGACTAATTATTCAGTTTTAATTCACTTTGGTGTCGTCACCCTTGTAATCTTTACTGAGTGAGACAGCACAATGAAGGTTGGTGGAACTTCAGCCTTATCACTTGAATAACTATGCTGATACAGGGGGCTCAAGTCTGTCCTAAAACACTTCACCCAGCTGGAGGAGGTCCTGAGGACAGGTGGACATGGCCTGTGAGAAACCTGCTGTATCTCCCAAAGAGTCAGTTTCTCCCCATCAAGTGATAGAGATCTATGATTTAGAGATACCAAAGAGACAACAGAGCCTGGGATCCACAACACTGCAAGTAGAGTCTAGAGGTGGAAACAAAAGACACTCAAGTATTATTGATTCATATATTCCATGTTTTTTGAATCAAAGCCACTCAGACTGACAAGGTGAATGCTGTGCCATTCAAAAGGCTCAAACTCAAACTCCCTATGAGCAATATCACAGGGCATCCCCACACTCACCTGTAGCGCCAGAGCCCCGGGACTCAGAAGGCTAGAGACCAATATGTACAGGCCAGCACTGTATCTGCCCCAGGTTGTTCTAGTCAGGAGACAGTGACTAGACTCGTGCTGAGGGATTGATAGACAGGTAGGGTTTGAGGAACACATAGAGCAGACCCTAAAAAATGCTCAATTGGATTCTAGTTTTTGAAGAGAAAGCATCGTGTATGCTGTAGATATGGGCCAGGATCATGTGCTTGATGCAAGTATTGTAGGTTTCATCATAAAGGGAAAAAGATTGTAGAAGATATTTGATTCTTCTATTCCTGGTTGACTATAATACTACTGAAGAGACAAGTAATGTTTGCAATGAGAAACCTCACTGTTTATCTCAAGTCTCCTGGTCTTTGTACTTATATGATTTTCTCCTGGTCTTGTCAGATGATATGTAGTCTTTGACACATTCTCTTCATAGCCACTCAGTCACTTTCATACTGACCACAACATTCTCCTTCTATGCAGAATCACATAATCTGCTGTCCAACAACGCAGAGCAACATCCCATGAGGGCCCCTCACCTGACAGCAGGGCGGTTTTAGGTCAGGGCTGTATCACTATGGGAGAAAAATGTAAAGTTTAAAGGCAATAATAAATCCCAACATCCTCAGCCTCCATGCTGCTAATTGTCAGTGTGAAATCTATGCCTGACCCACAGCTTCGGAACCTGTCTGGGACCCAAGATGCTTGGCTGGAAATCTCATGTATCAGGATACATGGAATCTGGCCAGGCCTTGCATGTTCCAATCCAAACATGTTTCATCATTTTTATAGAGGAGGCTCTGACTAGACCTGCAGGAGAGGGAGGCCGGTTCTCCCAGGGTGACAGGCAGGAAACTTGGAGACTGGGCCAACACATCTCCACTGCATTATGAAATTAGTGTAAGATGGAAGTGCAAGATTATATACAAACATAGGGAAACATGGTCTTTTTGTTTCTATTTGTGTATATATTACCAAATATCAATATTTCATGGTTAGATTTGTAATCTAAAATGTTACATTAAAAACATTTTTAAGTATAAATGGGTCTGTAGGAATAATCTACATTATTTCACTCAGCAAGGTGCTTCACTGAAGCAGATATTCTAGCTCCTTCTGGAATGTTCTTCACTCTCCCAGACCTAAATCTTACTTGCTCCATCATGAATAAGAAGACCTGCAAATCTAATATATGTGGAGTGTATAGCTGGGCCCCGAGAGCTCACTCTTCCACCCACTCTCACTCCTCATTTCCCTTTACCCTTACCAAGAATCCAGAGCATTCACAGTCACAGGAGCTGAGAGAAGGTCTTCATGTCTAGGAAAGAAATGAATAGCATTGGAAGGTCAAGCTGAGTTCAGAGATGAGCCTTATCTGAGATTAGAGAGGAAGGTCCGCCCTAGCATGCAAATATCCAGGTGGGCCAACAGAGTGAGGAGAGCCAAGGGAGGGTGAGGCCTGTTCTTCTGAGGAAGGTGACATCAGATTGCTCTGCGTTTGGTGATAACCAATAAAAGTCCTTGATGCCTGCAGCACAGAGAAGAGGGACTGCACTGAGAAAAGTCTGGAACTGTAAGGACCTATTTAAAATAATGATCTATGCATATATGTAAGTCTGATTGTCTTCAATTAAACACAATATAAAATGTCTCCAGTTCCAATCTAATTTAACCAGCCTCTACTTATTTGTCTCAGAGATTTTAGTCTCTAGTTCACTCGGGAAGAAAGAGTGTATGGAGGAGACTTGTTCTGATACTCAATGGGCCACATTGCCCATGGGCTGAGGGGACTTGTGGAAAGAGATTAGGTCACTGGAGTTCCTGCCCACTGTCCATGAATTTAAGCTGCTCTTATGGAGTGAGACAGTTCACATCACAGTCACTTTTCCCAAAGCGAAGATGAACACTTGCTTAGCCACCTCAACTTGCAAGCTGGTTCTCTATTTATTAGCAACCATGCTGTGACACAGACAGGTCAGTCTCCACCAGAGTATAGATAGATGAGGATATTGCATCTATCACTTTCTGCATGCAAAGCTATAAGGTTAAAACTCTTCTTTTTTCACAATTTATGTCAGTTAGTATTTTTAGAAAAGGACTGACACAGGGTGCAGTGTGTGTGTGTGTGTGTGTGTGTGTGTGTGTATGTGTGTATCAGAGAGAGTTAGAGAGAGAGAGAGATAAGTGGTTTAAGTAGAAGTGTTCTTAATGTGCCAACTGAGGAGCAAAAAGCTTCTCTGTGTTTGTGATATTCATCTCCTTCTAAAAACAGCCTCCTGAACCTTACAGGGATCCCTTGTCAACTTGTTGAGGGAGTGGTCAACCTTCAGTCAATCAGAAGTAGCTTTGAAATGTTGTTTATCACATCTTCTCAGGGATGTTCATGATGATTCTGAATTCTGGACACATTCTGAGTAGAAAAGAAAATAATATTGCGCTCATGTTTATTTCTGTTGCATCCCTCATGTCAAGCAGTATTTCTGTTTGAGAAGTGTGCCTTATATATTTTGTGATAATACTTCATTTTCCATTGTTTTAGACTTATTGAAGCTCTCACTATGGTCACAAGTTGATGATTGGAAAAGGCATTGCCTGGTCTTGGACGAAGCCATCTTGGATATATTCTGAGATTTGGCCGTGGTTTCACTGGGTCCTCAGCTGTGAGCTCCTCTCCTCTCTTCAGGAGGTACATTTCCCACCATTCCTCTCCTCTCTGGTTTGCTGTGAATGCTCCAAATTTACTGGGATATTTTCTCATCTCCCATGAGCTTACAAGCTGGAAGAGACTCAATGCAATCAGTCCACAACATGCAAAGAAACATGTAGACAGATGGGAGGTATGGACATGAGCGAACTTCATTCTTATTTCTTATTTTTAATTAATACATAAGTATTTGGACAAAAGGGTTACGATTAAACAACTCAGTTTATAAATACAATGCATCGTGATCTCTCGTTGCTTTCATCATCCTGCCACATCTTTCCCAGCCTAGCTCCTTCCTTGCAAACAGTTCTATGTATAAAAATGTAGTAAGTTACTAAATTAGAATTTATAACTCTTATTTAATATATCTGTTTGGTATATGGAAGACTTCTGATTAAACTGGTTAACAATGATGTAATATGGGTCACCAGGAGACTGTACCTGCTAGCTTGTTCCATGAGGGTCTTAACTAAATTTTATCTATTTACATATATTCATATATTGCACATTTATTTGAACTCAGCCAGAAGCCAAGGTTGCTTGGGTTATCATAGCTCTGAATAATAATACACTGAGATCAAGCAACAGACAAGAATTAATATCCAAACCTTCCAAAAGTAGAGCACAGAAACTTATATTTGCCTTTATACTTTCTCAAAACTGGTCCCTAAAAAATCATGATCTCTTTATATTTCCTGTGGAGTAGACAATGGCATTTAGAAAAAACAATGAATTTGTTATGGAGCATCAAATCCAAATTACTTTTCTGGTAGTGAGATTGAAATATTTGATGTGTTGTTTACATGTTAATTGATATAGTATTTTTTGAATCTCATTTCCAGAAGAAAAGCAACCTGACTACAAAAAACTGTGAGAAACATTTAAAGTGATAATCTAACAGTAATACATTAATTAACCGTACATTGTACAGCATCCACACCTAACTAAAAATCTAATTGTACTTCAAAACTTTTATTCAAACTTGGAAAATGCAGGCAATCAAAATGATGATAGCATTCATTTTGCTCTACCACTTCAGCCACTGTACCATTTCCAGATTTTTCTATGTAAGTGGTACCCAGGACTCAAACCTGGGACTTGAACCACAACACCACCTTTGTTTTTCTATGTATGTGATACTGAGGCATTGAACCAGGGTCTTGGTGCATGCTAGGCAAGCACTTCACCACTAGGCCAAACTCCTGGACAATTTCTGTAAATTTTTAAAGACAAATAAATACATGTATATGGTTCTGGTTGGCTTAAATTACTATAAAAACTTTAAATGTCTCCATATCAATCTAAATTACCATTCTCAGGTCATTTGTCCTAGAGATTTCAGCCTCTACTTCTTATCTCCCAGGATGCTGGCTCTATTATGTGGCTGAACATGGCCTGGGAAGAAGGGTCACGGGGAGAGGAGGCTGTGCTGTTGTATAGAAGATACTGTGTGGCAAGCCATATAATGAATGATTGTTGTCCTTAATGTACTATGTTGTCTCTCATCTCCTTTGCTGTCCCTTGGTTATCTCATATTGGTATAGTATCTCACTTTGTTATGTGATATATTGAATTTATTTGTATTTGGATATTTGAAATTTGATAGGGAAGGGGGGAAAACCAAGACGGGTAGGGGGTGTGGGGGGGAGGGAAACGGGTACCAAGACATGTGAAAGGGTATCAATGTATGTGAATTAATGCACCTTCTATCTGGCAAATATCATGTAACCCTTTTACTAATTACAATAAAAAAAGAAAAAAAAAGAAAACCCAGAAAAAAAAAGAAGATACTGTGTGGCCATCTGAAGAGGTGCCTTGTGGAAGGGATGTGGTCATTGGAGTCCTGCCATCCCCGGGGTTATGGGGTCTCTCATGGAGTGAGGCCTTTCTCATCATAGGCCCTTGTTATAAAGTAAGAAAACCATATGCTAGGCCTCAGCAACCTGGGGTTGGTTCTCTTTTCATTGCCACATCATATTGTTTGACAGACAACACAGGCCTTACCTGCAGAGAGGCAGACTCCACTGCATGTAGGAGAAAAATTTTTTTTCCAGTCCTGGGCTCAAGCTCAGGGCCTGAGCACTGTCTTTGGACTTTCTCAAGGCTAGAGCTCTACCACTTGAGCCTCAGCACCACTTCTGGCTTTTTTATATATATGTGGTACTAAGGAATCGAGCCCGGGTCTTTGTGCATACTAGGCAAGCACTTTAACCACTAGGCCAAACTCCCAGCCCTGAGAAAATTCTTTTTTTTCTCATATTTTTTATTGTAATCAATAGAAGGGTTACAGTTATATTCACCAGATTGAAGATACATTACTTAACACACATTGATATGCTTTTCTCTTCTATTTGAGGTCAATCAGTCCAGCAGCATCTACTGAAGAGATTCCTTTTGCCATGTATATCCTTGGCACCTTTGTCAAAAGTCAGTTGGCATTTGGTTTTAGGACTCTACATTCTGTTCCACTGGTCCATGTGTTGTTTCAATACCAGTGCAATTCTGTTTTGATTACTGTACCTGAGAAAATTCTTATTCTGAGCTTAGGTCAGTTATTTTGTTCAAGGAAAGGACGTGTGTGTGTGTGTGTGTGTGTGTGTGTGTGTGTGTGTGTGTGTGTATGCGTGCGTGTGTGTGTGTGTGTGTGTGTGTGTGTTGGAAGTAGTTTAAAGAGAAATGCTCTTTAATGAGCTGAAATAAAAAGCATCTCTCTACCCCAATACTCATCTCCTAAGGAGCTAATTAAACCTCGAGATATTTCATTTAGAATCCTGAAGAATCAGTGAGAATCCATCATCAGTAGATCTGAGGTGATTTTTAAAAATTTTTAATTGATAATATACTCTCTGGGATATTGATGATGATTCTGAATTCTAGACACATTCTGAGTAGGGAAGAAAATAATATTGCATCCATGGGTTTGATTCCTTTGTGTCACTAGCATATTTAATTCAAATACTAGATTGTCCTTTCTTTGAGAATAACTGAAACTCTTGCTATGGTTGCAACCATGTTGGTACCAATGTAAACTACTGCTAATGCCTGACTGGCTGTGCAAGTGATGGTGTCTTTGTCTCCCAGAGAGACAGATATGGGTGCTGACTGAGTCAACTGGATGTCACGTATAGCAGCTGAAAAACAAAACACAACAAATAGTCACTACTTAATAGTCATTAATTGAATTATTCTATCCAAGTACTTCCATAAAAAGTCATGGAAAGCATGAACAGCATGAAAGTATGAAAGCATCTCTATTAAACCTTCTATGAGTAATCTCAAGTATTTTCCTTCCTTACCTGGGAGCCAGAGAAGCAGGAGTCCCAGGAGCTGAGCAAGGGCCTTCATTTCCATGCTGTGTGCTGACTGGAACCCTCTCCTACAAGGAGTAAAAGAAGTTTATGGAGAAGTGCTCAGAAAAGTAGGTTGTGCTCTAGGCACATGCAAATCATCAGGGCATGGGCAGAGCTGCAAGCTGGATGATCTCAGTGACAATGTACAGAGATAAAGACCCCAGATGTCCACTTGGCCTATAAAAAATGAGGAATAGAATGTGTTTTCCCTTAACCATGTTATATGGTTAAGAATAGCCTTTAATACCCAGACACAATGTTATCCAGATACATTTCAATTTTTACTGAAAGACAACCCTCTGAAAAATATAATATGTGCAACAAATTATTATGATCTGAATTGTATGGACTTTCAACTTGCTTTGAATTGGTGCTCTGTGTACTACTTATAAATGACTGATTTCCTTCTCTTCTGAATACTCCTTTTGCCAATCACCTGTTTTTAGGATACTTGACATCAGGCATTTCCCATTAATTCTTAGAAAAAGACATGCCATGCAATGCCATCCAGCTTTTGGTCAGTATCACCCCTTTCATCATTTTCACCCATCCATCTCACTCCACTCCATTACTAAATTTTCTTCAGTATTGGAGCTACTTTTATTGCATTTCCCTGTCCCATCCTTTAATAAATTTTAATTTTAATTTTTGGGGTAATGTATAGAGAGGTTACAGTTATATTCCAGATAGTGGTGCATTACTTCTCACACACTGATACCCTTTCTCATGTTTTTGTCCATTTCCCTCCGTCAACCTTTCCCCATCATCTTGTTTTCCCCCGTTCCCTTTCTTATTTCAAATAACCAAATAAACGTATATAAAATATACCAGATACCAACATCAGATACAGTAACAATATGAGATATAACAAAAGGCAACAAAAGAGAAGAGAAATAATATAGTACATTAAGAACAACAATCATACAAGATACAGCTCTTGTTTCCAAAACCTAGAGATCCTGTCATTTAGTCTCATCCTTTATGAGCTTATGTACCTAGATTTTTGCACTATCGTAATCCTCTGGTAGGAGAGTCCTAGGTGTGTACTAATTTATTACAATTGAGGAAACCAGTGAGCCTATGTTCCTTTGGATCTGGCTTACTTCACTTAATATGATTTTTTTCCAATTCTTTCCATTTCCTTACAAATGGGGCAATGTCATCCATTTGATGGCAGCATAGAATTCCATTGTATATAAATACCACATCTTGTTGATCCAATCATCTTCTGAGCCCTCACCTCTCCTTTGTAACATTCATTTCTTCTGGCAGGTCACTTCTCTGTTTACATGCACACTGAGGAACAAAACTCCTTCCCTTGAAAATGGCTTTGGTGCCACAGAGAAGAAAAGGAAGAGAGGCAATGCCAGGTTTCTACTGTCTCAGAACCATCAATGGCAGAGGCTTTGCCCCAAAAATCCATCCTGCTAGGAGGCACTGCCTAATTGTGAGTTTTGTTTTTTGATTAATGCTAGGTTCAGGGTTCCAGTGGACATTGCTGGTGGCAGCAGACATATTTATCTTATTTCCCTGGTATTTCACCATTGGACCTCTCTGTGTATGCAATGTGAGGTGTCTGATACTGCATCCTGTAAGAATAGAAACCAGATTTTACTAATCCTTTTTCCTCCCACCTCTTCTGCCATTTTCAATACAGTTTCCTTAGCATATATTACTTTTCCAAAAGAGCTTCATTATTAAAGTTTCATACATAAATACAATTTATTTGCCCACGTTTACCACTCTAGATTTCTTTAACCTCCTATCCACTTTCTATGATTTCTATTCTGATTGCATTTGTATACTTTACTCCAGTTACATCAACTCCATCACCTTCTTCTTTCCTATCCCCCTCCCACTGGGTTCCCTCCCCAAATACAAACATAGTCCCTCTTTAAACTCATCTCAGTCACTCGGTCCATCAGAACCTGTCTCATATTATCTCTCTCTCTCTCTCTCTCTCTCTCTCTCTCTCTCTCTGTCTCTCTCTCTCTCTCCCTCTCTCTCCCTCTCTCTCTCCCTCTCCCTCTCCCTCTCCCTCTCCCCACTCACACATCCTACATGCACACACTCTATTACAGAGCTATAATAATCAAAACAGCATGGTACTGGCAAAATAACAGGCCTGAAGACAAATGGAACAGAAATGAGGACCCCGATATTAAACCACAGACCTATGGCCACCTAATCTTTGACAAGGGAGCCAAAAAAATAGAATGGAAGAAAGACAGCCTCTTCAACAAGTGGTGCTGGCAGAACTGGTGAAGCACCTGCAGAAAACTAAAACTGGATCCTTCTTTGTCACCCTGCACTAGAATGAACTCCAAATGGATCAAAGACCTCTAGGTAAAAGCCGACACACTGAAAACTTTACAAGAAGGAATAGGAGACACACTAGGCCTCCTTTGCACAGCTCTAAACTTTCTTAATAAGGACCAAGAATCACAACAAATCAGAGAAAGGCTGGATAAGTGGAGCTGCATTAAACTGCAGAGCTTCAGTATGGCAAAGGACATAGCTAGTACATAAACTAGAAAGACTACAAAGTGGGAGACGATCTTCACTAACCATACAATGGACTAAGGCCTCATATCCGAAATATATCAACAGATCAAAAAATTGAATCACTCCAAAACTAATCTCCAAAGTCACAACCATCCAATTAAAAGATTGGCCAAAGACTTAAAGAGAGTCTTCTCTGAAGAAGAAATAAGAATGGCCTATAGACACATGAAGAAATGCTCAACATCTCTGATCATAAAAGAAATGCAAATCAAAACAACTCTAAGATTCCACATCACACCAGTTCAAATGGCCAGGATCAAGAAAACTAATAACAACAGATGCTGGAGGGGATGTGGCTAGGAGGGATCACTACTACACTGTTGGAGGGAGTGCAAACTCCTTAAACCACTTTGGAAAGCAGTATGGCAGTTCCTCAAAAGACAAAACATAGAGCTCCCCTATGACCCAGCAATTCCACAACTTGACATTTGTCCAACCGTCCAGAAACAAGGACATACTAAATCCACTAGCACAACAATGTTCATTGCAGCACTATTTACCATAGCAAAGATATGGAACCAACCTAGATGTCCCTCGGTTGATGAGTGGATCAACAAGGTGTGGTATTTATCCACAATGGAATTATGCTGCTGTCAGAAAAAAAATCACATTGCCCCATTTGTAAGGAAATGGAAAGACTTAAAAAGATCATATAAGTGAAGTAAGGCAGACTCAAAGGAACATAAGTCCAACAGTCTCCCTCATTTGTCATAATCAGTAGAAACCTTGGGCAGAGATTTGCAAAAGAGCAAAATCTAGATACATAAGGCCATACAGTATGACACTAAATGAAAGGACCTCTAGGATATAGAAACAAAAGGCATATAATGAGTGATTTTTGTCCTTAGTGTCCTATGTTATCTCTCATTTCTTTTGCTGTCCCTTGGCTATCTCATATTTTTACAGTACTTCACTTTGTTATCTGATATATTGGATATATGCATATTTAGTTATTTGAAATTTGATAGGAAAGGGGGGAAAACAAGATGAGGGTGGAGGTGGGGGGAGGGAAATGAGACCAAGACAGGAGAAAGGGTATCAATGTATGTGAAGTAATGCACCTTATATCTGCCAAATCTAATGTAACCCTTCTATTAATTACAATAAAAATATGAAAAAAAGAAAATGATTTTTTTAATTGAAGTGTTTTAAATGAGATTTCTTAAGGACATTTAGCATTACATTTTTATTTTTAAATGCATTGAATAGAGTTTATCCATTTTAACTCTGGATAAATTGTAAGAATTTAAAACTAAGTGGACATGCGCTTGTTGGCTTCTCCCTCAGGATCATGCTCCCTTGAATGTACCCTCATCATGTAGAGGTATACATGCTCACTAAAAAAAGAAAGCAATAGTACAGGAGAAAGGAGTGTCTTCACATTACCAATATTATACGACTGAATACGGATCACTAAAGCTAAATCATAAGTGCTAATCCAAAAAGCATGTGTATAGTTTCCACAAATAAAGCTTCAATTATTATTCTTACACTGTACAAACAAACTAGAGAAAGTTCATCTGAACATTGCAGTCATCTCTTCAAATATCAGGTCTCACTGGTCCATCTTCCTAAAGGTTTTGCTATAATTTCTTCCTCTGACACTGAAGGAACGATTTTACAGCTAGGCAAGGCAATCAGGTAGATTCCTACTCAAAATTATAGCACTGTGAGTGCAGTTGAGTCCAATGAGCAGACAGTATTGTATTCTTTCATACTCAGAAATAATTCTGAAGATAGTCAGTTAAAATTATGTTCCTAGCTTACTGCCATTGAAACAGACTGGAATCCCAGAGAACATGGTGAAATCCATTCATGATGAGCCACAGAGAATGGTCTGGCATCTACAAAAATCAGCTCAATTAATTGTTTCCATCATTGGGCAGAGCTCTGCCTAGGCCTGCAGGAGGTAGAGGCCAGTTCTCCATGGATAGCAGGCTGGGGAGGAGAGTCTAGGTCCTTCCACCATCTCCACTGATCCTCAAATAATGAGAGGGAAGCTCATGGCTCTGCACAACTATTGGGTGACTTATTATTTCCCATCAGTCACTTATTTACTACCAAATAAGAATGGGTGGTATTATTTTATGTTACACAGCAGAACATTTAATTTGACAAAGAATGGAGATTTTCCAAGGCAAAAGGAAACTCTAGAATTTGCTGATCTTACCCTCACTGTTTTTGGTCAGACACGTTTCACAGAAGTACAAGTTAATGCTGCTTTGGGAATTTTCCTCAGTCTAACAGGTAGAATCTACAAATGCTGATCCTAGAGGACAAGATATCATTGCCTGTCACTGGCTCACGACACATGAGCAGGCAGCAGTAGAATCAGAGACCATACCTTCAGACTTTGTCTTCACTTGGGCTGAAGTTAGTGGGTATCTTAATTCTGGTTTCTCCAGCCTATGATCAAACTCTCACGTTGTTGGCAGTCCCATGAGCTACACCTTCAATCACTCTCTATAAAATTCTCAGGTGAAATTAGTCTGAAACTTTGTCACAGTCCTGGCATAGACCCCAGGATAAACTCATTTAATGATCCTATGATTGGTTTTAAAATCATTCACTTTAAAAATCAATATTCCTTTTCTTTTGGTGTATGAATTCAGGTAATGTTATAATTCTCAATCCTTAGAGCTATAATCTGTGTCCCTTATTAAGTCAGGAGGGAATATTAAGTATTATTGAACTTGAGCATGAAAAGAACAACTATAATATAAAAACTTAAATCATCTCTTTCTAAAGAAAACATTCAAGTGACTTTCTAAGCTGGAATGCCTATGAGAATTCTATGAGAATGTGAAGGTATCAGGGGGAGTAGCTGGGGCAGCTCAGCCTCTCACTTCTGCTTCCATGGCAGGTTTTTATTATGACTTGTATCACTGTGGGGGGGAAATTGTTATACTGCTGACAGTAATAAGTGGCTAAATCTTCAGGCTGCAGGCTGCTGATGGTGAGAATGAACTGTGTCCCAGGTCCACTGCCACTGAATCTGGATGGGACTCCAGCTTCCAAACTATCTGCAGCAAAGATCAGGAGTTTAGGAGCTTTCCCTGGATGCTGCTGGTACCAGGCTACACCATATCCAATGTCTTCACTGGCCCTACAAGTGATGGTTACTCTGTCTCTGAGGGATGCGGCCAGGGAAGATGGAGACTGGGTCATGTGAATGTCACACCTGACTCCTGTGTGGAAACATGAATACAAATATCCACATTATTAATCAATTTTTAAGAAGGTTTCCCTAAAGAATAAAGCATCATGGATCACATTGAGCTGGGTTAATTCCCAGTGTTGCCCCTTTCCTTACCTAGAATCCAGAGCAGCAGGAAACCCAGGAGCTGAGCAGGGGTCCTCATGTCCATGCTGGGTACTGACTGGACTGACTGCTGCACAGGGGGAGCAGCAGCCTATGAAGAAGTGCTGAGGGTAGTGGGCTGTACTGTTGGCCATGCAAATCAGCAGCCTCTGGGCAAGGATAAGCACAGAGGTCCAGCTGCCTCATCTCAGTGAATGCATCCATTCTGAGTCTCAGGGGACCTAGATCATCAACATGATATGTTGAGGACACAGAACAGAATCACCAAGTTGCCTTCCTGTGGGTTGATCAGGTCAATGTTCTCTGTGAAATTCACAGTTTCTTCTTTATCTGAGACCACAGTTGTCCAATGGATTGCTATTTCTAGACATTTACAGAAAGCATTCACACAACCCAAATTTGGCACATGGCTTTATTAAACAAAGCAAAAAGACTTGGAATTGCTCTGACTCACTGATAATCCTTATGTAGCCACATGCCAGCAATACAGGCTCATAATAAAATGATTAGATATGAGATAAGAAAGTATAACTGTTGCTTTGAAAAGAAAATTTCCACACTTCTGTATTCAACTATTCAGCCTTAAATTCTCTTTCATTTTTGTGTGTTTTATCTCAGATGACCAAAAAATCAAGTCCTTTCAGAGATTTTCTCCTTTTATGCCTGAATAATCATTTTTTGCCAGCTTAGCATTGTGTAATTTCAAAGGTCCGTGCCTGGGGTCTTCATATTATTCCTTCTGAGTTTTAAACATCTTTACTTCAGCTACTGTGTTCAGAAGCAGAGATTCTCCTTGAAAAGAAGATAAACTCAGGTTATCTGGAACCTATATTGTTGCCTACACATAAATATCTCTTTCATTTGGTGGTCTCTTCCAGTTATTATAAGAATGCCTCTCTTCTGAGTTTAAGATAATGGGACTGTGGAATTGTAAACTAGTTCAGCCACTCTGAAAAGCAGTATGGAGGTTTCTTAAAGAACTGAAAATTGACCTTCCCTATGATCCTGCCATACCACTTCTGGGCATCTGCCCTGAACATCATAACCCAAAATATGATAAGGACACCTGCTCAGCTATGTTTATCTCTGCACTATTCACAATAGCCAGGCGATGGAAACAATCCAGATGCCCTACTGCAGATGAATGTATACAGACAATGGAATTCTACATAGCCAACAGACAAGATAAAATAATGGCATTTGCAGGGAAGTGGATGAATCTAGAGTGAATCATGTTGAGTGAGACAAGTCAAGACCAAAGGAACAGAAGGCGCATGGTATCCTTAATATGTGGATATTAGATCCTAACAGTACAAGAGCGAGGATTCAATATTTGCATACCCAATGCTAAGGACATGGTATTGGAAATATAAACACAGCTACATAGACATAAAAAAACCTATGACTCTACAGATAAAATGTTTTATTTTCATAAATTAATATGTATCTATGATATACAAACACTTAGCCTAATTTTGATTATGTTCTAAAAACTAAGTGCCAGTGATTGTATATAGATTCCCCTCTTCAACACTTGTTTGTTAAACATGTTATTTGAAATATGATGTAAAAATCAATGTTAATAAATCCTTTAATACAAATATCAAAAAAGATAATGGGACCAATAAATGTGAGGAGACCCATCAAATGGAAATTTATGTTGAAATTTCAGAATCTACAGTCTTGGAGCCTGCCACACATGGAAATGTCATCTATATTGGGAGGAGGTTACATGGGGTTTAGAAACAAGAATAAGGAGAGCTGATTTTCCATGTAAGAGAGAAATAGCATTGTGGACTCCAGTGAAGAGGCTGAGATCGAGAGGCACAAGAGGACATCCATATGTGTGGCATTTTCCTGTGTTATTCTTAGGATCCAGGATGTCACAACTGTATGGGAAGCAAAGTTATCTCAACTTATTAGAGTTATCAGAGTCTCAGGAGTATGTGAACAAACATGGGGAGGAGCTGATATGACAGTGTGAGGGAATTTCCCATCATCCAGTAGAGCTGTTAATCATATGGATAAATTCATGAGGCATAATTAGAGTCAGTATTCCTATTCTTGAGGTAAAGAAATGTAACCTAATTAGATGAAAATTTTTTGTCTAACTCTAGCAACATATTTCATAGATACAATACAGGATGTGTAGTGGGGAAAATAAAATATGAGAAAATATTGTCTAAGATTTTATTTCGTAATAACATATTTTTGTGGAGGTACGTAGAAACTCAACATAAATTCACATATGTATGTATGTGTGCATGCACGCATGTATATATACATAAGTATATATGAATATGATTATATATACATATGAATAGATTAATAAGTACACAATGGATAATTATTCCTAGCCTACAAGTAAGGAAGCTCTAGTTCCAACAACAGACAGCACCATTACTTATGGACTTCTTAGCTATTGACTAATAAAACACCAGTAAGCCTTAGAGAAATAATTTTTTCTTTATCAAAAATAGGAAAATAACATGATCTGTTTGGGAATATTTTGTGCCACAGACTAAGAATTACTCGTGGATGAGGTAAAAGAAAGAATGAGGGTAAATCAACTAACAAGGAATGCCCACTGGCAAATTTTGAGAGATTTTGAATATTAAATGAAAAACTAATATCCCCCACTCAGTAAATTATAAATCCTCGGCTTTTATATTATTGTATTTCACTACAGTAGAAAGAATGCCCTGTTTTATTGAAATATTTGTTCAACTCTTTCCTCTGTTTCTGTCTCTCTTTTTCTCTCTCCCTCTTCCTTTTTAATATGTATATGCATTTGTTTCTGTTCTTCATGGTTACCTATAAACTTGTGAGGCTTGGAGATTTTTTTTCTTTCTTTTGGATTACAATTTTTCTATTGATCCCTCAATAACACTGACTCTTCCCCTATTGTCGATTGGAATCTTCAATGTTCTGTGTAGTTTTCAGTGAAGTTATGTGGTTTTCCATTCTCAGATTGCCTTGTAGCCTTTTTCATATTTTTATTGACATCTTATTTGTTCCATTACTTTCTTCATATATTCATTTTTAGTTCTTTGAATGGAGATAATATACTTCAATAATGTCTAAAAATGATCTGGGAGCATGGCCTAGAGGTAGAGTGCTTCCTGGGTTCAATTCCTTGGTACCACATAAATAGAAAAATCTGGAAGTGGATCTGTGGCTCAGGTGGTAGAGATCGAGTCTTGAGAAAGCCTAAGGACAGTGCTCAGCCCCTGAGTTCAAGCCCCAAGACTGTAAAAAATGTCTAAAAATTATTAACTATAATCCATAATAACTACTTTGAAATCTATTTTCTATTTAGAATGTGAGTAAAGATGACATTGGTCTTTTTTAAACTCTTTATTGTGATCACTGTTTGAATCTCTAATAGCTTCCCTCTATCTACATAGCAAGACATGCAACAGCAATGGGTCAGATTTCTTACACACAGCAAGTGTGTCCTGCTTCTTCCAGTTCAGCCTGGTGTGTGGATGGAGAAGGCAAGGTGCAGCCAGGTCACCTCCCATCCCTTGGCTCAAGACCCCTCTTGGATCTCTGTCACTCACATGGGAGGTGAGAGTTCAGAGAAGAGCTCAGCATGTGCAGCATTCCATCATTTCTAGGAAAACTTGGTGAGCCCCAGGTGTTTAACATTTTGCTCCACCATGGTCAACACTTGCACTAGCAAAGCTGTGTGCTTTTCTTGCTCAGTTCTTGTGGACAACTTCACATTTACCTGAAACTTTAAAGGATCTCAATGGACTCCACACAGCAATTCTCATTCTTCTTATTTGACAACAGGTGCTAGACTTCACTGCCATCCACTTGGTGGTAGCACAGCTGTTCTTACAAATGAACCGGGATGAAGAGAACACACTTAAGTAAAAGCTCCACTCTTCCTCTTCTTCCTCCAAGCTCTAGGGCTATCTCCTGAGTAAACACTTCTCAATGTTTCTATGTATTTGGAAATTTGGAAAACTGAAGCCCTTCTTTTCATAATTTTATTGGTAAATTACTATCTGTGCTCCTTTGTATCTTGTTTCTGCAAAGAGGATAAGCAAACTCTTTGAGGAACTGTAACTAGAAGAATTGTTTAAACTAAACTGAAATGAGAGTCATTCAGGAGCAGAGAGGATGCAAACTAACACAGGTCATTTCCCAAAAAGCTATGGCTTCAACCCTGTATGCAGAAGTTATATAAGTGTATAGCCCCAAAGATATGTTGAAATCAAGGGAAATGTAGCCGTGAGAACCACATATCCTCCCCAGAAGGCCAGACCTGGAAGGAGTTTATACTCAGGCTTGCAAAATGATGGAGGTACCTACTGTTGAGAATGCAAGAGAAGAAATCACCATAAATTCCCACAAATGTATGTATGTATGGATGTATCTTAGCTTGTTTTTTGTTTGTTTGTTTGTGGGGTTTTTTGGTGGGTCATGGGGCTTGAACTCAGCCTGGGCACTGTCCCTAAGCTCTTCAGCTCTAAGCTACCACCCAAGCCCTGGAGCCAAGCTCCACTTCCCATTTTCTAGAGGTTAATTAGAGTCTCAGATTCCTTTTAGGCTCAGGCTACCTTTGATCCTCAGATCTCAGCCACCTGGGTAGCTAGGATTGCAGGAGTGAGCCACCATGCTCTGCTGTATGTATCTTTGTATGCATATGTATGTTTATATGAATGTATGCATGTACACATGTTTATATGAATGTATATATGTAAACATATACACATATATGTGAATGGATGAATAGATACACAAGTGGGTAATTCTTCCTACTATGTTAGTAATGAAGCTCTAGGTAGTTCTAACAACAGATTGCACCATTATTCATAGACTTCCCAACTATTTTTTAATAAATGAATCCTGAATCCTAAAAGAAATAAATGGCTCTTTATCAAAAATAAGAAAAGAGCACAATTTATTTGAGATACTTGGTACCACAAACGAAGAATTCCTTGTAGATGAGGTAAATGAAAGAGTGAGAAGAAATCGGCTAACATTGAAAACCCACTACATGATTTTGAGAAATCTTAAATCTTGAGTTAATACTAATACACTCCACTAAGTAAATTATAAATCCTTGGGTTTTGAATGATATTTTGATAAGGGAAAGGATATTCATGTACTGTCACAAACTTTCCCCATATTCTGACAATTTCAAAGGAAAAAGAACAACCAAATAACACACAAATCCATCAACCATCGACTTAATCTACAACAGAAATGAAGATCATCAGTAAAGGTGATTCAGACACCATAAAAAGAACACAACAACACTTGTGGACTTTGCTCACATCTAATAATTCTATCCAGCGACAGGAAATTCTTTATTTGGGGATTCTTACTTCTTATCTAGAGGTAGGACTTAGTGTTTTTCTTTGTTAATCAGAATTAGACATGTACAGTATAAAGGACTGAAATATTCCTTGTAAGGACGATAGGCTCCATATCCAATCCTAAACAGCTCCAAGACTCCTTTAGGCATCAGCCATGTGTACTTGAACATGAACATGAATACTGAGGCAAGTACTTCTCTGCTGGCATTTTCCTTTGTATTTTGAAACCGTTTATGAGGCCTTCGTTTTCTTTGGTTCAGTTTTCTGTCTATGCATGCTCACTTGCAGTAATTTTGAATTATTCTTCTCGGCTTTATTGCTGGTACATCTGAATAATATAATTTGTCCTCATTTGTGTTTATGAGTCTGATTTTTAATTTTTATTTTAAAATATTGTGTCATTGTTTGGCCTAGAGTTTGGCCTAGTGGTAGAGTGCTTGCCTAACATGCACGAAGAGCTGGGTTCAATTCCTTGGTACCACAGACATAGAAAAAGAGCCGGAAGTGGTGCTGAGGCACAAGTGGTAGAGCTCTAGCCTTGAGAAAGTCCAAGGACAGTGCTCAAGCCCTGAGCTCAAGCCCAGGACTGGCAATATATATATAATATATATATATATATTATATATATATTGCCATATTGCGTCATTATATATATAGAGTTAGCAACTCTCTTTGGTTTTTCTGATCAGTATTTAAATGCTATGTTACAATCATTCGACCTTTGTTTATAATGACCTAAATTTAGTCGATGTCTCCATTATCTGTTGTCTGAATAGAGTGATATTCTTTTATTCAGGTTTAGCCCATTCACATCTTATTTGAACATTTTATCTATAATTTGAGTAACGAGGAATCTGCCTGTGATTCATCCACTTGTATTTTATTGATTTTCTTAGATCTCATTTTACTGTGTTTCACTACACTTGAAAAGATTTCATAATTTTGTTGAAATATATTTTAGCTCATCCCTGTGTGTCTGTGTACTCCCTCTCTCTCTCTCACTTTCTCTCTCTCTTCCTTTATAGTATGTATATAGATATATAGATATATAGATGATAGATAGATAGATAGATAGATAGATAGATAGATAGATAGATAGATAGATGTTTGTTTCTGTTCTTCATATTTAACTGGGAATCTCTGAAACTGGATGATTTTCATTATTTTTTAGGTTACACATTTTCCATTGATCTCTTAATAACACTGATTCTTCTCCTCTGGTCACTTGGAATCTTCACCTATCTGTGAGGTTTCTGTGTTCTATATAGGGCAAAGATTGCCATTTGATCTCTTGCATATCTCTATTGAAACCTTATTTATTTCATAAATTCATTTGTAATTATTTAATCAGAGATCATAGGCTTCAAAAATATCTAAAAATTCTTCAGATCTACAACATATAAAATAACTATTTTGAAATCTATTCCTATTTTGTATTGGGTACAGATGTCTTTGATCTTCTTAAAACATTTTCTTTCAATTCATTGTTTAAATCTCCTGGCTACCCTCTATATACATTATGTGACAAGCAACAACAATGGGTCACATTTCTTACACACTGCAAGTCCACCTTGCTTCTCCTAGTTCACACACCCCAGTGTGTGGATTGAGAGTGCATTCAAAGCACACTCCCATCCTATCACTCAAGGTTGCTTTGGGTCTCTGTCATTTACACATGGAAAAGGATTAAGAGAAAAGCTCAGCAGAAACACAGTTCCATCATTTCCAGGAATCTTCAAGGCATCTTGACTCTTCTTCTCACACTTGCACTAGCAAAGCTGTGGGCTTTTCCTGATCAGTTTTTGTGGACGACTTTACATTTACTTGAAACCTTAAAAAATCTCAATGTGCTCCACAAGGAATTCTCATTCCTCTTATTTGACAACAGGTGTTAGACTTCACTGCCATCCACTCAATGGGAGCACAGCAGTTCTTACAAATGGCCGGGATGAAGAGAACACACTTAAATAACAGCTCTACTCTTCCTGTTCTTCCTCCATGTTCTAGGGCTATCTCCACAAGAAACAATTCTCAATGTTTCTATCCTATTGGAAATTTAGAAAACTGAAATCATTCTTTTACTATTTTTATTTGCAAATTACTTTCTTGCCTCCTTTGCTGCTTGTTTCTACAAAGAGGTTGAGTAAATTCTTTGAGACACCATAACTAGGAGAATTCTTCAAACTAAATTCAATAGCAAGCAACTCAAGAAGGGAGATAATGTAGACGAAGAGGTAATTTCCCAATAAGCTATGACTTCAATCCTGTGTGCAGGAGTTATGGAACGATATAACCCTCAAAGGATATTGAAATCTCGTGCTTTGTTTTATTTTGCTCAGGGAATTGCAACCATAAGAATTCTAATGTATGACTAAATGTTTATGCATTTTATACACCATGGAGTGTGTGTGTGTGTGTGTGTGTTGTGTGTGTGTGTGTGTGTGTGTGTGTGTGTGCATGTGTGTGTGTGTGTCCTGCGGCTTGAAATCATGGCCCCAGCTATGACCTTGATCCACAGTTTCATTTCTGGCCCCTTATTTGGAAAAAAAAATCTCTTGGATTTTCTTTTCTGGGTGAGTTTGAACAATAATCATCATATCTCAGCCTTCTGATTAGCTATAATACAGGCATGATGATTAGTGTTGGCCTGTTGTCCATTCATAAGTCTTACAGAACTCCAGAATTTGAGTCTGTACCTCTAAACACAAGGCAAATGTAGCTGAAGAAACCTCAGACCCTCTCCAAATATCAGGCATGGATGGGGTTCATACTCATGCCTGCAACATAATGGAGGCACTGAATGTCCTGCTGGACAGTTGTCCTCAACTACACAACATGAGTGAGAAATGTGGTTTACATAGAAATGCTTTTCAATGGCTTGAAGAGTAGAAATCCTATCTGTACCCATTATACTCATCTCCTGAATACAACATCCTACACAGCCAGACAGACCTCCCTGGTTAACATGCTGCTGTACACATTCACAGTCGGTAGGTCTGAGGTGATCTTGTAATTTTGAATTTGTAACACACGCTCAGGGATCCTGCACATGATTCTGAATTCTGAACAAATTCTAAGTAGGAAAGAAAATAATAGTACATCCATGTTTACTTGTGTTGCTTTCTATGTGACAACAAGTAGTCTGTTTGGCAAGTATCACTAACATATCTCATGCGAATACTGCATTTTCCATTGACTGAGACTGACTGAAACTCTTGCTATGGGCAATGTCTTTCTGGATATAATCTCAGACTTGGGCCATGGCCTCACTGGGTCATCAGCTGTGAATTCTTCTCATCACATTCTAGTCAGGAAGGGCATTTCCCACCCCTCCCTGTCCTCTCTGCTTTCTAGTGGATATTCTGAATGGGATGAGATCTCTTCAAATCTCAAATGACATGAGAAGACCTAAAAGACTCAATCCTATTCAGGGAAAAGAGATGAAAGAAATTTGATGAGATAAAAGATGGAGAAATTTAGAACTTAATACACATTTAAAAATTTTAATTCTACTTTTATTATCTGTGGACTTGTGCAAAACAGTTAACATTAAATGTGTCAGTTTGTAAATACAATGCATCATAATCACAGTCAAGTTTTTCATCTTTCTATCCTGTCCTCCATCCAACTCCTTTCTTCCACACACATTTCCATGTATAATTATACATATTAAGTTATTAAATATTAAATTATGACTATATATGTATATGAAAGACACTTTTCATTTTACTCTTGTAAATACTATGGCAATATGGGTAACTATTTTTGTGTACCTTTTATATAGTCCCATAAATTTCCTAAATATGATCTATTTACTCATATATATTCATGGGTTTGTAAAATTTTTATGTGTTTATTTAACTAGGCCAGAAGCCTAAGGTGCCTTGACCACCTGAACTCTGAATAACTATCTGAGATTACATTGATCCTACTGTTATAGAAAAATGATGTCCAATTATCCTAAAACAAAGTAAAAATTTACATTACTTCTATTTCCCTCAATCTATTGTTAAATCATTATTCTTTCTACTTTCAAGAGATGAGACAAACAATGGTATTGAGAAATGATCACCAATTTGACATTCAGCATCAAATTGAAATTAATTTTCCAATCATTCAATTAAAATTTTCCATGTGTGGTTAACATGTCAGTTGAAATAAATTTTTCAGAGATCTCCTTTGCTTAACAACAAAAATTCCCTAACTACAAGAGATTGATTCATGTTTAAGGTGATGAAGCTTCTTGTTAATTACAATGCCTACAACATTGCAAAAGATGTGCACATATACAAACATCATATTGTATTTCAAATACAATTTTAACATTGCAACAACAGTTCTTTTCTAAGGATTCCAGCAACTGTTTTTCTATACCAATGATTATTTCAAAAAATCTTTTCCACAGTTATACAGCCTTGCTATTAAAAACCAGAATTGACATATCAAAAATGATGTCTTCTTTGTTGAGTGATAGGAATTAATAGCACAACTAGGACCAGACCTGAGCACAGTAGAGATGGGTGTTTCATAGAAGTCAGAAGAGGTGTGTGCTGCTTGAGAAGAGCAGGAGAACAGAGAGATAAGATATGCAGAAGCCTCCAGGACTTGTGTCTCAACACTTTCCAGTGACCTTAAAATTCTGGCTGTACCTGAAAAATTGTGTGAGCAGTTGGAGGCAGCAAGAGGAGCAGCTGTGCAGCCCAGACTCTCACTTCTGCTTCCCTGGGAGGTTTATGTTATGACTTGTATCGCTGTGGGAGGATAATCATAGCCTTGTTGACAGTAATAAGTGGCCACATCTTCAGGCTGAAGGCTGCTGATGGTGAGAGTGAATTCTGTGCCAAATCCACTACCACTGAACCTGGATGGCACCCCATCTGCCAAACTATCCGCATTATAGATCAGGAGTTTAAGGGCTTTCTCTGGTGTCTGCTGATACCACGCTAAACCGTTATAAATATTTACACTGGCCCTGCAAGTGATGGTGGCTGTGCCTCCTAGAGACAAGGACAGTGACGATGGTGACTGAGTCATCTGGATGTCACATCTGACTCCTGTGTAGAAAATTGAATACAAATATCCACATTATTAATCAAGTTTTAAGAAGGTTTCCCTAAGAAATAAAGCATCATGGATCATATATAGCTGGGTTAATTCACAGTGTTGCCCTTTTCCTTACCTGAGAGGCAGAGCAGTAGGAGCCCCAGGAGCTGAGCAGGGGTCCTCCTGTCCATACTGGGTGCTGACTGAACTGACTGCAGCATAGGGGGAGCAGCAGCCTATGAAGAAGTGCTGAGGGCAGTGGGCTGTGCGGTTGGCGATGCAAATCAGCAGACTCTGGGCAAGGATAAGCACAGAGGTCCAGTTGCCTCATCTCAGTGACTGCACCCATTCTGAGTCTCAGGGGACCTAGATCATCAACAGGATATGTTGAGGACACAGAAGAGAATCACCAAATTGCCTTCCTGTGGGTTGATCAGGTCAATGATCCCTTTGGGATCAAAGCTTCCTCATTTTATTTCATTATCTGAAACGAGACTTGTAAACTGGAGTGTTAATCCCAGATATTTACAGAAAGGATCCACACAGCACTAATTTGGCACATGTCTTTAACAAACTAAACAAAAGGACTTAGAATTGCCCTGACTCACTGATAATCCTAATGCGGCATATCAGCACCTGCATTCTTACCCCTCCCCTTGCATTCTTCTACCATCTTCTTTTGGCACTATCCTTCTATCTTGTAAGTACTCATTTCTGGTACTTATTTTGGTGATCTTTGATTTTTTAAGAATTATACTATTTGCACCGTTCATGGAGTCTACTACACTTTGGTTAATTCCTTTGTAAAAAGTTTCTTTACTTGCACATTTATAGGTACATTCTAGCTACCACTAAGGAAGGAAACCATGAAAACCTATGTTTCCCTGGGTCTGGCTTATTTCACTTAATGCAATTTTTTCCAGATCTTTCCAGGTCCTTACAAATAGTACAAAATCATTCTTTCTTTTGGATAAGTAGAACTCCAGTCTGTGTTTGTGTGTTTGTGTGTGTGTGTGTGGGTGTGTGTGTGTCATTTCCTTGATCGATTCAGGGACATCTAGGCAGATTCCATAGCTTGACTGTGGTAAATAATGACACAATGAAAATGGTTGTGTTGAAAGTTTTAATGTACCTTGTTTGTACTCTATTGGATAAATGCCCAGAAGTGGAATTATTGAGTCAATGGCTAGCTCTGTGTTTAGATTTTTGAGGAACCTCATACTGCTTTCCAGAATGGTTGGAAAAGCATGCATTCCCAGGTACAATGTAATAGAGTTCCCTGTTGGCTATATCCATGTCAGCATTTCTTTTTATTGGTCTTCCTGATATTGACCATTCTAACTAAAATAAAGTGGAGTCTCAGTGATATTTTGACAACGCTGCTAGAATTAGTCTCAACAATGCCACTGTTGATAGAGCCTGTGAAGAGTCCCTGCTTCCTGTGAATCCACTTTCAGGATGTGTCCTGCACTATGGCTTAGGGGTGGGAGGGGTCACAGCCCTGCATATAGGTATCAGAGACCTGGCCCCATGGCCTGCAGCACAGCCTGTGTTAACTACATTCTCATATTTGTCATTCAAGAATTTGTCTCCTTCCTGGCTACAGGGGCTGATTCTCCCTGTCCACACTTTTCTTTCGTCACCCATACTTGAACTCTCACTTTGTGGAACATTAAGAGCACTGTTTTCTCACAGAAGGTACTGCAGCCCTTCCCTTTACACGGGAAAGGAACTTATCTCAACTTAAATGAGGAGGAAACCAAATTCACTCAGAGCTTCCCTCATAAGTGCTCGGAAGTATATATAGTCCCTGAAGGACTAGTCATTTAGTTTTAATTCGCTTCTGGTTCTGGAGATCTTCACTGAGTGAGACAGCACAGTGTTGCACAACCATGCTGTTACTTGGAAATCAAAGTTCTGTCCAGCTGGGAGAAGTATTTTGTCCAGGTAGAGCAAATCTTTAGTATCTTACCAGGATTCAGTTTCTCCCCATCACGTGATGGAGACCTACTGTGTTGGAAAATCTAAGAGAAACAATAGAACCTGGAACCCATAACACTGTCAGTAGAATCTAGAAGTAGATGTGAAACACTCTTAAATATTATTGATTCCCCCATGCCATGGTGTTTGAAAAAAAAGTCACACAGGCTGGCAAGGTAGAGCTGTGAATATTGTACGCATTCACAAGGGTTGAATCTCAAATTTCTGGGACCCATGGACACTCTGATAGCCCTTCACTACACTCTGCTGCCTTAAGTAGAGCCAGAGTCCCAGGACACAGAAGGCCAGTGACCAGTACACAAGAGCCAGTACGGTACCTGAGCAAGGTTTATCCAGCCAAGAGGTCATGACAAAACTTTGCTAAGAGACTAATGATTAAAGCAGAGTTCCATTGTGTAATGGTTAGTGCTCTGGACTCTGGATCCAGAGATTGATGGTTAGGCAGGGTTTGGGGAACAAACTGAGGAGAAGCTAAAGAAGGCACAACTGGGCTTCCAACTTCTGAACAGAAAGCATAGAATATGAAACAGGTGGGGGCTAGGACCATGTGATTGATGGATATGTTGTAAGATTCATTATTGGCAGCAGGCAGCTCTGTCACCTACCAAATAATTCTCCATGTACATCCCAGACAAGGGCACTGAAGTGGACGACATGCATTTGTTTGATGTGCAGAATAGGGTGAGTATTAGCCTAGACCATAACTTGTCAATCCAGAGTGCTGAACAGCCCTTCAAGAATGCTTCCCAATACCACACTTTCGAAAAAGAAGGCACAGAAAGAGTATAAGATAGAACCTGATGATTTACATGAATGTTTGTATCAACTGAAAACAATAAAGCAATTGAAACTCATCAGGAAGCAGTGGGCTAAGCTCATTGAGGAAGGGAAGTACACTCCTCCACCTCACCAGGGTCAGGGGGAGGAGAGGCCCTGATCAGGTTCTCTGTATTCCTGGGAAGACTGCTTGCTGGAAATTTCTTCCTGATACTGTATAAAATGAAGGATTACTCCACTTAAAAAACATCCATTATAAAGTGATGAAAATCACAAAAGACATTTGGTCCTTATATTACTGATTGACTCTAATAGCACTTAGGAAGCAAGAATTTTTTTCAATAAACATCTCATGATTTATGTGAAGTTTCCTGGCCCTTGTACCCCATGATTATTCCCCTGATCTTTATAGATTGTTATGTACTGCTAATGTCACATACTCTTCCTCTCCACTGTGAGTCACTCTTAGATTGACCTCAATATCTTTCTCCTTGGGAGACAAAGACAATCTGCCCTGCTGGTCCTCAGAACACCATCCCATGAGTGAAGCCTCCCCAAGCAGAGGGAGTTTTAGTTCAGGGCTGTATCACTGTGGGGCAGGAGCATGTGCATACTGAAAGCAGTAATAAACTCCAACATCCTCAGCTTCCACCCTACTAATTTTCAGTGTAAAATCTGTGCCTGATCCACTGCCACTGAATCTGTATGGGACCCCAGTAAATCGGTTGGAAACCGTATAGATCAAAGGTTGTGGAGACTGGTCCGGTTTATGCAGGTACCACTCCAAATAGGTGTTTCCATCACCAGACAAGAGGCAGAAGATGTAGGTTGGCTCTCCCAGGGTGACAGGCAGGGAAAGTGGAGACTGGGTCATCACAACATCTCTACCGGATCCTGAAATTGAAATAAATCAGAAGTACAAGGTTATATACAAACATAGACAGCCATGCATTTATTACCTGTAATCAAAATGAATCTCTAAGACTCACATACAATATTCCCAGCACAGGTTCTAGATCCTTCTGGAATGTTCCTCCCTTTTAAAGACTGAAATCTCATTTGCCACCTCATGTATAACAACACCTGAACATCTAATACATGCAAAGGGCACAACTGGGCCCTAACAGCTCACCCTTCCACCCATTCTCACTCCTAATCTCACTTTGTCCTCACCAGGGACCCAGAGCATTAACAACCGCAGGAGCTGAGAGAGGGTCTTCATCTCTAGGAGTGAAATGAGGAGTCTTCACTGGTCAAGGCAAGTTCAGAGCTGAGACTTAGAGAGGAATGTCCTCCCTAGGGAGCAGTATGCAAATATCCAGGTGGGGGCAACAGAGTGAGAAGAGCCAAGGGAGGGTGAGGCCTGCTCTTCTGAGGAAGGTGACATCAGAAGTGTTCTGTGCTTGGTGATAACCAATAAAATCCAGGATGCCTGCAGCCCTGGGAAGAAGGATCCCACTGTGCTTATGTGGATATGTGGGAACAGTAGGGTATACATGGCCCCACCACCTTAAACAGCAACACAGACACAATGATATGTGTGTTTATGTCCAGGACAGTCTCTTAACAAAGAATGGACATTGTGCCTGGATCATCTGTACTTCCTTGAGTGTGTCTAGAGAAAGACAAACTGCCCACCATCAGCAGCCCTGATCCTTGGGGGAGTTGACCAATAAGAACACACTGTTGAGCTAAATGAAGAGGTAACTGGAACCTATAGCCAACAAATTATCTGTTCAGGGATGTTAGCTACAAGTGTCAGAAACTCTCTTTCCAAGGGTTAGAGTTAAGAACTGACTGATATATATTCAATGGAATTCCACATAGCCAACAGACAAGATAAAATAAGGGCATTTACAGGGAAGTGGATGAATCTAGAGCGAATCATGTTGAGTGAGACAAGTCAAGAACGAAGGAACAAAAGACGCATGGTATCCTTAACATGTGGCTTTTGGATCCAAACAGTACAAGAAGGATCGCTCAATATTTGCATACCAAATGGTATGGACATGAAAATGGAAATATAAACACAACTACATAGACATAAAAATTTATGACTCTATAGACACAATGTTTTATTACATAGATTAATATGTATATATGACATACAAACCCTCAGCCTAATTTTAATTATGTTCTAAAATATAAGTACCAGTGATTGTATATAGAGATTCCCTTCTTGAATTCTTGTTTGTTAAACACGTCATTTGAAATATGATGTAAAAATCAATGTTAACAAATTCTTTAATACAAAAGAATAAAGAATTCAAAATCTGCAAAAAAAAGAATTGACAGGGAGGACACAATTTTCATTCATAGGCAGTGATCTACTTTCTTTATAATGGAAAAGGAAAATGGAAGAATGTAAGGATTTTTATAGCCGCTATTTATCTTATCCTTCTTCCATACTATATTTGTACAGAAAATTAAGATAATCATTCTTGGAGAATAACAGAAATGTGAAATTCATTAAAGTGTATTGTATTCACACACTGACATGTTGAATTGAGCCCTCTAGTTTAACTGTGTGTGTGTGTGCTTATCTTAAATTAACAAAGGCTTTAAATGAATCAGTCCCAATCTAATTTAACACATCTTTGCTGATTTGTCTCAAAGAGGTCTGTCTCTTGTCTCCAGAGATCCTGGGATTGTTGTGAGGTGCAACATCCCACGTGAGGAAGGGACACAAGGAGGAGACTGGTGCTGATGCCACAGTGGACCCCGCTTGGCCATGCAAAGAGGTGACTTGTAAGAAGTGATTAGATCATTTGAAGTCCTAATTGTGGTGGGGCCAGTGAGAAGTAAAATGAGTTCAGTTCTCCTCACAGATACTTGTTATAAAGTAAAAACAACATATTCTTGGCCATCTCAACATGCAGCTGGTTGTCATTTGTTAACACACCATAATGTGACACAGACAGGAAATGTCTCACCTGAGTACGGGCAGCTGAGGATTCCACATCTAAGTCTTTCTGCATCTAAACTTGTGAGTTTAACAAAACTCTTCTCCTTTTTTTCATTTATTTACTCATTACCTTAATAAGAAGGTAATGAATATATTTCTGTTTGACCAATTTTATGCCTCCCTCCCTTTCTCCTACTCCCCTCATGCCCACCCACTCCCCTCCACCATGGCTCCTTTCCTCCCCCAGTTGAATGAGCAAGAAATCACTTTATTCAGTTATGTTAACTCAGGCTATTTCTAAGTGATATTTCCATACTTATTTTTAATCTTTCTACAGAGTTTTGTCCTGGAAATATTTTTAACTCTGTATTAAATCTTCCTTGCCTTGTCTGGGCCCCACGTGGCAGCCAGAGCCAGGATTCCACATCATAGTACAATCCGGCAAGAGCTATTTTCATATCCCATTATAAGAAACGCTTAAGATTAAGTCTTCCCTTAAGCTCCATAAAAATCTTCTAATAAACCTAATGTTGGGTTAGAGGGAATCATATCTCCATCATGTACAACCTGGAAATCATGCATTTCTGTAGCAAAAGCCATTGGGTTTGTGGTATTATTCTGAGATACCCAAGAAGTTTCTTCTGCTGGGCGCAGTGGCTCATGCCTGTAATCCTAGCTACTCAGGAGGCTGAGATATGAGGATCACTATTCAAAGCCAGCCCAGGCACTAAAGACCATGAGCCTCTTATCTTCACTGGAAGTGGGGTTGTGGCTCAAGGGAAGGGGTGGTAGCCTTGAGCTGAGAGCTGAGGGGCAGTGACCAGGCCCAGGGTTCAAGTCCCACCAGTGACAAAAACAAAATTTCTATGACGATTACATTTTTAAATAATGTACTCATCAAGGATACCTTAAGATATTTGAATTTCAGAATATTGCTTTTTTGTGAAACTATGCAATCATTGTGTGTCTCTTCTTGGATCTTTCACAAAGAGGAACAATGATGCAGCCAAGTGGCACTGTAGATTCTCTGTGTTGAGAGATGCTGTGGTTTGGGGACCACATCGTGGCAAGCTGTTATAGCTTGGATGAATACTTCTAGGTATATCTGTGTGCCATCACTCTGAGGTGATGACAGTGAGGTGGGGAACATGATAGGACCTCGGGTTCTATTCGCTGATTTATGTGAGATCACGCCACACAGTGGCCTGTTTCCTCCACAATCAAATGAACTGTCTGACTAAAATGGCAGTTTTCCTTTGGTGAGAACTGAGGGAAAGCCTACTGCTGAGTTTGGAGTCAGATGTCCTCAATCTAGAGATGCTGCATGCATCTCATTTCTGACCATCTTCCTCTTCCACTGGACCCCATTCACAATTTTATCCCTATTGACAAAAAGTCTTATTCCCGTGCTCCATGAATAGCAGGAGCACATGCATTCCATTCTGTGGGTTTAAGGCCTATCTCCTCTCTCAAGGAAGAAGCTGGCAGGCCTTTCCGAATGTGAGACCACACAGACCACGTCCAGAAGCCCTGGTAAAGTAGCAGCAGCAGAACAATGCTGACAGTAATTAGAACAGCATAATATAATTGTCCACCCAGGGAAACAGATTCCACCAAAACTATACAATTAAAACATATAAACCAGAAGATATCATTCATATACAAATATCGCTAAGTGTTCACTAAAGTTTAATTATCCCCCAAGTCTCTACCTAAACACAAACAATCATTGTTTCTGGCTTTGTCATAAGGTTTCAAGATACATGGGGGTGGAATATTTTTTATATTTAAACTTCATATATTAAGTTAGTAATAACCTTACTCTAGCTATAAAGCTATTAACAAATAAAACATGTCATAAAATTTGTATTAAAGTCCTTGTGGCCCAGGCCTATCATCCTAGCTACTCATAAGACTAAGATCTTAGAATCGCAGTTCAGTTCAATGCAGGAAATTCTATAAGACTCTTATCTCCAGTTAACCCACAAATACCCAGAGTAGACGTGTGGCTCAAGTGGCAGAGCGCTAGCCTTGAGCATAATATCTCAGGGACAGCAACCAGGCCCAGAGTTCAAGTCCCAGGAATGGAAATAATTAATTGTACTGAAGTTAACATTTCAGAGGGGGGCCCAGCTAGCAAGAAAACCTCAGTGAAAGGATGATCAAATATAGAAAAAAATATATATAGTCTTCATCCTTGCCCATGTTATAATTTATTTAAGTATGTCTGCTTATATTCTGTCAATTTCCTAAGTATTTCCACAAGTTATGATTCATTTAAAATACATTTATACTGTTATACAAAATTTGGGACAAAGATGCATTATATATAAAGCCAGTTTTTATCTTTAGCAATTTCTGTTTAAAAAATTCACTCATATTTTTACTGTACCTCACTTTTTTGCCTGGTATAGTGTATGTATGTTTATTAGTTTATTTGAAATAGGAAAGGGAAGGGGGGAAACAAGATGATTGGAAGGGGTTGAGGGGAGGGAAATAGGGACAAAAAATGAGATGGGGAATCAATGCATAAGAATGAACACACCTACTATCTGGCAAATGACACTGTAACCCCTCTATCCATTAACCAGACTATGAAAAATAAAATAAAAAATTCATACTGAAATAAATAAATATTATAAATTATTCTGAAAATAACTAGAGTCTGTCCATGCTCTTTCACTCCTCTCCCGTTATTTCATGGTCCAATAGGGATGTTGGGATGACACATAGTCTACTCTCCCTGCCTGTCATCTATGGAGAATCCACTTCCAGCTCCTCCAGGTCTATCGAAGTTTCCTACGTAGTGATGGACAGACATCCATGTACTGGCCCTCCAGTGTCCAGCAAGTTTCCCCCTCCCCTCCTTCTCTGTCTGTGTCAGCCGGCTTCAAAGCTGAAGTCCTTGCTCCTTCTGGAACCTTCTTCAATCTCACAGATATATCACATGCACTACACACATTGAAATAACTACCCCCAGAACTCATCTTCCCTCTTCACCTCTTTTTTGGTCTGTGCTGAAGCCAGGATCCAGAGCATCAGCAGCTGCAGGAGGTGAGAAGGAAACTTTACTTCCAGGAGAACTAAGGAGTATGTATCATCTTTGTGTGTATGTGTGTGTGTGTGTGTGTGTGTGTGTGTGTGTCTGTGTCTGTGTCTGTGTCTGTGTCTGTATGTCTGTGTGTGTTTCTGTAAGCGCACGCATGCTGAGGGAGATATGAATCACTTGGGTTTCGTTTGAATGTTTCAAATGATTCTCTTTGATCTACATTTTCTTTTTTACTATATATAAAAGAGGCATTGGCACTTAGATGGATAGGGTGGGTTGTCACTGCTCATTGTTTAATAGGTAATCCTTTCTCCATAACATAGCCTTGGCACACTTGCCACAAATCAACTAATCATAAGTGTGAAAAGTTGGTAGAAATCTCAGGTTTGCTATGTTACTCCATATACCTATCACTGGGCCTTAACATCAGGAGCTTGACAAACTCTGTACCGGGCTGGGAGTTTGGCCTAGTGGTAGAATGCTTGCCTAGCATGCACGATGACCTGGGTTCGATTCATCAGTACCACATACATAGAAAAAGCCAGAAATGGTGCTATGGCTCAAGTGGCAGAGGGCTACCCTTGAGGAAAAAGCCCAAAGACAGTGCTCAGGCCCTGAGGGCAAGCCCTAGGACTGCCCCCCCAAATAAACTCTGTACCCTTTAACGTGAAAATTTTTTGGAATACCTGTAATAGCTTCCCACTAGCCGGCGAATACAACTGGATACCACATCCCAGTGTCCTCATAACTACAGATGTGTGTTCTTTGTACATCAGGAGAGGCATTGTCAGGACCATGCTGCTGAGTCTGAGAGCAAAACAGAGAAGAAAACTGGAGAGCATTGTCACTTATCTTTTCTACCAAAATCTTCAAGTGACTTTCAAAGTCTGTCTACATCTGAGAAACTGTCTCAGCAGGTAGAGGCCTCAGGAGGAGCAGCTGGGGCAGCCCAACCCCTCACTGCTGCTTCCCTGGGAGGTTTATGTTATGACTTGGATCACTGTGGGAGGTCTACTACTATCCTGCTGACAGTAATAAGTGGCCACATCTTCAGGCTGCAGGCTGCTAATGGTGAGAGAGTAATCTGACCCAGATCCACTGCCACTGAACCTGGATGAAAATCCAAGTTGCAAATTGGATGTTTTATATATTATGATCTTCGGCGCTTTCCCTGGTTTCTGCTGATACCAGTGTAACCAATTGTTAATACCCTGACTAGCCCTGCATGTGAGGGAGACTGTGCCTCCTACAGACGCAGACAGGGAGGAGGGAGACTGGGTCATCTGGATGTCACATCTGGTACCTCACATTGGAAATATAGAAATAATAATTATTCATTGTGTAATAACTTCCCCAAAACAAAGTGCTAAGTTTAATGCCCAGCAGAGTCCTTCCTTACCTGGGAGGCAGAGCAGCAGGAGCCCCAGGAGCTGAGCAGGGGTCCTCATGTCCATGCTGTGTGCTGACTGGACTGACTGCTGCCTAGGGCATGGGCAGACTCTGAAGAAGTCTCAGGGCAGTGGGCTGAGCTCTGGGCACATGCAAATGAGCAGGGGCTGGGCAGGGTGGGGCACAGCTGTCCAGCTGCCTCATCTTAGAAACTGCACGCATTTGGGATCTCAGGAGGCCTAGGTCAGACAAAAGAATAAGCTGCAGCCACAGAAGACAATCAGCACCTTGCTTTCTTGTGGGTGGAGCACACTGAGGAGCCCACGAATGAGCAAAGCCTCTATTCTTTTTATTTCCTTGAGACAATCCTGTCCATTAAAGTGTTAGTTCCAGAAATCTACAGACAACTCTTGGTCACCCCAAAATGGGCACCTGTCTTCATTATCCAGTGGGCTCTGCTAGTAGAGCCCAAGGTATCTACTGATTATGACAAATGAGGAAAACCATTGAGCCTAAGTTCCTTTGAGTCTGGCTTACTTCACTTAATACGATTTTTTATAAGTCTTTCCATTTCCTAACAAATGGGGTGATGTCTTTCTTTCTGACAGCAGCACAGAATTCTATAATGCAATTCTTGAAGATAAAATAATAAAGTGAAACTTCTAGTGGGGCATGGTGGCTCTTGCCTGTAATCCTAGCTACTCAGGAGGCTAAGATCTGAGGATCGCGTTTCAGAGCCAGCTGGAGCACTAAAGACTATGAGAGTCTTATCTCCCATTAACCATTAGAAAACAAGAAGTAGTGCTGAGGCTCATGAGGTAGGACGGTAGCATTGAGCTGAAGAGCTAAGGAACAGCACCCAGGCCCAGAGTCCAAGCTCTATGATCAACAAAAAAAAAAAGAAAGAAAGAAAGAAAGAAAGAGAAAATGCAGCCATTGCATCAATGAGAAAATGCTAATCTTGTTTATTGTACAGTGTAGCCTTCATTTTCTCCTACATCTCTGAATTCCTTGCCCCGGCAGATCCATAAAAGCAAGAGATTTTTCCTGCTTCCCACCTGAACAATCTTTTCTCCTGACTTAGATGGTGTATAATGTCTAATGTCCACTACTCTGGTCCCCATATTGTACTGTCTATGTTTGAAACATCCTCACCCAAGTCACTTTGTTCAGAAGCAGAGATTCTCCTTGAAAACTAGAGTCAACTCAGGTTATCTGGAGCCTCTTCTGGTTTCTAACAGCATACCATCCTTAACTCCTGGATTAAAGATATTGGGCCCAAGCAGAGTGAACAGAAGCATTCTACTGGTTTTGTCTTTAGATAAAGTTTTATGTGAATAAATACAGACAGATCAGGATACTGCGTCCAGGACTTTCTTCACTTAAAACTGTGCATTAAACAATACTCTTCATCATTCAGAACTTAGGTCAGTTACTTTGTTAGAGCAAAGGACTGACAAAGGAGTGTATGTGTGTGTGTGTGTGTGTGTGTGTGTGTGTGTGTGTGTGTGTGTGTGTGTGTGTTATGGCTCTTAGAAAGTCTTCTAAATGGGCTGAGGAGTAAAAAGTATCTCTCTATATGTGATATGTGATATTCATCTCCTAACACAGTTTCCTAAAGCTTACATAGATCATGTGATAACGTGCTAAAGGGCAAATTCACAGTAAGAGGTCTGATGTGGTTTTGTAATGTTGTGTCTGTAACATGCTCTCAGGTATGTTGATGATGATGCTGACAGTCATTTATGGAGAAATTCTGAATAGGAAAGAGGATATTTCACCCATATTTAAATTGTGTTTACTTCCTTTGTGTCAAGACTTACTGCTGTTTGAAGAAGTGTCACTTCCAGCCTTCATGCAAATATCTCATTTTTCATTGGCTTATACTTACTCACAATGGTGACAGTTTGAGCATAAGAAGAGATACGGTGACCATGGTCTTTTGAAATGCTTTCCTGGATGTGTTCTGAGCTTTGGGCCATGGCCTCACTGGATCATCAGCTGTGAAGTCCTCTCATCAATATCTTCAGGAAATGCATTGATCAGCACCCCTCTCCTCTCTGCTTTCCTGTGGATATTGCAAATGAGATGAGATCTCCTAATTAGAGGCTTTCAGAGCTTCAGTCCTCTCTCTCTCCATGACTTCAGAGAAAACAGATGGACAAAGAAAGAAGTGCATACAAGCTAGAACTGCACACAAATTTCTTCTTTTAAGTGATCGTTTTTATAATCTGTAAGTTGTTTTACATTAAACATAAGTACATTTGTAAGGGCTGTTCATCTTGATTAATGTCACCCTATTTTTCTTCCTACGCCATCCCTCTCTATCCTACTCTTTTCTTTCATATATATTTCCATGTATGCAAATTATATTAGGGCTGGGAATGTGGCTTAGTGGTAGAGTGCTTGCCCAGTAAGCACAAAGCCCTGGCTTTGCTCCCTCAGTATCACATAAGCAGAGACGGCCAGAAGTGGTGCTCAAATGGTAGAGTGCTAGCATTGAGAAAATTAAAAAAAGCTCAAGGACAGTGGCCTGGCTCTGAATTCAAGCCTCAGGACTGTCAAAAATATATTTTAATTATTAAATGTGAATTTATGTTTCTGTATGTCTGTATAGTACATGGACGACAGTTTTCTGATTGTTCTGGTAAATACTGATGTAATCTGACTCACCTTGTAAATTGTTCTTATCATAGTTCCATAGGAATCTTAAGTTTATTCTGTTTGTTCACATATTTTCATTTGTCCATGTGTGATTTTATTCGAACTGGGCCAGAAGGCAGGGTGTTTTGACCAGTTGAGCTCTGAGTAACATCATGCGATCAAACAAGTGAAAAAAAATATTTCAGCAATTTTCAAAGCAGGAGCACTGAATTTTTATTACCTTGCCTTCGTATTTCCTCAGGATACTATCAAATCATTATTCTATTCTGCTTTCAAGGGTTGAGATGATGACTTTGAAAAATAATCAATTTAATATTCAGCATCAAGATGAAATTAATTTTCAGACAATTAATAAATGTTGTTAATATACAGGTATAAAAAGGGTTACTAAAATATTTCCTGTGCTGAAGAATTAAATGGCTTACCAACAAGAAATTTATAAATGTTTAATCTGATGAATTAACTTGTTAATTACATTGTTTAGATTATTGGAACTATTTGCATATACCAAAACATCGTCTTGCATTTCAGATGCATTATACTCTGTCAATCAAGAATTGTTTTCCAAAAATTAATGTTAGTTTTTTTCTTTACAAATTTGTTTTACAAAATCTTTTCACAAGCCTGTGAACCTACCAAAACATCATATTGTACTTCAAATGCATTATATTGTGTCAGTCACAAATTGTTACCGAAAAATTTAATGACAATTTTTGTTACAAATTTTTTTAAAAATCCATTTTACAAGCTGTATTGCCTTGCTTTTAGAAGCCTACATCAACATACCTAGAATGGTTTCTTCTTTATTGAGTGATGGCAAATTTTTAGCATAACCTAGAGTACTCATGAGTAGAGATGTGTGTTCCTTGTAAGTCAGAAGAGGCATTGTCAGGTGTGTGCTGCTTGGGATGAGCAGAGGCACAGAGAGTTACGGTGTGATGATGTCTCCATGTCCTTCCTCCAATACTTTCCAGTGACCTTCAGAGCTTGCATGCATGTGAGAAGCTGTGTCAGCAGGTGGAGGCTGCAGGAGGAACAGCTGGAGCAGCCCAGACACTCACTTCTGCTTCTCTGGAAGTTTGATGCTGTGAGTTGTATCATTGTGTAGGGTAACTATGAGCTTGTTGACAGTAATATGTGTCGACGTCTTCTGACTGCAGGCTGCTGATGACAAGAGTGAACTCTGTCCCAGATTGACTGCCAGTGAACCTGGACGGGACCCCAGATGCCAAAATACTTGCAAGATAGATCAGGAGCTTTGGAGCTTTCCCTTCTCTTTCCTAATAGCAGTGTAAACCGTTGCTAATACTCTGGCTCTGCAAGTGATGGTGACTCTGTCTCCAAGAGAGGCAGACAAGAGTGAGGGCTGGTTCAACTGGATGTCACAGTTTGTACCTGTCAATGCAAACATGAAAATCATTATCCATTTAATGAATCATGCTATCCCAGTACTTCCCTGAAGAGCCAAGCTGCTCTGTTAACATAGGATGAGTATTCCCCAGCAAGGTTCAACCTTACCTGGGAGGCAGAGCAGCAGGAGCCCCAGGAGCTGAACAGGGATCCTCATGTCCATGCTGTGTGCTGACTGGACTGCCAGCTGCCCAGGGTGTGGGCAGACTCTGAAAAGTGCTCAGGGCAGGGGGCTGAGCTCTGGGAACATGCAAATCAGTGGGTTGGGCTATACACAGATGCAATCAGGAGGTCTTAGTAACTGGGCATAGAACTCAAGACCACAGATGTCCAATTTGCTTGTAAATAATGCATTTCTCACAGGGAAGAAGAGAACAGAATGTCTTGTTCTATCAGAAATGTAAATGTTTTAATTTCCACTTTATCTAAGACTTGCTAGTATTTTCTTTCCCCTTTTTCTTAATGTAATCCAGTCATGGAGAGATAAACATTTCCAGGGGAGGTAAATTTTACAATTATATATCTGTGGTTTTGGTGGATATCATGGATTTTATTGTCTGTGGATTCTGTGACACAGGAATTTAGAATATTCAGGTTGTTTCCCTGAACTGTGTTATGTGGTCAATAGTGATCATTAATATCCAGACCTCAAAATTTTTCATGTAAGACAAGACTCTTCTAATTTTTATTTTTTATTGTAATTAATAAAAGAGTTACATGATATTTGCCAGGTAGAAGGTGCATTAATTCACATACATTGATACTCTTTCACATGTCTTGGTTCCCATTTCCCTCCCCCCATCTTGTTTTCCCCCCTTCCCTATCCAATTTCAAATAACCAAATACAAGTTAATCCAATATATCAGATAAGAAAGTGAGATACTGTAACAATATGAGATAACCAAAGGACAACAAGAGAGATGAGAGATAACATAGTACCTTAAGGACAGCAATCATTCATTATATGGCTTATGTTTCTATATCCTAGAGATCCTTTCATTTAGCATCATACAATATGGCCTTTTTTTTACAATATGGCCTTTTGTATCAAGGTTTTGCTGTATTGCAAATATCTGCTAGGAGAGCCCAAGGTTTCTACTGATTGTGACAAATGAGGGAAACCATTGAGCCTAAGTTCCTTTGAGTCTGGCTTACTTCACTTAATACGATTTTTTCTAAGTCTTTCCATTTCCTAACAAATGGGGCAATGTCATTCTTTCTGACAGCAGCATAGAATTCCATTGGGTACAAATACCACAACTTGTTGATCCATTCATCAACTGAGGGACATCTAGGTTGGTTCCATATCTTTGCTATGGTAAATAGTGCTGCAATGAACATTGTTGTGCTGGTGGATTTAGTATGTCCTTGTTTCTGGATGATTAGGTAAATGCCAAGTAGTGAAATTTCTGGGTCATAGGGGAGCTCTATGTTTATCCTTTTTAGGCACTGCCATACTGCTTTCCATAGTGGTTGAATGAGTTTGCACTCCCACCAACAGTGTGGTAGTGATCCCTCCTGGCCACATCCCCTCCAACATCTGTTGTTATTAGTTCTCTTGATCCTGGCCATTCTATCTGGAGTGAGGTGAAATCGTAGAATTGTTTTGGTTTGCATTTCTTTTTTGACCAGAGATGTTGAGCATTTCTTCATGTATCTATAGGCCATTTTTGTTTCTTCTTCAGAGAGGATTCTCTTTAAGTCTTTGGCCCATCTTTTAATGGAATGGTTGTTACTTTGGAGATTAGTTTTGGAGTGATTCAATTTTTTGAGTTGTTGATATATTTTAGATATGAGGCCTTTCTCCATTGTATGGTTGGTTGTAGATTTTCTCTCACTCTGTAGGCTTCCTAATTAATTTACTAGCTATGTCTTTTGCCATA
Source organism: Megascapheus bottae (assembly GCF_031878675.1). Classification (NCBI taxonomy): domain Eukaryota; kingdom Metazoa; phylum Chordata; class Mammalia; order Rodentia; family Geomyidae; genus Megascapheus; species Megascapheus bottae. The sequence continues at coordinate 19,255,310 of NC_143515.1, forward strand.
CAAAAGCAGTTTAATGCAGTCCACTTATCCAGACTTTCTCTGATTTGTTGTGATTCTTGGTCCTTATTAAGAATGTTTCGACCTGTGCCAAGGAGGCCTAGTGTATCTCCTATTCTTTCTTGTAAAGTTTTCAGTGTGTCAGCTTTTACCTCCAGGTCTTTGATCCATTTGGAGTTAATGCTAGTGCAGGGTGACAAAGAAGGATCCAACTTTAGTTTTCTGCAGGTGCTTAACCAGTTCTGCCAGCACAATTTGTTGAAGAGGCTATCTTTCTTCCAGTCTATTTTTTTGGCTCCCTTGTCAAAGATTAAGTGGCTATAGGTCTGTGGATTATTATCTGGGTCCTCAATACTATTCCATTGATCTTCAAGACTGTTCTTGTGCCAGTACCAAGCTGTTTTGAGAATTATAACTCTGTAATAGAATCTAAAGTTTGGAATTGAAATTCCTCCGGCACTGTTCTTTCTGCTAAGAAGTGTTTTTGCTATACGGGTGTTTTATTATTCCATATGAAATTATGGATTGACTCTTCTATTTCTTTAAAGAATGCCATTGGGATATTGATGGGTATTGCGTTGAATTTGTAGATAGCCCTTGGCAAGAGTGTCATTTTCACAATGTTGTTTCTTCCAATCCAGGAGCATGGGAGGTTTTTCCATTTCCTTAGTTCTGCTTTAATTTTCTATTTTAAGGTTTTAAAGTTTTCATCAAAAGGTCCTTTACATTCTTAGTTAAGCTAATTCCTAGGTACTTTATTTTCTTTGAGGCAATTGCAAAAGGAGTTGCTTTCCTGATTATTGCCTTGTTCCTCTCACTGTTGGCCTGGAGGAAGGCAGTTGATTTCTGAGGGTTAATTTTATAGCCTGCTACTCTTCCAAAGTTTTGAATCAGCTCAAGGAGCTTGGGAGTAGAGTCTATAGGATTCTTTAAATACAGAATCATGTCATCTGCAAAGAGGGATAGTTTTACTTCCTCTTTCCCTACTTGGATCCCCTTTATGCTTGCTTCTTGCCTCATTGTACTGGCTAAGAATTCTAATACTATGTTAAAGAGGAGTGGAGAGAGTGGGCATCCTTGTCTCATTCCAGATTTTAGAGGGAATGGCTTTAGATTTTCACCATTAAGTGTAATACTAGCTGTGGGTTTGTCATACACAGCCTTTATTATATTGAGGAATGTTCCATGGATTCCTAGTTTCTCCAGAGCTTTTTACATATAAATTAGTTATATACTGTTGGGGTAAGAGAAGGTGGGAACGGGGAAGCTAGCCAATAGGAGGAGGGCCACCATGCTACCACTAAGGGTCTGGGGCACACTTTTAGGTACTGGGCGGGACAAGTGCAAGAAAGCCCGAGAGACTCGCGCAGCTGCAGGGGGCTCAGTCAAGTCACATACACAGAGATGCCTTAAGAGAGGTATGCAAGGAGCCAATGCCTGTCCAAAGGCCTTTAATGGCCACCGAGCCAGAATCAGGCCTTAGAGATGGAGGTCAGGCCCCAATATTAGGAGAGATTTTCTCTCTCCACTCTGCACTGTAAGACAAAGCTGGTACTAAATAAAACAAGGAAAGTGAGCTGGCTGCTGTGTTGGTAGTCAGGCCAATGATAAAGTAAGACCCTAAGAGCATCTATTTAACTTAGGTTGGAAACAGCCAGTCTCCATGGATAACACATTACATCCTCCAGGGATGACTACAGCAATGGTGGACATGTGACTCCTGAGTTTCAATCCACACAAGCTTTAAATACTGGACTACATGGAGCAGTTTGAAACAAGAGCCTCAAACCAGAGTTGGGTGCATACATACATGATCTTAGGTTGGGAGGTAAAGAGCTGACTAACTGAGGATTGAGGCTGAGAACAGGGAGATGTGGAGATCAGAAAACCACAAGGTGGATCTACCTGGAAGAAGGAATGGCCCTAGAATAGGAAAAGTGCTTATAACATGTTCCCTGCACCTGAATGAATTCTGGGACCTAAGTGAATGTCTGAGAGAGCCAGAGTTTAGAGCTGGGGTGAGTGTGTGGGAAGGATGCTCCAGGGTTGGTCTCTCTGCTCCCAGTGGGCTGGGTGATGAGGAGAGTCAGCAGGGTCCTCAGGACAGAGCCTTAAATCCAATACTTATTAATACAGAGGTGAAGCCTGGTGCTGCATGCTCATTTCTGTAATTGTAGCTTCACAGAAATACAGTTATACATCTATTGATTTTATATATTGAATAAGCTATTAAATTAACACATGAGTAAACATACTTTATTTATCTAACTCATCATTTTACATTTTGACATGGAGAAAGAAGACTAGAGGATATGGAGCAGTTACCACTTGCCTCACTCTTAGCCTGAGCATGATGAAGCTCAGGACCCAGTCTGTGTCCTTGGGGACAAGTAGTGAACTGGTACCTGCTGAGGACAGCGCTGACATTGCAGCCTCTCTCAGCTCCCACAACTGGACATGGTGTGTGCAAATGTCCCTTCAGGGCTGCATGTCTGCAGGGTCCCTCTCCTTCCCTCACCTTTCTTCCCTGTCCTTACTGACTTTACCTAAAAGATGCCTGGTGGAAATGTCAGCCTTGTCAGATGTGATTACACTTTGCAAAGTGAAACATGACCTAGGAACTTGCACATAGGGAGCCATGGCTCCCTCTATACACATGGTCCCATTTGCTATGTGTGCCATGAATCTTAAGTTCAAGCTCCTATTGACCTACCTGCAGCATCAGCCCTGCTTTCTCTAAGGTCAGGGTTCAGTTTTCTCTCCTTCTGTGCTTTGTTTGCCATCTACTGGCAAACACCTGACAGAATTTCCATTTGGTGGTTTGGATTTGTTTTGTTAAATGATCATCTCAAACAGTTATGGAAGAGAGTTCCAGTATTTTCATATGTTTGATTATGTTATTTTATTCATTTTAACTTGGACTAATTTTAATTTATATTTACTAGTAGTATGACGTGATTTCTTGATGGTAATTTCATACTTGAATTCAGCATACATTCAAACATTTCACTACCCTGTTTGTACTTTCATTTTCTTTACCTCTCCAACATCTTTCATTTTTACACCATATAATAAACTGCAGTATTCCCAAATATATGTGATATGTGTATATGTATCTATATCATATATTATATAATACTTAATAGTCTTGAACCATATGTGCCTTTAAGCCCTTCCTTTCCTCTTCACCTATCGCCCTTTAGACGTTTTCCCTATTTTGTTTTCATGACCTCTTACTATTCTTCAATATTATTTATTATAATATCATCATCATCATCATCATTATCATCATCATCATATCAAATTCTAGCTTCCTCTAATGAGTGGGACCATGTACTGTTTGGTTTGGGGATCCTGACGTATCACTCAGCATGGCTTCCAGTTCCTTCAATTGTCCAGCATATCCTAGGATTTCATTGTCCATCTCTTGCCAATGATCCAGAGCATTGATGGCCTCGGGACTTACTAAAATGCATAGTTTGTTTGTTTGCTTGAACTCAGGGCCTGGGCCCTGGCCCTGGGATCTTTTGTTCAAGGCTATCATTTTAGCACATGGGGCCACAACTCTTCTTCTGGGTTTCTAATCATCAATAAGAATCTTATTCCCAGAGTGGCTTTGAACCAGATCCTCAGATGTAAGTCTCCTAAGTAGCTAGGATTAAAAGCATGAGCCACCAGTACCCAGTCTTTTAAAGAATGAACTGAAGAGCCATGATGGATCAAGACAAGATCAGGCTGAGCCTTCATGTGAGACTTAGAAAGGAAAGCACTCTGCACACCGCAAGTGGATGCAGCTAATGTAAGAGGAACAAATGGTGGACAAAGACCTCTCTTGGGACCAAATGGAAATTATATCTGCCTTGATACCATATCTCAGATGCTCCAAAGTCTGCATGTTTGCTCTTTATTAGAGAACAGAAGCCTTGTCGCTTGATGACTGTGAGTCTGAGACTGAAGAAAGTCAGGTAAAACTGAGAAGGTTATCACTGACTACCTTGAGTAAATCAACAGAACTTCAGAGCCTGGCTCTAACTAAGAATTACTGTATCAGGTGGAGGCAACAGGAGGAGACACTGGAGCAGCCCAGACTCTCACTTCTGTTTCACTGGGAGGTTTATGTTATGGCTTGTATCATTGTGGGAGAATAATGATAGCCTTGTTGACAGTAATAAGTGGTTGCATCTTGAGGCTGCAGGCTACTGATGGTGAGAGTGAAATCTGTATCCTTTCCACTGCCACTGAACCTAGAATGGCACCCCAGATTGCAATCTAGATACCCAATAAATCAAGAGTTTAGGAGCTTCTCCTGGTTTCTGCTGATACCATTGTAATTTATTCTCTATAACCTGACTGGCTCTGCAAGTTACGAAAAGGGTGTCCCCTGGAGATGCAGGCAGAGAGGATGGAGTCTGGGTCATCTGGATGTCATATCTGGAATCTGGCAGTGGAAACAAAAGACAAATATCTGCACAATGAATTAAGCTCTGAAACCGTCTATAAAGAGTGATGCAGCCCTGGATGTCCTAGGCTGAGTCAATGCCCAGCCGAGTCCTTTCTTACCGGGGAGTCAGAGCAGCAGGAGCCCCAGGAGCTGAGCAGGGGTCCTCATGTCCATGCTGTGTGCTGACTGGACTGACTGCTGCCCAGGGTGTGGACAGACTCTGAAGAAGTGCTCAGGGCAGTGGGCTGAGCTCTTGACACATGCAAATCCTCTAATGGTGGGCAGAGCTACAAAGCTGGCACAGAAGAAGCCTGGCATACCAACCCCTGACCTAAAGTCACCAAATGTTCCAATATGACAAGCACAACACAAAGTTGTCCTCATGAAATGTCTTTTTTTCCAAGACAGAATGACTATCATGGTCTTTAAAAAATTGCATTTTGATTGCAACATGATCCCTGTTACGGTTTTCATGAGAGCTTTTTATATCAGTTGGTCACCCAGAAAAAAGAAAAAAGAGTTTCAGAATGAAAATAATGCTCGAGGGGTGGGGAGTGTGGCCTAGTGGTAGAGTGCTTGCCTAGCATGCATGAAGACCCGGGTTCGATTCCTCGGTACCACATACATAGAAAAAAGCCAGAAGTGGTGCTGAGGCTCAAGTGGTAGGGCTCTAGCCTTGAGAAAGTCCAAGGACAGTGCTCAGGCCCTGAGTTCAAGGCCCAGGACTGGCAAAAAAAAAGAAAAGAAAATAATGCTCGAAGGCTGCTGCATTGTTACTAGATATTATGAGATCCGATTCCCACCTTTATTTTTGTTCCTTTGCCCTGTGCTAAAGTATGGTTAATCATTAAGAGCATGAGTTACCAGCTGTCCTCTGTTTCTGAGTCTACTTTTCGCCACCATCATCAAGGAGAGTCAACATCAGACTTTGGCTTTCTGTATACTAAATGGTCCTGGCTACATTCCTAGCTTTGTGATCACTGTACATATAGAAACATCCTGAGGTCTTTGTGAGATTCATGACTTAACCCATCTTTATCCAAGCTTCCTTCCCTCAGAAGCCAAGCTATACTCTAAGCCATCGTTGAAATCAACTTCAGTTTACTCTACTTCTTTAAACTGTTCATTCCTGCCGCAATCCTTTCCTGGAGTTCTTAAAGTAGTTTTCAATGACTGGAGTTAGAGTGTTTGACCCAAAACAAGGTAAAAAAATGATGGCATGTAGCATGGTGATGGTGAAAGGTGAAGCAGGACATTGGAGCCACACAGCATGGAGAGGACGAGGGGAAAATGCCACAGGTGATGAATTCAGAGTGCAGTGAGGAAGGATCCCCACATGGAGTCCAGCCTGACTGGACACTGTCCACCCAAGTGCTGGGGAGCCTCCTGCAGGGCATTTACTTGACAACAAATCAGCCATCTTATTGAGTCCAAGCAGTTGTTGTGGATTCATAAGGTAACACTGTTCCACAAAGGCCAGTAGCTCACACACAGGTCATTGCCAGATCAGAGTCCATCTGTATCAGGCCCTAAATGACAGCTGCCAATACCTACCCTGTAAAGGGACTGGAGCCAAAGCAGACTGAAATAAAACAAATAATCCAGTTCATCTTTTCCTTCCGCCAGGACCTGGCTGATGGTGAACATGCACTGCTGGTGCAGACAGGGTTTCCTGAATATGATTCCTCAGATGGGGGTTTGAAAGAATAACAGTCAGGGGAATGGCTCTGAGTTAAAGAGGAAGAGTGGATGGGAGGAAGGAGAGCCAATCACTCCACTATTTTTAAAAGAAGACAACCAGTCTCAGAGGTGCCCTCAGGTGGGGAAAAGCATGAAGACCCACTAAAGTCTGAACTCCAGTGCTTATTGTGGGAAATAAAGAGTATATATTATCAAATGAACCATGCACTTTAGACTATTGTCCCACATTTGCTCACTTTTTGTCTGGGCTGAATAGAGACAACTATTCTTCTACCAATGTGTTTTGTATAGCTGGGATTGGCAGGTATAAGCCACCATCCTGGATTTTATGTTGAGATACGTCCTTACTCACTCTCCTCCAGGCTGTCCTTGTACTATATTTCTTCCAGCTTCATCATCCCAACTACTCTACAATGTTGGAGAGATTTTTAGCATGAGATATTGCTCATTTCTTAACGAATATTTTTATTACCAGAAGTAGAGAAGGCTGAATCTACAGCTCAGTCCAGATAAAATGTCTATGAGATCTTATTAAATCAATAAGTGTAAGTTGGATTTGAAATCTTCCAAGCTTTGGTGGATGTATAAACAGAATATATGAATCAAGATCTAGGTGTTCTTAAATGTCTCCATTACTGGACAATCACTTAGATATGAGTTCTCCAACTGAATCATTGGCAGTGATTTGGGGATTTCACTTAGATGATTAGTAACCACCAGGCTGAAAATGTGGCAATCACCATTCCCAGCTCTACTAGAGAGCTCCACAGTGTGTCAGCCTCTACCACAACTCCTCCCTAAGCCTGGGGGTCCTTGTTGTATCCAATTCCTCTCTACTTTCTCAAATATGCAATGCACTGTGTCCCCCGGCTTTGTCATGCAGAATTCAGAATGGACAATCCAATCAAGATACACTGTAGACGTAAATGGATTTGTGGGGTGGTATGCCCTTTGTACAACTACTTAAAGATAATTAAGCTTTAAGTTAAAATAAAGCAGAAAGAATGGGAAACTCTCACAAAACTAAAGCTGATTCACCTAATTCAAAACTCTTCAACAAGAAAGAAATTTACATAGACTCTCTTGACTTGATGCAGATTTTTTGACCACCTGAATCATTGTCCTTGAGGAAACATTTTGAGTCACTGAGTTGCGCAAGGCTCCACCTGCACCTGATACTGAAAGGACTTGTTTACCTGTTTACTGATGGATGAACTAACTTTCCACTAGCCTCATGACACTGAACTCTATCACTTCATTTCTAGGCTGTATCACCATGTGCCTACCACTCTCTCACTTGGAAGTTTGCCCAGGTCAGTACTCAGGATCATTTCTACAAGAACTTGTGCATTAGATCTTTGTCTACTACTCTCATTCAGCCTTTGCCCTTCCAGAGTATTCTGCTCAGAGACTTCGCTAGATATGCAAGAGTACTGTTATTCCTTCTTTAATAAACATTACACATTTTGGTATGGTCTAATCTTTTCTGGGTCATTCTGGATGAGACCCATTTCTCTCATTTTTGTCCTACAGAGACAAGTGCTGTTGCGCACGTAGGTGTCTTTGTATCTTTCACCTTGGCTCCTTAGTGATACTGGAAGTCACAATCAGAATGAAAAGTGTTGATATGGAAAAATCTTGGAAGCTGATGCTGACAGAACCAACACCCTACTTACCTAAGATTTCAGGCTCAGATAATCTGTTATGCTATTCTACAGAGAGCCATTGTAAGAGGACAGCTGGGCCAAGCCAAGCAGGGAGCAGGAGTGTGGCATGGAGATGGGGTTATTCAGTGACCTATCACTGTGCAAGGAGCATGAATAGTTGACATACAGTAATAAACCCACAAATCCTCTGTCTCCAATCTGCTGATTGTCAGTTTGAAATTTGTCCTTTATCCTCTGACACTGAACCTGTCTGTGACTCAGATGCACAGCTGGAAACAAAATAGCTGAGGAGCTGTGGAGACAGGGCTGGCTTCTCCAAATGCCAATGCAATTAGATGTATCCATTCCTATACAGGAAGCTCTGACTAGACCAGCAGGAGTTAGAGGCTGGCTCTCCCAGGATGACAGGCAGGGGGAATGAATTCTGGATTATCACAACACCCCCAGCAGATCCTAAAGTTATAATAAATGAAAAGTATAAGAGTATGTATTACCTTTGAGAGATTTTCTATAATTTTCCTGTTACTATTAATTGCCAAATGTTTTCATGGCTTTGGTTTGTATTCTAAAACCACTTATATTTTTTAATGTATAGATTTTTTGCAAGGCACAAATGAACCCATAGATCCCCAAATACTATGCTCCATGTATTTGTCATATTTGTCATCAAAGAAGGAGACTTTGCTGCATCTGGAATGATCTTCTTTCTCACATAAGTGTATTTCATCTATCCCATCCTGGTGGCGTGCTCTTTTCATCTAACCCATGAGCAGAACATAAAAGAGAAGCAATGATTCTGAGGACTCACCTTCATCTCCTTTTCCATCCTCATCTCCTCCGTTCACTACAGTGACCCTTAGCATTAGTAGACTCAGGACCCGTGCACACTGTCTCATGTGTAGCAGTGAGGAACTCTATTGGGGAAGGCAAAGCCTAGCTGAGCCCTTATTTCCGGCTGGAAATTCCTCCTGAGGGAACACTGTACAAACCAGGAGGTGCATGCAGCAGTGTGAGTGGAGCCAAAAGGGAGGGCAAGGGCCTCTCTCTTGTGAGTAAAGTCACTCAAGAATCTTCTGACCAATAAAGACTGTGGTGGCTCGAGAAATGTGCAGAATTCCCCCAGCTCAACCCACAGATATACATAGAGGGAGGCTGTGTTGGCCTTGATCCTCAGATTAAAGCACTAGATGGAACTTGGTGTCCAACAGTCTCTAGGGATTTCCCTTCTGACTGGTCCCATCATAGCTGTTGCAAAAGAAGTAACTCACATTTAGTTTGGTGTTAATATACAAGAACTCTCTCCAGTGACATTATGGAGATTTTGGACATCCACTGGAATTGTTAAATGATTGTGGGTGTCCTAAAAATAATAGACATATTGTCAATGGACCTAACAAACTCAGCATAGCACTCATGGATGAAAAAGATGAAAGAGAGGAAAAAGCTGGTTTCTTGTAGTTCATGAGTTCATAAATAGTTTTTTTATTTATTAAAGAGGTAACACTTAAACTGTGAATATAAAATTCCATGGGATTATTTTTACAATCTAGTTAGCAAATGTAGTAAATTTCCTGTCATTCTTCCTGGTAACTATACACCAAGTTAATCACAAATTTCTGTTTCTCTGTGTGCAGCTGGAAAGAGAGACCAATGTTTTGGTGAGACTCATTTTCTCAGTAACTACCATTTCTCATTCTATGGAATCTGATCCTGACAAGCTGTGTAGCTTTTAATACGAAACTTATGTCATCATATCCTGATCTGAATGTAGAGCAGTGACAGAAACAAGTCCGCAATTTAAATGGAGATTTCATAGATTACAACACCAAGTGTAGACTCTCTGTTTACTTGTCTCTTTACTTGCAACCTGATGATGACATGTCACTGCACCTTCATCAAAACCTGCTGAACGATAGGGTGCTTTGTCAGAGCTACACAAACAAAATATTTCCCCTTCCAGCTTAAGCCATCACACAATCCCTATCTGCTACTTTGGTTACTAAAGTTGCAAACTTCATTAGGGACCCTCAAGCATTAATACTTTAGATATCAAGTATGGAAACTTGGGCTCAAGGCAAAATGATGAGGCAGTACAAAAATTGTCATTCATTTGTAGATTTAAAACAATTGTAAAGTATTCATCGGATACCAGTATCCCATGACTGCATTCTTAGCCATGCAGAAGTCTGGAGATCTCAAGGATCATGATGAAATCCCAATTAGCTTTCAAGAAGCTGGGCTGGAGCGATGCCTCACATTGTAGAGGACCAGTCTAGCAAAGAGAATGAACAAGCATGAGGAAAACAAAATGAATACTGTTTTCACAACATAGACACTACCATGCTAGAAAGTCATAATCCTGTTGATTTTCTGTGAACCAATATTGTTTCTAAGTGTCTCCTATTTGGACATCATTAAGAAAAAGGCAGGTTTCTCTTCTATTGACAAATGCTGTCATTTGGGGGTCATGACACTGTCTAGCTGCTGTGATTCCTGTGTCATGGACAAGTGCTTGTGGAGGAAATTCTTTGCCATCTCCTAGAAATAGATGATGGTGAGTTGAGGAACATGATATGCACACAGGTTCAGCACACTGCACTGTAGACTCTTTCATTACACACAGCCCCATCCCACACTGTTTCAGGAGAAGCTGATTTGCAGGCTGAAGTGGATGGCCTTTGTGGTCAAGAGGGGAGTATCCTTACTATATAAGTGATATCTAGTCAGAAAGACCAAGCATACTCCAAATTCTTCATGGATGGAGTATAGTCTTGAACCCCAGGGAACTTGGAATGGAACCTGCCTGTTTTCTAAATTGCCCCTGCGTTTTACTCTCTTACCCCCTAAGTAGACACTTTTTAATGTTTTCTGCATTTGAATACAATTTAAATGTAGAATTTTGCTCTGTATGTCTCACCTGTGCTCCAGCAACAGCAGACAAGGGGACTATGCTCCTGTTCAGTATGCCTAAGACCTGTCTCTTCTTTCAAGGAAAGAAGCAATGGAAATACAATCCTCCAAATCTTACCCTCTCATATAGCTTAGGAGATCAGCTGCACATCATTGTGTCCAGCTCTATCAGCTCAGAAGGAGTATTGTGAATTCTTTTTGCCCAGGATGGACTTGAACCACTTACTTTCAAGTCTCTTGGTTAGCTAAAAGTGGGAGCCATTGGTATCTTCAAATGTAAGTTAACTTTAAAGGAACAGTCAGGAAAATTTAGTGTAGAAGGTAAAATGGAGAAAATGTCTGTACATATGTGACTTGAGTGCCCCCTAGTGTTTTGCTGGTGTTAAGGTCCAGATGATAGGAATACCATTGAAATCAGGACGTTCTAATGTCAAATTGAAGTCCTTCCCAACTACAGTTAGTAGTTATTTCCATTATTTTAAGATATTTCTCTAAGCTGATTTATTCTCTTGATCAAAGTCTTCTTTATCTTACCATGGTGATAAAAATGCTCTCTTACCATGCAAATTTATGACATTAACATTACCAGTATTATGGAAAAGTCTTGCAATGCAATTTTAAGAAAGTGTGAAGAGCCTAGAGTTCCAACCACAATAAACAAGTCATACTTATTTTCACATAATGATACTCTAAGAGTAATGTGTTGATATGTTGTTTGATGACATTTTTATTTTTATGATTATCACAACCACAATAAACAAGTCATACTTATTTTCACATAATGATACTCTAAGAGTAATGTGTTGATATGTTGTTTGATGACATTTTTATTTTTATGATTATCACAACCAAAGCTATCGCTCTAAGTCATTATTGAAAGGATTTTTTTGGTTCTAGTTAGAATTTTGTTAGAATGAAAGTATCAAACAAGTACTGCATGTGTACAAAACAGTTAAAGAATATAATGAGTCATATATTAATTGCATCCCCAGTAAAGCAGAAGTAAGGACCAGTGAGTATAAGACATCACAGTGAAAATCACTCATTGTATTTTGGCTGATGGTTACTAAGCTTCATATCAAGTGTGGAAAATTCTGGGAGGGGTAAAAGAACACATTTGAGTGCCATGATAATCCAATATGTGCTCTGTCACAGAGCCAGTTTCTCTATTGGATATTATCTAATAACCGAGTGTGCAAAAAAGCTCATAGTACTTAAGGAGAAAGACAGATTCTTATACAGACTCAGGGAGGGGGGTGAGCTTTCTTTCCCATGGTTATGCAAAGATTCTCTTTTTAGCTTTTTTCCCATATATTTTTATTGTAATTAATAGAAGCGTTACATTGTATTCACCAGATAGGAGGTGCATTACTTCACAAACATTGATACCATTTCTCGTGTCTTTCTCCCTATTTCCCTCCCCCCACCCCCACCCCTCATCTTGTTTTCTCCCCATCCTTCTCCGATTTCAAATAACCAAATATGCATATATCCAATATATCAGACAACAAGTTAAAACACTGTAACAATATGAGATAACCAAGGGACAGAAAAAGAGATGAGATGGTACATTAAGGACAACAATCACTCATTATATAGCATTTTTTCTATATCCTGGAGGTCCTTTCATTTAGTGTCATACTATATGGCCTTATGTTTCTAGGTTTTGTGGTATTCCTAATCTCCTAGGAAAGCCCAAGGTTTCTATTGATTATGACGGATGAGACAAAACCATTGAGCCTATGTTCCTTTGAGTCTGGCTTACCTCACTTAATATGATTTTTTCTAAGTCTTACCATTTCCTTACAAATGTGCAATGTCGTTCTTTCTAGCAGGAGCATAGGATTCCATTGTGTATAAATACCATATCTTGTTGATTCACTCATGAACTGAGGGGCATCTCGTTTGGTTCCATATCTATGCTATGGTAACTAGTGCTGCAATGTATATCATTGTGCTAGTGGCTTTAGTATGTCCTTGTTGCAGAGAATCTTTAATACATATCTGACTGATGAACATGGATCTCTAATGCCTCTGCTCCACGTTGGAAATATACCGACGGATCTTTGGTTATCATGTCACTGCATACAACATGTTGCAGCATGTTCTTAATCCCGGCTGTGTGGTTTGTGCTGGTCTACCCACTGAAGCAGAAGGTTGTTCAGAGCTCTTCTTGGCTATGATAAGGGGTGTGGGACTGAGACAGAGTGATGGAGCCTCAGGTCTCTTTGCATGTGCATGTCACTGAACACTAGTGGCTACAAACAGTGCATAGCTCTCCTGTAAATCCTAAAGAGATGTGGGCTCTCTCTGGGAGCCAGGCTACTGTCTCTTCCTCATTCACTGTTCACATGAAACACACCAGGCCTCTTTCTGCACTCATGTCAAGGACAACCTTCACATTTCCACCAGAGCCCACTGAATGAAAGCAAAAAGTCGATGATAGCTAACACCTCTGCATATTCTTCCTGTTCTCATTCAGCATCATCTTACATCCCTGCCTTAATACACAACTAATTTGCATATATCATTCTGTGCAAATCCCCGGGTCTATGTCATGAATTGTTTCCTCTGTATTTTCTAGTTAGTGCTTTGCATTTTTAAATATCTGTTTTCAGAATGGCAGCAAGATTATTTATCTATCAGCATCCTCAGCCTCTACACTGGTGAGGGTAATCCCCAAGTTCCTTTTCTGTGGGTTGATCATCTCAACCTCTTTTCTTTTTATTTCTTAATCTGGAGAGCTAGTTTCAGAAATTTATGAGCAAATCGGGGGCAATACAAATTTGGCCCATGTTTCATTTATCCAGAACAGAAAGTTTTGGAGTTGTTCTGATTTATTGGCAATCTTGATGTAGCTATTTATCAGCATTGCTATCCTGTAATGAAATACATAGAGGTGAAATAAGAAAGATGTCCCTGAAAAGAATGCCTGGACTTCTGTATTGTACTGTTCAGCCCTATCTTCTCCTCTATCTCTGAGTTTATTGTCTAATCTTCTCTAGAAAAGCTAGTATTTTCTCCCTTCATGCCTGAACAATATTTACTACCAAACTAGATCTTTGTATAATTTCAAATGTCCATGCTCGAGTTCGTCATATTATTCCTTCTGGTTTTAAATGCCCTGATTTCTGAGTTTGGTTATTTCCAACTACAGAGATGTTGGGATGGAATGAAAACCTCACATCCTTTTTCAAAAGGTGATTGCGTTAAATGACCTAAGAATTTGTTCGCTTATTTTAGGAAGGACAAATTGTTCAACTGTAACTTCTTCCCCTTCCCCTAACTCTAATCCTGTCAGGAGATGAGGAGACAGAGTATGGTCCAGGATGCCCACTGCCCACTTCTCCTGAGTAACAGTGTTGCTTGTGGTGAGGGGACTCAGGGGAGGCAGCATTGGGGGAGAGGAGGAATTTGCTCACTGCTTGGCCTTTTCCTTTAAATGAAAGCTCTGTGAAATCAGAGATTCTGTTTGACTTTTTCAAAATGTTCATGTCTAGGTATGTTTGTGGTACTGTTTCTGAATACTTTCCTAAATGTGGTTCTTTATGTTTAGGATAAGAATAAATGAAAAAAATTCTCCACCAGTACTGAAGAACTGAAGGTATTTCACCTTTTATTCCTAGAGGGAGTTGTGTCACCTTCAATCTCTTGGTGACAGAGGGATTTGGTGGGAGTTGAGATGTCATAGGAAAGTTGTAAAACTGGATTTCCTGGGGTGAGCTGTAGAGGGGGAGTTCATAAATATGTGAGAAATCTCATAAATATGTGAGATTCTGTTTGCACTGAAGGAAGTCTAAGAAGTCTGTGCATTAGCTAAGAAATAAAACATGTATTGAAATACAAAGGTGCCTGCAAAGTGCACTGTCTTCTCCTTCTACCCAGATACAGGAAGCTGTTTTATGTCTTGACATGGACATGTTTCACCATTTTTTAGAGTTCTATACCACAACCTGCATAGATTTTGCTACATAAATCTATGTTTTAAAGTTAACTATAGTATTTTAAGGAAGCATAGTAAATGGTGTAAAATACACATTACAGTAAAATTTTAGCTAAATAGCACTGAAAATAAGGCTTTTAAATTTTATTTTCAGACACCTAGCAAGCTTTCATTTATATTTCCAGAGTTAATGACGTTTGTTTTCTTTTCCACTACTAGTTACTCAAGCTCCCCGCTGCTCTGTGTCCCACATGAATGTGTTCACAAGTAATGTATTTCAAATGCTGGAAGGACTATTGTAATGTATAGACAATATCTCCTATATATTTAATAAATAAAAAACATGAAGGTGGGATTTACTGAGAATATGAAGAATATTACTTTTCAGAAGAAAATTTCCTTCTGTTCATCCTCAGGCTATAGTTAAAACAAATAAAGAAGGCTATTTTTCCTTAAGACAAATGATGAATATAGTAGAATACACTCTTCACAAAATACACTCTTTATAAAATACTGACCAGTGTCTATTGCTACAAGTTGAGGATATTGGATGCATTGGTAGAGTCTACCACTAGTCCAGTTTGCTTTTCATTTTGTTATAGAAGACCTTTATACATTTGTGAAGAGATTCTTATATATTTTATTTAAAAATCAATTTCTCTTGACTGGCAACTTAATGAAACTTCCTTGCTTTGCTTACAACTTGCTGATGATAACTTGGAAGCAATGTAGAAATGTTCTTGGGCAATGTGCTCCTGATGAAATCCTGAGAGTAGGACCATATGACCACACAGTGGTCAGCTATGAACCCGTGTCACACAGTCTACAGCAAGAACATTTCCCAGAACCCCTTTGCTTACTGGTTTTCTGTGGATATTCTGAAAGAGGGTCTCGTATATAATTTTATGTGATAACCTGACCGAGTCCTATCAATCCCCATGCAGACAGTGGAAAGATGTAGTATCTGAAGTCAGTTGAGAACTTTACACAGTTGTATATGTACAAATGCAACTTTTATTTGTTAATATGAATATTCCTGTGAACTTCTGACCGTCAGTAATATCACATGTTTGTGTAATCCACTTTCTAGGTCCTCTGACAGCTATTGAGGTTCATGGGTATCTTTGCAAATTAACTTTCTGCCAGAAAGTTACTGGTAGTCCAAATTATATTCCATTATTTACATAGCTTTGTGTTTATCTCTGGATGTGTTACCTTTATTATTACTTTCTAAATATTTATGATTTTTATAGCTAATTCTTATAACAATGAATCTAACTAGATTTGTGGATGTTTGATATTAAATCAGTCAACATGTCAACAATAATGGTGCGTAACAAACACATCCAAGCCCAGTGGCTATTAACACAAACCATTTATGTGAGTGCATAGAAGTTGACAATTGCAATGAATCAAACATTGGGGCAGGGCTCAGGTGGACAACGCTGAGGTCACTGTGCTTGTCTCCATTATGAATTTGTTTGATCTTGAACAAAGATCTCAGAGCAATGAGCACTTCACATCCTGGATGCTGTCCTGTGCTCAAGTTATGAAAACCACTGTATGTCCAATTATCTTCAGAACAGAAACACAAACTTTAAATCATTTTCTCTTAATAGTTCATCAAGTCATTGAAAACAATACCTCCATTAAATTTTAAGGGATTGGACAGTACAACTAATAAATAATATATATATTTCAAAGTCAGAATCCAAGAATGAAAATTTGTTTTTGTTACTCATCCAAAAACGTGAATGTGTTGCCACATCTTTCCACAGAAGACTTCACTTGCTGAGGTAAAAATCTTCCACAGTGTGGATGCCTGATACCTTGTCATTAAGTTAAAATGCAGAACTTTATTTCTTGAGACAAATAGAATCAGGTATTTTGCATTTGTAACAAGTGCTTAGGGTTGACAAGCACATTTCTGATTTTGGTATAAAAAATGATTAGCTGTGTTTTTTCCAATTATTTAGGTAAATAATTGTTCCATCATTTTATTCAGCAAGTGTGTATGCATTTTTCAGGATAGGTTTTCCATGACTTGTCAAAGGTTGAGAATATTTAATGCAAATTGTCAATGGCAGTAGGATAGTACAATGCAATTTGTTGGCATAGTCTTAGACTCATTATAAATATTCACAGATACTTCCAAGAGGGCTCCAGGACCATTACCCAATTGGCAAAAATTTGGAATGGCAGTAATGATGACAGATGGCTGCCAATCTCCCTGCAACAGCGCTGAAGGATCTTCCTCTTCTCTCAAAGCCCAATCTTTTTATGTATCTAAAATACGAAGATTTGAGTCTTGTCTTATTCCCCAAGGTCAAGCAAAGTACCAGGTGCATGCTCATGTGTGTGCTTGTCCCCTCCAGGGGAAAAATGGCCCCCACACCAAAGGTGGAACATTCCACTGTGGGCCTGGCCAAAGACACCACCCTGGGCCCCCAGAAGACCATTAACATTCTTTATTTTATTTTTGCTTCCTTGTTAAGCCCTATAGAAGCCTACCCCAAATCCAGTACCTAGCAAAACCTCCAATCTCGCTGGAAGGTCTCTGCCCCTCACGGTTCCACGCTGTCCTCGCCTATTGTGGATAGAGCCTGGACTATTCCTTTTCAGTTCTCTTTACAAGCTCCACACAGGGGGCAGAGTGACCATTTACTTTTTGTCTCTGGTGACTTGTACAATGTGGAGCCATGGTAAGATTGTAAAATGCTGTATCCAGGAGAAATTAGAATCAACTGGTTCTGACTAGTCTCCTACAAAACGCTACAATTGTGGATAAATACTTATGGATTAACTATCCCTGTCTCAAGTTTCATGAGTGATTAAAGATATTCCATTTGTTCACTTACGTGACCTATATTTCTCCTGAGAATGAGCTCAGGACATCTCCACTTTCATCCTTTGGTTTCTCACATGGGTTTGAGATCACCATAGTAAAAGAAATGTATGCCATGAGAGACAATGCACACTGGATAGTGATGGAAGCTAGAAAATCCTCCAGGGCCTGGACCTTGCAATGTCATAGTTCCAGGTCTGAAAGGTACATTATAAGGAAATCCAAATGTTTTAGTAGGTAGAGGTTCAAGGTATAGCTAATCATTGATGATAACTCCGGTTATAGTTTTTCAAATAAGTCATGTCATGGTAGCTTACAGGATAGGTCTGTGATTTTTGTGCCCTTTGAACAAGGGCTTAATCTCAGACATCTGAGATCTATGAACTCATCATAGGGCTTCACTCCACTCCACTGTCTGAACTAGAGCCAGAGTCCTGGGCCACAGAAGGCCAGAGACCATTGGACAGGGTCCAGTATGTTATCTGCCCAAGGTTGATCCAAACAATAAAAAGTGAACAAATTCTGTTAAGGGATTGATGGTCAGGCAAGATTTGGGAAACTAATAGAAGTTTGAAAAGACACAACTGGGCTTCCAACTTCTCAATAAAAAACACAGTATGAAAGATATGTGTGGACCAGAACCATTTGATGAAAGTGTTTAAAGATTCAATATTAGTGGAAAAAATCAAAGAATACATTTCATTCATATACAGCTGCTTAACTATAATACCGCTGAAGAAACTAATAGCTAAATACCTTATGGTTTATCTGTTGTCTCTGGATTTTTATATTTCCACGATTGTTCTACTAGTCACTACAAATTGTATGTAATCTGTTTATCACATTGTCTTCTTCTCAAATCAGAGTCACTCTCACATAAACAACACAGTCTCCTTCCCTAGTAGACTCAGACCACAGAAACAACGACCCATGAGTGCAGGGCCCAGCCAAAAGGGAGATTTTTGTTCAGGGCTGTATCTCTGTGGGAGGAGCATGTGTACCTTGCATGCAGTAATAAACTCCAACATCCTCAGCCTCCACCCTGCTGATTTTCAATGTGAAATCTGTACCTGACCCACTGCCACTGAATCTGTCTGGGACCCCAGTAAATCGGTTGGCAACCACATAGATCAGGAGTTGTGGAGACTGGCCTGGCTTCTGCAGGAACCAGTCCAAATATGTGTTTCCATCGTTATGTAAGAGGCCCTGGATAGACCTGCAGGAGATGGAAGCCGGTTCTCCCAGGTTGACAGCCAGGGAACGTGGATTCTGGCTCAGCACAACGTCTCCAGTGCATCCTGAAATTAGAATAAGAGAAAAGTGCAAGTTTATATACATAGATAGCCATGCTTTTATTGCTTTATTTTTGTTATATATGTATATAACCTGGTATTCCAATTTCACAATTTGATTCACAATCTAAAAGTACTAAGCATTAAGAACAGAGATATCTTAACACCTCAATAAGTCACTAAAATTTATTATTTTCATCAATAACATCTTTACCCATGCATAAGTTCTACTTCTTTCTGCAATATCCCTCACCTACCCAGATCTAAACCTCACTTGTCCAATTATAGATAACAAGACCTGCACATCTTACTCACACATAAAATACAACTGGGCCCTGAGATCTCACACTCTCACCCACTGTCACTCCTCATCTCCCTTTGTTCTTACCAGGGATCCAGAGCATTAACAGCCACAGGAGCTGAGAGAAGGACTTCATTTCTAAGAGTGAAATGAGGAATCTTCACTCATCAAGGCAAGTTCAGAGCTGAGCCTTTATCTCAGACTGAGAGAAGAAGGTCCTCCCTAGGGAGCAGTATGCAAATATCCAAGTGGGGGCAACAGAGTGGGAAGAGCCAAGGGAGGGATAGGCCTGCTCCTTTGAGAAAGATGAAGTCTGATGAGTTGTGTGTTAAGTGATAACCAATAAAATCTTTGATGCCTACAGCATCAAATGTCGCCCTGTGAAGGTCTGGATCTGTGGGGGAAAGTAAGGTGTGTATGGTACCACTTCCTTGAAACCCCAACTTCTGCAGGTTTATGTCCAGAACATTCTCCAGGAAAGGAATAGACAGCTGATCTGCTCCTTGAGCCCTCCTTAGCTAGTCCACTGCTGCATTGTTCTCAAGGAGTTGATCAATAAGAACACAGAGTTACCCTAGATGAAGAAGCCACTAATCATAGTTATCAAATGAACTATTCTGCCTTGTTATCTACATGTTTTCATAACAACTTCCGATTAAGAATTAGAGTAAAAAATGACAGGAAGAACAATTTTTTTCTCTTGCAAATATTGACCTATTGGTCTTTAAAAGGGAAAAGGAAAAGGGTAGAAATGCTTTTATTTGAAAGTTTAAATTTGCATTCAAATGCTGGGTGCTGGTGATACCTGTCAGGAGGCTGAGATGTGATTATTGCTGTTCAAGGGCAACCTAGACATGAAAGGTAATGATATGCGTATCCTCAGTTGACCACCAGAGCCCTGAGGTTGTTCTGTGGCTCAATGTGGTAGAGTGCTAGCATTAAGCTGAAGAGCTCATTGAAGCCACTGAGACCCAGAGTGCAAGTCCCATGATCCAAAAAAATAAATAGATTACAAAGGCAATCCAGGTAAAATTTCTTGTTGCACTAGTATCCTGTCATTCTTCCACACTATATTTGTACAGTAAACTAACTGATGAATTTCTCAAAAGTTCTCTCATTAGAGTAATGGAATAGTGAGTTGATCAAGTGACATTGCATTCATATGGTGACATCCTGACTGGAAACTCCTTTGGGTAACAAGAGAAATTCCTTCCAATTCCTTATTATTTACAATCAAGTCTGGTTAGGGTTTTTACTCTCTTTCTTGTTCTCTGTGAAAACATAGGTCTCAACTGGTCAGTCAGTTGAGAAGGACACCCACACCAAAGTCGACAGTTCAAGCAACGATTCAGACTTGACAGTAGCAAGAGCTGGACCACTGTTTTCCTACATCTAAACCAATCCACCTAAGTCAATGCAAGCCAAGCACAGGTTGCTGAGTGAAAGCTGACTTGTGACATTCAGTCTTGTAAGACTTCTTTTTATGGGAGCATCAAGAAAGTACTATACATATTGTACAATATGGAAATATTAAGCATTGCCACAGAGGAGAGGCAGTGAGTGCCTGTCATGTTTTCTTCTATTAAAATATATGTGGAAAAATATTCTTTTCTTAAAGTACTTGTGAAGATACATGTTTGGATTTTAACGTATCTATATTTTTAGAAACCAACACTGACCAAGGCTGATGCTCTTCAATTAATATAAAAATCATTAAGTGTCTCTAGTCTCCATCTAATTTGAGCAGTCTCTGCTTACTTGTGTGAGAGAGATTTCAGGCTCTGCCTCTTCTCTGCAAAGATGCTGGGCATGCAGTGAGTCAGAACATCACCAGGGGAACAGAAACACATGGAGAAGGAGCTTGTGCTGATACCCATGGACCAAACTGACCACTGGAAGCAGTGCCTTGTGGGAATTGATTAGGCCATTCAAAATCCTGCCCTTAGTTTGTTAAAGCTGCTCTCCTGGAGTGAGTCAGTTCTCTCCATAATCCCTTGGTATAACATGAAGACAACTATATGTTTGTCTATCTCAACTTGCAACTTTTAAATCCACCCTACTGAGACACAGTCATGACATCCCTCACCTGAGTACAGACAAATGAGGATAATGCAGTTGGGATTTTCTGCATCTAAAACTGGATTGAATAAATTTGTTCTTTACTCAGAGCTTGAGTCAGTTATTTTGTAATAGAAAAGGACTGATACTTTTGTGTGTGTGTGTGTGTGTGTGTGTGTGTGTGTGTGTGCCCATGATGTAGTATAAGTAGAAATTCTTTTAAATGATCTAAATGAGAAGTAAAAAAGCATCCCTTTACCTATTCATCTCTTAAGCACAGCTTCCTTATCCTTACAGGGATCACTTGTTCACTTGCTGAAGGGCAGATTCACATCCAGTAGATCTGTCATTTAGTGTGTTTTTGTTTTTGTTTTTGTTTGCCAGTCCTGTGCTTGAGCTCAGGGCCAAAGCACTGTCCTTGGACTTTCTCAAGGCTAGAGCTCTACCACTTGAGCCTCAGTACCACTTCCAGCTTTTTTCTATGTATGTGATACCAAGGAATTGAACCCGGGTCTTCGTGCATGCTAGGCAAGCACCTTAACCACTAGGCCAAACTCCCAGCCCCCATTTAGTGTTTTAATATGCTCTTAGTGATTGTCATGATGATTCTGAATTCTGGACACATTCGAACTATAAAAGAAAATAATATTGCATCCATGTTTTGTTGTGTTTGCTTCATTTGTGTCAAGAATTGCTGTTCTTTTTATTTTTTTCCTTTTTTTCATATATTTTTATTGTAATTAATAGAAGGGTTACATGATATTTGCCAGATAGATGGTGCATTAATTCCCATACATTGATACCCTTTTACATGTCTTGGTCCCCATTTCCCTCCCCCCCATCCCACTCCTCATCTTGTTTTCCCCCATTCCCTATCCAATTTCAAATAACCAAATACAAATATATCTGATATATGAGGTAACAAAGTGAGATACTGTATCAATATGAGATAACCAAAGGACAACAAAAGAGATGAGAGATAACATAGTACCTTAAGAACAACAATCATCCATTATATGGCTTATGTTTCTATATCCTAGAGATCCTTTCATTTGGCATCCTACTATATGGCCTTTTGTATCAAGGTACATTTCTTTTTTCCATATAACGAATGATTGTTGTCCTTAATATACTATGTTATCTCTCATCTCCTTTGCTGTCCCTTGGGTATCTCATATTGTTACAGTACCTCACTTTGTTATCTGATATATTGAATTTATTTGTATTTGGTTATTTGAAATTTGATAGGGAAGGGGGGAAAACCAAGACGGGGGGGTGGGTGGTGGGTGGGGGGGAGGGTAATGGGTACCAAGACATGTGAAAGGGTATCAATGTATGTGAATTAATGCACCTTCTATCTGGCCAATATCATGTAACCCTTTTATTAATTACAATAAAAATATAAAAAAAAGAATTGCTGTTCTTAGTATACTATGTGCAGTTATTTCCTTTCTCTTTTGTTTGGGTCAACTGGATGTCACATCTCCTTCCTGATATTGGAAACATGAAATCAATTAGTCATTTAATTAACTACACAATCCAAGTCCTTCCATGAAGAGCTACGTAACCCCAGCAGTGTCCCTCCATACCTGGGAGCCAGAGCAGCAGGAGCCCCAAGAGCTGAGCAGGGACTCTCATGTCCATGGTGTGTGCTGACTGGAAACTTCTCCTGCACTGGGGCGAGCAGCCTATGAAGAAGTCCTCAGAGCAGTGGGCTGTGCTCTGGGCACATGCAAATCAGCTAGGGCGTGGACATAGCTGCAGGCTGGCTCATCTCAGTCATGAAGCATAGACCTAAGGAATCCATGAGTCACATTTGCCTGAGTAGCTGTTCCTCCCTGATGATGAGAAAAAAATGATCCTGTTCTTTTCTGAGAATATGTATTTTATTTTAACACTATCCATAGCTTGCTAGGTTCTTTTGTAGTTATTTCTCAGTTAAAGTCGTCTGCTCGGTTAAAACATTTCCGAGAAATTTCATTATAGAATTTTCCTTCCTTAGATAATTGTGAATTTTGTGGAACAGGATATCTAGAGAATTCAAGTTATTTCCCTGAACCATGATTTATGCTTAAATGTGATCATTATTACTCAGAGACAAAGGTTATTATACTTGATGTTATATGCTGAGGTAGAAAGACAGTGACATAGATGCATACAGAGAGGGAGGGAGGAAGAGAGAGAGAGAGAGAGAGAGAGAGAGAGAGAGAGAGAGAGAGAGAGAGGAAGAGAATGCACTAAAGGAACATACTATTCCCAGTTTTGGGTAAATTTTTTTTTGCTGGTCATGGCCCTTGACTTCAAGGCCTGAGGACTGTCCTTGGACTTTTCTCAAGGCTAGCCCTCTACCACTTAAGCCACAGCACCAATTCCAGATTTTTTCTATGTATGTGGTACCAAGGAGAATCGAACCTGGCTTTTTGTGCATGCTAATCAAGCACTCTACCAGGGCCCTCTGTTCACATTTTTAATGAATGATAATACTATTGAAAAATATGTGTACAATTAAATATCCTTACCTTTGGATTTTGATTGTTTGCTAGTCTTCGCATTGGTGCCCTGTGCCCTCATCATAATTGACTGGTTTCCTTCTCCTGTCAATGCTGTTACTATAGCCACCTTCTACGAGTTCACATTTTGCCTGGCATCATATCCAGCTTTGTGAGTATTATGCATTTATATGCCAAATAACTAAGTTTTTGAAGAACATTTCTTGTCTTCTATCTTAATTAATGGAATCTCTTCCCTCTCAGAAGCTGGAAGTTTCTCCAAACTATAGCCTCAACATTACTTAAGCATCAAGATGCTACTTAAGCATGCATAGTCCTTCAAGATCCATATCTTTTAGGTTTGAACTAAAAAGTATTTTGTGCCCTGGGCCTAGGTGCTGTGCTGAACTTTTGTGCTTAAGACTGGTCATTTAACATATGAGCCATTGCTAAAGACAAACAGAAGGGATACAATGCAACATGGCTCCTGGAGAGGACAAGGAACCAAAGCCAGACAGCATAAAAAGACCTCTTCAGTATGAGGAATGGAGGAAAATTGACAGGAGGCAGGGAAACTAGAGTGACATGACCTGGACCCTTGGCATGGAGGTCATCATGTGAAATCATCTCCCCTCCATAACACAGGAGGCCACTTTGGGGAATGGAGACACAGAAAACTCACATGGAAATCAGCATTATAACTGCATGTAGCTGCTACAGGTGCAGGAAGATAACACTGCTCCTCAAAGGCCAATAGACCACGTGTGAATCATTGCCCTTCCATGAGCCTCTTCACTACCATTCACTGTGTTACTGCATGTGAGTCTTGAAGAGATCTCTTCACCTCTACACTATTAATACTATCTGCAGTACATGCAAATGTAACTGCTCTGGGAAGTTGTTAACAATTCTCATCTTCCCTCTTTTTAGGGTGATTCATTATTCCACTTCAACTTTTTCTCTCAATTCTGAAATTGTGCTCTAGGCACATGCAAATCAGCAAGGTATGGACAGAGATGTAAGCTGGCAGATCTCAATGACAATGTACATTGGTAAAGACCCCAGATGTCCACTTTGCCTATAAAAAATAAAGAACAGATTGTGTTTTCCCTGAACCCTGTTATATGGTTAAGAATAGTCATTAATACCTAGACACAATGTTATAAAACTTGGTAATAGGTGTGTAGCTAGAAAGATAATCAGAGCAATGAGTTGGTAAATAAACAGACATATATATACATATACATATATAATAGATAGTAGGTAGATAGCAGGTACACTTCAATTTTTACTGAAAGATAACCCTCTGAAAAATATAATTTGTGCAACAAATTATTATGATCTGGATTGTATGGACTTTCATCTTGCTTTGAATTGGTTCTCTGTGCACTACTTATAAATGACTGATTTCCTTCTCTTCTGAATACTCCTTTTACCCATCACCTGCTTCACATCAGGCATTTCCCATTAATTCTTAGAAAAAGACATGCATGCCATGCCATCCAGCTTTTGAGTCTTTCATGTTTCCATGCCAGATATTTATTAAGGTTTTGGATAATATTTGTGTCAACTAATGGAAAACATTTGCTCTCAGAAGCTGAGGTGTTCTCTAAACCAAGGATTCCATTCTTCTCTAACTTCACAGTGTTCCTTAAGCAAGCATAGTCATTTATGAGTCATATCTTTCAAGTCCTAAGTAAAGCAATTTTTCATCTTTGTAATTTCTTTTTTTGTGCCAGTCCCAGCATTTGAACTTAGGGGCTGGGCACTGTCCTTGGGCTTTCCCAAAGCTAGTGCTCTACCACTTCAGCCATAGAACCATTTCCAAATTTTTCTGTATATGTGGTACCAAGAAATCGAACGGAGTGCTTTGTGCATGCCTAGACAAACACTCTACCCACTAGGCCACATTCCCCTCCCCAAAGTAAAGCAACTTTTTGTGAGCTGGGCCTGGAGCTAGAATCTAGTAGCCAAGAACTTCCCTGAGTTTTGTGCTCAAGGCCGGTGTTCTTCCTCATGAGCCACAGCTTCACTTCCAGCCTTTGGGCTCTTCACTGAAAATGAAAGTCATTTCTCATGCTAGGCTGGCTTCCAACCTCCATTCTCAGATTTCAGCTAGCTGGGTGGCTAGCAGTGAGCTACCATTGATCTAGCGACTGTTTAGGCCATGGGATCCAAACAGGAGGGATCAAATGCATAAGTCTTTAACATGGGGAAATTTAGGCAAGGGAGTGCAGGCAGTGACTCTAAGTTCAAGTGAAGAGGCGTTCCCCACATGGAGGGTAGCAGGTGGCAACAGACTCCATCCCATAATGCAGGATGTCCCATTTCGGGACAGATGAGCACAGTCCCCTCAATGCAACATAACATTAAAATTCCAAGATGTTGCTCTGGGGACATGAAAATAGAACTGCTTCTCAGAGGCCAGGAGCACACTGATAAACCGGTGTCTGATCAGAAACCTCTTCAATTCCCTTCCTTTTATGAACTGCATCTTGATTTGATCATCTTCACCTTCTAGCACATTAATGGAGCACAGGCTAAAATAACTGTCCCAGGAAGCATTTTATAATGTTTTTCTTCCCTCCTTTTATGAGGAATTAATATCGTAATTAAAAGTTATACTATTCCCTTTACTCACCTTAAAATTTCACTTTTAAACGTCTTACATGGTCTCTCTACAATGCACTGCAGGGCAAAGGTATTTCTATATACAGCATGGAGAAGGCAGTTGACAGCTGTGTAGGTGTGAAGGCCACCTAAAAATTCTACTGGACGTATTAGTAGGACAGAAAGAGACACCAAGCACATCTACTCAATGGATTTGAAAGCCACCACACCCTCATGATAACACACTGAATTCTCATGATCTATGTTCCAAGGCTGCCTTCAGCTTGTGTGGACATGTGGCTTGTGAATTCCAAGTCCACATGGACTTGAAGCACTGGCACACATGGATTAGTTAGGAGCCATATTCTCAACCCAGAATTGTGTGTGGTGAGGGGAGGAGCTCCTGGCTGAAATGATACTAAGCCCCGGGGAATAAAGGGATACCAGGAGTCCTTCTATTATGCTCCCTGGTAAGAGGAAGTGCACTCTGGTCCATGAACCTGAATGAGATTATGGCCAAGGTGAGAGTGTGAGAGAGGCAGACTGCAGAGCAGGGCTGCATGTGTGGAAAGGATGATGCTCCAGGGCTGCTGTCCCTGCTCCTGAGGGTCTGGGTGATGAGGAGAGTCAGCAGGGTCCCAGGACAGAGCCTTAAATCCCCTGAAGTCTGTGCTGTCAGAACAGAGAGGACACTTCACAAGGGAATGAATGTAGTCAATTGCCTATTAAATTAATACATTCATAGGACTAATCTGAATTGTATAACTCATCATTTTAAATTATGACCCTGAGAAATAAATCTAGGGAAAACTGAATAATAACCAAGACGCTCTTCCTCATTCTTAGCCCGAGTGTGATGAAGCTCAGGTCCCAGTCCTTGAGGACAAGCAGTGACCTGCTCACTGCAGAGGATTCTGGGGACCTGCTGGGGACAGCACTGCCCCTGCAGCCTCTTCTCAACTCCCACAACTGGACATGGTGTGTGCACATGTCCCTTCAGGGCTGCATGTCTGCAGGTCTCCCTCCTTTCCTCACCTTTCTCACCTGTCCTTAATCATTTCGCTACAACATGCCTGTGGAAATGTCAGCCTTGTCAGGTGTGATTACACTTTACAAAGCAAACATGAAATGGTTAAAACCCTTATATTGGCAGTCATGATTTCCTCTAAAATCCTAGTCCTAGATTCCATAAAATCTGGCAGAGAGAGCCAGCTCAGAGCTCCTTTTTACAAGGCTAAACAGGCCACATCGCCCTATTTTCCTAGAATGGCCGAGCTTGGTTTCTAAACCACATATTATTAATATTCTTGCAGATCACCCTCCACCTGGGCAGCAAGGTCCACATCAGTTGTGTTCACTCATGTCTAAGTGCGAGAACAAAAATCAATACTGACCAAGCAGGCGGTTCAGGGAATATAGTTCTGTTCAGATAACCAGTCAGGCAAATGTCTTCATTCACAAGGACACATTCTTGCTCAATACACACTTACTCTGGGGTTGGAGCATGAGCCATCCTTTCTTACCAAGGTCAAAGCTGCAGAATGGAGTGAAACAAGGTTAGAGACTCCATGTCCCAAAGTCAGCTCCTAAAACTGATCCTGCTCAGATAGAATTGGTTTGATGATGTTTTACTTTTCTGCCATATGGAACTAAATTTGGTGGAACAAATGAGCATTTCTTTCTATCAAAGGTCAGGAGGTTGAGTAAATCCAAGAGCTGAATGTCCTGTCTCACCTAATTTCTATGTCCTCATAGGCTGGGTGACTGTTAGGAGGGCTAGAGAGAGAGCTTCTTCTAATGACAATGGAGATGTGGATTTTGCACTTCCCTACACCAACTCTCTTTTTAAAATTATCCTTTTGGGGGCATACACTGGAGTTGCCATTCAACAAAGTAGTTTATGAATATAATGCATCTTGCTCAATACCACCCCTTTCATCATTTTCTCCCATCAGTCTCAAACCACCCTATTACTAAATTTCCTTCAGTCTTAGTATGTGTATTGGGTTTTTTCAATGCATTTCCCTCTCCCCTCCTTTTTAAAATTTCAATTTTTATTTTTGGGGTAATGTATAGGGAGGTTACAGTTATATTCCAAGGTAGTGCTATTCACCCAATTAATATCTGTTCTCATGTTTTTGTCCCCATTTCCCTCCCCATCCTCTTGTTATCCTCCTTCCCTGTCCTGTTTCAAATAAACAAATATATGTACATAAAATATACCAGATAACAGAGTCAGATACAGTAACAATATGAGATTAACCAAAAGGCAGCAAAAGAGAAGAGAAATAACATAGTACATTATGAACAGCAATCATACAAGATACAGCTCTTATTTCCATAGCCTAGAGATTCTTTCATTTAGTCTCATCGTATATGACCTATGTATGTAAATTTTGCACTATGTAATCCTCTGTTAGGAGAGTCCTAGGTGTGTACTATTTTATTACAATTGTGCCTATGTTCCTTTGGGTCTTGCCTACTTCACTTAATATGATTTCTTGCTAGTCTTTCCATTTCCTCACAAATGGGGCAGTGTCATTCTTTTTGATGGCAACATAGAATTCCATTGTGCATAAATACAACATCTTGTTGATCCAATCATTACTGAGCCATCACCCCTCCTTTTTAACATTCATTTATTCTTGCAGGTCACTTCTTTGTTTACATGCATACTGAAGGACAAAACTCCTTCCCTTGAGAATGGCTTTGGTGCCACATAGAAGACAAGGGAGAGAGGCAATTCTAGGATTCCAGTGTCAGAAATAGCAAGGCAGAGGCTTTGACCCCCAAATCCATCCTGCTAAGAGGCACTGCCTAACTGTGAGTATTTGTTTTTTGGTTAATACTCTGATCAGGGTTCCAGTGGACATTGCTGGTGGCAGCAGACATAGTTCTCTTATTTCCCTGGTATTTCTCAGATGGACCTCCCCGTGTGTATGCAATGTGGAGTCTGCCATCTAGTGGTCATTGTCTGATACTACATCTTGTAAGGTAATAGAAACCAGATTTTACTAATCCTTCTTCCTCCCATCCCTTCTGCTATTTTCAATACAGTTCCCTTAGCATATATTACTTTTCCAAAGAGCTTAATTCTTATACTTTCATACATAAATACAATTTATTTGCCCATGTTTACCACTCTAGATTTCATTAACCTTCTATCCACGTTCTATGATATCTATACTGATTGCATTCATATACTTTACTCCAGTTAACATCAACTCCACCACCTTCTTCTTTCCTATCCCCCTCCTACTGGATTCCCTCCCTAAATACAATCACAGTCCGTCTTTACGCTCATTTCAGTCACTCTGTGCATCAGAATCCATCTCATATCTCTCTCTCTCTCTCTCTCTCTCTCTCTCTCTCTCTCTCTCTCTCTCTATCTATCTGTATGCTCATATTTGGAAAGATATGTGTCTTTAGCTAGAACAATGAAAGATCAAATTAATATTTCTAGTGAGGTGGTATATTGTTTCTGCTATTAAAATTTTGGTTATTTCTGTGTATATAGTGAATTATACTTGTTTATTTTTACCTCATTTTAGTTGTGCCCAGGAGTGTTGGGAGCCAGAGTGGATTCAAACTGTACCTTGATTTGCATCTGACAATTGCTTTATTGCCTCATTGTTTTCTGGCCTTATTCTGTTTAAATGACCGGAGATTTACCATATGAATGTAACACCTGGAAGTTCCCTGGTATCAAGATGGGATATACGCCTTGAGTTGAAAATAAATGGGGCTGAAGTCTTTACCTTGGCTGCAGACCTCCCGGACCCCATGTGTTTGTCTCTCTTCTATTTTTTCCAGTCCCTGCCCCCTATTTCAGGAACCCCAATTTGCTGCTGTTAGGCCCCTTCAAGTGGCGCCTGAACAGGGACCCTGAAAATCTGGGATGAAGGTGGAGGACTCTGCTGTGGTGAGTGATGTGTCGGAGGACTATTAGGAGAGGACTTTAAGAGAGTGAGAGAGAGGGAGGCTGGATTGTCGGGAGTAAAAATTATGGGTCAATTTAATGGCTGCAGGCTATATGTACTGGTCCTAAGAGGCATACTTGAAGCCCACGGAACGCGGGTGGGACAAGGGCAGCTTGAGAGCTTCCTACAGTTTGTCGAGGAGGCATGCCCGTGGTTTCCAGAGGAGGAATCCCTAAATTTAGAAACCTGGCTGAGGATAGGGAAAGGAATTCAAGATTATTATAGTGTGTATAGCCCTGAAAAGACCCCAGCAGAGGCTATTACTTTATGGAATTTAGTAAATGAATGCTTAGATCTTCGACATGAGAACGTTGAACTTAATCTTGAATTAAAGAACTGCCAGGGCCAGCCAGCAGCAAACCAGGGTTCGCAGATTGGGGTTCCTGAAATAGGGGGCAAGGACTAGGAAGAAAAAGAAGAGAGACAGACACACCGGGTCCGGGATGTCTGCAGTCCAGGTAAAGACTGCCGCGTTTATTTTCCACTCCAGCTTCTTCCCTCCTTGAGACCCAGGGAACTTCCAGGTGTTACATTCATATGGTAAATCTCAGGTCTTTAAACAGAATAAGGCCAGAAAACAATAAGACAATAAAGCCATTGTCTGATGCAAATCAAGGTACAGTTTGATTCCACTCTGGCTCCCAACAAAGAACCCTTCTGAGGAACCTGAGGCTGAGCCGTATGCTGCAGCCCAAGAGAATCTAAGTGAGATTTTTGAGAAGGGAACAGCCAGCAGATATTGAGTTTGGATAACAGGAAGGAAAGATATGATGAGGACCGGCTGGCTATGGTGGAGAAGAAGTTAGAAGAAATCCTCCATCTACTATCTAAGATGGGGATAATGAAGAGCTCCCCCCCCAGAAGTTGGAAATAGATATGAACTCCCGGCCACAATCTCGGCCGAATCTAATCCTTACCCCCTATTCCCACTGCCTTCAGCTGCAGCCTTGCAGCCCCAACTCCCTTCTCAACCTTTATGCATGTCTAAAGGTCCTAGCAACAAGTGCCTCCTAACAGGCGCTACAACCAGGCACAGTGCATCCCAAATAAACTTGGCTCAGGCTGCTAAAAGGAGGGAAGATATTTCAGGGCCTCAATGCTTCCCCATTTTAGTTGGATCATGATGAACAAGTATACCATCGACCTGGTCTTTTTAAACTATTATGGGACTTAAAGAGTGCATGCTCCCAATATGGACCAACTGCCCCTTTTACTCAAGTAGCATTGGAGGCCACGTGTGCTGATATTTTATGCCTAAATGACTAGAAGCAGCTTGCCAGAGCATGCCTTAGTGGGAGAGAGTACTTATTATGGGAAACAGAGTTCACTGCACAGTGTCAAGCTAAAATTGAAGCAAATAGGGCTGAGAACTTGCCTTACACTTTTGATCAGTTGCTAGGAGAGGGAACCTATAAAAACACCAAAGATCAATTGGGCTATGCAATGGAAGCCTATATACAAATAAATGCAGCAGCGAAAGAGGCTTGGAAAAAATTACCAAATTCTAACCATACTAAAAATCTAGTTGAAATTAGACAGGGACCTGATGAACCTTATCAAGAATTTTTGTCTCAATTGATGGAGACTGCAGACTGCCTAGTACGAGATGAGAACGCAAGGAAGGCTATAGTTAGACAAATGGCCTATGAAAATGCCAACGCTGCCTGTCGGGTGGCTATCAGACCCCATAGGAATAAGGGAGGAATTACAGACTATATTACACTGTGTGCTGATATAGGACCCTCCCATGTACAAGGCCTCACTTTAGCCACCACTCCTCAAGGAAAGACTGTTACTGAATTTATAAAATATAGAGGCCAGGGGCATTCTCGGGTGATAGACCCCCAGGGTGTTGTTTCTCATGTGGACAAATAGGACATTGGATGGCGCAATGCCCACGCCAGGTCAAGTTAGAGAAAGAAATATTACCTTTCACATGTCCACGCTGTGGTAAAGGGAAGCAATGGGCTAAAGATTGCAAGTCAGCAACAAATAGCAATGGCTGCCTGTTTTAGGGAAACTGGAGAAGGGGCCAGCCCCTGGCCCCACAAAACTATGGGGCAGTCCCTCCCCCTTCTCAGCCACAAGTACATCTTCTAACAACCCCCCCAAATCAGTCTCCGGCCTCTTCTGTGCCACCCCAGGCAGCGCAGGATTGGACCTCTGTTCCTCCACCTGCTCAGTACTGACCCCAGAGATGGGGATACAAGCTCTCCCCATGGGGGTCTTTGGCCCCTTTCCCCCAGGAGTGGCTGGATTGCTGTTAGGGTGAAGTAGCTCAGCCCTTAAAGGGATACAAATTACACTCGGCATACTTGACCAGGATTTTACTGGAGAAATCAAGGTTATGGCCTGTGCCCCGAGACATGTAATATCAATCCCAACAGGACAAAAAAATAGCACAGCTAGTGCTTGTGCCTTTACCTCCCGGGGAGGCTGCCAATTCCTCTGCCCCACGTGGACAGAGAGGATTTAGATCCTCTGATATCTATTGGGTACAAAGCATAAAACAAGAGAGGCCCGAGATGACTTTATTTATACAAGAAAAGCCCTTTAAAGGAATATTAGACACTGGAGCAGATGTGTCTGTGATATCTAAAAAACATTGGCCAACCCAATGGCCCCTAACAACCTCTATGACTTCCCTACAGGGGATTGGGCATGCAACTGACCCACAGCAGAGCAGTGAGATCCTTGCTTGGAGAGATGAGGAAGGGCACTCTGGTCATTTTCAGCCATTTGTCCTTGATCATCTGCCAATTAATTTATGGGGTTGTGATATCATGGAAAAAATGGGAGTGTATATGTTTAGTCCTAGTGCTGCAGTCACTAAGCAGCTGCTTGATCAAGGCCTCCTCCCTTTTGGGGGACTAGGCCGAGCAGCACAGGGAGGGCCAGAGCCACTCCAACCCCAGTCTCGCCCACCGAGACAAGGATTAGGGTATTCTTTAACGGGGGCTGCTGTTTGTCCTGCCCCTCACGCCGATCCCATAAATTGGGTCTCTGAGGAACTGGTGTGGGTCTAACACTGGCCTCTTCCTCTAGAAAAGATCATTGCAGCTCAGCAGCTGGTGCAGGAACAGTTGGATTTGGGGCATGTAACCCCTTCTAACTCTCCATGGAATTCTCCAATTTTTGTTATAAAGAAAAAGTCAGGTAAATGGAGGCTGTTACAAGATCTGATAAAAGTAAATGCAACTATGGAACTGATGGGGACATTACAGCCTGGCTTGCCTTCACCCATTGCAATCCCAAAGGATACTTATAAAATTATTATAGATTTGAAAGATTGCTTCTATACTATACCCCTGGCACCTCAACACTGTAAGCGTTTTGCCTTCAGTGTCCCCTCTGTTAATTTTAAAGAACCCCTGAAGTGGTATCATTGGCTTGTGCTTCCACAGGGCATGGCAAATAGTCAAAGTTTTGTAGCTAGAGCCATTTCTTCCACCCGTGAAAAATTTTCTTCAGTTTATATTGTTCATTATATGGGTGATATCTTGTTGGCTTGTTCTGACCCTACTGTCGTACGACAAGCTTTTGGACAACTGAAGCAAAATCTGAGCCTCTTTGGGCTCATAATAGCAGCTGAAAAGTTTCAGGAACACCCCCATTTACATATTTGGGCCATATATTAGGCCCTCACTACTTTAAAAGCCAAAAATACAATTAAAAACTTCACACTTAAGTACTCTGCATGATTTTCAGCAATTCTTAGGAGATGTAAACTGGCTCCGGCATTATCTAAATCTATCCACAGCAGAGTTAAAACCCCTCTTTGATCTCTTAAAGGGAGATACCGACCCTACATCCTTGCGCGATTGAAATCCTGATGCCAGGAGGGCCATCCAAATCGTAGAAAAGGCAATTTCCCAGCAGCAGGTGAACTATTGTGATTACTCGTTACCCTGGGGAGCTTACATTTTAGCTACTTATCACTCCCCAACTGCTGTGTTGTGGCAGAATGGCCTGCTTTTATGGCTTTATCTGCCATCAACACCTGGCAAAATCCTGACCCCCTATTACGAATTGGTAGCTAATCTGGTACATATGTGCCCAGTGGATTCCTGCAACTATTTAGGCCAGGAACCTCATTTTATTTGTGTTCCATACAATTTACAACAACAAGATTGGCTATTTGCCCATTGTGATTTTGGGGCTATTTCTTGGGCCAATTATACAGAAAAAATTTTGCATCACTACCCATCTAACAAACTTCTCCAATTTGCTGCATGTCATACGTTTCTTTTTCCTTCCATAGTATGGACCTCACCTTTGTCTTCTGCTGCCTTAGTTTTTACAGATGGATCCTCTAATGGAACGGCTGCTTTAACCATTAATGGGAAAACTCAGTCTTGGGTTACGGGTTTTTCCTCTGCCCAAGAGGTAGAATTACAGGCTGTTTTACAGCAACTTGTCCTGTTACAAGGTGAGCCCTTTAACTTATACGACAGTCAATATGTAATTCGTGCTCTTCAAGTCATAGAAACTGTTTCCTTTATTGGAACTACTAACTCCAATATTCAGACCCAATTTCGCCAAGTACAAACTTTGCTTTTTTCTCGCAACCACCCCTGTTTTTTGGCTTTGTTCGAGCTCACACTAATCTTCCTGGCCCTTTAAGTGAGGGCAATGCAGTTACTGACTCTGCCACCAGAGTTTACTTAACTCAGGTTGAACTTGCTAAGCAGTCACATGCCATCCACCATCAAAACAGTAGAGCCTTGCGCCAACAGTTTAAATTATCTAGAGAAGCAGCATGACAAATAGTTAAGACTTGCTCAAACTGTGTCCCTTTTTCACCAGCCCCCCATACAGGTGTAAATCCATGGGGTCTGCTTTCTAATCACATTTGGCAGATGGGTGTCACGCACAATCCATCATTTGGCCAGTTAAAATATGTTCATGTTACAGTAGATATTTATTCTAATTTCATCCTGGCTACTAAGCATTGTATTTCCCACTGCCTTCGCTGTTTTGCTGTGATGGGGATTCCCTCACAAATTAAAACAGATAATGGTCCTGGTTATGCAGGACGTGCATTTCAATAGTTCTGCCATTCTTATAACATTTCTCATATTACAGGCATTCCTTATAATCCTCAGGGCCAGGGTATTGTGGAGCAAGCTAATGGATTACTAAAACATCAAATTTTTAAGATAAAGAAAGGGGAATTGTATCTTGCTACCCCTGTGAATATACTTAATCATGCTTTATTTGTTTTAAATTTTTTGAATTTGGACTTAAATAATTTATGCGCTGCTCAGAGATTCTGGGAAAAAAGAGAGCAGCGTGCTTTTGCCTTAGTAAAGTGGAAGGATCCCCTAACTGGTGCTTGGCAAGGACCCGATCCCGTTCTAACATGGGGTCGAGGGCATATATGTGTTTATCACAAGGAGAAAATGATGCCCGCTGGCTGCTTGAACGCTGTGTTCTGATTGTGGAGAGTGACAGTGGCCATCCAAGCAGCGACTCACTGGGCCTACACCCCCAACCCTCCAGTGGTGCATCCTGCGACGTGGGAAGGACCTGAGTTATTTGTGCATGTTAATGGGACTGCTCCTGATCCCTTTGTTCAACACATTCATAAGATCCCCCAGTGTGACAATCACCAATATTACTGGAACTTCCTCATAGCTACTAGGCTGGTCAGGAGCCAATTCTACCCAGCTCCTCCTATCAAAAGAACTTTATGAGCTGTGTTTCTCCTCTTGCTATTATGTAGGGACCTTTTAACATATTCATTAATTCTACACAAATTTACTTTAACATGTGACACTTGTTCTTTTACAAATTGTTTTACCAGGACATAGACAAAGACGTGTGAGCAAAGAGAAACAAGCTGACTTTGGAGGTTCACAAGCCATGATCTCCCATCAGGAAATTTTCCCATCATGCATTTTCTCAGATCTCATTCTGGAGGAGAAAGGATGGGAGTGTAGGGACCAAGGCAGAAATCCCTCCACTTACTGGGGTATTTTCCTCATGGCTGCACAACTCATCCTTAAGATATATCACTTACATGAGCTGTGGCTCTGTCTCTGCTGTGCCTCAGTGAAGCAGGTGCTGCTGGGTCTTCTGGTCATCAGGTGCTGTGTGTTCTGCCTGCAACAACAGAGGCTCTGGGGCCTCCTCTTGGGTAATGCATTTCACAGCTCTCTGTGATGATGTTGTGTTGAATGGGAGTGGCTATGAAGATCTCAGGTCTCTTTGCTCATGATCTCTGGTCATCTGTCCATACAGTAGACTTTTCTGCGGTCTGTGGAAGGGGAAGGTAAATGAAAAATAGAAGTTGGAGATAGAAAAATAACAATAATATTTGACCACCAAAGAAACATATTTATTACTTTGGAATATTTCTCTCCAGCCATATAGTATTTGAGAAAGTCCACACAAATTTTGTTGCATAACACATAGGATACCACTAGATGAGGGAGTTTCCCCTGACTTTGAAATGATTTGTGACAGCTGCCAACTTGTTGTATTTTCATACCCACAGGCTTTTGACACACAATGTACGTGTGCATATCAACAGCTGCTCCAGGTTTGGCTCCAAACAAGTTGTTCAGAATTGCATAAGTGAGAGGGCTAGACATTGTCCACAGCTCTGTCTACTTTTGGGTCTCATGGTCATGTGATCATGACGTCTTCCCAATGCTCTATGGTCAGTACTGTTCTCCAGAGAAAGTTATTTCATGCATGAGAGTTAGACTGCATTAATGCCTTCTCACATGGCATATGTACAAGACGGGTGGTAATTATCTCAATTGCCATTACAATATACTGACATAAAAATTTATAAATGTACTGTTTGGATCTAATAGCCACATATTAAGGATGCATGCATCTTTTGTTCCTTTGATCTTGACTTGTCTCACTCAACATGATTCGCTCTAGATTCATCCACTTCCCTGTAAATGCCATTATTTTATCTTGTCCGTTGGCTATGTAGAATTCCATTGTACATATATATACCACATATTCTGTATCCATGGACATGGTATTGGAGATTAGCACAACTACATACACATAAAAATCTATGACTGTATAGACACAATGTTATATTACATAGTTTAATATGTATCTATAATATACAACCCCTTACCCTAATTTTGATTATGGTTCTAAAAACTAAGTGCTAGTGATTGTATTTAGAGATCCCCTTCTTGAATACTTGTATGAAACAAGTCATTTCAAATATGATGTAAAAATCCATGTTATTAAATACTTTAAAAACAATCATAAATGAAGGACTTACTAATTTTCCATGTTTGTTTTGTTTTGTTTTTGCCCAGGGTTTCCGTATGTATCCCTCTCTGGCCTCTAATTCACAATATAGCGTAGGCTAACACTAAACTGGCAAATCTCAGCACCTCAGCCTAGAAAGAGAATTATTTGAAAAACAACTCTTAATATTACTAAATACTATTCAATTTGTATGGTCTAATTTAATTAATACATGATAGTAAAGCAGTTGGGATTAGAATGAGGATTTACTTCAATATAAAATGAATTATCATATCTCAGCATCTGAATGAACAACACGTATTCTCCTGCTCCCTTGGGCAAGCCCTGGGCTTTACCCTGTTATGCGTCAAGGGCAGCAGAGATGCTCATGGTACCCGGAACAAATGAAATTTCTTAGGACTTCTAAAGCTTCTTGCTCTGACAATCACCAAGAAAAACTGTTGTACTGTTTCACAAACAAATTACATTAGACAGCTGTGCCATCCCAAGCAGGGTGGTTTTTGTTCAGGGCTGTATCACTGTGGGAGGAACATGTGTACCTTGAAAGCAGTAGTAAACTCCAATATCCTCAGCCTCCACCCTGGTGATTTTCAGTGTGAAATCTGTGCCTGTCCCACTGCCACTGAATCTGTCTGGGACCCAAGAATATCGTTTGGAAACCAAATAGATCAAGGGTTGTGGAGACTGGCCTGGTTTCTGCAGGAACCAATACAAATAGGTGTTCCCATTGCTATAAAGGAGGACAAGATTAATTACAACCATCAGGATTCATTTTCATAACCATATTCTTGTATTATGTTATAAAATTGTAACGATTTAGGTTTATGCACTAGAATATTCTTTCAGTGTGGGCATATGTGATCGCAAGTGCAAACACACACACACACACACACACACACACACACACACACACACACACACACACATGCTTGTAAGATAAAAGGGGGCTTGAGCATTTGCCACCCCTTCCCGTTATCAAGTCCTAAGTAGAGCACAGGCCTTGCTCTCCCTGGAATCTTCCTCACTCACACAGATCCATGTATCCCATGCTCTGCTCATTTCAATTGTGGACACAGCACACATGGGGAGCAGTGGACACAGAGCTCAGCCCCTCCCTGGCTCCTTCCCCAGCTCCACTGTGCTCTTACCTGGGATCCAGAGCATGAGGAGTCCCAGGATCTTAGCAGGGCACTTCATTTTGACAGGAAGCAGTCGTGCTCAGTGCAGGCAAACTGAGAGCTGAGTTATTATGTGGGACTTGCAGGGAAGCTCCTCCCCTGGAAGCAATATGCAAATGATCTGGTGGGTGCAGTGGAGAGAGTCACACTGGCAGGTGAGGTGGAAAGACACACCAGGAGGGTGGGGCTTCTCCTGAGAGCCATGACATTCACTGTGATCAAGAAGAGCAACAGAGATCTAATGTGTGTCCTAGAGAGGGACATGCCTTCATGATTCCTCCTGCTCTTGGCCTGCTTCCTAATTCTTCCACCCGTTCCCAGGTACACATTACACTGTTATTCGAGAAGGATGAATTTCCATAAATATTGAGTCATTCTTATTTATTCTCTAGATATTTACTTAAAAGTTTGGGTCTCAGAGTTTCATCTTTCTCACCATGTCTATAGACAATATAGAAACAGAACTATGAAATATTCGATGAATTGTTTTGCACAGATTTATAATTCAAACTATGGAATTTTTTGCCAGTCCTGGGCTTGAAATTAGGGCCAGAACCCTGTCTTTGAGCTCTACCACTTGAGCCGTAGAACCACTTCAAGCTTTTTCTATGTATGTGGTACCAAGGAATTGAACCCAGGTATTTGTTCATGCTAGGCAAGTACTCTACCACTAGACCAAACTCCCAGCCCCCAAAACATGGGATTTTATACCAAGTTCCTCAGATATATGTTTTTGCCCTCACAAACCATAACAGATGCTGAAATAAATTGAGTTGTCAGTCCAGACATGTTCCATAATAGTTTGGGTTTTCCCAGTCTTGACCATCACATAAACTGAAGAAAGAACATTCCTTCTGTTTAGTTTCTTTCTTCTTTTTGGATTATTATTATTATTATTATTATTATATTATTATTATTATATTATTTGATAGCATTGTACTTTTCTGGGTTCAGAATACTTCCTGTGACTTCCTGCAGTTCTAAAAGGCTTTAGGATACTCCAGTGTATGTCTGCACATAGCAATCTCTCTTCATTTGCATTTATAAAACAATGTAATAACATGACATTGAGTAGGAAAGCTGGTGGCTCACCTCTGTAATCATAACTATTCAGGACCCTAAGATCTGAGGACTGTGGTTCAAAGTCAGCCCTGACATAAAAGTCCCTGAGACTCTTGTCTCCAATTCACCAGCAAAAAAACGGAAATGGCACTGGAGCTCAACAGGTAGAGATGTAAAGCAGTAGCCTTGACCTGAAAACCTCAGGAACAGAACCCAGGACAGAGTTCAGAAAAAGTTCAAAAAGAAACACACACACACACACACACACACACACACACGCACGCACGCACGCACACACACTATTACTTTACCCTCAATTTTGTGCTATAGGATCACTAATATAAAGGTTGGCTTTTATTTTCCATTCATTCGTCACATATGCCGTTTGACTATATTCTAACCTCACTTGTTAATGATAAAAATTTGATCCAGGAATTATTGAAGTTTCCCTGTGCAAATAGGCATAACAAATTACCTACTTGCCTGACTGTATGACTGACTAGCTGATCAGTCACGATAGGGGTTTCTTCACAAAATTCTCCCTGACTTTCACATTTTCCTTTTCCTCTTAAAGGATTATAACTTCATCTTCCTTTATCCTTCTCCTCCTCTGTTTACTTTCAATATGTCTAAGGTGGATATTGCACCCAAAGTGAGGATTACCCAAAGATAGAAGTCATGCTAAAAGAAATATCACATCCCAGATCCTGCTGTCACACAGCTGGGCACAAGCCATTGCATATTACATCCATTAATATTTTACTACTCAAATTCTGTTAAAGTCTGAAATATTCACAATCACCTTATGCACCAGAATTTATACTGACATTCTCCAAATGAAATAAGAGAAACTATATCAAAACAAGAAAGAAAAGAAAAGGCATGAAGCCAATACATTGAGTATTGTAAATATATTTGCACACCCTTCCTCTCTCCCTTTGTTTACCCCTTTCTTCTTTACCGCACTCCCCTTGACCAGCCATGATTTATATTTTTGGTGTTTATTTAACTGTAAATAGGGTGTTCCAAGGAATTAAGTGTCCAGTTGGAAGACAAGCAGAACTATTCATGTGAGTGGTACTGTACTTTTCCAGGTGCTTTTTCTTTAGGGATCATAACACACGCAAGCTGTTTGGATTCCTGTGACTTGGAATGGAGTTTTTTGCAGGAACCATTTTCCATCACCTTCCAGTGAGTGATGGTGAGGTGGGGAGCATAATAGCACCCCATATTCTGCACATGTTCTGTATAATCTGCTATTATACTTCTCAGAACCACATGACTGTAGGTAAGATAAAATCAGACAGTGGTTTTTTCACTTAATGGACTCAAATGGATCCTCTTTCTAACATATACACACATGAACATAAAACAAAAAACAAAAAAAATTAGATACGGCTCATGAAGGTAACCAAGAGAAGAGATATATTCCTGGAAGTAGTGTGTCAACAATGCTGAATCAAGGAGCCCTGGCACACTGGTCATTCACATAATTGTTGAAATTAGCATTATGAAGATAATGAATATTTCTACCATGGATATCAAATTGCACCAATCATACCCCATTTAAGGGAAATATCTGACAGCTACATGAAAATTTAAATGTAGATGATTGCTAGTTAATATTGAAAACACTGACAATGCTCCTACACTACTCTTTTGTATCTAAATCCTATCAGTGTGATCAGGTTTCAAAATTCAACCACCACAAAAGTCATCCTACTCAAACTTGCAGTATTTCTGTTAGTGTTCAATAGCAGCAGACCTTGGTAGGCAATAATGAAGAGGCAAGGAGATATTCCTGATTATAGTTGCTCTGATGTTCACATTTCAGAGAAAGAAAGTGAGTGTGGGAACAAGTGTGTTAACCATCCATAGAA
Source organism: Megascapheus bottae (assembly GCF_031878675.1). NCBI lineage: Eukaryota > Metazoa > Chordata > Mammalia > Rodentia > Geomyidae > Megascapheus > Megascapheus bottae. Next base: position 19,296,912 of record NC_143515.1, read on the forward strand.
CAATAAAATCACAGTGAGCCATTCAATGTAGAATAGATTCACACCAGAGTATAGCAAGATTTCTCTAGATAGGACTTGAGTGACCCCTAGTGTTTTACTGATGTAAGAATTGGAAGACACAAATAGGGTGAAAATGAGTTCACAAAGTGGTCCAGAATGCCCACTGCCCATTCTTTCGAGTAATGGTATTGTTTGGGGAGTGTGAAGGAGAGGATGTTGCACTGGGGCGAGTCTCAGGAATCTGGGCCAGAGCAGCATGGGAATATTTGTTCATTGTCTGCCCTTTGCAGAAACTCTACAAAGTGCTCCATCTTCTCATTCTATTCAGAAACAGCAAGCATTTCCACACACAACCCCAATGCTTCAAATCCCTAGTACTCTGTCTCTCACATGAATGTGAATGCAAGTAATATATTTCTAATACTGTAAAGACCATTGTAATGTATAGACAATAGCTTCTGGGTTTTAATTGCCTTTATTTCGGCTACTGTGTTCAGAGGTAGAGATTTTCCTTGAAAAGGAGGATGAACCTCCTCCTTTTATCCTGAAGCCTACTGTGTTGCCTAAAAATGAATATGTCTTCTCAACTCAGTGGTCTCTTCTAGTTTCTATGGAACAGGAGAAGGCCAAAAAACAATAAGACAATCAAGCAATTATCTGATGCAAATCAAAGTACAGTTTGATTCCACTCTTGCTCCCGACATATCCCCCATTTTTATTTTAAAAGAAACACAAGTGCAATTTCTATTCTTTCCACTATCTCTAATATCTCTAATTATCCTGTCTCACTTTCCAAAAATGACTGGTCCCTTCATCTAAAGGGGATTGATGGGCGGAGATTCAGCTTCTGTGACTTCTTCAAGCTGACTCAAGGGCGTTGTCTCTGTGCTTGACCAGGGACCTTAAGAAGCCTAGCCTGTTTTATCAGGGATTGCAAGGATTAGATATCAGGAATAATAATTTGCTCCAAACTGGAGATCATATTTAACATTTAACAACTGCACAAACCATCTTTGGCTACAATAGTGTAGCTTACATAGCACCCATTTCCAAAGGCCTTTTCTTGATTGTCTGGGGAACTAAATTTCTGCAACCTTAGCAATGCTTCAGTTATCAGATCTAAACAGATTAATAGAGACACAAGCCTCAGATCCACAAACTTTTCCTGAATTTGTGGCTGTGTCAAAAATAAATAAATAAATAAATAAATAAAAATTTCGCTCAATTAGGACTTTAAACTACCCACTATCACAGAAGATTGACAAGTTCCTGCCCAGTTATGAAAGGCACGGGCATTAGTAAGGCATGCTTACAAACTATTCTATGACCTCCCGGCTCTGATTAATTTGATTGGCCAAGCACAAGTGACTAAGATCTGACACCATCTCTGCCATCCAAGCAGAGGCTTTCTGCATCGTGTCCCAGTAGTGTTTCTCCACACAATGTCCCATTGGCATTTCACTTGCTTAGTTGCTGGACTTGAACTCAGGGCCTGGGCACTGTCCCTCAGCTCTCCAGCTCAAGGCTAGCACCCTACCACTATGAGTCCCGAGCTTGGTGCTTGAGTGCTTCCCCCCAGCTTTTCAGCTCAGAGCTAGCATTCTGCCACTTCAAGCTCCAAAGCAACTCTGTCCCAGCATTCTGCTGGCAGATTAGACACCACAGTCTCACGGGGACTTTGCTTTGCCCGGGCAGGCTCAAAGCTGCGGCTTTCAGATCAATGAGTCCTACAAAAGGCCACGTTACTCCAATTAAACAACAAGGTGGTCAATACAGAAATAGTCTCTAAGCATGAGCTTACCTAGAACCTGGTAAAAGCCAAAGTTACATCTGAATAAGGATTGCTGTCCTTCTCCATGGGCTAGCTGGAAGTTGCTATAAGGTAACTTACAAGAGCAAGCTGAAATAGCAATTAAGCAATTACTTTGGTAGTCCTAATATTCCTTTTTTCTCTTTCTTTAAACATTTAAGACAACTTCACTTTCAAATATTGTTTAGAAACCCATTTCCAATGTTCTTAATAACTTTTACTGATACTGGCTTAAACAATTAACACCTTAGCCTTTATTTGCAATTGAAAAACCTTTAAGGGCACAAAGAACTCCTTCTGCCCTCAGGCCCCCTAGGGCCCAAGGCACTCCTCTTGCCTTTTAGAAAAAAGGGGCTCTTTTGCAGTTTAGATTACTGTCTAAAACTCCAACAACAGTTTAAACTCAAATAACAGTTTTTCCCTAATGCAAGAACTATAGACATCAGTGCACCAAAAGCCTAAGTCTGAACTTAGTTTCCTTCCCTTTTTTTAAAATACACCCAATTGCATGGAGATAAACCTTTAAACATTCCTTTAAAATACTAATCACATTATCCACATTTTACCATTAGATTTCTAGTGTCAGTTTGCAAGAAAAGACAGACAGGCAAAGTTTCTGACATTAATGAACAATTTTACATTGAAATCTCTAATACATGTTTCCAAACTTTAACTTAAAGTAATAAATCCCAAATTCCCTAACACCTCTGTGCTAAACAGGATACAATGTTTACAATGTAAACAGCTGTATGCCTTGCAATAAAATGCAGATTTCAGGATCTAGAAAAATATTTACCAGCTTTTCTTTAAGACAATGCAATAAACCTTTGAGATACAGGAAACATTCAAACCTACTAATTTTTTTGAAGTTCAGACTTAGATTTACCCAATTACCTTTGTGTTTCAAATGAGCTCAACCATTGTTTTATACAGCATGCTGACAATTTAACCTTGAACATGTTCACTCACACCCATTCGCACACACATTCATACTCAAAGATCTTAAAGCGTGCAAAATTAATATTGGCCGTTCATTTTCCGGAAAATTTTAGTATCATGAAGGTTTTTTGCTAATCTTATTCTTGTGGGTGACAACCAAGTTTTAAAACAAAGCCTTTTTTAACAAAGCGACTAGCTAAAATTAAAGACTGAAGTTTGTGTCCTGCCACCAACTGTCTCTAGACTGTCACTTCAGCAGGTTGTAGGAAAAAGGAAACTAGACGAAGACTGCAGCTGCTTTGTCTGGCCTCTGCTCACCTCAGCTGCAGCCAATTGGGAGGGGCCATACCAGGCCCGAGTGGAGCGAAAAACTTTTTACTTCCCAGAAATATTCAAAAAGATAACAAGGATGTGCTTGTGTACACGCAGAAAAACCATAAGGATCCATATTTAGAACTGGTACCAATTTTAAAGACAAAACTGGACAAAACAAAACAAAACAAAATACCCAAGGAAAACTATGTAACACAAACAAGACAGAGAAGCAGAGACTTTTAAACAGAATCAGACATTGACATATAACAAGAAATTTGGACTCAATCAGATATACTTAACATAAAAAACATGAGCTCAAATGAATGTTTTCACCAAAGTTATTTTTAGATTTAGACATGTCTTGCTGGTGGGACTCTCAGGTATGCCTTGTTATGGACAAGAAACTCAGAAGGGGAGGGGGGGTCAAGGCGTCCCTTGACCACCCAGGCCTCTGTTTTAGGCCCACAGTGCATCTTTTCAAACAAACAAACAAAAATAAAATAAAATAAAATAAAACACAGACATACAGGGGGTCGGCCAACTTCTACTTACCTCTGGAGGCCTTTGCTTTTCACCTGGGCATCTTTTACAAAAAAGGTTATTAAGAAGAGGGATGGTAAAGACAAAATAATGTCACATATTAAATTGTGTAGAGTCAATGAATATGTTAAAAGGTCCCTACATAATAGTAAAAGGAGGAGAAACACAGCTCATATGAATGTGTGGAACAAGTGGATCAGTAGCAGTCCCGATTGACATGCACAAATAACTCAGGTCCTTCCCACATCGCAGGATGCACCACTGGAGGGTTGGGGGTGTAGGCCCAGTGAGTCGCTGCTTGGATGGCCACTGTCACTCTCCACGATCCGAACGCAGCATTCAGGCAGCCAGCGGGCGTCATTTTCTCCTTGTGAAAAAACACATACATGCCCTCAACCCCAGGTTAGAACAGGATTGGGTCCATGCCAAGCACCAGTTAGGGGATCCTTCCACTTTACTAAGGCAAAAGGACGCTGCGCTCTTTTTTCCCAGAATCGCTGAGCAGCAGATAAATTATTTGAATCCAAATTCAAAAAATTTAAAACAAATAAAGCATGATTAAGTATATTCACAGGGGTAGCGGGATATGACTCTCCTTTCTGTATTTTAGCAATTTGATGTTTTAATAATCCATTAGCTCTCTCCACGATGCCTTGACCTTGAGGATTGTAAGGAATGCCTGTAATATGAGTGATATTATAGGAATGGCAGAAGGATTGAAATGCTCGGCTTGCATAGCCAGGGCCATTATCTGTTTTTATTTGCGAGGGAATCCCCATCACAGCAAAGCATCGAATGCAGTGAGAGATACAATGTTTAGTGGCTCCCCCAGCAAGGGGGGTGGCCAAGATAAAATTAGAATAAGTATCTACAGTAACATGAACATATTTTAATCGGCCAAATGATGGAACATGTGTGACATCCATCTGCCAAATGTGATTAGAAAGCAGTCCTCGTGGATTTATGCCTAAATGGGGGGCTGGTGAAAAAGGGACACAGTTGGAGCAAGTCTTAACTATTTGTCGTGCTGCTTCTCTAGATAATTTAAACTGTCGGTGCAAGGCTCGACTGTTTTGATGATGGATGGAATGTGACTGCTTAGCAAGTTCAACCTGAGTTAAGTAAACTCTGGTGGCGGAGTCAGTAACTGCATTGCCCTCACTTAAAGGGCCAGGAAGATTAGTGTGAGCTCGAACAAAGCCAAAAAAACAGGGGTGGTTGCGAGAACAAAGCAAAGTGTGTACTTGGCGAAATTGGGTCTGAATATTGGAGTTAGTAGTTCCAATAAAGGGAACAGTTTCTATGACTTGAAGAGCACGAATTACATATTGACTGTCTGAGTATAAGTTAAAGGGCTCGTCTTGTAACAGGACGAGTGCTTGTAAAACAGCCTCTAATTCCACCTCTTGGGCGGAGGAAAAACCCGTAACCCAAGATTGAGTTTCCCATTAATGGTTAAAGCAGCCGTTCCATTAGAGGATCCATCTGTAAATACCAAAGCAGCAGAAGATAAAGGCGAGGCCTGTACTATGGAAGGAAATAGAAACGTATGACACGCAGCAAATTGGAGAAGTTTGTTAGACGGGTAGTGATGCAAAATTTTCCCCGTATAATTGGCCCAAGCAATGGCCCAAGAATCGCAATGGGCGAATAGCCAATCTTGTTGTTGTAGATTATATGGGACACAGATAAAATGAGGTTCCTGACCTAAATATATACGGGAATCCACTCGGAACATATGTATCAGATTAGCTACCAATTCGTAGTAGGGGGTCAGCACTTTGCCGGGTGTTGATGGTAGATAAAGCCATAAAAGTGGGCCATCCTGCCACAATACAGCAGTTGGGGAGTGAGAAGTAGCTAAAATGTAAACTCCCCATGGTTTAGAATGGTCACAATAGTTTACTTGTTGCTGGGAAATTGCCTTTTCTACAATTTGGATGGCCCTCCTGGCGTCAGGATTTAATTCGCGTAAGGATGTAGGGTTGGTATCTCCTTTTAAGAGATCAAAGAGGGGTTTTAACTCTCCTGTGGAGAGCTTTAGATAAGGCCGAAGCCAATTTATATCTCCTAAGAATTGCTGAAAATCATGAAGAGTTCTTAAGTGTGAAGTTTTTAATTGTATTTTTTGGCTTTTAAAATAGTGTGGGCCTAATATATGGCCTAGATATGTAAAAGGGGGGTGTTCCTGAACCTTTTCAGCTGCTATTATAAGGCCAAAGAGGCTCAGATCTTGCTTTAGTTGTCCAAAGGCTTGTCGTACGACGATAGGGTCAGAACAAGCCAACAAGATGTCATCCATATAATGAACAATATAAACAGAAGAACATTTTTCACGAGTGGAAGAAATGGCTCTAGCTACAAAACTTTGACATAAAGTTGGGCTATTTGCCATGCCCTGTGGAAGCACAAGCCAGTGATATCGCTTCATGGGTTCTTTAAAATTAACAGAGGGGACGCTGAAGGCAAAGCGCTTACAGTCTTGAGGCGCCAGGGGTATAGTATAGAAACAATCCTTCAAATCTATAATAATCTTATAAGTATCCTTTGGGATTGCCATGGGTGAAGGCAAGCCAGGCTGTAGGGCCCCCATCAGTTCCATTGTGGCGTTCACTTTCCTCAAATCCTGTAACAGCCTCCATTTACCTGACTTTTTCTTTATAACAAAAATTGGAGAATTCCATGGAGAGTTAGAAGGGGCCACATGCCCCAAGTCCAGCTGTTCCTGTACCAGCTGCTGTACTGCAATGATCTTTTCTAGTGAAAGAGGCCACTGTTCGACCCATACCGGTTCTTCAGAGAGCCAATTTATGGGATCAGCATGAGGGGCAGGACAAACTACAGCTCCCGTTAAGGAATACCCTAATCCTTGTCTCGTAGGGTGAGACTGGGGTTGGAGTGGCTCTAGCTCCCCCTGTGCTGCTCGGCCTAGTCCCCTAAAGGGGAGGAGGCCTTGATCAAGTAACTGCTTAGTGACCGCAGCACTAGGACTAAACATATACACTCCCATTTTTTCCATGATATCACGACCCCATAAATTAATTGGCAGATGATCCAGGACAAATGGCTGAAAATGACCAGAGTGCCCCTCCTCATCTCTCCAAACAAGGATCGCACTGCTCTGCTGTGGGTCAGTTGCTTGCCCAACCCCCTGTAGGGAAGTCATAGAGGTTGTCAGGGGCCATTGGGCTGGCCAATGTTTTTTAGATATCACAGACACATCTGCTCCAGTGTCTAATATTCCTTTAAAGGGCTTTTCTTGTATAAATATAGTCATCTCAGGCCTCTCTTGTTTTATGCTTTGTACCCAATAGATATCAGAAGATCTAAATCCTCTCTGTCCACATGGGGAATTAGCAGTCTCCCTGGGAGGTAAAGGCACAAGTATTAGTTGTGCTAATTTTTGACCGGCTGGGATCGATACCACGTGTTTTGGGGCAGAGGCCATAACTTTGATTTCTCCAGTAAAATCCTGGTCAATTTTGCCAGGTGTAATCTGTATCCCTTTAAGGGCTGAGCTACTTCGCCCTAACAGCAATCCAGCCACTCCCGGGGGAAGGGGGCCGAAGACCCCCGTGGGGAGAGCTTGTGTCCCCATCTCTGGGGTCAATACTGAGCAGGTGGAGGAACAGAGGTCCAATCCTGCACTGCCTGGGGTGGCACGGAGGAGGCTGGAGACTGATCTTGGGGGGTTGTTAAAAAATGCACTTGTGGCCGAGAAGAGGGAGGGACCAATATCAGCACACAGTGAAATAAAGTCCGTGATTCCTCCCTTATTCCTATGGGGTCTGATAGCCGCCTGACAGGCGGCGTTGGCATTTTCATAGGCTATGTGTCTAACTATAATCCTCCTTGCGTTCTCATCTTGTACTAGGCGGACTGCAGTTTCCATTAATCGAGACAAAAATTCTAGATAAGGGTCATTCGGTCCCTGTTTAACTTCTACTAGATTTTTTGTAGGATTGGAATTGCGTAACCTTTTCCAAGCCTCTCTCGCTGCAGCATTTATTTGTAAATAGGCCTCCTTTGCATAACCCAATTGATCTTCGGTGTTTTTATAGGTTCCCTCTCCTAACAACTGATCAACAGTGTAAGGCAGGTTCTTAGACCCATTTGTTTCAATTTTAGCCCGACACTGTGCAGTGAACTCTGTCTCCCATAATAAGTACTCTCCTGCACTAAGGCATGCTCTGGCAAGCCGCTTCCAGTCATTTGGGCATGCAATACCAGCACACGCTGCCTCCAATATTACTTGAGTAAAAGGGGCAGTTGGCCCATATTGGGAGCAGGCATTTTTTAAATCCTGTAATAGTTTAACAGGAACAGGTTGATGGTATACTTGTTCATCATGATCAACTAAACTAGGGAAGCCTCGAGGCCCTGAAATATCTTCCCTCTCTCTAGCAGCCTGAGTCAGGTTTAATTGCGATGCACTGTGCCTGGTTGTGGTGCCTGTTAAAAGGGACTTGTTGCTAGGGCCTTTAGGCTTGCCTAAAGGTTGAAAAAGGGATTGAGGCTGTAAGGCTGCAGCCGGTGGCGGTGTGTGTGAGGGGTAAGGTTTAGAATCAGACATCATAGTGGCCTGAGGGTCATCTTTCTTTCCTACTTCTGGGGGGGGCTCTCTGCTCCATGCCCATTTTCGATAGAAAATGTAGTATTTCTTCTAACTTCTTCTCTATCGTAGCCACCTGCCCCTCCATTGACTCATCATAACTTTCCTCCTTAATATTCAAACCTGAATTCTGATACTCAATATCTACTGGTTGTTGTTCCCTTTTCAAGATCTCACTTAGACTCTCTTGGGCTGCTGGACATGGCTCAGCCTCAGGTTTTTCAGAAGGGTCCTTTAACTCATAAATTTCCCTTAATTCAAGATTAAGTTCAGCATTCTCATGTTGAGGATCTATGCATTCATTTACTAGATTCCATACAGTAGTAGCCTCTACTGGGGTCTTTTCGGGGCCATATACATGATAATATTCTTGAATTCTTTTTCCTATCTGCTGCCAGGTTTTTTGGAATTTCTCCTCTAAAAACCTCGGGCATGCCTCCTCGACAAACTGTAGGAAGCTCTGAAGCACCCCTTTTTCCACCCACGTTCTGTGGGCTTCAAGTAGGTCTGTTAAGATCGGTACAAATGACCTATGGCTATTAACTTGACCCATAATTTTTACTCCTGACTATACACTCTCTTAAGATCCTCTCTTAATAGTCCTACGATGTGTTACTCACCACAGCGGGGTCCTCCACCGTCGTCCCAGATTTTCAGTTATATATTTCAGTTATATATAGTTATATATTTGATACGGAGTTTTTTGTTTTGTAGTTTTGACGTCCTCGATTACCAGGATCAGCATCACCGTCAATAGCATCATGCCGAGTGATGACGGGGAAGGCCTCATCATCATGGTTGTTGACCTGTAAAAGAAAAATATTTTTGTTCTCAGGCGCCACCCTGGAATTAATTATATGACTTTATTGTTTATTATATGGTTTTATTAATCTTTCAGGCAACCATCTAGCTCCCCCTTCTTTAGAATTATAAATGCAAGCTGATCCTTTTCCCCAGATAATGACTGGGTCAGGGCCATTCCATATTCCCGTCAGTGGGTCTTTCCATAGGGCCTGGTCGTAGTCTGTTTGTGTGGTGGGATGCCAAAGGCGTTCTGCAGCAGATTTGCCATTAGCGTCAAGGGTTAAAAAGTTTAAAACAAAGAGAGCATGTAATAGCAAAGTCTTATAGTTTCCTTTAAGGGAATATAATGTTTCTTGTGAGGCAAGTTTAATGAGGGTGTTTTTTTAAAGTCTGATGAGCCCTTTCCACTATTCCTTGTCCTTGGGGGTTGTAGGGGATTCCAGTAATATGTTTTATGCTCATTTGGGAGCAAAATTGTTTGAACTTTTGACTGGTATATCCGGGCCCATTGTCCATCTTTATAGCTTGGGGTTGTCCCATGACAGAAAAAACATATAGGAGATGGTTTATAACATCTTTTGTGGCCTCCCCTAAATGAGCAGAGGCACAAATAAATCCACTAAAGGTATCAATGGTATTTTAACCTTCCAAAGGAGGGGACATGAGTAACATCCATTTGCCAAAGTTGTCCAGGTATGAGCCCTCTAGGGTTTACACCTACATGGGGTTCAGGGAGCAGGGTTAGGCAATTTTTGCAGTTTTTAACAATTTGTCTTGCCTGTTCTCTAGTAATTTTAAATTTTAAGCGCAGGGTATGAGCATTAAGGTGGTGAACAGCATGGGCCTCTTGTGCAAGGGTCACCGGATTAACTGTTTGAGATAAGGTAACCATTTGGGTTGCCAAATCAGCTAATTCATTGCCCCGGGTTAGTGGCCCAGGTAGGCCAGAATGAGCATGAATATGTCCTACAAAGAAGGGGTACGAACGTTGTCTAATAAGTTTTTGCAATTCAAAAAATAATTGAAAAGTAGGTGTAGTAGGCTGAATAACCAGAACCATTTCTAAAACTTGTAAAGCTCTGACAACATAATGGCTATCCGAAAACAGATTAAAAGGGTGGGTCTTTAATAACCGAAAAACACAAAGTGCAGCAAATAATTCTACTAACTGAGCAGATTTAAAGGAAGTATTTACAAAGTGGGGAACATTATCGATAACATATGAAGCTTTTCCATTTTTTGATCCATCAATGAAGATGTTCAAAGTATTGAGGATGGGCTTTATCAAGGTATTTTTTAGAAAAACGAAAGGAGTAATATTAAGGAATTGAATAAGTCTGTCGCTGGGCATGTGAGTATCAAAACTACCCTGGAACCCAGTGCATAGAACAGCCCAATCATCTTGTCTTTGTTGTAACCAATTAATTTGTTCCTTAGAGTAAGGGGTGATTATGATATCAGGATCCTTGCCAAAATATCTGACTGAAATTTTTAATCCTATAAAGATAAGTTGAGATATTAAAAGGGGGTAGGGGGGTAATACTTGAGATTGAGAGGCAGAAGCATGTACCCAGAATAGGGGTACTGCTCTCTGCCATAGTAAACCAGTGGGGGTGAATTCGGTGGCAAATATAATTAAATAAAGAGGCAAACTGGGGTCAAAATAGCCTATATTTTGTTGGGTAATAGCTGCTTCTAATTTTATTAAGGCCTTTTCAGCCTCTGGAGTAATTTTTCTTGGGGACGTGGGATCAGAATTTCCCTGCAAAATATTAAACAGGGGCTTGAGATCTCCTGTTGTTAATTTAAGGTGAGGACGTAGCCAATTAATGTCTCCAAGGAGTTTTTGGAAATCATTTAGACAATTTAGCTTATTCCTTTTGATTTGAATTTTTTGAGCATATATTAAAGAGGGTTCTAATTGAAAACCCAGGAACAAGAAGGGATAGCAAGTTTGAATTTTTTCTGGGGAGATAAAAAGTCCTCTGTCTTGTAAAGCAATAACTATTTTTTGAGTCACTTGATGTGCCTCCAGTTCTAGTTTGGCAGCAATTAATAGGTCATCCATATAATGTATAATATATATATGAGGATATTGAACACGAATTGGGTCTATGGATTGAGCCACAAATTTTTGACAAAGAGTGGGAGAATTAGCCATACCCTGTGGCAACACTCGCCATTGAAAGCGGAGATTAGGGCCTTTATGATTTATCACGGGTATGGAAAAGGCAAATCTTTTACAATCTCCAGGATCGAGGGGAATGGAGAAAAAACAGTCTTTTATATCTATTACAATTTTAAAAAATCCTTTAGGGATAGCTGTGGGAGAGGGCAGTCCAGGTTGTAGGGCTCCCATGGGTGCCATGGTTTTATTAATTTCCCTTAGATCCTGCAGTAACCTCCAACTCCCATTTTTCTTTTTTTATAACAAATATGGGAGTATTCCAGGGAGAGGTAGAAGGTTCAAGATGTCCCTGCTCTAATTGTTCCTGCACCAACTGAAGAGCAGCCTGAACCTTTTCTTGAGGCATGGACCACTGGTCTATCCAAACCGGATTGTCAGATTTCCAAGTTATTTAACGGCTTGGAGCGCAGGGGGAGCAGTGGTCTTTAGGAAAAAAGGTCGGTCCCAAGACCTTTTCTATCCCATTTAGGGGTGGGTATAATTGGATGACTAATTCCTTGCTCATGCTTTCCCAGTACTTTTCCTGGCAAATATCCAGACTTGAGCATCATGTTAGTCACAGTCTCATTAGGACTGAACATGATAACTCCCATTTGGGTCATTATATCTCTCCCCCATAGATTTACAGGGAGTCCGTCCACCACAAAAGGTTTAACTGTCCCAGTGTTTCCCTCTGGGTCTGTCCATGTTAATATTTTAGAACTCTGGAGTGTATTTTGAGTCTGCCCAATACCCTTTAAATGGGTAGCGGTGGGTTCCAGAGGCCAAGAGATAGGCCAATGTTGTTTTGCAATGACAGTAGCATCGGCCCCTGTATCTAAAAGACCCAGGAATTGTTTTCCTTCCAAAAAAAGTTTTAAAGTTGGTCGAGATTCTGTCAATTGATGTACCCAAAATATATCTTTTGATCCTGGGGTAGAATTGCCATGCTGGGGATGCTTATATGGGAACTGTCCTGTTACGGGCAGAGGGAGGGCTTGTGCAATGCGTTGGCCTGCCGATATGGCAAGAGGGCCTTGAGAGGCATGAACTAAAATTTTTAATTCGCCTGAATAATCGGTGTCAACCACCGAGGGAATGACAGAGAGTCCTTGCAGTGAGCTTGAAGCTCGGCCTATAATAAGAAAAAACATTCCTGGCGGGGTAGGCCCGAACCTTCCAGAGTTTATAACAACTGTTCCTTCCTCTGGAGTTATAATCCTGGTGGTGGAGGAACAGAGGTCCAGTCCTGCGCTGCCTGCAGTGGCTCGGAACAAGTCTGAGTCAGCGATGTTTGCATCAGAGGCAGATTTTGGGTGGGAAGGGTCATTGGTTGTCGCGGTGGGTAGGTAGGGCCCCGTTCTGGGGCCCGTAGCCCGTTTCCCGAGACCGTAGATAAAGGCTGGCCATTTATATCAGTCTTGGACCGGCACTCTCTAGCCCAGTGAAGGCCTCTTTTGCATTTAGGACAAAGGCCAGGGGGAAGGGGGAGGGGAATCGTCCCAGGAACGTTGGGTTGTTTAATAGTTCCAGGGCATTCTCTAGCAAAATGTCCGATTTGTCCACATTTAAAACAGTTTTTAGGCCTAGATATTTGTCCTAGTTTTCCTGAAGGTGGAGTCTGGTTTTGGAGTATGGCTCCAATGGCCAAATTAATAGATTTAGACATTTTATGTTCAAAGGAATCCACATCATTGCAAATTTTAATCATACCATTTAAATCTAGGGTCTTTGTTTTGCCTCTTAAAGCAGCTTTACAGGCTGCATTAGCATTTTCTATGGCCAACTGTCTAACTATAATATCATCTGTGTCTACCTCACCTAATATTCTTTCGGCTGCTTCCAACAGTCTGGCAATAAATTGAGAATATGGTTCATTATTGCCTTGTACTACCCTGGAAAGAGAGGTAGTAACCGCTCCTGCAGCGGGCATGGCTCTCCAGGCGGCCAGGGCAGCCTGAGCAGTCTGGGCTAATATTCCTGCAGGGGGTTTTTGTTGTTTTTCCTCTGAGGCAAATTTGCCCCTCCCTGAAATTTTATCAGAAGACCATGAAGCCATTTGTGTATGTTTTTTATTGGTAATGGCTTGATTTTCTGCCTTATCTATAAATTCAGCTTTCCAGGTTAGGTATTGACTCCTGGTTAAAACAGATTGTACAATCTTGTGCCACTCATGAGGCAATAAATGTCCCTCACCCCCGAGGCCCTCCAGTACTGTTAAAGTAAAAGGGGCGTTAATTCCATAATTCTTAACAGCCGAATGTAGTTCTTTAATTTGTTTAAACATTAATTTCCTATATGTAATTTGAGAATCTCTCCTTGCCTCCTCCTGATCACCCCCTTCCTCCTCGGAGGCAGAGGAATCTAGGTTTTGTCCCTCCTCCTGCCTTCTGGTGGTGTCCGCCTCCTCCTCTCCCGCTTCTCCTTCCTCCCCCTCTTGTTCCCGAGGTTGAGTGTTAGAGCAAGTAATTACGGGGAAGGAGAGGGAAACAGTTTGCGCCCTGGATCTGAGTCTACTATTGCGGCTCTTTGAGGCCGAGGGTGTTTTAGCGGGCTTGTTACCCGAGGCATGGGGGGTAGTCATGGCTTCCCCAACAAGATCCATTTGTAAATCATGAATTTGCAAAGTGAGGTCCCTTAACTCTCTTTTTAAATGAAGCACAGTTTTTAATTCTGTCACTTGTTTCAAGAGAGAGTCTTTGGATTTAAGGAGACCTTGCACCTCCGGAGGAACAGAAAATGATCTCACCATTTCCTGTGGTGGGGCTGACGGGAGAGGGGTGTCTGGATAGGGGGGAGGGGTGGGCCAGTGAAGGGCCCTTATCTCTGGAGTCTGTGTAGCTGCAGAAACTTGGGGAAGAGGAAAAGGGCCATATCTTTCTTCCTCATGATGCGCTGCCTCCTCCTCTAGCTCCACCTCAGAGGGGGGGTTGAGCCTGCCATTATCAGGAGAAGTCTTAGGAATAATAGGATACATATTTTTATAAGGTTTTAGTGACATATTTTTCTTTTTAGTATTGTTCTTGATGCTGTCTTCTAAAGGGGGTTGGACTTGTTCCTCTTTTTCAGGGATTAAAGGTGGCACCAAGCGGCGTCCTGAGGGCACAGGCTCATCAATCAAAGAGGGAGTGCGCGAGCCAGTGACCATAGGTTTTTCATTGTCACCTTCGCTTTTGCGAGACGGGCAACGTGACTCCATTAGGTAATTCTCTGTTAAAGCTAGTAAGCGAACACTGTCACCTCCCTCCTCTGCTTCCTTTAAAATATCTCTAATAACCCCATAGAAGCTAAAGAAGGCCTCGGGGACTTCCTCTCCCTGACGGAGTAAATCATTGATATTTTTTCCTACCTTATTCCAGGTAAGGGGATGGATGTCTGGTCCGTGCAAGACCAACCACGGACATTTTTCTCCAACAAAACAAAAGAATTTTACCAAATCTTTCTTTTTAACTCTTATTCCTCTCTCCCTAAGTGATCCTTTCATTTCTTTTATAAATAAAACCTCTTTTGATAACGCTTTGCCCATGGTTGATGGGACGGCAGAACTTACCTCAAGACTCTCCCACGGTGCACGAGCGATGAGGTGTGGGCATCTCTACCTTCATATAATCGGGGTCCCCTGCTCTCCACGCCGTCCGGTAGGTCACCGTGCCTCGAGCCTCACGTTGGGCGCCACTTCTCCCGTCCCGCGGGTTCAGTTATTCATCAGACTCGAGGAGGCACCTCCTAAGAGAAGAAAACCAATGGGGGAAAGAGAGGAAGGAGACCAGGCGCATAAAGAAAGACAGAGACAATCTGAGTTGCGTCAAGGTCTCATTTATTGAAAGCAGAGCAGGGTTTATATACCCTGAAATAGGAGGAAGGGGCAGGGTGGAAGGGTCCAGGGTTGGGTCACACTGCCCTTTTGGCCGTTGTACTAATCTCGAAAGCGCATCTTGTGGTCCTTCCAGGAAATCCTTTGAGTAATGGTCTCTGCCAGGTGCTGTTTACTCAGGACTAAGTTATTGCTCAAGGCTACAGGATGTTGAACTGCTCTATTTCATGACCTCAGTCTCCAACAGCCATCCAACAACAGGTGCTAACTCAGATAAGGGTTGTTTCTCCATCCAAGGGCCAACTCCCCACCGGGCCCTGTCTGAGCAACTATTGATCAAAATGTATAATTTGTTTCAAAAGGATTGGCTGCCTGCATGCAGACCTTGCTGTAATGTGTTGGGAGCCAGAGTGGAATCAAACTGTACCTTGACTTGCATCAGACGATGGCTATATTGTCTTATTGCTTTCTGGCCCTATTCTATGTAAATGACCTGAGAATTACCATATGAATGTAACACCTGGAGGTTCCCTGGGAGAGGAGGAGGGAAGAGGGGGGAGTGGAAAATAAACGCGGCAGTCTCGGCAGTCTTTGCCTGGACTGCGGACATCCCGGACCCGGTGTGTCTGTCTCTCTTCTTTTTCTTCCTAGTCCTTGTCCCCTATTTCAGGAACCCCAATCTGCGAAACCTGGTTTGCTGCCGGTTGGCCCCGGCATCTGGCGCCCGAACAGGGACCCTGAAAATCTGGGATGAAAGTGAAGGACCCCTCCCTGTGGTGAGTAACACATCGTAGGACTATTAAGAGAGTATAGTCAGGAGTAAAAATTATGGGTCAAGCTAATAGCCATGGGTTATTTCTACCGATCTTAACAGGCCTATTTGAAGCCCACGGAACGTGGGTGGAAAAATGGGTGCTTCAGAGCTTCCTACAGTTTGTCGAGGAGGCATGCCTGGGGTCTATAGAGGAGGAATTCCAAAAAGCCTGGCAGCGGATAGGAAAAAGAATTCAAGATTATTATGATGTATATGGCCCCGAAAAGACCCCAGTAGAGGCTACTACTGTATGGAATTTAGTAAGTGAATACATAGATCCTCTACATGAAAATGCTGAACTTAATCTTGAATTAAGGGAACTTTATGAGTTAAAGGACCCTTCTGAAGAACCTGAGGCTGAGCCATATGCCGCAGCCCAAGAGAGTCTAAGTGAGATCTTGAAAAGGGAACAACAACCAGTAGATATTGAGTATCAAAATTCAGGTTTGAATACCAAGGAGGAAAGTTATGATGAGTCATTGGAGGGCCGGGTGGCTACGATAGAGAAGAAGTTAGAAGAAATGCTACATCTTCTATCAAAAATGGGGACAGAGCAGAGAGCCCCCCCAGAAGTAGGAAAGAAAGATGACCCTCAGGCCACTATGGGGTCTGATTCTAAACCTTACCCCTCACACCCACCGCCTCCGGCTGCAGCCTTACGGCCTCAATCCCTTTCTCAACCTTTAGGCAAGCCTAAAGGCCCTAGCAACAAGTCCCTTTTAACAGGCACTACAACCAGGCACAGTGCATCGCAATAAAACCTGACTCAGGCTGCTAGAGAGAGGGAAGGTATTTCAGGGCCTCGATGCTTCCCTAGTTTAGTTGATCATGATGAACAAGTATACCATCAACCTGTTCCTGTTAAACTATTACAGGATTTAAAAAATGCCTGCTCCCAATATGGGCCAACTGCCCCTTTTACTCAAGTAATATTGGAGGCCGCGTGTGCTGGTATTGCATGCCCAAATGACTGGAAGCGGCTTGCCAGAGCTTCACCAACCGAACAATGGACAAAGGCCTCATATCTAAAATATATCAACAACTCAAAAAATTGAATCACTCCAAAACTAATCTCCAAAGTAACAACCATCCCATTAAAAAATGGGCCAAAGACTTAAAGAGAGTCTTCTCTGAAGAAGAAAACAAAATGGCCTATAGACACATGAAGAAATGCTCAACATCTCTGATCATAAAGAAATGCAAATCAAAACAACTCTAAGATTCCACCTCACTCCATTTAGAATGGCCAGGATCAGGAAAATGAATAATAACAAATGCTGGAGGGGATGTGGCCAGGAGGGATCACTACTACACTGTTGGTGGGAGTGCAAACTCGTTCATCCACTATGGAAAGCAGTATGGCAGTGCCTCAAAAGGCTAAACATAGAACTCCCCTATTACCCAGCAATTCCACTACTTGGCATTTACCCAACCATCCCGAAACTAGGGCATACTAAATCCACGAGCACAACAATGTTCATTTCAGCATTATTCACCATAGCAAAGATATGGAACCAACCTAGATGTCCCTCAGTTGATGAGTGGATCAACAAGTTGTGGTATTTGTACACAATGGAATTGTATGCTGCTGTCAGAAAGAATGACATCGACCCATTTGTTAGGAAATGGAAAGACTTAGAAAAAATCATATTAAGTGAAGTAAGCCAGACTCAAAGGAACTTAGGCTCAATGGTTTCCCTCATTTGTCATAATCAGTAGAAACCTTGGGTTCTCCTAGCAGAGATCTGCAATAGAGCAAAACCTTGATACATAAGGCCATATAGTATGAAGCTAATTGACAGGACCTCCAGGATATTGAAACAGAAGCCATATAATGAATGATTGTTGTCCTTAATGTACTATGTTATCCCTCATCTCCTTTGCTGCCCCTTGGGTATCACATATTGTTACAGTATCTCACTTTGTTATCTGATATATTGAATTCATTTGTATTTGGTTATCTGAAACTTGATAGGGAAGGGGGGAAAACCAATATGGGGAGTGGGTGGTGAGTGGGGGGAAGGAAACGGGTACCAAGACATGTGAAAAGGTATCAATGTATGTGAATTAATGCACCTTTTGTCTGGCAAATATCATGTAACCCTTTTATTAATTACAATAAAAAATATATATATAAAAGAAATGAATGTTTAAAAAGGAAGGGTGATAGCTCAGTAGATGATTGGATCAACAAGATGTTGTATTTATACACAATGGAATTCTATGCTGCCATTAAAAAGAATGACATCGCCCCATTTGTAAGGAAATGGAAAGATTTGAAAAAGTCATATTAAGTGAAGTAAGCCAGACCAAAAGGAACATAGCCGCAATGGTTTTCCTCAATAAATTAGTGCACACCTGGCACTCTACTAGCAGAGGAATACAATTGTGCAAAACCTAGGTACATAAGGTCATGTAGGATGAGACTAAATGAAAGGATCTCTAGGCTATGGAAACATGAGCTGTATTTTGTATGATTGTTGTTCTTAATGTACTATATTATTTCTCTTCTTTTTGTTGCCTTTGGTTAATCTCATTTTGCTAATGTATCTTACTTTATTATCTGGTATATTTTATATATGTTTATTTGTTTAATTGAAATAGGAAATGGAAGGGGGGATAACAAGGTGATGGGGAGGGTTGGGAAATGGGGACAAAAACATGAGAAGCGGTATCAATGTGTTAGAAGTAATGCATCTAATACCTGGGATTTTAACTGTAACCTCTCTATACATTACCCCAACAATAAAATTTAAAATTTTATAAAGGAAGGGAGATGGAAATGCAATAAAAGAAACCCCAATACACATCCTTAAACTGAAGAAAATTTAGTAATGTGATGGTTTGATACTGATGGGAGAAAATGATGAAAGTGGTGATATTGAAGAAGATGCATTATATTCATAAACTACTTTATTGAATGGCAACTCCAGTGTAGTATATACTAACTCCAGAGTTAGTATAGGGAAATGCAAAAGCCACATCTCCATTGTCATTAGAAGAAGCTCTGCCTCTAGCCCTCCTAACAGGCACCAAGCCTATGAGGACATAGGAATTAGGTGAGTCAGGACATTAGTCTCTAGGATTTCCTCAACCTCCTGAACTTTGATAGAAAAAAAATGATCGTTTGTTCCACCAAATTTAGTTCCATATGGCAGACAGGCCAAACATCAAACCAACTCTGTCTGAGCAGGATCAGCTTTAGGAGTTGGCTTAGGGACATGGATATCTAACTTTGTTTCTCTCCATTCTGCAGCCTTGATTTTGGTAAGAAAGGATGGCTCATCCTCCAACCCCAGTGTATGTGTTTATTGAGCATGAATGTGTCCTTGTGATGAAAGCATTTGACTGATTGGTTATCTGAAAAGAACTATATTACCTGAACAGCCTGCTTTTTCAGTATTGATTTTTGTTCTCACACTTAGATGAGAGTGAACACAAGTTATGTGGACCTTGACTCCAGCCTTGCTCCTTGCTTCCCAGATGGAGAGTGATCTGCAAGAAGATTAACAATATGCTCTTTAGAAACCAACTCGGTCATTCTAGGAGAAGCGAGCAATGCGGCCTGTTTCCCCTTGTAAAGAGGAGCTGGGAGCTGGCGCTCTCTGCCAGGTTTCATGGAATCTAGAACTAGGATTTTAGAGGAAATCATGACTGCAAATATAAGAGTTTTGATCATTTCATGTTCACTTTGTAAAGTGTAATCACACCTGGCAAGGCTGGCATTTCCACAGGCATGTTGTAGTGAAGTGATTAAGGACAGGTGAGAAAGGTGAGGGAAGGAGGGGGACCTGCAGACATGCAGCCCTGAAGGGACATGTGCACACACAATGTCCAGTTGTGGGAGTTTAGAGGGGGCTGCAGTGGCAGTGCTGTCCCCAGAAGGTCCCCAGAATCCTCTGCAGTGAGCAGGTCACTGGTTGTCCTCAAGGGCACAGTCTGGGACCCGAGCTTCATCATGCTCAGGCTAAGAATGAGGAAGATCTGCTCGGTGATTATTCAGTTTTCCCTAGATATCTTTCTTAGTGTCATAAATTAAAATGATCAGTTATACAATTCAGATTAGGCCTATGAA
Organism: Megascapheus bottae; assembly: GCF_031878675.1. NCBI lineage: Eukaryota > Metazoa > Chordata > Mammalia > Rodentia > Geomyidae > Megascapheus > Megascapheus bottae. The sequence continues at coordinate 19,316,802 of NC_143515.1, forward strand.
TGTATTAATTTATAGGCAATTGACTGCATTCATTCCCTTGTGAAGTGTCCTCTCTGTTCTGACAGCACAGACTCCAGGGGATTTAAGGCTCTGTCCTGGGACTCTGCTGACTCTCCTCATCACCCAGCCACTCAGGACAGGGAGAGCAGCTCTGCAGCATCATCCTCCCCACACATGCAGCAATGCCCTGCAGTCTGCCTTTCACACTCTCACCTTGGCCCTAATCTCATTCAGGTTCATGAACCAGAGTGCACTTCCCTCTTACCAGGGAGCATCATAGAAGGACTCCTGGTCTCCCTCTATCTCATCTCAGCCAGGAGCTCCTCCTCACACCACACAGAATTCTGGGATGAGAATATGGCTCCTAACTATTCCATGTATGCCAGTGCTTCAAGTCCATGTGGACTTGGAATTCACAAGCCACATGTCCACACTAGCTGAAGGTAGCCCTGGAACATAGATTATTCAATGTGTTATCATTAGGGTGTGGTGGCTTTCAAATCCACTTGAGTAGATGTGCTTGATGTTTCCTTATGTCCTATTAATACGTCCAATAGAATTTAAGGTGGCCTTCAACCTACACAGCGGTCAGCTGCCTTCTCCTTGCTCTATGTAGAAATATGTTTGCCCTGAAGTGCATTGTAGAGAGACCATGTAAGATGTTTAAAAGTGAAATTTTAAGAAGAGTAAAGGTATTAGTATAACTTTTAATTAGGATATTAATTCCTTATAAAAGGAGGGAAGAAAAATATTGTAAAATGCTTTCTTGGACAATTATTTTAGCATGTATTACAGAAAGCATTAATGTGGTAGAAGGTGGAGATGACCAAATAAAGATGCAGTTCATAAAAGTAAGGGAACAGAAGAGGTCTCTGATCAGACACTGATATATCAGTGTGCTCCTGGCCTCTGAGAAGCAGTGCTGTCTTCATGTCCCCAGAGCAACTTCTTGGAATTTTAATGTCATGTAGTATTATGGGGAATGCCTCTTCACTTGAACTTAGCATCACTGCCTGCAGTTCCTTGCCTCTACTTCCCAATGTTGAAGATGTATGCATTTGATCCCTCCTGTTTAGATCCCATAGGCTAAACAGTCACTAAAAACTGCTTTATTCCTGATCAATGGTAGCTCACTGTTAGCCACCCAGCTAGTTGAAATCTGAGTATGGTGGTTGGAAGCCAGCCTAGCATGAGAGACAATGAGTCTTTCATTTCCAGTGAAGAGCCCAAGGGCTGGAAGTGAAGCTGTGACTCATGAGGAAAAACACCGGCCTTGAGCACAAATCTCAGGGGAGTTTTTGGCTGTTGGATTGTAGCTCCAGGCCAAGCACACAAAAAGGTGCTTTACTTTGGGGAGGGGAGTGTGGCCTAGTGGGTAGAGTGTTTGCCTAGACATATACAAAACACTCGGTTCGATTTCTTTTTACCACATATACAGAAACAGTTGGAAATGGTTCTATGGCTGAAGTGGTAGAGCACTAGCTTTGAGAAAGCCCAAGGACAGTGCTAGCCCCTAAGTTCAAATGCTGGGACTGGTAAAAAAAGAAAGAACAAAGAAGAAAAATTGCTTTACTTAGTACCGGAAAGATACGATTCATAAAGAACTATGCTTGCTTAAGGAACACTGTGAAGGGTGCCGGGAGTTTGGCCTAGTGGTAGAGTGCTTGCCTAGCATGCACGAAGACCCGGGTTCCATTCCTGGGTACCACATACACAGAAAAAAGCCAGAGGTGGTGCTGAGGCTCAAGTGGTAGAATTCTAGCCTTGAGAAAATCCAAGGACAGTGCTCAGGCCCTGAGCTCAAGCTCAGGACTGGCAAAAAAAAGAACACTGTGAAGTTAGAGAAGAATGGAATCCTTGGTTTAGAGAACACCTCAGCTTCTGAGAGCAAATGTTTTCCATTATTTGACATAAATGTCATCTAAAATCTTAATAAATGTCTGGCACGGAAACATGAAAGACTCAAAAGCTGGATGGCATAGCATGGCATGATTTTTCCTAAGAATTAATGGGAAATGCCTGATGTGAAGTATCCTAAAGGTAGGTGATGGGTAAGAGGAGTAGAAAATAGTCATAAATTCATATTTAGTAATTAAAATGTATTTTTATACATAGAAATATATATGGAAAAGAGGAGTTGGATTGGGAGGGATTGAGCTGAAAGCTCACATAGATCAAGATGCTTTGCATTTATAAACTGACATGTTTAATGGTAACTCTTTTGTACAACTATGTGTAGATGGTAAAAATAGAAGTAAAAACAAAAACCTTAAATCCATTTTTCAATTGTCCACTATTTCATCTCTGTCCACCTATTTCTTCTTAGGTTGTGGATGGAGAGGACTGAGTCTCTATCTCATATGAGATTAGAAGAGATCTCATCTCATTCAGAATATGCACAAGAAAGCAGAGAGGAGAAGAGTACTGGGAAATGCAATTTCTGAAAAGTCTGTGATGTGAGGAGTTCACAGCTGATGACTCAGTGAGGCTCAACTCTCGGAATATATCCAGGAAGGCTTTGCTCAAGGCTGTGTTTAAATGTGTCTCTTCCTGTCAGGAATTTGCAATCATAGCAAGAGTTTCAGTTAGTCTCAATCAAAGGACAATGTGATATTTGCATGAAATATGTTAGTGACACAAAGGAATCAAGCACATGCATGCAGTATTACTTTCTTCCCCACTCAGAATGTGTCCAGAATTCAGAATCATCTTCGGTATCCCAGAGAGTATATTATAAATTAAATTTTTTATAGTAATTTATGCCAACCAGAACCATATATGTATTTATTTGTCTTTAAAAGTTTACAGAAATTGGCCAGGAGTTTGGCCTAGTGGTAAAGTGCTTGCCTAACATGCACGAAGACCCTGGTTCAATGCCTCAGGATCACATATACAGGAAAAAAAAGGTGGTGTTGTGGTTCAAGTCGTAGAGCCCTATCCTTGAGAAAGCACAAAAACAGTGCTTTCGCAAGTGTGCAGCCCCTTGTAAAATGCAACCCAAAGCCCAAACCAAAAAAAAAGACAACACAAAACAAAAAAAATTACAGAAGAAGATCTAAAATATGTGCATATATCACTGGAACTCACCTTGAAGCACTATCTGCATTCCATTATTCTCCAAAAGGAAGCTTTCAGAATTTCTGTGATTAATTTGCTATATAAATGCAGTGTGGATGAATGACAGGATATCTACTTAATTTGAAAACTTCTTACATCGAATATACACTCACACTTTCAGGTATTAGCATTTTCTTTTACCATATAAAGGCATTTAGATCACTATTAATAAGAAAAGATTTTATTCTTCCTGTCAATGCATCAGCTAAGACTTAACAGGAATTTTCTTTGGAAATAGAGCTTCCCTGAACAGGTAAGTTGGTAATTAAAGGTATCAAATGCCTCTTCATCCTAGCTCAACTCTATGCTTAGACTAGTCCACCCCTTGAGGATCCGTGCTGCTGCTGTGGACACCATGACTTTCTCTAGACTAGCCCAGGGTGTGCAGGAGAGCCTGGCATTGCATCCATTACTTTCCTACAGGCTGTCCTTGACATGACCCTGCACAGCTTCAGTTGTCTAGTGTTGATTTGGTTAGTAGGGATGTGTGTACCCTGTCTTCGCTTAGGGCAAGACTTTCACAGTGGGATCCATCTTCCCAGTGATTCAGGCCTCCTGGACTTGGTTATCACCAAGCACAGAACACTTCTGATGTCACCTTCCTCAGAAGAGCAGGCCTCAGCCTCCTTTGGCTCTTCTCAGGCTGTTGACCCCACCTGGATATTTGCATACTGCTTCCTAGGGTGGACCTTCCTCTCTAAGTATGAGATAAAGGCTCAACTCTGAACTTGCCTTGACCAGTGAAGACTCCTCATTTCACTCCTAGAAATGAAGTCCTTCTGTCAGCTCCTGTGGCTGTTAATGCTCTGGATCCCTGGTAAGGAAAAAGAGAGATGAGGAGTGAGAGTGGGTGGAAGGATGAGCTTTCAGGGCCCTGTTGAGCCCTATCTAGGTGTCAGATGTGCAGGTGTTATTATCTTTGAAGAAAGAATTGAGGTTTAGGTCTGAGAGAGTGAGGAATATTCCAGAAAGGGAGGAAATTGGACCTGGGTGAAGACTCTGCCAGATGACTATACAGTGACTCCTAGAGACCCAATTATTCTTCAAAATATCTCTATTTTTTAATATTCAATATTTTACATTATGAATCATTATGAAGTTTAAATAATACACAGTATATATCAAATTACAAATAATAGTCCCATGCACTTCTAGGTCTGTGAATAAACTTGCCCTTCTGTCTTACTTTAATTTCAGGATCTGGTGGAGATGTTGTGCTGACCCAGACTCCACGATCCCTGCCTGTCTCCCTGGGAGAAACGGTCTCCATCTCCTGCAAGTCTAGTCAGAGCCTCAAACATGGCAATGGAAACACCTACCTGCACTGGTTACAGCAGAAGCCAGGCCAGTCTCCACAATCCCTAATCTATAGTGTTTCCAACCGATATTCTGGAGTGTCAGACAGATTCAGTGGCAGTGGATCAGACACAGATTTCACACTGACAATTGACAGGGTTGAGGCTGAGGATGCTGGAGATTATTTCTGTGTGCAAGGTACACATGCTCCTCCCACAGTGATACAGCCCTGAACAAAAACCCCTGTGTGGCTGGGGGATCTGTCTTCATGGGTTGCTAGTCTGGGGAGCAGCAGAGCAGACAGTCTGAGTTTATCTAGGAGGAAGCTATTTTGGCCAATGTGAGAGTGACCCTGAGCAGAGATGGGGATTATGAGAATATGATATCACTGCATTCAATCTACAAACACCAGTACATCATCAATGAAATTTTCAGATGTGCCATTTAGCATTGATTGGACAAAAATGTTTGTCTCTCATGTAATATGAGAGCTAAGCAGTAATATAAGAATGAAATGTCTTCTGTGAGTTCATTCCCTAGATAATAAAACTTAACATACTCCCATCAAGCACATGGTCCTGGCCCACAACTGTAGTAAACAGTGACCTTTGTGTTCAGAAGCTGCAATCCTACTTGTGCATTTCTTGCCTCTGCCCTGTGGGCTCTCCTAACCCTGCCTGACCTTTGATTCCTTAGTAGAGGTTCGTCAGTGACTTTTGGTTAGATCAGCTTTCCTTAGTTATAGTTCTGCACGCTATACACCGGTCTCTGGCCTTCCAAGTCTTGGGTCTCTTGGTCTAGTTTAGACAGTAAAATGTGGTAAAGCCCTGTGATAGTGTCCACAGGTCCCACAAGTCTGAGACTGAGCCCTTGTTCAATGGACACAGCATTCATAGGTCTATCTGGCCAACCTGTGTGACTTGATTTGAAAATTCATGGCATGATGGCACCAGTAGTACTTAATTGAAGTTAGCATCTATTTCTATCACCTTCAACATGGAACCATGCCCATGCACTCCCTAGCATTTTGGAGATCCTGTAGCCGTCACCAGAGTCCAATGTGCATCTGCCTCCAGTAGTGTAAACTGTTTCACTGTGATACTCTCCAATCCATCTGGGAAACAAAGAATGAAAGGAGAGATGCTCTAAGCACATGATATCCTTCATAGGCAAAATATGGGTCTAGAATGTATATGAACAAATGGGATTCTTTTAAATCACTAAAGGACAGTTTATTGCAAAGTTTATCCACAATTGTAGCACTCTGTAGAATGCTAGTAAGAACCACCTCAAAATCCGATTAAATTCAATTCAGATTAAAGACAAATGGTAGTCTGAGCCACCTTTGTGCAGGCATGTTGTCCATGTTTAGAAAGGCACCATTCTGCTTTCTAATTCTCATTGAGGCTCTCATTGTGCAAGTCTGTGGGTCACCAGAAGAGAAAGAGGAAGTGATCACTGAGCTTGAAGCGTGGTGCAAATGCTGGGTGATGAACAGTCATGTGTCATCACTATTTCCCATCTCAGATATTTGCAGTTAAATGGGCTGGAGCTCAGTACAGGCATTTCCAGGTATTATAGTGTGTTTAAAGACCATAGCATAAAAACTTCCTTGTAATTTGGTAAATACAAGTAAGGAACTACATTAATTATTGTCAACATTTGACAAGTAGGGGGACATATTTCTTGAAAAACACATACATATGCAAATATACTTATGAATACAACATTCTTACACCCAAATATATACAAATTATTTATTCTGATTTGACACCTCCATCATCATTTGTTGTCCTTTATGAAGATTTGTACAGCAGTTCAATATTTTTTCCATATACTTTTATTATAATTAATAGAAGGGTGCATTACTTCACAAACATTGATACCCTTTCTCATGTCTTGGTCTCCATTCCCCCAGCCATCCCTCCTCTCATCTTGTTTTTTCCCCCTTCCCTATCTGATTTCAAATAACCAAATACACATACATACAATGTATCAGATAACAATGTGAAATACTGTAACAATATGAGATAGCCAAGGAAGAGCAAAAGAGATGAAAGATAACATAGTACAGTAAGGATAACAATCACTCATTATATGGCTTTTGTTTCTATATGTTGGAGGTCCTTTCATGTAGCCTCATACTATATGGACTTATATATTGTGGTTTTGTTCTATTTTAAATCTATGCTAGGACAGAGAGCCCAAGGTTTCTACTGATTGTGACAAATGAGGGAAACCATTGAGCCTATGTATCTTTGAGTCTTGCTTACTTCACTTAATATGATATTCTATGTCTTTCCATTTCCTAACAAATGGGTCAATGTTGTCCTTCCGACAGCAGCATAGAATTCCATTGTGTATAAATACCACATCTTGTTGATCCACTCATCAACTGAGGGGCATCTGGGTTGGTTCCATATCTTTGCTATGGTAAATAGTGCTGCAATGAACATCGTTGTGCTAGTGGATTTAGTATGCCCTTGTTTCTGAATGATTGGGTAAATGCCAAATAGTGGAATTGCTTGGTCATAGGAGAGCTCTGTGTTTAGTCTTTTGAAGAACGAACATACTGCTTTCCATAGTGGTTGAATGAGTTTGCATTCCCACCAACAGTGTAATAGTGATCCTTCCTGGTGACATCCCCCCAGCATATATTGTTATTAGATTTCTTGCTCCTGGCCATTCTAACTGGAGTGAGGTGGAATCTTAGAGTTGTTTTGATTTGCAATATTTTATAGTTAAAATGTTTAATGTCTTCTGGTTTTCTTTCTTTTTTCATATTTTTTACTGTAATTAATAGAAGGGTTACATTATATTCAGCAGATAGAAGATGCATTAATTCACATACATTGATACCCTTTCTCAAGTCTTGGTCCCCATTTCCCTCCCCCACACACCACCCTTCATCTTGTTTCCCCCCCTCCTATCCTACCATTGTATGGTTAGTGAAGATCTTCTCCCATTCTGTAGGCTTCCTAATTAATTTACTAGCTATGTCCTTTGCCATACAAAAGCTCTGTAGTTTAATGCAGTCTCACTTATCCAGACATTCTCTGATTTTTTGTGTATCTTGATCTTTATTAAGAATGTTTCGACCGGTGCCAAAGAGATCTAGTGTATCTACTATTCCTTCTTGTAAGTTTGCAGTGTATAGCAGTTCAACATTTTTTCATACATTTTTATTGTAATTAATAGAATGGTTACATTATATTTGCCAGAGTTATTTTATTCTTCCCAACATCTCCTCCCTTAACCTTAAAAATAAGTGAGGGCGAGGATTTAGGCAATATCTTAATTATGGTAGGCATTAATCTGAGAGGGGGGACAGAGGCCCTGATCCCTAGAAGGGAGGCCATTTTGAGCAAGAAGCAAGACACACTGGCTGGTGTGTCTGTCTTTTTGCTGAGGCCAAGCATCTTTTTGCGGGGGCAGGGTTTTATAGGATGCCAACCTCCATGCTATCGGGCATGTCCTGCAGGAGACCCTGAGGCTTATGGCTGTTTTATTTTTAGGCCGTCTCCTTGCAGTCTTAGCTGCACCTCATGCAGATGCCTAGACCTGTAAACTGCAGGTGCTTGTCCCTCAGGTGGGGATTACGGTTCGTCTGGGGGCCCATAGTCCTCATGCCCTTCCTCAGCCAAATCAGCTAGATGTAGAGGCTGATAATGTACCTGAATAGGCCTTGCTGCCAGGGTATCAATCTGTTATTATACAAAAGCTATAATTCTATTAAAAATACATGGTCCAATGGTAGCAATTAACCATATGCAAATAGGGGTGCTAGCAAGGGTAAAAAGATAAGGCAAGATTCCATTGAGTTAGCTGAACAGCTTTAACCTGATCCTGATCTCTAAGAAACTGAAGGAGCTCATTGATCACACAGGGTCTGAATGTACAAAAACCACTGTAACCAAGGGGCCCACCCACAAAGGGAAGAAGGTAGGGGAGCCATCCATTTAGTCCAGTCCATATATTGTTTGCATCAAGTTTATTTTGGAGGCATTTGAGAACCTCCTGTAGCCTTTTAAGCAGATCAAGGCCTCGACAATTTTGGAGGCCTACTGCAGCCAGGGAATCAAGTTGAGATTGTAGGTAGTGTCTTTGTGGGAGGCGTGGATAATGATGCTCAGGATGAGGAGAAGGAAGGTGACTGAAGAATCCAACCACAGCTAAGCAGATCCTCCGGTATGGTCTCCTCATTCCTGTGAGTGAGAGGGAGAAAGCATACCTCAAGAAAGGGTGCACTTGGGTAATTATTATTTTTTTTCCTGACAATATTTTAAATATCTAGCCAGTACCCAAATTGGGTTTGGTTCTCCCACCGGGAAGACACATCCAAATCCTCTCCCCACACTAATGAGAGGATCAGGGCCTTTCCAGTAAGAGGATCTCTTCAATGGACTTCAACCTTTAAATAAGGCATCTGATTAGATCAATGTCTCTGAAAGGCTGTCAGAGGCTGATCCTTGGAAAAATTTAAAATAATGTAAGCATAGCTGTCCTCAATTGATCCTGGGGGTTGCCTCCCCATTTTTGTTTTTATTAAAACAAGGCCCATTATCCATTTTAACCTTTAGGGGTTAACTCAAGATAACAAAACATTGTAATGAATGGCTTTCAGTGTGTCAGGCTCTTTCACTGGAATGTGCAGTAGCCCAACAAGCATGTGAATGAGTATCTATAGACATAATTTCCCAAAGAGTGCTTAATGGGTTACATCAGTCTGTCAGATAACACTAGGTTTAAGGCCCCAGGGATTGTAGAGGTGGGACTTGTAAAAATGACATGCACGATTTACATGTCCTCATGATCTTTTTTAAGTCTTTTACAGGGACCAGGGGGAAACTTTGATACATCCCTCTCCAATTTAAGTGAGTCAGTTCACATGGCAGGGATCTGACTTGAATTATTAGGGGACAAGTTCAAGAAATACTAATCATATCACCCACTTTACCATCAGATTTCCAGTGTCAGTCTGCAAGGAAGAAGGTCAAAGATGGTCCGCTCAGTCCATCTGACCAGTCTTTGTGCCAGCTTATCTTATTACCTGAACAGTTTTAAGAGACAGGCAGGCAAAGCTTCTGACACTGATAAACAAATTTACATTTAAATTTTGATACTTATCTTCAAACTTTAACTCAAGGAAATAAATTGCAAATTCCCTAATTCCTCTGGACTAAACAGGATACAATGTTTAGTTGGTAAACAGCTTTATGCATTACAATACCAGGTTTTCTTTTTAAATGCAGATATTAGAATCTTTAGAAAACTCCTATTAACCAGTTTCTTGTGTTTCAATTATGAATTTATTCATTGTTTTGGATGCTGACAATTTAACCTTGAACATGTTTACTCACACCCATTCACACATGCATTCATACTCCAAGATCTTAAAGCCCGCAAAATTAATATCAGCCGTGCATTTTAAAAGGATTCACATACACACACTCAAACAAACCACAAGGATCCATATTTAGGATGGTTATCAATTTTACCATAATACTTTTTTTTATTGTAATTAGTAAAAGGGTTACATGATATTTGCCAGATAGAAGGTGCATTAATTCACATACATTGATACTTTCACATGTCTTGGTACCCATTACCCCCCCACATCCCCCACCTGTCTTGGTTTTCCCCCTTCCCTATCAAATTTCAAATAACCAAATACAAATAAATTCAATATATCAGATAACAAAGTGAGATACTATAACAATATGAGATACCCAAGGGACAGCAAAGGAGATGAGAGACAACATAGTACATTAAGAACAACAATCATTTTTTATATGGCTTTTGTTTCAATATCCTGGAGGTCCTTTCAATTAGCTTCATACTATATGGCCTTATGTATCAAGATTTTGCTCTATTGCAGATCTCTGCTAGTAGAGCCCAAGGTTTCTACTGGTTATGACGAATGAGGGAAACCATTGAGCCTAAGTTCCTTTGAGTCTGGCTTATTCACTTGATATGATTTTTTCTAAGTCTTTCCATTTCCTAACAAATGGGTCCACCATGAGGCCACTGGTTGGGCTACGAGCTAGTAGTGCAGCAACACATATATTTTATTCTAATACTTTCCAAACTTTGTACTCAAATACGTTACCTACTTAGGTCAATTATCCTTATGCTATACCTTTTCTTCATTACTACAATATTCTTACACTCCTACGTTAATCCTCTTGTACCTCCCCTGACCTCTCTCATTCTATTTTTCTATCTCTGGACCTATGTTCATCTTTCAACCCTTATACTGCATGGATCTACACTTAATGGCTGTTGAGCAATGCTGTATATCTAGGTGTTTAATTATTCTCTAGGCTCAGAGGGACTTAAAGACAATAGAGATTGGATTGAGAGGCTTATTGTTTTGGGTATAAATCGCTTATCAGTGGATGTATTAGACTGGTCTGTAACTGCACAAAAAGAAAGAGTGATAACAATCAAAACTTGTGAGCATCTAGTATCTGCCAGCTACAGAGGTCTAGGTTGGTTATATATGTAAAACTATAATCGTGTTTAGTATTAATCTTGCTCCCATTTTCAAATGGGCAGAACAAGAAACTCAAGAAAAATGTCAAATCAAGGAAAAACATCCCCCACCCAATGTAAACAGACAATGGAACAGTCAGTGGCAAACCTAGAGGAGAGTCTTCCAAGTGCTATACAAATGCAATTGATAAACATCATTAATGAAAAATGTGAAAATATAAAGAAAGAGATAAGGGAGGAAGACATAGCTGAACAAGAGGAAACCATAAACAAGGTGATAAGTGAAAAAGAAGAAGCCATAAAGGAGGCCATAATAAAGGTTTTTCAAAGAAAGATGGATGAATTCATAGAATCCACAAATAAAAAGGTGACCGAACTCCAGCAAATGTTCAAAGAAAATAAAGCTACTGAGCTAACCACTCAAATGGAAATCAAGGAGGTAAAGAAATCCATACATGATCTATCATAATACTTTTTGCAGATGAAAGTTGTATGGGAGTCTTAAACCCAGGAGAACTAAGACTGAAGTCTGTGCCCTGCCACCAACTGTATATAGACTGTCACTACTAAGCCTGCAGCTGCTTGGCCTGGCCTAGGCTCACCTCCACTGCAGCCAAGTGGGAGGGGCCATACCAGGCCCTAGACCTACCCCAGGTGGTAGTCAGTTTGTTTTTCTTCTGGAAATGAGATTCAAAAAAAAACTTATTTCAATTAACATGTTAACAACACACCAGAAAAGTAACTTGGATTTGATGCTCCATATTAAATTCATTATTTTTATCTAAATGCCACAGGAAATATAAAGGTATCATGAGTTTTTAGGGACCAGTTATGAGAACGTATAAAGGCAAATATAATGTTTCTGTGCTCTAGTTTTGGAAGGTTTGGATATTATTTTTTTTCTGTTGCTTGATCTCAGGGTATTATTCAGAGCTAAGATGGTAAAAGCATCCTTGGCTTCTGGCTGTGTTCCAATAAATCTGCAAAATATGAATATATGTAAATAGATAAAATTTAGGTAAGACCCTCCTGGGACAAGGTAGCAGGTACAGTTTCCTAGTGACCCATATTACATCATTGTTAACCAGAGTAATCAGAAGAGTTTCCCATATACCAAACAAATGTAGCAAATACGAGTTATAAATTCTAATTTAGTAATTTACTATATTTTTATACATAGAACTCTGTTTGGAAGGGAGGAGTTTTACTGGGAAGGAGGTGACAGTATAATGAAAGCAACGAGAGATCACAATGCATTGTATTTATAAACAGAGTTGTTTAATCATAATCCTTTTGGCCAAATACTTATGTATAATAAATAGAATAAACAAGAAATGAGAATGAGGTTCTTACATGTCCATACCTCCCATCTGTCTACATGTTTCTTTGCATGTTGTGGACTGATTGGATTGAGTCTCCTCCAGCTTGTAAGCTCATAGCAGATGAGAAGAGATCCCAGTAAATTTGGAGCATTCACAGCAAACCAGAGAGGAGAGGAATGGTGGGAATTGTACCTCCTGAAGAGATGAGAGGAGCTCACAGCTGAGGACCCAGTGAAACCATGGCCAAATCTCAGAATATATGGAAGAAGGCTTTGTCCAAGACCATGTTCACAAATGCCTTTTCCTATAATCAACTTGTCACCATAGCGAGAGATTCAATAAGTCTAAAACAATGGAAAATGAAGTATTATCACAAAATAGATAAGGCACACTTCTCAAACAGAAATACTGCTTCACACAAGGGATGAAACACAAATAAACATGGCTGCAATATTATCTTCTTTTCTTCTCAGAATATGTCCAGAATTCAGAACCATCATGAACATCCCTGAGAGGATGTGATAAACATAATTTCCAAGCTACCTCTGATTGTCTGAAGGTTGACCACTCCCTCAACAGGTTGAGAAGGGATCCCTGTAAGGTTCAGGAGGTTGTTTTTAGAAGGAGCTGAATATCACAAATACAGAGAAGCTTTTTGCTCCTCAATTGGCACATTAAGAGCACTTCTATTTAAACCACTTCTCTCTCTCTCTCCCTGTCTCTCTCTCTCCCTCTCCCTGTCTCTCTCTCTCTCTCTCTCTCTCTCTCTCTCTCTCTCTCTCTCTCTCTCACACACACACACACACACACACACACACACACACACAAACACACAGCACCCTCTGTAATTCCATTTCTATAAATAGTAACTGACATAAGCTGTGAAGAGTTTTAACCTTACAGCTTTGCATGCAGAAAGTCCTAGATGCAATACCCTCATCTATCTATACTCCGGTGTGGACTGACCTGTCTGTGTCACAGCATGGTTGCTACTAAACAGAGAACCAGATGCAAGTTGAGGTGGCTAAGCAAGTGGTTTTCTTCACTTTGCAATAAGTGACTACGATGAGAACTGCCCCACTCCATAAGAGCAGCTTTAATCCTCCCATGTGCAATGGGCAGAAACTCCAATAACCTAATCTCTTTTCACAAGTCTCCTCAGCCCATGGGCATTGTGGCCCATTGGGGACCAGAACCAACCTCCTCCATGCACTCTTTCTTCCTGGGTGAAGTAGAGACTGAAATCTCTGAGACAAATTAGCAGAGGCTGATTAAAATAGATTGGAACTAGAGACATTTTATATTATATTTAATTGAAGACAATCAAAATTACATATATGCATAGATCATTACTTTAAGTAGGTCCTTACAGTTCCAGACTTTTCTCAGTGCGGTCCCTCTTCTCTGTGCTGCAGGCATCAAGGATTTTTATTGGTTTTCATTAAATCCAGAGCATGTCTGTTGTCACCTTCCTCAGAAGAGCAGGCCTCACTCTCCTTTGGCTCTTCAAACTCTGCTGCCCCCACCTGGATATATGCATACTGCTCCCTAGGGAGGACCTTCCTCTCCAAGTCTGAATACAGGCTCAGCTCTGATCTTGCCTTGACCAGTGAAGACTCCTCATTTCACTCCTAGAAAAGAAGTCCTTCTCTCAGCTCCTGTGGCTGTTAATGCTCTGGATCCTTGGTAAGGACAAAGGGAGATGAGGAGTGAGAGTGGGTGGAAGGGTGAGCTCTCAGGGCTCGGCTATGCACTCTGCATATATTAGACGTGCATGTCTTCTTATTCATGTTTGTTGTAACAAGTAAGATTTAGGTCTGGGAGAATGAAGAACATTCCAGAAGGAGCTAGAATATCTGCTTCATTGAAGCACCCTCCTCAGTGAAGTAATGTAGATTATTCCTAGAGACCCATTTATACTTAAAATTTTTAATGTCACATTATATTATAAATCTAAATAAGAAATATTGATAATTGGTAATACATACACAAATAGAAACAAAAAGAGCATGTTTCCCTATGTTGAATATAAACTTGCACTTCTGTCTTACACTAATTTCAGGATGCAGTGGAGATGTTATGCTGCCCCAGTCTCCACGTTCCCTGCCTGTCACCCTGGAAGAGTCAGCCTCCCTCTCCTGCAGGTCTAGTCAGAGCTTCTTCTATAACAATGATGAAACATGTTTGGATTGGTACCTGCAAGGCCCATCCAGACTCCTTGTATTCTGATCTATGAGGTTTCTAACCAAGCAACTTGGGTCCCAGACAGATTCAGAAGCCGTGGGTCAGGCACAGATTTCACACTGACAATTAGCAGCATGGAGGCGGAGGATGTTGGGATTTATTATTGCCTTCAAACTTTACATTTTCCTCCCATAGTGATACAGCCCTGACCAAAAACCTCCCTGCTGTCAGGTGAGCTGCCCTCATGGGATGTTGCTCTGGGTTGTTGGAGAGCAAATTATGTGAGTCTGGGTAGGAGGAAATTGTGGTTAGTGTGAAAGGGACTGAGTGGCTATGAAGAATATGTGTCAAAGATCACATACCATCTGACAAGACCAAGAGAAAGTCATGTATGTACAAAGACCAGGAGACTTGAGATAAACAGTGAGGTTTATCACTGTTTATCACTGAGTAATGAAAACATTACTTGTCTCCTCAGTAGTATTATAGTCAACCAGGAAAATAAGAATCAAATATCTTCTACAGTATTTTTCCCTTATAATACTTGCATCAAGCACATGGTCCTGGCCCACATCTACAGCATATGCAATGCTTTCTCTTCAAAAACTGGAAGCCAATGGAGCATTTTCTTAGGTCTGTTCTATGTGTTCCCCAAACCCTGCCTGTCCATCAAGACCTTAGCAGAGTCTAGTCACTGTCTCCTGACTAGAACAACCTGGGGCAGATGCAGTGCTGGCCTCTGAACATTGGTCTCTAGCTTTCTGCATCCTGGGGCTCTGGCTCTACGTAAGACAGGTGAGTGTGGGGATGCCCTGTGATATTGCTCATAGGGAGTTTGAATTTGAGCCTTTTGAATGGCACAGCATTCACCTTCTTACCCTGAGTAGGCTTTCTTTCCAAAACCATGGGATATAAGAATCAATAATACTTAAGTGTGTTTTGATTACACGTCTAGATTCTACTTTCAGGGTTTCGGATCCCAGGCTCTGTTGTCTCTTTTGGTATCTCTAAATTATAGATCACTATCACTTGATGGGGAGAAACTGACTCTTTGGGAGATACAGCAGGTTTCTCACAGGCCATGTCCACCTGTCCTCAGGACCTCCTCCAGCTGGGTGAAGTGTTTTAGGACAGACACTTGAGCCCCCTGTATCAGCATAGTTGTTTAAGGGATAAGGCTTAAGTTCCATGAGCCTCCATTGTGCTGTATCACTCAGTAAAGATCACAAGTGTCACGAAACCAAAGAGAATTAAAACTAAATAATTAGTCCTTCTGAGATTGTAATTTCATTCCTAGTGGTATTGAGGGAAGAACTGAGAAGATTGGTGTCCTGGTCATTGGAGTTGAGTTCCTATCCTGTTTTAAGGAAACATCTGCAGGAGCCTGACTGTGAGTCATGGGAAAGGACTCTTTTGAATCAGGTGGTAAATGGAAGGTGACAGGAAAAGTTTTTCCTTCTCTCTCACCTTTGCTAAGTGGCCCTTGTTTCACCTCTCCACCCCAGCTTACCTAGCTCTCAAACAGGAAAATTCTGTGAGAATAAATATGGATCTCATCCTATGTAGGTTATGACATTTGCAAGCTTGATAGAAATAGTTAATGCTCATTTATGCAAAGACCTATGTTTATTTCTAACGTTGAAAGCTTGTAGCATTCTGCTTTGTTCTTTTTTATTGGAGATAATGCATAGAGGGGTTACAGTTACATTCCTCAGGTAGTAAGTGCATTACTTCTTGAACATTGTTACCCAGTCCCATGTTTTTCTCCCACTTTGGGTTTGGTGTGTGGACTTGGGTCACTCTGACCACCTGCAGTCCTCTGCTTTCTTAGAGGCATATCAACTTCCTCCTGTCACCACTAGGTGGGGAACTCTCACAGCAGCTGATGCTCCTTCAGGAGGCAGGGGGAGTCTGGGAACTTCTCATGAGAAGTGGAGGTGAGTTGTCAGAGATCAATTAGCTCTGAAATCATATCACCTTCTCCTGCCCACATCCTTCTCTCTCCCATGCAGGGGTATCTCAAATGATTCTCCAATGCTTTTCTGAATGAGACCATCACTCCTCTCTTGCCCTCCTCTGACACTGTCTTAACAGGCCAAATCTTTATTACTTCATCCAGGGCTAGTGTTGAGTTTCAGTCCCCTCAGTTATGTATCCTGAAGTCTGGATGACTAATTTTCCTACTGCACTCTAGTACTCTACCTTGGTTAATGGTGAAGAACTTTCCAGAAAGTGCCATGTGGGTAGTCAGAATTACATGTAGATCATGTGCAGGCCTTGGGAAACAGATTCCCAGCTGTGAAAGCTGAGCAGACAAACCCACATTGCTAATAGTGAAGGGAACTTCAAGTGGCCTTTGTGTTTCTTTGTGACCACATAGAACTTAACAAGGTGAATGCCTTGAGAGGTGGGAACCCCAGGAGAAAAGCTGTCTGTCATAAATTCTTTTACTTTCCTTCCTTCTACAGTGAATTCATGACCCCAAATCTCTCTGCACAATGTGACTTGATATCTTGAGGCAACCAGAGGACCTGTCTCCCTGTGTCTGAGATCCATTTAGGTCACTTTTCATCCTCAGCAATGGCAAGCAGATGCCTCCAGCAGCAAGATTGAGGGGAGTGAGTCTTGGGCTTCTTGCTTGGGCTTCTTGACTGGGGAGGAGACCAGAAGATTGCTCAGTCACTGCTGATTTCATTGCACAGGTCAATTTACCAACAAGTAAAGTCATCCACTACAGTTAAAGGAAAACATTATCTAGGTATATTCAGATATTGTGAATAATGTGGTATATGTAGTTACATCAAAGTAAGTTACACCCAATAATACATAAGAGATGTATACTCAATGTGTTCATATGTAGAATGGACTGTGGCTGAGACATGCTCTTGGGTGTAGCACATTCTGACCTTCTCCCAGTCAGGTTCCATTCTGGTTTTCACCTCTTAGTAGCAGAGAGACCAGACAAGAGCACATGGAGCTTCTTGGACCTCAGACTCTTTCCTTGCCCTAGCCATGGCCTCTTGTCTTAATTCATGTTTCTACCAAAGCCTTACAACCAAATCAAATAGATGCTGGTAGGTTGAACATGGCATCTTTGATAACTTTAGAGGGTAATTGAGTATTTTGTACTATGGGCTCCTTCCTTTTATAGAGGCTCAGGATTCTTTATATCAACCATGAAAATTAACACAAGGAGTTGTTTGTAAAATTATCCTATCTATCATAATTCAGAAAAGTGAAGAGGAAGAGTCTGGCTTGCGGCTTGTCTTCTTCTCTAGGAGGGGCGGGCATTATCATATGTTTCTGTACATTCTTTCAGAAGGATTGAGACTATAAGAGAAAGAGATCAGGTGCTCTGTCCTTGATTTCTTATTCTCACTGTTTCAATGTGCAGAGAAATCTAAACACCTCAAGGGTTCTACTCTTTTCCTGACTTCATTCCTCTTCATATCTTAAGTGTGAGACAATCACTTATTTTCCTTATTTCTTCTCTTTTTGAATGTCCATTTTCCCAGAATTGTGATTTTTGAAACACAAGAAAATTATATCGTCTTTAAAAAGCTAAACTTCCTTTTTTTTATATTTTGTTGTTTTCACTGAGCAATAACTCAGTAACACCAACATTGAAAAACTATAGATTCAGCAGTTTTCAGAGGCATCCTTGTCATTGAATTTGAAATGGATATTACACTGTTAAAACTTCTCTCTCTAAATATTGGAATACATGGTGCCATGAATTATCATTATGTGGAGTCCATTTAAAGGAACATATGCAACATTTTATAATATCTCCTCAAATTTTTCTTTTTGCCAGTCTTGGGGCTTGAACTCAGGGCCTTAGCACTGTCCTTGGGCTTTTTCCTCAAGGCTAGCTCTCTTCCACTTGAGCCACAGCACCATTTCTGGCTTTTTCTATGTATGTGGTACTGAGGAATTGAATCTGTGTCATTGTACATGCTAGGCAAGCACTCTACCACTATGTCAAACTCCTGGCCCCCTTAAAATTCTTTTTATTGCACGTTTTTAAGATTTTATTAACATTGATTTTTTTACATCATATTTCTATTTATTTATTTATTTATTTTTTATTGTAATTAGTAAAAGGGTTACATGATATTTGCCAGATAGAAGGTGCATTAATTCACATACATTGATACCCTTTCACATGTCTTGGTACCCGTTTCCCTCCCCCCCCCGACACCCCACACCCGTCTTGGTTTTCCCCCCTTCCCTATCAAATTTCAAATATCCAAATACAAATAAATTCAATATATCAGATAACAAAGTGAGATACTATACCAATATGAGATAACCAAGGGACAGCAAAGGAGATGAGAGACAACATAGTACATTAAGGACAACAATCATTCATTATATGGCTTTTGTTTCACTATCCTGGAGGTCCTTTCAATTAGCTTCACATTATATGTCCTTATGTATCAAGATAATCAGTAGAAACCTTGGGCTCTACTAGCAGAGATTTGCAATAGAGCAAAATCTTTACATCATATTTCAAATGACATGTTTTGGAATCGCATCAAATTTCGAAGTTTGGTAATGGAAAAGCACAGAGCTTCCAAGCTAAATAGAAAACCTAAAATGGGAGAAGATTTTTATCAGCTGTATATAAGACAAAAGTCTCATATATAAAATATCCTTAGAACACAAAAATTTAAACCCCCAAAATTAACTCTCAAAGGATTAACCATCCAATTAACAAATGGACTATCGACTTAGAGATTTCTCATTAGACAAAGAGATGTCTGACATATCTAGCCACAGAGAATATGCAAATCAAACAATATTGAGATTCTGCCTCACCAAGTTAGAATGGCCAATATCCAGAAAACTTAGCATAGCACATACTGATGGATATATGGCCAAAGGAAACTCTCCTTGGGAGTAGAAGCTTATTCAACCATTCTGGAAGGCAATATGGAGATTTTTCACATACAAAACATAGGGATGCCCTATAGTCCACCCAATACACTTCAGGGCATTTATCCAATAAGGTACAAACAAGGCCACTCTAAAGCTACCAGCACAGCCATGTTCATTACAACATTATTTACCATAATCCAGGTATGGAACCAAACCAAATGCTCATCACTGGATTGATAGATTTTAAAAATAGTGGTATTTATACTCATTCATCAGAAAGAATGATTGTATCACTTGTGAGGTAAGACTTGGAAAACATATTAAGCAAAGTAAGCTGGACCTAGAGAAACATACACTGCGTGCTTTCCCCAATGGGTGTAGCTATCATGGGCCCAAAACTCTATAAGTAAACATACTGGTGAGCCAGAGGTTACAATGACCTAATTGAAAAGTAATAGAGTCTATGGAGAGCATAAATAGTATAATTTCTTTGAAAGTTTAAGTCAAGTCAGAACCAAGTAAGTACTATGCAAAGGGTATTCATAAGAAGCAAGAGTGAGAACAAGAGGGGAGCAGTAGAGGAATGTGGGGGAGGGGGTGAAAATGTAGGCAAGAGTTTATTGTATGTACCATGAAATTGAGAAGTATAAGTGAAAGGGTCGATGGAAGAGGGTGAAGATGTCAAGATGGTGACACAGATTAGTAGTCATTGAACACACATACTGCTTCATTAAATGGCAAAAAATCAATAACTAACCTAAAATTCAGATAAGTAAGTGAAGATGTTTGTTGGGAGGGGTGGATGGGAATGTGGAAATGGGTGGTATTGATCAAGAGGTACTGTATTCAAAACCTGCTACAGCTTCTTAAAGATAATAAAATATTCAAAACATAAAATGCCATCAGGTTGAGAAACACATAAAAACATATTAGTGTAAAAACATATAGTGTAGACTGGGCATTTGGCTTAGCAGTAGAGTGCTTGCCTAGCATGCACAAAGACCGGGGTTTGATTCCTCTGGACCGTGCACATACCAAAAAGCCAGAAGTGGTGCTCTGGCTCATGTGGTAGAACTCTAGCCTGGAAAAAGTCTAAGGATAGTGCTCAGGCCCTGAGCACAAACATACAAATAAACAAACAAACATATTGTATAAAGCACACAGTGTACACATAGAGTGCAACAACACTTAAAACATATCACTTCTGGGTGGACTGAAGTGATAAATAGTGCCTCCAACTTTGTATATAAAGTTTCTTTGCTCTTGAAAATTACATATGTTTGCCTATAAACTTAAAATTTAAGTGATACTCTATTATATTGAACATTGCATTTTGGCTATAAATGCTTTAAAATAATTTTGTTGTGATTTCTAAGGTGTTGCACAGAGTGCTACTGGTTTTTAGTCAGTGAATGACAACTTCTCTGATTCTGGACAATGTTACTCCTTCCTTTACTTTTCCCCACTTTTTCCCTCCTATTCTTATCCACAAGTTAAATATACTGTATACATATAGTGTATACATATAGTGTATTCTAATAGTATGTTTGCATTAGTCAACCATCCCTATTCCTTCCTTTCTGCACCCCAATTTTGAATCTCCTATATTCCATGTATTTTAGAGACATATTCATTTATGTATATATATTGTAGACCTTCAGTGTTCTGTTGGTTAACAATGGAATTTATCCCTTTATTATTTCCTAGTGGATACCATATTCATTTAGTTAGAAAAGAAATACAGTCTTCATTTTTAGGTTTCTGGGGGCCATTATCCTATTCCTCAGACTTAGAGCAATATAAAAATGTGGCATTCACAGGACGTAGATTTCTGCCCTCATTTATGGACAAAATGCCCATCTATAATTTAAAATTATCATGTCCAATGACATAAGTCAAGCACCCAAAGTCAGATATTGCATGGTCTCACTTATTTGTGGAACCTAAACCTAAAATGAAGATGATAATGATGATGATGATATGATATTTAAATAACACCAAATAATAATAATAGAACATGAATGTAAAAAAGGAGACATCTGATAGGAGAGAGGTAAGAGGAAAAGGAAGAAAACAATATTAAATTTGAAGATTACCTATGTGTAAAATATTTATGTTTATGCAAATAATGAAGTTCAGTAAATAGTGCATGAAAAAAATTTAGGAGGATAGAGATAAACAGGAGTTAGTGAATTTTTTTGAAGCACACTGCATTCAGGCAAGGAATTATCATCAAGAAATCACGTTCACTACCATTTGAATGTAACTGTAACCCCTCTATACCAACGTGAAAACTCCATACTATGGCCCATTGTGGGCCACTGGTTGGGCTGAGAGCTAGCAGTGCAGTGTCACACAGCCTCTGAGAATGGGGCAACACACATGTAAAAGCAGCAAGCTCTAACCCAGTCAGCAGCAGACTTGATTTGTCTGAGAACCACACATATACACAGATTCCCAGAACCACCAGCCCAAAACCAAGTTAAACCACAACCTACTGACCACAGAGCTAACCTACAACAACAGTTTCAAATCCAATGAGGTGGAAATCGCAGGGGAAAATCACAAAATATACAAATAATCAAAGTCCCACACCAAGCCCAGTATCTACAGGGAACTCAAGAAAATAATGCATCCTCAAACCCAACAAACCAATCACTAAATGGGCAAGGGAACTAAAGAGAGACTTATCAAAGAAGAGGTTACAATGGCAGAAAAGCATGTGAGAAAATGCTCATCATCCATGGTCATAAAGGAAATGCAAATAAAAACAATCCTAAGTTACCACCTTACCCTAATAAGAATGGCCAAGATTTTGAACTCAGACAATGACAGATGCTGGCAGGGTTGTGGAGGAAAAGAGACCCTACTGCACTGCTGGTGCGATTGTAAGCAAGTTCAGCCACTCTGGAAAGGAGTGTGGAGGTTTCTTAAAGAACCGAAAATAGACCTTCCCTACGATCCCATCATACCACTCCTAGATATCTATCCTGAACATCATACCCCAAGATATGATAAGGACAACTGCTCAACTATATTCATCTCTGCACTAGTCACACTAGCCAGGCAATGGAAACAATCCAGATGCCCTACTGCAGATAAATGGAATCAGAAACTGTGATATATATATATATATATATATGTCTAATGGAATTCTACATAGTCAACAGACAATATATAAAATAATGGCATTGGAAGGGAAGTGGATGAATCTACAGCGAATCTTGTTGATTGAGACAAGTCAAGACCTAAGGAACAAAAGGCGCATGGTATCCTTAATGTGGCTATTAAACCCAAAGAGTACAAGAGCATGGATTCATTATTCACGTACCCAATGCTATGGACATGGTACTGGAAATATAAACACAACTACTTAGACACAAAAACTTATGACTCTATAGACATAATATTTTAATACATAGATTTATATGTATCTATGGTGTCATAGATACAAACCCTTAGCCTAATTTGAATTATGTTTTAAAATCTAAGTGCCAGTGATTGTAAATAGAGATTCCCTTCTTGAATGCTTGTCTGTTAAATATTTCATTTGAAATATGATGTAAAAATCAATATTAATAAATTCTTCATTAAAAAGTTAACAAAAAAAGAAATCACACTCACTACCATATGAATGTAATTGTAACCTCTCTATACATCACTCAGACAATAAAATAAAAATAGTTGAGTTAACCAAAAATAAATCAGATTGTAGAATTCATTGATAGAGTGCTTGCCTAGTATGCACTAGCAGTGGGTTGAATTCCTCGGCACCACCTACACAGAAAAAGCCAGAAATATTGCTGTGGCTCAAGGAGGAGAGCAATAAATGGCATATAGAGAGAGGCTCAGGGAAAATTCCCAGGCCCTGAGTTCAAGCTACACGACTGGCAGAAAAAGAAAAATAAAAAAGAAATCATCTTGTGTTATTAACATATGACAATAAAATAATGAAAAAACAATATAAATAAAATGACATTTAAAATACTGGAACTCACTGGTAAAATTGAGATAATAATCATTTACCTTAAAACTGAAACTCCAAGTGGAAATCCTGCTAGGTGCTATGTCACAAAGTTGTCACTAGATGGCAAGCAAACAACACAAAGAGAAAAAACTGAAACCAGACTTTAACCCTGGGAAAGAAGGAATGATCCTCCCCACATGTCAACAGGAGCTCCAAGCTGGGAAACTGTCAGAGTCTCATGGCACCTGTGCATGCTCGATCTATGTGTATAGAGGAGGCCATGTCTCCTCATATGCTATTTCCTAGCTGTTTCGTATTTTTCTTTTTCTTTCTTTATTTTTTCATATATTTTATTGTAATTAATAGAAAGGTTACATGATATTTGCCAGATACATAATATTTGCCACATACATTGATACCCTTCCGCCTGTCTTGGTCCCCATTTCCCTGCCCCTACCCCCACCCCTCATCTTGTTTTCCCCCATTTCCCTATCCAATTTCAAATAACCAAATACAAATATATCCAATATATCAGGTAACAAAGTGTGATACTGTATCAATATAAGATAACCAAGGGACAGCAAAAGAGATGAGAGATAACAAAGTACCTTAAGGACAACAATCATTCATTATATGGCTTATGAGCCATATTTTTCTTTTAAAGTGAACTCACAACTGACAAGGCTGACACTTCCCCCAGGCTTTTGTAGTGAAGTCATGAAGTACAGGAGAGAAAGGTAAGGGAAGAGGCGTGGAACCTGCAGACACACAGGGAACATGTCACACACCCTGTACAGTTGTCGGAGGTGAGAGGGGGCTGCAGTGTCAGTGCTGTCCCCAGCGTCCTCTGCAGTGAGCAGGTCACTGCTTGTCCTCAAGGACACAGTGTGGGTCCTGAGATTCATGATGATTAGGTTTATCATTATTAATAGATAATTTACATACAAACAATACACATGTAAGTTCCATATTCTTTCAATTATGACAGAAATATGTTCTAATAAGCACTAGCAATATCATACTTGAGCCTCTGTCCTAAAGACCCTGCTGACTCTCCTCACCACTCAGCCTCAGGAGCAGGAAGAGCAGCCCTGCAGCATCCTTCCCACACACTCAGCCCTGCTCTGCAGTCTGCCTCTCTCACACTCTCACTTTGGTCCCAGACCTCTTTCAGGTTCATGGCCCAGATAATAAGCACTTTACTTTCCTGAGTGTACTTGCTTCTTCCAGAAAGATCCATGGGAAAGTTTTCTGGTTTCCTCCTCCCCAGTGGTCCTCAGCTTCCTCTCAACCAAGAGTTCTGTCCCTCATGACTCAACAGTGTTAGCCTGCCCACAGCTCTGGTTTGAGATCAGGGTTCCAAACTCTTCCATGTATCCAGTGCCTGAAATCTGTGTGGACAGGAAATTCACAAGCCACGGGTCCACCTGTGCTGAAGCCAGCCTTATGGCATGGATCGAGAATTTAGGGTTTTATCCTCAGAGACTGGCTATGTTCAAGCCCACTTGAGAAAATGCTTTTGGGGTATCCCTTTGTTAGTCTATTAATTTGTTCTCCATAATTTATCAGGTGGCTTTCACACCTATGCAGTGTACAGCTTCCTTCTTATTTTATTTAGTACCAAATCTGTCCTTCCTGCAGTTCACGTGGTAGAGAGAGCAAATCTCTCCCAGTCAAAGGCAAGTAGCAATTATTGGCGGACCATGTGATAAGATCACAAGGGAAATTTGTGAATTGAGGGAAAAGGTCAAAGTTTGAAGTAGAATAATAAATCACCCTGAAAAAGAGGGAAGAATAGAATTGTTAACAGCTTCCTGGAGCAGTTATGTTAGCATGTACTGCAGATAGTATTAATATTGTAGAGGTGAAAGAAGATCTCTCCAAGTCTCAGATGCAGTAATACAGTGAATAGTGGTGAAAAGGCTCCTGGTAGGGCAATGATTCACACGTGGTCTATTGGCCTTTGAGGAGCAGTGTTATCTTCCTGCACCTGTAGCAGCGACATGGAGTTATAATGCTGATTTCCATGTGAGTTTTCTGTGTCTCCGTTCCCCAAAATGGGCTCCTGTTCTATGAAAGGGAGATGATTTCACATGATGACCTCCATGCCAAGGGACCAGGTCACTGCACTCCAGTTTCCCTGCCTCCTGTCAATTGTCTCCATTCCTCATACTGAAGATGTTTTTTATGTTGTGTGGCTTTGGTTCCTTGTCCTCTCCAGGAGCCCCGTTGCATTGTATCCCTTCTGTTTCTCTTTAGCAGTGACTCATGTGTTAAAGTACCAGTCTTAAGCTCAAAAGTTCAGCACAGCACCTAGGCCCTAAGTTCAAGCCCCAGGCCCAGGGCACAAAATACTTTTCACTTTCAACCTAAAAGATATGGATCTTGAAGAACTATGCAGGCTTAAGTAGCATCTTGATGATTAAATAATGCTGAGCCTATAGTTTGGAGAAACTTTCAGCTTCTGAGAGGGAAGAGATTTGCATGAGGTCAGAGCACAGCCCACTGCTCTTCTTCATAGGCTGCTCTCAACCCATGCAAGAGGAGAATCCAGATAGCACAGAACATCAACATGAATGTTCCTACTCACCTCCTGGGGCTCCTGCTTCTGTGTCTCCCAGGTAAGGAAGGACAATGCCGGGGTTCCAGTGATTAACAGAGGTGTGTGGGTTTTCATACAAGTACTTGGATAGTTCATTTACTTAGCTGGATAATAATTCTCTTTCTTCCAATGTTAGGTGCCAGATGTGACATCCAGTTGACCCAGTCACCATCCCTGTCTGCATCTGTTGGAGAGACAGTCGCCATCACTTGCAGGGCCAGTCACGGCATTAGCAATCGTTTACATTGGTACCAGCAGAGACCAGGGATAGCTCCAAAGCTCCTGATCCGTTATGCAACTACTTTGGAATCAGGCGTCCCATCCAGGTTCAGTGGCAGTGGATCTGGGACAGACTTCACTCTCACCATCAGCAACCTGCAGCCTGAAGATATGGCCACTTATTACTGTCAACAGAGTAATAATTGGCCTCCCACAGTGATACAAGTTATAACAAAAACCTCCCATGGAAGCAGAAGTGAGAGTCTGGGCTGCCCCAGCTTCTCCTCCTGCTGCCTCTACCTGCAGACAGACCTTCTCAGATGCATCTGGAAAGTATTGGGAGACAGGTCCTGGAGGCATTGCCACACCTTAACTCTCCATCCCTCTCCTTATCACAAGCAACACACCTGTAACAATGCCTCTTCTGACTTACAAAGAACACACATCTGTACTCAAGTGTGGTCCAGTTCATCTAAACATGTGCAGCCACTCAGTAAAGAAGCAATCTTCGTGTGCTTACCTAGCATACATGAAGACCTGTGACTGATTCCTCACTACCACATCCACAGAAAAAGCCAGAAGTGGTGCTGTGGCTCAGTGGTAGAGTACTAACCTTAAGAAAACACAAGGACAGTGCCCAGGCCCTGAGTTCAAGCCACAGGCCTGGCAAACAGCATATTTATAAACATTTTTTTATAGTCCAGGTATAATTTTGTTTGAAGTATATTTTGATGTTTGGGTATGTA
Organism: Megascapheus bottae; assembly: GCF_031878675.1. Lineage (NCBI taxonomy): Eukaryota > Metazoa > Chordata > Mammalia > Rodentia > Geomyidae > Megascapheus > Megascapheus bottae. The sequence goes on from NC_143515.1 coordinate 19,343,631, forward strand.
TGCACATTGTGCAACTATCAGATTGATGTCATTAAATAGTTAAGGTATCACATTAAAATTTTATCAATTTCCTGTAATCAGAGAATTTTTCTGGAAAGGAGAAAATGAAACATTTAACTTAGGTGTTAAGAGTACATCAAACACTCGAATCTGAGCTTGGATTGTGGCTTAGTGGTAGAGTGCTCTCCTTGCATGCCTAAAGCCTTGGGTTTCCTTCCTCACTACCACATGAACAAAAAATAAATAAGAGAAATAAAATAAAAAGAGAAATAAGTTAAAAGAAAATATTTTAATCTACTTATCAGAAAGCTAACTTGAAATCACTGCTCAGTATCAAATTCATCATTTTTTCCTCAGTGCGGTTGTCTCATTCATTGAAAATAGAATGAAATAATGATTTTTCAAGAAATATTTTTGAGGAATATTGAGGATAAAAATAATAAGGATTTTGCGTCCATGCTTTTAGTAATTTTGGCCATTAATTTTCTTTTTATATTGCTTGATCTCAGGGTGTTATTCAGAGCTCAAATATCCAAAGCAACCTTGTGTTCTGTGTAAGTTCAAATAAAACCACACATAGGAAAATATTAATATACGGCTAATACACTTATGGAATGATGTAGCAGGTATAGTTACATAGTGACGCATATTACATCACTATTTTAGAGTAATTAGAAACGTATCTTCTGTGATCCCAACTGAGGTACAGGGAGTCATCAATTCACATTTAGTATTTAAAATATATTTTTACATGAACTAAAATATATTTTATGGTTGGAAGAAAGAAATTGGACTGTGACAGATGGGGCAGAATAATGACAGCAATGAGAGATCACAATGCATTATATTTATAAACTGATATGTTTAATGATAACCCTTGTGTACAACTACTTACAAATAATAAAAGTAAAATTAAAAGTAAGAAATGTGCATGAAGTTCTCACTTGTCCACATGCTCATTTCTCTCTGCATATTTCTTTGTGTGTTGTGGACACACGGGATTGTGTCTCTGCCAGCTTCTAAGCTCATCACAGATGAGAAGAGATCACATTGGATTCAGAATATCCACAGGAAAGCAGAGAGGGAGAGGAACACTGGGAAATGTCTTCCTGAAGAGACTGTGATGAGAGGAGTTCACAGCTGATGACCCAGTGAGGTCATGGCCTAACTCTCAGAATATATCCAGAAAGGCATTGCCCAAGACCGTCGTCAGACATGCCCCTCTTATGTGTAACTTGTCACCATAGCAAGAGCTTCAGGAAGTACAAGCCAATGAAAAGTGAGATACTTTCATGAAAGCTGGCAGTGACACTTCTCAAACAGAACCAATTCTATTTTTTTATTGTTGGGGTCATGTATAGAGGGGTTACAGTTATATTTGCCAGAAAGTGAGTACATTACTTCTCGAACATTGCTACACCTTCTCATGGTTTTGTCACCCTTTCCCTCCCCTCACCTTTTCCCAATCATCCTGGTTTCTCACCTTCTTTTACCTATTCCAAAAAATAAATAAATGTATATACAATATACCGGGTAACAAAGTCAGATATAATGATCACATGAGATTAACCTTATGGGAGGCAAAGAGAAAAGAAATAACTTCACATATTGTATTCAGAACAGCAATTTGTGACACAAATGAAGCAAACACAACAAAACATGGATGCAATATTATTTTCTTTCCTAGTTCGAATGTGTCCAGAATTCAGAATCATCATCAGAATTGTTAAGAGCATGTTGCAAACACAAAATGACAGATCTACTGAACGTGAATCTGCACTTCAGCAAGAGAACAAGTGATTCCTCTAAGGATAAGGATGCTGTGATTAAAAGATGAACAGGTAGATGGATGCTTTTTACTTCTCATTTAGACCATTTAAAAGAATTTCTACTTACACTACATCATGTGCACACACACACACACACACACACACACGTGTCAGCCCTTTTCTATTACAAAATAACTGACTTAAGCTCTCAGTAAAGAAGAATTTTGTTCAATTCAGTTTTAGATGCAGAAAATCCTAATTGCAGAATCCTCATTTGTCTGTACTCAGGTGAGGGATGTCATGGCTGTGTCCCAGTAGGGTGGATTTAAAAGTTGCAAGTTGAAGCAGACAAACATATAGTTGTCTTTATGTTATACCAAGGGGCTATAATGAGAACTGAATCACTTCAGGAGAGCAGCTTTAATGAACTTAGGGCAGGATCTTGAATGGCCTAATCACTTCCCACAAGGCATCACTTCCAGTGTCAGTTTGGTCCATGGGTATTAGCACAAGCTCCTTCTCCATGTGCTTCTGTTCCCCAGGTGATGTTCTGACTCACAGCATGCCAAGCATCTTTGCAGACAAGAAGCAGAGCCTGAAATCTCACACAAATAAGCAGAGACTATTCAAATTAGATGGAGACTAGAGACACTTAATGATTTTTAGGTTAATTGAAGAGCATCAGCATTGCTCATGCCTTGGTCTGTATTGGTTTCTAAAACTATTGATATGCTAAACTCCAAGCATGTATCTACACAAGTACTTTAAGAAAATGACATTTTTGCACATCTATTTTAATAGAAGAAACATGATAATAACTCACTGCCCCTCCTCCATGGCAATGTTTAATATTTCCATATTGAATAATATGTGTAGTACTTTCTGGGTGCTCCCATAACAAGGAGTCTTACAAGACTGAATGTCACAAGTCAGCTCTCACTCAGCAACCTGTCCTTGGCTTGCATTAATTTAGGTGGATTGATTTGGATGTAGGCAAACAGTGGATCCAGCTCTTGCTACTATCAACTCTGAATCTTTGCTTGAACTGTCGACTTTGGTTGTGGGTAGCCTTCTGACTGACCAGGTGAGACCTATATTTTCACAGAGAACAAGAAAGGAAGTAAAAACCCTAACCAGACTTGATTGCATATAATAAGAAATAATTGAATTGGAAGGAATTTCTCTTGTTACACAAAGGAGTTTCCATTCAGCATGTCCCCATATGAATTCAATGTCTCTTGATCAATTCACTATTCCGTTACTTTAATGAAAGAACTTTTAGAAATTCATCAGTTAACTTACTGTACAAATATAGTGTGGAAAAATGATAGGATAGTTAGTGCATCAAGAAACTTTACCTGGAATGCTTATTTATCTATTTATTTGGGACTTGAACTCTGGGTCTCAGTGGCTTCCATGAGCTCTTCAGCTTAATGCTAGCACTCTACTACTTTGAGCTTCAGAACAACTTCAGGTTTCTGGTGGTCAATTGGGAATACACATATTATGGACTTTCATGTCTGGGCTGCCTTTGAACAGCGATCCTCAGATCTCAGCCTCCTCTTGAGTAACTAGGATGACAGGTGTCACCAGTGCCCAGCATTTGAGTGTGAATTGAAAGTTTCAAATATAAGCATTTCTGCCATTTTCCTTTTCCATTTTAAAGAATATTAGGTCAGTATTTGCAAGAGAAAATTTTTGTTCTTCCTGTCATTTTTTTCACCCTAAGTCTTAATAGGAAGTTGTTATGAAAACTGAGGTTCTAACTTCTGTACATAACATCACAGAATAGTTCCTTTGATAACTATGATTATCAGCTGCTTCTTCATCTAGCTTAACTCTGTGTTCTTATTGATCAACTCCCTTGGAACAATGCAGCAGTGGACTAGCTAAGGAGGGCTCAGGGAGCGGATCAGCTGTCCGTTCCTTTCCAGGAGACTGTCCTGCACATAAACGTGCAGAAGTTTGGGTTTCAAGGAGGTGGTACCATATGCACCCTATCTTCCCCTACAGATCCAGACCTTCACAGGGTGATCTACTTCCCAGGGCTGTAGGCATCAAAGATTTTATTGGTTATCACTAAACACACAACTCATCAGACTTCATCTTTCTCAAAGGAGCAGGCCTCAGCCTCCCTTGGCTCTTCTCACTCTGTTGCTCCCACCTGGATATTTGCATACTGCTCCCTAGGGATGACCTTCCTCTCTAAGTCTGAGATAAAGGCTCAGCCCTCAATGTGCCTTGACCTATGAAGATTCCTCATCTCACTCTTAGAAATGAAGTCCTTCTCTCAGCTCCTGTGGCTGTTAATGCTCTGGATCCCTGGTAAGTACAAAGAGAAATGAGGAGTGAGAGTGGGTGGGAGGGTGAGTTCACAGGGCCCAGTTGTATTTTATCTATGAATAAGATATGCAGGTCTTGTTATCTATAATTGGACAGGTGAGTGTTAGATCTGGGTGAGTGAGGGATATTGCAGAAAGAAGTAGAACTTATGCTAGAGTAAAGATTTTATTGACAAAAATAATGAATTTTAGTGACATTGATGTGTTCAGATATCTCTATTCTTAATGCTTGGTTCTTTTAGATTGTGAATCACACTGAAATATAAAAACCAGGTTATATACATATATAACAAAATACAATTTAAAAAAGCATGGCTATCTATGTATACAAACTTGTACTTTTCTCTTATTCTAATTTCAGGATGCATTGGAGATGTTGTGCTGAACCAGAATCCACATTCCCTGGCTGTCACCCTGGGAGAACTGGCTTTCATCTCCCACAGGTCTAGCCAGAGCATCTTACATAGTGATGGAAACACGTATTTGCACTGGTTCCTGCAGAAGCCAGGCCAGTCTCCACAACTCCTGGGCTATGGGGTTTCCAATTGAGAAACTGGGATTCCAGACAGATTCAGTGGCAGTGGGTCAGGCACAGATTTCCCACTGAAAATCAGCAGGGTGGAGGCTGAGGATGTTGGAGTTTATTCCTGCCATCAGAGTTTATATGATCCTCCTACAGTGATACAGCCCTGAACAAAAACCTCCCTTCTGGCTGAGCGCTGCAATCATGGGTCTCTGCTGTGTGGAGTAGAGCAGATGGTCTGAGTCTACCAGGAAAGGTGATTGTGTTGTCTATGTGAGAGTGACTCTGATTTGAGAAGAATACAATGTGACAACCTGATTACATACCATTTGTAGTGACTAGTACAAGAATGATGGAAATATGAAAATCTAGAGACTACAGATAAACGACAAGGTATTTAGCTATTTGTCTCTTCTGTGGTATTATAGATAAGCAGCTCTATATGAATCAAATGTATTCTTTGATTTTTTCCATTGGAATTGAATCTTTAAATACTTTCATCAAGCATATAGTTGTGTTCCACACCCATCCTTCATACTATGTTTACTGTTGAGAAGCTGGAAGCCCAGTTGTGTCTTTTTGAACTTCTATTAGTTTCCCAAATCTTGCCTGACCACCTATCCCTTAACAGAGTTTGTTAACGTTTTATAGTTTGGGTCAACCTGGGGCAGATAACATACTGGACCCTGTACAATGGTCTCTGGCCTTCTGTGGCCCAGGGCTCTGGCTCTAGTACACTGAAGCCCTATGATGATTTCATAGGTCTCAGATGTCTGAGATTAAGCCCTTGCTCAAAGGGAACAACAATCACAGCCCTGTCTTGTCAGTTGTTGGGCTAGATATCTGGCAGGAAATAAGGTGAACAACGCTCACACAGTACACATGATGGGAGGATGAGCATGAGCAGGTCTCATTTATTATTGAGCAGACCAGGAATTAAATAATCTCAGAACTCCAACCTCCTGAGTCTCTCCTGGCCAGTTACCCAGCAGGGAGTTGATGTAAGGCTCTTGAGGTGGGTACCAATTGGTCCTTGGGGGGAATGCAGTGAGCATGGACAGCTCATGGCTGGGGAGGTAGGCAGACATGCCTATGGATCACGTCTCTACGAGCAGGAACTGTGCTTCTACTGCTCCTCTAGCTGACTCAGCCAAATCTGACCAGCTCTACCCATAGTCAGCTATCATGACGTGATTTTGTTTGAAATACTCTGACCTGAATTATCATCAGTGCTTAGCTATGTCCTACACCTCTATCTCCTCAAACATTTGCCATTTTGTAATAATGGGCCATTCATAGACTTGGACCTATGACATTGCAAGCCCAGGCCATGGAAGATTTTCTAACTTCTATCATTGTCCAGTGTGCATTGTCTCTCATGGCATACATTTCTTTAACCATGATGATCTCAAATCCATCTGAGAAACCAAAGCATGACAGTAGAGATGATCTGAGCTCATTCTCAGGAGAAATATAGGTCAGGAATATAAGTGAACAAATGGAATATCTTTAATCGCTCATGAAACTTTTGACAGGAATTGTTAATCCATAAGTATTTATGCACAAGTATAGTTTTTCATAGGAGACTAGTCAGAACCCGCAAATGGTTGATTATATTTTCTCATATATCCAGCATTTTACAATCTTACCATGGCTCCACAGTGTGAAAGTCACCAGAGAACAAAAAGTAAATGGTCACTGTGCCCCCTGTGTGGTGCTTGTAAGTAAAATGGAGGAGAATCGAAAAGGGATAGGCCAGACTCCATCCTCAACAGGCGAGGAATGCTTGAGGAACCGTGAGGGGAACAGACCTTCTCCCAAAATTGGAGGTTGTGCTAGGGACTGGATTTGGGGTAGACTTCTATAGGCCTTAATAAGGAAGCAAAAATAATGTAAAAAACAGTGGGTGCCCAGGGTGGAGTTTTTGGCCAGGCCCACAGTGGAATGCTCCACCTTGGGTGTAGAGGCCATTTTCCCCTGGAGGGGACAAGCACACACAAGAGCATGCACCTGGTGCTTTGTTTGACCTTGGGGAGTAAGATAGGACTCAATCCTTCGTATTTTAGATACTTAAAAGGATTGCATTTGGCGAGAAGAGGAAGATCGTTCAGTACTGATGCAGGGAGATTGGCAGCCAGATGTCATCACTACTTCCCATCCCAGAATTTTGCCAATTGGGTGATGGTCCTGGAGCCCCCTTGCAATTATCTGTGAAAATTTTATATTGACTCTAGACTATGCTAACAAATTGCATTGTATTATCCTACTGCCATTTGAAAAATTGCATTAAATATTCTCAACCTTTGACAAGTCATGGAAAACCTATCCTGAAAAATGCATACACAGTTGCTGAATAAAATGATGGAACAATCATTTACCTAAATAATCACAAAACACACCGCTACTCATTTCTTATACCAAAATCAGAAATATGCTTGTCATCCCTAAGCACTTGTTATAAATGCAAAATACCTGATTCTACTTGTCTCAGGAAATAAAGTTCTGCATTTTAACATAATGACAAGGTATCAGGCATCCAGGGAACATTTTTGAATCCACACTGTAGAAAATTTTTACCTCAGCAAGTGAAGTCTTCTGTGGAAAGATATAGCAACACAACCACGTTTTTGGATAATTAACAAAAACTAATTTTCATTCTTGGAATCTGACTTTGAAATTCATATGTTATTTATTAGTTGTACTGTCCAGTCCCTTAAAATTTAATGGAGATTTTCAATGACTTGATGCACTAGAAAGACAAAATGATTTAAAGTTTGTATTTCTGTTTTGGAGATAATAGTACATACAGTTGTTTTCATATCTTGAGCACAGGACAGCATCCATGATGTGACATGCTTATTGTCTTTGATCTTTGTCAAGATCAAACAAATTCACAGCAGAGACAAGACCAGTGACCTCAGTGCTGTCCAGTCCAGCCCTGCCCCGATGTTCACTTCATTGCAATTGTGAACTTCTATGCACTCACATAAATCCTTTGTGTTAAGAGCCACTGGGCTTGGATGTATGTCACACACCATTATTGTTGACATGCTGACTGATTTAATATCAAACTTGCACAACTATAGTTAGATGCATTGTTATAAGAATTAGCTACAAAAATCACTAATATTTAGAAAGTAGTAACAAAGAGAACACATCCAGAGGTAAACACAAAACTATGTAAATAATGGAATATAATTAGGTCTACCAGGAACTTTCTGCCAGGAAGTTAATTTGCAAAGATACCTATGAACCTCAATACCTGTCAGAGGACATAGAAAGGGGGTTACATAAATGTGTGATATTACTGATGGTCAGAAGTTCACAGGAATATTCATATTAACAAATAAAAGGTATATTTGTACATATACAACTGTGTAAACTTCTCAGTTTCTTTCAGATACTACATCTTTTCCATGTCTGCATGGGGATTGATAAGACTGGGTCAGGTTAGCGCATGAAATCCTATATGAGACCCTCTTTCAGAATATGCAGAGAAAATCAGTGAGAAAAGGGTTTCTGGGAAATGTTCTTCCTGTAGACTGTGTGACACGGGCTTCATAGCTGACCACTGTGTGGGCATATGGCCCAACTTTCAGGATTTGATCAGGAGCACATTGCCCCAGAACATTTATACATTGCTTCCAAGTTATCAGCAGCAAGGTGTAAGCAAAGCAAGAAAGGTTCAAGTTACAGGTCAATGGAAATTGATTTTTAATAAAATAGATAAGAATCTCTTCACAAATGCATAAAGGTCTTCTGTAACAAAATGAAAAGCAAACTGGACTAGTGGTAGAATCTACCAATGCATCTTATATCCTCAACTTGCAGCAATAGACATTGGTCAGTATTTTATGAAGAGTGTATTTTGTGAAGAGTGTGTTTTACTATTTCATCATTTGTCTTTCTGAAAAATATCCTTCTTTATTTGTTTTAAGTGAAGCCTGGGAATGAACAGAATGAAATTTTCTTCTGAAAAGTAATAATTTTAATATTCTCAGGAACTCCCACCTTCGTGTTTTTATATATTAAGAGATATAAGAGATATTGTCTATACATTAGAATAGCCTTTCCAGCATTCAAAATACACTACTTGTGAACATATTCATGTGAGACACAGAGCAGTGGGGAGCTCAGTAGCTAGGAGTGGAAAAGAAACCAACATGTCATTAAACCTGGAAATATAAATGACAGCTTGCTAGTTATCTGAAAACAAAATTTAAAAGCCTCAAGCCTCATTTTCAGTGCTATTTAGCTAAAATTTTACTGTAATATGTATTTTACATCATTTACTATGCTTTATGAAAATACTCTAGGTAATTTTAGAACATAGATTTATGTAGTAGAATCTATGCACGTCGTGGTATAGAACTCCAAAAAGTGGTGAAATATATCAAGACATAAAACAGCTTCCTGTGTCTGGGTAGAAAGAGAAGACAGTGCACTTTGCATGCCTCTTTGTATTTCGATACATGTTTGAGTTCTTAGATAACAGCAGGCAACCAGTCATACAAGCAGACTTCTTAGACTTCCTTCAGTGCAAACAGAAGCTCACATATTTATGAGAGTTCTCACATATTTATGAACTCTTCCCTCATCACCACATCTCAGGAAATCTAGTTTTACAACTTTCCTATGACATCTCAAATCCCACCAAATCCCTCTGCTACCAAGAGATTGAAGGTGACACAACTCCCTCTAGGAATAAAAGGTGACATACCTTCAGTTTTTCAGTTCTGGTGGAGATTTTTTTCATTTATTTTTACCCTAAACATAAGGAACCACATTTAGGAAAGTATGCAGAAACAATACCGCAAACATGCCTAGACATGAGCATTTTGAATAAGTCAAACAGGATCTCTGATTTCACAGAGCTTAAGTCAAACAGGATCTCTGATTTCACAGAGCTTTCATTGGAAGGAAAAGGCCAGGCAATGAACAAATGCCTCCTCTCCCCGCATGCAGCCTCTGCTGCATCCCCTCACCACAAGAAACACTGTTGCTCAGGAGAAGTGGGCAGTGGGCATCCTGGACCATACCATGTCTCCTCATCTACTGACAGGATTAGCGTTAGGGAAAGGGGAAGAATTTACAGTTGAACCATTTGTATTTCCTAAAACAAGTGAACAAAACTCTTAGTTCATTTAACCAAATCACCTTTTGAAAAAGGATGTGAGGTTGGAAATAACCAAACACAGATATCAGGGCATTAAAATCCAGAAGAAATAATACGAGGACCTCGGGCATGGACATTTGAAATTATACGAAGATCTAGGTTGGTAGTAAAGATTGTTCAGGCATGAAGGGAGGAAACACTAGCTTTTTTTTAAAAGAAGGTAGGACAATAAACTCAGAGATAGAGGAGAAGATAAGGCTGAGCAGTACAATACAGAAGTCCAGGTATTTTCTTTTCAAGCAGGTCTTATTTCTTATTTCACCACTATGGATTTCATTACAGGATAGCAATGCTGATGAATTGCTACATACAGATTATCAGTAAATCAGAACAATTCCAAGCTTTCTATTCTGGATAAATGAAACATGGGCCAAATTTGTGTTGCCCATAGTTTGCGCATATATTTCTAGAACTCACTCTTCAGAAGACAAGTCTTGTCTCAGATAAAGAAATAAAAAGAAAAGAGGCTGTCATGATCAACCCATAGGAAAGGAACTTGGTGATTACCCTCTGAGGCTCTAACTTATTCTGTTGCCTGACAGGTCTTCTGAGACTCAGAATGGGTGCAGTCCACTGAGATGAGGCAGCTGGACCTCTGCACTTCTCCCTGCCCAGAGGCTGCTGATTTGCATGGCCAACAGCACAGCCCACTGCCCTCAGCACTTCTTCAGAGTCTGCCCATGCCTTGGAAGTAGTCAGTCCAGTCAGCACCCAACATGGACATGAGGACCCCTGCTCAGGTCCTGGGGCTCCTGCTGCTCTGCCTCCCAGGAAAGGAAACCATGCTAGGGAATAACACACATCAGTGTGAACCATTATGCCTTATCCTTCTTATAACTCAATTAATAATGCATGTATTTGTATTCATGTTTCCACACAGGAGCCAGGTGTGACATCCAGATGACCTAGTCTCCATTATCACTGTTTCTGTCTCAATGAGACACAGCCACCATCACTTGCAGGGCCAGTGAGTGCATTGGGTTTGTTTTAGCCTGGCACCAGCAGCTACCAGGGGAAAGCCCCTAGACCCCTGACCTATAATGCACATACTTTGAAGTCTGGAGTTCCATTCTGGTACAGTGGCAGTGGATTTGGGACAGAGCGAACTCTCACCATCAGCAGCCTGCAGGCTGAAGATGCTGCCACTTATAACTGTCAATAGCACGTTTTGAAACCTGAAGTCAAACAAGAAGAGAGGAGCCACTGAGTTCTCACCACCTGCACAACCAGATGGTGTAACTAGAAGAAGCTGAGGAATTTCCTCTCAAACATTCAACCTTTGTGTCTTGATTCTTGGATAGGCTGTCTACATGCCTAACTGCCAAAAATAAAGGTAACGAAAGACACTATCCACCTTTCTCTCTCTTCTCTGTTTCTCTTCTTCATCCTTCTAGACCCTTGGCAGTTTCTTCTCTTAATAGTTTTCTTCTTTCTACAATAATCTCTGGAATTATTTTTCCATGAGTTAAGAGGGACTAAGTTTCCCTTTACCTCTTCCGGTTTCCAACTATGGAGTCACTCTAGTTTCTTGATTTGTAAAAGGCAATGTTTGGGAAATGATTTTCCCCTCCATGTGCCCTGTGCTCCAGTTAATCCAGACAAACATGTAAATCAACACTATTCTGGTTGATTTTAGGCACAACTTGAATTTTTTTGGACCAGAAGGTTGAATTTAGACTCCTTGAATGCACTCCTTGACTCTGCAATAGAAAGTCTCACGCTTGTACTGATACTCAGCAGAGCACTCTGATCCGCCATCTCACATCTGTCCACACAAATCACAACACATCTGTGAGGATTCTGTTTGTACATTCCAAATCTCCCCTGCCTCCCAGCAGCTGCACACTGGTCAGAAAGGTTCACCCAGACCCTGTATATCAATAGTTTACATTCTGTTTATTATTTCTGAGATTCTGTTGATTCCTGTGGGTGTCTTGTTATGTGTGAGAGCTGCTATCTCTTGTGTAAATGGAGAAGGTGAGGAAGATTTCAGATGGAGTCAAAGCATGCTTTGGTGAAGACTGCCACAAGGAAAAAGAAGGTTTGGCGATGAAGATGCTTCTCAATGCCACTGTGTACTTAGATGTCTTTGATATATAAAGAATGATAAAAAAAAAACCTCAAGTCAGTGTCAAGATGGAGTGTAGGTGAGTGGAAGAAAATATGGTCAACATTCCTTGGCTGTGATTGAATCTCTAGCCATACAGAATGAAATCTCATTTATAATTAAGAATAACTGAGGTGAATATATGAAATGATATAGTAACAACGGCTCTCTGGGCTTGTCCACAAGTTTGTACTTCTCTGTCATTATCCTAGGATCCAGTGTGGATATGGTGATGACTGAGATTCCCTTATCCCTTCCTGTCTACCTTGAAGATACATCCTCCATCTCTTGCAGATCTAGTCAGGACCTTCTGCATACTGATATATGCATCTATTTATACTGGTTCTTCCAGAAACCAGCTCTAGTCCTCACAATCCCTGATCTACTTGGTTACTAACATTTTCTAGGGTTTCAAGCAGGTTCATTGGCAGTGGGTAACAGTAAGATTTCACACTGACCATCACCAGTGTAGAGGCTGAGGATGCTGATAGATAAATAAGCTTGCTGCTATTCTGAAAACAGTATCATAAAATGCAAAGCACTAATTAGAAAATACAGAGTAAATAATTCTTGACATAGACCTAGAGATATGTACAGAGTGATATAAGCAAATTAGTTGTGCCCTAAGGAATGGATGTAAGATCATGCTGAATGTGAACAGGAAGAATATACAGAGGTGTTAGCTATCATTGATTTTATGCTTTCATTCAGTGGGCTCTGGTGGGAGTGTAAAGGTTGTCCTTGACATGAGGGCAGAAAGAGGCCTGGTGTGTTTCATGTGAACAATGAATGAGGAAGAGACAGTAGCCTGGCTCAGAGAGAGCCTACATCTCTCCAAGATTCACAGGAGAGCAGTGCATTATTTGTAGCTATTAATGTTCAGTGACATTCCCATGCAAAGGGACCTGATGGTCTGTCAACCTGTCTGAGTCTCACACCCCTGATCACAGCCAAGAAGAGCTCCAAACAGCCTTCTGCTTCAAGGGGTAGACCAGCACAGACCTCACAGCCAGAATTAAGAACATGTTGCAACATGTTGCATGCAGTGACATGATAACCAAAGATCCATCAAGATTTTTCTAACATGGACAGAGGCAGTAGAGATCCATGTTCATCAGTCAGATCTGTATTAAAGATTCTCTGCAACAAGGACATACTAACGCCACTAGCACAGCGATGTTTATTGGAGCACTTTTTTCCATAGCAAAGATATGGAACCAAGGCAGATGCCCCTCAGTTGATGAGTGGATCAACAAGATGTGGTATTTATACACAATGGAGTTCTATCCTGCTGTCAGAAAGAACGACATTGTCCTATTTGTAAGGAAATAGAAAGACTTAGAAAAAATTATATTAAGGAAGGTAAGCCAGTCTCAAAGGAGCATAGGCTCAATAGTTTCCCTCATTTGTCATAATCAGTAGAAACCTTGGGCTTTCATAGCAGAGATTTACAATAGAACAAAACCTGGACACATAAGACCATAGAGGATGACACTAAATGAAAGGACCTCCATGATATAGAATGAATATTGATGTCCTTACTGTGCTGTGCTATCTCTCTCATCTCTTTTGCTGTCCCTTGGTTATCTCATATTGTTACGATATTTCACCTTGCTATAGGATATATTGAATATATGTGTATTTGGCTATTTGAAATCGGATAGGGAAGGGGGAAAACAAGATGAGGGGTGAGGGTTGGGCGAGGGAAATGGAGACCAAGACATGAGAAAGGGTATCAATGTATGTGAAGTAATTCACCTTCTATCTGGTGAATATAATGTAACCCTTCTATTAATCATGATAAAAATACATGGAAAAAAAAGCTAAAAAAGATTCTCTGAGTAACCATGGGAAGTAAAGCTTATCCTCCCGCCCCGAGTTTGTATAAGAATCTATCTTTCTCCTTAAATAATGTGAGCATTTTTGCACACTCAGTTATTAGATAATATCCAATAGAGAAACTGGCCCTGTGACAGAGCATGTATTAGATTACCATGTAACTCAAATGGGTTCTTTTACCCCTCCCAAAAGTTTCCACACTCTATATGACTGACAGTGTGTGAAACTTAGCAACCATCAGCTGAAATATAATGAGTGATTTTCACTTTGATGTCTTATACTCACTGGTCCTTACTGCTGCTTAATGAGGATGACATTAATATATGACTCTTATTATACTCTTTAACTGTTTTGTATACATGCAGTACCTGTTTGATACTTTCATGCTAACAAAATTCTAACTAGTACCAAAAATTATATTTTCAGTAATGATTAGAGTGAGAGCATTGGTTATGATAAACATAAAAATAAAAATATAATCAAACAAAATTTCAACACATTACTCTTACAATATCATTATGTGAAAATAAGAATGACTTGTTTATTCTGGTTGGAACTCTATGCAAATTGAGACTTTCTTAAAATGGTGTAGTAAGTCTTCTCCATAATACTGGTAATGTTAATATCACATATTTGCATGGTAAGGGAACAGTTGCATAGTAAGATAAAGAAGACTTTGATCTAGAGAATAAATCAGCTTAGAGAAATATCTTAAAGTAATGGAAATAACTACTAACTGTAATTGGGAAGGACTTCAATTTGACATTAGAACTTCCTGATTTCAATGGTATTCCTATCATCTGGTTCTTAACACCAGCAAAACACTGGAGGGTACTCAAGTCACATATGTACAGACATTTTCTTCACTGAAACTTCTAGACTAAATTTTCCTGACTGTCCCTGAAAAGTTAATTTACATTTGAAGATACCAATGGCTCCCACTTCTAGCTAACTAAGAGACTTGAAAATATGTGGTTGAAGTCCATCCTGGAAAAAAGAATATACAATACTCCTTCTGAGCTGATAGAGCTAGACACAATGATGTGTAGATGATCTCCAAGCTATGCAAGAGGGTAGGATTTGGAGGATTGTATTTCAATTGCTTCTTTCCTTGAAAGAAGAGACAGGTCTTAGGTATACTGAATAGGATGCATAGTTCCCTTGTCTGTTGTTGCTGGAGCACAGGAAAGACCTACAGGGCAAAATTCTACCTTTAAATTGTATTCAGATGCAGAGAAGAACATTAGGAAGTGTCTGCTTAGGGGATAAGAGAGTAAAACTCAGCAGCAATTTAGAACACAGCCAGGTTCCATTCCAACTTCCCTGGGGTTCAAGACTATACTCCATCCATGAAGAATTTGGAGTATGCCATGGGCTTTATGACTAGATATCACTTATATACTATGGATACTCCTCTCTTGACCACAAAGGCCATCCACTTCAGCCTGAGAATCAGCTTCTCCTGAAACAGTGTGGGATGGGGCTGTGTGTAATGGAAGAGTCTACAGTGCAGTGTGCTGAACCTGTGGGCCTATCATGTTCCTCAACTCACCATCATCTATTTCTAGGGGATGGCAAAAATTTCCTAGTCACTTGTCCACACCACAGGAATCACAGCATCCAGACAGGGTCATGGCCCCCAAATGACAGCATTTGTCAGCAGAAGAGAAACTACAGGACAACTCACCTGCCTTTTTCTTAATGATGGCCAAATAGAAGACACTTAGAAACAATTTTGATTCACAGAAAATCAACAGGATTATGACTTTCCATCATGGTAGAGGCTATGTTGTGAAAACAATATTAATTTATTTTCCTCATGCTTGGTCATTCTCTTTGCTAGACTTGTCCCCTACAATGCCAGGCATTGCTCCAGCCAAGATTCTTGAAAGTTAATTGGGATTTCATCATGATCTTTGAGATCTCCAGACTTCTGCATGTCTAGGAATATAGTCATGGGATACTGGTATCTGATTGATACTTTACAATTCTATTTTAAATCTACAAATGAATGACAAATGTTGTACTGCCTAATCATTTTGCCTTGAGCCCAAGTTACTATACTTGATATCTAAAATATTAATGCTTGTGGCTCCCTAATGAAGTATACAACTTTAGTGGCCAAATTATCAGATGGGGATTGTGTGATGGCTTAAGCTGGAATGGGAAATAATTTGTCTGTATCGCTCTGACAAAGCACCCTATCGTTCAGCAGGTTTTGATGATGGTGCAGTGAAATGTCATCAGGTTGCAAGTAAAGAGACACGTAAACAGGGAATCTACACTTGCTGTTGTAATCTGTGAAATCTCCATTTAAACTACGGACTTGTTTCTGTCACTGCTCTACATACAGATCAGGATAAGAAGAGGTAAGATTCTTATTAAAAGCTACACAGCTTGTCAGGATCAGATTCCATAGAATGAGAAATGGTAGTTACTGAGAAAATGTGTCTCACCACAATATTGGCCACTCTGTCCCGCTACACACATAGACACAGAAGTTTGTGTATAGTTACTATGAAGAAGTAAGACAGGACATTTACTACATTTGCTAACCAGATTGTAAAAATAATCCCATGGAATTTTATATTCACAGTTTAAGGGTTTCCTCTTTAATTAATAAAAAATTTTTATGAGCTCACAAACCGTAAGAAACCAGCATTTTCCTCTCTCATCTCTTTCATCCATGAGCGCAGTGATGAGTTTGTTAGGTCCAATGACAACATGTCTATTATTTTTAGGACATCCACCATCATTTAACAATTTCAGTGGATTTCAGGGATCTCCATTATGTCACTGGAGAGAGTTCTTGTGTATTAAAACCAAAATAGGCATGAGTTCCTAGTTTTGCAACAGCTCTGATGGGGCCAGTCAGAAGGGAAAATCCTAGAGACTGTTGGACACCAAGTTCCATCTAGTGCTTTAATCTGAGGATCAAGATGAACACAGCCTCCCTCTATGTAGATCCTTGGGTTGAGCTGGGGGAATTCTGCACATTTCTTGAGCCACCACAGTCTTTATTGGTCAGAAGTTATTTGAGTGACTTTATTCACGAGAGGCCCTTGCCCTCCTTTTGACTCCTCTCACACTGTTGCATGCACCTGCTGGTTTCTACAGTGTTCCCTCAGGAGGACTTTCCAGCCAGAAATAAGGACTCAGCTAGGCTTTGCCTTCCCTGATAGAGCTCCTCACTGCTACACATGAGACTGTGTGTGTGGGTCCTGAGTCTAATACTAAGGGTCACTGTAGAGGGCAGAGAAGATGAAGATGGAAAAGGAGATGAAGGTGAGTCCTCAGAATCATTGCTTCTCATTTATGTTCTGCTCATAGGTTAGATGAAAATTCCATGCCACCAGGATGGGATAGATAAAGTTCACTTATGTGAGAATGAAGATCATTCCAGATGCAACAAACTCTCTTTTTTGATAACAAGTATGTGGAGCATGTTATTTGGGGGTCTATGGGTTCATTTGTGCTTTGCAAAAAATCTATGTATTAAAAAAATATAAGTGTTTTTAGAATACAAACCAAAGCCATGAAAACATTTGGCAATTAATAGTAACAGGAAAATTATAGAAAGTCTCTCAAAGGTAATTCCTACTCTTATACTTCTCATTTATTATAACTTCTCGATCTACTGGGGGCGTTGTGATAATCCAGACTCCATTCTCCCTTCCTGACTCCATCTTCTGCTGGTCTAGTCAAAGCCTCCTGTATAGGAATGGATACATCTAATTGCGTTGGTACCTGGAGAAGCCAGGCAAGTCTCCACAGCTCCTCATCTACATTGTTTCCAGCTGTGAATCTGAGTCATAGACAGGTTCAGTGTCAGTGGATCAAGGACAAATTTCACACTGACAATCAGCAGAGTGGAGACAGAGGACCTGTGGGTTCATTACCATATACCAAGTATTCATGCTCCTTGCAGAGTGATAGGTCACTGAATAACCCCACCTTCATGACACACCTCTACTCCTGCTTGGCTTTTCCCAGCTGTCCTGTTACAATGGTTCTCTGTAGAACAGCATAACAGATTATCTGAGCCTGAAATCTTAGATAAATGGGGTGTTGGTTCTGTCAGCATCAGCTTTCAAGGTTTTCCCATATCAACACTTGCCAATCTGACTGATTGTGACTTCCAGTATTACTAATGAGCCAATGTGAAAGATACAAAGACACTTACATGCAGAACAACACTTGTCTGTGTTAGACAGAAATGAGAGAATTGGGTCTCATCTAGAATGACCCAAGAAGGATTAGACCATACCAAAATGTGTAACATGTATTAAAGAAGGAATAATAGCTCTCTTGCATATCTAGCTGAGTCTCTGAGCAGAATACTCCAGCAAGAGAAAGGCTGAATGAGAGTAGTAGACAAGGATCTAATGCAGAAGTGCTTGTAGAAATGGTCCTGTGTACAGACCTGGGGAAACATCCAAGGGAGAGAGTGTTAGGCACATGGTGATACACTCTAGAAATGGAGTGATAGCGTTCGGTGTCATCAGGCTAGTGGACAGAGTTCATTCAGTAAACAGGTAAACAAGTCCTTTTAGTATCCAGTGCAGGTGGAGCCTTGAGCACCTCAGTGACAGAAAATGCTTCCTCAAGGACAATGATTCAGGTGGTCAAAAAATCTGCATCAAGTTAAGAGAGTCTATGTAAATTTCTTTCTTGTTCAATAAATTTAAATTATGTGAATCAGCTTTAGTTTTTGTGAGAGTTTCCCCTTTTTTTCTCGTTTATTTTAACTTAAGGCTTTATTATCTTTAAGTAGTTGTACAAAGGGCATACCACTCAACAAATCCATTTGTGCCTACAGTGTATCTTGATTGGTTTGTCCATTCTGAATTCTGCATGACAAAGCCAGGGGACACAGTGCATTGCATATTTGAGAAAGTAGAGAGGAATCGGATACAACAAGGACTCACTGACCTATAGCTTATGGAGGAGTTGTGGTAGAGGCTGACGCACTGTGGATCTCTCTAGTAGAGCTGGGAATGGTGTTTGTCACATTTCAGTCTGGTGGTTGCTAATCATCTGAGTGAAATCCCCAAATCACTTCCAATGATTCAGTTGGAGGATTCATATCTAAGTGATTGTCCAGTAATGGAGATATTTAAGAACACCTAGATCTTGATTCATATATTCAGTTTGTACTTATGACATAGCTTGGAAGATTTCAAATCCAACTTTTACTTATTGATTTAATAAGATCTCGGATATTTTATCTGGACTGAGCTGTAGATTCTATCTTCTCTACTTCTGGTGATAAAAATATTTGTTAAGAAATGAGCCTAGTGTAGATGCAATATCTAATGTTAAAAATCTCTCCCATATTTTAAAGTAGTTGGGATGATGAAGCTGGAAGAAATGTAGTACAAGGATAGTCTGGAGGAAAGTGAGTAAGGTCATATCTCAATATAAAATCCAGGATGGTGGCATGTAACTGACAATCACAGCTATACAAAGCACATTGGTAGAAGAATAATTGTCTCAATTCAGCCCAGACAAAAAGTGAACAAATATTGGAAAATAGTCTAAAGTGCATGGTTCATTTGATAATATACACTCTTCATTTCCCACAAGAAGCACTGGAGTTCAGACTTTAGTGGGTCTTCATGCTTTTCCCCACCCGAGGGCACCTCTGGGACTGCTTGTCTTCTTTCAAAAATAGTGGAGTGACTGGCTCTCCATCCTCCCATCCACTCTTCCTCTTCAACTCATATCCATTCCCCTAACTGTCATTCTCGCAAACCACATCTGAGGAATCATAATCATGAAACCCTGTCTACACCAGCAGTGCATGTTCACCATCAGCCAGGTCCACGCAGAAGGAAATGATAAACTGGTTCATTTGTTTTATTTCAGTCTGCTTTGGTTCCAATCACATAACAGGGTCGGTATTGGCAGCTGTCTTTTAGGGCCTGGTATAGATGGACTCTGATCTGGCAATGACCTGTGTGTGAGCTACTGGCCTTTACAGAGAAGTGTTAACTTATGAATCCACAACAACTGTTTGGACTCAATAAGATGGCTGATTTGTTTTCTAGTAAATGGCCTGCAGGTAGCTCCCCTGCACGCGGGTGGACTGTGTCCAGTCAGGCTGGACTCCATGTGGGGATCCTTCCTCACTGCACTCTGAATTCATCACCTGTGGCATTTTCCCCTTGTCCTTTCCATGCTGTGTGGCTCCAATGTCCTGCTTCACTTTTCACCATCACCATGCTACATAATATCATTTTTTTAGGCTGTTTTGGGTCACCCACTCTAACTCCAGTCATTGAAAACTACTTTAAGACCTCCAGGAAAGAGTGCGGCAAGAATAAACATTTAAAGAAGTAGAGTAAACTGAAGTTGATTTCAACGATGGCTTGGCTTCTGAGGGAGGGCATTTTGGTTTAAGAAGAGTTAAGTCATGAATTTCACAAAGACGTCAGTATGCTTCTATATATACAATGATCACAAAGCTATGAATGTAGCCAGGACCTCTTAGTATAAGAAAGCCAAAGTCTGATGTTGACTCTCCTTGATGATGGTGGTGGAAAGTGCACTCAGAAACACAGGACAGCTGGGCACTGTTGGCTCATGCTCAAGTGGTATAGTGCTAACCTTGAAAACAAAGAGTGCCAGGGACAATGCCAAGTCCTTGAGTTCAAGTCCCAGAACTGGCAGAGAGAAAGAAAGAAAGAAAGAAAGAAAGAAAGAAAGAAAGAAAGAAAGAAAGAAAGAAAGAAAGAGAAAGAAAGAAGAACAGGAAGAAGAGAAGGGAAGGGGAGGGAGGGAGGAAAGAAAGGGGAAGGAAGGAACAAAGGGAAGGAGGGAGGGAGGAAGGAAGGGAGGAAGAAAGAAGGAGGAAAGAAAGAAAAATAGTAACACAGACAGACAGACAGACGAAAGAAAGAAAGAAAGAAAAGAAAAAGGAGAAAAGAGAGGAAGAAAGGAAAAAGAAACAGATGCAGCAATAAGGAGTTGACAGCAAATCCCCAGTAACTAGCCTGCACTTTTATACCATAGCACAATATTGCCCATTTATTTTCATTGAATTTCATTATTTTATCCATATCTATTTGTCATGAATTTAACTACCTATCTGCTAAGTACTACACATCTATAAGGTATTTCTAGATAATTGTGCTCATGATTCACAATGTAAATAGTCAAGTAAACTAAAGACTTAGGAACTAAATGATTACTTCTACACTTTGGAAATGCCTGGAGAAATTCAGGCTATCATGAAAAGCATTCAGTGAACAAGGTGTAAATCAAAGTTCAGTCTATTTACAGGACAAAGAGAGTCTTCTGTCCCCTGCACCCCAGAGAGAAAAACATTTTGTGCAGGCATAACTATGCTATCTTTGTTCAGTTTGTGGTACATAAGGTCTGTAGTGCAGCTGGGATATGGAAATCTGGTCTGTGGGACAGCTGGTCTACCCCTTGCAGCCCCCCCCCCTCCTTATTTGCATGTGCCCAGAGCTCAGCCCCCTGCCCTGAGACTTCAGAATCTGCCCACACCCTGGGCAGCTGTCCGTCCAGTCAGCACACAGCATGGACATGGGGACCCCTGCTCAGCTCCTGGGGCTCCTGCTGCTCTGCTTCCAGGGTAAGGAAGAAGAGTGCTGGGTATTAACTCAGCCTAGGATATCAAGGGCTATCTGGAACTTCAGGGAAGACCTCTTGTAACATGGTTATCAAGGAGGAAAATTGGTTATTTTGCTTGTTTGTTTCCACTGCTAGGTGCAAGGTGTGCCATCCAGATGACCCAGTCTTGATCCTCCCTGTCTGCATCTCCAGGAGACAGAGTCACCCTCAATTGCAGGGCCAGTCGGGGTATTTACAATAACTTACACTCGTATTAGCAGAAACCAGGGAAAGCTCCGAAGCCCCTAATATATAAAGCATCCAATTTGCAACCTGGAGTTCCATCTAGATTCAGCGGCAGTGGATCTGGGTCAGATTATTCTCTCACCATCAGCAGCCTGCAGCCTGAGTATGTGGCCACTTATTGCTGTCAACAGGGTTATGATTGGCCTCCCACAGTGATACAAGTCATAACAAAAACTCCCCAGGAAGCAGAAGTGAGAGTCTAGGCTGCCCCAGCTGCTCCTCCTGCTGCCTCCACCTGCTGATACAGCTTCTCACATGCAGATAGACTCTGATGGTCACTTGAAGATTTTGGTAGAAAAGATTATGACAATAGTCTCCAGTTTTCTTCTCTTTCTTGCTCTCAGCCTCAGCAGCATGGTACTGAGAGTGACTCTCCTGATGTACAAAGAACACACACTTGTACTTATGAGGCCTTTGGGATGTGGTATCCAGCCAGATTCACACAATAAATGAGAAGCTATAATAGGTCTAACAAAAGGATTTTTAAATGAAAAGGGAAAGAGTTTTTGTACCTCATGTAGTTCTGGCCCAGTGATAGGCATGTGGATGAACAGAGTAAACCTGAGATTCTTAGTAAATTCTCACACTTATAGTGAATTTTTGTAAGGGCAAGAAGGGCAATGCAATAGAGAAAGGAATATCCACTAAACAATCAGAGGTGACTCCTTTCCTATCTGAGGGCTAATGTCACTTTATAGACAATAAAAAGCAGATGCAAATAAAAGAAAAAAATGAAGTAAGCCAGTTCCATAAGAGCATAGGCTGCATTGTTTCTCTCATTTTTAACAATTAATACACATTTAGGATTCTCCTAACGGACGATCCCAATCGCTCATACACTATGCATAAATGGTCATACAGGATGAGTCTAAAGAAAATGGACTCTAGGTTAATGAAACATGAGGTTTATCTTTTGCTGTTCTTAATCCACTATGCGAAGTTATTTCATTTCTTCTTTTTTTCCACTTATGGTTAATCTAATAAGATTATTGTATGTGAACTTGTATACTGGTGTACTGTATACACACTTACTTGTTTATTTGAAATATGGAAGGGGAAAACAAGATGACTGGAAGGGGGAGGGGCAGGGAAAGGGGGACAAAGTCATGAGAAGGGGTCTACGTACTTTTCAAGAAGTAATGTACCCACTACCTGACAAATGTAACTGTAACCTCTCTGCACATTATCCTGACAAGAAAATACAAAAAACGGCCATTCCCACAGCATTTTTTGGGCACATATTTCCATGTCATTGGGTTTCTAGTGCTTTAAGTGGAATGGCACCACTTCTCCCACAATTCCAGCCATCCACTAGGGAAAAGGAATTCTTCTGCCCAGTGTGGAACCAGCATGGTCTTCATTGGTTTTCCTCCAAACATGGAAGACCTTTCAGTTACTTTACTCACGAGGGAGATGCCCTTTTCCTAACCTTTACTCCTCTCTTGCTGCTGTACCTGCCTGCTGATTTGCACAGTGCTCCTAAGGAACACTTTCCACACTGAGTGTGAGAAAAAGGCTTAGCTTGACCTAGACTTCCAAGGGAAGACACTGCAAAGTAGTTAACAGTACCGAAACAGTTACACACACAAGGAAACTGAAGCAAACAGTTAAGGAGTGTAACTGCTGGCATCCTCCATTAAGCAGGGGAGGAAGTAAGCGGGTTCCCCTAAGGCATATCATTTGACCTCAAGCCCTATACTATAAAAGCTAGACTGTGGCTGTGGTTGTGCTCTTCACCTTGAGTCTACACAAGATACCTGGAAATGAATGGCACAAATGAAATGGCTTTGTTTAGATAAATGGGACAGATATAAAAGAAAAGAGTATAATTTCTATAGGGAAATTAGTAGAATGATAAGGAGGTCACCTAGAGCCAGAGAACTTAAGCCAGAGCCAAGAGCTGCTCACACTGCCCTTTGAGACATGCATGGGTGAGGACCAGCCATCTAAGAGTATAACATGAAGGAGCAGGGAAAACTCAAGGTGAACTCCACATGAGGCTTCTCAGATTGCTAAATGGCAGCCAGCCAGATAACTGGTATTTTGTTCATAGCAATTACTTCCTTTTTGAGCAACTGCTTGGGTGGCAAAATAGTGTTAGTGTCTCTGTCTCTTATAGCTCTGTATGATAACTTGTTCATACAATTTTCCTCTTGATTCCTGGGATTTTCTTCAAACTTATTCTAATGTAAGTTTCAAGAACAATTTCACTGCCATCAACTTTGGGACAGACACACTGTAGGGTATGGTTTTAAAATGATACATGCTAAGCACATATGTCATGGTCAATGCAATGAGATGACAACAAAACAAATAAGAGTATGAGAAGTCCAGGATATTTAGGCTATATAGGTATATAGGAGATCGAAGTAGAAGGAACTCAGTCAAGGACCATCTCAGGCATTTTTTCAACTATTTCAGCAGATATCTGAAAAATAAATTAAAGCAAAAGCAGTTAACAATGTTCACAGTTGGCAGAGTGCTGGCCTACCAAGCCTAAGGCTCGGAGTTCTAACTCCAGTATTGTCAAAAAGATCTATGAGATATAGAAAGTAAAACCTATAATGACTCACAGATGCAAGTTTCTGTGTTAATAAAATAAAAATAACTTGCTGTTCATCTTTGATATGTCATGTTATCCATGTTAAATAGCAAATCAGGGGAGGTAAGTTACCTAAACTTTTGTCTAACAGAATCAGAGGCATGTTTCCTGTAGAGGAAACAGGTCATTCTGAAACCAGAATTTAAATTTCCACCAAAACTATGGGATCAGATATATCACCGAGGAGAAAGAAAATTTTTCAGACATAAATCCTAAGGATACTCAAGAATTCTTACAATATGTCAACTTTGCTTTTTTTTGAACCAAAAAGCAAAGTAGTGTGTATGTTTAGCACCACTCATAGCTTGAGACAATGTTCATAATCCTAAGAGAGAAGAAAGGTTCATTCTTCATTCGTATGAGTCCAGAAAATCCTTGATGAACTTTGGTTAAATAGATAAGAGGAGGCCGCAAGTTTGGCCCAGTGGTACAGTGCTTGCCTAGCATGCACGAAGGCCCGGGTTCAATTCCTCAGTATCTTATACATAGAAAAAAGCCAGAAGTAGTTCTGAGGCTTAATTGCTAAAGCTCTAGCCTTGAGAAATTCCAAGGATACTGCTAAAGCCCTGAGTTCAAGCCCAAGACTGGCAAAAAAAGAGGCCTCCCATTCCTCCTCCTTGCCCATCAAGCAGGTGTTGCTCAGGTCCTTTGAGATTAGCAATAAAGACAAATTGAGATCAAGCTGGAACTGGGAATTTGAAGGCTGCCTCTTCTGCCATCATTTCTAGAAAGAAATAAAGACCAGGGATATCATTAGCTTAAGAAAGAGAAACTGCCTATAAAAACTTTTCAGAAATAGTGTGTCACAGTATTTACTTTCTGAAATGAATGGGTTTAATGAACCATCAGATACATATATCAGAAAAGCCTCACGTTCTTGAACAAATTTCTTTACCTGAAGCAGGATAATTTAAGGAAACTGAAGCCTGTGAAGACAACTCAAAAATACAATATTTACACGTGCTATCTTTGCTCCAAGGAGAGACAACAGAATTCATTTCTTCCTGAGAAATGCATATCTACCCAACTTAACAGCTAACCGACAGAATGAATGCCTTCCAGAAAAAACACATGTTACCTTCCAAAATGCAGATAACAGGGCAGCTCTTTGTCTCAAGTTTCTGTTTTATGGCAAGATTCATTCTTACTTGGAAACTCAAAGTAACACCAGGTGCAATTAGAGGAAAATAAAACCCTATCTTTGCATGACATTGAAGCCATGTCCCATGCCTTTACCCTATAAATACCCAGGAGCCCAAAGAACTGTGCTTCTATGTCTATCTCCCTATGAGAGCATCTGCCCTTCTGTCTGCTTTTTCTCTATTTGTCCTATTGCCTGTATGTTTATTTATAAAGCTCTGT
This sequence comes from Megascapheus bottae, assembly GCF_031878675.1. Taxonomy (NCBI): domain Eukaryota; kingdom Metazoa; phylum Chordata; class Mammalia; order Rodentia; family Geomyidae; genus Megascapheus; species Megascapheus bottae. The sequence goes on from NC_143515.1 coordinate 19,369,235, forward strand.
CAAGTATTCTTCCTATCATGACTTGTCCAGAAATTCTTCTTCTGGGATTGAAGTCAATGACCCTAATTAAAGAGTTCCTATATTTAAAGGGAAGCTTCACTAACCCTCACTTCTACCTCTTCCATCTGGTAACACATCCACCAGTAACAAGGCTGAATAGTAACTGGAAAAATGTTCAGGGACTTAAACACCAAGAGTGTTTTTAGAAGGTGAATGAATGTTGCCTTACAGTATGATCGTTTATTACACATACAGGGGAAAATTGTGCTATACAAAATGCTTGCTGTTTATGGACTGATCAGGGCGATAAGTACAGAAATTTACTGTGTAACTTCATTTCATAAGTTACGAGTTGTGGTCTACTAGGATATTAAATTTCAACAACTTACAGGAAGATTTTTTTCAAACTTCCTCTTTGGGGACTGTAGCTATTACATGATTAACTTTCCTTATCACTCCCTTTTCCTTTCTCCAGATTTTGAAATTTGGGACAAGTTTGCTTTTAGCATGCCTAAATAATGACTAAAAAATGTATAACAAGCCACAGGAAGGCTCTCACTTGTAATTCCAGCTACACAGGAGCCTGAGATCTGATTATCTCAGTTCAAAGCCAGGCCAGGCATTAAAAACTCCATGAGACTCTTATCTCCAGGTAATCACCAGAAAACTGCAAGTAACACTGTGGCTCAAGAGGCAGGGTGGGACCAAGAATCACAACAAATCAGAGAAAGGCTAGATAAGTGGGACTGCATTAAACTGCAGAGCTTCTGTATGGCAAAGGACATAGCTAGTAAATTAATTAGGAAGCCTACAGAGTGGGAGAAGATCTTCACCAACCATACAACAGACAAAGGCTTCATATTCAAAATATATCAACAGCTCAAAAAATTGAATCACTCCAAAACTAATCTCCAAAGAAACAACCATGCCATTAAAAGATGGGCCAAACACTTAAAGAGAGTCTTCTCTGAAGAAGAAATAAAAATGCCCTATGGACACATGAAGAAATGCTCAACATCTCTGGTCATAAAAGATATGGAAAATATATAAACTTAATCAATGTTTATATATAACCTTGCATTTCTGTCTTCTTATAATTTCAGTTTCCAATAGAGATGTTGTGCTGACCCAGAGTCCACGTTCCCTGGCTGTAACCCTGGGAGAGCCAGCCTCCATCTTCTGCAGGTCTAGTCATAGCCTCCTAGATAGTGATGGGGAAAACCTTCTGAACTGGTATCTGCAGAGGCCAGGCCAGTCTTCACAACTCCTGATCTACTTTGCTTCCAACCGAGTAACTAGGAATTCAGACAGGTTCGGTGGGCAGTGGGCAGGCACAGATTTCACACTGAAAATCATCAGGGTGGAGGCTGAGGATGTTGGAGTTTATTACTGCATGCAAGGTATAAATGATCCTCCCACAGTGATGTAACCCTGTACTAAAACCTCCCTTCTGTACTAAAACCTCCCTTCTGGCTGAGTGAGATGCCGTCATGAGCTGCTGGTCTAGGGACACAACAGAGCAGATTGTGTGAGTGTGCTTAGGAGACTAAGACAATGGTCAATATGACACTGACTCTGAGTATAGAAGAATATTCAACAGCATACAATCTCACAAGAACAAGAGAATAATCATATCAGTACAAAGACCAGGAGACTTCAGATAGAACATGAGGAATTCATTGAAAATATTCTTTGTGTCTTAAATACCATCATGGGCAACCCATAATATAAAAATCAAATGTCTCCTGTGATTCTACTCCCTTTTTAACAAATTATAATATTTCCATCAAGCATGTGGTCTTGCCCCAAACCAATAGCACATGCTATATTTTCTTTTCAGAGCTGGGAAGTCCAATTATGCATTGTCTAGCGTCTGTTCTATATGTGCCTAAAATCTTGCGTGACCATCAAGTCGTTACAGAGTTTGATAAGTCCTTTGGCTTTATTAAACTAGGGCACATGCAATAATAGACTTTGCACTAGGGTCTATTGCAGGAGGGCATCATTAATGCTTACTATATATTTTAATCCCTCCTATCACATTAAATCTCTGTCATTTCCTTGTAATTAGCCTTTCAGAGGCCTGGAAATGTGACACTGCATAGCCTAAGACTTGTGAATGATCTGGTCTCCACCAGTGTCCAATGTGCATCTGCCTCAGAAGATGGTTCAAGCTGTTTCTCCAGGGTGCTCTCAAATTAATCTCTGAAACTGAAGGATGAAGTTGGAGTACTATGAGGTCACTGAGGTAATACTCATAGGACAAATGCAATCTGGATTTTATTCGATTTTTATTTTTTTTCCAGTCCTGGGGTTGGACTCAGGGACTGGGCACTGTTCTTAGACAATTTTTGGTTCAAGGCTAGCACTCTTCCACGTGAGCCATAGCACCATGTCTGTCTATTTCTCTGTATTTGATACTGAGGAATGGATCCCAGGGTTTCATGCATACTATGCAAGCACTCTACCACTAAGCCATGCTCCAGGTCCCCAATCTGGATTTTGTGTAGACAAATGGAATACATTCATGTAACCCTTGAAAGTTTCTAACCAATTTTATCTAGTCAGCACTACCACAGAGGTGATTCTCAGTTCTCACCTGTGTTGGGGCATCTTACCAAGATACAGAGAGGCACCCTCCCAATTTCTAATTCTCACTGAGGCTCCACATTCTGCAGTTCTGTGAGCCAATGAAAAGAAAATGTAAATCATTACTGTGCCTCCACTGTGGTGCTGATGCTGAGTGATTGACAGTGAGCTCTCATCACTGTTTTTCATATCAGAATTTTGTCAGTTGTGTGATGGGCCTGAAACTCACTTGAATGTATTTCCAGATATTATCATTGAGTCTAAAATCCTAGCAATGGAATCTCATTGAAATATTTACATACAAAATGAGAAATTACATTACATATTTCTCACTCAACTCTTGAAAATAGTGGTAAACATTTTTTAAAAAACCATATGAATCAGCACACATACAGAATGTAATTATACAACATTCATTTACAAACCACCATGGATGCTATATTTAATGTGTCCATAGTTACCTTGAGTTCATTTTTTTCAAAAGTCTATAAAAGGAAGGAAACTGTGTTTGGTGTTTACCATTATAATTTGATCCCTAGATTACATTTGAGATTTCTGGAGGAAAATCACCAAGTTGGTTTGTGTTTCCCCATTATCTGAATTGAGATGAGTGACCTTAGTTTATAAATATTTTTACAGTGTGCTCTGTGGTCACGCATTTCTCCTGATATTTCAGGAAATGTGAGTTTGTACATGGGAAAATGTGCATTGAATTTATATTGAAGATTAAATGGTAGATTGGGATAAAAATAGCACATGCATCCTGGCATCAGCACATGAAGCTTCACAAGACACAGAGACTTACATAGTCCACACATGAAAGGCTACAGACCAAAAGTCCAGGTCTTAGGCAGCTGCTGACAGTGCTGTTACAGGAAAACCCTCTTCTCTGATGAGGTGGCCTGGAATGGGAGCGATTGGTGTTGGAGGTTTTTCCACAGCTTCACTAGGAGTGGCCTTGTGGACCTGTTTTTAGAAGCTTCGCAGGAATCTGCTTCATAAGACTTTCCAACAGTGTGTGAACAGATTTGACAATCCAGAATGTGCACTTGTGTGCTGCTATTCATATTTACATCTAGTAGCAAGAGCAGCCAGTTCACCCAGGCACAAGGCTATCTAATTTGTTCTAAGAACATCATTTAACCACTTTCTTGTTATTATCATATTATCTCAGTGGACCTGCTAGAAGAAGCGAACAAGAACCATATTCCAGGCCTCATATTTCAAACCTCAAGACAAACAAGAACAGAGGAACAGCTGAATTCTCTCCCCTGTACAGCAGGGGTGGCCTCACTGTGGATCTGGGGAATATATCCCTCCTACAGAAGCACTCTGAACAGGATAGATCCAAGGAGGAGTCACAGAGAGTCCATGATATTTAATCTTTGAAGTTTTTGCAGCCCCTGGGTGATGTGGATATATAAAACTGGTACATTGTAGATTGTGTTTTTATTATTTTTCATAGTTTTATAAGTTATCATTCTATAAATCAGTCATGTCAGCCCTTTCATTATTCTCCCCCATCACTCCAGGGAAAGCTGATTCTTGAATTGTCCATTCTGTCAGACTGATGGAAGGAGAGCTAAGTCAAGGGTTTAATTTCTGGAGATCAGAGAAACATAGGAAAGTGGGTTATCACTCTTGCTTGGTTATCATCTCCCTCTTCACAAGCTTCCTCTCTTTGTCTGTGATCTGAGGGCAATACGCCAGTTTTTTCCAAATATTTTTATTATAATTAATAGAAGGGTTACATTATATTCACCAGATAGAAGGTGCATTACTTCACATACATTGATACACTTTCTCATGTCCTGGTTCCCATTTCCTCTCCCCACCCCCACCCCTTATATTGCTTTCCCCAATTCTCTATCTGATTTCAAATAATCAAATACACATATATACAATATATCAGATAACAAGGTGAAAAACTGTAACAAAATGAAATAGCCAAGGGACAGCAAAACAGATGAGAGATAACATAGTACATTAAGGACAACAATCACTTATTATATGGCTTTTGTTTCTATATCCTGGAAGTCCTTTCATGTAGTGTCAAACTATATGGCCTTATGTATCTAAGTTTTTTTCTATTGTAAATCTCTGCTAGGAGAACCCAAGGTTTCTACTGATTGTGACAAATCAGGGAAACCATTGAGCCTAAGACCTTTGAGCCTGGCTAACTTCACTTAATATGATTTTGTCTAAGTCTTTCCATTTCCTTATAAATGGGACAATATCGTTCTTTCTGACTGCAGCATAGAATTCCATTGAATACACCCGTTCTTATCCTAATTTGGAGACATTGTTTCTCAATGGATCAGAATTAGTGCAGGGTTTTAGGTTTATCCTAATTCTGGGTTCAATCACAGGACTATTCTGCTTGATTACAGGAAGTGAACATTAATTCATTTTCTTTGACTATTTGCTTTTTTGTTATGCCCTATAGAAGCCCACCTCGATATCCAGTCCCTCACACAACCTCCAATCTCTCAGGAAGCTCTGTGTCACTCACTGGCCATAAACTGTCCTCTCCTGTTTACAGTGGTGTCTGGCCTATTCCTTTTCTGTTTCATCCATTTTCTAATTACTCCTCTTCTAAGAATAATTTTCTTTTTTTTTTGGCCAGTCCTGGCTTTGACTCAGGGCCTGAGCACTGTCTTTTTGCTTTCTCAAGGCTAGAGGTCTACCACTTGAGCCACAGCATCATTTGTGGCTTTTTCTATGCATGTGGTACCAAGAAATCAAACCCAGGTCTTTGTGCATGGTGGGGAAGCACTCTACCACTGGATCAAAATCCCAACCTCAATAACTTAGTATTTTTTGATGATTTTTTGGGAGTATACAACAAACAGCACCCCTTCTCCTAGAAACAAATGTGCATTGTAAGGATATTTCTTAGATGAGGATCCGTATTTCCACCATCCACCTAAATATTAGAGGAATGGTATAGCCAACATCCAGATGTTTAATTTCATTTCCATGTAATATTCTATTAAATAATATACCACAACTAACGTACTATTGATGATAGTGTTTTAGCTGTGGCTCTTACTTAGGGAAAAATATTTTCTTCCCATTTTGTGATAGGGACAAATATTTTTCATTTATTTGTTAGAGTTCAGTTCGACTACAAGAGCGTATTCCATTAAAATGATCTATTTGTAATAGGTTTCTTTAGCTACTTTATTTTGCAGTTCTAAGCAATGTGCTTGCCGTGATATTTATTTAAAGATTTATCAACACATTTAACTGTTGCATAGTTAAGTTTTCTAAATATACTAGAGAGGGATTCAGTGCAACAAATGCCTACAATATTCCTGTGACATACAAATGCACATGAAGACTTCCATCACTGTAAACTTCCATAGAGAGTTACTTATTCTATAGACATTGATATATCTAGTTCTCTCTCTCTCTCTCTCTCTCTCTCTCTCTCTCTCTCTCTCTCTCTCTCTCTCTCTGTGTGTGTGTGTGTGTGTGTGTTTGTGTGTGTGTGTGTGTGTATGTATGTGTGTGTTTGTGTGTGTGTGTGATGGGGCTTGAACTCTGGGTCTGGGCACTGTCCCTGAGCTCTTCAGCTCAAGGTATCCGCCATAACCTTGAGCCAAGCCACATTCCCCATTTTCTAGAGGTTAATTGGAGAGAAGTCTCAGGTCTTTTTGTGCCTGGGCTGGCTTTGAACCTTGCTCCTCAGATCTCACTCTCCTGAGTAGCTAGGATTACAGGAGTGAGCCACCACTCCTAGATTTGATATATCTATTTCTTGAAAGTCCATAAGTAAAAAAAATAATTGTCAACAAAGGGCAGATGCATGCAATGTAGTTTGGTATTTCAGTGTAAGCTCTACTATGTATTACAACTATAGGTATAAATGCAGGTTGTCCAATATTGCATCATGTAATTCATCTCGTATTCATAAGCATTCTGTTCTCATCAAATATACCATGAAATGGGTATTTGTAAGAGGGAAAAAGAAGGAAAGATGGATAGAAGAATGATGGGAAGGGGATAGTATGAAAGCAAGAATTCATTGTGTATACCATAAAATTGAAGAAAAATAAGGGAATGGATGGATCAAAGGTGGGTGAAGTTGGTGAAGTGATGACAAAAGCCAAAATGCATTACAAACAAATTGCCTTACTAAATGGCCAAATAATTCAATATGTAATCAAAACTTATGAAAAGTTCGGGAAAAGTTTGGGTGAGAATGTTAAAAGGGGTAACAATGATAAAAAGGCTCTGTATTTATGAAATGTTGTATTGACTGGCAAGTCCTTTGTACAATTACTTATAAGAAAAAAATACAAAAAAAAGTTATTCAGAATATCCTCTTATAATTCCAAAACTAGAGGGAAGTAGAAAGCATTGTTTTGAATTTTGCCATTTGAGAAATTGCACATCATTTTCTCAGGGTTTCAAGTAAGAAAACTATTATGGGTTCTTACCATTTGCAAATAATTATCAACTCCCATCAAGAAAACTAATAGGAAGTATTGGTATCTGTCCCCAGCTTGCCCCAATGCTAACATTGTGTATTATTGCATTATGTCATCCATGATATTGACATTGCCACAATCCACGGGGCTTCTACAGTGTTCATTGGTTAATCTTGCAAAGGATATGTCTATGCTTGTGCAGGATGAGTGCGCATGGAGTGACTGTATGTATACCTAACACATGGGTCAGCTCCATGTAAGTATGCATGCTGAGTATGTTCTACTGTTCTCACCAGCTGGAACATGAAAGTTAATACTCAGTTTTAACTACTTACCGTTCATCCCCAGCTAAAATGAACAAATCCTATTCACCCTGTGTAAAAATAAAAATGTACTATGTACAAAACCTCTGGATAAATTTTGAGAGCCTAGACCTCAGTCATTGACAAACTCCACTTGTACTTGTGATGCTTTTCACCCATCATTGTTTCTTGTGGATCTTTGTCATCCACCACTAGAAGGGAATCTGGAGGGAATATAAAAAAAATCTTTTTCCCAATAATTCAGACATCTAATTCACATGAAATTCAGTAACCTGCAATGGCACAAAAAGACTATTAGATGGTAACTATATTTTACAAGAAAAAAAGAGCTGCCAGGGCGGGGAGTTTGGCCTAGTGGTAGAGTCCTTGCCTAGCATGCATGAACACCCGAGTTTGATTCTTCAGTACCACATGCACAGAAAAAAGCCAGAAATGGTGCTGAGGCTCAAGTGGTAGAGCACTGGCCTTGAGAAAGTCCAAGGGCACTGCTCAGGCCCTGAGCTCAAGCCTACGACTGGCAAAAAAAAGAGCTGCCTATCTTATAACAGCAAAGTAAGCCTGAGTGTGCTCATCCTGTATATCACAGCTCTGGTTGGAGTGCATCTCAAGATTGGGCCAATGTTGTCTCACTCAGGACAAAAGGAGAGATCAAGGCAATATCAGCTCAGACATGTGTGTGTGTGTGTGTGTTGGGAAATAAGGGAGGCTATTTTAAAAGATTGTGTTCCTCTGTGACTGGAAATATAAGAGCTGTCCCTCAAATTCTTTTCGGATTTTTTACTAGAGAACTTGGTAGAACTACTGCAGCTTTCTTGACACCATGAGGCATGAAGCCTGATATTGAATGTTCTACCTGATCTCGGTTCCAAAGGACCCTGAGTCCTTTCTGTCATCATCATGCTGTTGTGAAGGCTGTGCCACAGACTTCACACTTCTGAATGTGAACCACTGTTCCACTATGGTTCCTTTGCTGGCATACAGAGTCCTCTAAATCTTTGCCCGAAGTAATTCCATCTTGAGCCAGTTGTCCTAGAGCTGTCCTGTATGCCAGACTGCAGCGGAACAAGCCATCCTCCCCACAGGTGAACAGCTGATTGAGACAGCAGACACAGATTCATAAAGAAATACTTTTCCCAGGGTATACTGCATCTTCTGACATTTGAGCCTGTATTGTGTTTGCTGTATTGCCACTAGGCAGAGCGCTAGAGACAGGTTTTTGTTAATAATTTACAGGCAAATAAAATAGAAATTAGAACTTGGTAGGAACAGTTGATGACTCTGGTGACTTTGGGTACATGTGCTTATCTTTAGTTATCCAGTGCTCTGTAAGTAATTCCTATTAAGACCATTCAAACCATTGTAAGTTATGTCCTTCCTGGCACCTCAGTCACACTGTGTCAATGTAATATATTCTAACTGTGAAACAGCCTCTTGGTTTTCTTAATTCCTGTGTTCTCCAAGGGAAATTAGCATAGAATTAGAATTAGGAAACATAGGAAATCTTTCCACAGACCTTCATGGCCCAGTAGAGCACTCTGCTTATAGAACACAGTCTCTGAACTAGTGGGAGAATTGTGTTGTCTGCAGGGAAAATCCTGCTGCTCTTCTCTGACCTGAGACCACCCAACATTTGCTGTGCTAATGACATAAGCCTGTCCTGCAGCTGTACCCAGCCATGCTCAGTCTCTGCTGAATTGCAAGCGCCCAGAGCACAGCCCACTGCCCTGAGTTTCAAGGACGCTCACACCTGGTGCAGGAGTCATTGCTGGTAATGACACACAGCATGCCCACGAGGGCTCCGCTCAGCTCCCAGGGCTGCTGCTGCTTTGGCTCCAGGTAAGGAAGGGCAGCCATGGGAATTTCTCATCCAAGTATGGTCAGTGTGGCCCAACAGAAGTCTGGGCTCCGTGTCCACATGCCTTGTGGCCTTAGGTACTTCCACAAGTGGCACAGTGTGATGTGCCTCACACTTGACTTGGGAAGTTTCTGGGACAGTAGGAATGCACCTTCCCTGACAGCTATAGACACGGAGGCGAAGGCTACCACACCAGCCCTGCCATTAAGCCCAATATTTCTTCAGAAATATTTTCTGAAACAGCATTTTGGGCATTTCACATGGGAACACAATATACAGCCTTAACTGCTGGTGATTAATATTTTTTCTCAATTTAAAATTTCTTGTTACTCTTGCCTCAAGAAGATGTTGGAATGATTAAGAGAAAAAATCATTTTAACACATTGCAATATCTCTCCTAATTATATGGCTAGAATGTGTAGAGAAATGTGGCAACCTAATATTTGTGAGTTCTATTTCTTCCTATTCTCATCCCTTCTAAGTATGAAACAGTACTTCATTTTCCTTGAGTCACCCTTCTTGCAAGAGTAATTCAAATAGAATGTTTATAAGAAACAGACCCGGAGGCTCATGCATGTAATCCTAGCCTCCAGTAATCCGAGCCTGACAATGAATGTTGAGGTTCTTAGTTCAAAGACAATCTTTCCAGGGAAGGATGTGATAAGTTTATCCCCAGTTAACCATCAGAAAATCAGAAATGGGCATGTTTGGCTCAAGTGGTGAGTTGCTAGCCTTGATCCAAAAAACTCAAGGATAAACACCACTCCCTGAGTTCAAGCCTCAACACTGAGGTCCTAAAAAGAAAAAAATCGAAGTATAAGACAATTTATTCTGAGCCATGAATCAAGACACAGACTACTCCCTTCACATTACAGAGTTTGTCTCTTCACCTTTGGAAAAACAGGCTGTCCGATTAAAATCTGTGCTGTCAGGATGATTAACATGGGACATGTGGAGACCCTGAGCATGTGCTGCCATGAAGACAGGAGCCTGACTTGCAGCTGTGCCCAGCCCTGCCCAAACCCTGCCAATTTGCTTGTGCTGAGAGCACCGCTCACTGCCCCAGTGACTTCTTCTTAGTCTGCTCACAGTGCATGCAGGAATCAGTCCAGTCAGCACACAGCATGGACATGAGGACCCCTGCTCAGCTCCTGGGGCTCCTGCTGCTCTGCCTCCCAGGTAAGGAAGAACAAAGTGGGAAATTATTCAGTCCAGTGTTACCAGTAATTTTGGCCGTTTCATTGAAATCTTTTTCTGACATCATTAATTGTATGGACATTCATTGTTATGTTTCCAATCTCAGTTTCCAGATGTGCCATCCAGATGACCCAGTCTCCATCCTCTCTGTCTGCATCTCCAGGAGACAGAGTCTCCATGACTTGCAAGGCCAGTCAGGGTATAGGTGGTTGGTTAGCCTGGTACCAGCAGAAACCAGGGGAAGCTCCTAAACTCCTGATCTATAATACAAAGAACTTGGCATCTGGAGTTCCATCCAGGTTCAGTGGCAGTGGATCTGGGACAGATTATTCTCTCACCATCAGCAGCCTGCAGTCGGAAGATGCAGCCACTTATTACTGTCAACACTATAATGGTTACCCACCCACAGTGATACAGATCATAACGAAAACCTACCAGGGAAGCAGAAGTGAGAGGCTGGTCTTCCACAGCTGCTCCTCCTGCTGCTTCCACCAACTGAGAGTGGTTCACAAATGCAGGCATTCTGCACAACTGGCAATGCTGGGTAGAAGTGGACAGAATAGATCCTCTGTGCCTCTGTCATTTTTCTTCTTGGTCACTATTTCTTAGTCATCATGATGATTCTTTTTATTTAATGTGAACAATATTTTACCTGTAAATACTGGGTTATGGAATCATTTGATAATTGCAGGAGGACGAGTATACACTGGTCAAGATAATCCATGTATCTGATATGTACATGAAGATACACACACACACACACACACACACACACACACACACACACACACACACACATCAGTACCAAGGTTTGAGCTCAGACCTTAGTGCTTCCTTGGCCTACTTGTGAAGCTGCCAATCTACCACTTGAACTTTGTCTCCATTCAGGCTTTTTGCAGATTATTTTGGAGATGAAATCAAACAGAATTCTCTTCTCAGGAATTTTGAAATCCAATCATCCAAGATCTCAGCTGCCTGAAAATTTTATCTAGTAATTATTGATTTAATGGAGAGAATTCAAGTCTGAACTATATCTCATTTTTCTGTATTTTTCTTACTTTGTAGTTGTGGGACTTAAACTCAGAGCCTGGGCACTGTTTCTGAGCTGAACTTTGGTGCTCAAGGCTGGAACTCTACCCCATTAAGCCACAACTTCATTTCCACAGTTTTGGTGGTTAATTGGAGATAAGACCCTCTTTGATTTTCCTAGTGGGTTAGCTTTTATCTGACTTCAATACAGTGGAATCTTAGTCAATGACAGATGGAAAGGTTTTTCAATTCACACAGCTATGGTTGGATCTGAAAATGTGGGCTCTTTAGTGAAAGAATCCCATGTGAAAAGGTTAAGTACTGTATTGCTTTGTTTATGTGATTTGATCAGAATAGGAATACTACACGGAGGCAAGTCTAGGTTTGCCATGGATTATGAACTGTGAGTAGTGTATTTGGGTTGTGGGAGGCATAGAGTCGGTGCTCCCTTAGACAGGAACTGTAAAATATACAGGAAATGTTGAAGGTGAGAGTAGATTTTGTTACATTTTTCCTTTAACTAGCTGACACTTGTTTCAAGTCAAAGAGCTGTGACATTTAACGGATATGTTCAACCATCTCATTCTACAGAGATGTGTTAAAAGAAATGAAGAGATAGAAAGGAAAACTTCTTCAAAGCTTGTTTCAGTAAAATGTACCAAACTGCTTTCAATTGGAAGTTTGATATGAAACACCACAGAAGGGTCTTTGTGCAGGTAGATGTCTCTCATGGGCTGTTGAAAGCATTAACCAAACAAGGTACAAAGATGATTATGCTTAAGCATTACAGAAAGTTACAAACAGGGTTTCATCTCACCATTTCAGTGTTTGAGTGCAATGCATCTTGATCAATTTTACATTTCTACCACTCTCTACAGGGAAATTTTAATAATTCACTTGATCAATTTGCTGTACAAATATAGTGTAGAAGTGAAAGAATATCTAGTGGATTTTAAAAATAGTTACACGGAATATACTCACACTTTTAAGTGTAAACATGCCGATCATTTTCGTTTTCCCTTATAAGGTCGGTTAGTTCACTACCTGTAAAAGAACACTCTGTTCACCTGATAATTCTTTACCCTAAGTCTTAATAGGAAGTTCCTTGGCAAGAGAGATTCTAACAGTTGTAGCTAACATCCCTGAACAGATCACTTGGTAGCTCTGGTGTCAGATGCCTCTTCATTCACCTCAACTCTGGGCTCCTATTGGCTAACTCCCTGACGATCCCAGCTGTTGATGATGGGTGCTGTCTCTTTCTCTAAACTAACTTAAGCAAGTCAGGAGAGCCAGGGCTGCTGTCGACATATTCGTTTCCAAAGATTGTCCTGGACATAAACCTGCCCATTGTGTGATGGCAGCATCATGTGCAGTTGCAAACTTTCAAAGAGGAGTCCCTCTTCAAGACAGCATGTATTTGTAGTGATTCTTATCAAACACAGAGCTCATCTGATGTCATCTTCCTCAGAAGAGCAGGCCTAACCCTCCCTTGGCTCTTCTCACTCTGTTGCCCCCACCTGGATATTTGAAAACTGCTCCCTAAGATGGACCTTCCTCTCTGAGTCTGAGATAAAGGCTTAGGTCTGAACTTGCCTTGACCAGTGATGACTCCTCATTTCACTCCTAGAAATGAAGTCCTTCTCTCAACTCCTGTGGCTGTTAATGCTCTGGATCCCTGGTAAGGACAAAGGGAGATGAGGAGTGAGAGTGAGTGCATGATAGGGCTAGTGAGATTTTTTAGGTCGGGGACAATGGGGAATAATCCAGACAGAGCTAGAACCTGTGCTTGGATGAAGACTCTGCTGGGTGAGGATACTGCCACAGATGATACCTGTGTTTCAAAAATCTCTCTTTTGATATTTTAGATTATAAATCACATCATGAATATGAATAAGAGGCATTATATATCTAAATAGTAATAAATGCATGGCTTCTTACATTATACATACTCTTAAACTTTTGTGTCATTCTGATTTCAGGATCCAGTGGAGGTGTGATGACACAAGTCTCCATTTTCCCAGCCTGTCACCCTCAGATAGCCGACCTCCATCTCCTGCAGGTCTGGTCAGAACCTTCTGCTTAGTGATGGAAAATGTATTTAGATTGGTACCTGCAGAAGCCAGGCCAGTCTCCACAACTCCTGATCTATAAGTTTTCCCACCGATTTACAGATAGATTTCCAGACAGATTCAGTGGCAGTGGGTCAGGCATGGATTTCACACTGAAAATCAACGGGGTGGAGCCTGAGGATGTTGGAGTTTACTACTGTTGGCAAGGTTCATATTTTCCTTCCACAGTGATACAGCCCCATCTAAAACCTCTCCTCAGTCTAGAGGGCTGAGCGGCCTTAAGGGGTCCCTGGTCTGCAGAGCAGCAAAGCACATTTTGTGAGTCTGCCTAGCAGAAAGATATTGTGGTCCATGTGATAGTAACTGGAAATGAAGAATATGTTGCAATATGATAAAATACAATGTATGAAGACCAGGAGAACAATTATCTGAATACAAAGACCAGGAGACTTTAAATAAACCATGAGGTCGGGGCCAGGAGTTTGGCCTAGTGGTAGAGTGCTTGCCTAGCACGCACAAAGACCCAGGTTCAGTTCCTCAGCACCACATACATAGAAAAAAAAGCCAGAAGTGGTGCTAAAGCTCAAGTGGTAGAGCTCTAGCCTTGTGAAAGACCACGGACAGTGCTCAGGCCCTGAGCTCAAGCCCAGAACTGGCAAAAAAAATAAAATAAACCATGAGGTATTTTTTTGTTTTAATTCAGTTCTCTTTTCAGTAGTACTAAGCCAACTAACAATCTTAATCAATGACTTCTGTGATTTTTTCCCTTTTCAATGAAACTTTTAATATTTCCATCAAGCTCATCCCAGCCTACAACTTTAGCTTATGAAAGGCTTTGTGTTCAGGAGCTGGAAGCCCAGTGATTCTTTTCTAGCTTCTGCTCTGTGTGTTCCTCAAACCCTGTCTCACCATCCAGCCATTAGCAGAGTTTGTCACTGTCCCTTAGCTCCAGCAATCTGGGGAAGATACAATTTGCACAGGGGCCAGTGGTCTCTGCCTTCTGTGTCCTGGATCTCTGGACCTTCTTAGGTCAGTGGAGTGTGGTAAAGCCCTGCAACACAGTTTGTAAGTCCCAGAAGTCTGAGACTGAGCTCTGTTCAATGGCCACAGCATTCACAATCCAATCTGGTGAACCTCTGTGACTTTATATGAAAACCCTGTCAGAAAGGCATCATTAATACTTAAGGGTGTCTCTCCTCCACTTCTATCACCATAAACATTTGTCATTTCTTTGTAATGGGCCTTTCAGAGGCCTGGAACTATGACATTGTACAGCCCCGGGCTTGGGGGAATCTCTAACTTCCACCAGTGTCCAGTGTGCATCTAGCTCTGATGGTGTAAACTGTGTCACCATGATGCTTTCAAAGCCATCTAGAGAAAAAAAGGAAAGTGAAGTTAGAAATGCTCTGAGCTCATCAATGTATCATTCATAGGAGAAATAGAGGTCTGGAATGTATATGAACAAATGGAAGAGCTTAATTCACATATGGAAATTTAATGCAAAGTTAATGCAAAATTTAGCCACAACTGTGGCACTCTGTATAAGACAAGAGTGAACCAAATCAGAGTTTTGTCTGAGTTCTCACCTATGTGGGCATTTTACCAGGGTAAACAGGGGTACCTTTCTGATTTCTAATTCTTGTCTAGGCCCCTTATAGTACAAGTCAGCATGAAAAAGAGTACATTATCACTGTGCCTTTAGAACAGTGTTGTTACTGTGTGAGTATTGCTGCAGTTTTATCACTATTTTCCATCTAAAAATGTTTCCATTTGAGTGCTGGGCCTGCAGTACACTTTGGAGGAATTTCCTGATACTGAGTATAAGATCATAGTAACATAAATGCATAACTGTACATCCAGCGCAGTTCTGATGCTTTGTGATTGACACCCATCATCACCGTTTTTCATCTAGGAATTTTGCCAATTGAGTGATGGGTCTGGAGAAAACTTACAGGTATTTATCCAGATATTATTATTGAGCCTAAGATCATAGCAACAAAATTTCGTTGTAATATGTAGATGAAAAATAAGAAATTACATTATATATTTTCAGCCAACATTGGACAAGTCACGGAAAATCTTTATAGAATATCTATCTATCTATATATATATAAATACACATACTGAAAATAACTGTATAATTCTTATTTACTTAAATATTTACTTAAAATATAACTAGCTGCTCAATCTCTTCTGAAACCAGAAATATCCTCATCATCTCTAATCACTTGTTACAAAAGCAAAAGAGCAGACCTACCTGTGGCTAAGGAATGATATGCTGTGTTTTGTCAAGGTAACAGGTGTTTGAGGGAATGTTTTAGACTCCATGGTTTGAGAATTCAGCAAATAAAATCTGTTAAGAAAAAATGTAGGGCTGGGAGTTTGGCCTAGTGGTTAAAGTGCTTGCCTAGCATGCATGAAGACCCGGGTTCGATTCCTCGGTACCACATACATAGAAAAAAAAAGCCGGAAGTGGTGCTGAGGCTCAAGTGGTAGAGCTCTAGCCTTGAGAAAGTCCAAGGACAGTGCTCAGGCCCTGAGCTCAAGCCCAGGACTGGCAAAAAAAAAAAGAAAAGAAAAATTGTAGGCAGAACATCAACATATTTGTTTAATTAACAATTATATTTGTTCACAGATGTTGAAGTCCATGTTCATAATTATTTTTCAATTGAATGATCCAACCCCTTGAAAATATAGTGGAATAGATGTTTCTTTGGTAACTTAACTATAAATACAAAATGATTACTTAAAATTTATGTTTCTGTTCTTGAAGTATTTGGACATAATGTTATTATAATAGATTGATCATATGACAGTGTACGTAATTTCAAGTGGTCATTTCCTCTTTGGTCTCCATTCCAGAACAAACAAATCTATACAGTCAAGGCAATCTCAGTAACCTACAGCAGAATAACCCATCTGACCCCTGCTGGATAGGGCAAATCATTGCAATTGTGAAGGTCTCCATGCACTAACATTGAATGCTCTGTTATAAGCCACTGTGTTTGGTGGTGTTTTTTTCCCATATATTTAAATTGTAATTAATAGAGGGCTTAGAGTTATATTCACCAGGGAGAAGGAGCATTACTTCACACACATTGATACACCTTCTCATGTTTTTGTCCCCATTTCCCTCTCCTCATCCCCTCCCCTCATTTTGTTTTTCCCCCTTTCCTCTCCTATTTCAAATGAGCAAATAAATGCATATACAATAGAACAAAAGAGATAAGAAATAACATAGTACATTAAGAACAACAATCACACATTATATAGCTCTTGTTTCCATATCCTGGAGGTCCTTTCATTTAGCTTCATCCTCTATGACCTTACGTACCTAGGTTTTGCACTATTGTGATCCTCTGCTAGGAGAGTCCTAGATGTGTAGTAATTATTACAAATGAGGGAAACCATTGAACCTATGTTCCTTTGGGTCTGGCTTACTTCACTTAATATGATTTTTTTCCAAGTCTTTCCATTTCCTTACAAATGGGGTGATGTCGTTCTTTCTGATGGCAGCATAGAATTCCACCTTGATCCAATCATCCACTGAGGGGCATCTGAGTTGATTCCATATTTTTTCTATGGTAAATAGTACTGCAATGAACATCATTGTGCTAGTGGCTTTAGTATGTCATTGTTTCTGGAAGATTGGGTAAATGCTAAGAAGTGAAAATGCTGGGTCATAGGGGAGCTCTATGCTTAGTTTATTTACTTATTTTTTTTGCCAGTCCTTGGCTTAGCACTGTTCTTGGACTTTCTCAAGGCTAGAACTCTACCACTTGAGCCTCAGCACCATTTCCAGCTTCATGTGGTACCAAAGAATCAATCCTGGGTCTTCATGCATGCTAGACAAGCACTCTACCACTAGACCAAACCCCGGCCCTTGGTGGTGTTTTCATATTCCGTTATCTTTGAAATACTCAATGATAAATATCAAACATGTACACATACATACATGCATGCACACATACACATTTGTATTGCTAAAATATTAAGAAAATAATTATAAAGAAATACAGTACACAGAAAAATATAAAACTGTGTGAATCAAAGAAATAATTATGCCTTCCAAAGAACCTCTAATAGAAAGAATTGACTTGCAAGATATCTACAAACATCACTAAATATCACAGGATGTATATATAAGACATGAAATTATTTATGCTCAGAAATTCACATTAGTATTCATTTTAACAGCTATCGTGTATATTAAAACACATAAACATGTAAAAATTTGTCAGTTGCTTTCAGATCTCAAGTCTGTCCTCCAGCTATCTGGGAAGTCTTGGCACTGAGTCATCTTAGGGCTTAAAATACTAAATGAGGCCCTAGTTCAACATATCCACAGGAAGCCACAGAGAGAAAGGGGTGGTTAAAATGCACTTCCTGAAGACACTGGGTAATTCAAGTTCAGAGCTGGGCATCCTGTGTGATCATATGGCCCAACTCTCAGGATTTGTTCAAGAGGACATTACCAAAGAATATTTACACATTGCTTCTAAGGCTCATCAGCAAGTAGTTGCTTGGGTTCAAGCAATAAAGTTTCATTAAGTCATGGTTTAATGACAAAGCATTTGCATGAAATATTAAAGAATCTCTTCACAGATGAATGCAATTATTTCTTGACTAAAAAGCAAACTCAAATAAACATGCATGCTGTATTATTTTCTTTTCTTCCTCAGTGCTTTTCAGCATCATGAAGAGTATGTTGAAAAAGCTAAGTTATAAACCATTTCAGGTCTACTGAATATCATTCTGCAATTCAAGTTAGCAGATGCTCCGTCTTAGGAGCACCTAAGAAGCCCTATTTAAGCCAGGAACTGGTGCCCTGTAATTTTAACTCCTCTGGAGACTGACATCTTGGGGTTGTGGTTCAAAGAAGTAAGTATGACTCTAATCTGTACTAAAGCATCAAAAGCTGAGGGCCAGGAATTTGGTCTAGTGGTAGAGTGCTTGCCTAGCATGCTCAAAGACCCGGGTTTGATTGGTACCATATACATAGAATAAAGCCAGAAGTGGTGCTAAGGCTCAAGTGGTAGAGCTCTAGCTCTACCCAAGGACAGGGCTCAGGCTCTGAGTTCAAGGCCGGCAACTGGCAAACAAAGCAGAAAATTCAGCTGCAACTAAGTGGTAGAGCACTAGTCTTGAGTAAATAGTTCAAGGCCCTGAGTTCAAGCGTGTAGAGTGCAGAAACAACTGTGTATATCGGTGTACCTTACATCTCTATTAACATAATTTAAGAGCATATCTATTTAGCTTACATGTTAAACGCACACATGTACACACATGCATGAAAACACACACCTACCCACATACACAAACACACTAATGTACTTGCATCAGTGTGTTTCCAGTTTTATAACAAATTGGCTTGGTCTCTTAACAAAAAGTTTAGTTTAATGAACACTTTTTCATGTAGAAAGTCCTAGATGCAGTGTCCTCATTAGCTGTAATCGGGTAAGGGCTGCCATGTCTGTGTGAGCACATGGTGTGCCAATGGAAAGGGAAGTGGCTGAGTACATGGCTGTCTTCACTTTCTAGCAAATGGCTATTGAGAGATCTGCCTCACTCAAGTGAGCTAAGCATTTCCCACAAGGCCCTGACATTTGAGGGCCACATCTTTTACCTTAGATACAGAAAATTCTTGGTACGCAGATATTTTGGAAAAGCCAAAGTCAAATCCTATCATTTTTTTTAGTATGAAAAGAGATTGAAAGATTGTGAAGTTATGGTCTTCTAAAAAAGACTAATATACTTAAAACGTGCCAGTAGCATGGTAAAGTATTTGCTTTTATGGCTCGAGTAGTCAGTGGGTTCTCTGTCTTCTCTGCCTGACATCGTCACATTGGAATCTGAGTGGTCATTGATCAGCAGCCTTAGCACAGACACAATATAGAGATGAGCTCAATGTCCTGCAGTGAAGTCCCACGGGAGCCCTGACAGCACAAGGAAATTATGCCCAAAAAAATCTATGCCAAGTGTTTTAATGCACTGGTATATCCTTCCTGAGGTTTCTAGGGTAATGAGGTTTTAACTGAAGATGTCACGAAGCACTCTTCCTTTCCAGCTTCAAATCTGGATCTTTTTGGTGTAGGTCATTTTTATTCAGATAGGCTTTTGTGGTTTTGCTTGCCTGGGTCACAAGCCCATCCATTAATTTGTCCATTAGAATTTTATCTCTTCTGTACTAGAAGACATGGCTGATACATAAACATGCATGTTTAGGCAGCAGAGTAGAATAAAGTAGATTTAAGCCCTTCATTTGAGAATATCTTTATTTCTGATGGGGGAGAGCTTGGCTTAAGAAGGACAGAGATGTGAATATCATTCAAGACTTCAGGAGAATTCCACCTTAGAAATATGCAGTAATCACACAACCTTGAAAGAAGCCAAATCGTTTCAGTATAGAGACCCGTCGTGTGTTGCTAGTCTCCTATGAGCATTTAGAAGTGGAAGACAGCTCATCATTTATCAGAATTGGATAGTAGATAGCCAGTGCACTATGTTGCACATAGTATGTATACATATTTTTGTCAATTAAAGTATTATAAGTTTACACCAATCTATCTCTCTATCTAGCCATTTTTATCTGAGTATCTATAAAACTATGTATGTCTCATCAGTCTTAACCCTTGTTCTGTCTTTGGGTAATTGGGTAATTGGTTATGATTATTCATCAAAGAAGTTCATGAAAACAGCCTTAAGAGTTTGGGAATCTGATGAAAATAAATTTTCTATATGTTTGGAAACATCTTTACCTGAAAGATTGACTTTGAAAAGGCTAACAGCATGACAGCTGGAGGGTGGCTCAGGACATAGAGTGCAGGCCAATGCGGGGAAGTATCAGATCCTGGCTTTGAATCCTGTTCTCAAGGGAAAAAAGAGCAAGCATGAAAAGTTAAGTCATGAATAGCATGGAAATCACAATTCCATATTCACAGGATATGTACACATACACGTGTATAAATAATGAAGTTCATGAAATACTGTATGAAAAAATGGCAGGTTAAGAGGGGAAAAGAGAATGGAAATACAAGGAGGGTGGATACTTTTTTCAAAGCACACTATTTGCAGATATGGGATTATCATCATGAAAACACCTTGTGTAATTAATAAATGACAATGAAGATTTATTCAGTTATAAAATAAATAAAATGACACCTTGTTGAATATAATAGTGCTGGGGCTCTCTTGCATACTGAGATAATCATTTAACTTATCAAAACAAATTCAGAGCCACAAATGAAAATCCTGCTAGTTGCTAGGCTACAAGGTTGCCACTAGATGGCAAACAAATCCACAAGGAGAAAAAGAAACCTTGACCATAGAACCCATGAGAAAGCATGGTTGATGCTGCCTCTTTGGCAACAGGAACTTGAAGCAGTGGAGCTCTCTGTCAGCCTTTCATGATACACATGACAGTTGGCACTAGGTTTAGAGAAGGCGATATGTCTCCCTATGTGCAAGTTCCTATTTCATATTTTACTCTGTGGAGCATAATTCCATCTGACAAGGCTGACATTTCCACCAGGCATCTTGTGAACTCATGTAGTGAAGTACAGGTGAAAAAGGTGAAGGAAGGAGGGAGACCCTGCAGACATGCAGGTCTGAAGGGAACATGTGCCCACGCCACGTCCAGTTGTGGGAGGTGAGAGGGGGCTGAGTGTCATTGCTGTTCTCAGCAGGTCCCCAGAGTCCTCTGCAGTGAGCAGGTCACAGCTTGTCCTCAAAGACACAGAATAGGACCTGAGCTTCATCATGCTCAGGCTAAGAGTGAGGGAGGGCTAGGTCTGTGGTGACATGTCCATTGTTCTATAGTGTGTTTTCTCAAGGTCAGAATTTAAAATGATGAGTTGTAAAATAAAAATTATATTTATTAATGTATTCATTTAGTAGTAAATTTAGTACTTATAAACAATAGACATATAACTTCTGCATTCATTCATTTGTGAAGTGTCCTCTCTCAGACTTTCACCTTGATCCCAGATCTCATTCAAGTTTATGGCTTAAACTATAAGCTTTCTCCCTTCCTGAGAGTACTTCCAGGAAGATATGTGGAAAGAACTTCTGGACTCCACCTGGTCGTTAACCTCATCTTTCAGCCAGTTAGCTTCTTGCCTGCTAACCCCAGACAGTGTATGTATGCCTAGAGCTCTGGTTTGAGAGTGTTGTTCCAAGCTCTTCCATGTATTTCAGTGTCTAAAGTCTGTGTGTACTTGGAATTCATAAACCCATGCTTGGGAAGGCAGCCCTGGAGCATGGTTCAGAAGAATTCAATGTGTAATTTCCACCTCACTTGAGTAGAAGATTTTGGTGTCCCTCTTACTCATCCTATTGATATGTGCCCTGTAATTTACTTGGTGTTCTTCCCAGCTATACAGCAGCCAGCTGCCTTCTCGTGTTTTTATCTGAACCATTTTTCAGTGCATGATAGAGGGTGTAAGTATCTCCCAGTCAAAGGCAGTGGGATCTCTGCAGGACCATATATAATAAGAATAGAAGTGAAATTTCAGGCTAGTGGAGGGGATGGTTGTAGTTTTTTAATGGGATTAGAAATCATAAAAAGAGAATTGTTAAATCCTTCCTGAAGCACTTCTGTTAGCATATGTTACAGAGAGCACTAACCTTTTAGAGGGCAGAGGTGATCAAATCTAGACTCAGGTGCAATTCATATAGCGAATGGTATGGAAGAGGACTCCAGCTGGGCAATGGATTAGCTTTATACTGTTGGCCTTTGAGCTGCAGCATTATCTTCCAGCTCACCCAGCAGCTGCTTAGATGTATAGTGAGTGCCCTGTTCATCCCATATGCTGATATCCAGGTGGCAAGTGCATACTACTTACAAGTTAGAGATGGAGGCACTTCTTTTCCTAAGAATAAAGGGGAAATGCCTGAAGCAAACTGTCCTAGAAAGAAGTGATAATTATGAACATTCAGAAGAGAAGGAAACCAGCCATTTATGAGGAGTGCACCAGAACCAATCCAAACACCTCTAGACTGTCCATACCATTGAATTCATGACATTTTATTACACATATTATATTTTCAAAAGGGTCATATACCCTTAAAAGAAACTGAAAGTAACAGGTTCTTGTAGATCAGACCAGTAAACATGGCTGCTCAGGGGTCTGAGATTTGAGATATAGTTTGAAGCCAGTTCAGGGAGCAAAAGTCTTATGTCTGATAAATTGCTCAGAAAAACAAACAAAAATGGCACTGTGGCTCAAGTGTAGATTTCTAGACCTGAGCAAAAGAAACCCAGAGATAGTGCCTAGGTACTGAGTTCAAGCCACAGGATGTAACAACAGAAAACCGCTATCTACATATCTATCTATCTCTATACCTATGCATCTATATGACACACTACTTATGAAGTTTAAGTATATTAGTGTCTGGGTAATAATCATCATTATTTATGATATAACATGATTCAGTGGAACAATCTGCATGGTTTAGGAATGCTCTTTTTTTTTTATCAAATCCACAGATACCAAATGCAGGAGAATTACTTTCTTAACTTTCCTGGAAATGTTTGCTTCTGTGTGTCTGTCTTATTTGGGGGGGCCTGAGCCCCCCCAAATTTGGGGAGTGCTCAGGGCCTGAGCACTGACCGTGGGCTTTCCTCAAGGCTAGTTCTTTATCATTTGAGCCACAGCACCACTTCTGGCTTTTATTTTCTATATATGTGGTACCGAGGAATTGAATCCCGGGCATGCTAGACAAGCACTCTACCACTAGGCTAAACTCCCGGCCCCACTCACTTAAGTTTTTTAAAATGCAGAAAAAAATCTAGCAAGTCATGGATAACATGAGAATTTAAAAAAAATACTCTTTTCATAGGACAACCGAATCACGTTTTCTACAGAAATGTGAGGTTTTTAGACATGTGTTTTGTCACTGGGAGCTGCTGGGTTGTAGCAGAACCCAGACCTGCCCAGGTTGCTGATTTGCATGTACCCAGAGCACAGCCCACTGCTCTGAGGACTTCTTCATAGGCTGCTCTCATCCCCATCCTGTACAGGAGAAGGTTCCTGTCAGCACACAGCATGGACATGAGGTTCCCTGCTCAGATCCTGGCACTCCTGCTGCTCTGCCTCCCAGGTAAAGAAGAACATTGATGAGGAATAACACAGCTCAGTGAGATCCATGATGCTTTACTCTTTAGGACAGCCATCGTATAACTTGATTAATAATATGGATATTTGTTTTCATGTTTCCACCATCAGATTCCAGATGTGACATCCAGGTGACCCAGTCTCCATCTTCCCTGGCTGCATCTCTAGGAGAAACAGTCACCATCACTTGCAAGGCCAGTGAGGACATTTATGGCTATTTGGCATGGTACCAGCAGACACCAAGGAAAACCCCTAAACCTTTGATGTATAGTACAAGTAATTTGGCGCCTGGAGTCCCATCCCGGTTCAGTGGCAGTGGATCTGGGTCAGATTACTCTCTCACCATCAGCAGCCTGCAGCCTGAAGATGCTGCCACTTATTACTGTCAACAGCATAGTGATTTCCCACCCACAGTGACACAAGTCGTAACGTAAACCTCCCAGGGAAGCAGAAGTGAGAGTCTGGGCTGCCCCAGCTGCTCCTCCTGCTGTCTCCACCTGCTGACACAGCTTTCCACATGCATACAGGCTCTGAAGGTCACTGGAAAATATTGGGAAGAAGGACATGGAACATCTGCACATCCTGACTCTCTGTGCTCCTGCTCATCCCAAGCAGCACACACCTGAAAATGCCTCTTCTGACTTGTAAAAACAGTAATTACCTGTAGTCCAAGTTGTGCTAAACATTGCAGTCACTCAATGAAGAAGCTATTCTAGGTATCTCAAAACAGATTTTTAGAAGGAAGACAATATAGCTTGTGAAAATTTTTTTGTGAAAAATAATTTTGGAAAGAAAACAAAAGTTTTTTTCATTACTATGGTATAATTATATTTGAAGTACGATTTGATGTTTAGGTATACGTACTTATTGTGTGATGTTTCAATGCATAATTGTCAATCACTTCATCACCTAAAACATTGACTTTTTGGTAGTCAGGTGAATTCATTTTCTTCAGCATAGATCTTTAAATAAATAATATATGTTTCAACTGAACATATTTACAACTCATCCATTGCTTTCATTTAATTATCAAATATTAATTTATATTTGATGCTGACTGTCAAATTGATCATTATTTTTCACCGTGATTGCCCCATCCACTAATGTAATATGGAATATGATTTTTTAGAAACTAGAGGTAATATAAGGAGAAAAATAAAAATTTCATAACCCTGTTTCAGAAATTACATTTTTATTGCTTCATTTCACAGTATTATTCATAACTTGAATGGTCAAAGCACACTTCTTTCTGTTCCAGTTCAAATAAATCCACATATAAAAATTACATTATGGCAATATGTGAAAAAATAGAATGTATGTAAGACATTTATAGAACCATGTAGTAGGTACAGTAACATCATGACCCATTACATCAATGTTTACTAGAATAATCAGAAAGAGGTCTTCCACATACTGCATACATATACAGAGAGTCACATAAATTCACACTTAGTGTTTAAAATATATCTTTATATATGGAACAATAGACAGGGGTTGAATAGAAAAGAATAGTGTAAATGAAGAAAGAGCGTGACAATGATCAAAATGCATTGCATTTATAAGCTATGCTTAGTGGAAAGTTTTGTACAACTACTTATAAATAATAAAGTAAAATTAAAAACAAAAAAGTGTGGATGAAAGTCTCACTTGTCTCCACTCTCATCAAATAGATCACTGGTTTATTTGCAAGGTGTGGATGGTTTCTAATTTCATCTGAGATGAAAAGAGCTCTCATCTGATTGAGAATATCCGCAGGAATTCAGAAAGCAGAGAAGGGCTGGGAAATGCACTTCTGGAAGAGACTGTGATGAGTGGGGTTCACAACCTGTTTACTTCAAAGTTTATAAGCTAAGTCTGATTTCCACTTACAAGGGAAAATATGTATCTCCTTTGTCTCATTCATTTTTAAGTATTCATGATGAGATTTTCTAATGTATCTCAACCAGGACAAGCCAATGGGAATGTTCTTCTGGGGTCACAGGGAGCCCTGTTGGTGCCTGGTTTCCATCCAGCTGTGAAGCTCCATACCTCACTCTTCCCTGCATGGAATATTTCACTGGCTACAGTTGCTGTTGATGGAAGGCTCAATTCTGTAAAAGGAGGCAATCAGAGATGATTTCAAATGTCTAAAGGAAAAACTTGGAGACAGATAGGGAGGAGCTGACACTGTTCAAAAGGAAATGTATATATTACCCTGAAATTCTAGGGCCTCAGGTGAAAAGTATGTGGATATATCTGTAGAGCACCTGAGTCTAGAAATCCATAGTTTCCCAAGGTTTTCATGTTCGATCTGAGAAATCACAGACACAATGGGATTGTGTCCTTTGATTGTTGTACAGGCAAAATTTAGGTGGTGTTGGAAATCAAAGACTAGCCACTAATAAGTTACTGGTCATACTCACTGAACATAATCATCTTGATTGTGAATTATGAGGGAAAAAATTAGATGAGAAAAATGTGCATTGTGCTTTGGGTGGTAAAGTATTATACATTTGTCATTTAGGTCTAATTGGCCTGTAGTGTTGAAGAATTGGAGATGTCATTCTTTGCCATACCGATCTTCTATCAGTGGTATGCATTATCTAAATAAAAGAGTATAGTTTGCAACTATTGTGTTGACATCTATTTCTTCATCTTTCTTGACTGCCCATGGCTCTGTTTTCAACACGATATATGAATGTGAAAAGTATCTTAATGGATTTAGAAGGATGAAAATCTCTCACAGCATTTCACAGATGAAAATAAAATACATGGAGGAAAATCGGTGGCAGTAAGAAAGTTGAAAACTTCACAAATATGAAGGGAGAAATCCCACACATTCACTGAGTAGATGAAATCAAGAGCAATATTAGGGAACCAGTGGCACCAGGCTTGTGAGTCATTTTTGAACTGTAGACACCATCCCACTTCATAGTTGAGGTTTCTTTACATTTCTCTAGGAAATCAGTGCAATAACCTAATAACTATTCAAGCAGATTCTGCTGCCGCCCTCTGGCCTATGACAACAGAGGAGAGTGGACATGCTCTCTGCAGCTATTTCCAGCCTTATAAGCCTCTGCTGATTTGCATGTGCTCCAAGCACAGTCCACTGCCTGAGGGTTTCATAATAGGCTGCTGCTCCCCCTGTGCAGCAGTCAGTCCAGTCAGCACTCAGCATGGACAGGAGGACCCCTGCTCAGTTCCTGGGGCTCCTGCTGCTCTGGATCCCAGGTAAGGAAGAACAATGCTGGGAGTTTTCTTAACTTTTATATTCAGTGCTGCCTGGCGCTCTCTCTCTCTCTCTCTCTCTCTCTCTCTCTCTCTCTCTCTCTCTCTCTCTCTCCCTCCCTCCCCCTTTCTCTCTCTCTCTCTTTCTTTCTCTTTCTTTCTCTCTCGCTTTCTTTCTCTTTCTTTCTTTTTCTCTCTCTCTTTCTTTCTTTCTCTTTCTTTCTCTATCTTTCTTTCTCTATCTTTCTTTCTTTCTTTTTCTCTTTCTTTCTTTCTCTTTCTTTCTCTCTTTCTTTCTCTCTTTCTTTCTCTTTCTTTCTTTCTTTCTTTCTTTCTTTCTTTCTTTCTTTCTCTCTCTCTCTCTCTCTCTCTCTCTCTCTCTCTCTCTTTCTTTCTTTCTTTCTTTTTTTCTTTCTTTCTCTTTCTTGTTCTGGAGTTTGAACTCAAGGCCTGGGCACGGTCCTTGGATACTTTTTGCTCAAGTCTAGTGCTCAGTCACTTTCGCCTCAGCACCACTGTCGGCTTTTTCTGAGTAGGTGTTACCCAGGAATCAAACCCAGGATTTCATGCATGCTAGATGAGCACTCTGCTACTAGGCTATGCTCCCAGACCTGTTGCCTGGTTTTCATGTCAATTATTTTCTTATATGATTAACTGTGTGAATATTTATTTTTAGGTTTCCCAATGTTAGGAGCCAGATGTGACATCCAGATGACTCAGTCTCCATCTTCCCTGTCTGCATCTCCAGGAGACATGGTCTTCCACACTTGCAGGGCCAGTCAGGACATTTATGATGCTTTACACTGGTATCAACAGAAACCAGGGGAAAGTCCTAAGCTCCTGATCCGTGATGTCTCTAGTTTGCAATCCGGGATACCATTGAGGTTCAGGGGCAGTGGATCTGGGACAGAATTCACTCTCACCATCAGCAGTCTGCAGCCTGTAGATGACGCTGATTATTACTGTTTGCAGTATCAGAGTTTCCCTCCCACAGTGATACAAGACATAAAAAATCCTCCCAGTGAAGAAGTGAGAGTCTTGGATGCCCCAGCTGCTCCTCCTGGTGGTCCGCCTGCTACAGTGCTTCTCAAATACAGCCAGGCTGATTTTTCTGGGTACAAAGTGTTAGAAAGGCCCCTTTGCAGTCTGTCTCTTTTCTATTCCTTAGTTTCACAAACACAGATTTGGCAAGGACTCTTTTGAAAAAAAAAAAAGAGAAGGGATATTTTACCTGAGGAGTTTAATTTGTGGTATCATTTGAGATTTATATACCTAAACAAAAGTCAGTCATCATTCTCCAAATAGATGTTTAATGCAGAAGTTCTAAATCTAATCCTCACCATCTAAGGTGGTTTAGAAGTGGTAGATTCTCTGGTCCTTCTCCAGAGTGCAGCTGTCTTAAGGTGTTGGAGGAATAACTATGTGATCCTCTGCTCTCAGAGCAAAGCAGGGGCAGGATGATTTTCTTGATGCTCTCACTTGCCCTAAGTACCTTCCAGGTGTTTCTCCAGTCCCTGCCTCTGCTCAGAAGTCTGCTTTCAGAGTTTAGTAAATGTTAGATCCTTTCTGTCTTCATACTCTAGTAGAAGTAGCCCTAATGAACAAATCAACAAGAAGCCATGGAAGGAGATCTGGGAGACTTTCTTTCAGAAATGGTGTTGATGAGTGGAAAGGTGGCAGTTCAATCGACAATGTTGGGGCAACTTTCAGAAATTTTTTCAGAGTGACCTGAGAATATATTTTTGGTGACCCTAAATTTCATCTGCTAATCAACAGCCTTTAAAACATGCCAACTTAAAAGAGAGAGGCGACTGTATTTAACGTATACCAATTTTTCCATGAAATTACATCTCAAGAAACAGTTGGAAAGCATCTAGGCACCCATACAAAAAAGTCAATGTCAAAACAAAAGAAAAACCATGGAAGATGAAAACCCTAAGATGCTTAGCTTCAGAATTATTTGGCCAAATAGTTGTTTTCTTTGCTACTGAGAATTTTTCTAGAATTTCAATTCATCAGCATTTCTGAAAGCAGGTCAAAAATGCAAAATTTTAAACCTGTCTTAGGTCTGGTAAATGATAATGAAAATTTCATTAAGTAACAGATTTTTTTAAAAGTAACAGAATATTCATGGAGCTGTATTTTAGCCGATGGTAATTTCAACCAAATTTTTCCCTAATGAAGCCATTTAACAAAAATATTATCTGACAATGTTTGTTGACAACACATTCTGCCTTATTTCATATTTAATGCAAAGTTGCAATAAAAGCATTTCAGTATTATAACTATTTAAAAATATAATTATATTTTTTCATGTTATAATCTACTACTTTGATAGTTAAAACCACAGTAATTTCAGGAGCTTCTGATATGAACAAATATATCAAAATTTGGGGACCATGTTAGACAAAATTGTTTACATACTTATGCTATGAAAAAGAGATATATATGTGCATGGTTTTTTTGAGTCACTGCAGTATCAATTAAATCATACAACTCCAATGTGTAGAGAAATGTAGCTTTGTGATACTTATAAGTTCTGTTTTCCTGGGTTCTCATATGCTGCTGTATTTGGCATGGGGGTGAATAACAGAAGAATAAAGGAGGACCAAATGTCTTCTAAATGGTCAGGCAATGAAAGACGGGGAACAGATTTGTAAATTCACACTCCTTCCATGGTAATGGGGAGCAATGGTCAAGAAGTAATGTACCCAGTACCTGATTAATGTAACTGTAACCCCTGTTTACATCACACTGACAACACCTGAATTCACCCCAACAATAAAATTTAAAAAAAATAAAAAATAAATTGAAGGGAATATTTCACCTAAAGATTGACATCATCTGTCCTTTCCAAAAAATTATCTTTTAAAAATATTTTTATCAGTGATTGTATATAGAGATTCCCTTTTTGAGCACTTGTTTGTTAAGCATGACATTTAAAATATGATTTAAAAATCAATGTTAATAAAATCTTTAAAAAATTAAAAACATATCTTTGTGAAAAAGGCTCTACCTGAGCAAGTGGGCTGATTAGAGTGAGACATTGGGGAGGAGTCTGCTGCTGCCAGCCTTGAGATCAGGCTAGAGATCTAAGTCCACGATGCTAAAGTTAGAAGTTCTCACACCAGGATTAATTCCAAATGGATCAAAGACCTGAAGGTAAAAGCAGTTACACTGAAAACTTTACAAGAAGGAATAGGAGATACACTAGGTCTCCCTGGCACAGGTAGAAACTTTCTTAAAAAGTACCCAGAAACACAACAAATCAGAGAAAGTCTGGATAAGTGAGACTGCATTAAACCACAGAGCTTCTGTATGGCAATGGATATAGCTGGCAAATTAACTAGAAAGCTTACAGAGTGGGAGAAGATCTTCAATAACCATACAATAGAACAAAGGGTCATGTTTAAAATATATCAACAGCTCAAAAAATTGAATCACTCCAAAACTAATCTCCAAAGAAACAACCATCCCATTAAAAGATGGGCCAAAGACTTAAAGGAGAGTCTTCTCTGAAGAAGAAATAAGAATGGCCTATAGACACATGAAGAAATGCTCAATATCTCCGGCCATAAAAGAAATTCACTACACTGTAGGTGGAAGTGCAAACTCATTCAACCACTATGGAAAGCAGTATGGCAGTTCCTCAAAAGACTAAGCATAGAGCTACCCTTTGACCCAGCAATTCCACTACTAGGCGTTTATCCAACTGTCCAGAAACAAGGGCACACTAAATCCACTAGCACAATGATGTTCATTGCAGCGCTATTTACCATAGCAAAGATATAGAACCAACCTAGATGTCCCTGAGTTGATGAGTGGATCAAGAAAACCTGATATTTATACACAATGGAATTATATGCTGCTGTCAGAAAGAATGACATCGCCCCATTTGTAAGAAAATGGAAAGACTTAGAAAAATCATATTAAGTGAAGTAAGCCAGACTCAAAGGAACATAGGCTCAATAGTTTCCCTCATTTGTAAAAACCCAGCAAGAAAAACCTAGCAGAAATTTACAATAGAGCAAAACCTAGATACATAAAGTTGTATGGAATGATGCTAAATGAAAGGAGCTACAGGATATAGAAACAAAAGCCATAAAATGAGTGATTGTTGTCCTTAATGTACTGTATTATCTGTCATCTCATTTGCTGTTTCTTGGTTATCTCAGATTGTTACAGTATTTCACCTGGTTATCTGATATATTGTATATATGCATATTTGGTTATTTGAAGTAGGATAGGGAAGGGAGGAAAACAAGATGAGGGGTGGGAGTGGGGGGGAGGTAAATGGGGACCAAGACATGAGAAAGGGTACCAATGTTTGTGAAATAATACACCTTCTATCTGGTGAATATAACATAACCCTTCTATTAATTACAATAAAAATATATGAAAACAAAAAAATAAGTCATGCACAAAAGGGCTGGAGGTATGCTTCAATCATAGAGCACTTGCTTAATTAGTGCAAAAAAATAAATAAATTTGGTTCGGACACTGAAAAAAAAGAAATGCAATTCAAAACAACTCTATGACTCCACCTCACTCCAGGATCAAGAAATCTAATAACAACAGATGCTGGAGGGGATGTGGACAGGAGGGATCATTACTACACTGTTGGTGGGACTGCAAACTCTTTCAAACAATATTAAAAGCAGTATGGCCATTCCTCAAAAGACTAAATGTAGAGCTCCCCTATGACCCAGCAATTCCACTACTTGGCATTTACCAATGGTCCAGAAACAAGGACATACTGAATCCACTAGCACATCCATGTTCATTGCAGCACTATTTACCATAGCAAAGATATGGAACCAACCTAGATGTTCCTCAGTTGATGAGTGGATCAAAAAGATGTGGTATTTATACATAATGGAATTCTATGCTGCTGTCAGAAAAAATAATATCGCCACATTTGTAAGGAAATGGAAAGAGTTGGAAAAACTCATATTTTTTATATTTTTTATTGTAATTAATAAAAGGGTTACATGATATTTGCCAGACAGAAGGTGCATTAATTCACATACATTGATACTCTTTCACATGTCTTGGTACCCATTACCCTCCCCCATCCCCCAGCCCCCCCCGTTTGTTTTTTCCCCCCTTCCCTATCTAATTTCAAATAACCAAATACAAATAAATTCAATATAGCAGATAACAAAGTGAGATACTGTAACAATATGAGATACCCAAGGGACAGCAAAGGAGATGAGAGATAATATAGTATATTAAGGACAACAGTCATTCATTATATGGCTTTTGTTTCAATATCCTGGAGGTCCTTTCAATTAGCTTCATACTATATGGCCTTATGTATCAAGGTTTTGCTGTATTGCAGATCTCTGCTAGTAGAGCCCAAGGTTTCTACTGATTATGACAAATGAGGGAAACCATTGAGCCTAAGTTCCTTTGAGTCTGGCTTACTTCACTTAATATGATTTTTTCTAAGTCTTTGCATTTCCTAACAAATGGCATGCTGTCGTTTTTTCTTTTTTTTCTTTTTCTTTTTTTATTGTAATTAGTGAAAGGGTTACATGATATTTGCCAGATAGAAGGTGCATTAATTCACATACATTGATACCCTTTCACATGTCTTGGTACCCGTTTCCCTCCCCCCCCACACCCCCCACCCGTCTTGGTTTTCCCCCCTTCCCTATCAAATTTCAAATATCCAAATACAAATAAATTCAATATATCAGATAACAAAGTGAGATACTATACCAATATGAGATAACCAAGGGACAGCAAATGAGATGAGAGACAACATAGTACATTAAGGACAACAATCATTCATTATATGGCTTTTGTTTCACTATCCTGGAGGTCCTTTCAATTAGGTTCACATTATATGTCCTTATGTATCAAGATTTTGCTCTATTGCAAATCTCTGCTAGTAGAGCCCAAGGTTTCTACTGATTATGACGAATGAGGGAAACCATTGAGCCTAAGTTCCTTTGAGTCTGGCTTACTTCACTTAATATGATTTTTTTCTAAGTCTTTCCATTTCCTAACAAATGGGGCGATGTCATTCTTTCTGACAGCAGCATAGAATTCCATTGTGTACAAATACCACAACTTGTTGATCCACTCATAAACTGAGGGACATCTAGGTTGGTTCCATATCTTTGCTATGGTGAATAGTGCTGCAATGAACATTGTTGTGCTAGTGGATTTACTATGCCCTAGATTCTGGATGGTTGGGTAAATGCCAAGTAGTGGAATTGCTGGGTCATAGGGGTGTTCTATGTTTAGCCCTTTGAGGCACTGCCATACTGCTTTCCATATTGGTTGAATGAGTTTGCACTTAGCGTTATTTTGATTTGCATTTCTTTTATGACCAGAGATGTTGAGCATTTCTTCATGTGTGTATAGGCCATTTTTGTTTCTTCTTCAGAGAAGACTCTCTTTAAGTCTTTAAGTTGGGCTGGCAGAACTGGTTAAGCACCTGCAGAAAACTAAAGTTGGATCCTTCTTTGTCACCCTGCAATAGAATTAACTCCAAATGGATCAAAGACCTGGAGGTAAAAGCTGACACACTGAAAACTTTACAAGAAGGAATAGGAGAAACACTAGGCCTCCTTGGCACAGGTCAAAACTTTCTTAATAAGGACCAAGAATCACAACAAATCAGAGAAAGGCTGGATAAGTGGGACTGCATTAAACTGCGGAGCTTTTGTATGGCAAAGGACATAGCTAGTAAATTAATTGGGAAGCCTACAGAGTGGGAGATGATCTTCATCAGCCAAACAATGGACAAAGGCCTCATATCTAAAATATATCAACAGCTCCAAAAATTGAATCACTCCAAAACTAATCTCCAAAGGAAAATCTCATATTAAGTGAAGTAAGCCAGACTCAAAGAAATATAGGCTCAATGGTTTCCCTCATTTGTCATAATCAGTAGAAACCATGGGCTCTCCTAGCAGAGATTTAAAATAGAAGAAAACCTAGATACATAAGGCCATTATAGTGTGTTGCTAAATGACAGGACCTCCAGGATATAAATACAAAAGCCATATAGTGTGTGCTTGTTGTCCGTACTGTTCTATGTTATCTCTCATCTCTTTTGCTGTCCCTTGGTTATCTCATATTGCTATAGTATTTTACCTTTTTATCTGAAAACATTGTACATATGCTTATTTGGTTATTTGAAATAGGATAAGGAAAGGGGGAAAACAAGATGAAGGGAGGGGGTGGGAGATGGAAATTAGGACAAAAACATGAGAAAGGGTATTAATGTTTGTGAAACAATGAACCTTCCATTTAGTGAATATAATGTGAACCTTCTATTAATTACAATAAAAATATATGAAAAAAGTCCTCAATTCCTCAATAACAGTCCTTTCCCACATTGGAAGTTTCAAGTGAATAAAATGCATGTTGCATATGACTTGTGGCAGATTACAGATCTTCTGGGGGAAAATGAGCATTTAAAAATAAACCAGAGAATACTCCAGGTGCCGGTGGCTCACACCCGTAATCCTAGCTTATCAGGAGTTTGAGATCTGAGTACAATGGTTCACAGCTAGCCTGGGCACAAAAGTCCATGAGAATCTTATCACCAATTAACCACCAGAAAACCGAAAGTGGTGCTATGGCTCAAGTGATAAGGTGCTAACCTTGAGCTAAAAAGATCATGTTCAGCACCCAAGCCTAGAGTTCAAGCCCCATAACCACCACCACCACCACCAACAAAAATATGTCAGAAGATCAGAGAATTAATTTATTATATTGTACTATATCTTCAAATAGTACTACCACATACCTACCATTCAACAAATCGGTTCATAAGTACAATGCACTCTTTCCCCCCGATCCCTTCCTCTTAACTTTCTTAGGTTCATAGGATCTACGTTGGATTTTATTACTAAATTTTCCCCATCTTCCTCTCTTCATTTATCTAATACTCCTCTTTGACCTCCCCTCCACATCTTTCCAGTGCTAGTACTCGTTTTGTTGAACAACAAGCCCATTTTTTAACTGTTATGCAATTAGAATTCTCCTCTGTAAATATCCTACTTTGTTAAATATGTTTGATATACTGGCATGTGATCTCATATGCATTTACTTATGTATTTATACATTAGATTCTATCTTGTACATATAAGAGAAAACATGTATCCTTTTTAGCTCTAGGCTTCACTTAACAAAAATTTTTCCCAGTACCATCATTTCTTTACAAATGATGTGATATTCTTTCTAATGGGAAATGAAGATCTATGTCCAAGTTTGCTTCAGATCCAAGTTATTTCTACTGTGGCATATATACTGTTTTGATAACAGATCTAGGATTTCTCTGGAGATACAAACAACAAGCCTGGTGTCTAGTCTCAGTTACTCTGAGGCTCAGAATTTCAGCCATACCAGCCCCGTCCCAGCAATACCCAGAACCCTGCTGATTTGCATGGGCCCACAGCACAGTCACTGCCCTCACATCTTCTTCATAAGCTGTTCATCCCAGATGCAGGAGTCAATCCCGGTCAGAACACAGCACGGACATGAGGGCCTTCACTCAGCTGCTGGGGCTGCTGCTGCTCTGGATTCCAAGTAAGGAAAGACTATGCTGACAATCTCCTGCCCTTATAATCAATGATACTTGGTTGTTTATGAAGTTTCTTATAAGATGTTTGAGTCTATGTATATCTATTATTTTCCAATGCTAGGTGCCAGGTGTGACATCCAGATGACTCAGTCACCAGGCTCTCTGTCTGCATCTCCTGGAGACAGAGTCACCATCACTTGCCAGGCCAGTCAAGAGATTAACAAACACACTTCTGAATAACTCCTGTGTAACAGATCAGATCAGAAATGAAATTAAAAACTTCCTTGAATGAAATTACAATCAAGAAATATCACAAAGGAACTTATGGGACATAGCAAAGGCAGTTCTAAGAGGCAAATTTATCGCACTAGGAGCTCATATTAAAAAGACAGAAGAAGAGCACGTAAATAACCTTAAAAAAACTGAAACGCCTAGAGGAGCAAGAAAAAGTTAATTCTAAAACAACTAGAAGGACAGAAATAACAAAAATACAATAAAAATATCAGAGATTGGAATAAGATCTACTATACAAAAAAACTGATAAATCAAAGAGATGGTTCTTTGAAACAGTCAACAAAATAGACAAACCCTTGGCAAGATTAATCAAAAAAAGGAAAGGGGAGACTCAAATAAACAAGATTAGAGACCCCACGGGAACAATCACAACTGATTCCCAAGAAATTCAGTCCATAATCAATATGTACTACCAGGGCCTATATTCAAAGAAACAAGAAAATCTAGTAGAAATGGATGATTTCTTAAATAAATATAGGCTACCCACACTGAACAATGATGAGGTAAAGAAATTTTACAAACCAATTTCTTACAACAAAATTTTGGAAGCAATCAGGGAAATGCTAACCAAAAAAAGCCCAGGTCCAGATGGTTTCACTGCGGAATTTTACAAGACATTTAAGGATGAAATAACACCTATACTCTTAAAACTCTTCTGAGAAATAGAAACAGAAGGAGCAATATCAAACTCATTTTATGAAGCTAATATTACTCTCATCCCCAAATCAGGGAAAGACCCAACAAAAAAACAAAACTACAGACCTACCTCACTAATGAACACAGATGCAAAACTCCTCAATAAAGTATTAGCAAACAGAATCCAGAAACAAATTTAAAAAATCATACACTATGATCAAGTGGGCTTCATCCCAGAAATGCAAGGCTGGTTTAACATTCACAAATAAATCAATGTAATACATCATATCAATAGAGTTAAGGATAAGAATCATATGATAATTTTTCTGGACGCGGAGAAGGCATTTGACAAAATACAACATCCATTCATGTTGAAAGCACTAGAAAAAAATATGAATAAGTGGTACATTCCTCAAAATAGTGAAAGCCATATATGAAAACCCTACAGCCAATATTATACTAAATGGTGAAAGACTGGAACCATTCACCTAAAAATCAGGAACTAGACAGGGATGCCCACTCTTTCCACTTCTCTTCAATATAGTGCTGGAACACTTAGCCAGAGCAATAAGGCAAGAAAAGGACATCAAAGGGATCCACATAGGGAAAGAAGAAATTAAACTATCCTTATTCGCTGATGACATGATCCTCTACTTGAGTGACCCAACAAACTCTACTCCCAAACTTCTAGAATTAATAAACCACTTTAGCAAAGTGGCAGGATACAAAATCAACCTTCAGAGGTCAGTAGCCTTCTTGTACACCAACAATACACAAACAGAAGGCCAAATCAAGAAAATGATCCCGTTCACAATAGCCCCCAAAAGAATAAAATACTTAGGAATTAACTTAACCAAAGATGTAAAGGAATTATTCAATGAAAACTATAAAAGCCTAATGAAAGAAATTAAAGAGGACAGTAGGAAATGGAAAGACATCCCATGTTCATGGTTAGGGAGAACCAACATAGTGAAAATGGCTATACTGCCAAAATTGATATACAAATTCAATGCAATCCCTATCAAAATCCCAAAGACATTCTTTATGGAAATAGAAGATATAATCCAAAGATTCATATGGAACAAGAAAAGACCTAGAATAGCCAAAACAATTCTAGGCAAAAAGAGCAATGATGGTGGTATTACAATACCAGACTTCAAACTCTACTATAGAGCCATAATAACAAAAACTGCTTGGTATTGGCACAAAAACAGACCAGAAGATCCGTGGAACAGAATGGAAGACACAGAAATAGAATCACATACCTATAGGCAACTTGTATTTGACAAAGGAGCCAAAGATATACAGTGGAACAAAGACAGTCTATTCAATTATTGGTGCTGGCAAAACTGGGCAGCCACATGCAGAAAACTAAAAATTGACCCTAGCCTCTCGCCATGCACAAGCATTAACTCAAAGTGGATCAAAGACCTCAATGTCAGACCAGAAACCGTGAAACTGCTACATGATAAAGTAGGAGAGACACTGGAACTCATAGGCACATGGAAAGGTTTCCTTAACAGAATCCCAGGGTCACAGCAGATTGGAGAGAGACTCGATAAATGGGACTACCTAAAAATAAAAAGTTTCTGTACAGATAAAAACATAGTGGCAAATGTAGAGAGACAGCCAATCAACCACGAAAAGATATTCACAAACAATACATCTGACAAATGCTTAATATCCAGTATCTACAGGGAACTCAAGAAACTAATCCCCCCAAAACCCAATAAACCATTCACTAAATGGGCAAGGGAACTAAAGAGAGACATATCAGAAGAAGAGATTAATCCATGGGCATGTCCCACAAATTTTCTTTTCTTATTTACTTTATTTTATTCTCTTAACTTATGTCACTTATGCATTTTGTTAAGATCCTCCGTTTTATGAAACATTGTTCAACCAATTATAACTTTTACCTAGGAATATTTCCAAACAATCATTAAGGAATAACTTGAGAAAAAATCATTCTAAAACAGGCTTTAGGATGGATGTTAACAAGTTTTCCTTATTGAATATCATGAGCTAAGTATTTGGGAAAAGTTTAAAAAATTAAAAGGTCAATTAAGAGTAAATTTGAAAAATGACAACCACCTGACATTCTCTCCTTTACAGGCAAATTCTAACAGCAATGTGGAAGGAAATAGAGTGAGAAGATGCAGATATGCTGTGACTAAAGACCTCAGAGATTTGTTGCCATTGAGGAAAATATTTAGGACTATGAGATATGTGATTTTAGCTATGGAAGTAATTTGGGCAAGGATAGAAATTCCAAGGGAAGACACTGCAAAGTAGTTAACAGTACCGGAATAGTTACACACTGAAGGAAACTGAAGCAGACAGTTATGGAGTGTAACTGCTGCCACCCTCCATTAAGCAGGGGTGGGAAGTGGGTGGGTCCCCTGAGGCACATCATTTGACCTCAAGCCCTATACTATAACAGCTAGACTGTGGCTGTGGTTGTGCTCTTCACCTTGAGTCCACACAAAATACCTGGATGAAACAGCTTTGTTCAGATAAATGGGACAGATATAAAAGAAAAGAGAATAATTTCTATAGGGAAACTAGTAGAATGATAAGGAAGTCACCTAGAGCCAGAGAATTTAAGCCAGAGCCAAGAGCTGCTCACACTGCCCTTTGAGACATGCATGGGCGAGGACCAGCCATCTAAGAGTACAACGCGAAGGAGCAGGAAAAACTCAAGGTGGAGTCCACATGAGGCTTCTCAGATTGCTAAGTAGAAGCCTGCCTGAGATACCTGGTGTTTTGTTCATAGCAATTACTTCCTTTTTGAGCAACTGCTTGGTGGCAACATAGTGTTAGTGTCTCTGTCGCCTATGGCTCTGTATGGTAACTTGTTCATACAATTTTCCTCTTGATTCCTGGGATTTTCTTCAAACTTTTTCTAATATCAGGTTCAAGAACAATTTCACTGCCATCAACTTTGGGTCAGATTTTAAAATTACACAGGCTAAACACATATGTCATGGTCAATGCAATGAGATGACAACAAAACAAATAAAAGTATGAGAAGTCCAGGATATTTAGACTCTACTGCTATAAAGGAGGTAGAAGTAGAAGGAACTTAATCCAGGACCACCTCAGGCATTTTTCAACTATGTCAGCAGATATCTGAAACATGAATCAAAGCAAAAGCAGTAAGCAATAATCTCAGTTGGCAGAGAGCTGGCCTACCAAGCCTAAGGCCCTGAGTTCTAACTCCAGTACTGTCAAAAACATCTATGAGATACAGAAAGTAAAAACTATAATGACTCACAGATGAAAGTTTCTGTGCTAATAAAATCAAAATAACTTGCAGTTCATCTTTGATATATAAATTGATTTTAAATAGCAAATCAGTGGAGGTAAAGTTACCTAAACTTTGGTCTAACAGAATCAGAGGCATGTTTCCTATATAGGACACAGATCAATCTGAAACCAGAATTTAAACTTCCACCAGAACTATGGGACCACATTTATCACCGAGGAAGAAGAAAAAGTTTTCAGACATAAATCCTAAGGATACTCAAGAATTCTTACATTATGTCAACTTTGTTCTTTTTGAACTAAGAAGCAACGTCATGTATATGTTAAGCACCACTCCCAGCTTGAGACAATGTTCATCATCCTAAGGAAGAAAGCATTCTTTCTTCTTTCTTGTAAGTCCAGAAAATCCCTGATGAACTTGGGTTAAAAGGATAAGAGGCCTCCCATTCCTCCTCTTGCCATCAAGCAGGTGTTGCTCAGGTCCTTCAAGATTAGCAATGAAGAGAAATTGAGATCAAGCTGGAACTGAGAATTTGAAGGCTGCCTCTTCTGCCATCATTTCTAGAAAGAAATAAAGACCAGGGATAGCTTAAGAAAGAGAAACTGCCTATAAAAACTGTTCAGAAATACTGTGTCACAGGCTTTAGTCTCTGTGAAATGAATGGGTTTAATGAACCATCAGAGATATATATCAGAAAAGCCTCACGTTCTTGAACAAATTTCTGCACCTGAAGCAGGATAATTTAAACCTGTTAAGACAACTCAAAAATATAGTATGTACAAGTGCTATCTTTGCTCCAAGGAGAGAGAACAGAATTCATTTCTTCCTGAGGGATGTACATCTCACCCAACTTAACAGCTAACTGACAGAATGTAGGCCTTCCTGAGAAAACACAAGTTACCTGTCCAAAATGAAGATAACAGGGCACATCTTTGTCTCAAGCTTCTGTTTTATGGCAAGATGCATTCTTACTTGGAAACTCAAAGTAACACCAGGTGTAATTAGAAGAAAAAAAACCCTATCTTTGCATGACATTGAAGCCAGATCCCCTGCCTTTACCCTATAAATACCCAGCAGCCCAAGGAACTGTGTGCTTCCATGTCTATCTCCCTATGAGAGCATCTGCCCTCGTCTGCTTTTTGTTTATTTGTCCTATTGCCTCTTTGTTTATTTATAAAGCTCTGTCAAGTATTCTTCCTATCATGATTTGTCCAGAAATTCTTCTGGGATTGAAGTCAAGGACCCTAAGTGAAGAGTTCCTGTATTTAAAGTAAGCTTCACTAACCCTCACCTCCACCTCCTCCATCTAGCGACACAAGGCTGAATAGTAACTGGGACTTAAACACCAGGAGTGTTTTTATAAGGTGAATAAATGTTGCCTTACAACATGATGGTTTATTACACATACAGGGGAAAATTGTGCTATACAAAATGCTTGTTGTTTATGGACTGATTAGAGCCATAGGTACAGAAATTTATTGTGACTACATTTTCTAAGTTATGAGTTGTAGTCTACTGGGATTTTAAATTTCAACCAACTTTCAGGAAGATTTTTGTCAAACTTTCAGTTTTGGGGCCTGTAGCTATTACATGACTAACTTTCCTTATCACTCCCTTTCCTTTCTCCAGGTTAGAAATTTAGGACAAGTTTGCTTTTAGCATGCTTAAACAATGACTAAAAAATGTGTAACAAACCACAGGGTGTCTCTCGCCTGTAATTCCAGCTACTCAGGAAGCTGAGATCTGATTATCTCAGTTCAAAGCCAGCCCAGGCACTAAAAAGTCCATGAGACACTTATTTCCAAGTAATCACCAGAAAACCGGAAGTAGCACTGTGGCTCAAGGGGTAGGATGGTAGGCTTGAGCTGAAGAGCTCAAGGACAGCGCGCAGGGCCAAAGTTCAAGTCCAAGAGCAGACCAAAAGAAAAAAGTATAACAAAAGAAATACTAATGAATCTCTAGGTCCCCTAAATCTAGTGACACTGAAGTATCTCAAATGCTATGTGGGAAGCATTGGCACTGAGTATTTCAAGGCCTTTGAATGCCAGACATGGTGGTGGAATTCCAGTTCAGAGGCTATTACCATCTAACAGAAGACTGCATCTCATGTAATCCTAGATTACAACTGAAGTCACTAAATGATGATGTATCTAGGCAAGGAATGAGAGCCACAGAAAATGATTGAAATGTATATTCTTTTAGTACAAAGTATTTTTTTCTAAGGCTGTAACGACAAGGAAAGAAAGTTTACAGGATGCCTCTGCCCACTTGTCTATAAGAAGGGATAATTTTACCCAAGGATTGCTCATGTGTCCGGAATGGTTGTTTCTGTATCAGACAAATTTCAGTGGCTTCCATTATCACTGTCACTTCATCATCTTTCGATCAAGAGTTTTGT
The DNA here is from genome assembly GCF_031878675.1 of Megascapheus bottae. Classification (NCBI taxonomy): domain Eukaryota; kingdom Metazoa; phylum Chordata; class Mammalia; order Rodentia; family Geomyidae; genus Megascapheus; species Megascapheus bottae. Next base: position 19,411,196 of record NC_143515.1, read on the forward strand.
GTGGCACCTAGGACTCTCCTAGCAGAGGATTACAATAATGCAAAACATAGATACATAAGGTCATATAGGATAAGGCTAAATGAAAGAATCTCCAGGATACAGAAATAAAAGCTTTATCTTTGTGACTGTTGTTCTTAATGTATATGTTATTTTTTGTCCTTTGGTTATTCTCATATACTTACTTTATCTGACTTTGTTTACTTGCATATTGCATATATGTTTATTTGAAATAGGAAAGGGAAGTGGAGAAAACAAGATGATTAGGAGGAGGTGGGGTAGGTAAATGGTTATAAAAACATGAGAAGGGGTGTCAGTGTGTGAGAAGTAATGCACCTACTACCTGGCGAATGTAACTGTAACTCCTCTATACGTTATAATTTAAAGAAAAGAGTTTTGTGTGTTATGAGTGTTTCAAAAATTTTGGTAAACTAAATTTACAATGCAATTCTCTCTCACACACACACACAAACACACACACACACAATAGCAGTGTTTTGAAGATATGGGAAATAAGGTTTATTATTTTTTTACAAGTTTAATGAGAAAGAGAGTAAAGATTCATACTCAACGTTCTATCATCCTACTCGTGACAGAAGAGGTCCCAGAATAAAGAGGCTGCTCCAGGGCTCTGCATCAGGATGCATGGAGGATGCATATTTGAAGGCTACATGGTAGCCATTCGGTTCTTCTCTACTAGTTTACTGGCACCACATCTCTGAAGTTGTGTCTGTTTGGTAGAGGATTATTAACTTATAGTTGTCAGAGATGAGGTACAATTATCTGTCTGGATAGAAAGTGTGTTAAACTTGGGTTTTCCTGCAGAGTTAAGAAAGCCTAAGGGGAAACAAATGCAAGTTTGTGTTCTCAGATAATCAAACTAGTAACATAAGATGGCTAGGAAGAGGAGAGGGAGGGAAGGGGAAAGTCAAAGGGAAGAAAGACAAAAAAATGAACCACTTGGGGGAATTTTAGAATGCAATAGAGCAATTCATGACATAGATGTACTGTCACTAGAAGAATCAACTAACTGAAAAATACAACAATATAAATTTTATAATAAAAAAGAATGACAGGGGCTGGTAGTTTGGCCTAGTGGTAGAGTGCTTGCCTAGCATGCACGAAGACTAGGGTTCGATTCCTTTATACCACATACATAGAAAAAAGCTGGAAGTGGTTCTATGGCTCAAGTGGTAGAGCTCTATCGTTGAGAAAGCCCAAGGACAGTGCATAGGCGCTGAGTTCAAGCAACAACTGACCCGCCCCCAAAAAGAATGACAGAGTTTTATAGGTCAATGTGACAATTAGCATGGTAAAATTATGAATAAAAACTATAGAGAGAGATGAGCCAAATATATGAAAAATATTCTAAAATATGATATTAATGTGATCATTAAAGGGTTCTACTGAAACACAATCATGTAAAACACAGATTCAAAAAAAAATACTATCCTGGCTCAGTGCTGGTGGCTCATGCATGTAACCCTAGCTACTCAGGAGGCTAAGATATGACGATCACAGTTCAAAGCCAGCCTGGGCATGAAAGTCCTTGAAAATTTTATTTTCAATTGACCAACAAATAACTGAAAGTGGCATTGTGGCTCAAGGAACAAGGAGGTAGCTTGAGCTGAAGAGCAGGGATAGCACCGAGGCCAAGAGTTCAAGTCCCTCAACTGACTGAAAAAAAATAAAACCACAAAAAAACAAAAAAACCCAACTCCTATACTGTGAAAAACAATCTTCCAGAAAACTATGTCTTTTTATGTACTGGATTAAATTCATATTATTAACAAGAATTTAGACTGCAGTAGACTAGCATTTATGACTAATAAATGAAAAACAAAAGCCAACCAAGAATTCTTCATTCATAACCTTATCCTTCAAAATTGATTACACTATAATAACGTCATTTTTATAAATGCAAATGAACAGCAACTGGTATGTGCAGGCATACTCCTGAGCACCCAATAAACTTTCAAATCAAAAGGAAGAGATAGGAAGTATCCTGAACCTAATGCTGGGTATGGTTGTAGATGCCCTGGAAAGAGTTCAGAAACAAGAAAGATGGGACCAGAAGCTTGGCCGAGTGGAAAAGTGCTTGCCTAGAATGCATCACACCCTAGGATCAAATCCTCAGTACCACATACACATAAAATGCTAGAAGTGGTTCAGTGGCTCAAGTGGTAGAACGCTAGCCTTGCCCAGGCCCTGAGTTCAAGGACCAGGACTGGCAAATAAAAAAAAAATAAACACCAAGGAAGATGTTAAAACAGAAGAAAACTTTCTTCAACTTATTTAATGATCACGTATAGGACAAAACAAACTGTTGTGCCATATCAGGACTGTCACCTTAGAACATTACAGCACCTGTTATGGATTTCAAGGGCAAAAGCATGCATCTGAGGGACTTGATACAGAAATCCACAGTTTGTCTGAACTATAGATCTGTATTAACAACACTAATTGCATATTTCTTCTCTGCTTTCTACATAAAATAGTTTATATTAAGCAAAAAGAAATGACCAAAATAATCGTTTAAGCAATTATCTAGAAAATAAATAAGAATGACTCAATATTTATGAAAATTCATCCTTCTCAAATAACAGTGTAAAATGTACCTGAGAAGAGGTGGAAGAATTAGGAAGCAGGCCAAGTGCAGGAGGAATCATGAGGCATGTCCCTCTGTTGCTCTTCTTGATCACAGTGAATGTCATGGCTCTCAGGAGAGGCCCCACCACCCTGGTGTGTCTTTCCACCTCACCAGTTAGTATGTCTCTCTCCACTGCTCTCACCAGGTCATTTGCATATTGCTCCCAGGGGAGGAGCTTCCCTGCAAGTCCCACATAAGAGCTCAGCTCTCAGCTTGCCTGCAGTGAGCAGGACTGCTTCCTGTGAAAATGAGGTGCCCTGCTCAGCTCCTCGGGCTGCTCATGCTCATGCTCATGTAAGAGCACAGTGGAGCTGAGAAGGAGCTGGGGAGGGGCTGAGCTCTGTGTCCACTGCTCCCCGTGTGCTGTGTCTGTGTCCACAAGAACCTACTGTGATACATGGATCTGTGAGAGAAAGATTCCAGAAGTAGCAAGAACATGTGCTCTGCTTAGGACCACATAATGGGATGGTGCTGGGCAAATTTAAGATGAGAGGTTCTGAAGATTTATGAGCATCATTGTGCGTGTGTGTTTGTGTGTGTGTGTGTGTGTGTGTGTGTGTGTGTGTGTGTGTGTGTGATTTACTGAACAGTTTGGTGCATAAAACCTCCTTAAAATTTTATAGTATGAAATAAATTAAAAAAGAAGTTTGAAACTAATCCTTTTTCACTTTTTTAGAATCCAGAGGAGATACTGTATTGACTCAGACTCCAGCGTCAATGCCTGTCATCCTGGGAGAGCCTGCCTCTATCTCCTGCAGGTCTAGTCAGAGCCTCCTACATAGCAATGGAAACACCTACTTGAATTGGTTCCTGCAGAAGCCAGGCCAGTCTCCACAACTCCTGATCTATAAGATTTCCAACCGAGAAACTGGAGTCCCAGACAGATTCAGTGGCAGTGGGGCAGGCACAGATTTCACACTGAAAATCAGCAGGGTGGAGGCTGAGGATGTTGGAGTTTATTACTGTGGACAAGGTATATATTGGCCTCCCACAGTGATACAGCCCTGAACAAAAACCACCCTGCTGGAGGTGGCACAGCTGTCACAAGTAGCTTATTTGGGGAGCAGCACAGAAACTTTTCTGAGTAAATGTGAGAGCAAGAAGCTCTCAGCTCAATAAATCCCAGTTGAGCTCAGGGTACCATGAGTGGCTCTGCTACCTGAAATGGGGCAAAAGCCATGACATGGCACAGGCAGTAGGAGAATAAATGTGGTTCATTCACCTTCTGATGATATCATAGATCATGATATAATTGATTAAATCCTCATTGTGATCCTATCTGCTTTTATATCATGTATTAAGTGGATATGAGCACCACTAATTGGACAATATTTAGTATTATTAAGAAGTGTTTTTCAAATAATTCTTTCCTTAGGCTGAGGTGGTGGGATTTATCAGCTCAATTTTAGCTTCAGCTATATTATGAATTTGCATCCAGTCTTTGTTACATGATGAAACTCATTTCAAAATCAAAACAAAAAAATGAGGGAAATGACTAATATTATGGTGTTTATGTCTGTTATTTTCTCATAGCCACTGAGATAAATAACTACCATAACTCTATGTATGTCAGCCATAAGGGAGACATTAATGCCATCAAATTTTTATTCAGGAAAGAACTTCTGCTGGAGGAGAGAGAGAGAGAGGAGACTCATATTAACTTTATTAACTCTTATCAATGCAAAGCCTAGAATTAACTCCAAATGGATCAAAGATCTCGAGGTAAAAGCCGACACACTGAAAACTTACAAGAAGGAATAAGAGACACAGTAGGCCTCCTTGTCACAGGTTGAAAATTTCTCAATAAGGACTAAGAAACACAACAAATCAGAGAAAGGCTGGATAAGTGGGACTACATTAAACTGCAGAGCTTCTGTAGGGCAAAGGACATAGCTAGTAGATTAAATAGGCCCACAGAATGGGAGAAGATCTTCACTAACCATACAACGGACAAAGCCTTCATATCTAAAATATATCAACAGCTCAAAAAATTAAATCACTCCAAAACTAATCTCCAAACTAACAACCATCCCATAAAAAGATGGGCCAAAGACTTAAAGAGAGTCTTTTCTGAAGAAGAAACAAAAATGGCCTATAGACACATGAAGAAATGCTCGACATCTCCGGTCATAAAATAAATGGAAATCAAAAGAACTCTAAGATTCCATCTCAATGCAATGGCCAGGATCAAAATATCTAATAACAACAGATGCTGGAGGGGATGTGGACAGGAGGGATCACTACTATACTGTTGGTGGGAGTGCAAACTCATTCAACCACTATGGAAAGCAGTATGGCAGTTCCTCAAAAGACTAAACATAGAGCTCCCCTATTACCCAGCAATTCCACTGCTTCTCATTTACCCAATCATCCAGAAACAAGGGCATACTAAATCCATTAGCACAATGACGTTCATTGCAGCATTATTTACCATAGCAAAGATATGGAACCAACCCAGATGTCCCTCAGTTGATGAGTGGATCAACAAGATGTGGTATTGATACACAATGGAATTCTGTGCTGCTGATAGAATGAATGACAGCACCCCATTTGAAAGGAAATGGAAAGACTTAGAAAAAAATCATATTAATGAAGTCAGCCAGACTCAAAGGAACATAGGCTCAATGGTTTCCCTCATTTGTCATAATCAGTGGAAACCTTGGGCTGTCCTACCAGAGATTTGCAATAGAGCAAAACCTAGATACATAAGACCATACAGTATGACACTAAATGAAAGAACCTCTAGAATATAGAAACAAAAGCCATAGAATGAGTGATTGCTGTCCTTAATGTACTATGTTATCTCTCATTTCTTTTGTTGTCCCTTGGTTATCTCATATTGTTACAGTATTTCACTTTGTTATCTGATATATTTTATAAATGTGTATTTGGTTATTTGAAATTGGATAGGGAAGGGGGGAAAACAAGGGGTGGGGATGGGCGGGAGGGAAATGGGGACCAAGACATGAGAAAGAGTAGTAATGTATGTGAAGTAATGCACCTTCTATCTGGGGAACATAATGTAACCCTTCTATTAATTACAATAAAAATATATGGAAAAAAAGAAAATAGATAAAGAGAGCTTGGACCTAGCCAGTCTCCAAGAACCTCATCTGGATATCACTGCATTTGTTCAGATCTTAGAAATACATGGGAAGGTCAATTTTAGGAATCTTTATTAAGTATATTATCATAAAAATAAAAGATTTAAAGAAGGCCAAAAAAATAAAAGTTATGTACCCATGGTTTGTAAAGTTTGGACATTTATAGATTTTTTTTCTATTTCATGCTCTCGGGGTATCATATAGAGGTCACAACCCACTTGGCTCCTGACCCAATTCAAATATGTACACATGGAAATAAAAATATGGAAATATTTCAATTGATAGAATACTTTTAAGATTATACTGGAATCATGTAGAACGTGCAGCTATGTAGTGATCCATATTATATCATTGTCAGAGTAATCAGAATAGGCTCTTCCAAGTACCATGAAGATGTACTGAGTCATTAATTCACATTTATTTTCAAACTGTATTTTCAAGTGTATGCAAGTGTAAGAGTATGTGAATGTAAGAAAGGGAAAGGAAAGAGAGGGATGGGGTGAAAGATAAAAGGGGTGACAGATGAAGATGCATTGTATTCATAACCTGAGATGTTTAATGCTAACTCTCTTGTACTTATATATATATATATATATATATATATATATATTAAAATGTAATTAAACAAGAAATGCATTTGAAATGATCAGTTTCGCCTGCTCTTATGTTTGGCCACGTGTTTCTTTGCCAGTTGTGGATGGGTAGGCATGAGTCTTTTAAGTCTTGTAATCTCACATGATATTAGTAAAGATCTCATCTCATTTAGAATGCCCACAGGAAACCAGAGTGCTGGGAAATGCATGTCCTGAAGATACCGTGATGAGAGGAGTTCACAGCTGAGGACCCAGTGAGGTCATCGCCAACTCTCAGAATATATCCAGGAAGGCATTGCCTAAAACCAGGTTCTCACATCCTTCTTCCTTAACCCTAGCAAGAGTTTCAGTAAATCGAAGCCCATGGAGAAGGAGGTATTTGCATGACATATGTAAGGAATACTTCTCAAACAAAACTACTTCAAGCCACAGCAGAAGTAAACATACATGGATTTCATATCATTATCTTTCCAATCCAGATTTTGTCCAGAATTCAGAATCAATGACAGCATCCCGAGAATATATTACAAATAAAAAAATTATGAAACTCCCTCAGATCTACTGAAATTGAATTGGCACTTCAGCAAATTGACACATGATCCCTGTAAGGTTGAGGATGCTGTTTTCTGGAGCTGAGGTTATCACTCCTCAATTGGTCAATTAACAGCATGTCTTTGTTTTTGCTAGTCCTGGGCTTAGGCTCAGGGCCTGAGCACTGTCCTTGGACTTTCTCAAGGATAGAACAGTACCATTGAGCCTCAGCACCACTTCTGGATTTTTCTCTCTATGTGGTACTTAGGAATCGTACCCAGGTCTTCATGCATGATAGGCAAGCACTTTACCACTAGGCCAAAGTCCTGGCAACAGCATGTCTTTTTCCACAAGAGCAGGCAGATACCCGTGTTTGGATTTTCTATACCAAAGTAACTGACCTAAGGTTTGAATATAGAAGTGATTTGCTTACCTTATGGTTTTAGGTGCAAAAAATCCTAGATGGAATATCCTCATCTGTCTGTGCTCAGGTGAGGCCTGTCCTGTCGGTGTCACAATACAGTATGAAAAGAATAAAAAGAGAGCCAGCTGCAAGTTGAAGGAGTCAAGCATATTGCTGTCTTCACTTTATAACAATGGAGTGTTCTGAAAACTGCCTCAGTGCATGAAAGCAGCTTTAATCCGCCAGAGTGCAGGTCCTCCAAGACCTAAGCACTTCCCACAAGGCACCTCTTCATATGGACAACTGGGGTCCATTCTGGCATCAACACAAGCCTTCTCCATGTGCTACTTCTCCCATGACCATCTGCCTCACAACAGACCTGGTGTTTTTGGAGACAAGGAGTAGAGAATGAGATCTCTGAGTCAAACAAACAGTGACTTGTTAAATTAAATTGGGACTGGAGACATTTAAGGATTTAATGTTAATTATGTTTAGTATGTTAGTTACACCATAGAGTTCAACTCAACAGGCGTGCAATGCATCCTGATTAACTTCACCCTTCTATTACTCTGCAGAGAGGACTTTTAACAACTCCTTTGCTTGCTTTATTGTACAAATATAGAACTACAGGATATTATTGCACTTAAAAATTGTTACATTGAATTTATAATCACACTGTCATGTATAAGTCTTCATAGGGACTTCCTATGGAAACAGAAACTCTAACTCTTGTAGATAACATCCCTGAACAGATAACTTGTTGGCTATTGATATAAGATGCATCTTCATCCAGCTCAACTCTGTGATCCTACTGGTCAAGTCCCTTGAGGATCAATGCTTGATGGTGGACACTGCAACTTTCTCTAAATTAGCTGATGGAGATTCAGGTTATCCAGGCACAGTTGTCCATTTCTTTCCTAGAGACTGTCGTAGACATAAACCTGCATGTCATTGGATCTCCAGTGTTGTGTTATGGTGGCTAGGACTAGTGCATGCTATTGCCCCCAAAGATCCTGACTTTCACAGTGAGATCCTTCTTCCCAGTGCAGACACCCTGAATAGGACTGATTATCACCAATGGCAGAGCACATCTGATGTCACCTTCCTCAGAAGAGCAGGCCTCACCCTCCCTTGGCTCTTCTCACTCTGTTGCCCCCACCTGGATATTTGAATACTGCTCCCTAAGGAGAAATTTCCTCTCTAAGTATCAGCTCTGAACTTGCCTTGACCAGTGAAGACTCCTCATTTCACTCCTAGAAATGAAGATCTTCTTTCAGCTCCTGTGGCTGTTATGCTCTGGATCCCTGGTAAGGACAAAGGGAGATGAGGAGTGAGAGTGGGTTGAAGGGTGAGCGCTCAAGGAACAGTTGTGCCTTATCTTTGTTATATGTGTAGGTATTGTTATCCATGTTGGGGAAAGTGAGCTTTAGATCTAGGAGAATGACGAACTTTTAAAAAAGAGCTTGACCCTTTGTTTGACTGAGGACTCTGTTTATGCTTTGAAAACTGTCTATTTTTAGCATTTATTATTTTAATTCTGGTTGAATCCATAAAATGTGAGTAATGTGGAAAATATATACACTTAATCAATGTATATTTCTATGTTTATATATACCTTTGCACTTCTGTCTTCTAATAATTTCAGATTCCAATGGAGACGTTGTGCTGAACTAGAGTCCACTTTCCCTGGCTGTCACCCTGGGAGAGCCAGCCTCCATCTTCTGCAGGTCTAGTCATAGCCTCCTACATAGTGATGAGGATAACCTTCTGAACTGCTATCTGCAGAGGCCAGGCCAGTCTCCACAACTCCTGATCTACTTCGCTTCCAGCCAAGTAACTGGGATTCCAGACAGGTTCAGTGGTAGTGGGTCAGGCACAGATTTCACACTGAAAATCAGCACGGTGGAGGCTGAGCATGTTGGAGTTTATTACTGCATGCAATATACACCTGATTCTCATATAGAGATGCAGCCTTGTACTAAAACCTCCCTTCTGTACTAAAACATCCCTTCTGGCTTAGTGATCTGCTGTCATGGCCTGCTGGTCTAGGGACACAGCAGAGCAGATTGTGTGAGTGTGCTTAGGAGACTCAGACAATGGTCAATGTGAGATTGACTCTGAGTGTAGAAGAATATGGGACAACATACAATCTCACAAGAACAAGAGAATTATCATATCAGTACAAAGACCAGGAGACTTCAGATAGAACCTCAGGAATTCATTGAAAATATTCTTTGTGTCTTAATTAGCATCATGGCCAACCCATAGTATAAAAATAAAATGTCTCCTGTGATTCTCCTCCCTTTGTAACAAATTATAATATTTCCATCAAGCACGTGGTCTTGCCTCAAACCCATAGCACATGCTATGTTTTCTGTTCAGAGCTGGGAAGTAGAATTATGCATTGTCTAGCATCTGTTCTATATGTTCCTAAAATCTTGCCTGACCATCAAGTTGTTACAGAGTTTGATAAGTCCTTTGGCTTTATCAAACTAGGGCACATGCAATATTAGACTCTGCACTAGGGTCTTTGCAGGAGGGTATCATCATTAATGCTTTACTGTATATTATGTTCCCTTCTATCACATTTAATCTGAGTCGTTTTCCTTGTAATTAGCCTTTCAGAGGCCTGGAAATGTGACACTGCATAGCCTAAGACTTGCACATGATGTAGTCTCCACCAGTGTCCAATGTGCAGTTGCCTGTAAAGATGGTAAAAGCTGTTTCTCCACGGTGCTTCCAAATTAATCTCTGAAACTGAAGGATGAAGTTGGAGTACTATGAGGTCACTGAGGTAATACTCATAGGACAAATGCAATCTGGATTTTATTCTATTTTTATTTTTTTTCCAGTCCTGGGGTTGGACTCAGGGCCTGGGCACTGTTCTTAGACACTTTTGGTTCAAGGCTAGCACTCTTCCACTTGAGCCATGGCACCACATCTGTCTATTTCTCTGTATGTGATAATGAGGAATGAATCCCATGTTTTCATACGTACTAGATAAGCACTATACCACTAAGCCATGCTCCAGGTCCCCAATATAGATCTTTGTGTAGACAAATGGAATACATTCATGTAACCCTTGAAAGTTTCTAACCAATTTTATCTAGTCAGAACTACCACAGACGTGATTCTCAGTTCTCCCCTCTGTCTGGGCATCTTACCAGGATACAGAGAGGCACCCTTCCAATTTCTAATTCTCACTGAGGCTCCTCATTGTGCAAGTCTTTGAGCCACTGAGAAGAAAATGTAAATTGTTCCTGTGCCTCCTCTGTGGTGCTGATGCTGGTTGATTGACAGTGAGCTGTCATCACTATTTTCCATATCAGAATTTTGTCAGTTGTGTGATGGGCCTGAAACTCACTTGAATGTATTTCCAGATATTATCATTGAGTCTAAAATCCTAGCAATGCAATTTCATTGTAATATGATAGATACAAAATTAGAAATTACATTACATATTTTTCACTCAACTCTTGAAAAGTAGTGGTAACCTTTTTTTTTAGAAAACCATATGAATCAGCACACATACAGAATGTAATTATACAACATTCATTTACAAACCATCATGGATGCTATATTTAATGTGTCCATAGTTATCTTGAGTTCATTTTCTTCAAAAGTCTATAAAAGGAACGAAACTGTATTTAGTGTTTTCCATTATAATTTGATCCGTAGATTACTTTTGAGATTTCTGGAGGAAAACCACCAAGTTGTTTTGCATTTCCCCATTATCTGAATTGAGATAAGTGACTTTAGTTTATAAACATGTTTACAGTGTACTCTGTGGTTACACATTTCTCCTGATATTCAGGAAATGTGAGTTTGTACTTGGGAAAAATGTGCCTTGAATTTATATTGAATATTAAATGGTAGATTGGGATAAAAATAGCACATGCAGCCTGGCATCAGCACATGAAGCTTCACAAGACACAGAGAGTTACATAGTCCACACATGAAAGGCTACAGGCCAAAAGTCCAGGTGTTAGGCAGCTGCTGACAGTGCTGTTACAGGAAAACCCTCTTCTCTGATGAGGTGGCCTGGAATGAGAGCCATTGGTGTTGGGGGTCTTTCCACAGCTTCATTAGGAGTGGCCTTGTGGACCTGTTTCTAGAAGCTTTGCAGGAATCTGCTTCATAGGACTTCCCAACAGTGTGTGATCACATTTAGTTTACCAGAATGTGCACTTTTCTGCTGCTATTCATATTTACACCTAGCAGCAAGAGCAGCCAGTTCACCCAGGCACAAGGCTATCTAATTTGTTCTAAGAACATCATTTAACCACTTTCTTGTTATTATCATATTATCTCAGTGGACCTGCCAGAAGAAGCAAACAAGAATCATATTCCAGGCTTTCAAACCTCAAGACAAACAAGAACAGAGGAGCAGCTGAGTTCTCACCCCCTGCATCAGGGTTGGCCTCACTGTGGATCTGGGGGATACACCACCTCCTACAGAAGCACTCTTAACTGGATAGATCCAAGGAGGAGACACAGAGAGTCTATCAAATTTAATCTTTGAAGTTTTTTGCAGCCCCTGGGTGATGTGGATGCATAAAACTGGTACATTGTAGATTGTGTTTTTATTATTTTTCATAGTTTTATAAGTTATCATTCTATAAATCAGTCATGTCAGCCCTTTCATTATTCTCCCCCATCACTCCAGGGAAAGCTGATTCTTGAATTGTCCATTCTGTCAGACTGATGGAAGGAGAGCTAAGTCAAGGGTTTATTTTCTGGTGATCAGAGAAACATAGGAAAGTGGGATATCACTCTTGCTTGGTTATCATCTCCCTCTTCACAAGCTTCTTCTCTTTGTCTGTGATCTCAGGGCAATACGCCAGTTTTTCCAAATATTTTTATTATAATTAATAGAAGGGCTACATTATATTCACCAGATAGAAGGTGCATTACTTCACATATATTGATACACTTTCTCATGTCTTGGTCCCCATTTCCCTCCCCCTACCCCCACCCCTCATATTGCTTTCCCCAATTCTCTATCTGATTTCAAATAATCAAATACACATATATACAATATATCAGATAACAAGGAGAAATACTGTAACAATATGAAATAGCCAAGGGACAGCAAAAGAGATAAGAGATAACATAGTACATTAAGGACAACAATCACTTATTATATGGCTTTTGTTTCTCTATCCTGGAGGTCCTTTCATTTAGTGTCAAACTATATGGCCTTATATATCTAAGTTTTTTTCTATTGTAAATCTCTGCTAGGAGAACCCAAGGTTTGTATTGATTGTGACAAATCAGGGAAACCATTGAGCCTAAGATCCTTTGAGCCTGGCTAACTTCACTTAATATGATTTTGTCTAAGTCTTTCCATTTCCTTATAAATGGGACAATATCGTTCTTTCTGACTGCAGCATAGAATTCCATTGAATACACCCGTTCTTATCCTAATTTGGAGACATTGTTTCTCAATGGATCAGAATTAGTGCAGGGTTTTAGGTTTATCCTAATTCTGGGTTCAATCACAGGACTATTCTGCTTGATTACAGGAAGTGAACATTAATTCATTTTCTTTGACTATTTGCTTTTTTGTTATGCCCTATAGAAGCCCACCTCGATATCCAGTCCCTCACACAACCTCCAATCTCTCAGGAAGCTCTGTGTCACTCACTGGCCATAAACTGTCCTCTCCTGTTTACAGTGGAGTCTGGCCTATTCCTTTTCTGTTTCATCCATTTTCTAATTACTCCTCTTCTAAGAATAATTTTCTTTTTTTTTGGCCAGTCCTGGCTTTGACTCAGGGCCTGAGCACTGTCTTTTTGCTTTCTCAAGGCTAGAGGTCTACCACTTGAGCCACAGCATCATTTGTGGCTTTTTCTATGCATGTTGTACCAAGAAATCAAACCCAGGTCTTTGTGCATGGTAGGCAAGTACTCTACCACTGGGCCAAAATCCCAACCCCAATAACTTAGTATTTTTTGATGAGTTTTTGGGGGTATACAACAAAAAGCACCCCTTCTAGAAACAAATGTGCATTGTAAGGATATTTCTTAGATGAGGCTCCATATTACCACCATCCACCTAAATATTAGAGGAATGGTATAGCCAACATCCAGATGTTTAATTTCATTGCCATGTGATATTCTATTAAATAATATACCACAACTAATGTACTATTGATGATACTGTTTTAGCTGTGGATCTTACTTAGGAAAAAATGGTTCATATTTTATTTTCCCATTTTGTGATAGGGACAAGTATTTTTCATTTATTTATTAGAGTTCATTTCGACTACAAGATTGTATTCCATTAAAACGATCTATTTGTAATAGGTTTCTTTTGCTCTTTTATTTTGCAGTTCTAAGCAATATGCTTGCCGTGATATTTATTTAAAGATTTATCAACATGTTTAACTGTTGCATACTTAAGTTTTCTAAATATACTACAGAGGGATTTAGTGCAACAAATGCCTACAATGTTCCTGTGACACACACATGCACATGAAGACTTCCATCAGTGTAAGCTTCCATAGAGAGTTACTTATTGGTATATCTAGTTCTGTGTGTGTGTGTGTGTGCGTGTGTGTGTGTGCGTTTTTGTGTATGTATGTGTGATAGGGCTTGAACTCTGGGTATGGGCACTGTCCCTGAGCTCTTCAGCTCAAGGTACCTGCCCTACCATTGAGCCAAGCCACATTCCCCATTTTCTAGAGGTTAATTGGAGAGAAGTCTCAGGTCTTTTTGTGCCTGGGCTGGTGTTGAACCTTGCTCCTCACACCTCAGCCTCCTGAGTAGCTAGGATTATAGGAGTGAGCCACCACTCCTGGGTTTGACATATCTATTTCTTGAAAGTCCATAAGTAAAAAAAAATGTCAGCAAACTTGGTCACTGTTACTTAGCCATCACGATGATTCTTTTTAATAATGTGAACAATTTTTTACCTGTATACTGGGTTATGGAATCATTTGATAATCGCTGGAGGAAGAGTATACTGGTCAAGATAATCCATGTGTTTGATATGTACATGAAGATACACACACACACACACACACACACACACACACATCAGTATCAAGACTTTGAGCTCAGAACTTAGTGCTTCCTTGGCTTACTTGTGCAGCTGGCAATCTACCACTTGAACTGTGTCTCCATTCAGGCTTTGGCAGAGTATTTTGGAGATGAAATCTAACAAAATTCTCTTCTCAGGAATTTTGAGATGCAATCAGCCAAGATCTCAGCTGCCTGAAAATTTTATCTAGTAATTATTGATTTAATGGAGAGAATTCAGGTCTGAACTATACCTCATTTTTCTGTATTTTTCTTACTTTGTAGTTGTGGGACTTAAACTCAGAGCCTGGGCACTGTTTCTGAGCTGAACTTTGGTGGTCAAGGCTGGGGCTCTACCCCTTTAAGCCACATCTTCATTTCCACAGTTTTGGTGGTTAATTGGAGATAAGACCCTCCTTGATTTTCCTGGTGGGTTAGCTTTTATCTGACTTCAATACAGTGGAAACTTAGTCAATGACAGATGGAAAGGTTTTTCAATTCACACAGCTATGGTTGGATCTCAAAATGTGGGCTGCTTAGTGAAAGAATCCCCTGTGAAAAGGCTAAGTACTGTATTGCTTTATTTATGTGATTTGATCAGAATAGGAATACCACAAGGAGGCAATTCTAGGTTTGCCATGGATTAGGAACTGTGAGACGTGTATTTGGGTTGTGGGGGGCATAGAGAGTCAATGCTCCCTTAGACAGGAACTGTAAAATATACAGGAAATGTTGAGGGTGAGAGTAGATTTTGTTACGTTCTTCATTTAACTAGCTGACACTTGTTTCAAGTCTCAGAGCTGTGACATTTAAAGGACATGTTCAACCACCGCATTCTACAGAGCTGTGTTAAAAGAAATAAAGAGATAGAAAGGAAAACTTCTCAAAGCTTGTTTCAGTAAAATGTACCAAACTGCTTTCAATTGGAAACATGAAGTTTGCTATGAAACATCATAGAAGGGTCTTTGTGCAGGTGGATGTTTCTCATGGGCTGGTGAAAGCATTAACCAAACAAGGTACAAAGATGCTTATGCTTAATAAGTTACAGAAAGTTACACAAGTGGTTTCATCTCACCATTTCAGTGTTTGAGTGCAATGCATCTTGATCAATTTTACCTTTCTACCACTCTCTACAGGGAACTTTTAATAATTCATTTGATCAATTTGCTGGCAAATATAGTGTGGAAGGGAAAGAATATCTAGTGGATTTTAAAATAGTTAAACGGAATATACTCATACTTTTAAGTATAAACATGTCGATCATTTTCGTTTTCCCTTATAGGGTCGGTTAGTTCACTATCTGTAAAAGAACACTCTGTTCACCTGATAATTCTTTACCCTAAGTCTTAATAGGAAGTTCCTTGGCAAGAGAGTTTCTATCAGTTGCAGCTAACATCCCTGAACAGATCACTTGGTAGCTCTGGTGTCAGATGCCTCTTCATCCACCTCAACTCTGGGCTCCTATTGGCTAACTCCCTGACGATCCCAGCTGTTGATGGGAGATGCTGTATCTTTCTCTAGACTAACTGAAGCAAGTCCGGAGAGCCAGGCCTGCTGTCCGCACATTCGTTTCCAAAAGACTGTCCTGGATATAAACCAGCCCATTGTGTGATGACAGCATCATGTGCAGTTCCAAACTTTCAAAGAGAAGTCCCTCTTGAAGACACCATGGATTTGTAGTGCTTCTCATCAAACATAGAGCACATCTGATGTCACCTTCCTCAGAAGAACAGGCCTCACCCTCCCTTGGCTCTTCTCACTCTGTTGCCCCCACCTGGATATTTGAATACTGCTCCCTAAGGAGAGCTTTCCTCTTTCAGTCTGAGATAAAGGCTCACCTCTGGAGTTGTCTTGACCTGCCAAGACTCCTCATTTCACTCCTAGAAATGAAGTCCTTCTCTCAACTCCTGTGGCTGTTAATGCTCTGGATCCCTGGTAAGGACAAAGGGAGATGAGGAGTGAGAGTGGGTGGAAAGGTGAGCTGTCAGGGTCAAGTTGTGCCCTCTCTCTGTGTTAAATGTGTGCGATAGGGCAATTGAGGTTTAGGTCTGGCACAGTGGGGAATAATCCAGACAGAGCTAGAACCTGTGCTTGGATGAAGACTCTGCTACGTGGAGATACTGCCACAGATACCTGTGTTTCAAAAATCTCTTTTGATATTTTAGATTATAAATCAAATCATGAATATGAATAAGAGGCATTTTATATCTAAATAGTAACAAATGCATGGCTTCTTATATTATACTATTACACTTTTGTGTCATTCTGATTTCAGGATGCAGTGGAAATGTGATGACCCAAGTCTCCACGTTCCCAGCCTGTCACCCTCGGATAGCCGACCTCCATCTCCTGCAAGTCTAGTCAGAACCTTCTGCTTAGTGATGGAAACAGGTATTTGGATTGGTACCTGCAGAAGCCAGGCCTGTCTCCACAACTCCTGATCTATAAGTTTTCCAACCGATTTACAGATAGATTTCCAGACAGATTCAGTGGCAGTGGGTAAGGCATAGATTTCACACTGTAAATCAGCGGGGTGGAGCCTGAGGATGTTGGAGTTTATTACTGTGTGCAAGGTTCACATTTTCCTCCCACAGTGATACAGCCCCATCTAAAACCTCTCCTCAGTCTGGACGGCTGAGCAGCCTTAAGGGGTCCCTGGTCTGCAGAGCAGCAAAGCACATTTTGTGAGTCTGCCTAGCAGAAAGATATTGTGGTCCATGTGAGAGTGACTGGAAATGAAGAATATGTTGCAATATGGTAAAATACAATGTATGAAGACCAGGAGAACAATTATCTGAATACAAAGACCAGGAGACTTCAAATAAACTATGAGGTCGGGGCCAGGAGTTTGGCCTAGCAGTAGAGTGCTTGCCTAGCATGCACAGAGACCAGGGTTCGATTCCTCGGCACCATATACATAGAAAATAAAAAGCCAGAAGTGGTGCTAAAGCTCAAGTGGTAGAGCTCTAGCCTTGAGAAAGTCCATGGGCAGTGCTCAGGCCCTGAGCTCAAGCCCAGGATTGGAAAAAAATAACATAAAATAAACCATGAGGTATTTTTTTGTTTTAATTCAGTTCTCTTTTCAGTAGTACTAAGCCAACTAACAATCTAAGAATCAATGACTTCTGTGATTTTTTTCCCTTTTCAATGAAACTTTTAATATTTCCATCAAGCTTATCCCAGCCTACAACTTTAGCTTATGAAAGGCTTTGTGTTCAGGAGCTGGAAGCCCAGTCAGTCTTTTCTAGCTTCTGCTCTGTGTGTTCCTCAAACCCTGTCTGACCATCAAGCCATTAGCAGAGTTTGATCATTGTCCCTTAGCTCCAGCAATCTGGGGAAGATACAATATGTACAGGGGACAGTGGTCTCTGCCTTCTGTGTCCTGGATCTCTGGACCTTCTTAGGACAGTGGAGAGTGGTAAAGCCCTGCAACATAGTTTGTAAGTCCCAGAAGTCTGAGACTGAGCTCTGTTCAATGGCCACAGCATTCACAATCCAATCTGGTGAACCTCTGTGACTTTATATGAAAACCATGTCAGAAAGGCATCATTAATACTTAAGGGTGTTTCTCCTCCACTTCTATCACCATAAGCATTTGTCATTTCTTTTAATGGGCCTTTCAGAGGCCTGGAACTATAAAATTATACAGCCTCGGGCTTAGGGGAATCTCTAACTTCCACCAATGTCCAGTGTGCATATGGCTCTGATGGTGTAAACTGTGTCACCATGATGTTTTCAAAGCCATCTGGGGAAAAAAAGGAAAGTGAAGTTAGAAATGCTCTGAGCTCATCAATGTATTATTCATAGGAGAGATAGAGGTCTGGAATGTATATGAACAAATGGAAGAGCTTAATTCACATATGGAAATTTAATGCAAAGTTAATGCAAAATTTATCCACAAGTGTAGCATTCTGTACAAGAGTGAACCAAATCAGAGTTTTGTTTGAGTTCTCACCTATCTGGGCATTTTACAAGGGTAGACAGGGGTACCTTTCTGATTTCTAATTCTTGTCTAGGCCCCTCACTGTACAAGTCGGCATGAAAAAGAGTACATTATCACTTTGCCTCTACAAAAGTGTTGTTACTGTGTGTGTGTGTTGCTAGAGTTTTATCACTATTTTCCATCTAAGAATTTTTCCAGTTGAGTGCTGGGCCTGGAGTATACTTTGGAGGTATTCCTGATACTAAGTATAAGATCATAGTAACATAAATGCATTACTGTACATGCAGCATAGTTCTGATGCTTTGTGATTGACACCTATCATCACCATTTTCATCTAGGAATTTTGCCAGTTGAGTGATGAGTACGGAGAAAACTTACAGTCATTTATCCAGATATTATTATTGAGCCTAAGGTCATAGCAACAAAATTTCATTGTTATATGCAGATGAAAAATGAGAAATTACATTAAATATTTTCAGCCAACATTGGACAAGTCACGGAAAATCTTTATAGAAAATATATACATAGGTAATACACATACTGAAAATAACTGTATAATCCTTATTTACTTAAATATATACTTAAAAGATACTTAGCTGCTTAATCTCTTCTGAAACCAGAAATATCCTCATCATCTTTAATCACTTGTTACAAAAGCAAAAGAGCAGACCTACCTGTGGCTAAGGAATGATGTGCTGTGTTTTGTCAAGGTAACAGGTGTTGAGGGAATGTTTTAGACTCCATGGTTTGAGAATTCAGCAAATAAAATCTTTTAAGACAAATTGTAGGCAGAACATCAACATGTTTGTCTAATTAACAATTATTTTTGTTCACAGATGTTGAAGTCCATGTTCATAAATATTTTTCAATTGAATAATCCAACCCCTTGAAAATATAGTGGAATAAATGTTTCTTTGGTAACTTAATTATAAATACAAAATGATGACTTAAAATTTGTGTTTCTGTTCTTGAAGTATTTGGACATTATGTTATTATAATAGATTGATCATATGATAGTGTACGTAATTTTAAGTGCTCATTTCCTCTTTGGTCGCCATTCCAGATTAAACAAATCTATACATTCGAGGCAATCTCAGTGACCTACAGCAGAATAACCCATCTGACCCCTGCTGGATAGGGCAAATCATTGCAATTGTGAACATCTCCATGCACTAACATTAAATGCTCTGTTATAAGCCACTGTGTTTGGTGGTGTTTTTTCCATATATTTAAATTGTAGTCAATAGAGGGCTTACAATTATATTCAACAGATAGAAGGAGCATTTCTTCACACACATTGACACACCTTCTCATGTTTTTGTCCCCATTTCCCTCTCCTCATCCCCTCCCCTCATTTTGTATTTCCCCCTTTCCCTTTCCTGTTTCAAATGAGCAAATAAACATATGTACAATACAAGAAAAGAGATAATAAATAACATAGTACATTAAGAACAACAATCACACATTATATAGCTCTTGTTTCCATATCCTAGAGGTCCTTTCATTTAGCTTCATCCTCTATGATCTTACGTACCTATGTTCCTTTGGGTCTGGCTTACTTCACTTAATATGATTTTTTTCCAAGTCTTTCCATTTCCTTACAAATGGGGTGATGTTCTTTCTGATGGCAGCATAGAATTCCACTGTGTATAACTACCACATCTTCTTGATCCACTCATCCACTGAGGGGCATCTGAGTTGGTTCCATATTTTTTCTATGGTAAATAGTGCTGCAATGAACATCATTGTGCTAGTGGCTTTAGTATGTCATTGTTTCTGGAAGATTGGGTAAATGCTAAGAAGTGAAATTGCTGGGTCATAGGGGAGCTCTATGCATAGTCTTTTTTTTTGCCAGTCCTTGGCTGAGCACTGTTCTTGGACTTTCTCAAGGCTAGAACTCTACCACTTGAGCCTCAACATCATTTCCAGCATTTTTCTATTCATGTGGTACCAAAGAATCAATCCTGGGTCTTCATGCATGCTAGACAAGCACTCTACCACTAGACCAAACCCCCAGCCCTTGGTGGTGTTTTCATATTCCATTATCTTTGAAAAACTCAATGATAAATATCAAACATGTACACATACATACATGCATGCACACATACACATTTGTATTGCCAAAATATTAAGAAAATAATTGCAAAGAAATAGAATACAGAGAAAAATATAAAAGGAAAAATATCAAAGGAATAATTATGTCTTCCACAGAACCTCTAATAGAAAGAATTGATTTGCAAGATATCTACAAACATCACTAAATATCACAGGATGTATATATAACACATGGAATTATTTATGCTGAGAAATTCATATTAGTATTTATTTTAACAGCTATAGTGTATATTAATACACATAAGCATGTATAAGTTTATCAGTTGCTTTCAGATCTAAACTGTCTTCCTGCTATCTGGGAAGTCTTGGCACTGAGTCATCTTAGGGCTTAGAATACTAGATGAGGCCCTAGTTCAGCATATCCACAGGAAGCCACAGAGGGAATGGGGTGGTTACAAATGCACTTCCTGAAGACACTGGGTAATTCAAGTTCACAGCTGGGTATCCTGTGTGATCATATGGCCCAACTCTCAGGATTTGTTCAAGAGGACATTACCAAAGAATATTTACACATTGCTTCTAAGGCTCATCAGCAAGTAGTTGCTTGGGTTCAAGCAATAAAGTTTCATTAAGTCATGGTTTAATGACAAAGCATTTGCATGAAATATTAAAGAATCTCTTCACAAATGAATGCAATTATTTCTTGAATAAAAAGCAAACTCAAGTAAACATGCATGCTGTATTATTTTCTTTTCTTACTCAGTGCTTTTCAGCATCATCAAGAGTATGTTGCAAAAGCTAAGTTATAAACCATTTCAAGTCTACTGAATATCATTCTGCAATTCAAGTTAGCAGATGCTCCGTCTTAGGAGCACCTAAGAAGTCCTATTTAAGCCAGGAACTGGTGCCCTGTAATTTTAACTCCTCTGGAGACTGACATCTTGGGGTTGTGGTTCAAAGAAGTAAGTATGACTCTAATCTGTACTAAAGCATCAAAAGCTGAGGGCCAGGAATTTGGTCTAGTGGTAGAGTGCTTGCCTAGCATGCTCAAAGACCCGGGTTTGATTGGTACCATATACATAGAATAAAGCCAGAAGTGGTGCTAAGGCTCAAGTGATAGATCTCTAGCTCTACCCAAGGACAGGGCTCAGGCTCTGAGTTCAAGGCCCGCAACTGGCAAAAAAAAGCAGAAAATTCAGCTGCAACTAAGTGGTTCAGAGCACTAGCCTTGAGTAAATAGTTCAAGGCCCTGAGTTCAAGTGTGTGGAGTGCAGAAACAACTGTGTGTATGGGTGCACCTTACATTTCTATTAACATAATTTAAGACCATATCGATTTAGCTTATATGTTAAACACACACTTGTACACACAGGCATGAAAACACACACCTACCCACATACACAAACACATTAATGTACCTGTATCAGTCTGTTTCCAGTTTTATAACAAATTGAGTTGATCACTTAACAAAAAGTTTAGTTTAATGAACACTTTTTAGATGTACAAAGTCCTAGATGCAGTGTCCTCATTAGCTGTAATCAGCTGCCATGTCTGTGTGAGCACATGGTGTGCCAATGGAAACCGAAGTGGCTGAGTACATGACTATTGAGAGATCTGCCTCACTCCAGTGAGCTACGCATTTCCCACAAGGCACTGATATTTGAGGGCCACATCTATTACCCTAGATACAGAAAATTCTTGGTACGCAGATATTTTGGAAAATCCAAAGTCAAATCCTATCCTTTGTTTTAGTATAAAAAGAGATTGAAAGACTGTGAAGTTATGGTCTTCTAAAAAAGACTAATATGCTTAAAACTTGCCAGCAGCACGGTAAAGTATTTGCTTCTATGACTCGAGTAGTCACTGGATTCACTGACTTCTCTGCCTGACATCGTCACATTGGAATCTGAGTGGTCACTGATCAGCAGCCTTAGCACAGACACAATATAGAGATGAGCTCAGTGTCCTGCAGGTTAGTCCCACGGGAGCCCTGTCAGCACAAGGAAATTATTCCCAAAAAAATCTATGCCAAGTGTTTTAAGGCACTGGTAAATCCTTCCTGAGGTTTCTAGGGTAATGAGGTTTTAACTGAAGATGTCACGAAGCACTCTTCCATTGCAGCTTCTAATTTGGACCTTTTTGGTGTGGGTCATTTTTATTCAGATAGGCTTTTGTGGTTTTGCTTGCCTGAGTCACAGGCAGAACCATTAATTTCTCCATTAGAATTTCATCTCTTCTGTACTAGATTACATGGCTGATATAGGAACATGCATGTTTAGGCAGCAGAGTAGAATAAAGTAGATTTAAGCCCTTCATTTGAGAATATCTTTATTTCTGATGGGGGAGAGCTTGGCTTAAGAAGGACAGAGATGTGAATATTATTCAAGACTTCAGGAGAATTCCACCTTAGAAATATGCAGTAATCACACAACCTTGAAAGAAGCCAAATCCTTTCAGTATACAGAGAGCCGGCGTGTGTTGCTATTCTCCTATGAGCATTTAGAAGTGGAAGACAGCTCATCATTTATCAGAATTGGATAGTAGATAGCTAGTGCACTATGTTGCACATAGTATGTATACATATTTTTGTCAATTAAAGTATTGGAAGTTTACACCAATCTATCTATCTATCTAGCCATATTTTATCTGAGTAGCTATAAAACTATGTCTCATAGGTCTTAACCATTGCTCTGTCTTTGGGTAATTGGGAAATTGGTTATGATTCTTCATCAAAGAAATTCATGAAAACAGCCTAAAGAGTTTGGGAATCTGATGAAAATATTTCTACGTGTTTGGAAGCCTCTTTACCTGAAAGATTAACTTTGAGAAGGCTAACAGTGTGAGGGCTGGGGGTGGCTCAGGACAGTGAGTGCAGTCCAGTGTGGGAATGTATCAGATCCTGACTTTGAATACTTTTCTCAAGGGGAAAAAAAGCAAGCATGAAAAGTTAAGTCATGAATAGCATGGAAATCACAATTCTGTATTCACAGGATATGTACACATACACGTGTGTGAATAATGAAGTTAATGAAATAATGTAAGAAAAAATGGTAGGTTAAGAGAAGAAAAGAGAATGGAAATACAAGGAGGGCGGATACTTTTTTCAAAGCACACTACTTGCAGATACGGGATTATCATCATGAAAACACCTGGTGTAATTAATAAATGACAATTAAGGTTTATCCAATTATTAAATAAATAAAATGACACCTTGTTGAATATAAAAGTGCTGGGGATCTCTTGCATACTGAGATAATCATTTAACTTATCAAAACAAATTCAGAGCCACAAATGAAAATCCTGCTAGTTGCTAGGCTACAAGCTTGCCACTTGATGGCAAACAAATCCACAAGGAGAAAAGGGAACCCTGACCATAGAACCCCTGAGAAAGCATGGTTGATTCCTCCCCTTTGGCAACAGAAACTTGAAGCAGTGGAGCTCTCTGTCAGCCTTTCATGCTACACATGACAGTTGATACCAGGTTTAGAGAAGGCGATATGTCTCCCTATGTGCAAGTTCCTATTTCATATTTTACTCTGCGATGCATAATTCCATCTGACCAGGCTGATATTTCCACCAGGCATCTTGTGAAGTCATGTAGTGAAGTACAGGTGAGAAAGGTGAAGGAAGGAGGGGGACCCTGGAGACATGCAGTCCTGAAGGGAACATGTGCCCATGCCACGTCCAGTTGTGGGAGGTGAGAGGGGGCTGCAGTGTCATTGCTGTTCCCAGCAGGTCCCCAGAGTCCTCTGCAGTGAGCAGGTCACAGCTTGTCCTCAAAGACACAGAATAGGACTGAGCTTCATCATGCTCATGCTAAGAGTGAGGGAGGGCTAGGTATGTAGTGACATGTCCATTGTTCTATAGTGTGTTTTCTCAAGGTCAGAATTTAAAATGAGTTATAAAATAAAAATTATATTTATTAATGTATTCATTTAGTAGTAAATTTAGTATGTATAAACAATAGACATATAACTTCTGCATTCATTCACTTGTGAAGTGTCCTCGCTCAGACTCTCACCTTGGTCCCAGATCTCATTCAAATACATGGCTTAAACTGTAAGCGTTCTCCCTTCCTGAGAGTACTTCCTTATTCCAGGAAGATACATGGAAAGAACTTCTGGACTCCACCTCCCCCTGGTTATTAACCTCATCTCTCAGCCAGTTAGCTTCTTGCCTGCCAACACCAGTGTATGTATGCCCTGAGCTCTGGTTTGAAGGTATTGTTCCAAGCTCTTCCATGTATTTCAGTGTCTAAAGTCTGTGTGTACTTGGAATTCACATACCTATGCTTGCAAAGGCAGCCCTGGAGCATGGTTCAGAAGAATTCAATGTATTATTTCCAGTGCCTAGCTTCTTTCAACCTCACTTGAGTAGAAGATTTTGGTGTCCCTTTTTCTCATCCTATTGATATGTGCCCTGTAATTTACTTGGTGTTTTTCCCAGCTATGCAGCAGCTAACAGCCTTCTCGTGTGTTTATCTGAACCATTTTTCAGTGCATGATAGAGAGTGTAAATATCTCCCAGCCAAAGGCAGTGGGATCTATGCAGGATCATATAAGAATAGAAGTGAAATTTCAGAGGAATAGAGGGGATGGTTGTAGCTTTTCATTGGGATTAGAAGTCATGAAAAGAGAATTGTAAAATCATTCCTGGAGCAGTTCTATTAGCATACGTTACAGAGAGCATTAATGGTTTGGAGGGCAAAAGTGATCAAATCTAGACTCAGGTGCGGTTCATACAGCGAATGGTATGGAAGAGGACTCCAGCTGGGCAATGGATTAGTTTTATACTGTTGGCCTTTGAGGTGCGCTATCATCTTCCAGCTCACCCAGCAGCTGTATAGACAAATACTGGTAAGTTCCTTGTGAGTACTCTGTTCATCCCACATGCTGATCTCCAGGTTGCAAGTGAATACTAATTATGAGCTAGAAATAGAGACACTTCTTTACCTAAGCATAAAGGGTAAATGCCTGATGTGAACTGTCCTAGAGAGAAGTGATGATTACGAGCATTCAGAAGAGTAGGAAACCAGCGATTTATGAGGAATGCACCAGCACCAATGCAAATGCCACTAGACTGTCCATACCCCTGAGTTCATGACATTTTATTGCACATACTATATTTTCAAGAGGGTCATATATCCTTAAAAGAAAGTGAAACTAATAGGTTCTCATGGATTATACTAGTAAACATGGCTGCTCAGGGGTCTGAGTTCAAGCCACAGAATCTAACAAAAGAAAACTGATATCTACATATCTATCTTTCTATCTCTCTACCTATACATCTATATGACTATCTTTCTACCTACACACCAGTTATTAAGTTTAAGTATATTCATGTCTGGGTAATAATCACTATTATTTATGATATAACATGGCTCAGGGGAACAATCTGCATAGGTTAGGCATGCTTTTTTAAAAATCCACAAATACCAAATGCAGGAGAATTATTTTCTTAACATCCCTGGAAATGTTTGCTTCTGTGTGTCTGACTTACATATTTTGTGTGGGGGGCAGTCCTGGGGCTTGACCTCAGGGCCTGAGCACTGTCCTTGGGCTTTCCTCAAGGCTAGTACTTTATCATTTGAGCCAGTGCACCACTTCTGGCTTTTATTTTTGATATATTTCATACCTAGGAATTGAACTTGGGCTTCATGTGTGCTAGACAAGCACTCTATCACTAGGCCAAACTCCCAGCCCCATCTGACTTAAATTTTTAAAAATACAGAAAAAATCTAGCAAGTCATGGATAATGTGGAAATTAAAAAAAATACTCTTCTCACAGGACAACCGAATCATTCTTTTTCTAACCCTCATGGGGAAGCACGTTTTCTACAGGAAAATAGAAATATGGAAGTTTTAGATATGTGCTTTGTCACTGGGATTATCTGGATTGTAGCAGAACCCAGACCCGCTCAGACTGCTGATTTGTATGTGCCCAGAGCACAGCCCACTGCTCTGAGGACTTCTTCATAAGCTGCTCTCATCCCCATCTTGTACAGTAGAAGGTTCTAGCAAGCACACAGAGTGTACATGAGGGCCCCTGCTCAGATTCTGGGTCTCCTGCTGCTCTGCTTCCCAGGTAAAGTAGAACATTGTTGAGGAATAACACAGCTCAGTGAGATTCTTGATGCTTTACTCTTTAGGACAGCCTTCGTATAACTTGATCAATAATATGATATTTGTTTTCATGTTTCCACTATCAGGTTCCAGATGTGACATCCAGGTGACCCAGTCTCCATCTTCCCTGGCTGCATCTCTAGGAGAAACAGTCACCATCACTTGCAGGGCCAGTGAGCACATTCATGGGTATTTGGCATGGTACCAGCAGACACCAGGGAAAACCCCTAAACCATTCAGGTATATTACAAATAATTTGGCTCCTGGGGTTCTATCCAGGTTCAGTGGCAGTGGATCTGGGGCAGATTACTCTCTCACCATCAGCAGCCTGCAGCCTGAAGACGCTGCCACTTATTACTGTCAACAGCGTAGTGATTTCCCAACCGCAGTGACACAAGTCGTAACATAAACCTCCAGGGAAGCATAAATGAGAGGTTGGGCTGCCCCAGCTGCTTTCCCTGCTGTCTCCACCTGTTGACACAGCTTCTCACATGCATGCAGGCTCTGAAGGTCACTGAAAAGTATGGATAGAAGGAAACGGAGCATCTGCACATCCTGACTCTCTGTGCTGCTGCTTGTCCCAAGCAGCCCACACCTGGCAATGCCTCTTTTGATTAGTGAAAACACACACCTATACTTATCTGTAGTCCAGGTCACTCAGTGAAGAAGCCATTATTGATATATCAAAACAGGATTTTAAAGGAAGACAATACAGCTTGTGAAAAATTTTTTGAAAAATAATTTTGGAAAGAAAATAAAGGTTTTTTTCATTACCATGGTATAATTTTATTTGAAGTACGATATGATGTTTGGGTATAGGTACATATTGTGTGATGTTTTAATGCATAATTATCAATCACTTCATAGCTAAAACACTGACTTTGGTAGTCAGGTGAATTCGTATTCTTCAGCACAGAAGATCTTTAAATAAATAACATACATTTCAACTGAACATGTTTACAACTCATGCGCTGCTTTCATCTAATTATCAAATATTAATATATATTTGATGCTGACTGTCAAACAGACCATTATTTTTCACCGTGATTGCCCCATCCACAAATGCAATATGGAATATGATTTTTTTATAAACTTGTAATTTAAGGAAAAAAATAATAAAAATTTCATAACCCTGTTTCAGAAATTACATATTTTTTATTAAAGAATTTATTAACATTGATTTTTACATCATATTTTAAATGACAAGTTTAACAAACAAGTATTCAAGGAGGGAATCTCTGGTGGTTAATCAGAAGGCTGAGATATGATGATTATTGTTCAACCTCACCCAGAAAAGAAAATCCAAGAGACATTTTTCCAAATAGTGGGCCAGAAATGGAACTGTGGCTCAAGGTCATAGCTGGGGCCATGATTTCAAGCACAAGAACATGCACGCACACACACACACACACACAAACACACACTTGCACGGTGTATAAAATGCATAAACATTTAGTGGTTAGTCTACATTATCTCCTCTCTTGATTTGCTAGCATTATCCACTTGTCTATCTATTCACCTATTCACACATTTCTATATATATTTATATATACACATTCATATGTACCTCTTTATATATACACATTCATATATGTATATGTGTATACAGATATATGTACAATGAGGCGAAGTGACTCCTGACTGTAATCCAAGCTAATCAGGTGCCTGAAATCTAACGATCAAGGTTCAAAGCCAGCATGGGCACAAAAGAACCTGAGACTCTTATCTTCAATTAACCTCTAGAAAATGGGAAGTGGGGCTTGGCTCAAGAGTAAGGTGGTAGCTTTGAGCTGAAGCTCAGGGACAGTGCCCAGGCCTAGCTCGATGACCCACAAAACTAGCAAGCAAACAAAGATACCTGCATACATATATACATACTTGGGAATTTATGGTGGTTTCTCCTCTTGCATGTGTAGGCAACATAATAGGTTCCAGATAACCTGAGTTTATCTTCCTTTTCAAGGAGAATCTCTGCTTCTGAACACAGAAGCTGGAGTGAAGATGTTTAAACCCAAGAAGGCAGGATATAGGGACACCAAGCCTGAAACTTTGATATTACACACAAGGTGAAGTTGGAAAAAAAAGATTGTTCAGACATGAAAGAAAAATCTCTGAAAGGACATGTTTTATGGTCACTTTGGATGAAAAATACAGAGATGGAAGAGAAAATAAGGCTGAATAGTACAATACAGTCCAGGAAATTTCTTTTCAATGCAAGAGTTCTTGTTACATATTTCACATCTATTCATTTCATTATGAGATTATATGGCTGATATGTTGCCACAAAATGATTATCTGTGAGTCAGAGCAATTCCAAGTCCTTTTGTTTAGTTTGTTAAAGACATGTGCCAAATTAGTGTTGAGTGAATCCTTTCTGTAAATGTCTGGATTTAACAATGCAGTGTTTAACAATGCAGTGTATATGTTTAGTCTCAGATAAAGAAATAAAATAAGAAAGCTTTGATCCTCAAAGGGATCATTGACCTTATCAACTCACAGGAAAGCAACTTGGTGATTCTGTTCTATGTCCTCAACATATCCCGTTGATGATCTAGGTCCCCTGAGACTCAGAATGGGTGCAGTTACTGAGGTGAGGGAGCTAGACCTCTGTGCTTATCCCTGCTCAGAGGCTGCTGATTTGCATGGCCAACACCACAGCCCACTGCCCTCAGCACTTCTTCATAGGCTGCTGCTCCCCCCCTGCAGCAGTCAGTCGAGTCAGCAACCAACATGGACATGAGGACCCCTGCTCAGCTCCTGGGCCTCCTGCTGCTCTTGATCCCAGGTAAGGAAGGACCATGCTAGGGCATAACACAGCTCAATGTGATCTATGATGCTTTACTCTTTAGGGAAACCTTCTTAAAACTTGATTAATTTGGATATTTGTATTCATGTTTCCACACAGGAGTCAGGTGTGACATCCAGATGACCCAGTCTCCATCGTCACTGTCTTTGTTTCTAGGAGGCACAGCCACCATCAATTGCAGGGCCAGTGGAAGTATTTATAGCAATTTAGCTTGGTATCAGCAGACACCAGAGAAAGCCCCTAAACTCCTGATCTATAGTGCAGATAGTTTGGCATCTGGGGTCCCATCCAGGTTCAGTGGCAGTGGATTTGGGACAGAGTTCACTCTCACCATCAGCAGCCTGCAGCCTGAAGATGTAGCCACTTATTACTGTCAACAATATCAGAGTTACCCTACACAGTGATACAAGACATAACATAAACCTCCCAGGGAAGCAGAAGTGAGAGTCTGGGCTGCACAGCTGCTCCTCCTGCTGCCTCCAACTGCTCACACAAGTTTTCAGGTACAGCCAGATTTTTAAGGTCACTGGAAAGTGTTGAGAGACAAGTCCTGGAGGCTTCTGCGCATCTTATCTCTCTGTCCTCCTGCTCTTCCCAAGCAGCACACACCTAACAATATCTCTTCTGACTTATAAAAAACACACATCTCTACTGTGCTCAGGTGTGGGTCCTAGTTGTGCTATTAATTCCCATCACTCAAGAAAGAAGACATCATTTTTGATATGTCAATTCCAGATTTTAATAGCAACGCCAAGTAATTGTGAATAAGATTTTTTGAAATAATCATTGGTATAGAAAAAAACAGTTGCTGGAATCCTTAGAAAACAACTTTTGCTGCAACGTTAAAATTGTATTTGAAATACAATATGATGTTTTTTTATGTGCACATATTTTGCAATGATGTAAGCATTGTAATTAACAAGAAGCTTCATCATCTTAAATATCAATCAATTTCTTGTAGTCAGGGAATTTTTGTTCTTAAGCAAAGGAGATCTCTGAGAAATTTATTTCAACTGACATGTTAACCACACATGGAAAATTTTAATTGAATGATTAGAAAATTAATTTCAATTTGATGCTGAATGTCAAATTGGTGATCATTTCTCAATACCATTGTTTGTTTCATCTCTTGAAAGTAGAAAGGAATAAAGATTTAACAATAGATTGGGATAAAGAGAAGTAATATAAATTTTTACTTTGTTTTAGAATAATCAGACATCATTTTTCTATAACAATAGGATTAATGTAATTTCAGATAGTCACTGAGAGTTCGAATGGTCAAAGTACTTTAGGCTCCAGGCCTAGTTAAATAAATAAATGAATAAATACACAAAAATTACAAACCCATGAAAATATATGAAACATAGAACATATCTAGGAAATTTATGGACTATATAAAAGGAACAGAAAAATGGTTACCCATATTGCCATAGTATTTACAAGAGTAATCTGAAAAGTGTATTTCATATCCATATAGTCATAATTTCATATTTAATAACATAACATGTATAATTATACATGGAAATGTATGTGGAAGAAAGGAGTTGGATGGAGGACAGGATAGAAAGATGAAAACCTTGACTGTGATTATGATGCATTGTATTTATAAGTTGACATATTTAATGGTAAGTGTTTTATACAAGCCCACAGATAATAAAAATAGAATTAAAATTAAAAACGTGTATGAAGTTCTAAATTTCTCCAACTTTTATCTTATCAAATTTCTTTCATCTCTGTCCACCTGAATAGGATCGAGTCTTTTAGGGCTTCTCATGTCATTTGAGATTTGAAGAGATCTCATCCCATTCAGAAGATCCACTGTAAAGCAGAGAGTATAGGGAGGGGTGGGAAATGCCCTTCCTGAGGGTAATGTGATGAGAGAATTTCACAGCTGATGACCCAGTGAGGCCATGGCCCAAGTCTCTGAATTTATCCAGAAAGACATTGCCCATAGCAAGAGTCTCAGTCAGGCTCAGTCAATGGAAAAATGCAGTATTTGCAAGAGATATGTTAGGGATACTTGTCAAACACACTACTGGTTGACACATAGAAAGCAACACAACCAAACATAGATGCATTATTATTTTCTTTCCTACTTAGTATTTATTCAGAATTCATAATCAGGTGCAGGATCCCTGAGCATATGTTACAAATTCAAAATTACAAGATCCCCTCAGAACTACTGACTGTGAATGTGCACAGCAGCAAGTTAACCAGGGAGGTCTGTCTGGCTGTGTAGAGGCTGTGTTCAGGAGAGGAGTATAATGGGTACAGATATGATTTCTGCTCCTCAAGAAATTGAAAAGCATTTCTATGCAAACCATATTTCTCCTTCATGTTGTGTGGTTGAGGACAATTGTCCAGCAGGACATTCAGTGCCTCCATCATGTTCCAGGCCTGACTATGAACACCATCAATGCCTGATTCTGGGAAGGGTCTGAGGTTCCTTTAGCTACATTTGCCCTGTGTTTAGAGGTACAGACTCAAATTCTGGAGTTCTGTAAGGCTTATGAATGGACAAGAGGCCAGCAGCATTCATCATTCCTGTATTATAACTAATCAGAAGGCTGAGATATGATGATTATTGTTCAAAGCTGACCCAGAAAAGAAAATCCAAGAGACAGTTTTCCAAATAATGGGCCAGAAATGGAACTGTGGCTCAAGGTCATAGCCGGGGCCATGATTTCCAGCCCCAGGACACACACAGACACATAGATACACACACACACACACACACACACACACACACACACACACACACACACACACACTTGCATGGTGTATAATATGCATAATCATTTAGTCATACATTAGAATTATTGTTGCAATTCCCAAGCAAAAGAAAACAAAGCATGAGTCTTCAATATCTTTTGAGGTTTATATCATTCCATAACTCCTGCACATAGGTTTGAAGTCATAGCTTATTGGGAAATTACCTGTTAGTCTACATTATCTCCCCTCCTGAGTTGCTAGCTATTAAATTTAGTTTGGAGAATTCTTCCAGTTATGGTGTCTCAAAGAATTTTCTCAACCTCTTTGAGGAAATAAGCAGCAAAGGAGGCAAGAAAGTAATTTGCAAATAAAAATAGGAAAAGAAGGTTCTCAGTTTTCTAATTTACAGAAGATAGAAACATTGAGAAGTGTTTCCTGTAGAGATAGCCCTAGAGCTTGGAGGAAGGACAGAAAGAGTGGAGCTTTTACCTAAGAGTGTTCTCTTCACCCCGGGCCATTTGGAAGAACTGCTGTGCTACCTCTAAGTGGATGGCAGTGAAGTCTAACCCTTGTTGTCAAATAAAAGGAATGAGAATTGCTGTGTGGAGTGCATTGAGATCCTTTAAGGTTTCAAGTAAATGTAAAGTCGTCCACAAGAACGGATCAGGAAAAGCACACAGCTTGGCTAGTGCAAGTGTTGGCCATGGTGGAGCAAAAAGTTAAACACCCAGGGTTCGCCCAGGTTTCCTAGAAATGATGGAACTATGCACTTGCTGAGCTC
This sequence comes from Megascapheus bottae, assembly GCF_031878675.1. NCBI lineage: Eukaryota > Metazoa > Chordata > Mammalia > Rodentia > Geomyidae > Megascapheus > Megascapheus bottae. The sequence continues at coordinate 19,443,915 of NC_143515.1, forward strand.
TTCTCGGAACCCTCATTCCCATGTGAGTGACAGAGATTCAAAAGGGGTCTTGAGCCACGGGATGGAAGGTGACCTGGCTGCACTTTTCACTCTCAATCCACACACCAGGCTGAACTGGAAGAAGCAGGACACACTTGCTGTGTGTAAGAAACCTGACCCATTGCTGTTGCATGTCTTGCTATGTAGCTAGAGGGAAGCCATTAGAGATTCAAACAGTGATCACAATAAAGAGTTTTAAAAAGACCAATGTCTTCTTTATTCAAATTCTAAATTGAAAATAGATTTGAAAATAGTTATTGTGGATTATAGATATTAATAATTTTTAGACATTTTTTTCCAGTCCTGGGGCTTGAACTCAAGGACTGAGCACTGTCCTTAGGCTTTCTCAAGGCTCACACTCTACCATTTAAGCCATAGTACTACTTCCAGCTTTTTCTGTTTATGTGGTACCATGGGATTGAACCCAGGGCTTTATGCATGGAAGCTTTATGCTAGGAAGCACTTTACCACTAGGCCATGCTCCCAGATCATTATTAGACATTATTGAAGTATATGATCTCTGATCAAAGAAATAAAAATGAATATATGAAGAACGTAATGGAACAAATAAGATCTCAATACAGACATGAAAAAGGCTACAAAGCAATCTGAGAATGGAAAACCCCATTACCTCACTGAAAATTCCCAAGACCGATGAAGATTCCAATCAGCAATAAGGGAAGAAAAGTCAGTGCTATTGAGGGATCAATAGAAAAATTGTAATCCAAAAGAAACAAAAAAATCTCCAAGCCTCAGAAGTTTATAGGTAACCATGAAAAACAGAAACAAATGCATATATGTATTATAAAGGAAGAGAGAGAGAGAGAGAGAAAGAGAGAAAGAAAGCTAGAGAAAGCACAGAGGAAAGAGTTGAACAAATATTTCAGCAAAACTGGAAAATCTTACAAGTGTAGTGAAATACAATAATAAAAAACCCAAGGATTTATAATTTACTTAGTGGGGTATATTAGTTTTGTATTTAATATTCAAAATCTCTCAAAATTTGCCAGTGGGCATTCCTTCCTTTACCTCATTCACAAGGAATTCTTAGTCTATGGCACAAAATTTTCCCAAACAGATCATGTTAACTTCCTATTTTTGATAAAGAATCAATTATTTCTGCAAGGCTTACTGGTATTTTATGAGTGAATAGCTGGGAAGTCCATTATTAAAGGTGCTATCTGTTGTTGGAACTAGAGCTTCATTACTTCTAGGTAGGAATAATTATCCACTTTTGTACTTATTAATCTGTTCATAAGTAAATAATCGTGTCTATATATACTTATGTATATATACATGTATGCATGCACACATACATACATATGTGAATTTATGTTGATTTTCCACTTACCTCCAAAAAGTAGCTTATTACTAAATAAAATCTTAGACAACATTTTCTCATATTTTATTTTTCCCACCACATATCCTGTATTGTATCTATGAAATAGTTTGCTAAAGTTAGATAAAAATTTTCATCTTATTAGGTTACATTTCTTTACCTCAGTGTAGGAATATTGACTGTAATTATGACTCATGATTTTAGCCATATGACTGACAGCTCTACTGGATGATGGGAAATTCCCTCACACTGTCATAGCAACTCTTCCCCATGTTTGTTGATATACTCCTCAGATTCTGATAATTCTGATTAGTTGAGATAACTTTGCATCCCATAAAGCTGTGACATCCTGGACCCTGAGAATAGCACAGGTAAATGCCACATGTATGGATGTCCTCTTGTGCCTCTCCATCTCAGACTCTTCACTTGTGTCCACAATGCTATTTCTCCCTTGCATGGACAATCAGCTCCCCTTATTCTTGTTTCTAAGCCCCATGTAACCTACTCCCAATATAGATGACATTTCCATGTGTGGCAGGCTCCAAGACTGTAGATTCTGATCCCCACATAATGTTCCCTTTGATGGGTCTCCTCACACTTCTTGGGCCCATTATCTTTAAGTCAGAAGCTTGGCATTCTCTTAATAACTGGTAGAGACCACCAAGTGAAAGAGATACTCATGTGTAGGCAACACAATAGGTTCCAGATAACCTGAGTTTATCTTCCTTTTCAAGGAGAATCTCTGATTCTGAACACAGTAGCTGAAGTGAAGATATCTAAAACCCAGTAGGAATAATATGAAAATCTCAGGCATGGAACTTTGAAATTACACATAAGGTTAAATTGGGAAAAACAACAACAACAACAACCTGATAATTCAAGAATAAAAGGAGAAAATCTCTGAAAGAACTTGCTTTTTTGGTCATCTGGGATAAAACACACAAAAATGAAGGAGAAAATAATAGTAGAATAAAGAATAGTAGAATACAGAAGTACATGCATTTTCTTTTCAACGCAAGAGCTCTACTTTCTTATTTCATATTTAATCATTTTGTTATGAGTCTGTATTGCCGGTTTGTTGCCACATAAGGATTATCAGCGACTCACAGCAATTCCAAGCACTTTTGTTTTGTTTAATAAAGCCATGTGCCAAATTTGTATTGAGTGAATGCTTTCTGTAAATGTATAGAAATAACAATCCAGTGGACAAGTGTGGACTCAGATAGAGTAAAGCTTTGATCCTCAACGGGATCATTGACCTGATCAACCCCTAGGAAAACAACTTGGTGATTCTCTTCAGTGTCCTCAACATATCCTGTTGATGAGCTAGGTCCATTGAGACTCAGAATGGGTGCAGTCACTGAAATGAGGCAGCTGGACCTCTGTGCTTATCTCTGCCCAGAGACTGCTGATTCACATGGCCAAAAGCACAGCTCACTGCCCATAGCACTTCTTCACAGGCTGCTATTCCTCCTGTGCAGCAGTCAGTCTAGTCAGCACCCAGTATGGACATGAGGACCCCTGCTCAGCTCCTGGGGTTCTTGGTGCTCTGGATTCCAGGTAAGGAAGGACCATGCTAGGGAATAACATAGCTCAGTGTAAACAATTATGCCTTTTTCTTCTTATAACTCAATTAATAAAGCACATATTTATATTGATATTTCCACACAGGAGCCAGGTGTGACATCCAGATGAGCCAGTCTCCATCGTCAGTGTCTCTGTGTCTAGCAGATACAGCCAACACCATTTGCAAGGCCACTGAGGGCACTTCCCATAGTTTAGCCTGATACCAGCAGCATCCAGGGAAAGCTCCTCAGCCCCTGATCTATAATGCCAATAGTTTAGAGTCTGGAGTTCAATGCAGGTTCGGTGGCAGTGGATCTGGGACACATTTCACTCCCACCATCAGCAGCCTGCAGCCTGAAGATGCTGCCACTTACCACTGTCAACAACATTTTTTCCATATTTTTGATTGTAGTTAATAGAAGGGTTACATTATCTTCACCAGATAGATGGTGCATTACTTTGTCAACAACATTTAGTGCTCCCCTCACAGTGATACAAGTTGTAAGAAAATCCTCCCAGGGACACAGAAGTGAGAGTCTAGGCTGCCTCAGCTGCTCCTCCTGCTGCCTCCACCTACTGACACAGCTCCGCATATGCAAACAGACTTTTAAAGTCACTAGAAAGTATTAGGAGAAAGATCATGGAGACATGACTACACCTTAACTATGTCTTGCTCATTTTTAAAAATTTTTATTGTAATTAATAAAAGGATTACATGATATTTTCCAGATAGAAGGTGCATTAATTCACATATATTGATACCCTTTCACATGTCTTGGTCCCCATTACGCTCCACTCCACCCCCCCCGTCTTGGTTTTCCCCCCTTCCCTATCCAATTTCAAATAACCAAATACAAATAAATCCAATATATCAGATAACAAAGTGAGATACTGTAACAATATGAGATAACCAAGGGACAGCAAAACAGATGAGAGATAACATAGTACATTAAGGACAACAATCATTCATTATATGGCTTTTGTTTCAGTATCCTGGAGCTCCTTTCAAATAGCTTCATATTATATGGCTTTATGTAGCAAGGTTTTGCTCTATTGCAGATCTCTGCTAGTAGAGAACAAGGTTTCTACTGATTATGACAAATGAGGGAAACCATTGAGCCTAAATTCCTTTCAGTCTGGCTTACTTCACTTAATAGGATTTTTTCTAAGACTTTCCATTGCCTAAAAAATGGGTCGATGTCCTTTTTTCTGACAGCAGCCTAGAATTCCATTGTGTACAGATACCACAACTTGTTGATCCACTCATCAACTGAGGGACATCTAGGTTGGTTCCATATTTTTGCTATGGTGAATAATGCTGCAATGAACATTGTTGTGCTAGTGGATTTAGTATGCCCTTGTGTCTGGATGGTTGGGTAAATGCCAAGTAGTGGAATTGCTGGGTCATAGGGGAGCTCTATGTTTAGTCTTTTGAGGCACTGCCATACTGCTTTCCATAGTGGTTGAACGAGTTTGCACTCCCACCAACAGTGTAGTGGTGATCCCTCCTGGCCACATCCCCTCCAGCATCTGTTGTTACTCGTTTTCCTGATCCTGGCCATTCTAACTGGAGTGAGGTGAAATCTTAGAGTTGTTTTGATTTGCATTTCTTTTATGACCAGAGATGTTGTGCGTTTCTTCATGTGTCTATAGGCCATTTTTGTTTCTTCTTCAGAGAAGACTCTCTTTAAGTCTTTGGCCCATCTTTTAATGGGATGGTTGTTACTTTGGAGGTTAGTTTTGGAGTGATTCAATTTTTTGAGTTGTTGATATATTTTAGATATGAGGCCTTTGTCCGTTGTTTGGTTGGTGAACAACTTCTCCTACTCTGTTGGCTTCCCATTTAATTTACTACCTATGTCCAGTGCCATACAAAAGCTCTACAGTTTAATGCAGTCCCACTTATCCAGCCTTTCTCTTATTTGCTGTGATTCTTGGTCCTTATTAAGAAAATTTTGACCTGTGCCAAGGAAGCCTAGTGTAGCCCCTATTCCTTCTTGGAAGTTTTTCAGTGTGTCAGCTTTTACCTCCAGGTATTTGATCCATTTGGAGTTAATTCTAGTGCAGGGTGACAAAGAAGGATCCAACTTTAGTTTTCTGCAGGTGCTTAACCAGTTCTGCCAGCACAAATTGTTGAAGAGGCTGTCTTTCTTCCATTCTATTTTTTTGGCACCCTTGTCAACGACTAGGTAGCTATAGGTCTGTGGTTTAATATCTGGATCCTCAGTTCTATTCCATTGATCTTCAGGCCTGTTCTTGTGCCAGTACCAAGCTGTTTTGATAATTATAGCTGTGTAATTGAGTCTAAAGTTTGGAATTGAAATTCCTCCTGCGCTGTTCTTTCTGCTAAAAAGTGTTTTTGGTATACGGGGTCTTTTATTATTCCATATGAAATTTTGGATTGCCTCTTCTATTTCTTTAAAGAATGACATTGGGATGTTGATGGGTATTGCATTGAATTTGTAGATAGCTCTTGGCAAGATTGTCATTTTCACAATGTTGATTCTTCCCATCCAGGAGCATGGGAGGTTTTTCAACTTCCTTAGTTCTGCTTTAATTTCCTTTTTTAGGGTTTTAAAGTATTCATCAAAAAGGTCCTTTATATTCTTAGTTAAGCTAATTCCTAGGTACTTTATTTTCTTTGAGGCTTTGTGCAAGGAGTTCCTTTCCTGATTGTTGCCTCATTCCTCTCACTGTTGGCATAGAGGAAGGCAGTTGATTTTTGAGGGTTAATTTTATAGCCTGCTACCCTTCCAAAGTTTTGAATCAGCTCAAGGAGCTTGGGAGTAGAGTCTATAGGATTCTTTAAATACAGAATCATGTCATCTGCAAAGAGGGAAAGTTTTACTTCCTCTTTCCCTAGTTGCATCCCCTTTATGCTTGCTTCTTGCCTTATTGCACTGGCTAGGAACTCTAATACTATGTTAAAGAGGAGTGGAGATAGTGGGCATCCTTGTCTCTTTCCTGATTTTAGAGGGAATGGCTTTAGATTTTCACCATTAAGTGTAATACTAGCAGTGGGTTTCTCATACACAGCCTTTATTATATTGAGGAATATTCCATGGATTCCTACTTTCTCCAGAGCTTTTAACATAAAGGGGTGTTGGATCTTGTCAGATGCCTTCTCTGCATCTATTGAGACAATCATGTGATTTTTGTCCTTGCTCCTCTTGATGTATTGAATGATGTTAATTGATTTGCGTATGTTGAACCAGCTTTGCCTCCTGGTGATGAATCCTGTTTGATCACAGTGTATAATTTTTTTTGATGAGTTGTTGTAGATGGTATTTTATTGAGAAGTTTTGCATCGATGTTCATGAAAGAAATAGGTCTATAGTTCTCTTTCTTTAATGAATCTCTGTCTGGTTTGGGGATGAGGGCTATATTGGCTTCATAGAATGAGTTTGGTAAAGAATCTTCATTTTCAATTTCGTTGAAGAGCTTGAGGAGTATTAGTGTGAGCTCTGCTTTGAAGACCTTAAAGAATTCAGCAGTAATTCCATCTGGCCGTGGGCTTTTTTTAGGTGGAAGTTCTCTTATTGCCATTTCTATTTCAGTGCTTGAAATAGGCCTGTTTATTTGGGTGAGTTCTCCTTGGTTCAGTGTGGGTATGTTAATATTGGCTAGGAATTCATCCATTTCTTCTAGATTCTCAAATTGGTTGGCGTAAATATTTAAGAATTATTCCCTCATGGTATTCTGGAACTTGGTAATTTCTGTCGTGATATTACCATTTTCGTCTGTGATTTTGTTTATTTCGGTATGCTCTCTTCTTTTTTTGGTAAGATTTGCTAAGGGTTTGTCATTTTGTTAATTCTTTGAAAGAACCAACTCCTTGTTTTGTTGACTTTTTCTATAGTTTTTTTGGATTCCAAATCATTAAATCTGCTTTGATTTTAATAATTTGCTTTCCTCTACTGGGATTAAGGTTGGTTTGTTGTACTTTTTCCAGGAGCTTAAGGTGAGACATTAACTTGTTGGTTTGCAATTTTTCCAACTTGTTGTTGTAGGCACTCAGCACTATAAATTTTCCTCTGAGTACTGCCTTTGCTGTGTCCCAAAGGAGTTGGTATTTTGTGTCCTCCTTATTGTTAAATTTCATAAACTGTTGGATTTCTGTTCTGATCTCTTTGATGACCCATTGGTGATTCAACAATGTGTTGTTCAGTCTCCATGAGTTACAGGGTTTTCGTTGGTGGAGACGTGTGTTCAGTTCCAATTTGATGACTTTGTAGCTGAGAGCGTGCAGGGAATAATTTCAGTGTTCCTGAATCTGTCCAGGTTTGTTTTATGGCCTAAGATATGGTCTATTTTGGAAAATGTTCCATGTGCTGCTGAGAAAAACGTATATTGTGTTGTTGCTGGGTGAAATATTCTGCAGATGTCTGTTAGATCTAGTTGGTCTATATAGTTGTTCATTTCTAAGGTTTCTCTGTTGAGTTTTTGCCTTGTTGATCTGTCCATTGGTGAGAGCGGTGTGTTAAGTCACCAACAATCACTGTGTTTCGAAGTATGTATGTTTTCAGAGGAAGTATAGTTTGCTTGATGAAGTTCGGAGATCCTGGTTTGGGTGTGTAGATATTTAGGATCGTTATGTCTTCCTGGAGGAAAGATCCTTTTAGTAGTATGTAGTAACCTTCTTTGTCTTTTCTTACTAATTTTAGTTTGACATCTATTTTATCTAATATGAGGATGGCAACTCCAGCCTGTTTATGGGGGCCGTTAGCTTGATAGAGTTTATTCCAACCTCTCACTTTCAAAAGATGATTTTTTTTGGGTAAGATGTGCCTCTTGAAGACATCAGAACAATGGCTCTTGCTTTTTGATCCAACTAGACAGACTATGCCGTTTAATTGGAGAGTTAAGTCCATTGATATTGAGAGTTAGGATTGAGAGATATTTATTAGTTCCTACCATTTTTAAAAGCTTTTATTAGGGCCTGTGTCTTGACAGTTCTTGTGGTCCTTAGATGGTATGATGTTTAGGTGCCATTTCTTTCCCTATATTGCATTTATTTTGGTTTTCTATGTATAGAACATCTTTGAGAATTTTTTGTAGTGTTGGTTTTGTTGCTACATATTGTTGCATCTTTTTCCTGGAATGGAATGTTTTTATTGTTCCCTCAGTTATGAATGAGAGCTTCTCTGGGTACAGTATTTTTAGTTGGTAGTTATTTGACTTAAGGGCATGACATATATGCTTCCAGTCACTTCTTGCTTGCATGGTCTCTACTGAGAAATCTGGGGTTATTCTTATTGGTTTGCCTTTATAGGTTATTGATGCCTTTTGCCTGGCTGCCTTTAGGATCCTTTCTTTGGTCTCTATTGATTCAGTTTGGATTACAGTGTGGCGGTGGAATGTTCTTTTCTGGTCAGGTCTGTTTGGGGTTCTAAAAACTTCTTGTATGTGGATAGGCCTGCCCTTCCGGATATTTGGGAAATTCTCTGAGATGATTCCCTAAAGTATATTTCCAATACCGTTGACCTCTTTCTCCAGACCCTTCTCAATACCCATTAGCCTTAAATTAGGCTTCCTAATTGTATCTTGGACCTCCTGAAGCGCTCTCTCATATTTCCTAGATTTGGATTGACTCATTTTCTGTTCTTTCTCTATAATAACTAAATTATCTTCAGCCCCGGAAATTCTCTCCTCTGCATTGTCTAACCTGCTATCAAAGTGATCTAGTTTATTTTTCATCTACCTTGCCTCTAATTGCTCATTTTTGATGCCTTGCATCTCTTCCTTTCGATCAAGTATGGATTTCTTTAGCTCCTTGATTTCCATTTGAGTGGTTAGCTCAGTAGTTTATTTTCTTTGGACATTTGCTGGAGTTTGGTCACCTTTTTATTTGTGGATTCTATGAATTCATCCATCTTTCTTTGAACAACCTTTATTATGGCCTCCTTTATGGCTTCTTCTTTTTCACTTATCACCTTGTTTATGGTTTCCTCTTGTTCAGCCATGTCTTCCTCCCTTATCTCTTTCTTTATATTTTCACATTTTTCATTAATGATGTTTATCAATTGCATTTGTGTAGCACTTGGAAGACTCTCCTCTAGGTTTGCCACTGACTGTTCCATTGTCTGTTTACATTGGGTGGGGGATGTTGTTTCTTGATTTGACATTTTTCTTGAGTTTCTTGTTCTGCCCATTTGAAAATGGGAGCAAGATTAATACTAAACACGATTATAGTTTTTCATATATAACCTACCTAGACCTCTCTAGCTGGCAGACACTAGATGTTCACAATTTTGATTGGTGTTATCCCTCTTTCTTTTTGTGCACTTACAGACCAGCCTAATACAACCACTGATAAGCGACTTATACCCAAAACAATAAGCCTCTCAATCCAATCTCTATTGTCTTTAAGTCCCTCTGAGCCTAGTGAATAATTAAACACCTAGATATACAGTATTTCTCAACAGCCATCAAGTGTAGATCCATGCATTTAAGGGTTGAAAGATGAACAGAGGACCAGAGATAGAAAAATAGAATGAGAGAGGTCAGGGGAGGTACAAGAGGATTAATGTAGGAGTGTAAGAATATTATAGTAATGTAGAAAAGGTATAGCGTAAGGATAACTGACCTAAGTTGGTACATAGGTAGCGTATTTGAGTACAAATTTGGAAAGTATTAGAATAAAACTCATGTGTTGCAGCACGACTAGCTCTTAGCCCAAGCAGTGGCCTCATAGTGGACCATGGGATGGATCTGAGAGCTTCAGTCTGAGTGCGCTGGGCAAACATTTTCCTGTGCTGCTTCCAGGAGCGTCCCCCAGCCAAGGGTCTGGGGTTTGAGAGTTTCCAGGGGCTCTCAGTAGGACCAGCAGGAGACAGCTCTGTTCCCACGGGCGGGGCCCAGCTGAGGACATGGGCTCCAAGGGCGGAGCTGGGCCTTTCTCATTCTCAGAAGGCAAGCTTGGCTACTGGTGGGCCCTTCAGATCCCTGCTGTGTTTCCATTGCTTTGTCCGAAAGTCTGTTACTGTGGGGGCTCCTCGGTGCTGTTGCTCAGGATTCCCAGCTGGAGGAAGCCCCGCTCAAGAATTGAGGGGGGACAGATGCTGGCTCCTATTTTCCCCACACACCCTACCTGCTGTTGTAAGGCAGGGTCCCAGGGCCCTCTACTCTCCAGATCCAGTGGCCTGGGAGAGGAGCCTGGTGGGCTGGTGGGAGCTGGGACAGCTCCGCCTCCCCTGGTTGGGTGCTGTGTCTTAGGGTCCACCAGCCTGTCAGTCTCCAGTCAGAGGGCTTGGAGTTGAGCCCGTTGGGCGGGTGGGAGTTGTGAGAGCTCCGCCTCCCTTGGTGGGGTGCTGGGTCTGAGCACTGCCCGCCTGTCAATCTCCAGTCAATGGCCTGAGGGAGGGGGCTGTTGAGGGAAGGGACAGGATTCTAAATTCGTGCCCCTCTGCTCCTGCCAGTCTTTCTCTGGGGGGGGGGGGGGAGAGGGGGCTGAGTTAAGTTCTATTGCTTGGCACGAGCTCTGCTTTCCAGATGTGTTTGGGGACCAGCTGTGGTACCCACGCCTCTGCGTTCCGTCTGCGGGTGTTCCACGGTGTTGGGGAGTCTTTTACTCCCCTCGGGTCTCCTCAGCCGCCTGTGGTCCGCTTCTGGGTTCCGCTGCTTGCTCTTCTGGTTCCGCGTCTGGGTTCTGCTGCTTCCGCAGCTTGCTTTCCTGGTCCTGTGCTGGTATCTGCAGCGGTGGGGGCTGCCCAGCCAGGCGGCCTCTGCTGCCGCTTTTCGCGGCTTGGAGCCAGCAGCAAGGGGTTGGGGAGGGGTCCTCACGTTCCGAATTCTTTGAGAAAGTTGGATGTAAGCTTTATCTGGATTTCTTTTCCAGTTTGAGTCCTTCTCCATTGCTTTTTGAGTTTGTTGTTGTGGATTTCTTAAGATAATTGGCTCATGGGACTCCCTGGTTCTCTCTTTTTGTGAGAGAGAGCTAGGCAGCGTCCCTATTGTCTCGGCGCCATCTTCCGTCCCCTGTGTCTTGCTCATTTTAAGCAGCACACTCATCAATGCCTCTTCTGACTTACAAAAATCACTATCTTTACTCATGTAAGCCAGTCACCCAATAAAGAAGCAGCATTCTAGTTATGTCAATGCATATTTAAACAAGTGATACAATATAACTTGTGAAACACTTTTATAAAGAAAAAGTCATGACAAATGTTTCAAATCAATTTTTGATTGCCCAGGTATAATGGTATTTGAAGTACAATTTGATGTTTGGGTATGTGTATACATTGTGCAATGATTTAATTGATCATTGATTAGCAGTTAGTTCATCAACTTAAACATTTATCAAGTTCTTATAATCAGAGAATTTTTTTCTTCCGGAATGGAGACATTAAAAAACTTATTTCAACTTACCTGTTAACAGAGCAACATACATTTTAATTTAATATTCAGAAAAGTGATCTCTTATTGATAATATCAATTTCATAATAATTTCACAATATCCTTGTTTCACCCATTGAAAATAGAATGGAATCATGATTATTTAGGAAATATTTTAGTAAATATAAAGGTAAATATAATAAAGATTTTGTGCTCCTGTTTGGGAAGGTTTGGACATTAATATTTTTTATGTTGTTTGATCCCACAGGGTTATTTCTAGCTGAGTTTAAATAAAACCACACAGAAAAATAAAAATAGGAAAACATCTCAATAAGTAGAACACATTTAAGATAATTATGGAGCTATGTAACAGTCACAGTTACATAGTGACAAATATTACTTTAATATTTACCAGATTAACTGGAAGAGTGCCTTCCATATGCCATGCGGACATAACAAGAATCAGAAATTCATATGTATTAAAATATATTTTTATGCATGGAAATGTGTATGGCAGGGAGGAGTTAGATTGGGAAGGATGAGGCACCGTGACCAAAGTGGTGACTTAAATCAAGATGCTTTGTATTTATGAACTGTCATGTTTAATGGTAACCTTTTTGTAGGACTACTTATAAAATACTCAAAAGAGAATTGAAAAGAAGAAATGTGTATGGAGTTCTCACTTGTGCACACTCTCATCTCTTTCCATGGGGTCTTTGTATTTTGTGAATAAATAGAATTGAGTCTACCCTCGCTTCTAATCTCATATGAAATTAGAACAGATCACATGGAATTCAAAATATTCATATGAAATAGAGAGGGAGAGGAACGCTGGGAAATGTCCTTCCTGAAGAGACTGAGATGAGAGGAGTTCACAGCTGATGACCCAGTGAGGTCATGGCCAAATTCTCAGAATATATCCAGGAAGGCATTGCCCAGCACCATTGTCATCCCTGTCTCCTCCTAGTCAACAACTTACAACCGTACCTGTGAGCAAAATGGAGGAGAATGAAAAAAGAAGAGGCAGGACATGACTGTCAGCAGGCCAGGACTGTTTATTGAGCAACAGTGAGGGCCACAAACCTTCCCGAAGGAATGGAGATTGTGCTGGGAACTAGATTTTGGGGTAGGCTTCCATAGGGATAGTTTACTTTCTTCTTTCCCTATGTCCTTTTATTGCCTTATTGCTCTGGCTAAGGGTTCCAGCACTATATTGAAGAGAAGTAGAGAGAGTGGGCATCCCTGTCTAGTTCCTGATTTTAAGGTGAATGCTTCCAGTCTTTCACCATTTAGTATAATACTGGCTGTAGGTTTTTCATATATGGATTTCAGTATTTTGAGGAATGTAGCTCTTATTCCTATTTTTTCTAGTGCTTTGAACATGAATGGATGTTGTATTTTGTCAAATGCCTTCTCTGCATCCAGAGAAATTATCGTATGATTCTTATCCTTAGCCGTATTGATGTGATGTATTACATTGACCGATTTGTGAATGTTAAACCAGCCTTGCATCTGTGGGATGAAGCCTACTTGATCATAGTGTATGATTTTTTAAATTTGTTTCTGGATTCTGTTGGCCAATATTTTATTGAGGAGTTTTGCGTCTGTGTTCATTAGAGAGATAGGTCTGGAGTTTTCTTTTTTTGTTGGGTCCTTCCCTGGTTTGGGGATGAGAGTAATATTAGCTTCATAAAATGAGTTTGGTATTGCTCCTCCTTTTTCCGTTTCACCCGCTGTTGTAAGGCAGAGTCTCAGCAACCCCCACTCTCCAGACCCAGTGGCCTGGGAGAGGAACCTGTTGGGCTTGTGAGCTGGGACACCCCCGCCCCCTTTGGTGGGTAGGTTTCTATAGGGCTTAACAAGGAAGCAAATTTAGAAAATGGGTTCTGGTCTCGTGGGGCTGAGGGTGATGTTCACGGTCAGGCCCACAGTGGAATGTTCCACCGGTTTTGAGGGGCTATTACCACCTGGGGACAGAGAGTGGTTTCAGCCCAGGTAGGAATTGCCTAGGTATGTGCTCCAGCTTGTTGGTGTGATCTTGGTGTCTTGCTTGACCCTGGGGAATTAAGGCAGGACTCAATCCCTTCAATAGCATTGGTTTCAGTCAGTTTCAGTCCAAGGAAAAAGAAGTATTTGCATGAAATATGTAAGGTCATTTCACAAACAGGAATACTTCTTGATATAAAATGGAAGCAAACACAACTAAACATGGATGAGATATTATTTTCTTTCCTATTCAGAATGTGTCTAGAATTCAGAATCAACAGCATCCTTGAGAGCATGTTATAAATACAAATTTACAAAATTATCTCAGATATGAATCTGTATTTCAGCAAGTTAACAAGTGATCGCTGTAAGGATTAGCAAGCTGTTTTTGGTAGATTAGTATCACAGATAGAGAAATGGTTTTTCCTTCACAATTAGATCATTTAAGAGCATTTCTATTATTTAATCCACCCCCACACACATACACACAAACACATAAAGCACAGCAGGCAACAGTCCCTTTTTAGAACATACTAACTGACTTAAATCTGAGTAAAAATGAGTTTTGTTTAACTCACAGTTTTAGATGCAAAAATTCCTAGATGCAATATCCTTGTGTGTCTGTACTCAGATCGGGTCTGAATTGTTTTTGTCACAATAGAAAGAGAACTATCTGCAAGCTGAGGTGGCCAAACATATGGTTGTTTTCATTTTATAATGAAATATTTACAATGAGAACTGATTTACTCCATAAGAGCAGCCTTAACCCTCCAGAGGGAAGCACCTCAAATGACCTAATCTCTTCCCCAAAGTCTCCTCATCCAATGGCAAATTTTGTCCATTGGGTATCAGTACCAGGCTCCTTCTCCAGGTGTTCTTTCTTCTCAGGTGAAATAAAGACTAAAATCCCTGACAGAAGGGCTGGATGTAGCTCAGTGGCAAAGTGCTTGTTTAGCAAGTGCAACATCCTAGGTTCAATCCCAGCACCAAAATAGAAAAGACAAAAAAAATCTCTGACATAAATAAGCAGAGAATGGCTAAATTACACTGGGACTGGAGATATTTAGAAATTTTATGTTAACTTAAGATAATCTGAATTATGTATATTTTTATTCACCATTATATTTTGCTAGTCTTAGGGCTTGAACTCCAAAATTATCTTGCACTTTTCTTGTTTTTAATAAATCAATTATTTCTGCAATATTCATTGGTTTTAGTTTATGAGAGAATAGATTGGAGAACCATTAAGTGACAGTGCTATCTGTTATCAAAGCTAGAGCATCATTATTCTAGGATTGGAAAAATTATTCATCCATGCATCCTTTCATTTATTAATATATATGTATGTATAAATATGCACATAATTGCACATAGATACGTATGTGAATTTTTGGTGATTTCTCTACTTGCATTCTCCAAAATAGCTTTTTTTAAAATGAATTATTGGACACAATTTTCTTGTAGATTGATTACAATTCTTTTCATCAGCCATGTTGCTGAATGTCTCTACAAAAAGGTTTATGGAATTTTTCCCCTCAGGTATATTCAATAAGGAATATATGTGAGAGAAATCCAGGAGTGCTGCTGTGTTATTCTCTTTTTTGCCAGTCCTGGGCTTGGGCTCAGGGCCTGTGCACTGTCCTTGGACTTTCTCAAGGCTTAGCACTCTACCACTTGAGCCTCAGCACCACTTCCAGCTTTTTTCAATATATGTGGTACCGAGGAATTGAACCCGGGTCTTTGTGCATGATAGGCGAGCATTCTACCACTAGGCCAAACTCCCAGCCTCCTGTGTTATCCTCTTAATGGAGGTCCAGGTTTGAATCACTGATGATTTCATTTCAATTCTAGATTAAGGTGATGGCTGTTGGATTTCTCTGCTACCTGGTTGTTCTTTCCCCTTTGAAATTGTGAGAATCTATGGTTTTGGTAGTTCATGAATATTGCATCCCTCATCAAAATATCATTACCAAGCCAAGGATTTATAATTTATTTAATGGAGTATATTAATTTTTCTCTCCACATTTTCCTTCTCCTCATTCATGAGGATCTCATAGTTAGTGACACAAAATAGTCCAAACTCATCGTGCTCTTCTACTTTTGATAAAGAATCAGTTATTTCTGCAAGAGTCACTAGTTTCATTTATGAGAGAAGAGCTTGGAGGTCCCTTAGTGATAGTTTTATCTGTTATTGGAACTAGAGAATCATTACTTCTACACTAGGAAAAATTATCAATCCACATATCTTCATCTATTCATATACACACATTCATATATATATTTATATATGTATTTTTACATACACACATGTGAATTTATGGTGATTTCTCCACTTATGTCCACAACTCAAGGTTATAATTAAATAAAAGCTTACACAAAATCTATTATTTTCCTTTTTCCACAGCACAATCTGTATAAAATCTATGATATGTAACTAAAGTTAGGCAAAATTTTCATCTAATTAGGTTACTCTTTTTTTACCTCAAGAGTAAGATCAATAACTTTAATTATCCTTCATAGTTTTAGCCATGTGATCAACAGTTCTTCTGGATGATGTGAAATTTCTTGTGGCACTGCTATTTATATTGGCATATCAAACCTCATCTCCCTCCCCCTTCCTCCCACACATTTTTTTACACACTCCTAGATTGTGGTAATGCTGATAAGATGAAACAACTTTGCATCCATGCAGTAGTGACTTCCTGGGCACTGACAACTGCATAGGCAAATCACCACACACATATGGGTGTCCTCTTGTATAACTCCAGCTTAGCAGCTTCCATATAGTAAACAATGCTGTTTCTCCCTCCTGTACACAATCAACTATCCTCACAGTTGCTCCTAAGTCTGCTGGATTCAAAATGCTCTTCATGGATATCAAGAACATGATCTTCCTTTTTAGGGTTTTACTCACACTACTTGGGCCCAGTAACTTTAACCCAGGTATGGAACACAATGTTCTCTTAGTAACTAGAAGAGACCACCAAGTGAAGGGGACATATGCAACTTGAGCAAAAAAAGTAGCCTTCAGAATAAACTGAATTTATTTTCCTTTTCAAGGATAATCTCTGCTTCTAAACACAGTAGTTTAGGTGAAGACATTTAAAACACAGAAGGAATAATATGAGGACCTCAAGCATGGACATTTGAAAGTATACACAAGGCTCACTTGGAAAAAAAAAGATTGCTCAGGCACGAAGGGAGAAAAGAACTTGCTTTTGCAGGTCAGCTGTGATAAAAGTTCAGAAATTCAGGGAAAAAATAAGATTGAGTAGTACATGAAGTATTTTGTTATCAATGTAACAGATTCCCTTTCCTATTTCAATTCTATGGATTTCATTACAGTGCTGTTAAGTTGCCACATAAATATTATCAGTGAATGAGAGAAATTCCAACACTTTCCCTTCTGGATAGTAAAGAATTGTGCCAAATTTGTGCAAAATATGTCTGTAAATTTCTGGAACTAAACTTTAGTCTAAAGGTCTTGTCTCAAATAAAGAAATAGAAAGAAATTTGATTCTCAAAGGGATAGTTGAACTGATTAACCTATAGGAAAGCAACATGGTGATGCTGTTGATGATCTAGGTCCCCTGAGACTCAGAATGGGTGCAATCACTGAGATGAGGCAGCTAGACCTCTGTGCTTATCCCTGCCCAGAGGCTGCTGATTTGCATGGCCAATAGCACAGCCCACTGCCCTCAGCACTTCTTCATAGGCTGCTGCTCCCACTCTGCAGCAGTCAGTCCAGTGGGCACCCAACATGGACATGAGGACCCCTGCTCAGCTCCTGGGGCTCCTGCTGCTCTGCTTCCCAGGTAAGGAAGGACCATGCTAGGGAATAACCCAGCTCAATGTGATCTATGATGTTTTACTCTTTAGGGAAACCTTCTTAAAACTTGATTAGTAATAGGGATATGTGTATTAATGTTTCCATACAGGAGCCAGGTGTGACATCCAGATAACCCAGTCTCCATCTTCCCTGGCTGCATCTCTAGGAGACAGAGTCACCATCACTTGCAGGGCCAGTGAGGACATTGAATATGGTTTCGCATGGCACCAACAACATCCAGGGAAAGTTCCTAAACTCCTGATCCATTATGCAGACAATTTGGAAGATGGAGTCCCAACTAGGTTCAGTGTCAGTGGATCTGGGTCAGATTACTCTCTCACCATCAGCAGCTTGCAGCCTGAGGATGCTGCCATTTATTACTGTCAACAGTATAATGATTTGCCCCCCACAGTGGTACAAGTCATAACAAAAACCTCCCATGGAAGCAGAAGTGAGAGGCTGGGCTGCCCCAGCTGCTCCCCCTCATACCTTTACATTCTGACAGTGTTCTCACAGGCATTCTGGCTTAAAAAAATCATTAATGTTTTGTTTATAAAGAGAGGATTTATGTTTTTTTATATCATAGTTGTCCCTTTCATGTTCAAGTTCAGTAAGACCTAATATGCCCTCCTGACTTAATAAGGGACACAGTTTAGAGCTCTAAGGATTTTGAATTATGGTATCACATGAATTCACACAACAAAAGAAAATGAATATTTATTTTCATACTGAGCAATTTTAAAACCAGTGAAAGGATCATTAATGAGTTTATCCTGGGGTCTATGCCAGAACTCTGACAAAGTTTCAGACTAATTTCACCTGAGAATTTCATACAGAGGGATTGAAGGTGTAGCTCGTGATTCTGCCAACAACGTGAGAGTTTGATCATAGGCTGGAGAGACCAGAATTAAGATACCAACTTACTTCTGCCCAAGTGAAGACAAAGTCTGATGGTATGGTCTCTGGTCCCACTGCTGCCTGCTCCTGTGTTGTGTGTCAGTGACAGGCCATGAGATCTTTTCCTCCAGGATCAGCATTGTGGATTCCACCTGTTAGACTTGTACTTTTGTAAAACCTGTCTCACCAAAAAATGTGAGGATAAGGTCAGCAAATTCTAGAGTTTCCTTTTGCCTTGGAAAATCTCCATTCTTTGTCAAATTAAGTGTTCTGCTGTGTGATATAAAACAATACCCACCCATTCTTTTTAGTAGTAAATAAGTGACTGATGGGAAATAATAATCTCCCAATAGTTGTGCAGAACCATGAGCTTCCCTTTCATTACTTGAGGATCAGTGGAGATGGTGGGAGGACCTAGACTCTACTCCCCAGCCTGCTATCCATGGAGAACTGGCCTCTACCTCCTACAGGCCTAAGCAGAGTCTGTACAATGATGGAAATAGTTAATTGAACTGATTTTTGTGGATGCCAGACCATTCTCTGTGGCTCATCATGAATGAATTTCACCATGTTCTCTGGGATTCCAGTCTGTTTCAGTGGCAGTAATCTAGGAACATAATTTTAACTATCTTCAGAATTATTTCTAATTATGAAAGAATACAATACTGTCTGCTCATTGGACTCAACTGCTGTGCCACTGATATAGCTTTGAATAGGAAACTACCTGCTTGCCTTGCCTAGTTGTAAAAAGTTTGTTCTACTCACCAGACAGACCACACAGGCTAGTCCATGGTGATGGATTTGCATGTGCCCAAAGCACAGCCCACAGCCCTCAGACTTTATAATAGACTGCTCACTCCCTGTGGTGGAGTCAGTCCAGCAGTCAGCACACAGCATGGACATGAGGACTCCTGCTCAGTTCCTGGGGCTCCTGCTGATCTGGATCCCAGGTAAGAAAGAACCATGCTGAAGAATAACACAGATCAGTGTTATTCGTTATGCTTTACTCTTCACGGAAATCTTCTTAGAGGTTGATTAATAGTGTGGATGTTGGCTTTTATGTTTGTTCAAAGGGTTCAGGTGTGACATCCAGATGACCCAGACTCCAACTTCCCTGGCTGCATATCTAGGAGACAGAGTCACCATCATTGCAGGGCCAGTGAGAACATTGGATATGGTTTAGCCTGGCACCAGCAACATCCAGGGAAAGCTCCTAAACCCCTGATCTATGGTGCAGATAATTTGGAAGATGCAGTCCCAACCAGGTTCAGTGGTAGTGAATCTGAAACAGACTTCACTCTCACCATCAGCAGCCTGAAGATGCTGCCATTTATTACTGTCAACAGGGTTATTATGATCCTCCCACAGTGATACAAGTCATAACAAAAACCACAAGGGAAGCAAAACTGAGGGCTACTCCTCATGCTTCTACTTGCAGGTTCTGTCCTGGAATCACAGGACAGTGAACGTCTATGTCTCACTCTCTGCAGTGAGTGTCTTGGGCTGAAAGATGAAATATTAAAAGTAGAGTCAAGACTACAAACATCAAAATGCACTGTATTTATTCTTGTGTCTTTTAACAACTAACAGATAGTCACACCTTGCACAGAGATACTTCTAAGTTATTTTTTTGTTTTGTTTTTATTTATTTTTAGTGTAATTAATAGAAGATTTACATTATATTCACCAGATAGAAGGTGCATTACTTCACAAACATTAATACCTTTTCTTATGACATGGTCCCCATTTTCCCCACACACACCCCCGCTCATTTTGATTTCCCCTCTTCCCTATCCAATTTCAAATAACCAATTAAGCACATATAAAAAATATCAGATAACAAGGTGAAATATTTAATAATATGTTATAACCAAGGGATAGCAAAAGAGATAAGAGATAATATAACATAGCACATTAAGAACAACAATCACTCATTATATGGCTTTTGTTTCTCTATCCTGGATGTCCTTACATTTAGTGTCACACTATTTGGCTTTATGTCTCTATATTTTGTTCTATTGTAAATCTCTGTGAGGAGAGCCATAGGTTCTACTGATTTTGACAAATGAGGGAGACTATTGGGCCTATGTTCCTTTGAGTCTGGCTTACTTCACTTAATATGATTTTTTCTAAGTCTTTCCATTTCCTAACAAACGGAGTGATGTCATTCTTTCTGACAGCAGCATAGAATTCCATTGTGTATACATACCACATCTTGTTGATCCACTCATCAACTGAGGAACATCTGGGTTGGTTCCATTCCTTTGCTAGGGTAAATAGTGCTGCAATGAACATTGTTGTGCTAGTGGATTTAGTATGTCCTTGTTTCTGGACGATTGTGTAAATGCCAAGTAGTAAAATTGCTGGGTCATAGGGGAGCTCTATGTTATTATGTCTAAATTTTGATTTGTGATTTCAAAACACTTTATACATAAATTCCATTACCAATTAAAGACATTTTGCTACTTCATTGTTCTGGTTTATGCCTTTTGTGTTTTTATTTTCCATTTTGATTTTAGCTTTTCATATTGCATTTGGAGAACTTCAGTACAATTTTAGGTTCAGATGGTGATAGTGAACATTGCATTCCTTAATAACACTTGAGTGATAAAATGTTAAATACTCATTGAGAGTTTGGCTTACTGATAGAGTGTTTGCATAACATGCACAAAACCTTGGGTACAATTCTTCTGTATCACACACATAGAAAAAAGCCAGAAGTGTGCTCAGGCTCAAGTGCTAGAGCTTTAGCCTTGAAAGTCCAAGGACAGTGCTCAGGCCATGAGCTCAAGCCTGGACTGGCAAAAAAAATATTGACTTTATAGACAATAGAGGGAATTGAAAGCATGTTTTTATTGAGGATGTTATATGCATAGTAGTAAGTTGTAAATGATGAATTTCAAATAAGACATATGGTTCTATTGGGTTTTTTTGGGTCTAATGGTGTTTGGACTCAGGGTTTCCTGCTTATTGGCCTCTACAAATTAAGTCATCCCAACATCATCTTTTTTATTTTTTTTACTTTATATTTTTTCTTAGTTGAGTTCTTGGGATTTTACCTAGCTTGGTTTTCTATTGCAATACACCCAATTTCACCACCTGCATAGCTGCGGAAACATGCACCACCTACTTCAACCTGATTTTTGAGCTTAGTGTTTCACTGCCATTCAGGTGGCAGATGTGAATCCAAACCTAAAATCTGTGCTTCTAGTTTAGTTGGATTACTGGCATGAGTTACCATGTCCAGCCCTCAAAGAAAAAATGCTTATGAACTATAGTACTACTGAACATAGTGAAGTGTTCATTTAAAACTCAGAATAATGGGTAGAAAAATTGTGGTAAATATTACAACTGTATGTCAATTCCACATACAGTATTATGGAAAAAATGAAATAAATAATGGGCACAATGTACTTTTCCTTCCCTGTAAAAGAAGGTTGATTCCTGAGAACTGATAATTCAATGATATAGTTAAAATCTTGAAGAATTATTTATAAGGCATTATATCTCATATAAAGATGAAGTAAGGTGTGGGAACAATATGGCGGACTGCCTGCTTTTTTGCTGCACTGATTGCCTGGATAGCAAATGATATTGATGTTTTGATAGATTCCTTACTCAGTGAAGAATCCACAGCTGCATTGCAGGCTGCTAGTTTGTATAAGCTAGAGAAAGACAACCACAAAGCTGCTACCTGTCTGGAAGCCATTGTTTATCGCGGAGACTTGCTTCTGGAAAAAATTCAGAGTGCATTGACTGACATTGCTCTGTATCAGCTTAAGACAAGAATTGGGGTCCACATCCAGCCTTTCGCAACTACTAGCACCATCACACCATGGACTGAAATAAGGATCGGTCCCTTCTATTAGAATTCTGTAGCACATAGACAAACCGCCACAGTAGCTTCTCATGTGTGCAGCCTTTCAACTATTTTTAATTCACTCATCATTGTTCATAAACAAGCTCATCAAATTCTGATGTAGTCTGCTTTAAGCCATCTGTGTCATCTTTTTGGGTCCCTGCCCCCCCCATGAAGATACTAAGGCAGGTGTTCATTTGTGTTCAATGTGGAGAAATAAACATATAATAAAGTTGAAAAAAGATGAAGGAAAAATGATTTCACATTCCAATATAAGAGAAAAAATACTAAGCTAAACTAAATTAAAGCACACACAGAGTGAGTATGATATGCAGTAGATTGTGTCCACCAATGTGACAGAAGGATTTGAGATGTAATTTTTGTTTTAGCATGACTTCTATTATATTGTTAATTCTCATTTGGGAGGCAATTGCCACCTTATACATATTCAAATTACACAGATGAGGAGAATGATAAAGGAAGATGAAATTATGATCCTTTAACAGATAAATGATGCACTTCTGGGCATTTACCCAAATGCCAATAAAGAAAAACATACTAAAGCTACTACCACCACCATGTTCATTGCAGCATTATTTATCATACCTAAGATATGGAACCAACCCAGATGCCCGTCACATAATGTTTGGATCAAGAAGATGTGTTACTTATACACAATGGAATTCTATGCTCCCATCAGAAAGAGTGACATTGCCCCATTTGTAAGGAAATGGAAAGGCTTGGAAAAAATCATATTAAGTAAAGTAAACCAGACTCAAAGGAACATAAGCTCCATGTTTTCCTTCATTTGTAACAGTTCTCCTAGGAAAGAATCATAACAGCCCAAAAGCTGTACATAAGGACATATAGAATGAGGCTAAGCAAAATGAACTCTAGGATATGGAAACAAGATATTTATGTTTGTGATCGTTTTTCTTCAGGTACTATGTGAAGGTATTTCTTTTCTCTTTTTTTCCCCCCTATGGTTTATCTCATGTTTTTACTATATGTGACTTTGGTACCTGGTGTATTATATACACATTTATTTGTTTATTTGAAATAGGGAAGGGAAGCAGATAAACAAGATGATCTGGAGAGGATGGAGGGAGGGAAAAACATGGGAAGGGGTATCAATATTCAGAAAGCAATGTAACCACTACCTGACATGTAACTGTAACCCCCCTGTACATCACCCTCCAAAAATTAACAGCTGATAAGATGTAGAACCCAACCAAATGCCTCTCAATAGAAAATGGGTCAAGAAAATGCAGTATATATATATACACCATGGAATTTTATGCTACCATCAGATACAATGACATCGCAACATTTTTAAGGTAATAGAAAGACTGAAAAAATCATGTTAAAGAAACCAAAGAACCATAGAAACATAGGCTTCATAAGTTCCCTCATTTGTAATATTTGGTATATGTCTAGGAATTAACCCAGCAGAAGACCATAACAGCTCAATAGCTATGAGCATATGATCATATAAGGTGATGCTTGAATTGGTGCTGTAGCTCAAGAGGTAGGGTGGTAGCCTTGAGCTGAATGGCTGAGGGACAACACTCAGGCCCAGAGTTCAAGTCCCACAACTGACAAAAACAAAACAAAACAGAAAAATGATGCTAAGCAAAATGATCTCCCAGATATGGAAACAAGAGGCTTTTCTTTGTGGTTTCTGTTGTTGTTTTTTATCGTTTGTGTCTAGTTAAAACTTTGTCCTAGGTGCAAATGTGGCAGCTATGATAAGTAATCTGAATAGCTAATGTCCCTAGTTCAACTACTATGATCATTTATGTAGTCTGGAATTTTAGATCATGTAGTCCATGTCTTGTTTATTGCTTCCTAGTGATATTACTATACCATTCCATTATACACTTTTTGTACTTTTGCGGTGCTCAGTTTTGAAGAACTATTCTAAGTTTCAATGATATTCTTGCCAGAAAATGGAAGTACTTTTTTATATTTAATGCAGCTGATGTTGTAGAGAGGGCAAATTTAAAAGCGTCTGATTTTAAAGTGAATGAAGTTCTGTGGTATCTGAGAAAAAAAACCACTCACATGTTATTGTCAATTACCAAAAGTTAATTATATTTGTATAATGTATCAACAATCACCTTTGGGATAGTATTTGTTTTTGATAAAAATTATGGTCAAAATTTTCGGAAGTATTTCATTGCAATTATG
Organism: Megascapheus bottae; assembly: GCF_031878675.1. NCBI lineage: Eukaryota > Metazoa > Chordata > Mammalia > Rodentia > Geomyidae > Megascapheus > Megascapheus bottae. The sequence goes on from NC_143515.1 coordinate 19,467,954, forward strand.
TATCATGCCATTCACAGTATAAAGATAGTTAAATGAATCTATATATGTACATATGATAGGCATTTCTACAAGGTTTGAAAATATTATGCCTTATTTTTGAGTCCTAATTATTTTCTCTTATTTTGCCATAATTCTGACTAGCCTTGCAATGTTGAATATTTTTTAGCTCTTTCACTCAACACAATTTGTCATTTCCCTCTGTTGATTGTTTTGTTTAAATTAGTGATATGTGCAAATGCAATATGCATAATAATAAAAATAAGAAATAAACAATCAAACAAAAAAAGATCATTAAATGATCAGGACAAACAACCCAAGGAAATAATCTCTGTTTTATTGAGTGTTTTTTTTAATATTTTTATTGTAATGAATAAATGGGTTACATGATATTTGCCAGATAGAAGGTGCATTAATTCACATACATTGATACCCTTTCACATGTCTTGGTACTCATTACCCTCCCCCCCACCCACCACCTACCCCACGTCTTGGTTTTTCCTCCCTTCCCTATCAAATTTCAAATAACCAAATACAAATAAATTTAATACATCAGATAACAAAGTGAGATACTATACCAATATGAGATACCCAAGGGACAGCAAAGGAGATGAGAGATAACATAGTACATTAAGGACAACAATCATTTGTTATATGGCTTTTGTTTCAATATCCTGGAGGTCCTTTCAATTAGCTTCATACTATATGGCCTTATGTATCAAGATTTTGCTCTATTGCAGATCTCTGCTAGTAGAGCCCAAGGTTTCTACTGATTATGATGAATGAGGGAAACCATTGAGCCTAAGTTCCTTTGAGTCTGGCTTACTTCACGTAATATGATTTTTTCTAAGTCTTTCCATTGCCTAACAAATGCGTCGATGTCGTTTTTTCCTAACCGCAGCATAGAATTCCATTGTGTACAAATACCACAACTTGTTGATCCACTCATCAACTGAGGGACATCTAGATTGGTTCCATATGTTTGCTATGGTGAATAGTGCTGCAATGAACATTGTTGTGCTAGTGGATTTAGTATGCCCTTGTGTCTGGATGGTTGGGTAAATGCCAAGTAGTGGAATTGCTGGGCGATAGGGGAGTTCTATGTTTAGCTTTTTGAGGCACTGCCATATGCTTTCCATAGTGGTTGAACGAGTTTGCACTCCCACCAACAATAACTACCAACCAAGAATACTGTACCCAGCTAAGCTCTCATTCATAACTGAGGGAACAATAAAAACATTCCATTCCAGGGAAAAGCTGCAACAATATGTAGCAACAAAACCAACACTACAGAAAATTCTATGTTCTACACATAGAAAACCAAAATAAATACAATATAGGGAAAGAAATGGCACCTAACAGCATACCATCTAAGGACCACAAGAACTGTCAAGACACAGGCCCTAATAAAAACTTTTAAAAATGGTAGGAACTAATAAATATCTCTCAATCCTAACTCTCAATATCAATGGACTTAACTCTCCAATTAAACGGCATAGGCTGTCTAGTTGGATCAAAAAGCAAGAGCCATTGTTCTGCTGTCTTCAAGAGACACATCTTACCCAAAAAATCAATCATCTTTTGAAAGTGAGAGGTTGGAATAAACTCTATCAAGCTAACGGCCCCCATAAACAGACTGGAGTTGCCATTCTCATATCAGATAAAATAGACTTCAAGCTAAAATTAGTAAGAAAAGACAAAGAAGGTTACTACATACTACTTGAGTTTTTTTTTAACTCCAAAGATACGGATTGTATTTCCAGTGTAATTGTATACCTGTGCAGACAAAATAATAGCGAAGAAACATATGTAGGAAATATATATATATCTATATTTCTTCAATATATATATAAAATATGACTATACTAAGTTCTGCTGATCTCACTCAATCCCCCACATGAAGTACAAGGACCCTGCACACGCATCTCGGAGCTGGATACTCATTGGGAACCTGAATCTAGGGACAGTCCAAAGCACTAACTACCCATGTTATGCTGACATCTGCAATGCAACAGTGGCAGCTGAAAAGAAGTAACAGTGTACATGAGGAACATAGAGTTGTCTCTAGTAGAAATGCTTGCACATCCTGGAGAAGCAGTCCAGTGAAGCCCCAGTCACAAGTGCAGTCAGTCCTCCTGCAGAAGCAGAAACCAAACAGTGGCCACAACAACCTGGTAGCCTCTTCTTTGTTCTCTAAGGAAAAAAGGTTTAGAAGGAAATGGCTGATGAGTTCTCCCTAAAGGCCGTGGCTAGTATCATGGAGGTGGGGAGGATCTGTCAGGATCGTGGGAGGGGATCTGTGCATGCTAATATCTCTGGTGCTATTTGGTCCACTAAGGACACTTTCTCATGCCTGTTCCAGGTGTGTGTCACTCATCATGTGTGAAGCCAACATCAGAGCTGTAAGATACTGAAAATGGACATTGACTAAAAGGGATACTTGGAAATAGTAGTGACTAAAAGGGAGAAATAGGGCCCAATGTTTGGCCTAGTGGTAGAGTGCTTGCCTAGCATGCATGAAGACCCAGGTTTGAATCCTCTGTATTACATACATAGAAAAAGCTGGAAGTGGTGCTGTGTGGCTCAAGTGGTAGAGCTTTAGCCTTGAGAAAGCCCAAGGACAGTCCTGAGTCCAAGCACAGGACTGGTAAAAATAAATAGATAAACAAATAAATGGGAGAAATAGATTTATAAAATTTAGAGAATATGTCTATGTAGTTGTGTTTATATTTCCCATACTATGTCCATATCATTGGGTATGCAAATATTGAGTCCTTGCTCTTGCACTGTTTGGATCTAATAGCCACATATTAAGGATACCGTGTGCCTTTTGTTCCTTTGGTCTTGACTTGTCTCACTCAACATGATTCACTCTAGATTCATCCACTTCCCTGCAAATGCCACACAACTACATAGACCTAAAAACTTATGACTCTATAGACATAATATTTTATTACATTGATTAATACATAGTTATGATATACAAACCCTTAGCCTAATTTTGATTATGTTCTAAAAATTAAGAGCTTGTGATTGTGTATAGAGATTCCCTTCTTGAATACTTATTTGGTAAACATGTCATTGAAATATTATGTAAAAATCAATGCTAATAAATTCTTTCATAAAAAAGTAGAGAATATTCTACTAGGCTATTTCCAATAATAGAATAGTGGTAGAAGTTCTGTAATGAAAAGGATGAAATCTTTATTTCTTTAAAAGTACACACTAATTAGACCTTCAAGATATCAAACACATTACATCTCCATATAAATAAAATAAATATTTTATTTAATATTCTTTCTGTGATCATAATTATACGGCTTAGTTTAAAACTTCTTATTTAAATTTAAATAGAGAATGAAAATCTGATTGTTTTCATTGAAGAAAAAGGATGAAAATACATATCAGTAGCAAAAAGAATCCTGGAATTTTTACAAATATAAAGGATAAATTCATCATTTGTTTTAACTCTTTACTGCTGTTATAAAGGTGATGTAGACAGGTTTTACAGCTACATAAGTTCGATAAAGAGTACTTTTTTGGACAATGTTACTACATTTATTTTTTTAAAGTTGGTGTAAGAAGAAAATAAAAATCATGTTAAAGATATCATAGAAAAATTACATAATAAAACTCATGAGATTCAAAATTCATTGGGATTAAATCAAATTATATAGCCATGAATTCCTACTTAGTAAAGAAAGAGTTTTCAGATTAAATTTGTATTTGAAAAGCTACCTTCAGTGAAAAAACTGTTCTGGAAGACTTGAGATTTCTTTCATGTTCCAAAAATCATTTAAAATGTATAGTCAAAAAGTTATTTGGAAACATAGGTCTTACATCTGTAATCCTTGATTCACTGGAAGCTGAGATCTGAGAATTGTATTTTGAAGCCAATCTGAACTCTAGGAAGAAAAATATACATGAGACACATTTTATGGTCCCTTGTCTAGGGCCTGGGCACTGTCCTGACTTCTTTTGCTCAAGGCTACCACTCTACCACTTGAACCACAGTCTCAGTTCCACTTGTGTGTTTCATGGACTTTTGTGCCTGAGATAATTCCACACCATGATCCTGAGATCTCAGCCTCCCGAATAGTTAGGATTATAGAAGTGATCCACCAGTACTCAACTTAGAATCTTATCTCCCGTTAACCATCACAAACCAATAGTGAAGTGATACTTCAAGTGGTTGAGTGTCAGCCTTGAGGAAAACCTGAGGATAACCCAAGTGCTGCTACAAAACAAATAATAAAATGGGTGACCAGGTAAGAAAAACTATCTAAAGTGGTTCAAAGAGAAAAATAGTAAAGATATTTCCTAGGATTCCATTTTAAAGCCCAGGGCCTTGCACAGCTGAGTGGACAAGAATGTCACTCTTACCAGCAGTTGTCTGAAGGCCCAGTGACTGTGAGACAACTATGCTAATAATTACCAGCCCGGTTGTTAAAATACCATTCATGAATATAGATATTAAAATGTGCTGTCTCGGAAGTGGTGTTCTGGTTCTAGGGATATGCTGGTGGTCTTGAGCTGAAGAGCTTAGGGACAACACCTAGGATAAGAATTCAAGTCCCACAAATGGACAAAAAAATGTTCTGTCTCCTATAATAAATACTATCTATTTATGTGTGTTTCAATTTGTTTTAGTAAAATTTTAACTTAAACATTTTTCATGTCACTCATTACCTTTCAAGGGCTCCAGAACCATATGTGACTGATGACTGATTAGACAGCTCAGATCTAGGCATTGTCATTGCGGAATATTTTGATGGAAGATATTGGGCTGGTTTACAGGGGTAGGGAACATCCATACTGAGGGATGACAGGAGTGGAACATTATTTGATATGTGCAAATCAGACATGCGTTGTCTGATGTGTTCTTCTACCACCCATGGTGCTCCTGCTGAGTGACAATTTTGTATGGCCAAGAAATGAGGAAGTTGAGAGATGACATCAATCAAGATAGATTGGATTCCTAAACTGCTTTTGTCCAAGTATTATTAAAGGTAATAAACAATTACAATTAAGTAGCTAATTGCATAAAATAAGCAAATGTTTCTTGGTTGAAACAAATGTTTCTATCCCTGGAAATATTAATTTGATGTTTCAGTATATCAGCTAAAGACACACACCTTTCCACATCTTTGTAACAGCATTGGAGAATTACAGTATGTGTGCATGCATGTGTACACTTGTGTGTGCATGCAGATGCGAGGGATAGAGAGATATGAGAGAGATGACCACGGTCAGAGAGACTAAGATGAATGTAAAGAAGAACCATGTTTGTGTTTGGGGAGGAAATCCATTATGAGGGGCAGAAGGAAGGGAGAGGGTGATGGAGTGTACGTAAGTGAAGTACAGTATAGCCATCAGTATTAAAAAAAATCATCAAAAGAAGATAGTAGGGGAATAAAGTATGAGGTGGTAAGCATCACCAAATAAATTGTGTATGTGTATGGCAGTTTAATAATGGAACTCCTTTGCACAATTTATGTTAAGGGAGATGTAGAGGAAATGGAAGAATTGGTGGCCGGGCAGAGCATCAGTGAAATCCAGTGTCTGTAATCAAGAGTTGCAATGTCACAGTCAGACCATGAGATGGTAGGCCCTACAGTGCTCACACAGAGCTGCCTATCTGAGAATACAATGGAAATAGAAATCTGTCTGCTGTAACCAGAGATACCACCAGAACCTTGAACACATCAACAGTCCATAACACATACTCACATTAGGCAGCTCCTTCTAGCAGGATGGGTTTGGGGGAGAAAGCCTCTGCTCTTGCTGGTTCTGAGCCAAAAAACCTGGCATCATTTCTATCCCTGTCTTCTCTATAGGAACCAAAGCCCTCTCTAAAGAGTTGTGTCCCACAGTGTGTGTATATTTGGAGAAGTGTTCTGCAAAGAGGAAATGAATGTGAAGGTTGGGAGGGAGAGAGTGCAATCATGAAATTCAATTCATATTCTACAGAATTAAGGAAGCTGACATAAAAGATGTGTTAGGGAGGGATGGGAGAGAATGATGGAAGGAATGCTATTGATCAAGATACATTGTCTTTATAAACTGCTTTGTTGAGTGGCAAATCCTGTATACGCTCCTGAAAGATACATTTTAAAAGAGAAGTCGTACAGGAATCCAAGCAGCTTGCCTGTGTTATGATCCTTAAACTAAAAGCACCTTTGGAAAAGTACAGTGCCACTCACATGAACAGTTCTGCTGGTGTTCCATCTGGACACTTAATTCCTTGGATCACCCTATTTACAGTTAAATGAACACCAAGAATCTAAATCATGGTTGGTCAAGGGGAGTGCAGTAAAGAAGAAAGGGGTAGAGAAATGGAGAGAAGAAGGGTGTGCAAATATATTTATAATACTCAATTCATTGGCTTCATGCCTTTTCTTTTTTTGTTTTGATATAGTTTCTCTTATTTCTTTTGGAGAATGTCAGTATAAATTTGGATACATAAGGTGATTGGGAATATTTCAGACTTTAATAGAACTTGAGTAGCAAAATACTAATGGATGTAATATCCAGTGGCTTCTGCCCAGCTGTGAGACAGCAGGATCTGGGATGTGATATTTCTTTTAGAATGACTTCTGTCTTTCGTTACTCCTCACTGTGGGTGCAATATCTTACTTACACATATTGAAAGTAAACAGGTGAGGAGAAGGATAAAGCAAGATGAAATGATGCTCCTTTAAGAGGAAAAGGAAAATGTGAATGTTAGGGAGAATTTTATGAAGAAGCCCCTCTCCTGACTGATCAGCTAGTCAGTCATACACTCAGGCAAGTAGATAATTTGTTATGCCTATTTGCACAGGGAAACTTCAGTAAATTCCTGGATCAAATTTTTACCTTTAACAATTGAGGTTAGAATATAGTAGAATGGCATATGTGACGAATGAATGGAAAATAAAGGCCAACCTTTGTATTAGTGATCCTATAGCACCAATTGAGGGTAAAGTAATAGTGTGTGTGTGTGTGTGTGTGTGTGTGTGTGTGTGTGTGTGTGTGTGTGTTTGAACTTTTTCTGAACTCTGTCCTGGGTTTGTTCCTGAGGTTTTCAGGTCAAGGGTACTGCTTTACATCTCTACCTGTTGAGCTCCAGTGCCATTTCCTGGTTTTTGCTGGTGAATTGAAGATAAGAGTCTCAGAGTTTCATGTCAGGGTTGACTTTGAACCACAGTCCTCAGATCTTAGGTTTCTGAATAGTTATGAATACAGACGTGAGCCATCAGCTTGCCTACTCAATGTTATGTTATTGCATTGTTTTATAAGTGCAAATGATTGCTATGTGCACACATACACTGGTGTATCCTGAAGACTTTTAGAACCACAAAAAGTCACAGGAAGGATTTTGAACCCAGAGAAGTACAATGCTATCAAATAATAATAATAATAATAATATTATTAATAATAATAATAATCCAAAAAGAAGAAAGAAACTAAACATAAGAAATGTTCTTTCTTCAGCTTATGTGATGGTCAATCTGGGAAAACCCAAACTATTATGAAACATGTCTGCACTGACAACTGAGTCTATTTCAGCATCTGTTATGGTTTGTGAGGGCAAAAACATGTATCTGAGGAACATGGTATAATATCCCATGTTTTGGGGGCAGGGAGTTTGGCCTATTGGTAGAGTGTTTGCCTAGCATGCACAAAGACCTGGGTTCAATTCCTTGGTACCACATACATAGAAAAAGCTGTAAGTGGTTCTGTGGCTCAAGTGGTAGAGCTCAAGGACAGGGTTCTGGCCCTAAGTCCAAGCCCAGGACTGGCAAAAAATTTTCCATAGTTTGACTGAATTTTCATCTGTACAAAACGATTCATTGAATATTTCATAGTTCTGCTTTCTATATTGTCTACAGACATGGAAAGAAACATGAAACTCTGAGACCTAAACTTTCAAGTAAATATCTAGAAATAAATAAAAATGACTCAATATTTATGGAAATTCATCCTTCTCAAATAACAGTGTAAAATGTACCTGGTAAGGGGTGGAAGAATTAGGAAGCAGGCCAACAGCAGGAGGAATCATGAAGGCATGTCCCTCTCTAGGACACACTCATTAGATCTCTGTTGCTCTTCTTGATCACAGTGAATGTCATGGCTCTCAGGAGAGGCCCCACCCTCCTGGTGGGTCTTTCCACTTCACCTGCCAGTGTGTCTCTCTACACTGCACCCACCAGGTCATTTGCATATTGCTTCCAGGGGAGGAGCTTCCCTGCAAGTCCCACATAAAAGCTCAGCTCTCATCTTGCCTGCACTGAGCAGGACAGCTTCCTCTCAAAATAAGGTGCCCTGCTCAGCTCCTGGGGCTGCTCATGCTCTGGATCCCAGGTAAGAGCACAGTGGAGCTGTGGAAGGAGCTGGGGAGGGGCTGAGCTCTGTGTCCATTGCTCCCCGTGTGTGTTGTGTCCACAAGTGAGATGAGTAGATCTGCCTTCCTGGATAGACATGGGATACATGGATCTGTGTGAGTGAGGAAGATTCCAGGGGGAGCAAGGCCTGTGCTCTGCTTAGTACTTGATAACGAGAAGGGGTGGCAAATGTTCGAACTCCCTTTTGTCTTACCAGCATGTGTGTGTGTGTGTGTGTGTGTGTGTGTGTGTGTGTGTGTGTGTGTGCACTTGCTATCACATATGCCCATACTGAAAGAATATTCTGGTGCATTAACCTAAATTGTTACAATTTTATAGCATAATACAAGAATATGGTTATGAAAATGAATCCTGATCGTTGTAATTAATCTTGTCCTCTTTACTCACATGTTTAGGATCCATTGGGGATGCTATATTGACCCAGGCTCTACTCTCTCTGCCTGTCACCCTGGGGAAGCCAGCCTCCATCTCCTGCAGGTCTAGTCAGAGTCTCCTACATAGCGATGGAAACACCTATTTATGTTGGTTCCTGCAGAAACCAGACCAGTCTCTAAATCCCTGATCTATTTGGTTTCCAAACGATATTCTGGGGTCCCAGTCAGATTCAGTGGCAGTGGGTCAGGCACAGATTCCACACTGAAAATCAGCAGGTTTGAGCCTGAGGATATTGGGGTTTACTACTACTTTCAAGGTATACATGTTCCTCCCACAGTGATACAGCCCTGAACAAAAATCTCCCTGCGTGGGGCGGCACAGCTGTCTAACACAATTTGTTTGTGAAGCAGTACATTTTTTTTGGTAATTGTCAGAGCACAAAGCTTTAGAAATCCTAACAAGTTTCAGTTGAGCCCCGGGTACCATGAGCATCTCTGCTGCACTTGATGCATAACTGGGTAAAGCCCATGGCTTGCCCCAAGCAGCAGGAGAATGCGTGTTATTCATTCAGCTGCTGAGATATGATAATTCATGTTATATTGAATTAAATCCTCATTTTAATCCTAACTGCTTTGCTATCATTTATTAATTAAATTAGAACACTACAAATTGAATAGTATTTAGTAATATTAAGAGATTTTTTTCAAATAATTCTCTTTCTAGGCTGAGGTGCTGAGATTCGTCAGGTTACTCTTAGTCTAAGCTATATTTTGAATTAGAGGCCAAAGTGGAATACATAAGGAAACCCTGTGCAAAAAAAAAATAAAACAAACATTGCAAATGAGTAAGTCTTCTGTTTATGATTTTTTAAAAGAATTTAATAATATGGATTTTTACATCATATTTCAAATGACTTGTTTAACAAACAAGTATTGAAGAAGGGAATTTTTTAATTGTAATTAATAAAAGGGTTACATGATATTTGCCAGATAGAAGGTGCATTAATTCACATACATTGATACCCTTTCACATGTCTTGGTACCCATTACCCTCCCCCCCACCCACCACCCACCCCCCGTCTTGGTTTTCCCCCCTTCCCTATCAAATTTCAAATAACCAAATACAAATAAATTTAATACATCAGATAACAAAGTGAGATACTGTAACAATATGAGATACCCAAGGGACAGCAAAGGAGATGAGAGATAACATAGTTTATTAAGGACAACAATCATTCATTATATGGCTTTTGTTTCAATATCCTGGAGGTCCTTTCAATTAGCTTCATACTATATGGCCTTATGTATCAAGGGTTTGCTCTATTGCAGATCTCTGCTATAGAGCTCAAGGTTTCTACTGATTATGAAAAATGAGGGAAACCATTGAGCCTAAGTTCCTTTGAGTCTGGCTTACTTCAGTTAATATGATTTTTTTCTAAGTCTTTGCATTTCCTAACAAACGGAGTGATGTCATTCTTTCTGACAGCAGCATAGAATTCCATTGTGTACAAATACCACAACTTGTTGATCCACTCATCAACTGAGGGACATCTAGGTATCTAGGTTGGTTCCATATCTTTGCTATGGTGAATAGTGCTGCAATGAACATTGTTGTGCTAGTGGATTTAGTATGCCCTAGATTCTGGATGGTTGGGTAAATGCCAAGTAGTGGAATTGCTGGGTCATAGGGGAGTTCTATGTTTAGTCTTTTGAGGCACTGCCATACTGCTTTCCATAGTGGCTGAATGAGTTTGCACTCCCCAACAGTGTAGTAGTGATCCCTCCTGGCCACATCCCCTCCAGCATCTGTTATTATTCATTTTCCTTATTCTGGCCATTCTAACTGGAGTGAGGTGGAATCTTAGAGTTGTTTTGATTTGCATTTCTTTTATGACCAGAGATGTTGAGCATTTCTTCATGTGTCTATAGGCCATTTTTGTTTCTTTTTCAGAGAAGGCTCTCTTTAAGTCTTTGGCCCACTTTTTAATGGGATGGTTGTTACTTTGGAGATTAGTTTTGGAGTGATTCAAGTTTTTGAATTGTTGATATATTTTAGATATGAGTCTTTTGTCCATTGTTTGGTTGGTGAAGATCCTCTCCCACTCTGTAGGCTTCCTAATTAATTTACTAGCTATGTCCTTTGCCATACAAAAGCTCTGCAGTTTAATGCAGTCCCACTTATCCAGCCCTTCTCTGATTTGTTGTGATTCTTGGTCCTTACTAAGAAAGTTTTGACCTGTGCCAAGGAGGCCTAGTGTATCTCCAATTCCTGAAGAAGGGAATTTCTAAATACAGTCACTGGCACTTAGTTTATAGAACATAATCAAAATTAGGGCAAGGGTTTATATATTATAGATACATATTAAACTATGTAATATTCTATAGAGTAATAGGTTCTTATGTCTATGTAGTTGTGTTTATCTCCAATACCATGTGGTATATATATACAATGGGATTTTATGTACACAACAGACAAGATAAAATAATGGCATTTACAGGACAGTGGATGAATCTATAGCAAATCTTGTTGAGTGAGACAAGTCAAGATCAAAGGAACAAAAGACACATGATATCCTTAATATGTGGCTATTAGATCCAAACAATACATTTATGATTTTGATGTCTGTATGTTGTAATGGCAATTGAGATAATTAACACCAGTCTACAGACATCAGCCATGTGAGAAGGCATTAATGCACTCTAATTCTCATGCATGAAATAACTTCTCTGGAGAACAGTACTGAAAAAATAGCATTGGGAAGATGTCATGACCCCATGATCATGAGACCCAAAAGTAGACACAGCTGTGGACAATGTCTAGTCCTCTCACTTATGCAGTTCTGAACAATTTGTTTGGAGTCAAACCTAGAGCAGCTGTTCATATGCACAAATACATTGTATGTAGAAAGCCTGTAGGTGTGAAAATACAGAAGCTGGCAGTTGTCATAAATCATTTCAGTCAGGTGAAATTCCCTCATAAACTGGTATCCCGTGTGTTATGAACAATTTGATGCAATGGAATTTGTGTGGACTTTCTGCATGGCTGGAGAGAAATATTCCAAGGTAATAAATATGATTCTTTGGTGGTCAAACATTATTGTGATTTTTCTATCTTCCAACTTCTTCAATTTAGCATTTACCTTTCTCTTCCATAGACAGCAGAGAAGTCTACACAGCTCTTCTGTATGGAAAGATGACCAGGGATCTCGAGCAAAGAGACCTGAGATCTTGCAAGCCACTTCCATTCAACACATCATCATCACAGAGAGCTGTGAAATGCATTACCCTAGAGGAGGCCCCAGAGCCTCTGTGGTTGGTGTCATGGAGACAGAACACACAGCACCTGATGACCAGAAGACCCAGCAACACCTGCATCACTGAGGCACAGCAGAGATAGAGCCAAAGCCCATGTAAGTGATATATATTAAGGGTGAGTTGTGCATCCAGGAGGAAAATATCCCAGTAACTGGAGGGATTTCTGCCTTGGTCCCTACACTCCCATCCTTTCTCCTCCGAATCAGATCTGAGAAAATGCATGATGGGAAAATGGCCTGATGGCAGATCCTGGCTTGTGAACCTCCAAAGTCAGCTCATTTCTCTTTGCTCACATGTGTTTGTCTGTGTCCTGGTAAAACTTTGGCCTATGTTGGCAAATGTGCCAACTCTGAAAAGAAGGCAGAATAGCCAATGTCCACTAGTTCAACTAATATGATCATTTATATATTCTGGAATTTTAGATTATGAAGTCCATATTTCCTTCATTGCATTCTGATGTTACTAATATATCATTACAATATATACTTTCCATATTTTTGCAGTGTGAATTTCTGAAGAGGTGTTCTAAGTCCTAGTGATATTTTTACCAGAGAATGGAAATTCTTTCCATCTTAATGTAGATGATGTTTTAGAGAAGGCAATTTTACCAGTGCCTCACTTTAAAATGAATGAAATCCTGCCACCTCTGAAGAGGACCACTCACATGACACTGTCATTTACCAAAATTAATCTTATTTCTATATTATAGCTACAACCATTTTTGGAATATGCATTAGTTTCTGATATAACTGATGGGAAAACTTATTGGAGAAAGTTAGTTTTTTGCAATTACATATCATTCACAGTAAAAGCATATTTAATTCATCGGGAGAATAATCTGTCTACTCAGCCTATTTCATCACAAAGAAATAGATTCTATTTTCAGTTTCTTTGTATATCTCTGCAGGAAAAAATAAAAGCAAAGTATCTATGAAATGTGTGGCAACAGGAATCTTTTATATTGTAATATATAATGGGGTTACAGTCATATTCACCAGATAGCAGGTGCATTACTTTTCACACGTTGATTCCCTTTCTCATATTTTTATCCACATTTCCCTGCCCCAACCCGTCCCATTCATCTTGTTTCCTCTCTTCCCTTTCCAACTCCATATAAACAAATAAATGTATATTCAATGTGCCAGGTAATAAAGTCAGATACTATAACAATATGGGATTAACCAAAGGGCAAAAAATGAGAAGAGATGTAACATAGTACATTAAGAACTACCATCATACAAGACACAGCTCTTGTTTCCATAACCTAGAGATCCTTTCATTTAGTCACATCCTATATGAGCTAATGTACCTAGGTTTTGAAATATTGTAATTCTCTTCTAGGAGAGTCCTAGATGTGTACTAATTATTACAAATGAGGAAAGCCATTGAGTCTATGTTCCTTTGGGTCTGGCTTACTTCACTTAATATGATTTTTTTCCAAGTCTTTCCATTTCCTTACAAATGGGACAATGTCATTCTTTCTGATGGCAGCATAGAATTCCAGTGTGTATAAGTACCACATCTTCTTGATCCATTCATCTACTGAGGGACATCTGGGTTGGTTCCATATCTTAGCTATGGTAAGTAATGCTGCAGTGAACATTGTTGTGCTAATGGCTTTAGTATGTCCTGGTTTATGGAAGATTTGGTCATAGGGTAGCTCTATGTTTAGTCTTTTGAGGTACTGCCATACTGCTTTCCATAGTGGTTGAATGAGTTTACACTCCCACCAACAGTACAGTAGTGATCCCTCCTGGCCATATCTCTGCTGGCTGGCACCTGTTGTTATTAGATTTCTTGATAATGGCCACTGGAGTGAGGTGGAGTCTTAATGTTGTTTTGATTTGGCCACATTACTCTTTAAAATTTATATTTATACAATCATTCATATGAAATTTGAGAGACCTGTGTACACATCTCTGAGCTGGACACTCTCTGGAACCCAGAACAGTGGGACAACCCAAAGCACAAACTCCCAAGTTAGGCTGTGTACTCAGTGCAGAAGCAGCTGCTGCAAAGCCTAGATGACGAGAGGAAAACAGACTTGGCTCAGGTGGAAAAGGCTGCAGACCTGGAAAGTCATGGAAAACCTCAGTCACAAACTGTAAGCATCCCTCATGAAAAAGAGGAACTGAACATTGGCCCACACAATCTGGTAGCCTCTTCTTCCCTCTTGATTAAGAGTCCATTTTGAGTAATTGTTAGTAGGAAGTGTGTGAAAAGTTCTCCTAAGGCCCAGGGTAACATCATGAATTCATAAATTGCTTGTAATTGGCAGTTCCTGGGCACAACAACTAAAATGTAGTACAAATAAACAAGTATAATTCACTATTTACACAGAAATAACCAAAATTTTAATGGCAGAAACAATATACCACATCACTAGAAATATTAATTTGATCTTTCATTGTTTCAGCTAGAGACACATATCTTTCCAACTATGAGCATACACACATTATAGCAACACTGGAGACTTATGGTGTGTGTGGTATGCATGTATATGGATATGTGTGTGCATGTAGGAGGTTTGTGTGTGGGGGAGAGAGAGTGACAGACAGACACACACACACACACACACACACAGAGAGAGAGAGAGAGAGAGAAAGAGAGAGAGAGAGAGAGAGAGAATATGAGACATGTTCTGATGGACAGAGTGACTGAAATGAGTGTAGAGAGGGCCTTTGTATTTGGGGAGGGAATCCAGTAGGAGGAGGAGAGGAAAGAAGAAGGGGATGGCGTCTATGTAACCGGAGTAAAGTATATGAATGAAATCAGGATAGAAATCATAGAAAGTGGATAGGAGGTTAATGAAATCTGGAGTGGTAAACAGGGGGAAATAAATTGTATTTATGTATCAAAGTTTAATAATAAAGCTCTTTTGGAAAAGTAATATATGCTAAGGGAACTGTATTGAAAATGGCAGAAGAGGTGGGAGGAAGAAGGTTTAGTAAAATCTGGTTTGTTATGTAACAAGATGTAGTATCACACAATGACCACTAGATGGCACACCTCACATTGCATACAGAGAGTTCCATGGGAGCTATACCAGGGAAATTAGAGAAATAGGTCTGCTGCCACCAGCAATGTCCACTGGAACCCTGAACAGAGATTAACCAAAAAACAAAAACTCACAGTTAGGCAGTGCCTCCTAGCAGGATGGATTTTGGGGGGAAAGCCTCTGCCCTTGCTGGTTCTGGGCCTGGAAGCCTGGGATTGCCTCTCTCCCTTTTCTTCTCTGTGGCAACAAAGTCATTCTCAAGGGAAGGAGTTTTGTCCCTCAGTGTTCATGTAAACGGAGAAGTGACCTGCAAGAAGAAATGAATGTTAACAAGGAAGGGTGAGGGCTCAGTAGATGATTGGATCAACAAGATGTGGTATTTATACACAAGGAAATTCTATGCTGCCATCCAAAAGAATCACATGGTCCCATTTGTAAGGAAATGGAAAGACTTGGAACAAAATTATATTAAGTGAAGTAAGCCAGGCTCAAATGAAAATAGGCTCAATGCTTTTCCTCAATTGTAATAAATTAGTACACACCTAGGACTCTCCTAGCAGAGGATTACAATAGTGCAAAAACTAGGTACATGAGGTCATATAGGATGAGACTTAATGAAAGAATCTCTGGGCTTGGAAACAAGAGCTGTATCTTTCATGATGGTAGTTCTTAATGTACTATGTTATTTATCTTCTCTTTTGTTATCCTTTGGTTAATCCCCTATTGTTACTGTATCTGATTTTGTTATCTGGTATATTTTATATATTTTTATTTGTTTATTTGAAATAGGAAATGGAAGGGGGGATAACAAGATGATGGAGAGGAGTGGGGGAGAGAAATGGGGACAAAAACATGAGAAGGGGTATCAATGTGTTAGAAGTAATGTACCCACTACCTGGGAATTTAACTCTAACCTCTCTATACATTATCCCAAAAATAAAAATAAAATTTATTAAAGGATGGGAGAGGAAAATGCAATAAAAGAAAGCCCAATAGACATCCTAAGACTGAAGAAGATTTAGTAATGCAGTGGATTGAGATGGATGGGTGAAAATGATGATACGGGTCATATTGAACAAGATGCATTATATTCATTAACTTCTTTGTTGAATGGCAAGTCCAGTGTATGACTCTGAAAGAATAATTTTAAAAAGATAGTATAGAGAAGTAAAAATTCCATATTTCCACGGTCATTAGAAGAAGCTCTCTCTCTAGTTCTCCTAACAGGCACAAAGCCCATGAGGACATAGAAATTAGGTTTGACTGGACATTCGGCTTTAGGATTTCCCGAACCTCCTAAACTTTCATAGAAAAAAAATGCTTGTTTGTCCCACCAAATTTAGTTCCATATGGCAGACAAGCCAAACATTAAACCAACTCTATCTGAGCAGGATCAGCTTTGGGAATTGACTTTGGGACATGAAGTCTCTAACCTGGTTTCTGCAGCTTTGATCTTGGTAAGAAAGGATGGCGCGTGCTCCAACTCCTGTGTAGTGTGTACTGAGCATGAATGTGTCCATGAGAATGAAGGCATTTGCCTGATTGGTTATCTGAACAGAACTATATTCCCTGAACAGCCTGCTTGGTCAGTATTGATTTTTGTTCTCACACTTAGTCGTGAGTGAACACAACTTATGTTGACCCTGCTGCCCAGGTGGAGGGTGATTTGCAAGATAACAATATGCTCTTTAGAAACCAAGCTCGGTCATTCTAGGAAAAGAGGGGCAATGCGGCCTGTTCCCCCTTGTAAAGAGGAGCTGGGAGCTGGCGCTCTCTGCCAGGTTTCATGGAATCTAGGACTTGGATTTTAGAGGAAATCATGACTGCTGATATAAGAGTTTTGACCATTTCATGTTCACTTTGTAAAGTGTAATCACACCTGGCAAGGCTGACATTTCCACAGGCATGTTGTAGTGAAGTGATTAAGAACAGGTGAGAAAGGTGAGGGGAGGAGGGGGACCTGCAGACCTGCAGCCATGAAGAGACATGTGCACACACCACATCCAGTTGTGGGAGGTGAGAAGGGGCTGTAGGGTCAGTGCTCTCCCCAGCTGGTCCCCAGAATCCTCTGCAGTGAGCAGGTCACTGCTTGTCCTCAAGGGCACAGACTGGGACCTGAGCTTCATCATGCTCAGGCTAAGAATGAGGAAGAGCTGCTCGGTGATTATTCAGTTTTCCCTAGATATAATTCTTAGTGTCGTAAATTAAAATGATGAGTTATACAATTAAGATTAAGCCTATGAATATATTAATTTAATAGGCAATGGACTGCATTCATTCCCTTGTGAAGTGTCCTCTCTGTTCTGACAGCACAGACTCCAGGGGATTTAAGGCTCTGTCCTGGGACCCTGCTGACTCTCCTCATCACCCAGCTCCTCAGGAGCAGGGAGAGCAGCCCTGCAGCATCATCCTTCCCCCACACGCAGCCCTGCTCTGCAGTCTGCCTCTCTCAAACATTCACCTTGGCTCTAATCTCATTCAGGTTCATGGACCAGAGTGAACTTCCCCCTTACCAGGATGCATCATAGTCCTGGTCTCCTGGTCTCCCTGTATTCCCAGGTTGTTTGTCTCATCTCAGCCAGGAGCTCCTCCCCTCACCACACACAATTCAGTGTTAAGAATATAGCTCCTAACTATTCCATGTATGCCAGTGCTTCAAGTCCATGTGGACTTGGAATTCACAAGCCACATGTCCACACTAGCTGAAGGCAGCCCTGGAACACAGATCATGAGAATTCAATTTGTCATCATTAGGGTGTGGTGACTTTCCAATCCACTTGAGTCGATGTGCTTGGTGTCTCTTTATGTCCTATTAATATGTCCAATAGAATTTTTAGGAGGCCTTCTCACCTACACAGTTGTCAGCTGCCTTCTCCTTGCTCTATGTAGAAAGACCTTTGACCTGCAGTGCATTGTAGACAGACCATGTAAGACATTTAAAAGTGAAATTTTAAGAGGAATAAATGGATGGGTATAACTTTTTATTAGGATATTAATTCCTCATAAAAGGAGGGAAGAAAAACATTGTAAAATGCTTCCAGGGACAGTAATTTTAGCATGTGCACCAGAAAGTATTAATGTGGTAGAAGGTGGAGATGATCCAATAAAGATGCAGTTCATAAAAGGAAGGGAACTGAAGAGGTCTCTGATCAGACACTGGTTTATCAGTGTGCTCCTGGCCTCTGAGAAGCAGTGCTATCTTCATGTCCCCAGAGCAAATTCTTGGAAATTTAATGTCATGTTGCATTGTGGGTAGTGTGTTCATCTGTCCCCAAATGGGACATCCTGCATTATGGGATGGAGTCTGTTGCCACTTACTGCCCTCCATGTGGGGAAGGCCTCTTCACTTGAACTTAGCGTCACTGCCTGCACTCCCTTGCCTCAACTACCCCATGTTGAAGATATAAGTATTTGATCCTTCCTGTTTGAATCCCAGGCCTAGAAACTGCTTTATTCCTGATCAATGGTAGCTCAATGCTAGCCACCCAGCTAGCTGAAATCTGAGGATGGAAGTTGGAAGCCAGCCTAGCATGAGAGACAATGAGTCTTTCATTTCCAGTGAAGAGCCCAAAGTCTGGAAGTGAAGCTGTGGCTCATGTGGAAGAACACCAGCCTTGAGCACAAAACTCAGGGAAGTTCTTGGCTACTGGATTCTAGCTCCAGGCCCAGCTCACAAAAAGTTGCTTTACTTTGGGGAGGGGAGTGTGGCCTAGTGGGTAGAGTGTTTGTCTAGGCATGCACAAAGCACTCCGTTTGATTTCTTGGTACCACATATGCAGAAAAAGTTGGAAGTGGTTCTATGGCTGAAGTGGTAGAGCACTAGCTTTGAGAAAGCCTAAGGCCAGTGCCCAGCCCCTAAGTTCAAATGCTGGGACTGGCAAAAAAAGAAAGAACAAAGAAGAAAATTTGCTTTACTTAGTACCGGAAAGATACGATTCATTAAGAATTATGCTTGCTTAAGGAACACTGTGAAGGGGGCCGGGAGTTTGGCCTAGTGGTAGAGTGTTGCCTAGCATGCATGAAGACCCGGGTTCCATTCCTGGGTACCACATACACAGAAAAAAGCCAGAGGTGGTGCTGAGGCTCAAGTGGTAGAATTCTAGCCTTGAGAAAATCCAAGGACAGTGCTCAGGCCCTGAGCTCAAGCCCAGGACTGGCAAAAAAAAAAATAAGAACACTGTGAAGTTAGAGAAGAATGGAATCTTTGGTTTAGAGAACACCTCAGCTTCTGTGAGCAAATGTTTTCCAATATTTGACACAAATGTCATCCAAAAGCTTCATAAATATCTGGCACGGAAACATGAAAGACTCACAAAGCTGGATGGCATGGCAGGACATGATTTTTCCTAAGAATTGATGGGAAATGCCTGATGTGAAGTATCCTAAAGGTAGGTGATGGGTAAGAGGATTAGAAAATAGTCTTCTATATACCATATAGCTATCCCAATAGTCATAAATTCATATTTAGCAATTAAAATGTATTTTTATAAACATAAATATATATGGAAAAGAGGAGTTGGATTGGGAGGGATTGAGCTGAAAGCTCACATAGATCAAGATGCTTGGCATTTATAAACTGACATGTTTAATGGTAACTCTTTTGTACAACTACATGTAGATGGTAAAAAAAAGAATTAAAAAGAAAAACCTTGCATCCATTTTTCAATTGTCCACTATTTATCTCTGTCTACCTATTTCTTCTTAGGTTGTGGATGGAGAGGATTTAGTCTCTATCTCATATGAGATTAGAAGAGATCTCATCTCATTCAGAATATGCACAAGAAAGCAGAGAGGAGAGGACTGCTGGGAAATGCAATTTCTGAAAAGTCTGTGATGAGAGGAGTTCACAGCTGATGACTCAATGAGGCTCAACTCTCAGAATATGTCCAGGAAGGCTTTGCTCACAGCTGTGTTTACATGTGTCTCTTCCTGTCAGCAATTTGCAATCATAGCAAGAGTCTCAATCAAAGGACAATGTGGTATTTGCATTAAATATGTTAGTGACACAAAGGAATCAAACACATAGATGCAATATTATTTTCTTCCCTACTCAGAATGTGTCTAGAATTCAGAATCATCATCAGTATCCCTGAGAGTATATTATAAATTAAAATTAAAAAAAATCACCTTAGATATACTGATGATGAATCCTCATTGATTCTTCAGGAATCTGAATGAAATATCTCGATGTTTAGTTAGCTGCTTAGGAGATGCGTATTGGGGTAGAGAGATGCTTTTTATTCCAAATCAGCCCATTAAAGAGCATTCCTCTTTAAACTACGTCACACGCACACACACACACACACACACACACACACACACACACACACACACATGCACACACACCAGTCCTTTCTTTGAACAAAATAACTGACCTAAGTTTGGAATAAGAATTTTCTCCTACATGCAGTGGAGTCTGCCTCTCTGCAGGTGAGGCCTGCATTGTCTGTCAAACAATATGATGTGGTAATGAAAAGAGAACCAGCCGCAGGTTGCAGAGGCCTAGCATATGGTTTTCTTACTTTATAGTAAGGGCCTATGATGAGAATGGCCTCACTCCATGAGAGACCCCATAACTCTGGGGATGGCAGGACTCCAATGACCTCATCCCTTCCCACAAGGCACCTCTTCAGATGGCCAGGCAGGGTCTTCTGAACATCAGCACAGTATTCTCTCCCCGTTACCCTTCTTCCCAGGCCTTGTTCAGCCACACACCAGAGCCAGCATCCTGGGAGATAATAAGCAGAGGCTGAAATCTCTGTGACAAATGACCAGAGACTGGTAATTTAGATTGATATGGAGACATTTAAATTTTTATACTAATTTATGCCAACCAGAACCATATATGTATTTGTCTTTAAAAGTTTACAGAAATTGGCCAGGAGTTTGGCCTAGTGGTAAAGTGCTTGCCTAGCATGCACAAAGACCCTGGTTCAATGCCTCAGTATCACATACACACAAAAAAAAAGGTGGCAGTGTAATTCAAGTCGTAGAGCCCTAGCCTTGAGAAAGCCCAAGGACAGTACTTTTGAAAATGTGCAGCCCCTTGTAAAATACAACCCAAAGCCCAAACCACAAAGTAAGACAACACAAAACAAAAAAAAAAACTACAGAAGAGGATCTAAAATATGTGCATGTATCACTGGAACTCACCTTAAAGCACTATCTGCATTCCATTATTCTCGAAAATGAAGCTTTCAGAATTTTGTGATTAATTTGTTATACAAATGCAGTGTGGATGAATGAAAGGATATTTACTTAATTTGAAAACTTCTTACATTGAATATATACTCAGAATTTCAGGTATAACTATTTTCTTTTACCATATAAAGGCATTTAGATCACTATTAGTAAGAGAAGATTTTTTCTTCCTGTCAATGAATGCATCAGCCAAATCTTAATAGGAATTTTCCTCAGAAATAGAGCTTCCCTGAACAGGTAAGTTGGTAATTAAAGGTATCAATCGCCTCTTCATCTAACTCAACTCTATGCTTAAACTAGTCTACTCCTTGAGGATCCGTGCTGCTGCTGTGGACACCCTGTATTTCTCTAGACTAGCCCAGTGAGTGCAGGAGAGCCTGGAATTGCATCCATTACTTTCCTACAGGCTGTCCTTCACATGACCCTGCACAGCTTCAGTTGTCTAGTGTTGATTTAGGTTAGTAGGGCTGCGTGCACCCTGTCTTCCCTTAGGGCAAGACCTTCACAGTGGGGTCCATCTTCCCAGTGATTCAGGCATCCTGGGTTTCATTGGTTATCACCAAGCACACAACACTTCTGAAGTCACCTTGCTCAGAAGAGCAGGCCTCACCATCCATTGGCTCTTCTCACTGTGTTGCCCCCACCTAGATATTTGCATACTGCTCCCTAGGGAGGACCTTCCTCTCCAAGTCTGAGATAAAGGCTCAGCTCTGAACTTGCCTTGATCAGTTAAGACTCCTCATTTCACTCCTAGAAATGAAGTCCTTCTCTCAGCTCCTGTGGCAGTTAATGCTCTGGATCCCTGGTAAGGAAAAATGGAGATGAGGAGTGAGAGTGGATGGAAGGGTGAGCATTCAGGGCCCAGCTATGCACTTTGTGTATATTAGATGTGCAGGTCTTCTTATGTATGATGGAGCAAGTAAGATTTAGGTCTGGGAGAGTGAAGAACATTCCAGAAGGAGCTCGAATATGTGATTCAGTGAAGCACCCTGCTCAGTGAAGTAATGTAGATTATTCCTAGAGACCCATTTATACTTAAAATGTTTTTAATGTAACATTTTAGATTACAAATCTAACCATGAAATATTGATAATTGCTAATACATACACAAATAGAGAAAAAAGAGCACGTTTCCCTATATTTGTATATAACCTTTCACTTCCGTCTTACACTAATTTCATGATGCAGTGGAGATGTTGTGTTGCCCCAGTCTCCACGTTCCCTGCATGTCACCCAGGGAGAGCTGGCCTCCCTCTCCTGCAGGTCTAGTCAGAGCCTCCTCTATAAAAATGATGAACATGTTTGGATTGATACCTGCAAGGCCCGTCCATGTATCCTGATCTATGAGGTTTCCAACCAAGCATCTTGGGTCCCAGACAGATTCAGAAGCCATGGGACAGGCAAAGATTTCACACTGACTATTAGCAGCATGGAGGCTGAGGATGTTGGGATTTATTATTGCCTTCAAACATTACATTTTCCTCCCATAGTGATACAGCCCTGACCAAAAACCTCCCTGCTGTCAGGTGAGCAGCCCTCATGGGATGTTGCTCTGGGTTGTTGGAGAGCAGATTATGTGAGTGCGTAGATGGAGGATATTGTGGACAGTGTGAAAGTGACTGAGTGGCTATGAAGAGTATGTGGCAAAGACTACATACCATCTGACAAGACCAGGAGAAGTCATACAAGTACAAAGACCAGGAGACATGAGATAAACAATGAGGTTTCTCATTGCAAACATTACTTGTCTCTTCAGTAGTACTATAGTCAACCAGGAAAAGAAGAATCAAATATCTTCTAATATTTTTCCCTTTATGATGAAACTTACAATCCTTGCATCAAGCACATGATCCTGGCCCACATCTACAGCATATGCAGTGCTTCCTCTTCCAAAACTAGAATCAGATTGAGCATTTTCTAGGGTCTGTTCTATGTTCTCCCCAAACCCGGCCTGTCCATCAAGCCCTTATCAGAGTCTAGTCACTGTCTCCTGACTAGAACACCTTGGGGCAGATGCAGTGCTGGCCTCTGAACATTGGTCTTTAGCCTTCTGCGTCCTTGGGCTCTGGCGCTACACAAGACAGGTGAGTGTGGGGATGCCCTGAGATATTGCTCATAGGGAGTTTGAGTTTGAGCCTTTTGAATGGAACAGCATTCACCTTGTCAGCCTGAGTGGCTTTATTTGAAAAAGTATGGAATATAGGAAACAATAATACTTAAGCGTGTTTTGATTCCACGTCTAGATCCTACTTGCAGGGTTGTGGATCCCAGGCTCTGTTGTCTCTTTTGGTATCTCTAAATCATAGATCTCTATCACTTGCTGGGGAGAAACTGACTCTTTGGGAGGTACAGCAGGTTTCTCACAGGCCATGTTCACCTGGCCGCAGGACCTCCTCCAGCTGGGTGAAGCGCTTTAGGACAGACACTTGAGCCCCTGTATCAGCATAGCTGTTCAAGTGATAAGGCTGAAGTTCCACTAGCCTCTATTGTGCTGTCTCACTCAGTAAAGATCACAAGTGTGATGACATCAAAATGAATTAAAACTAAATAATTAGTCCTTTTGAGCTTGTAATTTCATTCGTAGTGGTGATGAGGGAAAAACTGAGAGGATTTGGTGTCCTGGTCATTGGAGTTGAGTTCCTTTCCTGCTTTAAGGAAACATCTACAGGAGCCTGACTGTGAGACATGGGGAAGAACTCTTGAAGCAGGTGGTAAATGGAAGGTGACAGGAACAAGCTCTTCCTTCTCTCTCACCCTTGCTAAGTGGCCCTTGTTTCACCTCTCCTTCCCAGCTTGCCTAGCTCTCAGAAAGGAAAATTCTGTGAGAATGAATATAGATCTCATCCTATGTAGGTTATGACATTTACAAACTTGATAAAAATAGTTAATGCTATGTTTATTTCTAATATTGAAACCTTGTAGCATTCTCTTTTTTGTTCTTTTTTATTGTGGAGATAATGTATAGAGGGGTTACAGTTACATTAATCACTGTCCCATGTTTTTCTCCCACTTTGGGTTTGGTGTGTGGACTTGGGTCACTCTGACCACCTGCAGTCCTTGGCTGCCTTAGAAGCATATCAACTTGCTCCTGTCACCACTAGGTGGGGAACTCACAGTATCTGCTGCTCCTTCAGGAGGCAATGGGAGTCTGAACTCATGAGAAGTGGAGGCGAGTTGCAAGAGATCAATCAGCTCTGAAATCATATTACTTTCTCCTGCCCACATCCTTCTCTCTCCCATGCAGGGGCACCTCCAGTGATTCTCCCCTGGAGTGATGGGTGAGACCATCACTCCTTTCTTGCTGTCCTCTGGCACTATCTTCACAGGCCAAATCTTCATTACTTCATCCAGGGCTAGTCTTGTGTTGAGTTTCAGTCCCCTCAGTTATGCATCCTGACGTCTGGCTGACTAACTTTCCTACTGCACTCTAGAACTCTACCTTGATTAATGGTGAAGAACTTTCCAGAAAGTACCATGTAGATACTCAGAGAATAATATGTAGAGCACGTGCAGGCCTTGTTAAACAGATTCCCAGCTGTGAAAGCTGAGTAGACAAACCCACATTGCTAATAGGGAAGGGAACTTCAAGTGGCCTTTGTGTTTCTTTGCTTTGTGATCACATAAAACTTACCGTAGTGTGGGCCTTGAGAGATGGGAACCTCAAGGGAAAAGCTGTCTGTCATGAATTCTTTTTCTTTCCTTCCTCTTATTGTGAATATATGACTCCAAATCTCTCGGCACATGGTGACTTGATATCCTGAGGCTACCAGAGCACCTGTCGCCCTATGACTGAGATCCATTTAGGTCACTTTTCATCCTCAGCAATGGCAAGCAAACTCCTCCAGCAGCAAGATTGTGGGGAGTGAGTCTTGGGCTTCTTGTTGCTTGGGCTTCTTGACTAGGGAGGAGACCAGAAGATTGCTCAGCCAGCGCTGATTTCATTGCCCAGGTCAAGTCACCAACAATAAAGTCATACATTACAGTTAAAGAAAAACATTATCTATGTATATTCAGATATTGTGAATAATGTAGTATATGTAGTACATCAATGTAAGTTATACCCAATAATACACAGGAGATGTATACTCAATGTGTTCATAAGTAGAATGGACTGTGGCTGAGACATGCTCTTGGGTGTAGTGCATTCTGACCTTCTCCCAGTCAGGTTCCAGTGTGATTTTCACCTCTCAGTAGCAGAGAGAACAGCCAAGAGTACATAGAGCTTCTTGCACCTCAGACTCTTTCCTTGCCCTAGCCATGGCCTCTTGTCTTTATTTATGTTTCACCCAAAGCCTTACAATCAAATCAAATAGAAGCTCAGTAGGTTGAACATGGCATCTTTGATGAATTTGATGATTGTTGTTCTTAATGTACTGTTATCTCTCATCTCATTTGCTGTCCCTTGGCTATCTCATATTGTTACAGCATTTCACCTTGTTATCTGATATATTGTATAAATGCGCTTTGGTTATTTGAAGTCAGATAGAAAAGGGAGGAAAACAAGATGAGAGGCGAGTGTGGGGGAAGGGAACTGGAGACCAAGATATGAGAAAGGGTATGAATGTATGTGAAGTAATGCACCTTCTATCTGGTAAATATAATGTAACCCTTCTATTAATTACAAGAAAATATATGAAAAAAATAATATAGCAAAAAACCCTCTCTGTCTAGATGTTGGAACACATGGTGCTATGAATTATCTTTATGTGGAGTCCTTTTGAAGAAACACGTGCAATATTTTATATTAGCTCCTTAAATTTTTCTTTTTTCCAGTCTTGGGGCTTGCACTCAGGGCCTGAGCACTGTCCTTGGGCTTTATTCTCAAAGCTAGCACTCTGCCACTTGAGCCACAGTACCATTTTTTTTTTGTTTTTTCTATGTATGTGTTACCAAGGAATCGAATCTGTGTCATTGTGTATGTGAGGCAAGCACTGTACCACTAGGCCAAACTCTCAGCCCCCTTAAAATTCTTTGTATTGCCCATTTTTAAGATTTTATTAACACTGATTTTTACATCATATTTCAAATGCTATGTTTTGGAATTGTATCAAATTTCAAAGTTTGGTAATGGGAAAAGACAGATCTTCCGAGCTAAATAAAAACCCTAAAATAGGAGATGATTTTTATCAGCTATATACCACACAAAAGTCTCATATACAAATATCCTTAGAACATAAAAATTTAAACCCCCAAAATTACCCCTCAAAGGAGTAACCATCCAATTAATAAATAGACTATCGACTTAGAGATTTCCCTTAAGATGAAGTAAAGTGTCCCATAGATAGCTGAAGAGGTGTCTGACATATCTAGCCACATAGAATATGCATATCAAAACAATATTGAGATTCTGCCTCACCCACTTAGAATGGCCAATATCCAGAAAACTGAGCCTAGCACATACTGGTGGGTTTATGGCCAAAGGAAACTCTATCATACTCTCCTTGAGAATACAAGCTTATTCAACCAGTCTGGAATGCAGTATGCAGATTTTTCACAAACTAAACATAGGGCTGCCCTATAGTCCACCCAATCCACTTCAGGTCATTTATCCAATAGAGTAGAAACAAGGACACTCCAAAGCTCCCAGCACAGCTATGTTCATTGCAACATTGTTTACCATAACCAACATATGGAACCAACCCAGATGCCCCTCAATGGATGGACAGATTTTAAAAATAGTGGTATTTATACTCATCCATCAGAAAGAACGATTGTATCATTTGTGAGGACATGGTAAGACGTGGAAAACACATTAAGCAAAGTAAGCTGTACATAGAAAAACATATGTTGCATGCTTTCCCCAATCGGTGTAGCTATAATATGCCCATAACTCTATGAGTAAACATACTGCATGGTAACTCAGAAGTTACAAACGATCTAACTGAAAAGTAATAGACTCTATGGAGAGCATAAATAGTATAATTTCTTTAAAATTTTAAGTCAAATACAAACCAAGTAAGTACTATGAAAATGGTACTTGCAAGAAGAAAGAGTGAGAACAAGAGGGGAGCAGAAGAGCAATGAGGGGACAGGGGTGAAAAATGTAGGCAAGACTTCATTGTATGTAGCATGAAATTGAGAAGAATAAGTGAAGGGGTGAATGGAAGGGGGTGAAGATGTCAAGGTGGTGACACAGATCAGTAGTCATTGAACACACAAACTACTTCAATAAATGGCAAAAATTAATAACCTAAAATTCAAATAAGTAAGTGAAGATGTTTTTTGGGAGGGATGGATGGGAATGTGGAAATGGGTGATATTGATCAAGAGGCACTGTATTCAAAACCTGCTACAGTGAATGGCTAACTCCTTGTACAACTACTTAAAGATAACGAAATATTCAAAACATAAAATACCGTCAGGTTGAGAAACACATAAAATCATAGTAGTGTAAAAACATATAGTGTAGGCTGGGCATTTGGCCTAGTGGTAGAGTTCTTGCCTAACACGCAAAAAGACTGGGGTTTGATTCCGCTGTACCATGCACATACCAAAAAGCCAGAAGTGATGCTGTGTCTCAAGTGGTAGAACTCTAGCCTTGAGAAAGTCCAAGGACAGTGTTCAGGCTCTGAGCTCAAGCCCAGGACAGGAAAAAGCAAACAAACAAACTTATAGTGTAAAACACGCTGAGTGCAACAACACAAAAAACATATCACTTCTGAGTAGACTGAAGTGATAAATAATGCCTCCAACTTTGGATAAAAAGTTTCATTCCTCTTGAAAATTACATATGTTTGCCCTTACATTTTGGCTATAAATGCTTTAAAATAATCTTGTGATTAATAGGGTGTTGCACAGAATGCTATTGGTTTATAGTCAGTGAATGAGAACTTTTCTGATTTTGGACAATGTCACTCCTTCCTTTACTTTTCCCCACTTTTTCCCTCCTAGTCTTATCCACAAGTTACATATACTGTATACATATAGTGTATAACTGTATACATATAGTGTACACTAAAAGGTATGTTTGCCTTATTCAACCATCCCTATTCCTTCCTTTCTGGACCCCAATTTTGACTCTCCTATATTCCACCTATTTTAGAGACATATTCATTTATGTATATACATTGCAGAGTTTCAGTGTTCAGTTTGTTAACAGTAAAATTTATCCTTTTATCATTTCCTAGTGATTACTATATTTATTTAATTAGAAAAGAAATGCAGTCTTAATTTTTATGTTTCTAAGGGCCATTATCCTAATCCTCAGACTTGGAGCAATATAAAAATGTGTCATTCACAGGATGTAGATTTCCACCCTCATTTATGGACAAAATGCCCATCTATAATTTATAATTATCATGTTGAATGACATACATCAGGCACCCAAAGTCAGATACTGTATGGTCTCACTTATTTGTGGAACCTAAACCTAAAATGCTGCTCCTGCTGCTGCTTCTGCTGCTGCTGATGATGATATGATATTTAAATTTTAACAAATAATAATAATAATAGAGCATGAATGTAAAAAAGGAGACATCTAATGGGAGAGAGATAAGTGGAAAAGAAAGAAAACTATATTAAATTTGAAGATTATCTATGTGTAAAATATAATGTACATATTTAGACACATGTTTATGCAGATAATGAAGTACAGTAAATAATGCTTGAAAAACAGATTTAGGAGGATAGAGATATACAGGAGGTAGTGTTTTTTTTAAAATACACTGCATTCAGATAAGGAATTATCATCAAGAAATCACATTCACTATCATATGAATGTAACTGTAACTCCTCTATACTGAAGTGTGCAACTCCATCCTTTGCCCCACTGTGGGCCATTGGTTGGGCTGAGAGCTAGCAGTGCAGCATCACACAGCCTCTGGGAATGGGGCAACACACTTGTAAAAGCAGCAAACTCTAACCCAATCAGCAGCGGAACTAATTTGGCTGAGAACCACACATATACACAAATTCCCAGAACCACCAGCCCTAAACCAAGTAAAACCGCAACCTGCAGACCACAAAGTGAACCTACAACAACAGTCTCAAATCCAATGAGACAGAAATTGCAGAGGCAAATCAAAGTCCAACACCACGCCCAAATGGAAACAAGAGTGCAGGGACAAGAGAGATGTCACCATCCCAAGAAATGATACCTGAAGGGACACGAAACATGACTCTATTCAAGGAGATGATTGTGGACATGACTAAAGAGATTAAAGCAGAATTCCAAAAACAATTCCAGGAACATAGCAGGAAATCACCAAGGAGCTTCTCGAATTCAAAAGGGAAATAGAAAAAAATTGCACATCCCTAGAAGACAAGACATGATCAGCTCAGTGTCCACAATGGAAACACAAATTGAAGCATTAAGCAACAGATTGATTGAGATGGAGAACAGGACATTAGGAACGGAAGATAAAACACAAGAACTGGAACAGAGAATCATAAGTCTGGAGAAATCAGTCAGAATTCACCAAAGAGAACTCCAGGACCTGGCAGATGTATAATAGGAATCCAAGAAGAGGAGAAGTTTCAAAATAAGGGAATGCAACCCATATTCACCAAAATCATAGCAGAGAACTTTCCCAACCTCAAAAGGGAAAATACTCACATTATTGAATTCTTCCAAACTCCAAGCAGGCAAGATCTTAGAAGGAACTCGTCTAGACACACCACAGTAAAAACATTAGATCCGAATACTAAGGAGCTGATCTTAAATGCTGCAAAAGAAAAACAAAAAGTGCTATACTACAATGGAAAAAAATTAGAATAACTGCAGACATCTCCACGCAAACCCTAAATGCAAGAAAAGCTTGGAAAAATATCATTCATACCCTGAAGACCAACAACTGCCAAACTGGACTGATATATCCAGTGAAACTAGCATTTACATTTGAGGAAGAAACAGGATTATTTAATTCCAAAGAGAATGTATATGAATACATGCACACTAAACCACTATTTCAAAAATATTAAATAATCAAGAACAAATTGCAGAACATCAAGAATCCCCATCAAGAAGCAATCACCTATAAATCACTAAACACAAAAGGGAAAAAAGAGAGAATAAACTCAGAAGTAAAAATATACAATGACAAGGACACTAACCACTTCTCTATAATTTCCCTAAAGGTGAATGGAATGACCAATCCAATCAAAAGACACAGAGCAACAGACTGGATTAAGAAACAAGACCCATCAATATGTTGCCTCCAAGAGACACACCACATTGCTAAAGACAGAAACAAACTGTAAGTGAAAGGATGGAAAAGAAATTTCCACTCCAACACACCATGCTAAAAAGGAGGAGTAGCAAATGGGAAAAGATATTTACCAAAAATACATCAGAAAAAAATGCATAATAGCCAGTATCTACAGGGAACTCAAAAAACTAATCTGCCCTCCACCCCAACAAACCAATCACGGGCAAGGGAAGTAAAGAAAGACTTATCAAAGAAGAGGTTACTATGGCAGAAAAGCATATTAGAAAATGCTCATCATCCATAGTCATAAAGGAAATGCAAATAAAAACAACCCTAAGGTACCACCATACCCCAATAAAATTTGCCAAGATTTTGAACTCAGACAATGACAGATGTTGGCAGGGCTGTGGAGAAAAAGGAACCCTACTGCATTGCTGCTGGGATTATAAGCAAAGTCAGTATTCTAGAAAGTAGTGTGGAGCTTTCTTAAAAAACTGAAAATAAATCTTCTCTACGATCCTGTCATACCACTCCCGGGCATCTACCCTGAACATCATAATCCAAGATATGATAAGGACACCTGCTCAGCTATGTTTATCTCTGCACTATTCACACTAGCCAGGCGATGGAAACAATCCAGATGCCCTATTGCAGATTAATGGATACAAAACATGTGGTATATATAACCAATGGCATTCTACATAGACAACATGCAAGATATAATAATAGCATTCGCAGGGAAGTGGATGAATCCAGAGCAAATCATGTTGAGTGATACAAGTCAAGACCTAAGAAACAAAAGGTGTATGGCATCCTTAATATGTTGCTATTAGATCCAAACAATACAAGAGGTCAGGATCATTATTCAACTACCACATGCTATGGACATGGTATTGGAAATATAAATAGAACTACATAGACATAAAAATTTATGACTCTGTAGGTATAATGTTTTAATACATAGATTGATACGTATCTATGACATACAAACCCTCAGACTAATTTCAATTATGTTCTAAAATCTAAGTGCCGCTGATTATATATAGAGTTTCCCTTCTTGAATACTTGTTTGTTAAATATTTCATTTGAAATATGATGTAAAAATCAATGTTAATAAATTCTTTAATAAAAAAGTTAACAAGAAAAGAAATCACACTCACTACCATATGAATGTAACTGTAACCCCTCTATACATCACTCAGACAACAAAATAAAAATAGTTTATTGTGTTAAAAAAACCAAATCAGATTGTAGAAATCATTGATAGACTTCTTGCCTCACATGCCCTAGCACTGGGTTCAATTCCTCGGCACCACTTACACAGAAAAAGCCAGAAATAGTGCTGTCACTACAGGGTAGTGCAATAAATAGGCATAGAGAGAGAAGTTCAGAGACAGTGCCCAGGCCCTGAGTTCAAGCCTCACAACTGGCAAAAATAAATAAATAAATAAATCATCTTGTGTTATTAACATATGACAATAAAATAAAATATAAATAATATGACATTTAAAATACTGGAACTCACTGGTACAACTGATTGAGATAATAATCATTTACCTTAAAACTGAAACTTCAAGTGGAAATCCTGCTAGGTGCTATGTCACAAACCTGCCACTATATGGCAAGCAAACAACACAAAGAGAAAAAACTGAAACCAGATGTTAGACTACACCCTGGGAAAGAAGGAATGATCCTGCCCTTATGTCAACAGGAGCTCCAAGCTGGGAAACTGTCAGAGTCTCATGGCACCCATGCAGGCTTGATCTATGTGTATAGAGGAGGTCATGTCCCCTCAGATGCAATTTTCTAGCTATTTTGTGTTTTCCTTTTTAAAGTGAACTCACACCTGACAAAGCTGACACTTCCACCAGGCTTTTGTAGTGAAGTCATTAAGTACAGGAGAGAAAGGTAAGGGAAGAAGCGTGGACCCTGCAGACATGCAGGGAACATGTGCACACACCCTGTCCAGTGGTGGGAGGTGAGAGGGGGCTGCAGTGTCAGTGCTGTCCCAGCGTCCTCTGCAGTGAACAGGTCACTAGTTGTCCTCAAGGACACAGTGTGGGTCCTGAGATTCATGATGATTAGGTTTATTACTATTAATAGATAATTTCAATACAAACAATGCACATGTAAGTTCCATACTCTTTCATTTATGACAAAAATATGTTCTAATAAGCACTACAACATCATATTTGAGCCTCTGTCCTGAGGACCCTGCTGACTGTCCTCATCACCAGCCCCTCAGGAGCAGGGAGAGCAGCCCTTCAGCATCCTTCCCACACACTCGGCCCTGCTCTGCAGTCTGCCTCTCTCACACTCTCACCTTGGTCCGAGACCTCTTCAGGTTTATGACCCAGACAATAAGCACTTCCCTTTCCTGAGTGTAGTTGCTTCTTCCAGAAAGATCCATGGGAAAGTTTTCTGGTTTCCTCCTCCCCACTGGTCCTCAGCTACCTCTCAACCAAGAGTTCTGTCCCTTATGACCCAACAGTGTTAGCCTGCCCACAGCTCTGGTTTGAGATCAGGATTCCAAACTCTTCCATGTATTCCAGTGCCTGAATCTGTGTGGACAGGAAATTCATAAGCATCGTGTCCACCTGTGCTGAAGCCAGCCCTACAGCATGGATCTTGAGAATTTAGTGTGTTATCCTCAGAGTCCGGCTGCGTTCAAGCCCACATGAGAAAATGCTTATGGGGTCTCCCTTTGTCAGTCTATTAATTTGTTCTCCATAATTGATCAGGTGGCTTCCACACCTACACAGTATCCAGCTTCCTTCTTGTTATATTTAGTAACAACTCTGTCCTTCCTGCAGTTCACTTGGTAGAGAGAGCAAATCTCTCCCAGTCAAAGACAAGTAGCAATTATTGGGGGACCATGTGATAAGATCACAAATGAAATTTCAGAATTGAGAGAAAAGGTCAAAGTTTGAAGTAGAATAATAAATCACCCTAAAAAGAGGGAAGAAGGGAATTGTTAACAAGTTACTGGAGCAGTTACATTAGCATGTACTGCAGATAGTATTAATATTGTAGAGACAAAAAAGGATCTCTCCAAGACTCAGATGCAGTAATACAGTGAATGGTGGTGAAGAGGCTCCCGGTAGGGCAATGATTCACACGTGGTCTATTGGCCTTTGAGGAGCAGTGTTATCTTCCTGCACCTGTAGCAGCTACGTGGAGTTATAATGCTGATTTCCATGTGAGTTTTCTGTGTCTCTGTTCCCCAAAGTGGCCTCCTGTGCTATGGAAGGGAAATGATTTCACATGATGACCTATATGCTGAGGGGCCGGGTCACCTCATTCTAGTTTCTTTGCCTCCAGTCGCTTGTCCTCCATTCCTCATACTGAAGATGTCTTTTTATGCTGTGTTCCTTGTCCTCTCCAGGAGCCATGTTGCATTGTATCCCTTCTGTTTGTGTTTAGCAGTGGCTCATGTGTTAAAGCACCAGTCATAAGCACAAAAGTCAGCACAGCACCTAGGCCCAGTGCACAAAACACTTTTCAGTTCCAACCTAAAAGATATGGATCTTGAAGGACTATGCAGGCTTAAGTAGCATCTTGATGCTTAATGCTGAGACTATAGTTTGCAGAAGCTTTCATCTTCTGAGAGGGAAGAGATTCCATTAATTAAGATAGAAGAAAAGAAATGTCCTTCAAAAACTTAGTTATCTGGCATATAAATGCATAATACTCACAAAGCTAGATATGATGCCAGGCAAAATGCCTAATGTGAACTCGTAGAAGGTGGCTATAGTAACAGCATTGAGAGAAGGAAACCAGTTAATTATGATGAGGGCACAGATCACCAATGCGAAGACTGTCAAACATTCAAAAGCCAAAGGCAAGGATACTTAATTGTATGCATTATATTTTTCAATAATATTATCATTCATTAAAAATGTGAACAGGTAGCCCTGGAGTTTGGTCTAGTGGTAGAGTGCTTGATTAGGATGCACGAAAACCCAAGTTCGATTTTCCTTGGTACCACGTACATAGAAACAAGCTGAAATTGATGCTGTGGCTTAAGTAATAGAGCTCTAGCCTTGAGAAAAGTCCAAGGACAATGCTCAGGCGCTGAATTCAAGGCCCACAACTGGCAAAAAAATTGTGAACAGGGTTGGGAGTTTGGCCTAGTGGTAGAGTGCTTACCTAGCATGCAGGAAGACCCAGGTTGGATTACTTGGTATCACACAGAAAGCTTGAGCTTGAGCTGTGCTCAAGTAGTAGAGCACTAGCCTTGAGGGAAGCCTAAGGACAGTGCTCAGGCCATGAGTTCAAGCCCAAAACTGGCAAAAAAATTGCACAAATTTGTGAACGGTATATTCCTTTATCTAGTGCATTCTCTCTCTCTGTCTCTCTGTGTGTCTCTCTGTCTTTGTCTCTGTCTCTGTCTCTCTCTCCCTCTTTCTCTCTCCCCCCCTCTCTCTCTCTTCCTCTTCCTTCCTCCCTCTCTGTATGTGTCTATGTCACTGTCTTTCTACCTAAGCATGTAATACCAAGTTTAATAACATTTGTCTCTGAGTAATAAATAATGATCACACTGAAGCATATATCATTGATCAGAGAAAAAGCTTGAATTGACTAAATATCCTGTTCCACAAAATTCACGGATACCTAAGGAAGGAAAATTTTGTAATAAAATTTCTCGGAAATGTTTCACCCGACTTAAACTGAGAAATAACTACAAAAGAACCTAGCAAGCTATGGATAGTGTTGAAATTAAAAAAAGAACATATTCTCCGAATAGAACAGAATCATTTTTTATCTCATCATCAGGGAGGAACAGCTACTCAGGCAAATGTGACTCCTGGGTTCATTAGGTCTGTGCTTCATGACTGAGATGGGCCAGCCTGCAGCTATGTCCACGCCCTAGCTGATTTGCATGTGCCCAGAGCACAGCCCACTGCTCTGAGGACTTCTTCACAGGCTGCTCTCTCCAGTGCAGGAGAAGGTTCCAGTCAACACACAGCATGGACACGAGGGTCCCTGCTCAGCTCTTGGGGCTCCTGCTGCTCTGGCTCCCAGGTAAGGAGGGACACTGCTGGGATTATGTAGCTCTTCATGGAAGGACTTGGATTGTGTAGTTAATTAAACGACTAATGGATTTCATGTTTCCAATATCAGGAAGGAGATGTGACATCCAGTTGACCCAGTCACCATCCATGTCAGCATCTGTTGGAGAAAAAGTCACCATCACTTGCAGGGCCAGTCAGGGCATTAGTGATTATTTACATTGGTACCAGCAGAGGCCAGGGATATCTCCCAAGCTACTGATCCGTTATGCAACTACTTTGGAATCAGGGGTCCCATCCAGGTTCAGTGGCAGTGGATCTGGGACAGACTTCACTCTCACCATCAGCAGCCTGCAGCCTGAAGATATGGCCACTTATTTCTGTCAACAGAGTAAGAGTTGGCCTCCCACAGTGATACAAGTCAAAACAAAAACCTCCCAGTGTAGCAGAAGTGAGAGGCTGGGCTGCCTCTGTTGCTCCTCCTGCTGCCTCCATCTGTGGACAGTGCCTCTCACCCACAGCCACACTCTGAAAGTCACTGGGGCTTTTGGGAGAAAGGATCAGAGACAATCCTGTTGATTTTGCCTTTCTTCCATCTCTGCCTCAGGGCACCATCCTAGCTTCTGTTGTTTGGTAAGGTACACAGATTTGCACTTTGGAGAATATGGGATAGGGTATCAATTGATTATGATTTCCATTTATGCAGAAGGGAGGTGTTCACCCTCCCAGTTCTCCCCTCACAATGCTGTGCTCACCCCCATGGCGCTGATTCACATAGAGCTTCCCTTGTAATTCTGAGATACAGACTCAGTTTCACTTTGCCTTGACCCATCAGGACTCCACAGTTAGCTCTCTAAAAAGGAGATCTGTTTGTAAGCCACTGGGGCTGCTAATACACAAGATCAATAGTTCAATACAGAGGGAGATGAAAAATGAAATCATGTAACTTTCAGGAAAATGGAAGGAACTGCATATGGTTATGTTGAATGACATAGGTCAGACATCCAAGCCAAGTATTTCGTGGTGTCACTCATTTGTGGAATGTGTGCCTAAAATAATGACAACATTAATACAATAATAAAAATCAATAACCAGATCAAATGATAATAAATAGTAATGGGACATGAGTGTAAAATAGAGGAAATGTCCAATGGAGTATAGTAAGTGGAAAGGAAGGGAGGAAAGGATAAGTGTTGCAGATGCATCAAGTATAAAGTACACACTTTGTGTATATATGTGTATATTCATATATGTATACACCTATATTAAGCCATGATGGTCACAGAATATTGTTTGGAAAATGATACGAGTTGGAGGGGAAAGGAGAATGCAAACAGAAAAGAGTGAATTTTCAAAAGTAAGACATCTGCAAGTTTGGAATTATAATCATGAAATCCTTTTGTATTGTTAATATATGACATTAAAATTCACAGAGATGCAAAAGAAAATGTGGATTTGATCTTCAAATAAAAATACTGGAGGGCCGGGAGTTTGGCCTAGTGGTAGAGTGTTTGCCTAGCATGCACAAAGACCCGGGTTCGATTCCTCGATACCACATACATAGAAAAAAGGTGGAAGTGGTGCTGAAGCTCAAGTGATAGAGTTCTAGCCTTGAGAAAGTCCAAGGACAGTGCTCAGGCCCTGAGCTCAAGCCCAGGACTGGCAAAAAATAAATAAATAAAAGAGATGTTCTTTAAAAAAAATACTGGAATTTCCTTACACAGTTGTTTAAAGTAATCATGTGACTTAAAACCGGGACGCTAAATGAAAATTCTGCAACTTGAAAACAAAGTAAAAGAAAACAAACTAACTAAAACCTAACATCCAACTGTAGAGAAGACCCTGGGAATAATAGAGGAGGTTGCCCCCTGTTCACAGAAGCTTGAGGCTGGAGAGCTCTCTGCCAGGCTTTCCTGGTACACAGGGCAGCTGGGAACCATGTCTATAGAGGGGGTCATGTCACCACATATGCAAGTTCCTCACTATTTCATATTTTATTTTTAAAGTGTAATCACACCTGACAAGGCTGACATTTCCACAGGCATGTAGTGAAGTGATTAAGTTCAAGTGAGAAAGGTGAGGGAAGGAGGGGGACCTGTAGACATGCAGCCCTGAAGGGAACATGTGCACACACCACGTCCAGTTGTGGGAGGTGAGAGGGGGCTGTAGGGTCAGTGCTGTCTCCAGTAGGTCCCCAGAGTCCTCTACTGTGAGCAGGTCACTGCTTGTCCTCAAGGGTACCGACTGACTATTGGGCTTCATCATGCTCAGGTTTAGCGTGAGTTCTGGACACTTGATTATATGCCCATTGTTCCCCAGATTTGTTTCTTCTCAGAATTTAAAATGATCCATTAGTGTATAATTTAATAGGCAATTTCATGCTTATAAAATACACATGTAGCTAGTGCATTCATTCATTTGTGAGGTGCTCCTCTGTGTTTTCACGGGAACTAATAACACTGTTAAGGCTCTGTCCTGAGGGTCCTCCAGACTCTCCCCATCACCCCTGCCCCTCAGAAGCAGTGGGAAGAGCACTAGGACATTCTTCCCACACACTCAGCCCTGTTCTGAAGTCTAGGCCTCTCAGATTTGCACCAGACCTCATTCAGGTTCATGGACCAGCCTATAAGCACCTTCGTTTCCTGGGACAATTACTGACTTCCTGTAAGCCTCATGGGAAGGGTTTCTTCTCTCCCTCAATTTTAAGTCCTCAGCCTTATCTCTCAGCCAGGAGCCCGTGTCCTGGCTGTTGTAAGCCTAGACACATTCTGGTTTGATGCCATTGTTCTAAACAGTTCAATGTCCTGCTGTAGTTGAAGTCTGTGTGAACTTGATATTCACAATAAATATGTCCACAATTGCTGATTCCAGCCCTGGAGCAGGGAACATGAGAATTTAATGTATTATCCTCAGATTCTGGAACCTCAGTCCCGTAGATATCCTTGTGGTCTCTCCCTCACCATACTAAAATATCACCTGTAATTTATTGGGTGGCTTTCACATCTTTGCAGCAGCCAGCTGCTTTCTCCTTGTTTTATTTAGTAACATCTTTGTTCTGTAGTGTGTGCAGTACACTGCAGAGCACAGCTCTACCCACAAAGGCTGTAGCAGTTACTCAGAGAACCATATGACAAAGTTGTCAGTGAAGTTTAGGAGAAGGGGGTGGCTAGGATTTTAAGGAAGATCGATGTTGTAAAAAATTTCTGGAAAAGTTATATTATCGTGTGCTGCAGAGAGCATCAATGTAGAAGATTCAGTTGCAATTCTTGTAGTGAATGGATCTACAGAGGTCTAAAATCGGAATGACTTACCTGGGTTATGTGATTTTGATTGTTAGTGCAACTGTTTGGACTTACATTGTTTTTTATTTTTTATTTGCCAGTCCTGCGCTTGAGCTCAGGGCCTGAGCACTATCCTTGGACTTTCTCAAGGCTAGAGCTCTACCACTTGAATCTCAGCACCACTTCCGGCTCTTTTCTATATATGTGATACCAAGGAATCGAACCTGGGTCTTCATGCATGCTAGGCAAGCACTCTACCACTAGGCCAAACTCCTGGCCCTGGACTTATATTGTTAAGTTCCTCGTGAGTACTTTACTCATCTTACCAGTGATCTGAAATCTTGCAATATGGAATGGAGTCTGTCCTTGCTAATCTCACAGTGTAGAATCTACTTTTTGAATATTGTTATCCCTTCCATCATTTTCTCTGATTTCTCAAATAGTCAAAGCACCCTTGGCTTCTGGGCAAATTCAAATGAAACCACACATAGGAAAATATTAATGTATTGAATAGAAAATATAGCTAATACACTTATGGAATGAAGTAGCAGCTACAGTTACATAGTGACCCACAGTACATCAATATTTCAGAGTAATTACAAACATATCTTCTATGATCCCTACAGAGTTACAGAGAGTCATGAATTCCCATTAATATTTTAAATACATTTTTACATGGACTAAAATATATTTTATATTTGGAAGAAAGGAGTTGGACTGGGACAGACAGGGCAGAATAATGACAGCAATGAGAGATCACAATGCATTGTATTTATAAACTGATAAGTTTAGAGATAACCCTGTGTACACTACTTACAGATAACAAAAGCAAAATTAAAAGTAGAAATGTGCATGAAATTATCACTTGTCCACATGCTCATTTCTGTCTGCATATTTCTTTGTGTGTTGTGAACACATGGGATTGTGTCTCTGCAAGCTTCGAAGCTCACCACAGATGAGAAGAGATCACATTGGATTCAGAATATCCACAGGAAAGCAGAGAGGGAGAGGAATGCTGGGAAATGTCTTCTTGAAGAGACTGTGAGGAGAGGAGTTCACAGCTGAGGACCCAGTGAGGTCATGGCCCAACTCTCAGAATATATCCAGAAAGGCATTGCCCAAGACCATCGTCAGACGTGCCCCTTCTTATGTGCAACTTGTCACCATAGCAAGAGCTTCAGGAAGTACAAGCCAATGAAAAGTGAGATACTTGCATGAAAGCTGGAAGAGGAAGTGACTCTTCTCAATCAGTACCAATTCTATTTTTTATTGTTGGGTTAATGTATAGAGGGTTTATACTTACATTTGTCAGGTAGTGGGTATATTACTTCTCGAAAATTGCTACCCCTTCTCATGGTTTTATTCCCTGTTTCCTCCCCTTATCCTTTCCCAATCATCCTGGTTTCCCCCATTCCCTTACCTATTCCAAAATATCAAATAAATTATATACAATATACCAGGTAACAAAGTCAGATATAGTGACCACATGAGATTAATCTTAAGGGGAACAAAAGAGAAAAGAAATAACTGCACATAATGCATTAAGAACAGCAATTCTTGACACAAATGAAGCAAACACAACAAAACATGGATGCAATAATATCTTGTATCCTGGTTCGAATACATCCAGAATTCAGAACATCATCAGAATCGCTAAGAGCATGTTAAAACACAAAGTGACCGATCTACTGGATGTGAGTCTGCCATTCAGCAAGTGAACACGTGATCCCTGTAAGGATAAGGAAGCTGTGCTTAAGAGATGAACAGGTAGAGGGATGCTTTTTACCATTTAAAAGAATTTCTACTTAATTTCATCATGTACACACACACACACACACACACACACACACACACACACACGTGTGCTTGTCAGTCCTTTTGTATTACAAAATAACTGAATTAAGCTCTGAGTAAAGAAGAATTTTGCTCAATTCAGTTTTAGATGCAGAAAATCTCAATTGCAGGATCCTCATTTGTCTGTCCTCAGGTGAAAGATGTCATGACTGTGTCCCAGCAAGGTGGATTTAAAAGTTGCAAGTTGAGGTCGACAAACATACAGTTGTCTTCATGTTATACCAAGGGCTATGGGGAGAACTGACTTACTCTAGGATAGCAGCTTTAACCAACGTAGGGCAGGATCTCGAATGGCCTAATTATTTTCCACAAGGCACCGCTTCCAGTGGTCAGTTTGGTCCATGGGTATCAGCACAAGCTCCTCTTCATGTGCTTCTGTTCCCCAGGTAATGTTCTGACTCATGAAATGCCAGTATCTTTGCAGAGAAGAAGCACAGCCTGAAATCTCTCACACAAATAAGCAGAGACTGCTCAAATTCGATGGAAACTAGAGACACTTAACGGTTTTTGTGTTAATTGAGGAGCATCAGCCTTGGTCATGTCTGGGTCAGTGTTGGTTTCTAAAATGTAGATACATTAACTCCAAGCATGTATCTTCACAAGTACTTTAAAAAAAGAATATTTTCCACATCTATTTTAATAGAAGAAAACATGACAGTCACTCAGTGCCCCTCCTCCGTGGCTATGCTTAATATTTCCATATTGCATAATATGTGTTATACTTTCTTGATGCTCCCATACAAGACTGAATGTCACAAGTCAGCTCTCACTCAGCCCCCTGTCCTTGGCTTGCATTGATTTAGGTGGATTGATTTGGATGTAGGAAAACAGTGGATCCAGCTCTTGCTACTATCAAGTTTGAATCTTTGCTTGAACTGTTGACTTTGGTTGTGAGTGGCCTTCCCATGTACTGACTGACCAGGTGAGACCTATGATTTCACAGAGAACAAGAAAGAAAGTAAAAACCCTAACCAGACTTGATTGTATATAATAAGAAAGAATTTAATTAGAAGGAATTTCTCTTGTTACACAAAGGGGTTTCCATTCAGCATGTCACCATATGAATGCAATATCTCTTGATCAACTCACCATTCCATTACTTTAATGAGAGAACTTTTGAGAAATTCATCAGTTAACTTACTGTACAAGTATAGTGTGGACTAATGACAGGAGACTTAGTGCATCAAGAAACTTTACCTGGAATGATGATTTATCTATTAATTTGATGAGTCATGGGACTTGAACTCTGGGTCTCAGTGGCTTCCATGAGCTCTTCAGCTTAATGTTAGAACTCTACTACTTTGAGCTACAGAACAACTTTAGGTTTCTTGTGGTCAATTGGGAATAGGCATATTATGGACTTTCCTGTCTGGGGTGCCTTTGAACAGCGATCCTCAGATCTCAGCCTCCTCTTGAGTAACAAGGATGACAGGTGTCACCAGTGCCCAGCTTTCGAATGCAAATTGAAACTTTCTACCATTTTCCTTTTCCATTTTAAAGAACATTAGGTCAATATTTGCAAAAAAATTAGTTCTTCCTGTAATTTTTATTGTAAGTCTTAATAGGAAGTTATGAAAACTGAGGTTCTAACTTCAGTAGAAAACATGGCAGAATAGTTCCTTTGATAACTATGATTATCAGCTGCTTCTTCATCTAGCTTAACTCTGTGTTCTTATTGATCAACTCCCTTGAAAACAATGCAGCAGTGGACTAGCTAAGGAGGGCTCGGAGCGGACCATCTGTCCATTCCTTTCCTGGAGACAGTCCTGGACATAAACCTGCAAAAGTTTGGGTTTCAAGGAGGTGGTACCATATGCACCCTATCTTCCCCCACAGATCCAGACTTTCAGGGCGACCCACTTCCCAGGGCTGCAGGCATCAAAGTTTTTATTGGTTATCACTAAACACACAACTCATCAGACTTCATCTTTCTCAAAGGAGCAGGCCTCACCCTCCCTTGGCTCTTCTCACTCTATTGCCCCCACCTGGATATTTGCATACTGCTCCCTAGGGAGGACCTTCCTCTCTAAGTCTGAGATAAAGGCTCAGCTCTCAACTTGCCTTGACCTATGAAGATTCCTCATCTCAGTCTTAGAAATGAAGTCCTCTCAGCTGTTAATGCTCTGAATCCCTGGTAAGTACAAAGAGAAATGAGGAGTGAGAGTGGGTGAGAGGGTGAGTTCTCAGGGCCCAGTTGTATTTTATCTATGAGTAAGATGTGCAGGTCTTGTTATCTATAATTGGACAGGTGATTTAGATCTGGTTGAGTAAGGGATATTGCAGGAAGAAGTAGAACTTATACTTGGGTAAAGACTTTATGGATGCAAATAATGAATTTAGTGACTTACTGATGTGTTAAGATATTTCTATTCTTATTGCTTAATACTTTCAGATTGTGAATAAAACTGTGGAATATGAATACCAGATTATATACATACATAACATAATAAAAGCAATAAAAGCATGGCTATCTGTGTATACAAACTTGCACTTCTGTCTTATTCTAATTTCAGGATGCAGTGGAGATGTGCTGACCCGGAATCCACGTTCCCTGGCTGTCACCCTGGGAGAAGCGGCTTCCATCTCCTGCAGGTCTAGCCAGAGCCTCTTATATAGTGATGGAAACACGTATTTGCGCTGGTTCCTGCAGAAAACAAGCCTATCTCCACAACCCTTGATCTATAAGGTTTCCAGTCGATATACTGGGGTCTCAGACAGATTCAGAGGCAGTGGGTCAGGCACAGACTTCACACTGAAAATCAGCAGGGTGGAGGCTGAGGATGTTGGAGTTTATTACTGCCATCAGAGTTTATATGATCCTCCTACAGTGATACAGCCCTGAACAAAAACCTCCCTTCTGGCTGGGCGCTGAACTCATGGGTCGCTGTTGTGTGGAGCAGCAGAGCAGATGGTCTAAGTCTACCAGGAAAGGAGATGTGTTGTTTATGTGAGAGTGACTCTGACTTGAGAATAAGACAATGTGACAATCTGATTACATATCATCTTTAGTGACTTTTAGAACAATCATGGAAATACAAAGATCCAGAGACTAAAGATAAACCATAAGTTATTTAATTATTTGTGTCTTCAGTGGTATTATAGATAAGGAGCTGTATATGAATCAAATGTATTCTTTGATCTTTTTTCCATTGGGATTGAATCTTTAAATACTTTCATCAGGCATATGGTTCTGATCCACACCTATCCTTCCTTCTGTGTTTTCTGTTGAGAAGCTGGAAGCCCATTTGTGTCTTTTTCAGCTTCTATTCTTTTGGTTCCCAAATCTTGCCTGACCAACAATCCCTTAACAGAGTTTGTTCACGTTTTATTGTCTAGATCAGTATGAGGATCAGTATGGGGCAGATAACATACTGGACCCTGTATAATGGTCTCTGGCCCTAGGACTCTGTCTCCAGTTCAGGCAGTGGAGTGGAGTGAAGCCCTACGATGATTTCATAGGTTTCAGATATCTGAGATTAAGCCCTTGTTCAAAGTGCACAGCAATCACAGCCCTGTCTTGTCAGCTACCATGACGAGACTTTATTTGAAAAACTATGACCTGAGTTATCATCAGTGCTTAGCTATGTCTTGCACCTCTGTCTCCTCAAACATCTGCCATTTCCTTATAATGGGCCTTTCAGAGATCTGCAACTGTGACATTGCAAAGCCCAGGCCGTGGAGGATTTTCTAGCTTCCATCACTGTCCAGTGCGCATTGTCCCTCATGGCATACATTCTTTTACCACGATGGTTTCAAATCCATCTGAGAAACCAAAGGATGAAAGTAGAGATGGTCTGAGCTCATTCTCAGAACAAATATAGGTCAAGAATGTAAAGGAACCAATGGAATATCTTTAATCACTCATGAAACTTGTGACGGGGATAGTTGATCCATAAGTATTTATCCACAAGTGTAGAGTTTTGTAGGAGATTAGTCAAAACCAGCAAAGAGTTGATTCTATTTTCTCCTATATCCAGTATTTTACAATCTTACCATGGCTCCACATTGTGCAAGTCACCAGAGAACAAAAAGGAAATGGTCACTGTGCCTCCTGTGTAGTGCTTGTAAGGAAAATGGAGGAGAATGGAAAAGGAATATGTCAGACTCCATCTTCAATAGGCAAAGACTGCCTGAGGAACCATGAGGGGCACAGACCTTCCTGTGGGATTGGAGGTTGTGCGAGGGACTGGATTTGGGGTAGACTTCTATAGGGCTTAACAAGTAAGCAAAAATAAAATAAAAAACCATGGGGGCCCAGGGAGGTGTCTTTGGCCAGGCCCACAGTGGTATGCTCCACCTTTGATGTAGGGGTCATTTTCCCCTGGAGGGGACAAGCACAC
This sequence comes from Megascapheus bottae, assembly GCF_031878675.1. Lineage (NCBI taxonomy): Eukaryota > Metazoa > Chordata > Mammalia > Rodentia > Geomyidae > Megascapheus > Megascapheus bottae. The sequence continues at coordinate 19,512,856 of NC_143515.1, forward strand.
ACATGAGCATGCACCTGGTGCTTTGCCTGACCTTGGGGAATAAGACAGGACTCAGACCTTCCTATTTTAGATACATAAAAAGATTGGGCTTGAAGAGAAGAGGAAGATCCTTCAGTGCTGATGCAGGGAGATTGGCAGCCAGATGTCATCACTACTTTCCATCCCAGAAATTTGACAATCAGGTGATGGTCCTGGAGCCCTCTTGGAATTATCTGTGAATATTTTATATTGAGTCTAAGATTACGCCAGCAAATTGCATTGTACTATCCTAATGCCAATTAAGAAATTGCATTAAATATTCTCCACCTTTGAGAAGTCCCGATAAATGCATATACACTTACTGAATAAAATGAAATGACAATCATTTACCTAAAGATTTGCAAATAAGCACGGCTAATCATCTTTTATACCAAAATCAGAAATTGCCATCCCTAAGCACTTGATTCAAATGCAAAATACCTGATTCTACTTGTCTCAAGAAATAAAGATCTGCATTTTAACATAATGACAAAGTATCAAGCATCCAGGGAACAGTTTTGAATCCACACTGAAGGTGATTTTTACCTCAGCAAGTGAAGTCTTCTGTGGAAAGATATGGCAACACATCCACGTTTTTGGATAAGTAACAAAAACTAATTTTCATTCTTGGATTCTGACTTTGAAATCCATATGTTATTATTAGTTGTAGTGTCTAATCCCTTAAAATTTAATGACTTCATGAAGTATAAAGACAAAATGATTTAAACTTTGTGTTTCTGTTATGGAGATAATTGGACATACAGTTGTTTTCATAGCTTGAACACATCCATGATGTGAAGTGCTCATTGCCCTTCGATCTTTCTTCAAGATCAAGCAAATTCACAATGGAGACAAGCCCAGTGACCTCAGCGCTGTCCAGCCCAGCCCTGCCTCAATGTTCAATTCATTGCAATTGTGAACTTCTATGCACTCACATAAATGCTTTGTGTTAAGAGCCACTAGCCTTACATGTTTTTGTTACACACCATTATTGCTGGCATGCTGACTGATTTAATATCAAACATCCAAAACTATAGTTAGGTACATTGTTATAAGAATTAGCTACAAAAATCATTAATTTGTAGAAAGTAATAACAAAGAGAACACATCCAGAAATAAGCACAAATCTATGTAAATAAGGGAATATAAGTTCCTGGTAGACCTACCAGGAACTTTCTGACAGGAAGTTAATTTGCAAAGATACCCATGAACCTCAATAGCTGTCAGAGGAACTAGAAAGGGGATTACATAAACATGTGATATTACTGATGGTCAGAAGTTCACAGGAATATTCCCTAGTAAGGTCAAAGGGAGATGAGGAGTGAGAGAAGTTCAAAGGGTGAGCATTCAGGGCCTAGCTATGCCCTATCCATCTGTCAGATTTGCAGGTGTTATTATTGATGATAGGGCAAGTGAGGATTAGGTCTGGGAGAATGAGGAACATTCCCAAAGAGATAGAATCTGTACTTGTGTGAAGACTTCATTGGGGAGAATAATGCAGATTACTTCTACAGAACTATTTATGCAATAAAATGTCTCCTTTTAATATTTAGTATTTTTATCTTGAATCAAACCATGAAATATGATTAACAGGCTATATATATATATATATATATATATATATATATATATATATATATATACATGTGTGTGTGTGTGTGTGTGTGTGTGTGTGTGTGTGTGTAAGAAAAGCATTCCTTGCCTATGTGTGGGGAGCCGGAGCGGCCGCCACTAAACAACCTCTTAGTTCTCCTTATTTTGTATGTGAATGCAGAGCGTTTGCTCTTTCCTCTGAGTCTGCGCGTATGACGTCAGAGGCCTGACCAATCCCGAGCCTTAAAACGGCCCTGGCAATGGAGTGACCAATGGCAAAAAACCCCGGGTTCCTTGATTGTATGTAAGCAGCTGCATTTCCCTGCCCAGCCCTTTTCGCTTCCTGCTCCCCCTTCAATCAAAAGCTCTCCGATAAAGTATGATTTGAGAAGAATCCTCGTGTGGTGGTTGTTCTTCCTCGCTGGTCGAGGAGCTCGCCGCAACTGGTGCCGAAAACCCGGGACCTTGGGAAGACAGGAGGACAATCGAAAAGGCTGAGGATTCAGAACTCGACATACGGAGAGGAGACGTCGGTAAGTATCAGCCTGATCAGCTGAGATCCCCGGATATGCTGTTTCTTTGGGTACAATTCTGGATGCTTGTTGTTGTCCTTCCTTGCTTGCTGCTGGTGTGTCTTTGTTGCATTTGTCTGCGTTGCGGCAACTCACAGATTGTTAAGAGAGCCAGTAGGACATTGAGGAAGCACCAGGATAGTCTCTCCGAGGCAGAATCAAATGGGGAGGAAAAGGGTAGGCCAAAAAGAAAAGGGAAAGAAAATAAAAAAGGGAGACTTTATGTCAAAGAACAGAGGGTGGACGCACCCTTTCAAGATACCGGGCAGGAGGGAGATAAGGAGGACCAAGGCATAAGAACAATGGAGCCGCCCCCAGGGCAGTCTTACCCGGATCCGGGCAGGTTTCAACATTTACAAATAAGGGAGTCTAGAGATGAGGAGCTAAACGATTCAAATGAGGAGTTAAGCAACTCAGATGAGGAAGTGACTAACAATTCACATGAGGAACAGGACCCGAAAGAGGGAAAAGGCTTGGAGGAGGCGGCTGCTAGGTATGAGGAGGGAAGGTATGGAGTTCAGCGACCTCTTCTGGCCGGAGTGTCTAAAGGAAATGAACAAGAGAGAGCCATGCCCTCTGCGCCCCCGCCTTATCCTGTGGCGGCGGGAAAAAGTCATTTCATAAAAGAAAGCACGTGGTCCCGCCTGGCGGCTGCGTTCCCAGTTTTTGAGAACCCAGTTACCCAGGAGAGGACCTTTGAACCAGTCTCCTATAAACAGTTAAAGGATTTGATGGAGGCAGTACGTAATTATGGAGTTTCGGCCAGTTATACCACTGCCTTGCTTAGAAGACTAACTGCTAATGCTATGACACCTAATGATTGGTATGAGGTCACGCGGACATGCCTCAATTATGGACAGTTCCTTGACTTCAGGTCTATAGTTATGGACAGAGATCAGGCTCAATATAGAGTAAATGTACAAGAAGGGCGGCCCGAGTGGACCGTGGACATGCTCCTAGGGCAAGGACAATGGGCTGCCGATCAGACAAACTTCCCCTGGGATGTTTATAAACAAATAAATGAGGTTTTTTACAAGTCCTGGAGGGCAATCCCAAACAAAGGCCAGGTTACTGGCAGCCTCACCAAAGTTACTCAAGCTGTCACGGAGCCATTCTCCGATTTTGTGGCCCGTGTGCTCGAAACGGCGGAGCGCGTTTTTGAAAATCTTGAAGCCTTTATGCCAGTTGTCGTTATAATCCAGGTCAATTACTTATGTTGTGTATTTTAAAGACAAAGAATTATCCTACAGGGGTCTTATGGCAGGACGGCCCTCTGTGGTGGCTTCATGGTAATTCTCTTGGAGCAAGAACTGTTCAATATTTTCCTGAGCTTGTTGCAACTCAAGCCCTATTGGGCCTAAAGTATTGTTTGATGCATTTTGCTAAAATACCTGATAAATTAATTATTCCCTATACCAGGAATCAGGTGGAAACTTTGGCTGCCACTGTGGATATATGGGCGATTTTATTATGTGCCTTTCCCAATATTATTGATAACCATTATCCCAAGCATCCCTTGCTTGCCTTTGTAGAGAGAAATTTGGTTTATTTTCCTATTATTACCTCTAAGAAGCCTTTGGCTACAGCCTTGACTATTTATACTGATGGGTCAAAAACTGGCCAGGGTGCCTTTGTGGTGGAAGGTCAAAATCCAGTCATGTTATATTTTCGATGCCCGTGACTAATGCTTCTAGGACAATGGACTGATCAGTTTGAAAATCTAACCACTCAATTAAGATCAGAAATTATGTTAGTTAATAGGACCAGGATCACAATAACAGCAGGACAAGTTTTAGATTGGGTAAAAAAAAATTCCCTGTCGTTTGTTAAGGAGTGGGCTGGGCTGGGAGTGTTTGTTGCAGCCTGTTGTGAGCCCTGTATTTTTTGCCTCTGGTTGCTCTGTCGCATGAGATTTCGCAATAGAAGGGATAGAGTACTAATTGCTCATGCACTCACTGCCTTGGAGCAAGGACACTCTCCCCAAAATTTGGCTTGCAGCTTTAAAAACCAACTAAAAGTGCCCTGTACTGCCTTTGCACCCTCGAGACCTTAGTCTATTGCACGAGGAATAGGAGTACAGGCAGCCAAGAGTTGTGAAATGTTGGACAAAGTACCACTCCTGACCCTAACAGGTTAGGGAGAGCATGTGCGTCAGCATATGGGTCTGCGCCCCTAGCCCATCTCCACAAAGGGGATAGAGGGCCTGAAGGGGAGGGATCCAGAGTTGATCGCCTGGGTCACTCCTCTAGAATGGGACCTCAAGTTTTACTTTGGAGGACAGCACCTCTACTCTCTTCACAACAGGTATGTTGACTTGCTGCAACAAAACAAGAAAGGGGGAGATGTGGGGAGCCGGAGCGGCCGCCACTAAACAACCTCTTAGTTCTCCTTATTTTGTATGTGAATGCAGAGCGTTTGCTCTTTCCTCTGAGTCTGCGCGTATGACGTCAGAGGCCTGACCAATCCCGAGCCTTAAAACGGCCCTGGCAATGGAGTGACCAATGGCAAAAAAACCCGGGTTCCTTGATTGTATGTAAGCAGCTGCATTTCCCTGCCCAGCCCTTTTCGCTTCCTGCTCCCCCTTCAATCAAAAGCTCTCCGATAAAGTATGATTTGAGAAGAATCCTCGTGTGGTGGTCGTTCTTCCTCGCTGGTCGAGGAGCTCGCCGCACCTATGCTTGTGCATAACCCAATACTTCTGTCTTATTCTAATTTCAGGATCTAGTGGAGATGTTGTATTGACCCAGACACCCAGTTCCCTGCCTGTCACCCTGGGAAAGCCGGCCTCCATCTCCTGCAGATCTAGTCAGAGCCTCCTAGATAGTGATGGATATACCTACTTACAGGGGTACCTGCAGAAGCCAGGCCAGTCTCCACAACTCCTGATCTATTTGGTTTCCAGCCGAGCATCTGGAATCCCAGACAGGTTCAGAGGCAGTGGGTCAGGCACAGACTTCACACTGAAAATCAGCATAGTGGAGGCTGAGGATTTAGGGACTTATTACTGCATGCAAATACCCATGCTCCTCCCACAGTGATACAGCCCTAAACAAAAACCAACCCTCTGGAGAACTGCATTCATAGGTAGCTGATCTGGCGTGCAACAAAGCAGACTGTCTGAGCCAACTAGAAAAAAGGATTTTGTTACTAGTGAGAGAGTGACTCTGTTTAGAGACAAAGAGAATGTGATAATCTGACCACAGACAATCTACAAAGACAATCTACAAAAAAACCATTGGAGTACAAGGTAAGGAGACTACAGATAAACCAAGAGTTATTTATTGAAAAAAAAACGTTTGTCTCTTAAGTGGCACTATAGCTGGTTAGAGGTGTATGTGGACCATTTGTATTGAAACTTGAAATACTCCCATCAAACACATGGTCCTGTCTACATCTATAGCACATATTGTGCTTTCTTTTATTATTGTATTCATTATTTTATCTTTTGAAAAGGTGATGATCAGGGGGTTGCATAAATAAAAATGGTAGTGAGTGCATTTGTTTTAAAACTGTTACCCCATCCCTTATTTTGTCCTACTCACTACTTCCTACTCCCCTCCCCCAAGCTGTTTAGTATGGAACCTTGTGTCTAGGAAGTATTAATGTTGCATTAGTTCATCCTATGTCCTGCTGTTACCCAATACAGAATAATCTTATGTACAAGACAGGAAATATACAACACTAAAAGAAGTGAAACAAACAAAAACAAACCCCTCCCCATACAAAACCCAAAAGCCTACATACAGGTCATAACCTCTAATTTTCATGTCTTGGAGTTTATGTTAATAAGCTTAATTATATATGGTACTGTGCTGTAAGCAATTGGATAGTTCAAGAATATCGTAGACATATTCTAGTTCTTTCAAATGAGGAAAACTCTGCAACCTACTTTTCCTTGGGTCTGGCTTACTTCACTTCGTCAAATTTTGTTCCAGGTTTTTCCATTTCCTTACCAGTGGGGCATTGTCATTCTTTTTGATGGAAGCATAGAAGTCCATGTTCATTGAAGCATTATTTACCATAGCTAAGATATGGAACCAGCCCAGATGGTCCTCCATAGATGCATGGATCAACAAGATGTATATTTACAAACTGTGTTTTCTTTCCATAATATGGAAGACCCAGTTGTGTCTATTCTAGCTTCTACTATTGATTTCTCAAGCTTTGCCTGACCAAGCCGCTAGCAGATTTTGGTCTACAGTCTCTTGCCTGGATCAAAGAGGGGCAGATATAGTACTGAAGTAGCCTTCACACTGGACTCTGGCTTTCTGGGTCCTACAGTTCTCCCTTCAGGAGAAGCCCTGTAGTCATGTTAATAGGTACCAGAAACCTGAGACTGAGCTTGTGTTCAATGGTCATAGAATTCACAGCTCTAACTTGCCAGTGTCTGTGAAACAAAGTTTCAAGAGAGCATCATCAATGCTTAATTATGCCTTGTTTACACATTACCTACCACACTTTGTCATTCCCTTGCAATAAGCCTTTCAGAGGCCTGGACCTATGACCAGGGGAGATTCTCTGACCTTTGCCAGAATCCAGTATGCATCTGTTTCAGATGCTGTGAACCGTTCTCCATGATGCTCTTAACTTCATCTGGGAAACCACAGGGTGGAGGAGGAGATGCTCTGAGCTCACTGAAGTGTCATTTGCCGGAGAAATAGAGGTCTGGAACATACATGGACAAATGGAATATAGTCAAGTCACTTATGGAAACCTGTAGCAGAAACAGTTATTGCAAAGTTAATCCATAATTGGAGCATTTTGCAGAAGATGAGTCAGAACCAGCTGATTCTTGGTTCTCCTCTCCATCCAGGGCTCTTACAAGCATCCAAGGGATACCCTTCTGATTTTTAATTTCCACTGTGGCTCTCATTGTACACATATGTTTGTCCCCAGAAAACAAAAAATAAATGGTTACTGTTCCCCTAGTGCAGTGTTGATGCTCTGTTATTGACAGCCAGATGTCATCACTATTTCCCACCTCAGAATTCTGCCAAATGGGTGATGGGTATGAAACGCACTTGGATGTATTTCCAGATATTGGGTCTAAAATCATGTCAACAAAACTTCATTGTAATTTGCTAGTGAAAAAAATGAGAAATTCCATTAAATGTATCTAGCCAAGATTTGAGAAATGGTGTAAAGACTTTAAAAAAATACAACAAAAGCAAACCCACAAGGAGAAAATATCTGTGTAACATTCATTAAATGAAAATTTGTGAATAACTGTTGCTACTCACTATTGTCCTTTGAAACCAGACATATATTCATCCCTCCTGAGCATTTGGTATAAATGTAAAATAGCTAATCCACCTCAGTCCAAGTAATAATGATCTGTGTTTAAACAAGTTAGGAACCATCCAGGCCATGCTTTGCAATCCATAATATTGGAGATTTTTGCTTCCGAAAATGAACTCTTTTAAGAACTCTTTTAAGAAGATGTTGTCAATACATCCAAATTTCTAGCTAATTAACAACTGATTTTTGTTCTTGAGTCATGAAGTTGAAATTCACAAGTGTTTCTCAATGCATGTTCCAAATCCCTTTTTTAAGGGATTTGAATACATTTTGTCATTACTTGATGAACTATAAAGACAAAAATAATTTGAAATTTGTGCTTCTGTTCTGAAGATATTTGGACATAATTTTGTTTCCATAGCTTGAGCACAAGATAGGGTCAATGATAGTAAAGGATCATTGCCTCTTTGGTCTCTGTTTCAGCTCAAACAAATTCATGATGAAACACTAGCCCAGTGACCTGAAATAGACCTGTCCAGCTGAGTCCTGCCTGGATGTTCAATTCATTGCAATTGTGAACTTTTGTATGCACTCACATAAATGTTTTGTGTTATGAGCCCCTAGGTTTGGATGTGTTTGTTACACATCATTATTGTTGATTTGCTGACTGATTTGATACAAAAGAATGCACACATACAGAAGGATGCATCTTATGAAAATACACATAAATATTTAGAAAATGAGAGATCTCATACAAAGAAAAGCCTGAAATAATGCAAATGAATGGAATACAATTAGATATTTCAAGGAACTTTCTATCAGGAACAGCTGATTTGCAAGAGATCAATGAACATCAATAAACATCAAAGGAACAAGAAAGGGGATTGCACATAAAATGTGAAATTATCAATCATCAAAAAGTCATAGTAGGGGCCGGGAATTTGGTCTACTGGTAGAGTTTGTCAAGCATGCACAAAGACTCAAGTTCAATTTCTCAGTTCCACATACAAAGAAAAGTCAGAATTGATGCCCTGGCTTAAGTAGAATACTAACCTTGAGGAAAGCTCAAGGACAGTGCTCAGGCCCTGAGTTCAGTTCCTAGGACTGGTCAAAAAAAAGAAAAAAGTAGTTCATAATTATATTCCCATTAACAGATAAAATCTATTTATACGTGTAAACATGCATGTAGTTCTCAGTTGCCTTCAAAACTCTAGTCTTTCCTCCCCTGTGCATGCAGATTCATAGGAGTGAGTGTTTTGAATACTATATGAGGCCCTCATTTAGCATATTTACAGGAAACTAGAGCAGGAAAGGGTGCTGGGAAATGCACCTCCTGTAGAGACTGTGTGATAGAAGTTCAGAACTGAGCAACCAATTTTCAGGATTTTGGTCAGGACGGCATTACCCAAGAGCATTTCCTCATGGCGTCTAAGTATCATGAACAAGCTGAAAATAAAGCAAAAGCTTCATTAACTCACAGGTCAATGAAAAATAAAATTTCTGCATAAAATATGTAAAAATGTATTGACCAACAAAAAATATTTCATAACAAAATAAAAAGCAAATTAAATAAAGTGCAGACTCTTCCAGGTTCATTCTGTACCCTCAACTTGCAGTGGTGGCCACTGGTCAACACAGATGAATATATTTTATGAGGAGTATCTTCTATTATATTTAACATTTGTTTTGCTGAAAACTAGCCTTCTCCACTAATTTTAGTGAAGCCTTTTAGGATGAAAGGAAAAAGAAACTTTCATCTGCAATGTCCCAATATTCTCAATGAATTAAAACTTTCTTCATGATTCACTTTTTTTTTGCCAGTCCTGGGATTGAGCTCAGGGCCTGAGCACTGTCCTTGGACTTTCTCAAGGCTAGAGCTCTACCACTTGAGCCTCAGCACCACTTCCGACTTTTTTCTATGTATGTGGTACCGAGGAATCGAACCCGGGTCTTCATGCATGCTAGGCAAGCACTTAACCACTAGGCCAAACTCCCGGTCCATGATTCACTTTTTTCCCCAGTCCTGGGGCTTGAACTCAGGGCCTGAGCTTTCTCAAGGCTAGCTCTCTACCAGTTGAGCCACAGCACCACTTCTGGCTTTTTCTGTGGTACCAAGCCATCAAATCTAGGACTTCATGGCTGCTAGGCAGGCACTCTTGCACTAGGCCAGGCTCCTGACCTTCCTGCTTCTTAAATCACAGCCTTGGTCATCGATGGTAAGGTGATCATTTGTCTCTCCCAGGCACTGGATTTTGCCTTCGGAGTTCTTGGTTATCATTTGGTGGTCTATGTGGTTTTGGAGATGTTGATTCTTGCCAAAATCTTGGGATGAGATGCAGGCTTGCTAACTGGTCTTTCACTGAAGCTATGGCCTATGATGATGTCCTGTGGAGATCTCCTCACACTGCAGTTGGTGGGATGTTAGTGTGAATAGCATATAACAAAGATTATTAGCCCTCTCTCTCTCTCTCTCTCTCTCTCTCTCTCTCTCTCTCTCTCTCTCTCTCTCTCTCTCTCTCTCTCTCTCTCTCTTCTCTCTCTCTCTCTCTCTCCCCCCTCCCTCTCTGTGTCTTTCTCCTCTTCTCTTCTGCTCCTTCTCCTTCTCATATTCCAAGATATATAAGGGTTCTTATGTCATGAAAAGAGAATGACACAACATGCATACATATCTGTTTTTTTTTATCACATCACAGCTGTATTTTAAGTCTCTCATAAAGATGTTTGTGTCCTTTGTCCTCCCATTTGATGCATTTTCATTAGGTTTCTGCCCCAAGTAAAGATTTCCAAACGGTCATTCTGTTTGAATTTAGTTTAAATTAAACCCCATGTGAAGAGCTCTCCTCATTTCTCGCTAGCTTCACTGCCTTTGATTCATGCCTCACTCCCTGAAGATTCCATGTGGTTTCTGGTTCTTTGTCCTCACCCTTGGCCATGAAGTGTTTTACCCATACTGTGCCTGCTTGAGTTACCTTCTTAAAAGTGAGTCATTAAAGATTGCTTCTCTAGGGAATGTGTGAGGTATGAATATACAGATGTATAGAATAGAGTAGGCTGAAGTAGATGAGAGCCCTTGCTTTAGACAATACCTCAGATTTTGAAGAGTCAAACACATGTCAAATGTAAACATAAGAAATGCATAATAATTGGGCTGGAGTATAGCCTAGAGGTAGCATGCTTGCCTAGCATGCAAGAAGACCTGGGTTCAATTCCTCAGTATTACATACATAGAAAAAGCCAGAAATGGTGCTGTGGTTCAAGTGGTAGCCCTGTAGCCTTGAGAATGGCCAACACCCAGTGCTCAGGTCCTAAGTTCAAGCCCCAGGACTGGCAAAAAAAAAAAGGAAAACATTTTCTGAGGACAAGCTTGAGCAGTGCTTGCATCCTTTGTATCATAAAGAAAACCAGTGACTTTAAAATTTGTTTGGCATATATTTCCTCCATCCTGTATCTCTACTCAGCCCTGCAGCTGCGCTCAGACTGAGGATCTGCATGTGCCTCGAGCACACCCACTTGTCCTGAGCACAGTTTTATAAGTGGCTCACACTCCATTCATCAGTCAGTCCCAATCAGCACACAGTGTGGACATGAAGACCTTCGCTCAGCTCCTGGGACTTCTACTGTTCTGGCCTTTAGGTAAGGAAGGACAATGTTAGGAATTTACTCAGCTCATTTCTAACAGTATAGCTTCACTTTTCTTACAAGGTCTCAGAGCATGATTAATTGTGGGGACTTTTGTCTTTTTGCTTCCAACACCAGGTGCCAGATGTAACATCCAGGTAACCCAGTCTCCATCCTCTATGTCTGCATCTCCAGGAGACAGAGTATACCTCACATGTAGGCCAGTCAGGATAGAAGCAATTTGTTAAGCTGGTATCAGCGGAAACCAGGGAAAGCTCCTAAACTCTTCATTTATTGGGCATCCAGTTTGGAATCTGGGGTCCCATCCAGGGACAGAGTTCACGCTCACCATCAGCAGCCTGCAGCCTGAAGATGTGGCCACTTACTACTGTCAACAGAATAAAAGTTAAGCTCCCACAGTGATACAAGCCATAACATAATCCTCCCAGGGAAGCAGAAGTGAGAAGCTGGGCTGCCCCAGTTGCTATGTCTGTTATCACTGCCTACTGACAGTAGTTTTCAGCCACAGCCAGGCTCTGAAGTTCAGTGAGGGGTTGATAGAAGGGATTAGGGACAATCCTCTTGATTCATTCTCAGCCTCAGGCCCAGACTAGACAATGCCTCTGTTGTCTCATGTAGAACACAGATCTCTACTTCTGAGAATGTGAGACTTGATGTGCAGGTGGGGATGACCTGCACTTTGTCCCAAGAGAGGCTTTTGCTTTCCCACCACTCCCCTCACACTGCTGCACTCACCCTTGATTTTCATAGTGCTCCCTAAGGAGGACCTTCCCTTGTGAGTATGAGATAAAAGCTCCCATCACCTTGACCTATCAGGACTCCTCAGTTCAAGCTTTAAAATGGCTCACTTATTTGCAGAATCTACACTTAAATGATGATGGTGATAATATAATATTACTTAAATAATAATAATAATAGGACATGGATGCAAAAAATGTAAAAATATATGATGGGAGGCGTTTAAGGGAGAAAGGAAAAGACTAAAGGAATCTAAGTGTTGAAAATGAATTAAGCATGATATAATATATATATAAATACACACATATGTATCAATAATATTTTTAGTTGTGGTAACCTGTGTCTTTTATGTATGTTTATCTGATTTGAAGAAGGGAAGGGAAATAACCAAATGGTGAGACAAAGGACCAAGGTTGACCCAAGGCAACAGCAGTACTCACAAGACACTATGCTGGCAATGAACTTTACAACTTCGGAGGTGAGGGGAGTTGGGATGGGAGGAAAAGAGGGAGAAAATGAGGGAGGGTAACAATATTTAGTGAAGTTCATGGGAAAAAAAACATAAGAAGGGATGTCAATGTGTGAGAAGTAATGCACCCACAATCTGGCGAATGGAACTGTAACCACTGTATACATTATTTTGATGATAAAAAATAAAATGAAAAAAAAAGAAATGCACTCATTACCCTTCTTATGTAACTGTAATCCGTCTGTAAAACAATAAATGTGTATGAAGTTCTCACTTTCTGCATTCGCATCTCTGTCCACACATTTTTTGAAGTTGTGGATGGATAGAATTCAGTCTCTTAAGGCTTCTAATCTCATATTGAAATCTCATCTCATTCAGAATACCCAGAGGAAAGCAGAGAGGAAAGAGTTTCTGGTCAATGAGCTTCCTGAAGAGCCTGTGATGAGAGGAGTTCACAGGAAACCCAGTGAGGTCGTGGCCCAGCTCTCAGATCATATCAGGAAGGCATGATCCAACAGCATGCTCACACATTCCTCTTCCTGTCACATCTTGCAAGCATAACGAGTTTTAGTAAGGAAGATGAGGTTTTTACATGAAATATGTAATGGATACCTTACATGAAATATGTAAAGAATACAGAACGATTTCTTGACACAAAAGAAACAAATACAAATAAACACAGATGCGACACTATTTTCTTTTTCTTTTTTTCATATATTTTTATTGTACTTAATAGAAGGGTTACATTATATTCACCAGATAGAAGGTGCAGTAATTCACATACATTGATACCCTTTCTCATGTCTTGGTCCCCATTTCCCTCCCTGCCCACCCCCACCCCTCATCTTGTTTTCCCCCTTCCCTATCCAATTTGTGACACTATTTTCTTTCTTACTCAACATTTGTCCAGAATTCAGAATCATTGTCAGCATTGCTGAGAACATGTTACAAATACAACATGACAAAGCTAACTCAGATCTAGTGAATGTGAAGCTGCACTTCCTCAAGTTATCAGGAGATTCCTCTAAGGATTAGGAATATGTATTTAGGAGATGAGTATCACAGGTAGAACAATGATTTTTATTCCTCCACTTACCCATTTAATAGCATTCGTATTTAAAAAAGGCACACACACACACACACACACACACACACACACACACACGCACACGCACGAGCACGTGTGTGCACCACACAGGGTCAGTCGTGTTCTAAAACAAAGTAGCTGACCCAAGCTCTTAATAAGTAAGAGCTTTGTTTAAGTCACAGTTATAGATCCGCATTCCTAGGTGCAGTACCCTCATCTCCTGAATTCAGGAGAGGGAGCACCACTCTATCACAATGTGATGTGTTAAGAAAAAGAAAACTAGGTGCAAACTGAGGTGGCCAAGCCTTCATTTTAAAACCAGGGACTATTACAACAACTGACTCAGTCCATAGGACTAGCTTTAATCACTGACTCGTCACACCAAGAGCAGGACCTCCAATGACACAAACCCTACCTACAATGCACCTGCATGTTCAGCACAGGCCCATTGGACCATCAGCACCAGCCTCCTTCCTCACAGGTGATGGACAGAGAGCAATGAAGTGCGCAAGAAGCAAGTCATAAGGGGGAAAGGCAAGGCGCAAAAGGCAATGTGCAAGTTGCAAGGCAAGGTGCAAGAGGCTAGGCGCAAGGGGTAAGGCAGGTTGCAAGAGGCAAGAGGCAAGGAGCATATGTATAATTCTACATGTACAAATACTAAATTGTCTTGCACAACTGAGATAATCATTTAAATGTAAACGGAAATTCCAAATGGAAATCCTGCTAGAGGCTATGTCATAAAGCAGACACTAGATGGCAAACAAATATCACGAAGAGACAAAAGAAAATAGCGCCATAACCTCAGTCACCAGAGGGGTTGCTTCCCCTTGTCAATAGGAGCCTCAAGCATGCAAGCTCTTGGTCCGGTTTTCATGGCACACATGGCAGCTAGGACCAAGTTCACAGAGGGGTCATGTCTCCCAATGTGTAGGTATGCTTCAGTATGTGTACATGTTGTGTACTAATATGAATGATGCAATTGACACTATAGTTCATCACCTTGAGCATTAATCAGTTTTGTTTCTTCTTTTTGCCAGTCCTAGGCCTTGAACTCATTGTCTGGGCACTGTCCTTGGGCTTTCTCAAGGCTAGAGCTCTACCACTTCAGCCACAGTACCACTTCCAGCTTTTTCTATGTATGTTGTAGCAGGGAATCAGACCCGGGTCTGCCTGCGTGTTAGGCAACCACTCTACCACTAGGCTAAACTCCGGCCCCCCTTATCGGTTTTTTATGCTCAGATGATTTCTGTTCTTCAGCACATTAGGCCTTTAATAAAAACTCATTTCAATTCTCAAGTTAATAACACATCGAAAATATCAGAAAATTATTTTAGTTGTGTTGTTTAATATCAAATGTATTATTTATTTATTTTCTTATTTCCTTACTTATTTTTGTGGGTTATGGGGCCTGAACTTGGCCTGGGTGCTGTCCCTGAGCTCTTTAGCTACCCTTGAGTCAAACCCACTTCCTGATTTTTTGAAGTTAATTGGACATAAGAATCACAGGTCCTTTCTTGCTAAGGGTGGATTTGAACCTTGATCCTTAGATCTCAACTTCTTGAGTAGCTAGAATTACAGGTGTGAGCTACCACGTCTGGCTTCAAATGTATTCTAAGTGTACTTGTTTCGTCCTTTGAAAGTAAAATGGAATGAGTTAATAGTAACTTAAATACAAAAATAAGAAAAATTATGTACCCATGTTTTGGACAGTTTGCACATTTATGTATTTTTTTCTGTTGTGTGGTCTCAGGGTATCATACATAGGTCACAACACCCCTGACTTCTGACTCAATTCAAATATATACACACATGGAAATAAAAATATGGAAATATGTCAATTGATAGAATACTTTTATGATTATCCTGGAATCTTATAGAAAGTGCAGATACATAGTGATCCATATTATATCATCATCAGAGTATTCAGAATAGGCTCTTCCATGTACCATGCAGATGTACAGAGAGACATGAATTCACATTTAATAACTTAAAATGTATTTTCAAGTGTATGTAAGTGTAGGAGTTCATGAATGTAAGAAAGGGGAAGGAAAGAGAGGGATTGGGTGAAAAATAAAAGGAGTGACAGATGCAGATGCATTGTAGTCATAACCCAAGATGTTTAATTCAACTCTCTTGTTACAGTACTTATATATAGTAAAATGTAATTAAATAAGAAATGCATATGAAATGATCAGTTTCGCCTGCTGTCATGTTTGGCCACATGTTTCTTTGCAGGTTGTGGATGGATAGGATTGAGTCTCTTTAGTCTTCTAATCTCACATGATATAGAAAAGATCTCATCTCATTCAGAATGCCCACAGGAAATCAGAGAGTGCTGGGAAATGCATGTCCTGAAGAGACTGTGATGAGAGGAGCTCCCAGCTGAGGACCCAGTGAGGTCATGGCCCAACTCTCAGAATAGATCCAGGAAGGAATTCACTAAAACCAGGTTCTCACAAACCTCTTTCTTAACCCTAGCAAGAGTTTCAGTAAATATAAGAACATGGAAAAGGAGGTATTTGCATGACTTATGTAAGGAATACTTCTCAAAACTACTTCAAGAAACAGAGGAAGTAAGTGTACATGGATTTCATATCATTTTTTTCCAATCCAGATTTTGTCCAGAATTCAGAATCATCGAAAGCACCCCCGAGAATATGTTACAAATAAAAAAATATGAAACTCCCTCAGATCTACTGACTACGAATCGGCACTTCAGCAAATTGACACTTGATCCCTGTAAGGTTGAGAGATTGAGGACGCTGTCTTCTGGAGCTGATGTTATCACTCCTCAATTGGCCAGTTAACAGCATGTCTTCTTTTTTTGTTTTTTTGTTTTTTTCTTTTTTGCCAGTCCTGAGGTTGGGCTTAGGGCTTGAGCAGTGTCCTTGGACTTTCTCAAGGCTAGAACACTACCACTTGAGCCTCAGCACCACTTCTGGCAAGCACTTTACAACTAGGCCCAACTCCTGGTAACAGCATGTCTTTTCACGTCACAAGGGCAGGCAGATAGCTGTGTTAGAATTTTCTATACCAAAGTAACTGTCCTAAGCTCTGAACACAGAAGCGATTTGCTTACCTTACGGTTTTAGGTGCAGAAAGTCCTAGATGCAATATCGTCACTTGTCTGTGCTCAGGTGAGGCCTGTCCTGTCGGTGTCACAATACAGTATGAAAAGAATAAAAAGAGAGCCAGCTGCAAGTTGAAGGAGTCAAGCATATTGCTGTCTTCACTGTATAACAACAGAGAGTTCTGAGAACTGACTCAGTGCTTGAGAGCAGCTTTAATCCTCCAGAGTGCAGATCCTCCAAGATCTAAGCACTTCCCACAAGGCACCTCTTCATATGGACATCTCAGGTCTATTGTGGCATCAACACAAGCCTCCTCCATGTGCTACTTCTCACATGACCATCTGCCTCACAACTGACCTGGTATCTTTGGAGACAAGAAGTAGAGAATGAGATCTCTGAGCCATACAAAAAAATGACTTGTTAATTAATGTTAAGTTAAATTGGGACTGGAGACATTTAATGATTTATGTTAATTATATTTATTAGGTTAGTTACACCATAGGGTTCAACTCAACATATCAGTGGATGTGTGCAATGCATCCTGATTAACTTCACCCTTCCATTACTCTGCAGAGAGGACTTTTAACAAATCCTTTGCTTGCTTTATTGTACAAATATAGAACGACAGTATATTCTTGCATTTAAAACTGTTACATTGAATTTATAATCACACTTTCAAGTATAAGTATTAATAGGGAGTTCCTAGGGAAACAGAAATTCTAACCCTTATAGCTAATGACCCTGAACAGATAACTTGATAGCTATTGGATAAGATACATCTTCATCCAGCTCAACTCTGTGATCCTATGGGTCAAGTCCCTTGAGGATCAATGCTTGATAGTGGACATTGCGACTTTCTCTAGATTAGTTGAGGTAGGTTCAGGTTATCCAGGCACAGTTGTCCATTACTTTCCTAGACATAAACCTGCATGTCATTGGACCTCCAGTGCTGGGTTATGGTGGCTGGGACTTGTGTACACTTTTGCCCCCAAAGACCCAGACTTTCATAGTGAGACGCAATTCCCAGTGCTGCAGGCATCCTGGATAGGATTAGTTATCACCAATGGCAGAGCACATCTGATGTCATCTTCCTCAGAAGAGCAGGCCTCACCCTCCCTTGGCTCTTCTCACTCTGCTGCCCCCACCTGGATATTTGCATACTGCTCCCTAGGGAGGACCTTCCTCTCTAAGTCTGAGATAAAGGCTCAGCTCTGAACTTGTCTTGACCAGTGAAGACTCCTCATTTCACTGCTAGAAATGAAGTCCTTCTCTCAGCTCCTGTGGCTGTTAATGCTTTGGATCCCTGGTAAGGACAAAGGGAGATGAGGAGTGAGAGTGGGTGGAATGATGAGCTCTCAGGAAACAGTTGTGCCCTATCTGTGTTACATGTGTGGGTATTGTTATCCATGTTGGGGAAAGTGAGCCTGAGGTCTAGGAGAATGAGGAACTTTTCAACAAGAGCTTGACCCTTTGACTAAGGACTCTGCTTTATGCTTTGATAACTGTTTTTTTTTAATATTTATTATTTTAATTCTGATTCAATCCACAAAATGTAATAGGGAAAATATAAAAACTTAACCAGTAAATATATCTATGTTTATATATAATCTTGCATTTCTGTCTTCTTATAATTTCATATTCCAGTGGAGATGTTGTGATGACCCAGAGTCCACTTTCCCTGGCTGTCACCCTGGGAGAGCCAGCCTCCATCTCCTGCAGGTCTAGTCAGAGCCTCCTAGATAGTGATGGGGATAACCTTCTCAACTGGTATCTGCAGAGGCCAGGCCAGTCTCCACAACTTCTGATCCACTTGGCTTCCAACCGATTTACTGGGGTCCCAGATAGATTCAGTGGCAGTGGGTCAGGCACAGATTTCACAGTGAAAATCAGCAGGGTGGAGGCTGAGATGTTGGAGTTTATTACTGCATGCAAGATATAAATGATCCCCCCACAGTGATTCAGCCCTGTACTAAAACCTCCCTTCTGGCTTAGTGAGCTGCCGTCATGAGCTGCTGGTCTAGGGACACAGCAGAGCAGATTGTGTGAGTGTGCTTAGGAGACTCAGACAATGGTCACTGTGAGACTGACTGAGTAAAGAAGAATATGTGACAACATACAATCTCACAAGAACAAGAGAATAATTATGGTAGTACAAAGACCAGCGGACTTCAGATAGAACATGAGGAATTCATTGAAAATATACTTTGTGTCTAAAACAGCATCATGGCCAACCCATAATATAAAAATCAAATATCTACCATGATTCTACTTCCTTTGTAACAAAAATTATAATATTTCCATCAAGCATATGGTCTTGCCCCAAACCTATAGCACATGCTATGTGTTCTGCTCAGAGCGGGATAGTCCAGTTATGCATTGTCTAGCATCTGTTCTATATGTTTCTTAAATCTTGCCTGACCATCAAGACAATGGAATTTTTCTACTGTCATGTCATTTGGATCTGTAGTTCTGTCTGCTTTGTTCATATGAGGTGATGGTCTAGGTCTGGATTTTCGTTATTCAGTAACAGTTCCATGAAATAGGAGCTCAGAACTTGGTTGGCACTGTTAAATGACTTTAGTGACTTTGGATATGTGCAGTCAACCCCAGACATCAGGTGCTCTGTAAATAATTCCTATTAAACTATATTTGTATCAGACACATTTTGGACTGTCCCCATCACCTCACTTTGTAGGCACAAAATTCTGTGTATTTCCCTCCAAAATTAATACAACTTGTCTGAAAATATGTATCGTAATGTAGCTAGAAATGTCTTTAGAAGGAGAGCCAATTTGAGTCTCATATCTGCACTTCAGGAAAAAAAGACACGTTATAACGTGTTTATAAGTGTGTCTCACAGAAGGACTGAGGCATGGAGGTCAGGACTAGAAAAATGAATGCTTGTCAGGCACTGGTAACTCTCACCTGTAATACTAGCTACTCAGGAGGCTGAGATCTGAGGATTGTGGCTCAAAGCCAGGCTTGAAAGTCCATGAGACTCTTAACTCCAATTAACCTCCAGAAAAGCAGAAGTGGAGCTGTGGCTCAAGTGGTAGAGAGTTAGCTAGCCTTTAGCAGAAGAGCTCAGTCACTGGCCCAGACCCAGAGTTCAAGCCCTCAGAGTGATTAGTGAATCAAAGTCTGAAAGTAAAGTGGAAAGCACACAACAAATGAGAAAAGTAAATTGTTCTCTGTGCAATTACTTTAGTGTAAACAGATTAATCTTCCCAATGAAATACATAGCACAAGAGGCTTAAAACTTGAGCAAGGCTACTTTGGTTTACTATAATAGGTCTTTATGCTAAAGAACAGGTCTCACTTTCTATGTAAAGATAAATTACAACAGTCTATGAAACTAGTAAAGAAAATATGAAGGGTTACACTCTTTTCAGAAAAAAATATACTTGCATTGAAAGCTGTTACAATATATAAAGAACATTATCTGTTAGTCAAAACCTCAATTCACTGAGATGATTTTTACTAATGTGAAACAGAACTTTCTCATGAAAATGTGATAATCATGA
The DNA here is from genome assembly GCF_031878675.1 of Megascapheus bottae. Lineage (NCBI taxonomy): Eukaryota > Metazoa > Chordata > Mammalia > Rodentia > Geomyidae > Megascapheus > Megascapheus bottae. Next base: position 19,532,805 of record NC_143515.1, read on the forward strand.
CCATATATGAACCTAACAGCAGAGGTCTAAAACATGAGCAGAAGAGAGGAATAGTTAACAATACCACAATAATAAGAAATCTCACTATTCAACTTCCAACAGTAAGTAGAACAAGTGGAAGCCTGTAATGAAAAGGATGTATTTTTTAATTCAGATTTTTATTTTTTGATCAAGCATGGGGCTTGAACACTGGGCCTGGGCGTTGTCCCTGAGCTCTCCATTTCAAGGCTACCACCCCAAGCCTTGAGCTACAGCCCTGCTTTCCATTTTCTAGTGATTAATAGAAAATAAGAGTTTCACTTGCTAGTGTCCAGACTGCCTTTTAACTTCCATCCTCAGCTCTCAGTCTCCTGAATAACAAAGAATACTAGTGTGAGCCACAGCACCCAGCTTTATTCAAATTTGCATACTGAAAAAAAAGTACATGTATAGAGCATTCCAGAGTAAATGCAGAACACACTTTTTCCTTTTCTGGCAAGTACACATGGAACATTCTCTGTGATAAGCCACATCAGATCTTGGTAAATATAATGAGAGGAAATGAAGTAGAAGAAAATTGCAAATCAATGTTGGAATGAAAACTGAAAAGCTCACAAATTGAGGACAAAAACCTCTCACATTTATTTTCAAAATTTGACAAAGAAGAAATCAAAAGTCCTATCACAAAATATTATGACAAATGAAAATGCACACAACACATGAACTTACTAAATGTAGCAAAAGCTATAGTAGGAACAGAGTTCATAGTTTTGAATGTCTACATAAACAAAGAACAAGTTTTGGAGCAGGTTTTGGTCTTGTAACAATGAGGCACCTCTTATACCTTTAGAACAAGAGACTATGGCTTCAACCCCAGCCCTCCATTACACCCAACAATGTTAGGACTTTTCTTTTTTTTTTCTGTGGGTCATGGGGCTTGAACTCGGCCTTGGTGCTGTCGCTGAGCTCTTTAGCTCAAGGCTACTGCCCTACCCTTGAGCCAAGTCCCATTTCCCATTTTCTAGAGGTTAATTGCAGATAAGAGTCGAGGTTCTTTTGTGCCTGGGCTGGCTTTGAACCTTGATCCTCAGATCCCAGCCTCCTGAGTAGCTAGGATTACAGGCATGAGCCACTGTGCCCAACTCTTAAGGAAGATTTTCCAAAAACACATTATTGTCCATCTCCCGTAGATCACACTATCCAGCCCTTAACTGTCTTGTGACTATTGTCTTTTCTTAAATTGAATATTGATTAATAGTTTGTATTTATCCCACAACTAGATGTCTGAATTACAGAGAGGAAGCACCATTTGCTGATTCCTACAGAATCCTTCCTGGTGAGTAAGAAAACAGATCCTGCTTCTTAAGTAAGTAGAAAGATCCATTGTCAAGAGTTGCTGAGAATCAGTCTCTAAAATTCTGTGAGATTCAATGCCACAGAAAATCCATTAGATGTCAAACAAACCACCCTGTCAATAAATGAGCTGTCTATGTAGAAACAGTAGAGATTGATGGGGTGCTATTACCAACAAGGAGTCCATAGGCTTGATGAGAATTCTGGAAGAACCAGGCACACTTGGGATGCACAGGTGGCTTGCTGACCTTTGTGGAAAACCACTCTGTGCTAGGTGCTGAGACTGGAAACCTAGCCTTGCCTCTATCCCTGCTTCCTCTGTGTCCATACAGTTCATCTCCTAAGGACAGAAGTGTGTCCTCCAAGTTGGTATGTAGAAATCCTGCACCAAATCAGGGCGTACTTGGAGAAAGAGCTATAAGAAGAGAATGAAGTGTACCTTACATCATTCTTAAGGAAGAACTTAGGTCATGTCCACACTGGGTGTGTATTTAATAGTTATTTTTCCCTGGACAGGAGAATGTTTGCATGTTTGGCTCACTGATTAGAATCTTATCACCCATATGAAGTATTAAATCAGTATGAGCATTTTGAGATATCCATATTCTCTCTCTTAGGTACCAAAGACTTCTGTTGGATGTGCAGGGGTTTTGGCCTTTCACTACAGAGCCAATAAACATGTGTGCTGCCTTAGGTGTTAAAAGACTCTAGGAGAGGAGCTGTTTCCAGTGAGTTCTGGACCCAAAGCTTCTTTGAACTTGAGATGAAGATCCACTATTTCTTCAGGGTTCCTTCTTCACTTTCTCCAGATCTATTTATGTCATTGTGTATGCTCAGAAACAGGAAGAATGAATGCTCCAGCAGCAGGAGCACAGGGGTGCGTTCTGGGCCTCATGCTACTGAGGAGTGTTGAGTGGAAATGGTTCTCTGGGATTGTGTAAGGAGCACTTATTTTAGCACCCCGTCAATGTGTAACAATGTAATGTCATATTACACAAGGGAGAAAAATTACATGTTCATATGTTCAAAGTAGGAATACTTAGGTTATTAACAAGCTGCAGCCCCATCGGAAGTTCTTCATTACCAGAAGCACATTATGGCTTTATCCATGATCATCGATTCATTTCCATGTTTTATAATAATCTGACAAACACATACTTAGGAAGAAGAGTTACTATAGACCTTTTATTTTTTTAACTGGAAATTCTCAGATGCTTATACATTTGTTTAGGGAAGACTGAAGCTTGAAAGTCTGGAAACCATAAAGATGTAGATCTTTATTTTTTGTAGCCAAGCTATATTGTCAGTGCCTAGAAAAATAGAAATAAGTCAAAGTGAGGTTTATTTTCATCCAGTCTTCATGTTTTATATAGAAACTTTTCTCCCTTTAATTCCTCTCTCTTCTAAGAGTCATTAACATAGAATGAAAAATTAAGAAAATCAGAGTGAATCTTGAAGACAGCAAGTTTGTTCTACTCACCAGACAGACAGCACAAGCTAGCCCATGGTGGTTGATTTGCATGTGCCCAAAGCACAGCCCACAGCCCTCAGACTTCATAACAGACTGCTCACTCCCTGTGGTGGAGTCAGTCCAGCAATCAGCACACAGCATGGACATGAGGACCCTTGCTCAGTTCCTGGAGCTCCTGCTTCTCTGGATCCCAGGAAAGAAAGAACCATGCTGAGAAATAACACAGATCAATGTTATTCGTGATGTTTAACTTTTCACAGAAATCTTCTTAAAAGGTTGATGGATAGTGTAGATGTTCGCTTTTATGTTTCCTCACAGGGGTCAGGTGTGATATCCATATGACCCAGTCTCCATCTTTCCTGGCTGCATCCCTAGGAGACAGAGTCACCATCACTTGCAGGGCCAGTGAGAATACTGGATATGCTTTAGCCTGGCACCAGCAACATCCAGGGAAAGCTCCTAAACCCCTGATCTATAGTGCAGATAATTTGGAAGATGGAGTCCCAACCAGGTTCAGTGGCAGTAGATCTGGGACAGACTTCCCTCTCACCATCAGTAGCCTGCATCCTGAAGATGCTGCCACTTATTACTGTCAACAGGGTTATGATGATCCTTCCACAGTGATACAAGTCATAACATAAACCACAAGGGAAGCAGAAGTGAGAGGCTACTCCTCATGCTTCCACTTACAGGTTCTGTCCTAGAATCCCAGGACAGCTATCTTCTATGTCTCAGTCTCTGGAGTGAGTGTCCTTGGCTGAAATATGAAATATTAAAATTAGAGTCAAGACTACAAACATTGAAATGTACTGTATTTATTCTTGTCTTTTAACCTCTAACAGATATTCACATTGTGCACAGAGATACATCTAAATTATTATGTCTAAATTTTGTTTTGTGATTTCAAAATACTTTCTGCATAAATTCCATCAGCAATTAAAGACATTTTTCTACTTTATCCTTCTTGTACATGCCTTTTGTGTTTTTTTATTTTTTATTTTTTATATATTTTATTGTAATTAATAGGGTTACATGATATTTGCCAGATAGATGGTGCATTAATCCCATACATTAATACCCTTTCACATGTCTTGGTCCTCATTTCCCTTCCCCCACCTCCACTCCTCATCTTGTTTTCCCCGTTCCCTATCCAATTTCAAATAACCAAATACAAATATATCCAATATATTAGGTAACAAAGTGAGATACTGTAACAATTTGAGATAACCAAGGGACAGCAAAAGAGTTGAGAGATAACATAGTACCTTAAGGACAACAATCATTCATTACATGGCTTATGTTTCTATATCCTAGAGATCCTTTCATTTAGCGTCCTACTATATGGCTTCTTGTACCAAGGTTTTGCTCTATTGCAAATCTCTGCTAGGAGAGCCCAAGGTTTCTACTGATTATGTCAAATGAGGGAAAACATTGAGCCTAAGTTCCTTTGAGTCTGGCTTACTTCACTTTATATGATCTTTTCCAAGTCTTTCCATTTCCTAACAAATGGGGTAATGTGATTCTTTCTGACAGCAGCATAGAATTCCATTGTGTACAAATACCACATCTTGTTGATCCACTCTCATAAACACTTCTTAGCAGAAAGAACAGCGCAGGAGGAATTTCAATTACAAACTTTAGACTCTATTACAGAAGTATAATTATCAAAACAGCTTGATACTGGCAAGGAACAGGCCTGAAGACCAACGGAATAGAACTGAAGACCCAGATATTAAACCACAGACCTATGGCCACCTAATCTTTGACAAGGGAGCCAAAAAAATAGAATGGAAAAAGATAACCTCTTCAACAAGTGGTGATGGCAGAACTGGTTAAGCACATGCAGAAAACTAATGTTGGTTTGTTCTTTGTCACACTGTACTAGAATTAACTCCAAATGGATCAAAGACCTGGAGGTAAAAGACAACACTCTGAAAACTTTACAAGAAGGTATAGGATATACACTAGAACTCCTTGGCACAGGTCGAAACTTTCTTAATAAGGACCAAGAATCACAACAAATCAGAGAAAGGCTGGATAAGTGGGACTGCATTAAACTGCAGAGCTTTTGTATGACAAAGGATATAGCTAGTAAACTAATTAGGAAGCCTACAGAATGGGAGAAGATCTTCACCAACCATACAACAGACAAAGGCCTCATATCTAAAATATATCAACAGCTCAAAAAATTGAATCAATCCAAAACTAATCTCCAAAGTAACAACCATCGTATTAAAAGATGGGCCAAAGACTTAGAGTCTTCTCTGAAGAAGAAACAAAAATGGCCTATAGACATATGAAGAAATGCTCAATATCTCTGGTCATAAAAGAAATGCAAATCAAAACAACTCTAAGATTTCACCTCACTCCAGTTAGAATGACCAGGATCAAGAAAACTAATAACAACAGATGCTGGAGGTGATGTGGCCAGGAGGGATCACTACTATACTGTTGGTGGGAGTGCAAACTCCTTCAACCACTATGGAAAGCAGTATGGCAGTTCCTCAAAAGACTAAACGTAGAGCTCCCCTATGACCCAGCAATTCCACTACTTGGCATTTACCCAATCATCCAGAAACAAAGACATACTAAATCCACCAGCACAACAATGTTCATTGCAGCACTATTTACCATAGCAAAGATATGGAACCAGAGTTTTGTGTTTTATTTTCCGTTTTGGTTTTAGGGTTTCTTATTGTATTTGGAGAGCTTCAGTAAAATTTTAGGTACAAATGGTGAGAGTGAACATTGTATTCCTTAATACAACATGAGTGATAAAATGTTAAATACTCATTGTGAATTTGGCCTACTGATAGAGTGTTTGCCTGGAATGCACAAAACACTGGGTTTGATTCCTCTGTACCATATACACAGAAAAAATCCGGAAGTGGTGCTCAGGCTCAACTGCTAGATCTTTAGCCTTGAGAAAGTCCAAGAACAATGCTTAGGCTCTCAGCTCAATCCCAGGACTGTCAAAAATTATATTGACTTTATAGGCAATAAAGGCAATAGAAAACATATTTTTATTGAGGATATTATAAGAATAGTAGTAAATGATAAATGATAGCTTTCAAGTAAGATGTTTGGTTCTATTGGGGTTGTTTGGTTATATTGGTGTTTGAACTCAGGGTTTCCTGCTTATTAGGCTCTACAAATTGTCATCCCATAATTATTTTTTTTAGTTTATATTCGTTCTCTGATGAGGTCTTGTGATTTTACCTAGCTTGGTTTTCTACTCCAATACTTCTAATATCACCAGCTGCATAGCTGCAGAAACATGCACCACCTACTTCAACGTGATGTTTGAGCTAGAGTTTCACTGCCATTCAAGTGGCAGATGTAAATCCAAACCTAAAATCTGTACTTCCAGTTTAGTTGGGATTAGAGGCATGAGTAACCATGTCCAGCACTCAAATGAAAAATGTTTATGAACTTTAGTACTACTAAACATAATGAAGTGATCATTTAAAACTCAGAATAATGGGTATAAGAAAATACAGTGAATATTACAACTGTATGTCTATTCCACATACATTATTATGGACAAAAGGAAATAAATAATTGACACAATGTACTTTTCCTTCACTGTGAAAGACGGATGATTCCTGTGAACTGATAAGGAGTGATTCAATGATATAGTTAAAAAGTTGAAGAGTTATTTATAATGTATTATAGATCATATAAAAATGAAGGAAGGTGTAGGAACAATATGGCAGACAGCCTCACTCATCTCCAAGATCCGTGAACTCGAGAATGCTCAGCTTGTTGCTGCACTGATTGCCTAGATAGCAAAACTGATGTTTTGATACCTTCCTTACCCAGTGAAGAATCCACAGCTGCATTGCAGGCTGCTAGTTTGTATAAGCTGGAGGATGACAACCACAAAGCTGCTACCTGTCAGGAAGACATTGTTTATCTGGGAGACTTGCTTCTGGAAAAGATTCAGAGTGCATTGGCTGACATTGCTCTGTCTCAGCTTAAGACAAGAAGTGGGGCCCACACCCAGCCTTTCCCAACAACTAGCTCCATCACAATGTGGATTGAAAAAATCACCGGTCCCTGCTATTAGAATTCTGCAGCACATAGACAATCATCACCACACTAACTTCTCATGGGTATTGCCATTGAGTTATTTTTAATTCACTAATCATTGTTGATAAACAAGCTCATTAAATCATGATGGAATCTGCTTTAAGCCATCATTGTGTCATCCCTTTGCATTTACCCCCTCTGGATGAAGATACTAAAGCAAGTGTGCATTTGTGGTCATAATATGGAGAAATAAACATATAATAAAGTTGAAAAAAGATGATGGAAAAATGACTTCACATTCCAATATAAGAGAAAAAAATATTAAGCTAAATTAAATTAAAGCACACACAGAGTGAGGATGATATGCAGTAGTTTGTGGCCATCAATGTGACAGCAGGATTTGGGATGTAATTTTTCTTTTAGCATGACTTCTATTATTTTGCTAATTCTCATTTGGGAGGCAATTGCCACCTTATACATATTCAAATTACACAGATGAGGAGAATGATAATGGAAGATGAAATTATGGTCCTTTAAGAGATAAAGGATCCACTCCTGGGCATTTACCCAAATGCCAATAAACAAGGACATACTAAAACTACTACCACAACCATGTTCATTGTAGCGTTATTTACCATACCAAAAATAGGGAACCAACCCACATGCTCCTCACAAAATGTTTGGATCAAGAAGATGTGGTACTCCTACACAAGTGAATTCCATTCTGTCATGAGAAAGAATGACATTGTCCCATTTGTAAGGAAGTGGAAAGGCTTGGAAAAAAATCCTTTTAAATAAAGTAAGCCAGACTCAATGGAACATATGCTTCAGGTTTTCTCTCATTTGTAACAATTCTCTTAGGAGACAATCATAACAGCCCAAAAGCTAGGTACATTAGGCCATATAGAATGAGGCTAAGGAAAATGAACTCTAGGATATGGAAATAAAAAGTTTATGTTTGTGATCATTGTTCTTAAGGTACTATGTGAAGTTATTTCTTTTCTCTTTTTTCTCCCTTATGTTTTATCTCATGTTTTTGCTGTATCTGACTTTGGTATCTGGTATATTATATATATATATTTATTTGTTTATTTGAAATAGGGAAAACAAGAGGATCGGGAGAGGATGGAGGGGGGGAACATGGGAAGGTATATCAATGTTCAGAAAGCAATATATCCACTACCTGACATGTAACTGTAACCCCCTCTACGTTACGCCCCCAAATTAACAGCTGATAAACTGTGGACCCCAACCAAATGCCCCTCAATAGAAAATGGATCAAGAAAATGCAGTATACATACATCATGGAATTTTATGCTGCCATCAGATAGAATGACATCATTGCTATATTTGTAAGGAAATAGAAAGACTGAAAAAAATCATGTTGAAGAAAGTAAGCCAGAACCAAACATAGGCTTCATAGCTTCCCTCATTTGTAATAATTAGTATATGTCTAGGATTTAGCCTAGTAGAAGATCACAATAGCTCGATAGCTATGAGCATATGATCTTATAAGGTGATGCTTGAATTGGTGTTGTTGCTCAAGAGGTGTTAGCCTTGAGCTGAATGGCTGAGGGACAACATTCCGACCCAGAGTTCAAGTCCTACAACTGACAAAAAAACAAAACAAAACAAAAAGATGATGCTAAGCAAAATGAACTCCCAAATATGGAAATAAGAGGCTTTTCTTTGTGGTTTCTGTTATTGTTTTTTAATGTACTATGTGAAATTATTCCTTTTTAATTTGTTTCCCCTCCTATGGTTTAATCCTCTGCTGTCACTGTATCTAATTTTGTTACCTGGTGAATTCTATATATGTTTACTTGAATTAGGGAAGTGAAGGCAGACAGCAAAATGGTGTGATAAATCACAAAGGACAATAACAAGGTAATATGTTGCAAATGAGCGCTACAACATGGAGGGGGAGCTGAGGGGAGGGAAATTGGGAGAAAATGCAGGAAGGGGTAACTATGATAGACAAGAAATATACTCACTACATTGCTTACATAACTGTAACCCTTCTGTACATCATTCTGAGAGTAAAATTAAATTAAAAAAAGAATTCTGAGTTCATGACCCTATACCTCAAAATTATATGAAGAGAAATTGTTATGTGTAGACATATTCTGGTGTACCCCGAAGCCTTTTAAACCTCAGGAAGTGACAGGGAGGGTTCTGAACCCAGGGGAATACAATGGTCTCAAAAATAATAATTCAGAAACAAGGAAGAAGCTAAAACAGAAGAAATGTTGTTTCTTCAGCTTATGTGATGGTTTAGGAAAACCCAAACTATTGTGGCCTATGTCAGGAATTTGCCACAATAATAACAGCATCTGTTATGGTTAGTGAGGGCAAAAACATGCATCTAAGGAACTTGATACAGAATTTCATGGTTTGTCTGAATTATAGAACTGTATTCACTGCACATTTCATATTTCTGCTTTCTACATTATATGTAGTTTATCTTAAGCAAAATCAAACTACTAGACCTAAACTTTTAAGTAAATATCTAGAAAATAAAGAAAGCTGGCTCAGTATTTATGGAAACTCATCCTTCTCAAAACAACAGTGTACTGTGTACCTGGGAAGGTGTGGAAGAATTAGGAAGCAGGCCAAGAGCAGGAGGAATCATGAAGGCATGTCCCTCTCTAGGACACACACATTAGATCTCTGTTGCTCTTCTTGATCACAGTGAATATCATGGCTCCCAGGAGAGGCCCCACCCTCCTGGTGTATCTTTCCACCTCACCTGCCACTGTGTCTCTCCACTGCACCCACCAGGTCATTTGCCCATTGCTCCCAGGGGAGGAGCTTCCCTGCAAGTCCCACATAAGAGCTCAGCTCTCAGCTTGCCTGCACTGAGCAGGACTGCTTCCTGTGAAAATGAGGTGCCCTGCTCAGCTCCTGGGGCTGCTCATGCTCTGGATCCCAGGTAAGAGCACAGTGGATATGGGGAAGGAGTTAGGGAGGTTGAGCTCTGTGTCCACTGCTCCCCATGTGTGCTGTGTCCACATGTGAGATGGGCAGATCTGCCTTCCTGGTTGCACATGGGATAATATGGATCTGTGTGAGTGAGGAAGATTCCAGTGGGAGCAAAGACCTTTGCTCTGCCTAGGACTTGATAACAAGAAGGGGTAGCAAATTTTAGATCCCCTTTGTATCTTACAACTGTGTGTATGTGTGTGTGCATGTGTGTGTGTGCATGTGTGGGTGGTGGGTGGGTGGGTGGGTGCGCACCCATGGTCACATATGGCCACATTTAAAGAATATTATGTTGCATAAAACTAAACCATAACAATTTTATAGCATAATACAAGAATATCTTTATGAAAATGAATCCTGATGTTGTAATCATTCTTTTCCACTTCCCTCACATGTTTAGGGTCAAGGGGGGATGCTATATTGACACAAACTCCATTCTCTCTGGCTATCTCCCTGGGAGAGCCTGCCTCTATCTCCTGCAGATCTAGTCAGAGACTCCTACATAGTGAAGGAAACACCTATTTGTATTGGTTCCTGCAGAAAACAGGCCAGTCTACACAACTCCTGATCTATTTGGTTTCCAATCGATATTCTGGGGTCCCAGGCAGATTCAGTGGCAGTGGGTCAGGCACAGATTTCACACTGAAAATCAGCAGGGTGGAGGCTGAGGATATTGGAGTTTATTACTGCTTTCAAGATACACATGTTCCTCCCACAGTTATACAGCTCTAAACAAAAACCTCCCTGCTTGGGATGGCACAGCTGTCTAATATTATTTGTTTGTGGAGCAGTACAACAGTTTTTCTTGGTGATTGTCAGAGCAAGAAGCTTTAGAGGTCCTAATAAATTTCAGTTGAGCTCTGGGTACCATGACCATCTCTACTGCACTTCAGGCATAACTGGGTAAAGCCCATGGCTTGCCCCAGGCAGCAGGAGAATACATGTTGTTCATTCAGCTGCTGAGATATGATAATTCATGTAAATTGAATGAAATCCTCATTCTAATCCCAATTGTATTAATTAAATTAGACCACTACAAATTGAATAGTATTAAGTAATATTAAGAGATCTTTTTCAAATAATTCTGTTTCTACCCTGAGGTGCTGAGATTTTCCAGCTGAGTAGTAATCTAAGCTATATGGTGAATTAGAGGTCAGACTAGGATTCATAATGAAACCGTATGCAAAAACAAAGCAAAACAAACATGGCAAATGTATAAGTCCTCTATTTATGATTTTTTTATGTTTGTATATTATGATGGCAATTGGGATAAATACCACCAGTCTACGTACATAAGCCATGTGTGAAGGCATTAATGCAGTCTAAATCTCATGCATGAAATAACTTTCTCTGGAGAACAGTACTGAATGAAATAAAGAGCATTGGGAAGATGTCAGGGTCACGTGATCATGAGACCGAAAGGTAGAGAGAGTTGTGGACAATGTATAGTCCTCTCACTTATGGAATTCTAAACAACTTGTTTGGAGCGAAACCTGGAGCAGCTGTTCATATGAACATGTACATTGTGTGCCAAAAGCCTGTGAGTCTGAAAATACAAGAAGTTGGCAGTTGTCACAAATTGTTTCAAAGTCAGGGGACATTCCCTCATCTAGTGTTATCCCATGTGTTATGAACAATTTGATGCAATAGAATTTGTGTTGACTTTCTCAAATAGCACATGGCTGGAGAGAAATATTACAAAGTAATAAATACTTTTCTTTGGTGCTCAAACATTATTACTTTCTTCCTATCCTCCAACATCTTCTATTTAGCATTTACCTTCCCATCCATAGGCAGCAGGGAAGTCTACACAACTCTTCTGTATGGAGACTGACCAGGGATCACGAGCAGAGACCTGAGATCTTCATAGCCACTCCCATTCAACACAACATCATCACAGAGAACTGTGAAACCCATTACCCTAGAGGAGGTCCCAGAACTGCTGTGGTTGGTGTCATGGAGACAGAACACACAGCACCTGATGACCAGAAGACCCAGCATCACCTGCATCACTGAGACACAGCAGAGACAGAGCCACAGCTCCTGCAAGTGATATGTATTAAGGATGAGTTGTGCAGCCATGAGGAAAATACGCCACTAAGTGGAGGGATTTCTGCCTTGGTCCCTATACTCCCAACCTTTCTCCTCCTGAATCCGATCTGAGAAAATGGCCTGATGGGAGATCATGGCTTGTGAACCTCCAAAGTCAGCTCATTTCTCTTTGCTCACATGTCTTTGTCTATGTCCTGGTAAAACTTTTGCCTATGTTGGCAAATGTGCCAACTCTGAAAAGAGGGCAGAATAGCCAACATCCTCTAGTTCAACTAATATGATCATTTATATATTCTGGAATTTTAGATCATGAAGTCCATATTTTTTCACTGCATTCAGATGTTTCTAGTATATCATCACAATATACACTTTCCATATTTTTGCAATGTGAATTTCTGAAGAGTTGTTCCAAGCCCTAGTGATATTTTTACCAGGGAATGGAAATTCTTTACATCTTAATGTAGATGATGTTTTAGAGAGGGCAATTTTACCAGTGCATCACTTTAAAATGAATGAAATCCTGCCACATCTGAAGAGGACCACTCACATGACACTGTCATTTACCAAACTAAATCTTATTTCTATATTATAGCTACAACCATTTTTGGAATATGCAGTAGTTTCTGATATAACTGATGGGCAAAACTATTGGAACTAGTTTTTTTGCAATTACATATCATATCATTCACAGTAAAAGCATATTTAAATCATCAGCAGAATAATCTATTTACTCAATCTTTTTTATCCCAAAGAAATAGATTCTATTTTCAGTTTCATTGTATATCTCTGCAGGAAAAAAATAAAAGCGAAGTATCTATGAAGTGTGTGGCAACAGGACTCTTTTTTGTGTAATGTATAAAGTGGTTACAGTCATATTCACCAGACAGCAGGTCCATTACTTCTCACACATTGATATCCGTTCTCATCTTTTTGTCCCCATTTCCCTGCTCCACTCCCTCCCAATCATCTTGTTTCCTCCCTTTGCTTTCCTACTTCAAATAAACAAATAAATGTATACACAATGTGCCAGTTGACGAAGTCAGATACTGTAACATTATGAGATTAACCAAAGGGGGAAAAATGAGAAGAGAAATAACATAGTACATTAAGAACAACAATCATACAAGATACAGCTCCTGTTTCCATAACCTAGAGATCCTTTCATTTAGTCTCGTCCTATATGACCTGTTGTACCTAGTTTTTGTACTATGGTAATCCTCTGCTAGGAAAGCCCTAGATGTGTACTAATTATTACAAATGAGGTAAGCCATTGAGCATATGTTCCTGTGGGTCTGGCTTACTTCATTTAATACGATTTTATTTTATTTTTTGTTAATTACATTTTTATTAAAGAATTTATTAACATTGATTTTTACATCATATTTCAAATGACATGTTTAACAAATAACTGTTCAAGAAGGGAATCTATATACAATCACTGGCACTTAATTTTTAGAATATAATCAAAATTAGGCTAAGGGTTTGTTTGTACATTATAGATACATAAAAATTTTTGAAATAAAACATTATATCTAGAGAGTCATAGGTTTTTCTGTCTATGTATTTGTGTTTATATTTCCAATACTATGTCTATAGCTTTGGGTATGCAAATATTGAGTCCTTGCTCTTGTATTGTTTGGATCTAATGGCAACATATTAAGGATACCATGTGCCTCGTGTTCCTTTGGTCTTGACTTGTCTCACTCAATATGATTCATTCTAGATTCATCCACTTCCCTGCAAATACCATTATTTTGTCTGTTGGCAATGTATAATTCTATTGTGTATGTATATATATATATATATATCACATTTTCTGTATCCATTCATGTCCAGTAGGGCATCTGGATTGTTTCCATCACCTGGCTATTGTGAATAGTTCAGAGATGAACATAGCTGAGCAGGTGTCCTTATCATATCTTGGATTATGATGTTCACGGTAGATGCCCAGGAGTGGTATGGTTGGATCGTAGGGAAGGTCAATTTTCAGTTCTTAAGAAACCTCCACACTGCTTTCCCGAGAGGCTGAACTAATTTAAAGTCCCACCAACAGTTTTAGTAGGGTTCCTTTTTCTCCACAACCCCACAAGCAAGTGTCATTGTCTGAGTTCAAAATCTTGGCCATTCTTGTTAGGGTAAGGTGTATCTTACCGTTGTTTTTATTTGTATTTCCTTTATGACCAAGGATGATGAGCATTTTCTCATATGCTTTTCTTCCATTTTAATCTCTTCTTCTGATAAGTCTCTCTTTAGTTCCCTTGCCCATTTAGTGAATGGTTTGTTGGGTTTGAGGGGAATTAGTTTCTTGAGTTCCCTGCAGATACTGGATATTATGCACTTGTCAGATGTATTAATGGTAAATATCTTTTCCCAGTTGGTTGGATGTCTCTACTTTTGCGACTATGCTTTTATCTGTGCAGAAACTTTTTATTTTTAGGTAGTCCCATTTATCGAGTCTCTCCAATCTGTTGTGACCCTGTTGTTTCCCTGTTCAGGAAACTTTTGCCTCTGCCTATGAGTTCCAGTGTCTCTCCTATTTATCATGTAGCAGTTCCATGGTTTCCGGTCTAACATTGAGGTCTTTGATCCACTTTAATGCTTGTGCATATCAAAGGCTAGGGTCAATTTTTAGTTTTCTGAATGTGGCTGCCCAGTTTTGCCAGCACCAATAATTGAATACACTGTGTTTGTTCCCCTGTATATCTTTGGCTCCTTTATCAAATACAAGTTGATTCTAGATATGTGGTTCTCTTTCTGTATCTTCTATTCTGTTCCACTGATCGTCTGGTCTGTTTTTGTGCCAATACCAAGCAGTTTTTGTTATCATGGCTCTATAGTAGAGTTTGAAGTCTGGTATTGTAATACCACCAGCATTGCTCTTTTTGCCTAGTATTGTTTTGGCTATTCTAGGTCTTTTCTTGTTCCATATGAACCTTTGGATCATATTTTCTATTTCAGTAAAGAATGTCTTTGGGATTTTGATGGGGATTGCATTGAATTTGTATATCCATTTTGGCAGTATAGCCATTTTCTCTACGTTGGTTCTCCCTAACCATGAGCATGGGATGTCTTTCCATTTCCTAGTGTCCTCTTTAATTTCTTTCATGAGGCTTTTATAGTTTTCATTAAATAATTCCTTTACATCTTTGGTTAAGTTAATTCCTAAGTATTTTATTCTTTTGGGGGCTATTGCAAATGGCATCATTTTCTTGATTTGGCCTTCTGTTTGTGTATTGTTGGTGTACAAGAAGGCTACTGACTTCTGAAGGTTAATTTTTATATCCTGCCACTTTGCTAAAGTGATTTATTAATTCTAGGAGTTTGGGAGTGGAGCTTGTTAGGTAACTCAAGTCTCTACTTCATCATATTGTCTGCCAATAGTGATAGTTTAATTTCTTCTTTCCCTATGTGGATTCCTTTGATGTCATTTTCTTGCCTTATTGCCCTGACTAAGGGTTCCAGCACTATATTGAAGAGAAGTGGAGAAGAGAAGAGGAGTGGCATCCCTGTCTAGTTCCTGATTTTAAAGTAAATGGATCCAGTCTTTCACCATTTAGTCTAATACTGGCTATAGGTTTGTCATATATGGCTTTAATTATTTTAAGGAATGTACCTCTTATTCCTTTTTTTCTCTAGTGCTTTCAACATGAATGGATGTTGTATTTTGTCAAATGCCTTCTCTGCATCTAGAGAATTTATCATATGATTCTTATCCTTAGCTCTATTGATGTGATGTATTATATTGATTGATTTGTGAATATTAAAACAACCTTGCATCTGTGGGATGAAGCCTACTTGATCATAGTGTATAATTTTTAAAATTTGTTTCTGGATTCTGTTGCCTAATATTTTATTGAGGAGTTTTGCATCTGTGTTCATTAGTGAGGTAGGTCTGTAGTTTCCTTTTTCTCTGACTGAGATCTCTGTGGTGCTAAAACTTACTTAGGATCGATCTTTGAGTATGAACTTTCTCCTATGATGCTAGAACTGGTATCTTGACAAGAACTTAGAATGACTCACATTAAACTACTGCCACCTTCTCAAAATAGGCCTGGGAAATATTTTTTGAAATAATCATTGGTATAGAAAAAAAAACAGTTGCTGGAATCCTTTGATAACAGTTTGTTTTGCAGGTAATAATTGTATTTGAATTACAATATGATGTTTGTTTATGTGCACACATTTTGCAGTGATGTAGGCATTGTAATTAACAAGAAGGTTCATCACCTTAAACATGAATCAATCTCTTGTAGTCAAGGAATTTTTGTTCTTAAGTAAATGAGATCTCTGAAAAATTTATTTCAACTGACATGTGAACCACACATGGAAAATTTTAATCGAATGATTAGAAAAGTAATTTCATTTTGATGCTAATGTCAAATTGGTGATCATTTCCCAATACCATTGTTCATTTCATCTCTTAAAAGTAGAATGGAAAAATGATTTAACAGTTGATTGAGGGAAAGAGAAGTAATGTAAATCTGGATTTTGTTTTAGGATATTTGGATATTATTTTTGTATAACCATAAGATCAATGTAGTCTCAGGTAGTTATTCAGCGTTCAAATGGTCAAAGCACCTTAGGCTTCTGACATAGTTAAATAAATAAACACGTAAAAAATTTTACAAACCCATGAATATATTTGAATAAATAGAACATATTTAGGAAATTTATGGGACTATATTAAAGGTACAGAAAAATAGTTACCCTTATTGCCATAGTATTTACAAGACTAATCTGAAAAGTGTCTTTCATGGACATATATAGCCATGATTTCATATTTAATAACTTAATATGTATAATTATACATGGGAATGTGTGTGGAAGAAAGGAGTTGGATGGAGGACAGGATAGAAAGGTAAAAAACTTGACTGTGATTATGAAGCACTGTATTTATAAGTTGACATATTTAATAGTAACTTTTGTACAAGTCCATAGATAATAAAAGTAGAATTAAAAAAAAATCGTGTATAAAGTTCTACATTTCTCCATCTTTGATCTCATTAATTTTCTTTCATCTCTGTCCACCTGAATAGGATTGAGTCTTTTAGGGCTTCTCATGTCATTTGAGATTTGAAGAGATCTCATTCCATTCAGAATATCCATGGGAAAGCAGAGAGGACAGGGAGTGGTGGGAAATGTCCTTCCTGAGAATATGATGAGAGGAATTCACAGCTGATGACCCAGTGAGGCCATGGCCCAATTCTCAGGACATATCCAGAAAGACATTGTCCATATCAAGAGCTTCAGTCAGTCTCAGTCAATGGAAAATGTAGTATTTGTATGAGATATGTTGGGGATACTTCTCAAACAGACTACTTGTCATATAGAAAGCAACACAAGCAATTACTTGTCATATAGAAAGCAACACAAGCAAACATGGATGCACTATTATTTTCTTTTCTACTTAGAATTTGTTCAGCATTCAGAATCATGTGCAGGATCCCTGGGCATGTGTTACAAACTCAAAATTTCAAGATCACCTCATGTGCACAGCAGCATGTAAACCACGGAGGTCTGTCTGGCTGTGTAGGAAGCTGTGTTCAGAAGATAAGTATAATGGGTACAGATAGGATTTATACTCTTCAAGACATTGAAAAGATTTCTATGTAAACCAGATTTGTCATGCCTGTTGTGTAGTTGAGGACAATTGTAAAGCAGGACATTCAGTGCCTCCAACATGTTCCAGGCCTGAGTATGAACCCCTCCATGCCTGACAATGTAGGGAGATACATTTGCCCTGTATTTAGAGGTACAGACTCAAATCATGGAGTTCTGTAAGGCTTATGAATGGACAAGAGGCCAGCAGCATTCATCATTCCTGTATTATAGCTAATCAGAAGGCTGAGATATGATGATTATTGTTCAAAGCTCCAAGAGACGTTTTTTCCAAATAATGGGCCAGAGATGGAACTGTGGCTCAAGTTCACAGGTGGGGCCATTATTTCAAACCCCAGGAAACATACAGACACTCACACACACACAGAGACACACACACACACTTGCCTGGTGTATAAAATGCAGAAGCATTTAGTCATACATTAAAATTCTTATGATTGCAATTCCCTGAGCAAAATAAAACAAAGCATGAGATTTCAATATCTTTGGGGGTTATATCATTCCATAACTATGATACACAGGATTGAAGTCATAGCTTCTTGGCAAATTACCTGTTCATCTAAATTATCTCCCCTCCTGAGAGGCTAGCTATTAAATTTAGTTTGGAGAATTCTTCTAGTTATGGTGTCTCAAAGAATTTCCTCAACCTACTTGCAGAAACAAGCAATAAAGGAGCCAAGAAACTATTTTACTAATAAACTTAGGAAAAGAAAGGTTTCAGTTTTCCAAATTTCCAGAAGGATAGAAACATGGAGAAGTGTCTACTGTGGAGATAGCCCTAGAGCTGGGAGGAAGAACAAAAAGAGTGGAGCTTTTACTTAAGAATGTTCTCTTCATCCCGGGCCATTTGTAAGAGGTGCTGTGTAACACCAAGTGGATGGCAGTGAGGGCTAACACCTGTTGTCGAATAAGAGGGATGAGAATTGCTGTGTGGAGTGCATTGAGATCCTTTAAGGTTTCAAGTAAATGTGAAGTCATCCACAAGAATGGATCAGGAAAAGCCCACAGATTGGCTAGTGCAAGTGTTGGCCATGGTGGAGCAAAAAGATAAACCCCCAGGGTTCACCAAGGTTTCCTAGAAATGATGGAACCCTGCACTTGCTGAGCTCTTCTCTGAACCCTCACCTCCCATGTGAATGACAGAGATCCAAGAGGGGTCTTTAGACAAGGGATGGGAGATGACATGGCTGCACTTTGCACTCTTAATCCACACACCAGAGTGAACTGGAAGAAGCAGGACACACTTGCTATGTGTAAGAAACCTGACCCATTGCTGTTGCATGTCTTGCTATGTAGACAGAGGGAAGCCATTAGAGATTCAAACAGTGATCACAATAAAGAGTTTTTTAAAAGACCAATGTCATCTTTATTCAAATTCTAAATTGAAAATAGATTTTAGTAATTATGGATTAGTAATTATGGATTACAGATATTAATAATTTTTAGACATTTTTTCTAGTCCTGGTTGAACTAAGAGGCTGAGCACAAAGCTAGTGCTCTACCACTTGAGCCACAGTACCACTTTCAGCTTTTTTCTGTTTATGTGGTACCAAGGAATCGAACCCAGGGCTTCATACATGCTAGCAAGCACTCTACCACTAGGCCATGCTCCCAGATCATTTTTAGACATTATTAAAGTATATGATCTCTGTTGAAAGAACTAAAAGGAATATCTGAAGAAAGTAATGGAACAAATAAAATCTTAATAGAGATATGAAAAAGGATACAGGTCAATCTGAGAATGGGAAACACCATAGCTTCACTGAAAACTTCACAGACCAATAAAGATTCCAATCGACAATAGGGGAATAATCAGTGTTTTTGAGGGATCAATAGAAAAATTGTAATCCAAAAGAAACAAAACAAATCTCCAAGCCTCACAAGATTATAGGTAACAATGAAGAACCAAAAGAAATGCATATACATATTATAAAGGAAGAGAAAGAGAGAGAAAGAGAGAAACAGAAACAGAGGAAAGATTTGAACAAATATTTCAATAAAACTGGGAAATCTTTCAAGTGTAGTGAAATACAATAACAAAAAACCTGAGAATTTATAATTTACTTAGTGGGGTATATTAGTTTTTTATTTAATATTCAAAATCTCTCAAAATTTGCCAGTGGGCATTCCTTGTTAGTTGATTTACCCTCATTCTTTCTTTTACCTCATCCACGAGGAATTCTTAGTCTGTGGCACAAAATTTTCCCAAACAGATCATGTTATTTTCCTATTTTTTGATAAAAAATCAATTATTTCTGGTTACTGGTATTTTATGAGTGAATAGCTGAGAAGTCCATTAGTAATGGTGCTATCTGTTGTTGGAACTAGAGCTTCATTACTTCTAGGCTAGGAAAAATGATCCACTTGTGTACTTATTAATCTATTCATATGTATATAATCGAATTCATATATACTTATGTATATAAACATGCATACATGCACACATACATACATATGTGAATTTATATTGATTTTCCACTTACCTCTACAAAAGTAGGTTATCACTAAATAAAATCTTAGCAATTTTTCATGTTTTGTTTTTCCCACCACATATCCCATATTGTATCTATGAAATATATTGCTAACGTTAGACAAAAATTTTCATCTAATTAGGTTACATTTTTTAACTCAAGAGTAGGAATATTGACTCTAATTATGCCTCATGAATTTATCTATATGACTAACAGCTCTACTGGATGAAGAGAAATTCCTTCACACTTATATCAACTCCTCCCCATGTTCACTCATATACTCCTCAGACTCTGATAACTCTGATAATATGAGATAACTTTGCATCCCATACAGTTGTGACATCTTGGACCCTGAGAATAGCACAGGTAAATGCCACACGTATGGTTGTCCTCTTGTGCCTCTCCATCTCAGCCGCTTCTCTGGAGTCCACAATGTTATTTCTCCCTTGCATGGACAATTAGCTCTCCTTATTCTTGTTTCTAAGCCCCAATGTAACCTCCTCCAGCCACATTTCCATGTGTGGCAGGCTCCAAGACTGTAGGTTCTCAAATTCCAACATAATGTTCCCTTTGATGGGTCTCCTCACACTTCTTGGGCCCATTATCTTTACCTCAGAAGCATGGCATTCTCTTAATAACTGGAAGAGACCACCAAGTGAAAGCGATATGTAAGTGTAGGCAACACAACAGGTTCCAGATAACCTGAGTTTATCTTACTTTTCAAGGAGAATTCTGCTTCTGAACACAGTATCTGAAGGGAAGATGTTTAAAACCCAGAAGGAATAATATGAGGACCAAATGCACGGACCTTTGAAATTACACACAAGGCTAAATTGGCAAAAAAATGATAATTCAGGAATAAAAGGAGAAAATCTCTGAAAGAACTTGCTTTTTTGTTCATCTGGGATAAAACACACAAAAATGAAGGAGAAAATAAGGCTGAATAGTAGAATAAAGAAGTATGGGCATTTTCTTTTCAATGAAAGAGCTCCACTTTCTTATTTCACATCTAATGATTTCATTATGAGTCTGTATTGGTGGTATGTTGCCACATAAGGATTATCAGTGAGTCAGAACAATTCCAAGTTTTTTGTTTTGTTTAATAAAGATTTGTGCCAAATTTGTATTTAGTGAATGCTTTCCATAAATGTCTAGAAATAACAATCCAGTGGACCAGAGTGGTCTCAGATAAAGAAGAAGGTTTGATCCTCAACGGGATCATTGACCTGAGCAACACACAGGAAAGCAACTTGGTGATTCTCTTCTGTGTCCTCAACATATCCTGTTGATGAGCTAGGTCCCCTGAGACTCAGAATGGGTGCAGTTACTGAGATGAGGCAGCTGGACCTCTGTGCTTCTCCCTGCCCAGAGCCTGCTGCATAGACAACAGCACAGCCCAATGTCTTCAGCACTTCTTCAGAGGCTGCTCCTCCCCTAGTGCAGTAGTCCACTCATGACCCATCATAGACATGAGGACCCCTGCTCAGCTCTTGAGGCTCCTGCTCCTCTGGATCCCAGGTAAGGAAGGACGATGCTGGGCAATAACATAGGTCAGTGTGAACCATTGTGAGTTGTTCTTCTAAAACTCGATTAATAATGCACATATTTGTATTCATGTTTCCACACAGGAGCCAGGTGTGACATCCATATGACCCACTCTCCATCGTCACTGTTTCTGCCTCTAGGAGACCTAACCACCATCATTTGCAGGGCCAGTGAGGGCATTTCCCACAGTTTAGCCTGGTACCAGCAGCATCCCAGGAAAGCTCCTAAGGCCCTGATCTATAATGCAGATAGTTTGGAGTCTGGAGTTCCATCCAGGTTCAGTGGCAGTGGATCTGGGACACAGTTCACTCTCACCATCAGCAGCCTGCAACCTGAAGATGCTGCCACTTACCACTGTCAACAACATTTTTTCCATCTATTTTTGATTGTAGTTAATAGAAGGGTTACATTATATTCACCAGATAGAGGGTGCATTACTTTGTCAACAACATTTTAGGGCTTCTCTCACAGTGATACAAGTAGTAACAAAAACCTCCCAGGGAAGTAGAAGTGAGAGTCTGGTCTGCCCCACCTGCTCCTCCTGTTGCTTCCACCTGCTGACACAGCTTCTCAGATACAAACAGACTTTTAAGGTCACTAGAAAGTATTAGGAGAAAGGTCATGGAGACATGACTACACCTTAACTCTGCCTTGCTCATTTTAAGCAGCACACACTCATCAATGCCTCTTCTGACTTACAAAAATCATTATCATTACTCATGTAAGCCCAGGCTCTGCTAAAATATTTGCAGTCACTCAATAAAGAAGCAGCATTCTAGTTATATCAAAGCAGGTTAAAACAAGTGATACAATATAACCTGTGAAAAAGATTTTTGAAAAATACTTTCATTAAGGAAAAAAATCAAGAAAAATGTTTGAAATCAATTTTTGATTGCCCAGGTATAATGGTATTTGGAGTACAATTTGATGTGTGGGTATTTGTATATATTGTTCAATGATCTGATTGATCATCGATTAACAAGTTAATTCATCAATTTAAACATTCATCAAGTTCTTATCATCAGAGAATTTTTTCTTCTGGAAAGGAGATATTAAAAAACTTATTTCAACTTACATGTTAACAGTGAATCATGCATTTCAATTTAATAATCAGAAAAGTAAATTCTTATTGCTACTATCAAATTCATAATAATTTTACAATATCCTTGTTTCTCCCATTGAAAATAGAGTGGAGTAATGATTATGTAGGAAATATTTCAGTAAATATAAAGACAAAAATAATAAAGATTTTGTGCCCCTGTTGGGAAGGTTTGGACATTAATTTTTTTGTATATTGCGTGATCTCACAGTGTTATTTCTAGCTGAGTTTAAATAAAACCATACAGAAAAATAAAATATGAAAACATGTCAATAAGAAGAACAATTATGGAACTATATAAGAGGCACAGTTACATAGTGACCAATATTACTTTAATATATACCAGTTTAACCAGAAGATTGCCTTCCATATACCATGCGGACATACCGAGAGTCATAAATTCATGTGTATTAAAATATATTTTTATGTATGGAAATGTGTATGGAAGGGAGGAGTTGGATTGGGAAGGATGAGGCACTGTGACCAAAATGGTGACTTAAATCAAGATGCTTTGTACTTATATAAACTGTCATGTTTAAGGGTAACCTTTTTGTATGACTACGTATAAAACATTCAAAAGAGAATTGAAAACAAGAAATGTGTATGGAGTTCTCACTTGTGCACACTCTCATCTCTTTCCA
The DNA here is from genome assembly GCF_031878675.1 of Megascapheus bottae. Classification (NCBI taxonomy): domain Eukaryota; kingdom Metazoa; phylum Chordata; class Mammalia; order Rodentia; family Geomyidae; genus Megascapheus; species Megascapheus bottae. The sequence goes on from NC_143515.1 coordinate 19,556,049, forward strand.
CAGGGTCTTTGTATTTTGTGAATAGATAGAATTGAGTCTAACCTAGCTTGTAATCTTATACGAAATTAGATCAGGTCACCTTGAATTCAGAATATTCATAGGAAAGCAGAGAGGGAAAGGAACGCTGGGAAATGGCCTTCCTGAAGAGACTGGGATGAGAGGAGTTCACAGCTGATGACCCAGTGAGGTCATGGCCAAATTCTCAGAATATATCCAGAAAGGCCTTGCCCAAGACCGTTGTCACCTGTATCTCTTGTAGTCAACAACTTGCAACCATAGCTGTGAAAAAAATGGAGAAGAATGGAAAAGGAAGAGGCAGGACTTGATCATCAGCAGGCGAGGACTATTTATTGAGCAACAGTGAGGGGACAAAACCTTCCCGAAGTAATGGAGACAGTGCTGGGGACTAGATTTTGGGGTAGGCTTCTATAAGGCTTAACAAGGTAGCAAAGTTAGAAAATGGGTTTTGGTCTCGTGGGGCTGTGGGACATGTTCACGGTCAGGCCCACAGTGGAACGATCCATCAGTTTTGAGGGGCTATTACCACCTGGGGACAGAGAGTGGTTTCAGCCCAGATAGGAATTGCCTAGGTATGTGGTCCAGCTTGTTGGTGTGCTCTTGGTGTCTTGCTTGACCCTGGGCAATTAATGCAGGACTCAATCCATTCAATATCATGAGTTTTAGTCAGTCTCAGTCCACGGAAAGAGAAGTATTTACATGAAATATGTAAGGACACTTCTCAAACAGAAATACTTCTTGACATAAAATGAAAGCAAACACAACTAAACATGGAGGAGGTATTATTTTCTTTCCTATTCAGAATATGTCTAGTATTCAGAATCATCAACAGCATCCCTGAGAGCACATTATAAATACAAATTTACAAAATTATCTCATATATGAATCTCTACTTCAGAAAGTTAATCAATGATCACTGTAAGGATTAGCAAGCTGTGTTTAGTAGATTAGTACCACAGATAGAGAAATGATTTTTCGTTCACAGTTAGATCATTTAAGATCATTTCTTCTATTTAAATCACTCCCACACATACACACAAATACATAAAATACACCCTGCATCAGTCCCTTTTTAGCACAAAGTAACTGACCTAAGATTTGAATTAAAAAAGAGTTTTATTTAACTCACAAATTTAGATGCAGAAATTCCTACATGCAATATCCTTATCTGTCTGTACTCAGATGGGGTTTGACTAGTCTGTGTCACAATAGAAAAAGAACCATCTGCAAGTTGAGGTGGCCAAACATATGGTTGCTTTCATTTTATAATAAGTTACTAGGGTGAGAACTGATTTACTCCATGAGAGCTGCTTTAACCCTCCAGGGGAAACCACCTAAAATGAACTAATCACTTCCCCAAAGTCTCCTCATCCAATGGCAAATTTTGTCCATTGGATATCAATACCAGGCTCCCTCTCCAGGTGTTCTTTCTTCTCTTTCTACTTCTTTCTCTTTACTTCTTTCTGAAGTAAAGACTAAAATCCCTTACAGAAGGGCTGGGATGTAGCTCAGTGGCAAAGTGTTTGCTTAGCAAGTGCAACATCCTAGGTTGGATCCCAGAACCCAAAGAGAAAAGCCAAAAAATCTCTGACATAAATAAGCAGAGAATGGCGAAATTATAATGGGACTGGAGGAATTTAGATATTTTATGTTAACTTAAGATAATCAGAATTATGTATATTTGTATGCACCATTATTTTTTGCTAGTCTGGGGCTTAAACTCCAAAATTATCTTGCACTTATCTTGTTTTTAATAAATCAATTATTTCTGCAAAAATCATTGGTTTAATTTATGAGATAATAGATTGGAGAACCATTAAGTGGTAGTACTATGTTATCAAAGCTAGAGCATCATTATTCTAGGATTGGAAAAAGTATTCATCCATGCATCCTTTCATTTATTAATATATATGTATGTATAAACATGCAATTAATTGCACATAGATAGATATGTGAATTTTTGGTGATTTCTCTTTTTGCATTCTCCAAAATAGGTTTTTATTAAATAAATTATTGGACACAATTTTCTTGTAGATTGATTACAAGATTGAATGTCTCTACAAAAAGGTTTATGGATTTTTCCCCTCAAGGTATTTTCAATAATGAATACATGTGAGCAAAGTCCAAGAGTGCTGCTGTGTTATTCTCATACTGCTTGTATGGAGGACCAAGGATTGAATCACTGATTATTTCATTTCAATTCTAGATTAAGGTGATCGCTGTTGGATTTCTCTACTTCCTGATTGGTTTTCCCCTTTGAAATGTTGAGGATCTGTGGTTTTGGTGGTTTATCAATATTGCATCCCTCATCAAAATATCACTACTGGACCCGAAGATGGCGCCGAGACAATAGGGACACTGCCTAGCTCTCTCCCACAAAAAGAGAGAACCAGGGAGTCCCACGAGCAAAATACCTTAAGAAATCCACAACAACAAACTCAAGAAGCAACGGAGAACTCAAACCTGAAAATAAATCCAGATAAAGCTTACATCCAACTTTCTCAAAGAATTCGGGAACCGGAGGACCCTTTCACCACCACTCTCCTGGAAAAGCAGAGGCAGGTGGAGGGCGCTGGGCTGGGTAGCCCTGACCACCGCAGAAACCAGCAGCAGAAGCCAGACACAGGAAACAGCACAGACCAGAACACCAAGCAGGGGAACCCAGACGCGGACCACAGGCAGTAGCGGAGATCAGAGGGGAATGAATGAATCCCCAACACTGTGGAGCACCCGCAGCCAAACGCAGAGCAGTGAGTAGCCCAGCAGGTAGTCCAGTGGGACCCCAAACCCACCGGGAAAGCAGAGCTGGTGCCAAGCTATAGAACTGCCCCCACCCTGCCTGAGAAAGACTGGCAAGGGCAGTGGGGCAAGGAATTTAGAATCCTGTCCCTTCCCTCAACAGCCCCCTCCCCCAGACCACTGACTGGAGACTGACAGGTGGGCAGACGCTCAGACCCAGCACCCCACCAAGGGAGGTGGATGTGTCCCAGCCCCCACTCTCCCAGCAGGTTCTCTCCCAGGCCACTGGGTCTGGAGAGTGAGGGGGGTGCTGAGACCCTGCCTTACAACAGTGGGTGGGGTCTGAGGGAGTCTGGGAACCAGCATCTGTCCCACTCAAATCATGAGCCAGCAGGGCACCCTCCAGCTGGGAAACTCCAGGAAGACAGCACCAAGGGGCCCCCCACAGTCACAGACTCCTGGAGAAAGCAGTGGAAACACAGCAGGGAATTGAAGGGCCGATCAGTAGCCAAGCTCGCCTTCTGAGAACCAGAAAGGCTCAGCTCCGCCTTTCAGGAGGAGCCTACGTCCTCTGCTGGGCCCTGCCCCTGGGAACAGAGAGGACATCAGCTGGCCTACCTGAGAGCTCTTGGAAACTCCCAAACTCCAGACCCTTGGCTGGGGGCCCACATCTGGAAACAGCGCAGGAAAACCAGCCATTTGCCCAGCCCCCTGAGACTGAAGCGCGGAGACCCATCCCATGGCCCACTGTGAGGCCACTGGTTGGGCTGAAAGCTAGTCGTACAGTGGCACACAGCCTCTGGGAACCCGCCGAACACCTGCAAAAACTGCAAACTCTGACCTAGTCAGCAGAGGAATCAATTTGGCTGAGAACCACCAGTCCCAATCCAAGTAAAGACCACCACCTACCAACCACAGAGCGAACTACAACAAGAGTGCTCGATGCCTAGAAGAACACAAAGACGAATTACTACATACATAAATAATCAAAGTTCCACACAAAGCCCAAAGTGAAACAAGAGCCCAGGGACAAGAGACGTCACCATCCCAAGAAATGACACCTGAATAGACATGAAATATGACTCAAATCAAGCAGCTGATTTTGGAAATGAAGGCTGAATTCCAAAAACAAAAACAAGAAATTTCCAAGGAACTCTTCGAATTCAAAAGAGAAGTGGAAGAAAAGTTCAATACCCTCTCAGCAGACATGATCAAAAATGGAGGCATTAAGTAGCAGATTGACTGAGATGGAGAATAAAACATCAGGAATGGAAGATAAAACCCAAGAGATGGAACAGAGAATCGCCACCTTGGAAAAATCAGTCAGAATCCAACAAAGAGAACTCCAGGACCTGGCAGATGCAACAAAGAAGTCTAATCTTCGTATAATAGGGATTGAAGAGGGTGCAGAATTTCAGGAGACAGGAATTCAACCCCTATTCACCAAAATCATAGCAGAGAACTTCCCCAACCTCAAAAGGGAAAATACTCACATTATTGAAGGTTTCAGGACTCCAAACAGGCAAGATCCTAGAAGGAACTCATCTGAACATATCATAGTAAAGACACTAGACCCGAATAACAAGGAATTGATCTTAAATGCTGCAAAAACAAAGAAGGAGCTATACTACAATGGGAAAAAATTAAAATCACAGCAGATCTCTCCATGCAACATCTAAATGCTAAATGCAAGAAAAGCTTGGAAAAACATCATTGATGCCCTGAAGACCAACAATTGCCAGCCCAGACTGATAAACCAGCAAAACTGGCATTTACATTTGAGGGAGAAACATAATAGTTCACTCCAAAGAGAAGCTTTATGAATACATGCACAGTAAACCAGCATTTCAAAAAAATACTAATTAATCAAGAACAAATTGTAGAACATCAAGAACCCCCATCAAGAAGCAAACATCTATAATTCACTAAACACAAAAGGGGAAAAAGAAAGAGAAAGAAACTTAGAAGTAAAAATAAATAACGACAATGGACACTGACCACTTCTCCATAATCGCCCTAAATGTGAACAGGCTGAACAATCCAATCAAAAGACACAGAGCAGCAGGCTGGATTAAGAAATAAGACCCATCCATATGTTGCCTCCAAGAGACCCACCTCACTGCCAAAGACAGAAACAAATTCCAAGTGAAAGGATGGACACGAATTTTCCACTCCAATGCACCATGCAAAAAAGCAGGAGTAGCAATCTTAATCTCCGACAAAATTAAGTTCTCAGTAAAATCAGTACATAAAGATAGAGATGGCCATTACATATTACTAAAGGGTACAATCCATGCCCATAATATTACAGTTATAAACATTTACTCCCCCACCATGGGAGCACCCAAATTCGTCAAACAAACTCTCTTAGAATTACAGAACAAGATAGACTCAAACACAATCATAGTGGGAGACCTCAATACACCACTCTCAACAAATGACAGATCAACTCAACAAAAGTTAAGCTAAGATACCATCCACTTAAATGACACAATAGCCCAGCGGGGCTTAACAGATATACACAGTCTTCCAACTAACGGCAAAACTTTTTACATTTTTCTCAGCAGCATATGGAACACACTCCAAAATAGATCATATAATAGTTCATACAGAAACCTTTAGCAGATACAAGAAGACTGGTATATTCCCATGCATTCCATCAGACCACAGTGGAGTCAGACTAATTCTAAACAATGCAGTCAAAGTCAAAAATCATTCATTCAATTGGAAATTGAACAACACACTTCTGAATAACTCCTGGGTAACAGATCAGATCAGAAATGAAATTAAAAACTTTCTTGAATGTAATGAGAATCAAGAAACCTCACAAAGGAACTTATGGGACACAGCAAAGGCATTTCTAAGAGGCAAATTTATCGCACTAGAAGCCCATATTTAAAAGACAGAAGACGAGCATGTAAATAACCTAAAAAAAACCTGAAACACCTGGAGGAACAAGAAAAAGTTAATTCTAAAACAACTAGAAGGACAGAAATAACAAAAATAAAATCAGAAATATCAGAGATTGAAATAAGATCTACTATACACAAAATTGATAAATCAAAAAGTTGGTTCTTTGAAAGAGTCAACAAAATAGACAGACCCCTGGCAAGATTAATCAAAAAAAGGAAAGGGGAGACTCAAATAAAGAAGATTAGAGACCCCACGGGAACAATTACAACTGATTCCCAAGAAATTCAGTCCATAATGAATAGGTACTACCAGGGCCTATATTCAAAGAAACAAGAAAATCTAGTAGAAATGGATGATTTCTTAAATAAATATAGGCTACCCACACGGAACAACCTTGAGGTAAACAAATTGAACAGACCAATTTCTTACAATGAAATTGTGGAAGCAATCAGGGAAATGCCAACTAAAAAAGCCCAGGTCCAGATGGTTTCACTGCGGAATTCTACAAGACATTTAAAGATGAAACAATACCCTTGAAACTCTTCCGAGAAATAGAAACAGAAGGAGCAATACCAAACTCATTTTATGAAGCTAATATTACTCTCATCCCCAAACCAGGAAAAGACCCAACAAAAAAAGAAAACTACAGACCTATCTCTCTAATGAACACAGACGCAAAACTCCTCAATAAAATATTGGCCAATAGAATCCAGAAACAAATTAAAAAATCATACACTATGATCAAGTAGGCTTCATCCCACAGATTCAAGGCAGGTTTAACATTGGCAAATCAATCAATGTAATACATTACATCAATAAAGCTAAGGATAAGAATCATATGATAATTTCTCTGGATGCGGAGAAGGCATTTGACAAAAACAACATCCATTCACGCTGAAAGCCCTAGGAAAAATAGGAATAAGTTGTACAATCCTCAAAATAGTGAAAGCCATATATGAAAAACCTACAGCCAGTATTATACTAAATCCGGAACTAGACAGGGATGCCCACTCTCTGCACTTCTCTTCAGTCTAGTACTGGAACCCTTAGCCCAAGCAATAAGGCAAGAAAAGGACATCAAAAGGATCCACATAAGGAAAGAAGAAATTAATCTACCCCTATTCACAGATGACATGATCCTCTACTTGAGTGACCCAACAAACTCCACTCCCAAACTTCTAGAATTAATAAACTACTTTAGCAAAGTGGCAGGATACAAAATCAACCTTCAGAAGTCAGTAGCCTTCTTGTACACCAACAATACACAAACAGAAGGCCAAATCAAGAAAATGATCCCATTCACAATAGCCCCCAAGAGAATAAAAGACTTAGGAATATATTTAACCAAAGATGTAAAGGAATTATTCAATGAAAATTATAAAAGCCTAATGAAAGAAATTAAAGAGGACACTAGGAAATGGAAAGACAGCCCATGCTCATGGTTAGGGAGAACCAACATAGTGAAAATGGCTATACTGCCAAAATTGATATACAAATTCAATGCAATCCCCATCAAAATCCCAAAGACATTCTTTATGGAAATAGAAGATATAATCCAAAGATTTATATGGAATAAGAAAAGACTTAGAATAGCCAAAACAATTCTAGGCAAAAAGAGCAATGCTGGTGGTATTACAATACCAGACTTCAAACTCTACTATAGAGCCATAATAACAAAAACTGCTTGGTATTGGCACAAAAACAGACCAGACGATCAGTGGAACAGAATAGAAGACCCAGGAATAGGACCACATACCTATAGTCAACTTGTATTTGACAAAGGAGCCAAAGATATACAGTGATACAAACACAGCCTATTCCATTATTGGTGCTGGCAAAACTGGGCAGCCACATGCAGAAAAATGAAATTTGACCCTAGCTTTTCACCATGCACAAGCATTAACTCAAAGTGTATCAAAGACCTCAATGTCAGACCAGAAACTGTGAAACTGCTACATGATAAAGTAGGACAGACACTGGAACTCATAGGCATAGGCAAAAGTTTCCTGAAGAGAATCCCAGGGTCACAACAGATTGGAGAGAGACACAATAAATGGGACTACCTAAAAAAAATTTTCTGTAGAGATAAAAACATAGTCACAAAATTATAGAGACAGCCAACCAACTGGGAAAAGATATTCACCAACAATACATCTGACAAATGCTTAATATCCAGTTTCTACAGGGAACTCAAGAACCTAATCCCCCCCAAACCCAATAAACCATTCACTAAATGGGCAAGGGAACTAAAGACAGACTTATCAGAAGAAGAGATTAAAATGGCAGAAAAGCATATGAAAAAATATTCATCATCTATGGTCATAAAGGAAATGCAGGCCTGGAGTTTAGCCTAGTGGTAGAGTGCTTGCCTAGCATGCACGAGGACCCGGATTCAATTCCTTGGTACCACATACATAGAAAAAAGCCAGAAGTGGTGCTAAGGCTCAAGTGGTAGAGCTCTAGCCTTGAGAAAGTCCAAGGACAGTGCTCAGGCCCTAAGCTCATGGCCCAGGACTGGCAAAAAAGATAAAGGAAATGCAATTCAAAACAACCCTAAGATTGCACCTTACCCCAACAAGAATGGCCAAGATTTTGAACTCAGACAATGACAGTTGCTGGCGGGGTTGTGGAGAAAAAGGAACCCTACTACACTGCTGGTGGGAAAGCAGACTAGTTCAGCCACTCTGGAAAGCAGTGTGGAGGTTTCTTAAAGAACTGAAAACTGACCTTCCCTATGATCCTGCCATACCACTTCTGGGCATCTATCCTAAACATCATGACCCAAGATATTATAAGGACTCCTACTCAGCTATGTTCATCTCTGCACTATTCACAATAGCCAGGCGATGGAAATGAGCCAGATGCCCTACTACTGCAGATGAGTGGATACAGAAAATATGGTATATATACACAATGGAATTCTACATAGCCAACAGACAAGATAAAATAATGGCATTCGCAGGGAAGTGGATGAATCTAGAACGAATCATCTTGAGTGAGACAAGTCAAGACCTAAGGAACAAAAGGCGCATGGTATCCTTCGTATGTGGCTACTAAACCCAAAGAGTACAAGAGTGAGGACTCAATAACTGCATACCCAAAGCTATGGACATGGTAATGGAAATATAAACATAAGTATATAGACATAAAAACCTATGACTATAGACACAATGTTTTATTTCATAAATTAATATGTTTCTATGACATACAAACCCTTAGCCTATTTTGATTAAGTTCTAAATACTAAGTCCCAGTGATTGTAAATAGAGATTCCCTCCTTGAACACTTGTTTGTTAAACTTGTCATTTAAAATATGATGTAAAAATCAACATTAATAAATTCTTTAAAAAATATCACTACTAATCCAAGAATTTACAATTTATTTAATGGAGTATATTAGTTTTTATTTAATACTCAAAAATGTGTCAGAATCAGCCAGTGGGCATTTCTAGTTTGCTGAATTCTCTCCACCTTTTCCTTCTCCTCATTCATGAGGAACTCATAGTTAGTGGCAGAAAATGGTCCAAACTCATTGTGCTCTTCTACTTTTGATAAAGTATCAATTATTTCTGCAAGAGTCACTAGTTTCATTTATGAGAGAAGAGCTTGGATGTCCCTTAGTGGTACTTTTTTCTGTTATTGAAACTAGAGAATCATTACTCTAGGCTAGGAAAAATTATCAATCCACATATCTTCATCTATTCATATACATGCATGCATTCTTACATACACACATTCATATATATGTGTATGTATGTTTACATACACATATGTGAATTTATGAGGATTTCTCCACTTGTGTCCACAACTTAAGGTTATAATTAAATAAAATCTTAGACAAAATCTATTATTTTCCTTTTTCCATACATAATCTGTATAAAATCTATGAATATGTCACTAAAGTTGGGCAAAATTTTTATCTAATTAGGTTACACTTTTTTACCTCAAGAGTAAGATTATTAACTTTAATTATCCTTCATAGTTTAGTTTTAGCCATGTGATCAACAGTTCTTCTGGAACATGGGAAATTCCTGGTGACACTTCCATTTATACTGGCATATTAAACCCCACCTCCCTCTCTGTCCCCCCCCACATTTGTTTACACACTCCTCAGACTGTGGTAATGCTGATATAAGATGAGACAATTTGCACCCATGCAGTAGTGACTTCCTGGGCCCTGACAACTGCACAGGCAAATCGCACACATATGCGTGTCCTCTTGCGTCACTCCAGGTTAGCATCCTCCATGTAGTCAACAATGCTATTTGTCCCTCCTGTATACAAACACCTCTCCTCACCATTGCTCCTAAATCTGCTGGATACAAAACACTCTTCATGGATATCAAGAACATGATCTTCCTTTTTAGGGATTTACTCACACTGCTTGGCCCAGTAACTTTAACCCAGGTATGGAGCACAATGTTCTCTTAGTAACTAGAAGAGACCACAACTGAAGGGAGGATATACAGCTTGAGCCAGCACAGTAGACTCCTGAAATAACTTGAATTTATTTTCCTTTTGAAGGATAATCTCTGCTTCTAAACACAGTAGCTTGGGTAAAGACATTTAAAACCCAGAAAGAATAATATGAGGACCACAAGCATGGGCATTTGAAAGCATACACAAGCTCAGTTGGAAAAAAAAAGATTGTTTAGAACTTGCTTTTGCAGGTCAGAAATTCAGGAAAAAAAGAAGGTTGAGTAGTACAATACAGGAGATGAAGTATTTTGTTATCAATGTAACAGATTCCTTTTCCTATTTCACTTCTATGGATTTCATTACAGTGCTGTTAAGTCACCACACAGATATTATCAGTGAATCAGAGAAATTCCAAAACTTTCTCTTCTGGATAATAGAAAATTGTGCCAAATTTGTGCAAAATGTCTCTGTAAATTTCTGGAACTAAACTTTAGTGGACAGGTCTTGTCTCAAATAAAGAAATAGAAAGAAAGAAATTTGATTCTCAAAGGGATTGTTGACCTGATTAACCCACAGGAAAGCATCATGGTGATTCTCTTCCGTGTCCTCAACATATCCTGTTGATGAGCTAGGTCCGCTGAGACTCAGAATGGTTGCAGTCACTGAGATGAGGCAGCTGGACCTCTGTGCTTATCCCTGCCCAGAGGCAGCTGATTTGCATGGCCAACAGCACAGCCCACTGCCCTCAGCACTTCTTCATAGGCTGCTGCTTCCCCTTTGCAGCAGTCAGTCCAGTCAGCACCCAGCATGGACATGAGGACCCCTGCTCAGCTCCTGGGGTTCCTTCTGATCTGGATCCCAGGTAAGGAAGGACCATGCTAAGGAATAACTCAGCTCAATGTGAAACCTTCTTAAAACTTGATTAATAATATGGATATTTGTATTCATGTTTCCACATAGGAGTCAGGTGTGACATCCAGATGACCCAGTCTCCATCTTCCCTGGCTGCGTCTCTAGGAGAAACAGTCTCCATCACTTGCAGGGCTAGTGAGGACATTGGATATGCTTTAGCCTGGTACCAGCAACATCCAGGGTAAGCTCCTAAACTCCTGATCTATAGTGCAGATAATTTGGAAGAGGGAGTCCCAACCAGGTTCAGTGGCAGTCGATCTGGGTCAGATTATTCTCTCACCATCAGCAGCCTGCAGCCTGAAGATGCTGCCACTTATTACTGTCAACAGTATTATGATTTGCCTCCCACAGTGATACAAGTCATAACAAAAACCTCCCATGGAAGCAGAAGTGAGAGGCTGGGCTGCCCCAGCTGCTCCTCCTAATAACTTCACATTCTGACAGTGTTCTCACAGGCATTCAGGCTTGGAAAGTCACTTCATGGTTTTGTTTAGAAAGAGAGGATTTATGTTTTTTATATCATAGTTTTTCTTTTCATGCTTAAGTTCAATAAGACTTAATATTCCCTTCTTGAGAAGGGAACATAGTTTATAGCGCAACGATTCTGAATTATGCTATCACCTGAATTTACACACCAAAAGAAAATGAATGATTTTACTAGTGAGGTATTTTAAAACCAGTGACAGGATCATTATTGCGTTTATCCTGGGGTCTATGTCAGGACTGTGACAAAGTTTCAGACTAATTTCACCTGAGAATTTCATAGAGAGAGATTGAAGGTATAGCTCATGAAACTGCCAACAACGTGAGAGTTTGATCATAGGCTACAGAGACCAGAATTAAGATACCCACTTACTTCTGCCCAAGTGAAGACAAAGTCTGAAGGTATAGTTTCTGGTCCCACTGCTGCCAGCTCATGTGTCGTGTGTCAGTGACAGGCCATGAGATCTTGTCCTCTAGGATCAGCACTTGTAGATTCTACCTGTTAGACTGAGGAAAATTCCCAAAGCAGCATTAACTTGTACTTCTGTGAAACGTGTCTGACCAAAAAATGTGAGGATAAGGTCAGCAAATTCTAGAGTTTCCTTTTGCCTTGGAAAAGTCTCCATTCTTTGTGAAGTTAAATGTTCTGCTGTGTGATATAAAACAATATCCACCCATTCTTATTGGTAGTAAATAAGTTACTGATGAGAAATAATAATTCTCCCAATAGTTGTGCAGAGCCATGAGCTTCCCTCTCATTACTTGAGGATCAGTGGAGATGGTGGGAAGACCTAGACTCTACTCCCCAGCCTGCTATCCATGGAGAACTGGCCTCTACCTCCTGCAGGCCTAGGCAGAGCTCTGCACAATGATGGAAATATTTAATTGAACTGTTTTTTGTAGATGCCAGACCATTCTCTGTCGCTCATCATGATTGGATTTCACCATGTTCCCTTGGATTCCAGACTGTTTCAGTGGTAATAAGCTAGGAGCATAATTTTAACTATCTTCGGGATTATTTCTGAGCATGAAAATACAATGCTACCTGCTTATTGGACTCAACTGCTGTCCTAGTGCTATAGTTTTGAATAGGAAACTACCTGCTTCCCTTGCCTAGTTGTAAATTCATTCATTCAGTGTCAGAGGAAGAAATTATAGCAAAACCTTTAGGAGCATGGACCAGTGAGACCTGATGTTTGTAGAGCTGAGAAGAAATTTTAGATGAACTTTCTATAGTTTGTTTACACAGTGCAAGAAAAATAATTGAAGCTGAATTTGCGGAAACTATACTCATGCTGTTTGGTTTAGCACTCATGATTTATTCTTAGTGATCTATATTAAGTAGTATAATATTGGTAATGTGAAGACACTCATTTCGTTTCTCCTCTACTATTGTTTTCTTCCTTTACTGACCATGTATTCCTCTGCAGGATGAGGGTGGATTCAGGAGAGCATTATCCTAAGGGAGAAGCCAATGAGCACTTGACCACTTAGTTTCAAATACTTACAATCTATCCAGAGTTAAAATGGATAAACTCTATTCAATGCATTTAAAAATTAATATGTAATACTAAATGACCTTAAGAAATCTCATTCAAATCACTTTAATAAAAAAAACAATCATTTTATTTCCAATTCCCTCTCATCATGCCTTCTCTTCTGCCTCTCTACCATGTGTGTGTGTGTGTGTGTGTGTGTGTGTGTGTGTGTGTGTGTGCGTGTGTTTCTGTGTGTGTGTATGTCTTGGATCTGGGGATTTCACTCAAGGAGTCATACATGTCCGGCTTATATTTTACCACAGATCTACATGAAAATAAATATAATTTTGTCATTACACAGTTGATCTTATGTTTTATATACTTTAGATTGTAAAGCACCAGAATCCTTTAAAATGCAAATAAAATGTGCACATGCATACTGAAAATAAATTGTTGACAACTTAAAACAATGATAATGGCCAACACTTATATGCTGTACTGTATATTGAATGTTTTAACTATCCAAGTCTTAAGCTATCATAAGCAGGGGACATGGACACCTGTAAAACCCACATTGTGGGGTAAGGCAAAATCACAAGGAGTTCAAGGCCAACCTGGGCTCAGAATGAGATTTAAAGTTCCAACATAGAAATACAAAACAATCTGAGTTCAGAGTGTGACCACCAACAGAGAATGTGACCACATTTGAACATACAAAAAGAAGGGGTTGTAGAATGTTGCTGTTCCGTTAACATATAATATCAATTATGCTATCATAGTAGCAATGAGCAAAAGCTAGACCAAAGAAAAATTATTCTGCTTTTGTTTTAGAAAACAATTGTGAACTTTGCCATTTCTATACAAATATATTTCATAAAGAGTACAATTAAAATGTAACAGTCCTATAGAAACCTTTTGGAAGGAAATATCTTGGCAGTAGCAAATCAATACTTCAACATTTGGTAGTTTTCCTATATGAAAGAGGCCCCATTAATACACTTTCAAGCAAAGGAAGGACACAAGACCACTTGAGCTCTATTTAGAAAGAGAAAAGTGTACCTCAGACAGAAATTAGGGAGATGGATGCCATCCTCATTTCACAACACTGTGGCAGGTATGGTTCTAAAAGATGAAGGTGATCAATCACTAGGTTATACCCTGGATTACAATAGCTGCTATTGATCCACATGTCTGGTGGCCTCAGTGCTACCATGTGCAAGTGCCACAGCAGCTATGCCTATCTGAGTTAGCTCTGGGAGGTTTGTGACACAGGAGATAAGATGCTGCCCTGACAGCACTAGAATAGGAGACCTCATCTTTTATCCCACCCACCCTGATGTTAGGCCCTAGAGTTCTTCAGGAATATTTTCCAAAACCCTGTTATTAACTTTCCAAATACATCTTAGTAGCTCATTTTTAAATATCTTGTGATGAATATTTTTAAGAATTTCAGGTTGTCTTTTACATGTTCATGTTGAACTCGATGTATCAATTATTGAGAAGAAGGATTGTTTTATGTGCCCTACAGAATCCATTCTGGAGATGGATGGAAAGGACCCACAAGATACAGTTAGGAAAAAAAGCATCACAAGTAAAAGTGGAGATTGTCAACTACTGAGCTCTAATCTCTGAAACTCTATGAGTTGCAGTGTCACAGAAAGATGATTAGAAAGCAAACCAATTCCACAATAAATGAAAGTGCTGCTTATCTTACAATGCAAAGTAAGAATGAGCAGTTTGCTATGCAGATCACAGTTCTGTATGTTGCAAGATTAGGCTAGTGTCTCCCTGCCCTGGAAAAGAAATAGGGATTAGAGGAATATATAATCAGCAGAGAGAACTTGACAGAAACACTGCATCTTTCTTGAGATAATGAGGTCAAATAATCTAACTGATCATGTTGAAACAGGAAGACAGAAGGGACTCATGTCTTTTCTACCATTATCAAGTTGCTGCCCAAGCCTGCACTTCCATACTTGTCAGACTTCTGTGTGAATCAGTGCTCCACTGTGGTTTCTTGTGCTTGAGTAGTGAGATGATTCCTCTGAATTCTGTCCTGATTAACTCCATCCTGCAGTAAGCTGTCACAGAGCTGTTCTTTATGCCACACTGCAGCAGACCAAGCTGTTCCTCCTATAATTGCACAGCTTGTTTAGATCATCAGATTCTGTGATAAAGGCAAGTCAGAGTGCAGAAAGACAATAGGATATTTCTAGTGTCATGTCATTTGAGACTGTAGTTCTATCTGCTGTTTTCATACGAGGTGATGATCTAGATCTGAATTTGCATTATTTGGTTACAGCTCCATTAAATAAGAGCTCAGATCTTGGTTGGCACAGTTAAAGACTTGGATATGTGCAGTCAACTCCAGACAATCGGGTGCTCTTTAAACAATCCTATTAAACTAGATTTGTATGAGACACATTTTGGACTGAGCCACAGACCTGCTTCCCATTTTCTAGTGATTAATTAGAAATAAGAATTTCACTAGCTAGTGTCCAGGCTGGCTTTGAACCTCCATCCTCAGATCTCAGTCTCCTGAATAGCTAAGATTACTCGCATGAGCCACAGAAACTAGCTTTATTTAAATTTTTTTACCAAAAAGAAGTACATATACAGACCATTCTACACCACAAGCAGAACACAATTTTTCTTCTTCTGACAAGTACACATGGAACATTCTCTGTGATAAGCCACATCAGATCTTGGTAAATATAAGGAGAGGAAATCAAGTAGAAGGAAATTGTGAACCAATGTTGGAATGAAAACTACAAAGCTCACAAAAAAGAGGACAAAACCTCCCACATTTATTTTCAAAATTTGACAAAGTAGCAATCAATAGTCCTATTATAAAATATTATGACAAATGAAAATGCACTCAACGACACCTGAATTTACTAAATGTAGCAAAAGCTATAGTAGGAACAGAGTTCATAGTTGTGAATGCCTACATAAATAAAGAACAAGTTTTGAAGCAGGTTTTGGTCTTGGAACAATGAGGCATTCACGGCATCTTCAGAACAGGAGACTATAGCTTCAGCCCCCACCCCTCCATTACACCTTACAGTATTAGGAATTTTCTTTTCTTTTCTTTTCTTTTTTCTGTGGGTCATGGAGCATGAACTCGGCCTTGGAGCTGTCCCTGAGCTCTTCAGCTCAAAGCTACCGCCCTACCCTTGAGCCAAGCTACACTGCTTGTTTTCTAGAGGTTAATTGGAGATAAGATTCAAGGTACATTTGTGCCCGGGTTGGCTTTGAACCTCGATCCTCAGATCTCAGCCTTCTGAGTAGCTAGTATTACAAGCATGAGCCACTGCGCCCAGCACTTAGGGAGGATTCCCAAAACCACACTATTGTCCATCTCTCATGGATCACACTATCCAGCCCTTAACTGTCTTGTGACTATTGTCTTTTCCTAAATTGAATATTGATTACTAGTTTTTTTGTTTTTTTCCACAACTAGGTGTCTGAATTACTGGGAGGAAGCACCATTTGCTCTTTCCTACAGAATCCTTCCTGGTGAGTAAGAAAAACAGATCCAGCTTCTTAAGTAAGTGGAAAGATCCATTGTCAAGAGTTACTGAGATTCAGTCTCTTAAAATTCTGTGAGATGCAATGCCACAGAAAGTCCATTAGATGGCAAACAAACTCCACTGTCTATAAATGAGTTGTCTATGTAGAAACAGTAGAGATTGATTAGAGATTGATGGGGTGCTATTACCAACAAGGAGTCCCATAGGCTTGAATGAAAACCCTGCAAGAACCAAGCACATGTGGGATGCACAGGTGGCTTGTTGACATTTGTGGAAAACCACTCTGTGCTAGGTTTTGAGGCTGGAAACCTAGTCTTGCCTCTATCCCTGCTTCCTCTGTGTCCACACAGTCCATCTCCTAAGGACTGAAGTGTGTCCTCCAAGTTGGTATGTAGAAATCCTGCACCAAATCAGGGTGTACTTGGAGAAAGAGCTATAAGAAGAGAATGAAGTGTACCTTAGGTCATTCATGCGGAAGAATATAGGCCATATTCTCACTGGGTGTGTATTTAATACTTATGCTTTCTTGGACAGGAGAGTGTCTGCATGTTTGGCTCTCTGATTAGAATCTTATCACCTGTTTGAAGTATTAAATCAGTATGAGAATTTTGAGATGTCTATATTGTCTCTCTTAGGTACCAAAGGTTAGGCTTTCTGTGGGTTCTGGAGGGGGTTTGGCCTGCCACTTCAGAGCCAATAAACATGTGTTGCCTTAGGTGATAAAAACTCTAGGAGAGGAGCTTTTTCCAGTGAGTTCTGTACCCAAAGCTTCTTTGCCCTTGCAATGAAGATCCACTGTTTCTCCCAAGGTTCCTTATGTCACTGTAAATCCTCAGAAACAGGAAGGATGAATGCTCCAGCAACAGGAGCAAAGGGGTGGTTTTGGGGCCTCATGCTACTGAGGAATGTTGAGTGGAAAGGGTTCTGTGAGATTGTGTAAGGAGCACTTATTTTAGCGCAATGACTCAATGTGTGAAAATGTATTGTCATATAACACAAGGAAGAAAAATTACGTGCACATATGTTCAAATCAGGAATAATTAGGTTATCACCAAGCTGCAGCCCCATCTGAAGTTCTTCAGTCCCAGAAGTACATTATGGCTTTATCCATGACCATCAGTTCTTTTGAGTGTTTTATAATAATCTGACAAGCACATACTTATGAAGAAGACCTACTCTAGAACTATTACTTTTAACAGGAAATTGTCAGTTGCTTATACATCGGTTTAGGGGAGACTGAGGCCTGAAAGTCTGGAAACCATGAAGATGTAGATCTTTATTTTTTGTAGCCAAGCTATAATGTCAGTGCCTAGCAAAATAAAAACAAGACAATGTGAGGTTTATTTTCATCCAGTCTTCAGGTTTTATATCGGGGAAATGAAATAGAACCTTTTCTCCCTTTAATTCATCTCTCTTCTAAGAGTCATTAACATAGAATGTAGAATAAAGAAAATTAGAGTGAATCTTGAAGACAGCAAAAGTTTCTTCTACTCACCAGACAGACCGCACAGGCTAGCCCAGGGTGATTTATTTGCATGTGCCAAAGCACAGTCCACAGCCCTCAGACATCATAATAGAATGCTCACTCCCTGTGGTGGAGTCAGTCCAGCAGTCAGCACACAGCATGGACATGAGGACCCCTGCTCAGCTCCTGGGGCTCCTGCTGCTCTGGATCTCAGGTAAGAAAGAACCATGCTGAGGAATAACACAGTTAAGTGTTATTCGTGATGCTATACTCTTCACAGAAATCTTAGAGGTTGATGGATAGTGTGGATGTTTGCTTTTTTGTTTCTCCACAGGGGTGAGATGTGATATCCAGATGACCCAGTCTCCATCTTCCCTGGCTGCATCCCTAGGAGACAGAGTCACCATCACTTGCAGGGCCAGTGAGGATATTGGATATGCTTTAGCCTGGCACCAGCAACATCCAGGGAAAGCTCCTAAACCCCTGATCAATAGTGCAGACAATTTGGAAGATGGAGTCCCAACCAGGTTCAGTGGCAGTGGATCTGGGAAAGACTTCACTCTCACCATCAGCAGCCTGCAGCCTGAAGATGCTGCCACTTATTACTGTCAACAGACTTTTGATGTTCCTCCCACAGTGATACAAGTCATAACATAAACCACAAGGGAAGCAGAAGTGAGAGGCTACTCCTCATGCTTCTACTTGCAGGATCTGCTCTAGAATCACAGGACAGCGATCTTCTATGTCTCAGTCTCTGGACTGAGTGTGCTGGGCTGAAAGTTGAAATATTAAAATTAGAGTCAAGACTACAAACATCTAAATGCACTGTATTTGTTTTTGCATCTTTTAACCTCTAACAGATATTCACACTGTGCACAGAGATACTTCTAATTTATTATGTCTAACATTTGTGTTTTGATTTCAAAACATTTTATGCATAAATTCCATCAGCAATTAAAGACATTTTGCTACTTCATCCTTCTGGTTCATGCCTTTTGTGTTTTTATTTTCTGTTTTGGTTTTAGCTTTTGTTATTGCATTTGGAGAACTTCAGTACAATTTTAGGTACAGATGGTGAGAGTGAACATTGCATTGCTTAATACAACTTGAGTGATAAAATGTTAAATACTCATTGCGAGTTTGGCCTACTAATAGAGTGCTTGCCTAGCATGCACAGAACACTGGGTTCAATTCCTCTTTACCACATACATAGAAAAAAGCCAGAAGTGGTGCTCAGGCTCAAGTGCTAGAGCTTTAGCCTTGAGAAAGTCCAAGGACAGAGTTTAAGCCCAGGACTGGAAAAAATATATTGACTTTATAGGCAATAGAGGGAATTGAAAGTATGTTTTTATCCAGTATGCTATATGCATAATAGTAAATGATAAATGATGAATTTCAAGTAAGATATTTGGTTCTAATGGGTTTTTTGGTTTTAGTTGTGTTTGAACTCAGGGTTTCTTGCTAAGTAGGCTCTATAATTTAAGTCATCCCACCATCACTTTATATAGCTCTTGAAAGATACATTTTAACAGGGACGTTGTACAGGATAGAGTGAATTTCATATCACCAGTGTTGTTGGAAGAAAACATAGTAAGGCACTGTCTCATGCCCAATTACCAGGCATCAAGACTTGGGAGAAGGACATGAGAAGAAAGAACAATCTGGGCGGACAGCTCTTGCACCTCCCCAACCTCCAGAACTTTGAGAAAAGAAATTCCATTATCAAAGTAACATTTCTCTTGGTATTTTGGTTTCCTTTAGCAATCTACGAAAGCAAATACATCAAATCTACAAATTAACTCATCCCAACATTTCTTTTTTTTCTTTTTTACTTTAGATTCTCACTCAGATTTTGTCTTGTGATTTTAACCTAGCTTGGTTTTCTGTTGCAATGCTTCTAATTTCACTACGTGTCTAGCTGCAGATATATACACCGTCTACTTCAACTTGATTTTTGAGCTAGAGTTTCCCTGCCATCCAGGTGGCAGATGTGAATCCAATCATAAATTCTGTGCTTTCAGGTTAGTTGACATTACTGGCATGAGTTACCATGTCCAGCCCTCAAAGGAAAAATGTTTATAAATTTTAATACTACTAAACATAATGAAGTGGTCATTTGAAACTCAGAATAATGGGTAGAAAAAATGTAGTGCATATTGCAACTGTATGTTGATTCCACATACATTATTATGGACAAAATGAAATAAATAATGGACACAGTGTACTTTTCCTTCACTATAAAAGAAGAATAATTCCTGTGAACTGATAAGGAGTGATACAATGATACAGTTAAAAACTTGAAGAATTATTTATAACTGAACAAATCTCATATAAAGATGATGGAAGGTGTGGGAACAATATGGTAAACTGCCTCATGCAGCTCCAAGATGCCATGAACTCGAGTTTGCTCAGCTTTTTGCTGAACTGATTGCCCCGAGAGCAAAAGACATTGAGGTTTTGATAGATTTTTTAACCAGTGAAGAATCCACAGCTGCATTGAGGCTGCTAGTTTGTATAAACTGCAGAAAGATAACCACAAAGCTGCTACCTGTCTGGAAGACATTGTTTATCGAGGAGACTTATTTCTGGCTGACATCGCTATTCCCAGCTTAAGACAAGAAGTGGGGCCCACACCCAGCCTTTCCCAACAACTAGTACCATCACACCTTGGACTGAAAAAGACCCATCCATGCTATTAGAATTCTGCAGGACATAGACCAACATCGCCACAGTAACTTCTCATATGTTCCACCTTTCAGTTATTATTAATTCACTCATCATTGTTGATAAACAAGCTCATCAAATCATGATGGCATTTGCTTTAAGCTATCATTGTGTCATCTTTTTGCGTTTACCCCCTCTGGATGAAGATACTAAGGCAAGTGTTCATTTGTGTTCATAATATGAAGAAATAAACATATAATAAAGATGAAAAAAGATGAAGGAAAAAATGACTTCACATTCCAATACAAGAGAAAAAAATACTAAGCTAAACTAAATTAAAGCACACACAGGGTGAGGATGATATGCAGTAGTTTGTGTCCATCAGTGTGACAGCAGGATTTGGGATGTAATTTTTCTTTTAGCATGACTTCTATTATCTTGCTAATTCTCATTAGGGAGGCAATTGCCACCTCATACATATTCATATTACATAGAGGAAGAGAATGATAAAGGAAGATGAAATTATGGTCCTTTAAGAGATAAAGGATCCACTTCTGGGCATTTACCCAAATGCCAATAAACAAGGACATACTAAAGCTACTACCACAACCATGTTCATTGTAGCATTATTTACCATAACTAAGCAAGGGAACTAACCCAGATGCCCCTCACAAAATGTTTGGATCAAGAAGATGTGGTACTTATACACAATGGAATTCTAAGCTGCCATCAGAAAGAATGACATTGCCCCATTTGTATGAAATGGAAAGGCTTGGAAAAAATTATATTAAGTAAAGTAAGCCAGACTCAAAGGAATGTTCTCCCTCATTTGTAAAATTCTCCTAGTAGAGAATCATAACAGCCCAAAAGCTATGAACATAAGGCCATATAAAATGAGGCTAAGCAAAATGAACTCTAGGATATGGAAACAAGAAATTTATGTTTGTGATCATTGTTCTTAAGGTACTTTGTGAAGTTATTTCTTTTCTCTTTTTTCCCCTCATGGTTTATCTAATATTTTCACTGTATCTGACTTTGGTATCTGGTATATTATATATACATTTATTTGTTTATTTGAAAGATGATCGGAAGAGGATGGAGTGCGGGAAAACATGGGAAGGGGCATCAATGTTCAGAAAGCAATGTATCCACTACCTGACATATTACTGTAACCCCCCTGTACAACAATTCCCCAAAATTAACAGCTTATAAGATGTGGAACCCAACCAAATGCCCCTCAACAGAAAATGGATCAAGAGTGCTTGGTTAGGTAGCACATATACTAAAATTGGAACGATACAAAGAAGATTAGCATGGCCCCTGCACAAGGATGACATGCAAATTTGTGAAGCGTTCCATACTTTTAAAAAGAATAAAAAAACAATAAAAAAATGGATCAAGAAAATGCAGTATATATACATCATGGAATTTTATGCTGCTATCAGGTAGAATGATATCGCTATATTTGTAAGGAAATAGAAAGACTAAATAAATCATTTTAAAGAAAGTAAGTCAGAACCAAAGAAACATAGGCTTCATAGTTTTCTGCATTTGTAATAATTAGTATATGTTTAGGATTTAACCTAGCAGATCACAATAGCTCAATAGTTATGAGCATATGACCCTATAAGATGATGCTTGAATTGGTGCTGTAGCTAAACAGATAGGGTGGTAGCCTTGAGCTGAATGGCTGAGGAACAAGACTCAGGCCCAGAGTTCAAGTCCCACAACAGACAAACAAAACAAAACAAAACAAAAAGATGATGCTAAGCAAAATGAACTCCCAGATATTGAAACAAGAGGCTTTTCTTCGTGGTTTCTGTTGTTGATTTTTTAATGTACTATGTGAAATTATTCCTTTTTAATTTGTTTTCCCTCCTATGGTTTATCCTCTGCTGTCACTGTATCTAATTTTGGTACCTGGTGAATTTTATATATGTGTACTTGAATTAGGGAAGTGAAGGCAGACAACACAATGGTGAGACAAAGGAAAAAAACCAATGTAACAGTGATAATAACAAGGTAATATGTTGGAAATGAGTGCTACAACATGAGGGGGGCTGAGGAGATGGAAATTGGGAGAAAAATGCATGAATGGGTAACTATGTTTGACAAGAAATGTACTGGCTAACTTGCTTACATAACTGTAACCCTTCTGTACATCATTCTGAGAGTAAAATTAAATTAAAAAAAAGAATTCTGAGTTCATGACCCTATACCTCAAAGTTAGATGAAGAGAAATTGCTATGTGTATACATATTCTGGTGTACCCTGAAGCCTTTTAAACCACAGGACACTTCAGGGAGGGTTCTGAACCCAGGGGAATACAATGGTCTCAAAAATAATAATTCAGAAACAAGGAAGAAGCTAAAACGGAAGAAAGGTTGTTTCTTCAGCTTATGTGATGGTTTAGGAAAACCCAAACTATTGTGGCCTATGTCAGGAATTTGCCACAATGATAACAGCATCTGTTATGGTTAGTGAGGGCAAAACATGCATCTAAGGAACTTGATACAGAATTTCATGGTTTGTCTGAATTATATCTGTGCAAAACTGTATTCACTGCACATTTCATATTTCTGCTTTCTGCATTATATGTAGTTTATCTTAAACAAAATCAAACTACTAGACCTAAACTTTTAAGTAAATATCTAGAAAATAAAGAAAGCTGGCTCAGTATTTATGGAAACTCATCCTTCTCAAACAACAGTGTAAAATGTACCTGGGAAGGTGTGGAAGAATTAGGAAGCAAGCCAAGAGCAGGAGGAATCATGAGGCATGTCCCTCTGTAGGACACACTCATTAGATCATTAGATCTCTGTTGCTCTTCTTGATCACAGTGAATGTTATGACTCTCAGGAGAGGCCCCACCCTCCTGGTGTGTCTTTCCACCTTACCTGTTAGTGTGTCTCTCTCCACTGCACCCACCAGGTCATTTGCCTATTGCTCCCAAGGGAGGAGCTTCCCTGCAAGTCCCACATAAGAGCTCAGCTCTCACCTTGCCTGCACTGAGCAGGACTGCTTCCTGTGAAAATGAGGTGCCCTGCTCAGCTCCTGCGGCTGCTCATGCTCTGGATCCCAGGTAAGAGCACAGTGGAGCTGGGGAAGGAACCAGGGAGGGGTTGAGCTCTGTGTCCACTGCTCTCCGTGTGTGCTGTGTCCACACATGAGATGAGCAGATCTGCCTTCCTGGATGCACATGGGATACGTGGATCTATGTGAGTGAGGAAGATTCCAGGGAGAGCAAAGATATATGTTCTGCCTAGAACTTGATAACGGGAAGGGGTGGCAAATTTTAGAGCCCCTTTGTTTCTTACACGCGTGTGTGTGTGTGTGTGTGTGTGTGTGTGTGTGTGTGTTGTGTTCTTTCATAATGTATTTTATGAACATTTTACATAACATGTTCATAAAAATTTAAAAAATTATAACCTGAAATAAGCAAAGATTATGAAAATCGCACCTGATGCTTGTAAATAACCATGTCCTCTTGCAATTAACCCTGTCTCTCATTTTAGGATCCAGGGGGGATGTTATATTGACCCAGAGTCCACTCTCTCTGCCTGTCACCCTGGGAGACACGGTCTCCATGTCCTGCAGGTCTATAGCGATGGAAACACCTATTTGGAATGGTACCTGCAGAAACCAGGCCAGTCTTCACAACCCCTGATCTATGGGGTTTCCAGTCAAGAACCTGGGATTCCAGACAGGTTCAGTGGCAGTGGATGAGGCACAGATTTCATACTGAAAATCAGCAGGGTGGAGGATATTGGGGTTTACTACTGCTTTCAAAGTATACATGCTCCTCCCACAGTGATACAGCCCTGAACAAAAACCACCCTGCTTGGAGGTGGGGGGCACAGCTGCAATTGTAGCTTTGTTCAGGAGCAGCACAACAGCTTTCCTGAGTGGTTGTCAGAGCAAGAAGCTAGAGAAGTCAGGATAGCAACTTATTGTTGAGCTCTCTGAGCCATGACTACCTTGCTGCCCTTCAGAAATATTCCAGTGAAAGCCATGGAGTGGCATAGGCAACCACATGTCTTGTTCAGCTGCTGCTGCTATGATATTTCATGATCTAATCGAGTTAATCCTCTTTTGATCCCACCTGCTTCTCTGTCATTTGCCAATCCCATTTGAACACTACAAATTGGATTGTATTCGGTAATATTACAAAGAAGTGTTTTCAAATAAGTCTCATCTTTGGTTGTAGTGGTGGATTCACCAGCTCAGTATTAGCCTAAGCTATATTGAGATTTCCAGGCAGTTTTGGTTACATAACGAGATTCTGTTCAAAAAAGGAAAAAAAATGAACAATACCTAAATGTATTAGACATAACCACATTGTTGTCATAACCACTGAATAAATAACTAACCACATCCTATGTATGTATACAACCCTGTGGAAAGGCCTTAGTACAGTCTCATTCTCAGGCATGGAAGAACTTTCAATGGTGAGTAGTCATCAGAAAAGAACAGAGATAGATGGCATGAGAACTAAAACCTGCAAAGAGCCTTGTACAATCCTCTCTGCTATTGTATGGCACTAAACCTAGAACTGCTGTTCCCATGTACAAATGCATAGTGTGTCAAAAGCCTGTGGGTGTGAAAATACAAGAAACTAGGATTTATCCCTAGAATATCAAAAGCATGTGGAGTTTTCTCGTCTAATGGAATCCTATGTGTTGTGAAATATTTGATGCAAAGGGATTTGATTGGACTTGCTCAAAAAGTAGACATCCTGAGCACAAGAAGTACCAAATATTTTTCTGTTTTGTTTTAAAAAATAAGGTTTTCCTATTCCAAGTATCCTAGTTCCTCTATGTAGCACTTACCTTCCCCCTCCATAGACATAGTGGAGTAGCGTTCTACACTGCTTTCCTTATGGAGTGGTGGCAGGGAATCATGATAGCCGATCCCCATTCAACACAACATCAACATGCGGAGTGGTGAAATACATTACTTTAGAGGAGGCCCCACAGCCTCCATGGTTGGTATCATGGAGACAGAACATACAGCACCTGATGACCAGAAGACCCAGCAGCACATGCATCACTGAAGCACAGGAGAGACAGAACCATAGCCCATGTAAGAGATATACATTGAGGATGAGTTTTCAGGAATGAGGCAAAATATTCCGTCAGTGGGGGATTTCTACGTAGGTCCCCACACAGCCTTTCTCCTGCATCAGATCTCAGCAAATGTCCCATGGGAAAATGGCCTGATGAGATATCATGGCTTGTGAACCTCCAAAGCTCAGCTTACTTTCTTCACTTGACTTTGTGTCCAGGTAAAATCTTTTTCCTAGGTGCAAATGTGGCAGCTATGATAAGCAATGTGATTAGCTAATGTCCCTCGTGCAACTACTATGATCATTAATGAAGTCTGGAATTTTAGATCATGCAGTCTATACCTTGTTCATTGCTTCCTAGTGATATTAGTATAACATTTTATTATATACATTTTATAATTTTGCAGTGCTCAATTTTGAAGAACTATTCTAAGTCCTAATGATATTCTTGCCAGAAAATGGAAGTTCTTTTGATATTTAAGGCAGCTGATGTTTTAGAGAGGGAAAATTTAATAGTGTGTGATTTTAAAGTGAATGAATGTTCTGTGGTCTCTGGAAAAAAGAACACTCACATGGTATTGTCAGTTACCTAAAGTTAATTTTATAGAAAGTAGTTTTATTGCAATTATGTATCATGCCATTCACAGTCTAAAGATAGTTAAATGATCAGGACAAACAACCCAAGGAAATAATCTCTGTTTTATTGAATTTTTTAACTTCAAAGATATGGTTTATATTTCCAATGTAATTGTTTACCTGTGCAGACAAAATAATAGCAAATAAACATATGTAGTAAGGATTTGGCCATATATATATTTCTTCACTATATATGTGTATTTATAAAAATATGAGTATGCTAAGTTCTGCTGATCTCACTCAATCACCCACCTGAATTACAAGGACCCTGCCACGCATCTCAGAGCTGGACACTCATTGGGAACCTGAAGCTAGGGACAGTCCAAAGCACTAAGTACCCGTGTTAGGCTGACATCTGCAATGCAACAGCAGCAGCTGCAAAGAAGCCCCAGTGGACACGAGAAACCTAGAGTTGGCTCCAGTAGAAATGCCTGAGGATCCTAGAGAAGCAGTCCAGTGAAGGCCTAATCACAAGTGCAGTCATCCATCCTGAACAAGCAGAAAGCAAACTGGCCAGAACAACCTGGTAGCCTCTTCTTTGTTCTCTAAGAGAAAAAACTTGAGAAGGAAGTGGCTGATGAGTTCTCCATAAAGGCACTGGCTAGTATCGTGGAGGTGGGGAGGATCTGTCAGGATCTTGGGAGGGGATCTGTGCATGCTACTATCTCTAGGCCACTGAGGACACTTTCTCATGCCTGGTCCCCGTGACTGTCACTCATCATGTGTGAAGACAACATCAGAGCTGTAGATATTGGAAATGGACAGTGATTAAAAGGGATATTGGGAAAAAGTAGTGACTAAAAGGGAGAAATAGGGCCTGGTGTTTGGCCTAGTGATAGGGTGCTTGCCTAGCATGCACAAAGACCCAGGTTTCATTCCTTTGTATCACATACATAGAAAAAGCTGGAAGTAGTGCTATGTGACTCTAGTGGTAAAGCTCTAGCCTTGAGAAAGTACAAAGACAGTGCTCAAGGCCTGAGCTCAAGCACAGGACTGGCAAAAATAAATACATAAATAAGTGAATAAATAAATAAATAAATAAAAGAGAGAAATTGATTTATAAAATTAGAGAATAATCTACTAGGCTATTATCAATAACGTAGAAGAGTGGTAGTTCTGTAATGAAAAGGATGAAATCTTTATTTCTTTAAAAGTACAGACAAATTAGACCTTCAAGGTATAAAGCACATTATATCTCCAACTAAATCAAATACATATTTTTATGTAATATTCTTTCTGTGACCATAATTATATGGATTAGTTTAAAACATCTTATTAAATTTAGAGAATAAAAATCTGATTGTTTTCATTGATGAAAAAGGATGAAAGTACATATCAGTAGCAAAAAGAATCCTGAAATTTTTGCAAATATAAATGATAAACTCATAATTTGTTTTAACTCTTTACTGCTGTTATAAAGGTGATATACACAGGTTTTACAGCTACATAAGTTCAATAAACAGTGGTTTTTTGACAATGTTACCACATTTATTTTCTAAAGTTGGTACAAGAAGAAACTGAAAACCATATTAAAGATATCATGAAAACATTAAATATTACAACTCATGAGATTCAAAATTTATTCTGATAAAAGCAAATTATATAACCATGAATTCCTACTTAATAAAGAGCAGAGTTTTCAGATTAAATTTGTATTTGAAAAGCTAACTTCATTAAAAAAACAACTCTGGAAGACTTGAGATTTCTTTCATGTTCCAAAATTCATTTAAAACATATAGTTTCAATAAATGTGATAAAAGTTATCTGAGAACATAGGGCTTACATCTGTAATCCTAGCTCCACTGGAAGCTGAGATCTGAGAATTGTATTTTGAAGCCATTCTGAACTCTAGGAAGAAAAATATACATGAGACTCCTTTTAAGGTCCCTGGTCTAGGGCCTGGGCACCATCCTGACTTCTTTTGCTCAAGGCTACCACTCTACCACTTGAACTACAGCCTCAGTTCCACTTGTGCATTTCATGGACTTTAATGCTGAGATAATTCCACACCATGATCCTCATATCTCAGCCTCCAGAATAGTTAGGATTATAGATGTGATCCACCAGTACTCAACTAAGAATCTTATCTCCAATTAATCATCACAAACCAGTAGTGAAGAGATACTTCAAGTGGTTGAGTGTCAGCCTTGAGGAAAACCTGAGGATAACCCAAGTGCTGCTAAAAAAAAGTAATAAAATGTATGACCAGGTAAGAAAAACTACCTAAAGTAGTTCAAAGAGAAAAATTGTAAAGATATTTCCTAGGATTCCATTTGAAAGCCCAGGGCCTTGAACAGCTGAGTGGCAGTGCATTGGACAACAATGTCACTCTTATCAGTGGTTGCCTGAAGGCCAAGCGACTGTGAGACAGCTATGCTAATAATTACCAGCCTGGTTGTTACAATACCATTAATGAATATTGAGGTTAAAATGTGCTGTCTCAAAATTGGCTGTGGCTCAAGTGTTAGTGTGGTAGTCTTGAGCTGAAGAGCTTAGGGACAACACCTAGGCCCCGAGTTCAAATCTCACAATCAGAAAAAATATATACTGTCTCACATAATGAATACGAGTTGTTTATGTGTATTTCAATTTGTTTTAAAAAATTTTAGCTGAAGTATTTTCCATGGCACTCATTACATTTCAAGGGCTCAAGAGCCATATGTGACTGATGACTGATTAGACAGCTCAGATCTAGGCATTGTCATTGCGGAATATTTTGTTGGAAGATATTGGGCTGGGTAACAGGGGTAAGGAATGCTCATAGTGAGGGATGACAGGAGCGGAACATTATTTGATACGTGCAAATCAGACACGTGTGTGCCTGATGTGCTGTTCTACCACCCATAGTGCTTTGGCTGAGTGACAATTTTGTATGGCCAAGAGATGATGAGGATGTTGAAAGAGATGACATCGATCAAGCTATTTTGGATTCCTAAACTGCCTTTGTCCAAGTACTTAAAGGTAATAAACAATTACAATTAAGTAACTAATTGCATAAAAAAGCAAATGTTTCTTGGCTGAAACAAATGTTTCTATCCCTGGAAATATTAATTTGATGTTTCAGTATATCAGCTAAAGACACACATCTTTCTACCTCTTGGTAACAGTATTGGAGAATTACAGTATGTGTGCATGCGTGTGTACACTTGTGTGTGCATGCAGATGTGAGGGATAGAGAGAAATGAGAAAGATGACCACGGACAGAGAGACTAAGATGAATGTAAAGAAGAACCATGTTTGTGTTTGGAGAAGAAATCCATTATGAGGGGCAGAAGGAAGGGAGAGGGTGATGGAGTGTACGTAACTGAAGTACAGTATAGCCATCAGTATTAAAAAAAATCATCAAAAGAAGATAATAGGGGAATAAAGTATGAGGTGGTAATCATCACCAAATAAATTGTATGTGTGTATGGCAGTTTAATAATGGAACTCCTTTGCACAACTTATGCTAAGGGAGATGTAGAGGAAATGGAAGAATTGGTGGCTGGGCAGAGCATCAGTGAAATCCAGTGTCTGTAATCTTAAGAGATGCAATGTCACAGTGTGACCACGAGATGGCAGGCTCCACATTGCTCACACAGAGCTGCCTATCTGAGAATAAAATGAAAATAGAAATCTGTCTGCTGTCACCAGAGATACCACTAGAACCCTGAACAGATCAACAGCCCATAACAGAAACTCACAGTTAGGCAACACCTTCTAGAAGGATGGATTTGGGGAAGAAAGCCTCTGCCCTTGTTGGTTCTGAGCCCAAAAGCCTGGCATCACATCTATCCCTGCCTCCTCTATAGGAACAAAAGCCCTCTCTAAAGAGTTGTGTCCCACAGTGTGTGTATATTTGGAGAAGTGTTCTGCAAAGAGAAAATGAATATGAAGGTTGGGAGGGAGAGAGTGCAGTCATGAAATTCAATTCATATTCTACAGAATTAAGGAAGCTGACATAAAAGATGTGTTAGGGAGGGATGGGAGAGAATGATGGAAGGAATACTGTTTATCAAGATACATTGTCTTTATAAACTGCGTTGTTGAGCGGCAAATCCTTTATACAGCTCCTGAAAGATACATTTAAAAGAGAAGTCGTACAGGATAGAGCGATTTCATATCACCAGTGCTGTTGGAAGAAAAGATGGCAAGGCACTCTGTCTCATGCCCAATTTCCAGGCATCAAGACTTGGGAGGACATGAGAAGAAAGAACAATCTGGGTGGACAGCTCTTGCACCTCCCCAACCTCCAGAACTTTGAGAAAAGAAATTCCATTATCTCAGTAGCATTTCTCTTGCTATTTTGTTTCCCTATGGCAGTCTAGACAAACAAATACACCAAACCAGCTCTCCCTGTGCAGAGTCAACCTCAGGAGTTGAGCTTTGGGCATGGTGTCCTCATCTTGATAATCTCCCTCCTACTGCTCTCACCAGGGTGAGGAAGGACTCGGGTTCCACCATCAGTGTGTCTGCATTGAGCGTGAAGGTTTCCTTGTGGATGAAGGTATTGGCCGGTTTGGTTATCTGAATAGAATGGCATTTACTAAGTAATCAGATTGATCAGTACTGATTTTACTTCTCACACTTCCATGTCAGTGCACAGTTTTGGGGGGTCCTGTCTCTAGTTCCTCCCTGTGTCCTCCGGGAAGGTGATCAGCAAGAAGACTAACAGCACCCTGAGTGGAAACCAACAGATGCTAAGCTTGTTCTCTCTGTGGCACCATGCCTACTGAGGGGAGGTTGGGGGCTCTGGACTGTGGTTATTCTGACTATCAGCAACACCATTGCCTCAGAGGCACAAGGACCAACTTCTGTCCCCACCAGCAGGGGGCAACCTCACTCCAGCTGCTAGGAGAGCCAGCAGGGGACAGTTCTGATAGTACATCATACAGCCCTGCCCATCTCCTCCTCTGTTTCCTGACTGGAGCACCTCTGGATTCCTCTCTGCATCTCTGTTTTCTGAGGGTCATCTTCGGATAATTCTTCTCAAGTTTCTCTCAATAATAACTTCTGATTCTGAAAGTCTTCATGGCCTTAAATTCACAGGCCATATTCCCAAACCAAGCAGAGATCTGTGGTTCTTTTTGAGTAATTAGAAGTTTGCTTTCATTTTCACCATAAGGCACAGGCTTATTCCAACCTTTCCAGTGTATATTTCTTGCGGATCACTCTGCTTTCTTTCTCGTTCTTCAGTTAAATTGTAATCAAGGCGATATTTAAAATGGGAAAATTCTTTAATAAACTGTCCTCAGTAGCATCCTTCCTCTCATTTTCTTTGTAGGGCATCAGTTGTGTTCTCCTAGGTGTAGAAATGAGTATTTTTCATAATGGGAAGGAAACATAGTTTTGATCTTCTGTGATTAGTTCAAAAATTAGACATATCAGGAGTGAGGGGGCAGGTTGTTATTTTGAGAAAGTTCTTGGTAATCAAGAAACAAGAAGGAAGGTCAGCCTTTACCTCTGAAATGTTTTTCAGACTGTTTTGAAATCTGAGAATTGTATTTGATGAATATTTGCAGAGACGCTGCAACCCTCTTGAGACTATGGGGCATTTTGCCCAATCTCAAAAAGATAAAGAAGGAGTTTTGGTCCTTTCTGCTGGCACAAATCTGCAGTCAGCTCCCAGATTTCAGACTACATACAGTGTGTCATTTAAATCGTTGCTAAAGTTTCTCCTTCTTGCTTTCTTAATTCTTTTTTTGTGTTTATCAACTAAATTTATCTTTGACATTTCCTAAAATAGTTGTGCAAAGGAGTTACCATTTATCAAAGTAGTTTATGAATATAATATATCTAAAAGACACATAACTTATCCCAAAGGGCACATAAGAAGAAGAACCTGACTGAATCTTAGAATGTGCAAGCATATATAAGCATGTTTTTAGGGAGAACGAGTCATGCAATCCAAGATGTTTATGAATTTTTCCTGAGATTTTCTTCTTATCCTAAATGGGAAATACCCTTTCATTTATCTAACTCCTTCCAATTCCACTCATCATTCACAAAGACTGTCATTAAGGTACAGAGAAATCATTTACTGAGCCATGAAGAGAAAGGTAGCTCAGTTTACCCATGGTAGAGAGACTGGTTACACCTTGTGAACTTTGGGGGAGTATGTGCTCTCCTGGTTTGAGCTGGGGAATCTGGGGACGTGGAACCTATGCTGAGTGACATTCAGAGAGGAGCCAGCCCTGCAGCTGTGCTCAGCCCTGCCCAGCCCCTGCTCATTTGCATGTGCCCAGAGCTCAGCCCACTGCCCTGACAACTTCTTCAGAGTCTGCCCACACCCTGGGCAGCAGTCAGTCCAGTCAGCACCCAGCATGGACATGAGGACTCCTGCTCAGCTCCTGGGGCTCCTGCTGCTCTGCCTCCCAGGTAAGGAAGGACAGTGCTGGGCATTGACTCAGCCTAGTACATCCAGGGCTGTCTGGAACTTCAGGAAAACCTCTTGTAATGTGGATAGCAAGGAGGATAATTGTTTTGTTTCCACTCCCAGGTTCCATATGTGCCATCCAGATGACCCAGTCTCCATCCTCCCTGTCTGCATCTCCAGGAGACAGAGTCACCATCAATTGCAGGTCCAGTCAGAGCATTGGTAGTAATTTACACTGGTATCAACAGAAACCAGGCAAAGCTCCCAAGCTCCTCATCTATTATGCAAAGAATTTACACTCTGGGGTCCCATCCAGATTCAGTGGCAGTGGATCTGGGACAGAGTTCACTCTCACCATCAGCAGCCTGCAGCCTGAAGATGCGGCCACTTATTACTGTCAACAAGTTTATAGTAGTACTCCCACAGTGATACAAGTCATAACAAAAACCTCCCAGGAAGCAGAAGTGAGAGTCTGGGCTTCCCCAGCTGCTCCTCCTGCTGCCTCCACCTGCTGACACAGCTTCCCACATGCAGCCAGTATATTAAAGTCACTGGAAAGTATTGAAGGAAGGACATGGAGGCATCTGCACATCCTCACTCTCTGTCCTCCTGCTCCTCCCCAGCAGCACACATCTGACAATTCATCTTCTGACGTACAAAGGACACCATATCTACTCATTTGTGGTTCAGTTTTGTTATAAATTTGAAGTCAGTAATAGCCCATCATTGATTTTTATATCTATGTAGTTATTTTTCTCTCTCTAAGACATTGTCTATAACCGTGGGTACCCAATATTGAGTCACTGTTCTTGTACTGTTTGGATCTAATATCCAAACAAACCCTTTGCTTAATTGTGATTATGTTCCAAAATTTATGTACCAGTGATTTTATATAGAGATTCCCATACTTATTTGCTAAACAAGTCATTTGAAATATGATGTAAAAATCAATGTTGATAAAATCTTAAAAAATAAATTTTCAGGCAGATGGAGAAAAAGAAGCCACAATAGGTACAACATAGCAGACTTTTTAAAGAAAGTTAAAATAGATTTGAGATGATTTTTTGAAAAACAATTTTGTGAACAATTATAGACATTCATTTTTAGTATAATTTTTGTTGCCACAGTTTAATTGTATTTTAAGTGCAACTGGATATTTAGCTATGTGCACACATTGTGCAATGATCTAAATAATATACTTGTCAAGTTCATCACATTACACATCAGTCTCTCATAGTCAGGTTTCTGATTTCTTCTGCAAATAAAGTATTTTATTAAAACCCTTATTTCATATAACATGTTAACAACTAGTGCATTCTCTAATAATCAGATAATTCATTTATCTTTGATCCTGAATGTCAAAATCAATGCCATGATCTCATCCTTGAAAGTAGACTGGAATAATTAATTTTAGTTAGGTGAATAAATATCAAGGCAAAAGAATAAAAATTCTGTATATCTGTTTAGGAATTGTTCTCCTAAACCAGAAATATTTTTCCTGTTGCTTGATCTCAGGGTGTTATTCAGAGCAAATGGACAAAGCACCATTGGCTTTCAGCCAAGTTCAAATAAGTCCACACATAGAAATACAAAAATATCTGAGAAAGGGTATCAATATTTGTGAAGTAATGCATCTTCTACCTAGTGATTATAATCTAACCCTTCTATTAATTACAATAAAATATATGAGAAAAGAACAACAAACACAAAAATAAAACTTCTATTTTCATAAAAAAAGAAATACAAACATAAGAAAGCTTGTGAAAAGTAGGATATATTGAAAACTTTTATAGAAACATGTAGTAGGTATAGATAAATAGGGACTCATGTTACATTAATTTGTCAGAATTATCAGAAAAGTGTCTTTAATGTACCATCTAGATATACAGAGCCATGCACTCACATTGAATTGCTCAGATAGTATTTTTAATCATAGAAATATGTATGTCAGGAAGGGAGGAGTTAGATTGAGAAGATGAAAGTTGTTATAGCACTCAATATGCATTGCATGTATACATAGACATGTTTAATGGTCACTTATGTACAAATCTTTATAGATAATGACATATAATTAAAAATAAGAAATGTGTATGAAATTCTCACATGTCTCTCATTTCATCTCTGTCCAGCTGCTTAGAATGGAGTCTCTTAAGGCTTCTAATCCCATTTGAGGTTATGCATTTAGAAGAGCTATCATCTCATTCATAATATTATAGGAAATCTGAGAGGAGAGTAGTGGTGGGAAATGCATGTCCTGAAGAGACTATGATGAGAGGAGTTCACAGCTAAGGACCCAGTGAGGTCATGGCCCAACTCTCAGAATATATCCAGGAAGGCTTTGCCTAAGACCAGGTTCACATGTGCCTCTTCTTGTCAGTAACTTATAACATAGCAAGAGCTTCAGTCAGTCTCAGTCCATGGAAAATGAGGTATTTGCACTAAATTTGGAACACTTCTCAAAAAAAAACTTTACACAAAGGGAGCAAGCACAGCTACAGATAGATGTGATATTATTTTCTTTCTTACTCAGGATTTGTCCAGAATTCAGAACCAGCAGTGGCAGCATTACTGAGAACATGTTATAAAGTCAAAAACTAACTCAGACTGCTGTGTTTCTGGATCTTTATTTAGGAAGTTTGACCTGTGCCAAGCAACCATAATGTTTCCCTGGTCAGTATCTGTAATATTTTTAGGGCACCTGATCTTATGAAGTCTTTGATCCATTTGGAATTGATTCTGGTGTAGGGTAATATATAAGGATCTAACTTCAGTTTTCTGTGTATGTATAGCAATACTTTCAGCAAAATTTGAAGAGGCTGTGATTCTTTCATCCTGATTTTTTGTTCCTTTTCTTCTTCTTCTTTTTTCTTTCTTTCTTTCCTTTTATTTGTTCTTTCTTGCTTGCTTGCTTTCATCCCCCTATCAATGATTAGTTGACCATAATTTTATAAAATCATTTCCATGTCTTCAGTTCTATTTCATTTGTCCTCAGGCTTATTTATTTGCCATTACCAAGCTATTTTTATAACTACCACTTTATAATAGTGTTTGAAGTCTGATGTTGATATTCTTTCAGCACTGTTCTTCCTGTTAAGGATTTTTCTTTTTGCTATCCAGTGTCTTTTATTATTGTATAGGACCTTTTAGATCACCTTTTCCGTTTTATTAAGGAATTTTGTTGGACTGTCCATGTTTACATCCAGTGTTTCCTGGGTAGAAGATTTTCCATGTACTTGGATTGTATTTGTTGAGATGGGTATGTTTCTCTATCAATAATTTCTTCTTCATGATTATGTTCATTAAAATTTAGTTTATTAATGAAACATCAATATTGTATTATGTTTATTAATATGTTTTCCAATAACTTCATTATTACATTTATTAATACACTGTAAAATCTAGAAAAAAGAATGTTGTTACGATATTGATGGGTATTGCAATGGATCTGTAGCTAGCATTTGGCAGTATTACCATTTTCACTTAATTAATCCAATGCAGGAACATTAGAGGGTCTTCTACTTCCTTGAACCTGCTTTATTTTCTTTTTTCACACCCAGATGATGAATGGATCAGGAAGATGTGATATGGAGTTCTATGCTGTCATTAGGTTTTAATGCTTTCATTTCTTTGTTAATTCTGAGGGTTTTTAAAATTATTTTTGAGGCTATAACTCAAGGAATCAGGCTTTCTTGATTTCTGCCTCCCTCTTCTCATTGTTGCCATACAGAAAAGCTACAGATTTTTGTGTGCAAATTGTATACCCTGATACATCTCAAGCAAATCCAATGAGACGTGGATGAAATCTTATTCTCCTTTCTGCTCAGAATGTGTCCAGAATTCAGAATTACTATCAGAATTGTTGAGAGCAGGCCACATGTACAAAACTACAACAGGTCTCCTGAATGTGATTCTGCACATCAGCAGTTAACAATAGAATTCCTGTTAGGCTTAGGAAGTTTTACAGGTAAAGGGATGCATTTTACTCCTCAGCCCATTAAGAACATTATTATTGAAACCACATTTCTCTGTCTCTATCTCTGTCTCTCTCTCTCTTTCTCTCTCTCTCTCTTTCTCTCTCTCTCTCTCTTTCTCTCTCATACACACACACACACACACACACACACACACACACACACACACCAGTGTCTGTCCTTTACTCTAGCAAAGTAACTGACCTAAGCTCTGAATAAATAAGTGTCTTGTTTACATTAGTTATAGGTGCAGGAAGTGGATTATTCTCACAAACTGTCCATATTCAGGTGAGGCCAGTCCTATCTTTTTTACAAAATGGTTTGCTAATGAAGAAACAGCTGCAAGTTCAAGTAGCCATGCATATAGTTGTCTTAAGTTAATTCAAGCAACTATTATGAGAACCGATTCACTCCATGAGAATAACTTTCACCTTCCCGTGGACAGTGGTCAGGACTTCTTCCCATGGCCAGTTTGTTCCATAGGATATCATTACCAGTCTACTTCTCCATGTGCTATCTCTTCCCAGGTGAAGTAGACACTAAAATCTCTGAAATAAGAAAAGACTGATTAAAGTAGTTTGGGGACTAGAGGCATTTGAATATATTATGCTAATTTAAGGTAATCAGAATTAAACATATGCACATCTATAATTATTTGGAAAGTTCCACAAAGAAGTTTCAGTTCAGCATGTCAGTGTATGAGTACAATGCAATTTGATCAATTTTAGACTTCCATTTCTCTCCAGAGGGAACTTTTAAGAAATCACTTGATTAATTTGCTGTACAAACATAGTGTGCAAGAATGACAGGATATTTAGTGGACTTAAAACATTGTTACATTGAGCATGTATCACACTTTTAAATATAATCATTTCTACCATTTCCTCATTCCCTTAAAAAAGGTCATTTGATTACTCAATACCTGTAAGAGGAAATAATGTTCTTCCTGTCAATTTCTTCCCCTAGGTCTTAATTGGAAGATTTTGATGAGCAGAGGTGCTAATTGAGTGTGCTGGCTCATGCATGTAATTCTAGCTACTAAGGAGGCCGAGATCTGAAAATGTCGGTTCAAAGCCAGCCCAGGCACTAAAGTCTGTGACTCTTATCTTCAATTAATCACTAGAAAACTGGAAGTGGCACTGTGGCTCAAGGGGTAGTGTGGTATCCTTGTGCTCAAGAGCTCAGTTACAGCGCCCAGTCCCAGATTTCAAGCCCAACAACAGATAAAAAGCAAGCAAGCAAACAAAGGTTCTATCACTCCTAGATGACATCTCTAAACCCATACCTTGGTAACTTTGAGAATCACCAGTCTCTTTATTTCATCATTTTACTGTTATTAGACAATTCCTTGACAAACTGTTCAGCCAACATTAGGTGCTGTGTCCTTTTCTAGACTACCTGAGGAAGATGCAGGAGAACCCGGAAGAGTGTCCGTTCTCATCCTGGAGAGTGTCCTGGACATAAACT
The DNA here is from genome assembly GCF_031878675.1 of Megascapheus bottae. Lineage (NCBI taxonomy): Eukaryota > Metazoa > Chordata > Mammalia > Rodentia > Geomyidae > Megascapheus > Megascapheus bottae. The sequence goes on from NC_143515.1 coordinate 19,594,167, forward strand.
TGCATATCTTGGGGTCTCTGATGCTGTTTTAGGCTAGAAGACCCATGTGCATCCCATCCTCCCAGCTGTTTCAGGTTTTCTCAGTGGGGTCCTTCTTCCAAGAGCTGCAGGCATCCTGGATTTTATTGGTTATCACCAAACCCAGAGCACATCTGATGTCACCTTCCTCAGAAGAGCAGGCCTCACCCTCCCTTGGCTCTTCTCACTCTGTTGCCCCCACCTGGATATTTGCATACTGCTCCCTGGAGGACCTTCCTCTCTAAGTCTGAGATAAAGGCTCAGCTCTGAACTTGCCTTGAACAGTGAAGACTCCTCATTTCATTACTAGAACTGAAGTCCTTCTCTCAGCTCCTGTGGCTGTTAATGCTCTGGGTCCCTGGTAAGGACAAAGGGAGATGAGGAGTGAGAATGGGTGGAAGGGTGAGCTCTCAAGGAAAAGTGGTGCCCTATCTGTGTTACATGTGTAGGTATGGTTATCAATGTTGGGGAAAGTGAGGTTGAGGTCTAGGAGAATGAGGAATTTTTCAAAAATAGCTTGACCCTTTGTTTGACTGAGGACTCTGATTTATACTAGAAAACTGTCTATTTTTAGTATTTATTATTGTAATTCTGAATGAACCCATAAAATGTGAGTAATAAGGAAAATACATAAACTTAATCAATGTTTATATACAACCTTGCACTTCTGTCTTCTTATAATTTCAGATTCCAATGGAGATGTTGTGCTGACCCAGAGTCCACTTTCCCTGGCTGTCACCCTGGGAGAGCCAGCCTCCATCTCTTGCAGGTCTAGTCAGAGCCTCCTAGATAGTGATGGGGATAACCTTCTGAATTGGTATCTGCAGAGGCCACACCATTCTACATAACTTCTGATGTACTTGGCTTCCAACCGAGTACCTGGGATTCCAGACAGGTTCAGTGGCAGTGGATCAGGTACAGATTTCACACTGAAAATCAGCAGGGTGGAGGCTGAGGATGTTGGCGTTTATTACTGCATGCAATATATACATGATCCTCCCACAGTGATGCAGCCCTGTAATAAAATCTCCCTTCTGGCTGAGTGAGCTGCCATCATGGGCTTCTGGTCTAGGGACACAGCAGAGCAGATTGTGTGAGTGTGCTTAGGAGATTCAGACAATGGTCAATGTGAGACTGACTCTGAGTGTAGAAGAATATGTGCCAACATACAGTCTAACAAGAACAAGAGAATAATCATGGCAGTACAAAGACCAGGAGACTTCAGATAGAACATGAGGAATTCATTGAAAATATTCTTTGTGACTTAAATAGCATCATGGACAACCCATAATATAAAAATCAAATATCTACCATGATTCTACTTCCTTTGTAACAAAAATTATAATATTTTTATCAAGCATGAGGTCTTGCCCCAAACCCATAGCACATGCTATGTTTTCTGTTCAGAGCTGGGAAGTCCAGTTTTGCATTGTCTAGTTTCTGTTATATATGTTCCTAAAATCTTGCCTGTCCATCAAGACATTAGCAGAGTTTGACAAGTATTTGACCTTATCAAACTAGGGCACATGCAATGCTACACTCTGCACAAGGGTCTATTGCAGGAGGGCATCGTTAATAGTTAGTTTATCTTTTATTCACTTCTGTCACATTACATCTCTGACATTTCTTTGTAATGAGCCTTTCATAGGCCTGGAAATGTGACACTGCATAGTCTAAGACTTGCGAATGATCTGGTCTCCACCAGTGTCCAATGTGTATTTGTCTCCGAAGATGGTGCAAGCTGTTTCTCCACAGTGCTCTCAAATTAATCTCTGAAATTGCAGGATAAAGTTGGAGTACTATGAGGTCACTGAGGTAATACTCATAGGAGAAATACAATCTAGATTTTATTATATATATATATATATATTTTTTTTGCAGTCCTGGGGTTGGACTCAGGGCCTGGGCACTGTTCTTAGACACTTTTGATTCAAGGCTAGCACTCTTCCACTTGAACAACAGCACCACGTCTGGCTATTTCTCTGCATGTGATACTGAGGAATGGATCCCTGGCTTTCATGCATACCAGGCAAGCACTCTACCACTAAGCCATGCTCCAGGTCCCCAATCTGGATCTTTGTGTAGACAAATGGAATGCATTCATGTAACCTTTGGAAGTTTCCAACCAATCTTATCTACTCAGAACTACCAGAGGTGATTGTCAGTTCTCCCCTCTGTCTGGGCATCTTACCAGGATACAGAGAGGCACCCTTCCAATTTCTACTTCTCACTGAGGCTCCTCATTGTGCAAGTCTATGAATCACTGAAAAGAAAATGTAAATTGTTACTGTGCCTCCACTGTGGTGCTGATGCTGGGTGATTGACAGTGAGCTGTCATCATTATTTTCCATATCAGAATTTTGCCAATTGTGTGATTGGCCTAAAACTCACTTGAATGTATTTCTAGATATTATTAAGTCTAAAATCCTAGCAATGCAATTTCATTGTAATATGATAAATAAAAAATGAGAAATTACATTAAATATTTTTCAGCCAACCCTTGACAAGTAGTTGTAAACTTTTCTAGAAAAGCATATGCATCAGCACACATACAGAATGTAATTATACAACATTCATTTACACAAACCACCAAGGATGCTATATTTAATGTGTCAATAGTTATCTTGATTTTATTTTCTTCAAAAGACTATAAAAGGAATGAAACTGTATTTGGTGTTTACCATTATGATTTGATCTGTAGATTACATTTGAGATTTCTGGAGGATAACCACCAAATTGGTTTGTGTTTCCCCATTATCTGAAGTAAGATGAGTGACCTTAATTTATAAACATGTTTACAGTGTACTCTGTGGTCACACATTTCTCCTGGTATTTCATAAATATCAGGAGAGTTTGTAATGGGAAAATGTACATTGAATTTATATTGAAGATTAAATGGTAGATTGGGATAAAAATAGCACATGCAGCCTGCCATCAGCACATGAAGCTTCAGGAGACACAGGGGGTTATATAGTCCACACATGAAAGGCTACAGGCCAAATGTCCAGGTCTTAGGCAGCTGCTGACACTGTTGTAGTCCTTTCAAGTTATGGGAAAACTCTAATCTCTGATGAGGTGGCCTGGAATGGGAGCCATTGGTGTTGGGGGTCTTTCCATAGCTTCATTAGGAGTGGCATTGTGGACCTGTTTCTAGATGCCTTGCAGGAATCTCCTTCATAGGACTTCCCAACAGTGTGTGAACAGATTTGACATTCCAGAATGTGCACTTGTCTGCTGCTATTCATATTTACAACTAGCAGCAAGAGCAGCCAGTTCACTCAGGCACAAGGACATGTAATTTGTTCCAAGAATATCATTTAACCTCTTTCTTGTAATTATGATATTATCTCTGTGGACCTACCAGAAGAAGCCAAACTGAATCATATTCCAGGCTTTCAAACCTTAAGACAAACAAGAACAGAGGAACAGTTGAATTCTCTCCCCCTACAGCAGGGGTGGCCTCACTGTGGATCTTGGGAATAGACCACCTCCTACAGAAGCACTCTAAACAGGATAGATCCAAGGAGAAGACACATAGAGTCCATGAAATTTAGGCTTTGAAGCTTTTGCAGCCACGGGGTGATGTGGATGCATAAAACTGGTACCTTGTAAGTTGTGTTTTTATTAAAATAGTTATAGAAGTTACCATTCTATAAATCAGTCCATGAGTTCACTACATCATGTCAACCCTATCATTATTCATCCCCATCCCTCTAGGGAAAGCTGATTCTTGAATTGTCCATTCTGTCAGAATGATGGAAGGAGAGCTAAGTCAAGGGTTTAATTTCTGGGGATCACAGAAACATATTAAAGTGGGATATCACTCTTGCTTGGTTATCAAAGTGATTCTTGTTAATGAGACACTGATTATTGTTGTGATATTATAAAGCTCCAAATGACACAGAAGACAAGGAATTGAATTGACCCTTACCTTTTTCGTAGGGTCTTTCATAATACATCAAGACTCTGAGGACTTTATGGCATGTTTTTGTTGGTCATGATACTTTTCATCTCCATCTTCACAAGCTTCCTCTCTTTGTGATCTCAGGGCAATACAACAGTTTTTATCCTTCTGTGGAGGTATTGTTTCTCAATGGATCAGGATTAATGCAAGGTTTTAGGTTTATCCTAATTTTGGTTTCAATCACTGGACTATCCTGTTTGATTAGAGGAAGTGAACATTAGTTCAAATTCTTTGACAATTTGCTTTTTTGTTAAGCCCTATAGAAGCCCACCCCAATATCCAGTCCCTCACACAACCTCCAAACTCACAGGAAGTTCTGTGTCACTCACTGGTCATAAACTGTACTGTGGCTCTACCACTTGAGCCACAATATCATTTGTGGCTTTTTCTATGCATGTGGTACCAAGGAATCAAACCCAGGTCTTTGTGCATGGTAGGCAAGCACTCTACCACCGGGCCAAAATAACAACCCCAATAACTTATCATTTTTGATGACTTTTGGGGTTATACAACAAAAGCTCTCCTCCTTGGAACAAATGTACATTGTAAGGATATTTCTTAGATGAGTCTCCATATTACCACCATCTACCTAAATATTAGAAGAATGGAATAGCCAATATCCAGATGTTTAATTTCACTGCCATGTGATATTTTATCACATTATATACCACAACTAACCTACTATTGATGATACTGTTTTAGCTATGGCTCTTCCATAGGGAAAAATTGTTCATATGTTATTTTCCCATTTGGTGATGGGGACAAGTATTTTTCATTTAATTATTAGAGTTCAGTTCAGCTACAAGATTCTACTCCATTAAAAAGATCTATTTGTAAAAGTTTTCTTTTGGTATTTTATTTTGCAATTCTAAGCAATGTGCTTGCAGTGATATTTATTTAAACACGTTTAGATGTTACACACTTAACATGTAAGTTTTCTAAATATACTATATAGGCATTTAGGGCAACAAATGCCAACAGTATTCCGGTGACACACACATGCACATGAAGACTTCCATCACTGTAAGCTTCCATACACAGTTAGTTACTTTATAGACATTGATATATCTTCTATTCTGCGTGCGAACGCGCATGAGTGGGTGTATGTGTGTGTGTGTGTGTGTGTGTGTGTGAGTGTGTGTGTGTGTGTGTATGATGGGGCTTGAACTCTGGGTCTGGGCACTGTCCCTGAGCTCTTCAGCTCAAGGTAACCACCCTACCCTTGGCCAAGCCCACTTCCCGTTTTCTAGAGGTTAATTGGAGATAAGAGTCTCAGGTCCTTTTGTGCTTGGGCTGGCTTTGAAACTTGCTCCAAAGATGTCAGCCTCCTGGGTAGCTAGTTCTACAGGAGTGAACCACCACTCCTGGCTTTGATATATCTATTTCTTGAAAGTCCATAAGTAAAAAAAATTTAATAAAGGGTAGATGCATGCCTTGTAATTTATTATTTCAGTGCAACCTCTACTATGTGTTACAGATTGCAGTTCTATGGGTTTAAATGCAGGTTGTCCAATATTGAATCATGTAATTCATCTCTTACTCATAAGCATTTTGTTCTCATCAAACATACCATGAAATGGGTATTTGTAAGAGGAAGGATAAGGAAAGAAGGATAGAAGAATGATGAGAAGGGGATAGAATGCAAGCAAGAATTCACTGTTTATACCAGAAAATTGAGGAAAAATAAGGGAATGGGTGGGTCAAAGTTGGGGGAAGTTATTGAAGTCATGTAAAAGCCAAAATGCATTACAGATTGCTTTGCTAAATGGCCAAATAATTCAGTATATAATCAAAAGTTATGAAAAGTGAGGGAAAAGTTCAGGTGAGAATGTTTAAAGGGGTAACAATGATTTTTAAAAAAGGCTGTATTTATCAAATGCTGTATTGACAGGCAAGTCCTTTGTACAATCACTTACAAGAAAAAATATTCAAAAACAGTTATTCAAAATATTCTCTTACAATTCCAACACTACAGGGAGGTAGAAAGCTTTGTTTTGAATTTTGCCATTTGGAAAATTGCAAATCACTTTTTCAGGGTTTCCAAGAATGAAAACTATTATGGGTTCTTAATATTTGCAAACATTTATGAATTCCCATAAAGAAAACTAATAGGAAGTTTTTGCATCTGTCCCCAGCTTGCCCCAATGCTAACATTGTATATTATTGCATTGTGTATTAATGTATTATTGCCATGATATTGACATTGCTACAATCCATAGAGCTTCTACAGTGTTCACTGGTTATTCTTGCAATGGATAATGTACATGCTTGTGCAGGATGAGTGTGCATGGAGTTACTCTATGTGTACCTAACACATGGGTTGGCTCCATGTAAGTATGCAAGTTGAGTGTGTTTTGCTGTGGTCACCAACATCCTGGAGGAACTCTGCAGAATTATTTCTGAGCATGAAAGATCACAATTCCTCTGCACATTGTTCTAAACTGCTGTCCCATTTCTGGAACAGGAAACTACCTGCTTGGATTGCCCAGTTACAAATGTGCCCTTCAGTGTGGAACAAGCAGGCATTATTCCCTAGATCTGTACTAGAGGAACATATCAAGGAATTACTGTGTTCAAGTTGGTAACAACCCATGAGATGCCTGGATTATCCTTTTCCCATGGGAAGGCAAAGGATTAGAATTATGGCAGAACCTTTGGGGGAAATGGAACAGTGAGATTTGATGTTTGGAGAGCTGACTGGAAAGCTCATACTCAAGTCCTTTATTTTGTTTATACAGTGTAAGTATAACAATTGGAGCTGGAATTGTGGCATCAATCCCGGTGGAATTTGATTTATTACTAGTGAGTTAATATTGGTGGTGTTCTCGTATAGCACTTGGTAATATGCAGAAAATTCTTTTTCCTCCATTGTTGTTATCTGCCTACATATAGCATGTATTTCTTTGCATGCAAGGGCACACACAGGGGAGAATGTCTGTGCTACACTTGGGTAAGGAGAAGCCAAGAAGGACATGAAAGTTAATACTTAGTTTTAACTAGTTACAATTTATCCACAATTGAAATGAAAAAACTCTATTCAACATGTGTAAAAATAAAAATATAATAAACATTCTGGATGAATTTTGAGAGTCTAGACCCCAGTAATTGACAAACTCCATTTGTACTTGTGATGCTTTTCACCCATCATTGTTTCTTGTGGATCTTTGTCATCCACCACTAGAAGGGAATCTGGAGGGAATATAAAAAAATATCTTCCTTCCTTCCCCAAAATAAGGACATCTAGTTCACATGAAATTCAATAAGCTGCAATGTCACAAAAAGACTATTAGACAGCAGCTATAGTTTAAAATAAAAAAGAGCTGCCTATCTTATAATAGCAAAGTAAGCCTGAGTGACGTGTCCTATATATCACAGTTCTGGTTTGGAGTGCATCCCAATATCTCACTCAGGACAAAAGGAGAGATTAAGGCGATGTCAGCTCAGATGAGATCTTACAGGGTGTGTGTGTGTGTGTGTGTGTGTGTGTGTGTGTGTGTGTGTGTGTGTTGGGTGATTTGAGTGGCTATTTAAAAAAGATTGTGTTCCTCTATTAACTGGAAATATAAGAGCTGTCCCTCAAACTCTTTTCGGGTTATTTTATGAGAGAACTTGGTAACTAGTTGAGCTTGTGTGGTTGTCTGATACAGATCAAAGGACAGTTTGATTCCACTCTGGCTCCCAACACCACTGCAGCTCTCTTGCCATCATGAGGCATTAAGCCTGATATTGAATGGTCTACCAGATCTTGGTTCCAAAGGAAACTGAGTCCTGTCTGTCATCATCACACTGTTGTGAAGGCTGTTCTCCAGGATTCATACTTCTTAATGTGAACCATTATTACACTATGGTTTCTTTTGCTGGCATATAGAATCCTCTGAATCTTTGCCCTCAGTAATTCCACTTGAGTCAGTTGTCCTAGAGCTGTCCTGTATGCCACACTGCAGCAGAACAAGCCATCCTCCCTACAGGTAAACAGCTGTTTGAGACAGCAGATTTCATGATGAAAGCAGACACAGTCTCAAAAAGAAATACTTTTCCCAGGGTACAGTGCTTCTCCTGGCAGTGCATTTGAGCCTGTAGTTGTGTTTGCTGTTTTGCCACTAGGGGGCGCGCTAGGGACAGGTTTTTATGGCTGGTTTACAGGCAATTAAAATATAAACCAGAACTTGGTAGGAAGAGTTCATGACTTTGGTGACTTTGGGTACATGTGTTCGTCTTTACTTATCCAGTGCCCTGCAAGTAATTCCTATTAAGATCATTCAAACCATTGTAATTTATGTCCTTCCTGGCATCTCACACTGTGGCAATGTAATATATTCTAACTGTGCAACAACCTCTTGGTTTTCTTAATCTCTGTGTCCACCAAGGGAAATTAGCATGAAATTAGAATTAGGAAGCTTAAGAAAGTCTTTCCACAGATCTTAATGGCCCAGTAAAGCACTCTGCTTATAGAACACAGTCTCTGAGGTAGTGGGAGAATCATGTTGTTTGCAGGGAAAATCCTGCTGTTCTTCTCTGACCTGCGATCTCCCAACATTTGCTGTGCTAATGACATAAGCCTGTCCTGCAGCTGTACCCAGCCATGCTCAGCCTCTGCTGAATTGCAAGCCCCCAGAGCACAGCCCACTGCCCTGAGTATTGCAAAGACACTCACACCTGGTGCAGGACTCAGTGCTGGTAATGACACATAGCATGCCCACGAGGGCTCCGCTCAGCTCCCAGGGGTGCTGCTGCCTTGGCTCCAGATAAAGAAGGGCAGCCATGGGAATTTCTCATCCCAGTATGCTCAGTGTTGCCCGACAGAAGTCTGGGCTCCGTGTCCGCATGCCTTGTGGCCTTAGGTACTTCCACAAGTGGCACAGTGTGATGTGCCTCACACTTGACTTGGGAAGTTTCTGGGACAGTAGGAATGCGCCTTCCCTGACAGCTATAGACACGGAGGCCAAGACTCCACACCAGCCCTCCCATTAAGCCCAAAATTTCTTCAGAAATCTATTTTGAAACAGCATTATTGGCATTCACATGGGACCACAATATACACCCTTAACTGTTAGTGATTAATATTTTTTCTCAGTTCAAAGTTTCCTGTTACTCTTGTTCTCAAGAAGATGTTGGAATGATTGAGAAAAAAATTATTTTCAGGGGCCGGGAGTTTTGCCTAGTGGTTAAAGTGCTTGCCTAGCATGCATGAAGACCTGGGTTCTATTCCTCGGTACCACATACATAGCAAAAAGCTGGAAGTGGTGCTGAGGCTCAAGTGGTAGAGCTCTAGCCTTGAGAAAGTCCAAGGACAGTGCTCAGGCCCTGAGCTCAAGCCCAGGACTGGCAAAAAAAATCATTTTGATTCCTTACAATTTCTATGCTAATCATGACTAGAATATGTAGAGAAAGTTGGCAACCTAATATTTGTGAGTTCTATTTCTTCTTGTTTTCATCCCTTCTAAGTATGAAACAGCACTCGTTTTCCTTGAGTCACCCTTTTTCCAAAGGTAATTCACATAGAATGTTCATAAGAAACAGAAGAGTAGCCAGAGGTCGATGGCTCATGCATGTAATCCTGGCCACTAGTAATCCTAGACTGAGGATGAATGTTGAGGTTCTCAGTTCAAAACCAGTCTTGGCAGGAAAGTCTGTGAGAAGTTTATCTCTTGTTGACCACCAGAAAATGAGAAATGGAACTGTGGGGACCAAGTGTTGAGTTATTAGCCTTGATCCAAAAAGCTCAAGGATAGCCACCAGGTCCTGAGTTCAAGCCCCAACACTGATGCCCAAAAAGGGAAAAATAGAAGTTTAAGACAATTTATTCTGAGCCATGAATCAAGACACAGATCACTCCCTTCACATCAGACAATTTGTCTCTTCGCCTTTGGAAAAACAGGTTGCCTGATTAAAATCTGTGCTGTCAGGATGCTCTTACATGGGACATGTGGAGACCCTGAGCATGTGCTGCCATGAAGACAGGAGCCTGACTTGCAGCTGTGCCCAGCCCTGCCCAAACCCTGCCAATTTGCTTGTGCTGAGAGCACCGCCCACTGCCCCAGTGACTTCTTCATAGTCTGCTCACACTCCATGCAGGAATCAGTCCAGTCAGCACACAGCATGGACATGAGGACCCCTGCTCAGCTCCTGGGGCTCCTGCTGCTCTGCCTCCCAGGTAAGGAAGAACAAAGTGGGAAATTATTCAGTCCAGTGTTATCAATAATTTTGGCATTTCATTGGAATCTTTTTCTGACATCATTAGTTGTATGGACATTCATTGTTATGTTTCCAATCTCAGTTTCCAGATGTGCCATCCAGATGATCCAGTCTCCATCCTCTCTGTCTGCATCTCCAGGAGACAGAGTCTCCATGACTTGCAAGGCCAGTCAGGGTATAGGTGGTTGGTTAGTCTGGTACCAGCAGAAACCAGGGAAAGCTCCTACACTCCTGATTTATACAACAAATACATTGGCATCTGGAGTTCCATCCAGGTTCAGTGGCAGTGGATCTGGGACAGATTATTCTCTCACCATCAGCAGCCTGCAGCCTGAAGATGTGGCCACATATTACTGTCAACAGCATAGTGCTTACCCACCCACAGTGATACAGGTCATAATAAAAACCTCCCAGGGAAGCAGAAGTGAGAGCCTGAGCACCCCAGCTGCTCCTCCTGTTGCTTCCACCCACTGAGAGTGGTTCACAAATGCAGGTGTTCTGCAGAAGTCACTGGAAGTGCTGGGAAGAAGTGGACAGAATAGCCCCTTCTGTCATTTTCCCTCTTGGTCACTGTTTCTTAGCCATCATGATGCCTCTTTTTATTTAAAGTAAAAAAATATTTTACCTGTAGATACTGGGTTATGGAATCTTATGGGAATCCCAGGTGGGAGGAGTATACACTGATCAAGATAATCCAAGCATCTGATATGTACATGAAGATACACACACACACACACACACACACACACACACACACACACACCAGTACCAAGGTTTGAGCTCAGAACTTAGTGCTTCCTTGGCTTACTTGTGCAGCCATCTACCACTTGAACTGTGTCTCCGTACAGGGTTTTTCCAGATTATTTTGGAGATGAAATCTATCAGAATTTTCTTCTCAGGAATTTTGAAATGCAGTCATCCAAGATCTCAGCTTCCTGAAAAATGTATCCAGTAAATATTGATTTAATAGAGAGAATTCAAGTCTGAACATTTAGTTTTTTTCTGTATTTTTCTTACTTTGTAGTTGTGGGACTTAGAGCCTGGGCACTGTTTCTGAGCGGAACTTTGGTGCTCAAGACTAGGGCTCTACCCCTTTAAGCCACATCTTCATTTCCACATTTTGGGTGGTTAATTGGAGATAAGAGGCTCCTAGATTTTCCTGATGGGTTAGCTTTTATCTGATTTAGTCTTCACATCACAGCTTTATGAATAGGCAGGAATACAGATGTGAAGCAGGCAGGAATACAGATGTGAAGCAGGCAGGATTACAGATGGATGCCACCAGCTTTCCTGGTATGAACTGTGGATTTAAAAATAATGTAAATCCCCCTTTTAATAAAAGACTTGAATTGTCAAGGTACAATGAGTAAGAGGTCAATAAACTGAACTGGATCAAATTGCACTGTCATGTATGTAAGTATCACAACACAATCCCATTGTACAATGAATCCACACTAAAAAATAATGCAGAGAACCTTTAGTGCTCAGCTGTGAGGAATTGCCCAACAACATTGGTAAATAGGCAAAAGGTAACCATAACAAATGATCATGTGAAAAGATGATCGTCAACATTGCTTACTCTATGGAAATTAAAACAGAAAATATCTATACACTTAGTAGGTTGTCAAAAAACCCAGAAAGTTTCTCAATGTCAAATGCTGAGTAGGATTCTCATTGATGGCTCTCATCCTTGGCTATTCCTAACCTAAAACAGTAAGTAGTACTTCGGAAGGCATTTTGGCAACTTGGTACAGACATCCAGACGATCTTATGAGTATTTTTCTTTCAGCTCATAGGTTCATTTGAATAGCAAGCATGTTCTCACACAATACTGCTTGTGGAAAATTACAGTGCCTTTCTTCATGCTTACAAACCCAGGTAAAAAATAACAATCTTCTTAAAAAGATAAATTTATAGGCAACCTGTGAAACTTCCATAAAATAGAATCTCAGTCAATGACAGATGTAAAGGTTTTTCAATTCACACAGCTATGGATGGATCTGAAAATGTAGGCTGTTTAGTGAAAGAATCCGTTGTGAAAAGGCTATGTACTGTATTGCTTTGTTTATGTGATTTGATCAGAATAGGAATACTACAAGGAGGCAATTCTAGGTTTGCCATGGATTAGGAACTGTGAGAAGTGTATTTGGGTTGTGGGGGGCATAGAGAGTCAATGTTCCCTTAGACAGGAACTGTAAAATATACAGGAAATGTTGAGGGTGATAGTAGATTTTGTTAAGTTCTTCCTTTAACTAGCTGACACTTGTTTCAAGTCTAAGACCTGTGACATTTAAAGAACGTGTTCAGCCACCGCATTCTACAGAGCTTGGGTTAAAGGAAATGAAGAGATAGAAGGGAAAACTTCTTCAAAGCTTGTTTGTCAGTAGAATGTACCCAACTGCTTTCAATTGGAAACATGACATTTGCTATGAAACACCACAGAAGAGTCTTTGTGCAGGTAGATGTTTCTCATGGTTTGGTGAAAGCATTACGCAAACAAGGTACAAAGATGATTATACTTACAAAGTTACACAAAGTTACACAAAGGGTTTCATCTCACCACTTCAGTGTTTGGGTGCAACATCTTGATCAATTTCACCTTTCCACCACTCTCTCGAGGGAAATTTTAATAAATCATTTAATCAATTTGCTGTACAATTATAATGCAGAAGTGAAAGAATATCAAGTGGATTTTAAAAATAGATACACGGAATATATTCACACTTTTAAGTATAAACATGTCGATCATTTTCTTTTTCCCTTATAAGTTCAGTTAGTTCACTACCTGTAAGAGAACACTTTGTTCACCACGACGATTCTTAACCCTAACTCTTAACAGGAAGTTCCTTGGAAAGAGAGTTTCTAGCACTTGTAGCTAACATCCCTAACAGAACACTTGGTAATTCTAGTGTCAGATGCCTCTTCATCCACCTCAACTCTGGGCTCCTGTTGGCTAACTCCCTGACGATCCCAGCTGTTGATGGTGGGTGCTGTGTCTTTCTCTAGACTAACTGAAGCAGTCAGGAGAGCCAGGCCTGCTGTCGCCACATTCCTTTCCAAAAGACTGTCCTGGACATAAACCTGCCCATTGTGTGATGGCAGCATCATGTGAAGTTCTAGACTTTCACAGCAAGGTCCCCCTTCAAGACACCATGGATTTGTAGTGATTCTCATCAAACACAGAACTCATCTGATTGGTCCTTTTCTCAGAAGAGCAGGCCTCACCCTCCCTTGGCTCTTCTCACTCTGTTGCCCCCACCTGGATATTTGCATACTGCTCCCTAGGGAGGACCTTCCTCTCTAAGTCTGTGATAAAGGCTCAGGTCTGAACTTGCCTTGACCAGTGAAGACTCCTCATTTCACTCCTAGAAATGAAGTCCTCCTCTCAGCTCCTGTGGCTGTTAATGCTCTGGTTCCCTGGTAAGGACAAAGGGAGATGAGGAGTGAGAGTGGGTGGGAGGTTGGACTCTCAGGGTCCAGTTATGCCCTATGTGTTAAATGTGCACGATAGGGCAAGTGAGGTTTAGGTCTGGGACAATGGGGAATAATTCAGATAGAGCTAGAACCTGTTCCTGGATAAGGACTCTGGTAGGTGAGGATACTGCCACAGATAATACCTGTGTTTCAAAAAATCTCTCTTTTGATATCTTAGATTATAAATCAAATCATAAATATGAATAAGAGGCATTGTATATCTAAATAGTAATAAGTGCATGTCTTCTTACATTTATACATGATCTTACACTTTTGTGTCATTTTGATTTCAGGATCCAGTGGAGATGTTGTGATGACCCAGTCTCCACTTTCCCTGCCTGTTACCATGGGAGAGCCAGCCTCCATCTCTTGCAGGTCTAGTCAGAGCCTTCTGCTTAGTAGTGGAAACACATATTTGGAGTGGTACCTTCAGAAGCCAGGCCAGTCTCCACAACTCCTGATCTATAAGATATCTAATCGATTTACTGGGGTCCCAGACAGATTCAGTGGCAGTGGGTCAGGCACAGATTTCACACTGAAAATCAGCAGGGTGGAGCCTGAGGATATTGGAGTTTATTACTGTGGGCAAGGTTCATATTTTCCTCCCACAGTGATACAGCCCTAATCTAAAACCTCTCCTCAGTCTGGAGGGCTGAGCGGCTTCAGGGGCCACTGGTCTGCAGAGCAGCAGAGCACATTGTGTGAGTCTGCCTAGCAGGAAGATATTGTGGTCCATGTGAGAGTGACTGGAAATGAAGAGTATGTTGCAATACGGTAAAATACAATGTATGAAGACCAGGAGAACAATTATCTGAATACAGAGACCAGGAGACTTCAATTAAAACATGAGGGATATATTTTTAATTCACTTCTCTCTTCAGTAATACTAAAGCCAACTAACAATCTAAGAATCAAATGACTTCTGTGATTTTTTTTCCTTTCCAATGAAACTTACAATACTTCCATCAAGCTCATCCTTGCCTCCAACCTTATGAGAGGCTTTGTGTTCAGGAGCTGGAAGCCCAGTGAGTCTTTTCTAGCTTCTGCTCTGTGTGTTCTTCAAACTCTGCCTGACCATCAAGACTTTTGCAGAGTTTGATCACTGTCCCTTAGCTCCATCAATCTGGGGAAGACACAAAATTGCACAGGGTACAGTGGTCTCTGCCTTTTGTGTCCTGGATCTCTGGACCTTCTTAGGACAGTGGAGTGTGGTAGAGCCATGCAACGTAGTTTGTAAGTCCCAGAAGTCTGAGACTGAGCTCTGATCAATGGCCACAGCATTCACAATCCAACCTGGTGAACCTCTGTGACTTTATATGAAAACCATGTCAGAAAGGCATCATTAATACTTAAGGATATCTCTCATCCACTTCTATCACCTTAAGCATTTGTTGTTTCCTTGTAATGGGCCTTTCAGAGGCCTGGAACTATGAAATTGTACAGCCCCGGGCTCAGGGGAATCTCTAACTTCCACCAGTGTCCAGTTTGCATCTGGCTCTGATGGTATAAACTGTGTCATCATGATGCTTTCAAAGCCATCTGGAAAAAAAAGAGAGTGAAGTTAGAAATGATCTGAGCTCATCAAGGTATCATTCATAAGAGAAATAGAGGTTTGGAATGTATATGAATGAGTAGAATAGCTTAAGTCACATATGAAAATTTAATGCAAAGTTAATGCAAAATTTAGCCACAACTGTAGCATTCTGTAGAAGAAAATGCAGAACCAAATCAGAGTTTTGTCTGAGTTCTCACCTGTCTGGGCATTTTACCACGGTAGACAGGGATAACTTTCTGATTTCTAATTCTTGCCCAGGCCCCTCATAGTACAAGTCAGCAGGAAAAAGAGTACATTATCACTGTGCCTCTAGGAGAGTGTTGTTACTGCATGAGTGTTGCTAGAGTTTTATCACTTTTTCCCATCTAAGACTTTTTCCAATTGAGCACTGGGCCTGCAGTATACTTTGGAGGAATTTCCTGATACTGAGTGTAAGATCATAGTAACATAAATGCATACCTGTACATCCAACGCAGTTCTGATGCTCAGTGACTGATAGTCACCACTTTCCATCTAGGTATTTTGCCAATTGAGTGATGGGTCTGGAGGTCACTTATAGGTATTTCCAGATATTTTTATTGAGCCTAAGGTCATAGGAACAAAATTTCATTGTAATATATTGATAAAAAATGAGAAATTACATTGAACATTTTCAGCCAACATTGGACAAGTCGTGGAAAATCTTTGTAGAAAATATATACATATGTAAATACACATACTTAAAATAACTGTGTAATCCTTATTTACTTAAATATATATTTAAAATATACTTAGCTGCTCATTGCCTTCTGAAACCAGAAATAGCCTCATCATCTCTAATCACTTGTTACAAAAGCAAAATTGCAGATCTACTTGTGGCTAAGGAATGATGTGCTGTGTTTTGTCTAGGTAACAAGTGTTGAGGGAATGTTTTAGAGTCTATGCTTTGAGAATTCAGCAAATAAAACCTTTTAAGACAAATTGTAGGCAGAACATCAACATATTTGTCTGATAAACAATTATATTTGTTCAGAGATATTAAAGTCCATGTTCATAATTATTTTTCAATTGAATGATCCAACCCCTTGAAAATATAGTGGAATAAATGTTTCTTTGGTAACTTAACTATAAATAAAAAATGATGACTTCAAATTTGTATTTCTGAAAAATCATATTAAGTGAAGTAAGCCAGACCCAAAGAAACATAGCCTCAATGGTTTCCCTCATTTGTCATAATTAGTAGAAACCTTGGGCTCTCCTAGCAGAGATTTACAATAGAACAAAACCTAGATTCATAAGGCCATATAGAATGACGCTAAATGAAATGACTTCCAGGATATAGAAACAAAAGTCATATAATGAGTGATTGTTGTCCTTTATGTACTATGTTATCTCTCATCTCTTTTGCTGTCCCTTGGTTATCTCATATTGTTACAGTATTTCACCTGGTTATCTGATATATTTTATATATGCATATTTGGTTATTCGAAGTTGGATAGGGAAGGGAGGAAAACAAGATGAAGGGCTTGGGATGGGGGAGGGAAATGGGTCCAAGACATGAGAAAGGGTATCAATGTATGTGAGGTAATGCACCTTCTATCTGATGAATATAATGTAACCCTTTTATTAGCTACAATAAAAATTATATGAAAAAAGAATTAAAGTAACCTAAAGCATGAAAAGTAATTGTGTTTTTGTTCTGGAGGTATTTGGACATAATGTCTTTGTATTTTGTGAATAAATAGAATTGAGTCTACCCTCGCTTCTAATCTCATATGAAATTAGAACAGATCACATGGAATTCAAAATATTCATATGAAGTAGAGAGGGAGAGGAACGCTGGGAAATGTCCTTCCTGAAGAGACTAAGATGAGAGGAGTTCACAGCTGATGACCCAGTGAGGTCATGGCCAAATTCTCTGAATATATCCAGGAAGGCATTGCCCAGCACCATTGTCATCCCTGTCTCTTCCTAGTCAACAACTTACAACCGTACTTGTGAGCAAAATGGAGGAGAATGGAAAAAGAAGAGGCAGGACTTGACTGTCAGCAGGCCAGGACTTTAGTGAGCAACAGTGAGGGCCACAAAGCTTCCCGAAGGAATGGAGATTGTGCTGGGGACTAGATTTTGGGGTAGGCTTCCATAGGGATAGTTTACTTTCTTCTTTCCCTATATGGATCCCTTTGATGTCCTTTTATTGCCTTATTGCTCTGGCTAAGGGTTCCAGCACTATATTGAAGAGAAGTAGAGAGAGTGGGCATCCCTGTCTAGTTCCTGATTTTAAGGTGAATAGTTCCAGTCTTTCACCATTTAGTATAATACTGGCTGTAGGTTTTTCATATATGGATTTCAGTATTTTGAGGAATGTAGCTCTTATTCCTATTTTTTCTAGTGCTTTTAACATGAATGGATGTTGTATTTTGTCAAATGCCTTCTCCGCATCCAGAGAAATTACCATATGATTCTTATCCTTAGCTGTATTGATGTGATGTATTACATTGATTGATTTGTGAATGTTAAACCAGCCTTGCATCTGTGGGATGCAGCCTACTTGATCATAGTGTATGATTTTTTAAGTTTGTTTCTGGATTCTGTTGGCCAATATTTCATTGAGGAGTGTTGCGTCTGTGTTCATTAGAGAGATAGGTCTGTAGTTTTCTTTTTTTGTTGGGTCCTTCCCTGGTTTGGGGATGAGAGTAATATTAGCTTCATAAAATGAGTTTGGTATTGCTCCTTCTTTTTCTGTTTCACCCGCTGTTGTAAGGCAGAGTCTCAGCACCCCCCACTCTCCAGACCCAGTGGCCTGGGAGAGGAACCTGTTGGGCTTGTGAGCTGGGACACCTCCGCCCCCTTTGGTGGGTAGGTTTCTATAGGGCTTAACAAGGAAGCAAAGTTAGAAAATGGGTTCTGGTCTCGTGGGGCTGAGGGTGATGTTCACGGTCAGGCCCACAGTGGAATGTTCCACCGGTTTTGAGGGGCTATTACCACCTGGGGACAGAGAGTGGTTTCAGCCCAGGTAGGAATTGCCTAGGTATGTGCTCCAGCTTGTTGGTGTGATCTTGGTGTCTTGCTTGACCCTGGGGAATTAAGGCAGGACTCAATCCCTTCAATAGCATGGGTTTCAGTCAGTTTCAGTCCAAGGAAAAAGAAGTATTTGCATGAAATATGTAAGGTCATTTCACAAACAGGAATACTTCTTGATATAAAATGGAAGAAAACACAACTAAACATGGATGAGATATTATTTTCTTTCCTACTCAGAATGTGTCTAGAATTCAGAATCAACAGCATCCTTGAGAGCATGTTATAAATACAAATTTACAAAATTATCTCAGATATGAATCTGTATTTCAGCAAGTTAACAAGTGATCGCTGTAAGGATTAGCAAGCTGTTTTTGGTAGATTAGTATCACAGATAGAGAAATGGTTTTTCCTTCACAATTAGATCATTTAAGTGCATTTCTATTATTTAATCCACCCCCACACACATACACACAAACACATAAAGCACAGCAGGCAACAGTCCCTTTTTAGAACAAACTAACTGACTTAAATCTGAGTAAAAATGAGTTTTGTTTAACTCACAGTTTTAGATGCAGAAATTCCTAGATGCAATATCCTTATGTGTCTGTACTCAGATCAGGTCTGAATTGTTTTTGTCACAACAGAAAGAGAACTATCTGCAAGCTGAGGTGGCCAAACATATGGTTGTTTTCATTTTATAATGAAATATTTACAATCAGAACTGATTTACTCCATAAGAGCAGCTTTAACCCTCCAGAGGGAAGCACCTCAAATGACCTAATCACTTCCCCAAAGTCTCCTCATCCAATGGCAAATTTTGTCCATTGGGTATCAGTACCAGGATCCTTCTCCAGGTGTTCTTTCTTCTCAGGTGAAATAAAGACTAAAATCCCGGCAGAAGGGCTGGATGTAGCTCAGTGGCAAAGTGCTTGTTTAGCAAGTGCAACATCCTAGGTTCGATCCCAGCACCAAAAGAGAAAAGACAAAAAAAAAATCTCTGACATAAATAAGCAGAGAATGGCTAAATTACACTGGGACTGGAGACATTTAGAAATTTTATGTTAACTTAAGATAATCTGAATTATGTATATTTTTATTCACCATTATATTTTGCTAGTCTTAGGGCTTGAACTCCAAAATTATCTTGCACTTTTCTTGTTTTTAATAAATTAATTATTTCTGCAATATTCATTGGTTTTAGTTTATGAGAGACTAGATTGAAGAACCATTAAGTGACAGTGCTATCTGTTATCAAAGCTAGAGCATCATTATTCTAGGATTGGAAAAATTATTCATCCATGCATCCTTTCATTTATTAATATATATGTATGTATAAATCTGCACATAATTGCATATAGATACATATGTGAATTTTTGGTGATTTCTCTACTTGCATTCTCCAAAATAGCTTTTTTTAAAATGAATTATTGGACACAATTTTCTTGTAGATTGATTACAATTTTTTTCATCAGCCATGTTGCTGAATGTCTCTACAAAAAGGTTTATGGAATTTTTCCCGTCAGGGTATATTCAATAAGAAATATATGTGAGAGAAATCAGGGAGTGCTGCTGTGTTATTCTCTTTTTTTGCCAGTCCTGGGCTTGGGCTCAGGGCCTGTGCACTGTCCTTGGACTTTCTCAAGGCTTAGGTCTCTACCACTTGAGCCTCAGCACCACTTCCAGCTTTTTTCAATATATGTGGTACCGAGGAATTGAACCCGGGTCTTTGTGCATGATAGGCGAGCATTCTACCACTAGGCCAAACTCCCAGCCCCCTGTGTTATCCTCTTAATGGAGGCCCAGGTTTGAATCACTGATGATTCCATTTCAATTCTAGATTAAGGTGATGGCTGTTGGATTTCTCTGCTACCTGGTTGTTCTTTCCCCTTTGAAATTGTGAGAATCTGTGGTTTTGGTAGTTCATGAATATTGCATCCCTCATCAAAATATCATTACTAAGCCAAGGATTTATAATTTATTTAATGGAGTATATTAATTTTTCTCTCCACATTTTCCTTCTCCTCATTCATGAGGATCTCACAGTTAGTGACACAAAATAGTCCAAACTCATCGTGCTCTTCTACTTTTGATAAAGAATCAGTTATTTCTGCAAGAGTCACTAATTTCATTTATGAGAGAAGAGCTTGGAGGTCCCTTAGTGATAGTTTTATCTGTTATTGGAACTAGAGAATCATTACTTCTACACTAGGAAAAACTATCAATCCAGATACCTTCATCTATTCATATACACACATTCATATATATATTTATATATGTATTTTTACATACACACATGTGAATTTATGGTGATTTCTCCACTTATGTCCACAACTCAAGGTTATAATTAAATAAAATCTTACACAAAATCTATTATTTTCCTTTTTCCGCAGCACAATCTGTATAAAATCTATGAATATGTAACTAAAGTTAGGCAAAATTTTCATCTAATTACTCTTTTTTTACCTCAAGAGTAAGATCAATAACTTTAATTATCCTTCATAGTTTTAGCCATGTGACCAACAGTTCTTCTGGATGATGTGAAATTTCTTGTGGCACTGCCATTTATATTGGCATATCAAACCTCATCTCCCTCCCCCTTCCTCCCACACATTTTTTTACACACTCCTCAGATTGTGGTAATGGTGATAAGATGAAACAACTTTGCATCCATGCAGTAGTGACTTCCTGGGCACCGACAACTGCATAGGCAAATCACCACACACATATGGGTGTCCCCTTGTATTACTCCAGCTTAGCAGCTTCCATATAGTAAACAATGCTGTTTCTCCCTCCTGTACACAATCAACTATCCTCACAGTTGCTCCTAAGTCTGCTGGATTCAAAACGCTCTTCATGGATATCAAGAACAAGATCTTCCTTTTTAGGTTTTTACTCACACTACTTGGGCCCAGTAACTTTAACCCAGGTATGGAACACAATGTTCTCTTAGTAACTAGAAGAGACCACCAAGTGAAGGGGACATATGCAACTTGAGCAAAATGTAGCCTCCAGAATAAACTGAATTTATTTTCCTTTTCAAGGATAATCTCTGCTTCTAAACACAGTAGGTTAGGTGAAGACATTTTAAACCCAGATGGAATAATATGAGGACCTCAAGCATGGACATTTGAAAGTATACGCAAGACTCACTTGGAAAAAAAAAAGATTGCTCAGGCACGAAGGGAGAAAAGAACTTGCTTTTGCAGGTCAGCTGTGATAAAAGTTCAGAAATTCAGGGAAAAAATAAGGTTGAGTAGTACATGAAGTATTTTGTTATCAATGTAACAGATTCCCTTTCCTATTTCACTTCTATGAATTTCATTACAGTGCTGTTAAGTTGCCACATAAATGTTATCAGTGAATGAGAGAAATTCCAACACTTTCCCTTCTGGATAGTAAAGAATTGTGCCAAATTTGTGCAAAATATGTCTGTAAATTTCTGGAACTAAACTTCAGTCTACATGTCTTGTCTCAAATAAAGAAATAGAAAGAAATTTGATTCTCAAAGGGATAGTTGACCTGATTAGCCTATAGGAAAGCAACATGGTGATTCTGTTGATGATCTAGGTCCCCTGAGACTCAGAATGGGTGCAATCACTGAGATGAAGCAGCGGGACCTCTGTGCTTATCCCTGCCCAGAGGCTGCTGATTTGCATGGCCAACAGCACAGCCCACTGCCCTCAGCACTTCTTCATAGGCTGCTGCTCCCACTGTGCAGCAGTCAGTCCAGTGGGCACCCAAGATGGACATGAGGACCCCTGCTCAGCTCCTGGGGCTCCTGCTGCTCTGCTTCCCAGGTAAGGAAGGACCATGCTAGGGAATAACCCAGCTCAATGTGATCTATGATGTTTTACTCTTTAGGGAAACCTTCTTAAAACTTGATTAGTAATAGGGATATGTGTATTAATGTTTCCACACAGGAGCCAGGTGTGACATCCAGATGACCCAGTCTCCATCTTCCCTGGCTGCATCTCTAGGAGACAGAGTCACCATCACTTGCAGGGCCAGTGAGGACATTGAATATGGTTTAGCATGGCACCAACAACATCCAGGGAAAGCTCCTAAACTCCTGATCCATTATGCAGACAATTTGGAAGATGGAGTCCCAACTAGGTTCAGTGGCAGTGCATCTGGGTCAGATTACTCTCTCACCATCAGCAGCCTGCAGCCTGAGGATGCTGCCACTTATTACTGTCAACAGTATAATAATTTGCCACCCACAGTGATACAAGTCATAACAAAAACCTCCCATGGAAGCAGAAGTGAGAGGCTGGGCTGCCCCAGCTGCTCCCCCTCATACCTTTACATTCTGACAGTGTTCTCACAGGCATTCTGGCTTAAAAAATCATTAAGGTTTTGTTTATAGAGTGAGGATTTATGTTTTTTTATATCATAGTTGTCCCTTTCATGTTCAAGTTCAGTAAGACCTAATATGCCCTCCTGACTTAATAAGGGACATAGTTTAGAGCTCTAAGGATTCTGAATTATGGTATCACATGAATTCACACAACAAAAGAAAATGAATATTTATTTTCATACTGAGCAATTTTAAAACCAGTGAAAGGATCATTAATGAGTTTATCCAGGGGTCTATGCCAGAACTCTGACAAAGTTTCAGACTAATTTCACCTGAGAATTTCATACAGAGGGATTGAAGGTGTAGCTCATGATACTGCCAACAACGTGAGAGTTTGATCATAGGCTCCAGAGACCAGAATTAAGATACCCACTTACTTCTGCCCAAGTGAAGACAAAGTCTGACACTATGGTCTCTGGTCCCACTGCTGCCTGCTCATGTGTTGTGTGTCAGTGACAGGCCATGAGATATTGTCCTCTAGGATCAGCATTTGTAGATTCCACCTGTTAGACTGAGGAAAATTCCAAAAGCAGCAGCATTAACTTATACTTTTGTAGAACCTGTCTCACCAAAAAATGTGAGGATAACGTCAGCAAATTCTAGAGTTTCCTTTTGCCTTGGAAAATCTCCATTCTTTGTCAAATTAAATGATCTGCTGTGTGACATAAAACAATACCCACCCATTCTTTTTTGGTAGTAAATAAGTGACTGATGGGAAACAATAAGTCTCCCAATAGATGTGCAGAGCCATGAGCTTCCCTCTCATTACTTGAGGATCAGTAGAAATGGTGGGAAGACCTAGACTCTACTCCCCAGCCTGCTATCCATGGAGAACTGACCTCTACCTCCTACAGGCCTAAGCAGAGCTCTGCACAATGATGGAAATAGTTAATTGAACTGATTTTTGTGGATGCCAGGCCATTCTCTGTGGCTCATCTTGAATGGATTTCACCATGTTCTCTGGGATTCCAGTCTGTTTCAGTGGCAGTAAGCTAGGAACATAATTTTAACTGACAATCTTCAGAATTATTTCTAATCATAGAAGAATACAATACTGTCTGCTCATTGGACTCAACTGCTGTCCCACTGCTATAGCTTTGAATAGGAAATTACCTGCTTGCCTTGCCTAGTTGTAAAAAGTTTGTTCTACTCACCAGACAGACCGCACAGGCTAGCCCATGGTGATTGATTTGCATGTGCCCAAAGCACAGCCCACAGCCCTCAGACTTTATAATAGACTGCTCACTCCCTGTGGTGGAGTCAGTCCAGCAGTCGGCACACAGCATGGACATGAGGACACCTGCTCAGTTCCTGGGGCTCCTGCTGATGTGGATCCCAGGTAAGAAAGAACAATGCTGAAGAATAACACAGATCAGTGTTATTCGTTATGCTTTACTCTTCACGGAAATCTTCTTAGAGGTTGATTAACAATGTGGATGTTGGCTTTTATGTTTGTACAAAGGGTTCAGGTGTGACATCCAGATGACCCAGACTCCATCTTCCTTGGCTGCATATCTAGGAGACAGAGTCACCATCATTGCAGGGCCAGTGAGGACATTGGATATGGTTTAGCCTGGCATCATCAACATCCAGGTAAGTCTCCTAAACCCCTGATCTATGGTGCAGATAATTTGGAAGATGGAGTCCCAACCAGGTTCAGTGGCAGTGGATCTGGGACAGACTTCACTCTCACCATCAGCAGCCTGCAGCCTGAAGATGCTGCCACTTATTACTGTCAACAGGGTTATGATGATCCTCCCACAGTGATACAAGTCATAACATAAAATACAAGGGAAGCAGAAGTGAGGGCTACTCCTCATGCTTCTACCTGCACGATCTGTCCTAGAATCACAGGACAGTGAACGTCTATATCTCAGTCTCTGCAGTGAGTGTCCTGGGCTGAATGATGAAATATTAAAAGTAGAGTCAAGACTACAAACATCAAAATGCACTGTATTTATTCTTGTGTCTTTTAACAACTAACAGATTTTCACACCTTGCACAGAGATACTTCTAAGTTATTTTTTGTTTTGTTTTTATTTATTTTTAGTGTAATTAATAGAAGATTTACATTATATTCACCAGATAGAAGGTGCATTACTTCACAAACATTAATACCCTTTCCTGTGACATGGTCCCCATTTTCCCCACACACATCCCTGCTCATTTTGATTTCCCCCTTCCCTATCCAATTTCAAATAACCAATTAAGCTCATATAAAAATATCACATAACAAGGTGAAATATTTAATAATATGTTATAACCAAGGGATAGCAAAAGAGATAAGAGATAATATAACATAGTACATTAAGAACAACAATCACTCATTATATGGCTTTTGTTTCTTTATCCTGGATGTCCTTACATTTAGTGTCACACTATTTGGCTTTATGTCTCTAGATTTTGTTCTATTGTAAATCTCTGTGAGGAGAGCCATAGGTTCTACTGATTTTGACAAATGAGGGAGACTATTGGGCCTATGTTCCTTTGAGTCTGGCTTACTTCACTTAATATGATTTTTTCTAAGTCTTTCCATTTCCTAACAAACGGAGTGATGTCATTCTTTCTGACAGCAGGATAGAATTCCGTTGTTATAAATACCACATCTTGTGGATCCACTCATCAACTGAGGAACATCTGGGTTGGTTCCACACCTTTGCTAGGATAAATAGTGCTGCAATGAACATTGTTGTGCTAGTGGATTTAGTATGTCCTTGTTTCTGGACGATTGGGTAAATGCCAAGTAGTAAAATTGCTGGGTCATAGGGGAGCTCTATGTTATTATGCCTAACTTTTGATTTGTGATTTCAAAACACTTTATGCATAAATTCCATTACCAATTAAAGACATTTTGCTACTTCATTGTTCTGGTTTATGCCTTTTGTGTTTTTATTTTCCATTTTGATTTTAGCTTTTCATATTGCATTTGGAGAACTTCAGTACAATTTTAGGTTCAGATGGTGATAGTGAACATTGCATTCCTTAATAACACTTGAGTGATAAAATGTTAAATACTCATTGAGAGTTTGGCTTACTGATAGAGTGCTTGCATAACATGCACAAAACCTTGGGTACAATTCTTCTGTATCACACACATAGAAAAAAGCCAGAAGTGTGCTCAGGCTCAAGTGCTAGAGCTTTAGCCTTGAAAGTCCAAGGACAGTGCTCAGGCCATGAGCTCAAGCCTGGACTGGCAAAAAAAATATTGACTTTATAGACAATAGAGGGAATTGAAAGCATGTTTTTATTGAGGATGTTATATGCATAGTAGTAAGTTGTAAATGATGAATTTCAAATAAGACATATGGTTCTATTGGGTTTTTTTGGTTCTAATGGTGTTTGGACTCAGGGTTTCCTGCTTATTGGCCTCTACAAATTAAGTCATCCCAACATCATCTTTTTTATTTTTTTTACTTTAGATTTTTTTTTTACTTTAGATTTTTTCTTAGTTGAGTTCTTGGGATTTTACCTAGCTTGGTTTTCTATTGCAATGCTCCTAATTTCACCACCTGCATAGCTGCAGAAACATGCACCACCTACTTCAACCTGATTTTTGAGCTAGTGTTTCACTGCCATTCAGGTGGCAGATGTGAATCCAATCTTAAAATCTGTGCTTCTAGTTTAGTTGGGATTACTGGCATGAGTTACCATGTCCAGCCCTCAAAGAAAAAATGCTTATGAACTATAGTACTACTGAACATAGTGAAGTGTTCATTTAAAACTCAGAATAATGGGTAGAAAAATTGTGGTAAGGGGCCGGGAGTTTGGCCTAGTGGTTAAAGTGCTTGCCTAGCATGCATGAAGACCCGGGTTCGATTCCTCGGTACCACATACATAGAAAAAAAGCCGGAAGTGGTGCTGAGGCTCAAGTGGTAGAGCTCTAGCCTTGAGAAAGTCCAAGGACAGTGCTCAGGCCCTGAGCTCAAGTCCCGGACTGGCAAAAAAAAATTGTGGTAGATATTACAACTGTATGTCAATTCCACATGCAGTATTATGGAAAAAATGAAATAAATAATGGGCACAATGTACTTTTCCTTCCCTGTAAAAGAAGGTTGATTCCTGAGAACTGATAATTCAATGATATAGTTAAAAACTTGAAGAATTATTTATAAGGCATTATATCTCATATAAAGATGAAGTAAGGTGTGGGAACAATATGGCGGACTGCCTGCTTTTTTGCTGCACTGATTGCCTGGACAGCAAATGACATTGATGTTTTGATAGATTCCTTACTCAGTGAAGAATCCACAGCTGCATTGCAGGCTGCTAGTTTGTATAAGCTAGAGAAAGACAACCACAAAGCTGCTACCTGTCTGGAAGCCATTGTTTATCGCGGAGACTTGCTTCTGGAAAAAATTCAGAGTGCATTGACTGACATTGCTCTGTATCAGCTTAAGACAAGAATTGGGGCCCACATCCAGCCTTTCCCAACTACTAGCACCATCACACCATGGACTGAAATAAGGACCGGTCCCTTCTATTAGAATTCTGTAACACATAGACAAACCGCCACAGTAGCTTCTCATGTGTGCAGCCTTTCAGCTATTTTTAATTCACTCATCATTGTTCATAAACAAGCTCATCAAATTCTGATGGAGTCTGCTTTAAGCCATCTTTGTGTTATCTTTTGCCCCCCCCCCTTGAAGATACTAAGGCAGGTGTTCATTTGTGTTCAATGTGGAGAAATAAACATATAATAAAGTTGAAAAAAAGATGAAGGAAAAATGATTTCACATTCCAATATAAGAGAAAATATACTAAGCTAAACTAAATTAAAGCACACACAGAGTGAGTATGATATGCAGTAGATTGTGTCCACCAATGTGACAGAAGGATTTGAGATGTAATTTTTGTTTTAGCATGACTTCTATTATATTGTTAATTCTCATTTGGGAGGCAATTGCCACCTTATACATATTCAAATTACACAGATGAGGAGAATGATAAAGGAAGATGAAATTATGATCCTTTAACAGATAAATGATGCACTTCTGGGCATTTACCCAAATGCCAATAAAGAAAAACATACTAAAGCTACTACCACCACCATGTTCATTGCAGCATTATTTATCATACCTAAGATATGGAACCAACCCAGATGCCCGTCACATAATGTTTGGATCAAGAAGATGTGGTACTTATACACAATGGAATTCTATGCACCCATCAGAAAGAGTGACATTGCCCCATTTGTAAGGAAATGGAAAGGCTTGGAAAAAATCATATTAAGTAAAGTAAACCAGACTCAAAGGAACATAAGCTCCATGTTTTCCTTCATTTGTAACAGTTCTCCTAGGAAAGAATCATAACAGCCCAAAAGCTGTACATAAGGCCATATAGAATGAGGCTAAGCAAAATGAACTCTAGGATATGGAAACAAGATATTTATGTTTGTGATCGTTTTTCTTCAGGTACTATGTGAAGGTATTTCTTTTCTCTTTTTTTCCCCTATGGTTTATCTCATGTTTTTACTATATGTGACTTTGGTACTGGTGTATTATATACACATTTATTTGTTTATTTGAAATAGGGATGGGAAGCAGAGAAACAAGATGATCTGGAGAGGATGGAGGGAGGGAAAAACATAGGAAGGGGTATCAATGTTCAGAAAGCAATGTAACCACTACCTGACATGTAACTGTAACCCCCCTGTACATCACCCTCCAAAAATTAACCTCTGATAAGATGTAGAACCCAACCAAATGCCTCTCAATAGAAAATGGGTCAAGAAAATGCAGTATATATATACACCATGGAATTTTATACTACCATCAGATACAATGACATCGCAACATTTTTAAGGTAATAGAAAGACTGAAAAAATCATGTTAAAGAAACCAAAGAACCATAGAAACATAGGCTTCATAAGTTCCCTCATTTGTAATATTTGGTATATGTCTAGGAATTAACCCAGCAGAAGACCATAACAGCTCAATAGCTATGAGCATATGATCATATAAGGTGATGCTTGAATTGGTGCTGTAGCTCAAGAGGTAGGGTGGTAGCCTTGAGCTGAATGGCTGAGGGACAACACTCAGGCCCAGAGTTCAAGTCCCACAACTGACAAAAACAAAACAAAACAAAAAAATGATGCTAAGCAAAATGATCTCCCAGATATGGAAACAAGAGGCTTTTCTTTGTGGTTTCTGTTGGTGTTTTTTAACGTTTGTGTCTAGTTAAAACTTTGTCCTAGGTGCAAATGTGGCAGCTATGATAAGTAATCTGAATAGCTAATGTCCCAAGTTCAACTACTATGATCATTTATGTAGTCTGGAATTTTAGATCATGTAGCCCATGTCTTGTTTATTGCTTCCTAGTGATATTACTATACCATTCCATTATACACTATTTGTACGTTTGCGGTGCTCAGTTTTGAAGAACTATTCTAAGTTTCAATGTTATTCTTGCCAGAAAATGGAAGTAATTTTTTATATTTAATGCAGCTGATGTTGTAGAGAGGGCAAATTTAAAAGCGTCTGATTTTAAAGTGAATGAAGTTCTGTGATATCTGAGAAAAAAAACCACTCACATGTAATTGTCAATTACCAAAAGTTAATTATATTTGTATAATGTATCAACAATCACCTTTGGGATAGTATTTGTTTTTGATAAAAATTATGGTCAAAATTTTTGGAAGTATTTCATTGCAATTATGTATCACGCCATTCACAGTATAAAGATAGTTAAATGAATCTATATATGTACATATGATAGGCATTTCTACAAGGTTTGAAAATATTATGCCTTATTTTTGAGTCCTAATTATTTTCTCTTGTTTTCCCATAATTCTGACTAGCCTTGCAATGTTGAATATTTTTTAGCTCTTTCACTCAACACAATTTGTCATTTCCCTCTGTTGATTGTTTTGTTTAAATTATTGATATGTGCAAATAAAATATGCATAATAATAAAAATAAGAAACAAACAATCAAACAAAAAAAGATCATTAAATGATCAGGACAAACAACCCAAGGAAATAATCTCTGTTTTATTGAGTGTTTTTTTAATATTTTTATTGTAATGAATAAAAGGGTTACATGATATTTGCCAGATAGAAGGTGCATTAATTCACATACATTGATACCATTTCACATGTCTTGGTACTCATTACCCTCCCCCCCACCCACCACCTACCCCACGTCTTGGTTTTTCCCCCCTTCCCTATCAAATTTCAAATAACCAAATACAAATAAATTTAATATATCAGATAACAAAGTGAGATCCTATACCAATATGAGATACCCAAGGGACAGCAAAGGAGATGAGAGATAACATAGTACATTAAGGACAACAATCATTCGTTATATGGCTTTTGTTTCAATATCCTGGAGGTCCTTTCAATTAGCTTCATACTATATGGCCTTTTGTATCAAGGTTTTGCTCTATTGCAGATCTCTGCTAGAAGAGCCCAAGGTTTCTACTGATTATGACAAATGAGGGAAACCATTGAGCCTAAGTTCCTTTGAGTCTGGCTTACTTCACTTAATATGATTTTTTCTAAGTCTTTCCATTGCCTAACAAATGCGTCGATGTCGTTTTTTCCTGACCGCAGCATAGAATTCCATTGTGTACAAATACCACAACTTGTTGATCCACTCATCAACTGAGGGACATCTAGGTTGGTTCCATATGTTTGCTATGGTGAATAGTGCTGGAATGAACATTGTTGTGCTAGTGGATTTAGTATGCCCTTGTGTCTGGATGGTTGGGTAAATGCCAAGTAGTGGAATTGCTGGGTGATAGGGGAGTTCTATGTTTAGCTTTTTGAGGCACTGCCATACTGCTTTCCATAGTGGTTGAACGAGTTTGCACTCCCACCAACAATAACTACCAACCAAGAATACTGTACCCAGCTAAGCTCTCATTCATAACTGAGGGAACAATAAAAACATTCCATTCCAGGAAAAAGCTGCAACAATATGTAGCAACAAAACCAACACTACAGAAAATTCTATGTTCTACACATAGAAAACCAAAATAAATGCAATATAGGGAAAGAAATGGCACCTAACAGCATACCATCTAAGGACCACAAGAACTGTCAAGACACAGGCCCTAATAAAAACTTTTAAAAATGGTAGGAACTAATAAATATCTCTCAATCCTAACTCTCAATATCAATGGACTTAACTCTCCAATTAAACGGCATAGGCTGTCTAGTTGGATCAAAAAGCAAGAGCCATTGTTCTGCTGTCTTCAAGAGACACATCTTACCCAAAAAATCAATCATCTTTTGAAAGTGAGAGGTTGGAATAAACTCTATCAAGCTAACGGCCCCCATAAACAGACTGGAGTTGCCATTCTCATATCAGATAAAATAGACTTCAAACTAAAATTAGTAAGAAAAGACAAAGAAGGTTACTACATACTACTTGAGTTTTTTTTTAACTCCAAAGATATGGATTGTATTTCCAGTGTAATTCTATACCTGTGCAGATAAAATAATAGCAAAGAAACATATGTAGGATATATATTTATATTTCTTCAATATATATATAAAATATGACTATACTAAGTTCTGCTGATCTCACTCAATCCCCCACATGAAGTACAAGGACCCTGCACACGCATCTCGGAGCTGGATACTCATTGGGAACCTGAATCTAGGGACAGTCCAAAGCACTAACTACCCATGTTATGCTGACATCTGCAATGCAACAGTGGCAGCTGAAAAGAAGTAACAGTGTACATGAGGAACATAGAGTTGTCTCTAGTAGAAATGCTTGCACATCCTGGAGAAGCAGTCCAGTGAAGCCCCAGTCACAAGTGCAGTCAGTCCTCCTGCAGAAGCAGAAACCAAACAGTGGCCACAACAACCTAGTAGCCTCTTGTTTGTTCTCTAAGGAAAAAAGGTTTAGAAGGAAATGGCTGATGAGTTCTCCCTAAAGGCCGTGGCTAGTATCATGGAGGTGGGGAGGATCTGTCAGGATCGTGGGAGGGGATCTGTGCATGCTAATATCTCTGGTGCTATTTGGTCCACTAAGGACACTTTCTCATGCCTGTTCCAGGTGTGTGTCACTCATCATGTGTGAAGCCAACATCAGAGCTGTAAGATACTGAAAATGGACATTGACTAAAAGGGATACTTGGAAAGAGTAGTAACTAAAAGGGAGAAATAGGGCCCAATGTTTGGCCTAGTGGTAGAGTGCTTGCCTAGCATGCATGAAGACCCAGGTTTGAATCCTCGGTATTACATACATAGAAAAAGCTGGAAGTGGTGCTGTGTGGCTCAAGTGGTAGAGCTCTAGCCTTGAGAAAGCCCAAGGACAGTCCTGAGTCCAAGCACAGGACTGGTAAAAATAAATAGATAAACAAATAAATGGGAGAAATAGATTTATAAAATTTAGAGAATATGTCTATGTAGTTGTGTTTATATTTCCCATACTATGTCCATATCATTGGGTATGCAAATATTGAGTCCTTGCTCTTGCACTGTTTGGATCTAATAGCCACATATTAAGGATACCGTGTGCCTTTTGTTCCTTTGGTCTTGACTTGTCTCACTCAACATGATTCACTCTAGATTCATCCACTTCCCTGCAAATGCCACACAACTACATAGACCTAAAAACTTATGACTCTATAGACATAATATTTTATTACATTGATTAATACATAGTTATGATATACAAACCCTTAGCCTAATTTTGATTATGTTCTAAAAATTAAGAGCTTGTGATTGTGTATAGAGATTCCCTTCTTGAATACTTATTTGGTAAACATGTCATTGAAATATTATGTAAAAATCAATGCTAATAAATTCTTTCATAAAAAAGTAGAGAATATTCTACTAGGCTATTTCCAATAATAGAATAGTGGTAGAAGTTCTGTAATGAAAAGGATGAAATCTTTATTTCTTTAAAAGTACAGACTAATTAGACCTTCAAGATATCAAACACATTACATCTCCATATAAATAAAATAAACATTTTATTTAATATTCTTTCTGTGATCATAATTATACGGCTTAGTTTAAAACTTCTTATTTAAATTTAAATAGAGAATGAAAATCTGATTGTTTTCATTGAAGAAAAAGGATGAAAATACATATCAGTAGCAAAAAGAATCCTGGAATTTTTACAAATATAAAGGATAAATTCATCATTTGTTTTTAACTCTTTACTGCTGTTATAAAGGTGATGTAGACAGGTTTTACAGCTACATAAGTTTGATAAAGAGTACTTTTTTGGACAATGTTACTACATTTATTTTTTTAAAGTTGGTGTAAGAAGAAAATAAAAATCATGTTAAAGATATCATAAAAAATTACATAATAAAACTCATGAGATTCAAAATTCATTGGGATTAAATCAAATTATATAGCCATGAATTCCTACTTAGTAAAGAAAAGAGTTTTCAGATTAAATTTGTATTTGAAAAGCTACCTTCAGTGAAAAAACTGTTCTGGAAGACTTGAGATTCCTTTCATGTTCCAAAAATCATTTAAAATGTATAGTCAAAAAGTTATTTGGAAACATAGGTCTTACATCTGTAATCCTTGATCCACTGGAAGCTGAGATCTGAGGATTGTATTTTGAAGCCAATCTGAACTCTAGGAAGAAAAATATACATGAGACACGTTTTATGGTCCCTTGTCTAGGGCCTGGGCACCGTCCTGACTTCTTTTGCTCAAGGCTACCACTCTACCACTTGAACCACAGTCTCAGTTCCACTTGTGTGTTTCATGGACTTTTGTGCCTGAGATAATTCCACACCATGATCCTCAGATCTCAGCCTCCCGAATAGTTAGGATTATAGAAGTGATCCACCAGTACTCAACTTAGAATCTTATCTCCCGTTAACCATCACAAACCAATAGTGAAGTGATACTTCAAGTGGTTGAGTGTCAGCCTTGAGGAAAACCTGAGGATAACCCAAGTGCTGCTACAAAAAAAATATTAGAATGGGTGACCAGGTAAGAAAAACTATCTAAAGTGGTTCAAAGAGAAAAATAGTAAAGATATTTCCTAGGATTCCATTTTAAAGCCCAGGGCCTTGCACAGCTGAGTGGACAAGAATGTCACTCTTACCAGCAGTTGTCTGAAGGCCCAGTGACTGTGAGACAACTATGCTAATAATTACCAGCCCGGTTGTTAAAATACCATTCATGAATATAGATATTAAAATGTGCTGTCTTGGAAGTGGTGTTCTGGTTCTAGGGATAAGCTGGTGGTCTTGAGCTGAAGAGCTTAGGGACAACACCTAGGATAAGAATTCAAGTCCCACAAATGGACAAAAAAAATGTTCTGTCTCCTATAATAAATACTATCTATTTATGTGTGTTTCAATTTGTTTTAGTAAAATTTTAACTTAAACATTTTTCATGTCACTCATTACCTTTCAAGGGCTCCAGAACCATATGTGACTGATGACTGATTAGACAGCTCAGATCTAGGCATTATCATTGTGGAATATTTTGATGGAAGATATTGGGCTGGTTTACAGGGGTAGGGAACATCCATACTGAGGGATGACAGGAGTGGAACATTATTTGATATGTGCAAATCAGACATGCGTTGTCTGATGTGTTCTTCTACCACCCATGGTGCTCCTGCTGAGTGACAATTTTGTATGGCCAAGAAATGAGGAAGTTGAGAGATGACATCAATCAAGATAGATTGGATTCCTAAACTGCTTTTGTCCAAGTATTATTAAAGGTAATAAACAATTACAATTAAGTAGCTAATTGCATAAAATAAGCAAATGTTTCTTGGTTGAAACAAATGTTTCTATCCCTGGAAATATTAACTTGATGTTTCAGTATATCAGCTAAAGACACACACCTTTCCACGTCTTGGTAACAGCATTGGAGAATTACAGTATGTGTGCATGCGTGTGTACACTTGTGTGTGCATGCAGATGCGAGGGATAGAGAGATATGAGAGAGATGACCACGGTCAGAGAGACTAAGATGAATGTAAAGAAGAACCATGTTTGTGTTTGGGGAGGAAATCCATTATGAGGGGCAGAAGGAAGGGAGAGGGTGATGGAGTGTACGTAAGTGAAGTACAGTATAGCCATCAATATTAAAAAAATCATCAAAAGAAGATAGTAGGGGAATAAAGTATGAGGTGGTAAGCATCACCAAATAAATTGTATATGTGTATGGCAGTTTAATAATGGAACTCATTTGCACAACTTATGTTAAGGGAGATGTAGAGGAAATGGAAGAATTGGTGGCCGGGCAGAGCATCAGTGAAATCCAGTGTCTGTAATCAAGAGTTGCAATGTCACAGTCAGACCACGAGATGGCAGGCCCTACAGTGCTCACACAGAGCTGCCTATCTGAGAATACAATGGAAATAGAAATCTGTCTGCTGTCACCAGAGACCACCAGAACCCTGAACACATCAACAGTCCATAACACATACTCACATTAGGCAGCTCCTTCTAGCAAGATGGGTTTGGGGGAGAAAGCCTCTGCTCTTTCTGGTTCTGAGCCCAAAAACCTGGCATCATTTCTATCCCTGTCTTCTCTATAGGAACCAAAGCCCTCTCTAAAGAGTTGTGTCCCACAGTGTGTGTATATTTGGAGAAGTGTTCTGCAAAGAGGAAATGAATGTGAAGGTTGGGAGGGAGAGAGTGCAATCATGAAATTCAATTCATATTCTACAGAATTAAGGAAGCTGACATAAAAGATGTGTTAGGGAGGGATGGGAGAGAATGATGGAAGGAATGCTATTGATCAAGATACATTGTCTTTATAAACTGCTTTGTTGAGTGGCAAATCCTGTATACGCTCCTGAAAGATACATTTTAAAAGAGAAGTCGTACAGGAATCCAAGCAGTTTGCCTGTGTTATGATCCTTACACTAAAAGCACCTTTGGAAAAGTACAGTGCCACTCACATGAACAGTTCTGCTGGTGTTCCATCTGGACACTTAATTCCTTGGATCACCCTATTTACAGTTAAATGAACACCAAGAATCTAAATCATGGTTGGTCAAGGGGAGTGCAATAAAGAAGAAAGGGGTAGAGAAATGGAGAGAAGAAGGGTGTGCAAATATATTTATAATACTCAATTCATTGGCTTCATGCCATTTTTTTTGTTTTGATATAGTTTCTCTTATTTCTTTTGGAGAATGTCAGTATAAATTTGGATACATAAGGTGATTGGGAATATTTCAGACTTTAATAGAACTTGAGTAGCAAAATACTAATGGATGTAATATCCAGTGGCTTCTGCCCAGCTGTGAGACAGCAGGATCTGGGATGTGATATTTCTTTTAGTATGACTTCTGTCTTTCGTTACTCCTCACTGTGGGTGCAATATCTTACTTACACATATTGAAAGTAAACAGGTGAGGAGAAGGATAAAGGAAGATGAAATGATGCTCCTTTAAGAGGAAAAGGAAAATGTGAATGTTAGGGAGAATTTTATGAAGAAGCCCCTCTCCTGACTGATCAGCTAGTCAGTCATACACTCAGGCAAGTAGATAATTTGTTATGCCTATTTGCACAGGGAAACTTCAGTAAATTCCTGGATCAAATTTTTACCTTTAACAATTGAGGTTAAAATATAGTAGAATGGCATATGTGACGAATGAATGGAAAATAAAGGCCAACCTTTGTATTAGTGATCCTATAGCACCAATTGAGGGTAAAGTAATAGTGTGGGGGGGGCGTGTGTGTGTGTGTGTGTGTGTGTGTGTGTGTGTGTGTGTGTGTGTGTGTGTGTCTGTTTGAACTTTTTCTGAACTCGTCCTGGGTTTGTTCCTGAGGTTTTCAGGTCAAGGGTACTGCTTTACATCTCTACCTGTTGAGCTCCAGTGTCATTTCCTGGTTTTTGCTGGTGAATTGAAGAGTCTCAGAGTTTCATGTCAGGGTTGACTTTGAACCACAGTCCTCAGATCTTAGGTTTCTGAATAGTTATGAATACACACGTGAGCCATCAGCTTGCCTACTCAATGTTATGTTATTGCATTGTTTTATAAGTGCAAATGATTGCTATGTGCACACATACACTGGTGTATCCTGAAGCCTTTTAGAACCACAAAAAGTCACAGGAAGGATTTTGAACCCAGAGAAGTACAATGCTATCAAATAATAATAATAATAATAATAGTAATAATAATAGTAATAATAATCCAAAAAGAAAAAAGAAACTAAACATAAGAAATGTTCTTTCTTCAGCTTATGTGATGGTCAATCTGGGAAAACCCAAACTATTATGAAACATGTCTGCACTGACAACTGAGTCTATTTCAGCATCTGTTATGGTTTGTGAGGGCAAAAACATGTATCTGAGGAACATGGTATAATATCCCATGTTTTGGGGCCTGGGAGTTTGGCCTATTGATAGAGTGTTTGCCTAGCATGCACAAAGACCTGGGTTCAATTCCTTGGTACCACATACATAGAAAAAGCTGTAAGTCGTTCTGTGGCTCAAGTGGTAGAGCTCAAGGACAGGGTTCTGGCCCTAAGTCCAAGCCCAGGACTGACAAAAAAATTTCCATAGTTTGACTGAATTTTCATCTGTACAAAATGATTCATTGAATATTTCATAGTTCTGTTTTCTATATTGTCTACAGACATGGAAAGAAACATGAAACTCTGAGACCTAAACTTTCAAGTAAATATCTAGAAATAAATAAAAATGACTCAATATTTATGGAAATTCATACTTCTCAAATAACAGTGTAAAATGTACCTGGTAAGGGGTGGAAGAATTAGGAAGCAGGCCAAGAGCAGGAGGAATCATGAAGGCATGTCCCTCTCTAGGACACACTCATTAGATCTCTGTTGCTCTTCTTGATCACAGTGAATGTCATGGTTCTCAGGAGAGGACCCACCCTCCTGGTGTGTCTTTCCACCTCACCTGCCAGTGTGTCTCTCACCACTGCACCCACCAGGTCATTTGCATATTGCTTCCAGGGGAGGAGCTTCCCTGCAAGTCCAACATAATAGCTCAGCTCTCATCTTGCCTGCACTGAGCAGGACAGCTTCCTCTCAAAATAAGGTGCCCTGCTCAGCTCCTGGGGCTGCTCATGCTCTGGATCCCAGGTAAGAGCACAGTGGAGCTGTGGAAGGAGCTGGGGAGGGGCTGAGCTCTGTGTCCACTGCTCCCCGTGTGTGTTGTGTCCACAAGTGAGATGAGTAGATCTGCCTTCCTGGATAGACATGGGATACATGGATCTGTGTGAGTGAGGAAGATTCCAGGGGGAGCAAGGCCTGTGCTCTGCTTAGTACTTGATAACGAGAAGGGGTGGCAAATGTTCGAACTCCCTTGTGTCTTACCAGCATGTGTGTGTGTGTGTGTGTGTGTGTGTGTGTGTGTGTGTGTGTGTGTACTTGCTATCACATATGGCCATACTGAAAGAATATTCTGGTGCATTAACCTAAATTGTTACAATTTTATAGCATAATACAAGAATATGGTTATGAAAATGAATCCTGATCGTTGTAATTAATCTTGTCCTCTTTACTCACATGTTTAGGATCCATTGGGGATGCTATATTGACCCAGGCTCTACTCTCTCTGCCTGTCACCCTGGGAAAGCCAGCCTCCATCTCCTGCAGGTCTAGTCAGAGTCTCCTACATTGCGATGGAAACACCTATTTATGTTGGTTCCTGCAGAAACCAGACCAGTCTCTAAATCCCTGATCTATTTGGTTTCCAAACGATATTCTGGGGTCCCAGTCAGATTCAGTGGCAGTGGGTCAGGCACAGATTCCACACTGAAAATCAGCAGGTTTGAGCCTGAGGGTATTGGGGTTTACTACTACTTTCAAGGTACACATGTTCCTCCCACAGTGATACAGCCCTGAACAAAAATCTCCCTGCGTGGGGTGGCACAGCTGTCTAACATAATTTGTTTGTGAAGCAGTACAACAGTTTTTTTGGTAATTGTCAGAGCACAAAGCTTTAGAAATCCTAACAAGTTTCATTTGAGCCCCGGGTACCATGAGCATCTCTGCTGCACTTGATGCATAACTGGGTAAAGCCCATGGCTTGCCCCAAGCAACAGGAGAATGCGTGTTATTCATTCAGCTGCTGAGATATGATAATTCATGTTATATTGAATTAAATCCTCATTTTAATCCTAACTGCTTTGCTATCATTTATTAATTAAATTAGACCACTACAAATTGAATAGTATTTGGTAATATTAAGAGATTTTTTTTCAAATAATTCTCTTTCTAGGCTGAGGTGCTGAGATTCACCAGGTTACTGTTAGTCTAAGCTATATTTTGAATGAGAGGCCAAACTGGAATACATAAGGAAACCCTGTGCAAAAAAAAATAAAACAAACATTGCAAATGAGTAAGTCTTCTGTTTATGATTTTTAAAAAGAATTTAATAATACGGATTTTTACATCATATTTCAAATGACTTGTTTAACAAACAAGTATTGAAGGAGGGAATTTTTTAATTGTAATTAATAAAAGGGTTACATGATATTTGCCAGATAGAAGGTTCATTAATTCACAAAAATTGATACCCTTTCACATGTCTAGGTACCCATTACCCTCCCCCCCACCCACCACCCACCCCCCGTCTTGGTTTTCCCCCCTTCCCTATCCAATTTCAAATAACCAAATAAAAATAAATTTAATATATCAGATAACAAAGTGAGATACTGTAACAATATGAGATACCCAAGGGACAGAAAAGGAGATGAGAGATAACATAGTTTATTAAGGACAACAATCATTCATTATATGGCTTTTGTTTCAATATCCTGGAGATCCTTTCAATTAGCTTCATACTATATGGCCTTATGTATCAAGGGTTTGCTCTATTGCAGATCTCTGCTAGTAGAGCCCAAGGTTTCTACTGATTATGACAAATGAGGGAAACCATTGAGCCTAAGTTCCTTTGAGTCTGGCTTACTTCACTTAATATGATTTTTTCTAAGTCTTTCCATTTCCTAACAAACGGAGTGATGTCATTCTTTCTGACAGCAGCATAGAATTCCATTGTGTACAAATACCACAACTTGTTGATCCACTCATCAACTGAGGGACATCTAGGTTGGTTCCATATCTTTGCTATGGTGAATAGTGCTGCAATGAACATTGTGCTAGTGGATTTAGTATGCCCTAGATTCTGGATGGTTGGGTAAATGCCAAGTAGTGGAATTGCTGGGTCATAGGGGAGTTCTATGTTTAGTCTTTTGAGGCACTGCCATACTGCTTTCCATAGTGGCTGAATGAGTTTGCACTCCCCAACAGTGTAGTAGTGATCCCTCCTGGCCACATCCTCTCCAGCATCTGTTATTATTCATTTTCCTGATTCTGGCCATTCTAACTGGAGTGAGGTGGAATCTTAGAGTTGTTTTGATTTGCATTTCTTTTATGACCAGAGATGTTGAGCATTTCTTCATGTGTCTATAGGCCATTTTTGTTTCTTTTTCAGAGAAGGCTCTCTTTAAGTCTTTGGCCCACTTTTTAATGGGATGGTTGTTACTTTGGAGATTAGTTTTGGAGTGATTCAAGTTTTTGAGTTGTTGATATATTTTAGATATGAGTCTTTTGTCCGTTGTTTGGTTGGTGAAGATCTTCTCCCACTCTGTAGGCTTCCTAATTAATTTACTAGCTATGTCCTTTGCCATACAAAAGCTCTGCAGTTTAATGCAGTCCCACTTATCCAGCCTTTCTCTGATTTGTTGTGATTCTTGGTCCTTACTAAGAAAGTTTTGACCTGTGCCAAGGAGGCCTAGTGTATCTCCAATTCCTGAAGAAAGGAATTTCTAAATACAGTCACTGGCACTTAGTTTTTAGAACATAATCAAAATTAGGGCAAGGGTTTATATATTATAGATACATATTAAACTATGTAATATGTCTATAGAGTAATAGGTTCTTATGTCTATGTAGTTGTGTTTATCTCCAATACCATGTGGTATATATATACAATGGGATTTTATGTACCCAACAGACAAGATAAAATAATGGCATTTACAGGACAGTGGATGAATCTATAGCAAATCTTGTTGAGTGAGACAAGTCAAGATCAAAGGAACAAAAGACACATGATATCCTTAATATGTGGCTATTAGATCCAAACAATACATTTATGATTTTGATGTCTGTATGTTGTAATGGCAATTGAGATAATTAACACCAGTCTACAGACATAAGCCATGTGAGAAGGCATTAATGCACTCTAATTCTCATGCATGAAATAACTTCTCTGGAGAACAGTACTGAAAAAATAGCATTGGGAAGATGTCATGACCCCATGATCATGAGACCCAAAAGTAGACACAGCTGTGGACAATGTCTAGTCCTCTCACTTATGCAGTTCTGAACAATTTGTTTGGAGTCAAACCTGGAGAAGCTGTTCATATGCACAAATACATTGTATGTAGAAAGCCTGTAGGTGTGAAAATACAGAAGCTGGCAGTTGTCATAAATCATTTCAGTCAGGTGAAATTCCCTCATAAACTGGTATCCCGTGTGTTATGAACAATTTGATGCAACGGAATTTGTGTGGACTTTCTGCGTGGCTGGAGAGAAATATTCCAAGGTAATAAATATGATTCTTTGGTGGTCAAACATTATTGTGATTTTTCTATCTTCCAACTTCTTCAATTTAGCATTTACCTTTCCCTTCCATAGACAGCAGAGAAGTCTACACAGCTCTTCTGTATGGAAAGATGACCAGGGATCTCGAGCAAAGAGACCTGAGATCTTGCAAGCCACTTCCATTCAACACATCATCATCACAGAGAGCTGTGAAACACATTACCCTAGAGGAGGCCCCAGAGCCTCTGTGGTTGGTGTCATGGAGACAGAACACACAGCACCTGATGACCAGAAGACCCAGCAACACCTGCATCACTGAGGCACAGCAGAGATAGAGCCAAAGCCCATGTAAGTGATATATATTAAGGATGAGTTGTGCATCCAGGAGGAAAATATCCCAGTAACTGGAGGGATTTCTGCCTTGGTCCCTACACACCCATCCTTTCTCCTCCGAATCAGATCTGAGAAAATGCATGATGG
This sequence comes from Megascapheus bottae, assembly GCF_031878675.1. Classification (NCBI taxonomy): domain Eukaryota; kingdom Metazoa; phylum Chordata; class Mammalia; order Rodentia; family Geomyidae; genus Megascapheus; species Megascapheus bottae. Next base: position 19,635,684 of record NC_143515.1, read on the forward strand.
GAAAATGGCCTGATGGCAGATCCTGGCTTGTGAACCTCCAAAGTCAGCTCATTTCTCTTTGCTCACATGTGTTTGTCTGTGTCCTGGTAAAACTTTGGCCTATGTTGGCAAATGTGCCAACTCTGAAAAGAAGGCAGAATAGCCATTGTCCACTAGTTCAACTAATATGATCATTTATATATTCTGGAATTTTAGATCATGAAGTCCATATTTCCTTCATTGCATTCTGATGTTACTAATATATCATTACAATATATACTTTCCATATTTTTGCAGTGTGAATTTCTGAAGAGGTGTTCTAAGCCCTAGTGATATTTTTACCAGGGAATGGAAATTCTTTCCATCTTAATGTAGATGATGTTTTAGAGAAGGCAATTTTACCAGTGCCTCACTTTAAAATGAATGAAATCCTGCCACCTCTGAAGATGACCACTCACATGACACTGTCATTTACCAAAATTAATCTTATTTCTATATTATAGCTACAACCATTTTTGGAATATGCATTAGTTTCTGATATAACTGATGGGCAAACTTATTGGAAAAAGTTAGTTTTTTGCAATTACATATCATTCACAGTAAAAGCATATTTAATTCATCGGGAGAATAATCTGTCTACTCAGCCTATTTCATCACAAAGAAATAGATTCTGTTTTCAGTTTCCTTGTATATCTTTGCAGGAAAAAATAAAAGCAAAGTATCTATGAAATGTGTGGCAACAGGAATCTTTTATATTGTAACATATAATGGGGTTACAGTCATATACACCAGATAGCAGGTGCATTACTTCTTACACATTGATTCCCTTTCTCATATTTTTATCCACATTTCCCTGCCCCAACCCCTCCCATTCATCTTGTTTCCTCCCTTCCCTTTCCCACTCCATATAAACAAATAAATGTGTATTCAATGTGCCAGGTAATAAAGTCAGATACTGTAACAATATGGGATTAACCAAAGGGCAAAAAATGAGAAGAGATGTAACATAGTACATTAAGAACTACCATCATACAAGACACAGCTCTTGTTTCCATAACCTAGAGATCCTTTCATTTAGTCACATCCTATATGAGCTAATGTACCTAGGTTTTGAAATATTGTAATTCTCTGCTAGGAGAGTCCTAGATGTGTACTAATTATTACAAATGAGGAAAGCCATTGAGTCTATGTTCCTTTGGGTCTGGCTTACTTCACTTAATATGAATTTTTTCCAAGTCTTTCCATTTCCTTACAAATGGGACAATGTCATTCTTTCTGATGGCAGCATAGAATTCCAGTGTGTATAAGTACCACATCTTCTTGATCCATTCATCTACTGAGGGACATCTGGGTTGGTTCCATATCTTAGCTATGGTAAGTAATGCTGCAATGAACATTGTTGTGCTAATGGCTTTAGTATGTCCTGGTTTATGGAAGATTTGGTCATAGGGTAGCTCTATGTTTAGTCTTTTGAGGAACTGCCATACTGCTTTTCATAGTGGTTGAATGAGTTTACACTCCCACCAACAGTAGAGTAGCGATCCCTCCTGGCCATATCTCTGCTGGCTGGCACCTGTTGTTATTAGATTTCTTGATAATGGCCACTCGAGTGAGGTGGAGTCTTAATGTTGTTTTGATTTGGCCACATTACTCTTTAAAATTTATATTTATACAATCATTCATATGAAATGTGAGAGACCTGTGTACACATCTCTGAGCTTGACACTCTCTGGAACCCTGAACAGTGGGACAACCCAAAGCACAAACTCCCAAGTTAGGCTGTGTACTCAGTGCAGAAGCAGCTGCTGCAAAGCCTAGATGACGAGAGGAAAACAGACTTGGCTCAGGTGGAAAAGGCTGCAGACCTGGAAAGTCATGGAAAACCTCAGTCACAAACTGTAAGCATCCCTCATGAAAAAGAGGAACTGAACATTGGCCCACACAATCTGGTAGCCTCTTCTTCCCTCTTGATTAAGAGTCCATTTTGAGTAATTGTTAGTAGGAAGTGTGTGAAAAGTTCTCCTTAAGGCCCAGGGTAACATCATAAATTCATAATTTGCTTGTAATTGGCAGTTCCTGGGCACAACAACTAAAATGTAGTACAAATAAAAAAGTATAATTCACTATTTACACAGAAATAACCAAAATTTTAATGGCAGAAACAATATACCACATCACTAGAAATATTAATTTGATCTTTCATTGTTTCAGCTAGAGACACATATCTTTCCAACTATGAGCATACACACATTATAGCAACACTGGAGACTTATGGTGTGTGTGGTATGCATGTATATGGATATGTGTGTGCATGTAGGAGGTTTGTGTGTGTGGGAGAGAGAGAGACAGTGACACACACACAGAGAGAGAGAGAGAGAGAGAGAGAGAGAGAGAGAGAGAGAGAGAGAGAGAGAATATGAGACATGTTCTGATGGACAGAGTGACTGAAATGAGTGTAGAGAGGGCCTTTGTTTGTATTTGGGGAGGGAATCCAGTAGGAGGAGGAGCTGAAAGAAGAAGGGGATGGGGTCTATGTAACCGGAGTAAAGTATATGAATGAAATCAGTATAGAAATCATAGAAAGTGGATAGGAGGTTAATGAAATCTGGAGTGGTAAACAGGGGGAAATAAATTGCATTTATGTATCAAAGTTTAATAATAAAGCTCTTTTGGAAAAGTAATATATGCTAAGGGAACTGTATTGAAAATGGCAGAAGAGGTGGGAGGAAGAAGGTTTAGTAAAATCTGGTTTGTTATGTAACAAGATGTAGTATCACACAATGACCACTAGATGGCACACCTCACATTGCATACAGAGAGTTCCATGGGAGCTATACCAGGGAAATTAGAGAAATAGGTCTGCTGCCACCAGCAATGTCCACTGGAACCCTGAACAGAGATTAACCAAAAAACAAAAACTCACAGTTAGGCAGTGCCTCCTAGCAGGATGGATTTTGGGGGGAAAGCCTCTGCCCTTGCTGGTTCTGGGCCTGGAAGCCTGGGATTGCCTCTCTCCCTTTTCTTCTCTGTGGCAACAAAGTCATTCTCAAGGGAAGGAGTTTTGTCCCTCAGTGTTCATGTAAACGGAGAAGTGACCTGCAAGAAGAAATGAATGTTAACAAGGAAGGGTGAGGGCTCAGTAGATGATTGGATCAACAAGATGTGGTATTTATACACAAGGAAATTCTATGCTGCCATCCAAAAGAATCACATGGTCCCATTTGTAAGGAAATGGAAAGACTTGGAACAAAATTATATTAAGTGAAGTAAGCCAGGCTCAAATGAATATAGGCTCAATGGTTTTCCTCAATTGTAATAAATTAGTACACACCTAGGACTCTCCTAGCAGAGGATTACAATAGTGCAAAAACTAGGTACATGAGGTCATATAGGATGAGACTTAATGAAAGAATCTCTGGGCTTGGAAACAAGAGCTGTATCTTGCATGATGGTAGTTCTTAATGTACTATGTTATTTATCTTCTCTTTTGTTATCCTTTGGTTAATCCCCTATTGTTACTGTATCTGATTTTGTTATCTGGTATATTTTATATATTTTTATTTGTTTATTTGAAATAGGAAATGGAAGGGGGGATAACAAGATGATGGAGAGGAGTGGGGAGAGAAATGGGGACAAAAACATGAGAAGGGGTATCAATGTGTTAGAAGTAATGCACCCACTACCTGGGAATTTAACTCTAACCTCTCTATACATTATCCCAAAAATAAAAATAAAATTTATTAAAGGATGGGAGAGGAAAATGCAATAAAAGAAAGCCCAATAGACATCCTAAGACTGAAGAAGATTTAGTAATGCAGTGGATTGAGATGGATGGGTGAAAATGATGATACGGGTCATATTGAACAAGATGCATTATATTCATTAACTTCTTTGTTGAATGGCAAGTCCAGTGTATGACTCTGAAAGAATAATTTTAAAAAGATAGTATAGAGAAGTAAAAATTCCATATTTCCACGGTCATTAGAAGAAGCTCTCTCTCTAGTTCTCCTAACAGGCACAAAGCCCATGAGGACATAGAAATTAGGTTTGACTGGACATTCGGCTTTAGGATTTCCCCAACCTCCTAAACTTTCATAGAAAAAAATGCTTGTTTGTCCCACCAAATTTAGTTCCATATGGCAGACAAGCCAAACATTAAACCAACTCTATCTGAGCAGGATCAGCTTTGGGAATTGACTTTGGGACATGAAGTCTTTAACCTGGTTTCTCTCCATTCTGCAGCTTTGATCTTGGTAAGAAAGGATGGCGCGTGCTTCAACCCCTGTGTAGTGTGTACTGAGCATGAATGTGTCCATGAGAATGAAGGCATTTGCCTGATTGGTTATCTGAACAGAACTATATTCCCTGAACAGCCTGCTTGGTCAGTATTGATTTTTGTTCTCACACTTAGTCGTGAGTGAACACAACTTATGTTGACCCTGCTACCCAGGTGGAGGGTGATCTGCAAGATAACAATATGCTCTTTAGAAACCAAGCTCGGTCATTCTAGGAAAAGAGGGGCAATGCGGCCTGTTCCCCCTTGTAAAGAGGAGCTGGGAGCTGGCGCTCTCTGCCAGGTTTCATGGAATCTAGGACTTGGATTTTAGAGGAAACCATGACTGCTGATATAAGAGTTTTGACCATTTCATGTTCACTTTGTAAAGTGTAATCACACCTGGGAAGGCTGACATTTCCACAGGCATGTTGTAGTGAAGTGATTAAGAACAGGTGAGAAAGGTGAGGGGAGGAGGGGGACCTGCAGACCTGCAGCCATGAAGGGACATGTGCACACACCACATCCAGTTGTGGGAGGTGAGAAGGGGCTGTAGGGTCAGTGCTCTCCCCAGCTGGTCCCCAGAATCCTCTGCAGTGAGCAGGTCACTGCTTGTCCTCAAGGGCACAGACTGGGACCTGAGCTTCATCATGCTCAGGCTAAGAATGAGGAAGAGCTGCTCGGTGATTATTCAGTTTTCCCTAGATATAATTCTTAGTGTCGTAAATTAAAATGATGAGTTATACAATTAAGATTAAGCCTATGAATATATTAATTTAATAGGCAATGGACTGCATTCATTCACTTGTGAAGTGTCCTCTCTGTTCTGACAGCACAGACTCCAGGGGATTTAAGGCTCTGTCCTGGGACCCTGCTGACTCTCCTCATCACCCAGCTCCTCAGGAGCAGGGAGAGCAGCCTTGCAGCATCATCCTTCCCCCACCCACAGGCCTGCTCTGTAATCTGCCTCTCTCAAACATTCACCTTGGCTCTAATCTCATTCAGGTTCATGGACCAGAATGAACTTCCCCCTTACCAGGATGCATCATAGTCCTGGTCTCCTGGTCTCCCTGTATTCCCAGGTTGTTTGTCTCATCTCAGCCAGGAGCTCCTCCCCTCACACAATTCGGTGTTGAGAATATGGCTCCTAACTATTCCATGTATGCCAGTGCTTCAAATCCATGTGGACTTGAAATTCACAAGCCACATGTCCACAGTAGCTGAAGGCAGCCCTGAAACACAGATCATGAGAATTCAATTTGTCATCATTAGGGTGTGGTGACTTTCCAATCCACTTGAGTCGATGTGCTTGGTGTCTCTTTATGTCCTATTAATATGTCCAATAGAATTTTTAGGAGGCCTTCACACCTACACAGTTGTCAGCTGCCTTCTCCTTGCTCTATGTAGAAAGACCTTTGACCTGCAGTGCATTGTAGACAGACCATGTAAGACATTTAAAAGTGAAATTTTAAGAGGAATAAATGGATGGGTATGACTTTTTATTAGGATATTAATTCCTCATAAAGGGAGGGAAGAAAAAAATTGTAAAATGCTTCCAGGGACAGTAATTTTAGCATATGCACCAGAAAGTATTAATGTGGTAGAAGGTGGAGATGATCAAATCAAGATGCAGTTCATAAAAGGAAGGGAACTGAAGAGGTCTCTGATCAGACACTGGTTTATCAGTGTGCTCCTGGCCTCTGAGAAGCAGTGCTATCTTCATGTCCCCAGAGCAACTTCTTGGAAATTTAATGTCATGTTGCATTGTGGGTAGTGTGTTCATCTGTCCCCAGATGGGACATCCTGCATTATGGGATGGAGTCTGTTGCCACCTACTGCCCTCCATGTGGGGAAGGCCTCTTCACTTGAACTTAGCGTCACTGCCTGCACTCCCTTGCCTCAACTACCCCATGTTGAAGATATAAATATTTGATCCTTCCTGTTTGAATCCCAGGCCTAGAAACTGCTTTATTCCTGATCAATGGTAGCTCAATGCTAGCCACCCAGCTAGCTGAAATCTGAGGATGGAAGTTGGAAGCCAGCCTAGCATGAGAGACAATGAATCTTTCATTTCCAGTGAAGAGCCCAAAGTCTGGAAGTGAAGCTGTGGCTCATGTGGAAGAACACCAGCCTTGAGCACAAAACTCAGGGAAGTTCTTGGCTACTGGATTCTAGCTCCAGGCCCAGCTCACAAAAAGTTGCTTTACTTTGGGGAGGGGAGTGTGGCCTAGTGGGTAGAGTGTTTGTCTAGGCATGCACAAAGCCCTCCGTTCGATTTCTTGGTACCACATATGCAGAAAAAGTTGGAAGTGGTTCTATGGCTGAAGTGGTAGAGCACTAGCTTTGAGAAAGCCTAAGGCCAGTGCCCAGCCCCTAAGTTCAAATGCTGGGACTGGCAAAAAAAGAAAGAACAAAGAAGAAAATTTGCTTTACTTAGTACCGGAAAGATACGATTCATTAAGAATTATGCTTGCTTAAGGAACACTGTGAAGGGGGCCGGGAGTTTGGCCTAGTGGTAGAGTGCTTGCCTAGCATGCACGAAGACCCGGGTTCCATTCCTGGGTACCACATACACAGAAAAAAGCCAGAGGTGGTGCTGAGGCTCAAGTGGTAGAATTCTAGCCTTGAGAAAATCCAAGGACAGTGCTCAGGCCCTGAGCTCAAGCCCAGGACTGGCAAAAAAAATAAGAACACTGTGAAGTTAGAGAAGAATGGAATCTTTGGTTTAGAGAACACCTCAGCTTCTGTGAGCAAATGTTTTCCAATATTTGACACAAATGTCATCCAAAAGCTTCATAAATATCTGGCACGGAAACATGAAAGACTCACAAAGCTGGATGGCATGGCAGGACATGATTTTTCCTAAGAATTGATGGGAAATGCCTGATGTGAAGTATCCTAAAGGTAGGTGATGGGTAAGAGGATTAGAAAATAGTCTTCTATATACCATATAGCTATCCCAAGAGTCATCAATTCATATTTAGCAATTAAAATGTATTTTTATAAATATAAATATATATGGAAAAGAGGAGTTGGATTGGGAGGGATTGAGCTGAAAGCTCACATAGATCAAGATGCTTGGCATTTATAAACTGACATGTTTAATGGTAACTCTTTTGTACAACTACATGTAGATGGTAAAAAAAAGAATTAAAAACAAAAACCTTGCATCCATTTTTCAATTGTCCACTATTTATCTCTGTCCACCTATTTCTTCTTAGGTTGTGGATGAAGAGGATTTAGTCTCCATCTCATACGAGATTAGAAGAGATCTCATCTCATTCAGAATATGCACAAGAAAGCAGAGAGGAGAGGACTGCTGGGAAATGCAATTTCTGAAAAGTCTGTGATGAGAGGAGTTCACAGCTGATAACTCAATGAGGCTCAACTCTCAGAATATGTCCAGGAAGGCTTTGCTCAAGGCTGTGTTTACATGTGTCTCTTCCTGTCAGCAATTTGCAATCATAGCAAGAGTTTCACTTAGTCTCAATCAAAGGACAATGTGGTATTTGCATTAAATATGTAAGCGACACAAAGGAATCAAACACATAGATGCAATATTCTTTTCTTCCCTACTCAGAATGTGTCCAGAATTCAGAATCATCATCAGTATCCCTGACAGTATATTATAAATTAAAATTTAAAAAAATCACCTTAGATATACTGATGATGAATCCTCATTGATTCTTCAGGAATCTGAATGAAATATCTCGATGTTTAGTTAGCTGCTTAGGAGATGCGTATTGGGGTAGAGAGATGCTTTTTATTCCCAATCAGCCCATTAAAGAGCATTCCTCTTTAAACTACGTCACACGCACACACACACACACACACACACACACACACACACACACACGCACACACATGCACACACACCAGTCCTTTCTTTGAACAAAATAACTGACCTAAGTTTGGAATAAGAATTTTCTCCTACATGCAGTGGAGTCTGCCTCTCTGCAGGTGAGGCCTGTGTTGTCTGTCAAACAATATGATGTGGTAATGAAAAGAGAACCAGCCGCAGGTTGCAGAGGCCTAGCATATGGTTTTCTTATTTTATAGTAAGGGCCTATGATGAGAATGGCCTCACTCCATGAGAGACCCCATAACCCTGGGGATGGCAGGACTCCAATGACCTCATCCCTTCCCACAAGGCACCTCTTCAGATGGCCAGGCGGGGTCTTCTGAACATCAGCACAGTATTCTCTCCCCGTTACCCTTCTTCCCAGGCCTTGTTCAGCCACACACCAGAGCCAGCATCCTGGGAGATAATAAGCAGAGGCTGAAATCTCTGTGACAAATGACCAGAGACTGGTAATTTAGATTGATATGGAGACATTTAAATTTTTATACTAATTTATGCCAACCAGAACCATATATGTATTTGTCTTTAAAAGTTTACAGAAATTGGCCAGGAGTTTGGCCTAGTGGTAAAGTGCTTGCCTAGCATGGACGAAGACCCTGGTTCAATGCCTCAGTATCACATACACACACACAAAAAAAGGTGGTGGTGTAATTCAAGTCGTAGAGCCCTAGCCTTGAGAAAGCCCAAGGACAGTACTTTTGAAAATGTGCAGCCCCTTGTAAAATCCAACCCAAAGCCCAAACCACAAAGTAAGACAACACAAAACAAAAAAAAAACTACAGAAAAGGATCTAAAATATGTGCATGTATCACTGGAACTCACCTTAAAGCACTATCTGCATTCCATTATTCTCGAAAAAGAAGCTTTCAGAATTTTGTGATTAATTTGTTATACAAATGCAGTGTGGATGAATGAAAGGATATTCACTTAATTTGAAAACTTCTTACATTGAATATATACTCAGAATTTCAAGTATAACTATTTTCTTTTACCATATAAAGGCATTTAGATCACTATTAGTAAGAGAAGATTTTTTCTTCCTGTCAATGAATACATCAGCCAAATCTTAATAGGAATTTTCTTCGGAAATAGAGCTTCCCTGAACAGGTAAGTTGGTAATTAAAGGTATCAATTGCCTCTTCATCTAACTCAACTCTATGCTTAAACTAGTCTACTCCTTGAGGATCCGTGCTGCTGCTGTGGACACCCTGTATTTCTCTAGACTAGCCCAGTGAGTGCAGGAGAGCCTGGAATTGCATCCATTACTTTCCTACAGGCTGTCCTTCACATGACCCTGCACAGCTTCAGTTGTCTAGTGTTGATTTAGGTTAGTAGGGCTGCGTGCACCCTGTCTTCCCTTAGGGCAAGACCTTCACAGTGGGGTCCAGCTTCTCAGTGATTCAGGCATCCTGGGTTTTATTGGTTATCACCAAGCACACAACACTTCTGAAGTCACCTTACTCAGAAGAGCAGGCCTCACCATCCATTGGCTCTTCTCACTGTGTTGCCCCCACCTAGATATTTGCATACTGCTCCCTAGGGAGGACCTTCCTCTCCAAGTCTGAGATAAAGGCTCAGCTCTGAACTTGCCTTGATCAGTGAAGACTCCTCATTTCACTCCTAGAAATGAAGTCCTTCTCTCAGCTCCTGTGGCTGTTAATGCTCTGGATCCCTGGTAAGGAAAAATGGAGATGAGGAGTGAGAGTGGATGGAAGGGTGAGCATTCAGGGCCCACTTTGTGTATATTAGATGTGCAGGTCTTCTTATGTATGATGGAGCAAGTAAGATTTAGGTCTGGGAGAGTGAAGAACATTCCAGAAGGAGCTCGAATATGTGATTCAGTGAAGCACCCTGCTCAGTGAAGTAATGTAGATTCCTAGAGACCCATTTATACTTAAAATGTTTTTAATGTAACATTTTAGATTACAAATCTAACCATGAAATATTGATAATTGCTAATACATACACAAATAGAGAAAAAAAGAGCATGTTTCCCTATATTTGTATATAACCTTGCACTTCCGTCTTACACTAATTTCATGATGCAGTGGAGATGTTGTGTTGCACCAGTCTCCACGTTCCCTGCATGTCACCCAGGGAGAGCCGGCCTCCCTCTCCTGCAGGTCTAGTCAGAGCCTCCTCTACAAAAATGATGAACATGTTTGGATTGATACCTGCAAGGCCCATCCAGACTCCATGTATCCTGATCTATGAGGTTTCCAACCAAGCATCTTGGGTCCCAGACAGATTCAGAAGCCATGGGACAGGCAAAGATTTCACACTGACTATTAGCAGCATGGAGGCTGAGGATGTTGGGATTTATTATTGCCTTCAAACATTACATTTTCCTCCCATAGTGATACAGCCCTGACCAAAAACCTCCCTGCTGTCAGGTGAGCAGCCCTCATGGGATGTTGCTCTGGGTTGTTGGAGAGCAGATTATGTGAGTGCGTAGATGGAGGATATTGTGGTCAGTGTGAAAGTGACTGAGTGGCTATGAAGAGTATGTGGCAAAGACTACATACCATCTGACAAGACCAGGAGAAGTCATACAAGTACAAAGACCAGGAGACATGAGATAAACAATGAGGTTTCTCATTGCAAACATTACTTGTCTCTTCAGTAGTACTATAGTCAACCAGGAAAAGAAGAATCAAATATCTTCTAATATTTTTCCCTTTATGATGAAACTTACAATCCTTGCATCAAGCACATGATCCTGGCCCACATCTACAGCATATGCAGTGCTTCCTCTTCCAAAACTAGAATCCGATTGAGCATTTTCTAGGGTCTGTTCTATGTTCTCCCCAAACCCGGCCTGTCCATCAAGCCCTTATCAGAGTCTAGTCACTGTCTCCTGACTAGAACAACTTGGGGCAGATGCAGTGCTGGCCTCTGAACATTGGTCTTTAGCCTTCTGAGTCCTTGGGCTCTGGCGCTACACAAGACAGGTGAGTGTGGAGATGCCCTGAGATATTGCTCATAGGGAGTTTGAGTTTGAGCCTTTTGAATGGAACAGCATTCACCTTGTCAGCCTGAGTGGCTTTATTTGAAAAACTATGGAATATAGGAATCAATAATACTTAAGCGTGTTTTGATTCCACGTCTAGATCCTACTTGCAGGTTTGTGGATCCCAGGCTCTGTTGTCTCTTTTGGTATCTCTAAATCATAGATCTCTATCACTTGCTGGGGAGAAACTGACTCTTTGGGAGGTACAGCAGGTTTCTCACAGGCCATGTTCACCTGGCCGCAGGACCTCCTCCAGCTGGGTGAAGCGCTTTAGGACAGACACTTGAGCCCCTGTATCAGCATAGCTGTTCAAGTGATAAGGCTGAAGTTCCACTAGCCTCTATTGTGCTGTCTCACTCAGTAAAGATCACAAGTGTGATGACATCAAAATTATTAAAACTAAATAATTAGTCCTTTTGAGCTTGTAATTTCATTCCTAGTGGTGATGAGGGAAAAACTGAGAGGATTTGGTGTCCTGGTCATTGGAGATGAGTTCCTTTCCTGCTTTAAGCAACAATCTACAGGAGCCTGACTGTGAGACATGGGGAAGAACTCTTGATGCAGGTGGTAAATGGAAGGTGACAGGAACAAGCTCTTCCTTCTCTCTCACCCTTGCTAAGTGGCCCTTGTTTCACCTCTCCTTCCCAGCTTGCCTAGCTCTCAGAAAGGAAAATTCTGTGAGAATGAATATAGATCTCATCCTATGTAGGTTATGACATTTACAAACTTGATAAAAATAGTTAATGCTATGTTTATTTCTAATATTGAAACCTTGTAGCATTCTCTTTTTTGTTCTTTTTTATTGTGGAGATAATGTATAGAGGGGTTACAGTTACATTAATCAGGTAGTAAGTGCATTACTTCTTGAACATTTTTACCCTGTCCCATGTTTTTCTCCCACTTTGGGTTTGGTGTGTGGACTTGGGTCACTCTGACCACCTGCAGTCCTTGGCTGCCTTAGAAGCATATCAACTTGCTCCTGTCACCACTAGGTGGGGAACTCACAGTATCTGCTGCTCCTTCAGGAGGCAATGGGAGTCTGAACTCATGAGAAGTGGAGGCGAGTTGCAAGAGATCAATCAGCTCTGAAATCATATTACCTTCTCCTGCCCACATCCTTCTCTCTCCCATGCAGGGGCACCTCCAGTGATTCTCCCCTGCTTTACTGAGTGAGACCATCACTCCTTTCTTGCTGTCCTCTGGCACTATCTTCACAGGCCAAATCTTCATTACTTCATCCAGGGCTAGTCTTGTGTTGAGTTTCAGTCCCCTCAGTTATGCATCCTGACGTCTGGCTGACTAACTTTCCTACTGCACTCTAGAACTCTACCTTGGTTAATGGTGAAGAACTTTCCAGAAAGTACCATGTAGATACTCAGAGAATAATATGTAGAGAACGTGCAGGCCTTGTTAAACAGATTCCCAGCTGTGAAAGCTGAGTAGACAAACCCACATTGCTAATAGGGAAGGGAACTTCAAGTGGCCTTTGTGTTTCTTTGCTTTGTGATCACATAAAACTTACCGTAGTGTGGGCCTTGAGAGCTGGGAACCTCAAGGGAAAAGCTGTCTGTCATGAATTCTTTTTCTTTCCTTCCTCTTATTGTGAATATATGACTCCAAATCTCTCGGCACATGGTGACTTGATATCCTGAGGCTACCAGAGCACCTGTCGCCCTATGGCTGAGATCCATTTAGGTCACTTTTCATCCTCAGCAATGGCAAGCAAACTCCTCCAGCAGCAAAATTGCGGGGAGTGAGTATTGGGCTTCTTGTTGCTTGCGCTTCTTGACTAGGGAGGAGACCAGAAGATTGCTCAGCCAGCGCTGATTTCATTGCCCAGGTCAAGTCACCAACAATAAAGTCATACATTACAGTTAAAGAAAAACATTATCTATGTATATTCAGATATTGTGAATAATGTAGTATATGTAGTACATCAATGTAAGTTATACCCAATAATACACAGGAGATGTATACTCAATGTGTTCATACGTAGAATGGACTGTGGCTGAGACATGCTCTTGGGTGTAGTGCATTCTGACCTTCTCCCAGTCAGGTTCCAGTCTGATTTTTGCCTCTCAGTAGCAGAGAGAACAGCCAAGAGTACATAGAGCTTCTTGCACCTCAGACTCTTTCCTTGCCCTAGCCATGGCCTCTTGTCTTTATTTATGTTTCAACCAAAGCCTTACAACCAAATCAAATAGAAGCTCAGTAGGTTGAACATGGCATCTTTGATGAATTTGATGATTGTTGTTCTTAATGTACTATGTTATCTCTCATCTCATTTGCTGTCCCTTGGCTATCTCATATTGTTACAGCATTTCACCTTGTTATCTGATATATTGTATATATGTGCTTTGGTTATTTGAAGTCAGATAGAAAAGGGAGGAAAACAAGATGAGAGGCGAGTGTGGGGGAAGGGAACTGGAGACCAAGATATGAGAAAGGGTATGAATGTATGTGAAGTAATGCACCTTCTATCTGGTAAATATAATGTAACCCTTCTATTAATTACAAGAAAATATATGAAAAAAATAATATAGCAAAAAACCCTCTCTGTCTAGATGTTGGAACACATGGTGCTATGAATTATCTTTATGTGGAGTCCTTTTGAAGAAATGCGTGCAATATTTTATATTAGCTCCTTAAATTTTTCTTTTTTCCAGTCTTGGGGCTTGCACTCAGGGCCTGAGCACTGTCCTTGGGCTTTATTCTCAAAGCTAGCACTCTGCCACTTGAGCCACAGTACCATTTTTTTTTGTTTTTTCTATGTATGTGTTACCAAGGAATCATGTTGAATCACATACGTCAGGCACCCAAAGTCAGATACTGTATGGTCTCACTTATTTGTGGAACCTAAACCTAAAATGCTGCTGCTGCTGATGATGATAATGATGATATGATATTTAAATTTTAACAAATAATAATAATAATAGAGCATGAATGTAAAAAAGGAGACATCTAATGGGAGAGAGATAAGTGGAAAAGGAAGAAAACAATATTTGAAGATTATCTATGTGTAAAATATAATGTACATATTTAGACACATGTTTATGCAGATAATGAAGTACAGTAAATAATGCTTGAAAAACAGATTTAGGAGGATAGAGATATATAGGAGGTAGTGTTTTTTTTAAATACACTGCATTCAGATAAGGAATTATCATCAAGAAATCACATTCACTACCATATGAATGTAACTGTAACTCCTCTATACTGAAGTGTGCAACTCCATTCTTTAGCCCACTGTGGGCCATTGGTTGGGCTGAGAGCTAGCAGTGCAGCATCACATAGCCTCTGGGAATGGGCCAACACACTTGTAAAAGCAGCAAACTCTAACCCAATCAGCAGCGGAACTAATTTGGCTGAGAACCACACATATACACAAATTCCCAGAACCACCAGCCCTAAACCAAGTAAAACCGCAACCTGCAGACCACAAAGTGAACCTACAACAACAGTCTCAAATCCAATGAGACAGAAATTGCAGAGGCAAATCAAAGTCCAACACCAAGCCCAAATGGAAACAAGAATGCAGGGACAAGAGAGATGTCACCATCCCAAGAAATGATACCTGAAGAGACATGAAACATGATTCTATTCAAGGAGATGATTGTGGACATGACTAAAGAGATTAAAGCAGAATTCCAAAAACAATTCCAGGAACATAAGCAGGAAATCACCAAGGAGCTTCTCGAATTCAAAAGGGAAATAGAAAAAAATTGCACATCCCTAGAAGACAAGACATGATCAGCTCAGTGTCCACAATGGAAACACAAATGGAAGCATTAAGCAACAGATTGATTGAGATGGAGAACAGGACATTAGGAACGGAAGATAAAACACAAGAACTGGAACAGAGAATCATAAGTCTGGAGAAATCAGTCTGAATTCACAAAAGAGAACTCCAGGACCTGGCAGATGTATAATAGGAATCCAAGAAGAGGAGAAGTTTCAAAATAAGGGAATGCAACCCATATTCACCAAAATCATAGCAGAGAACTTTCCCAACCTCAAAAGGGAAAATACTCACATTATTGAATTCTTCCAAACTCCAAGCAGGCAAGATCTTAGAAGGAACTCGTCTAGACACATCACAGTAAAAACATTAGATCCGAATACTGAGGAGCTGATCTTAAATGCTGCAAAAGAAAAACAAAAAAAGTGCTATACTACAATGGAAAAAAATTAGAATAACTGCAGACATCTCCACGCAAACCCTAAATGCAAGAAAAGCTTGGAAAAATATCATTCATACCCTGAAGACCAACAACTGCCAAACTGGACTGATATATCCAGTGAAACTAGCATTTACATTTGAGGAAGAAACAGGATTATTTAATTCCAAAGAGAATCTATATGAATACATGCACACTAAACCACTATTTCAAAAATATTAAATAATCAAGAACAAATTGCAGAACATCAAGAATCCCCATCAAGAAGCAATCACCTATAAATCACTAAACACAAAAGGGAAAAAAGAGAGAATAAACTCAGAAGTAAAAATATATAATGACAAGGACACTAACCACTTCTCTATAATTTCCCTAAAGGTGAATGGAATGACCAATCCAATCAAAAGGCACAGAGCAGCAGACTGGATTAAGAAACAAGACCCATCAATATGTTGCCTCCAAGAGACACACCACATTGCTAAAGACAGAAACAAACTGTAAGTGAAAGGATGGAAAAGAAATTTCCACTCCAACACACCATGCTAAAAAGCAGGAGTAGCAAATGGGAAAAGATATTTACCAAAAATACATCAGAAAAAAATGCTTAATAGCCAGTATCTACAGGGAACTCAAAAAACTAATCTGCCCTCCACCCCAACAAACCAATCACGGGCAAGGGAAGTAAAGAAAGACTTATCAAAGAAGAGGTTACTATGGCAGAAAAGCATATTAGAAAATGCTCATCATCCATAGTCATAAAGGAAATGCAAATAAAAACAACCCTAAGGTACCACCATACCCCAATAAAATTTGCCAAGATTTTGAACTCAGACAATGACAGATGTTGGCAGGGCTGTGGAGAAAAAGGAACCCTACTGCACTGCTGCTGGGAATATAAGCAAAGTCAGCCATTCTAGAAAGTAGTGTGGAGGTTTCTTAAAGAACTGAAAAATAAATCTTCTCTACGATCCTGCCATACCACTCCTGGGCATCTACCCTGAACATCATAATCCAAGATATGATAAGGACACCTGCTCAGCTATGTTTATCTCTGCACTATTCACACTAGCCAGGCGATGGAAACAATCCAGATGCCCTATTGCAGATTAATGGAAACAAAACATGTGGTATATATAACCAATGGCATTCTACATAGACAACATGCAAGATATAATAATAGCATTCGCAGGGAAGTGGATGAATCCAGAGCAAATCATGTTGAGTGATACAAGTCAAGACCTAAGAAACAAAAGGTGTATGGCATCCTTAATATGTTGCTATTAGATCCAAACAATACAAGAGGTCAAGATCATTATTCAAGTACCACATGCTATGGACATGGTATTGGAAATATAAATAGAACTACATAGACATAAAAATTTATGACTCTGTAGGTATAATGTTTTAATACATAGATTGATCCGTATCTATGACATACAAACCCTCAGCCTAATTTCAATTATGTTCTAAAATCTAAGTGCCGCTGATTATATATAGGGTTTCCCTTCTTGAATACTTGTTTGTTAAATATTTCATTTGAAATATGATGTAAAAATCAATGTTAATAAATTCTTTAATAAAAAAGTTAACAAGAAAAGAAATCATACTACCATATGAATGTAACTGTAACCCCTCTATACATCACTCAGACAACAAAATAAAAATAGTTTATTGTGTTAAAAAAAACAAATCAGATTGTAGAAATCATTGATAGACTTCTTGCTTCACATGCCCTAGCACTGGGTTCAATTCCTCGGCACCACTTACACAGAAAAAGCCAGAAATAGTGCTGTCGCTACAGGGGTAGAGCAATAAATAGGCATAGAGAGAGAAGTTCAGAGACAGTGCCCAGGCCCTGAGTTCAAGCCTCACAACTGGCAAAAATAAATAAATAAATAAATCATCTTGTGTTATTAACATATGACAATAAAATAAAATATAAATAATATGACATTTAAAATACTGGAACTCACTGGTACAACTGATTGAGATAATAATCATTTACCTTAAAACTGAAACTTCAAGTGGAAATCCTGCTAGGTGCAAACCTGCCACTAGATGGCAAGCAAACAACACAAAGAGAAAAAACTGAAACCAGATGTTAGACTACACCCTGGGAAAGAAGGAATGATCCTGCCCTTATGTCAACAGGAGCTCCAAGCTGGGAAACTGTCAGAGTCTCATGGCACCCATGCAGGCTTCATCTATGTGTATAGAGGAGGTCATGTCCTCTCAGATGCAATTTCCTAGCTATTTTGTATTTTCCTTTTTAAAGTGAACTCACACCTGACAAAGCTGACATTTCCACCAGGCTTTTGTAGTGAAGTCATTAAGTACAGGAGAGAAAGGTAAGGGAAGAAGCGTGGACCCTGCAGACATGCAGGGAACATGTGCGCACACCCTGTCCAGTGGTGGGAGGTGAGAGGGGGCTGCAGTGTCAGTGCTGTCCCAGCGTCCTCTGCAGTGAACAGGTCACTGGTTGTCCTCAAGGACACAGTGTGGGTTCTGAGATTCATGACGATTAGGTTTATTAATATTAATAGATAATTTCAATACAAACAATGCACATGTAAGTTCCATACTCTTTCATTTATGACAAAAATATGTTCTAATAAGCACTACAACATCATATTTGAGCCTCTGTCCTGAGGACCCTGCTGACTCTCCTCATCACCAGCCCCTCAGGAGCAAGGAGAGCAGCCCTGCAGCATCCTTCCCACACACTCGGCCCTGCTCTGCAGTCTGCCTCTCTCACACTCTCACCTTGGTCCGAGACCTCTTCAGGTTTATGACCCAGACAATAAGCACTTCCCTTTCCTGAGTGTAGTTGCTTCTTCCAGAAAGATCCATGGGAAAGTTTTCTGGTTTCCTCCTCCCCACTGGTCCTCAGCTACCTCTCAACCAAGAGTTCTGTCCCTTATGACCCAACAGTGTTAGCCTGCCCAAAGCTCTGGTTTGAGATCAGGATTCCAAACTCTTCCATGCATTCCAGTGCCTGAATCTGTGTGGACAGGAAATTCATAAGCATCGTGTCCACCTGTGCTGAAGCCAGCCCTACAGCATGGATCTTGAGAATTTAGTGTATTAGCCTCAGAGTCTGGCTGCGTTCAAGCCCACTTGAGAAAATGCTTATGGGGTCTCCCTTTGTCAGTCTATTAATTTGTTCTCCATAATTGATCAGGTGGCTTCCTTCTTGTTATATTTAGTAACAACTCTGTCCTTCCTGCAGTTCACTTGGTAGAGAGAGCAAATCTCTCCCAGTCAAAGACAAGTAGCAATTATTGGGGGACCATGTGATAAGATCACAAATGAAATTTCAGAATTGAGAGAAAAGGTCAAAGTTTGAAGTAGAATAATAAATCACCCTAAAAAGAGGGAAGAAGGGAATTGTTAACAAGTTACTGGAGCAGTTACATTAGCATGTACTGCAGATAGTATTAATATTGTAGAGACAAAAAAGGATCTCTCCAAGACTCAGATGCAGTAATACAGTGAATGGTGGTGAAGAGGCTCCCGGTAGGGCAATGATTCACACGTGGTCTATTGGCCTTTGAGGAGCAGTGTTATCTTCCTGCACCTGTAGCATCTACATGGAGGTATAATGCTGATTTCCATGTGAGTTTTCTGTGTCTCTGTTCCCCAAAGTGGCCTCCTGTGCTATGGAAGGGAAATGATTTCACATGATGACCTATATGCTGAGGTGCCGGGTCACCTCATTCTAGTTTCTTTGCCTCCAGTCGCTTGTCCTCCATTCCTCATACTGAAGATGTCTTTTTATGCTGTGTTCCTTGTCCTCTCCAGGAGCCATGTTGCATTGTATCCCTTCTGTTTGTGTTTAGCAGTGGCTCATGTGTTAAAGCACCAGTCATAAGCACAAAAGTCAGCACAGCACCTAGGCCCAGTGCACAAAACACTTTTCAGTTCCAACCTAAAAGATATGGATCTTGAAGGACTATGCAGGCTTAAGTAGCATCTTGATGCTTAATGCTGAGACTATAGTTTGCAGAAACTTTCATCTTCTGAGAGGGAAGAGATTCCATTAATTAAGATAGAAGAAAAGAAATGTCCTTCAAAAACTTAGTTATCTGGCATATAAATGCATAATACTCACAAAGCTAGATATGATGCCAGGCAAAATGCCTAATGTGAACTCGTAGAAGGTGGCTATAGTAACAGCATTGAGAGAAGGAAACCAGTTAATTATGATGAGGGCACAGATCACCAATGCGAAGACTGGCAAACATTCAAAAGCCAAAGGCAAAGATACTAAATTGTATGCATTATATTTTTCAATAATATTATCATTCATTAAAAATGTGAACAGGTGGCCCTGGAGTTTGGTCTAGTGGTAGAGTGCTTGATTAGCATGCACAAAAACCCAAGTTCGATTTTCCTTGGTACCACGTACATAGAAACAAGCTGAAATTGATGCTGTGGCTTAAGTGATAGAGCTCTAGCCTTGAGAAAAGTCCAAGGACAATGCTCAGGCCCTGAATTCAAGGCCCACAACTGGTAAAAAAAAATTGTGAACAGGGTTGGGAGTTTGGCCTAGTGGTAGTGTGCTTACCTAGCATGCACGAAGACCCAGGTTGGATTACTTGGTATCACACAGAAAGCTTGAGCTTGAGCTGTGCTCAAGTAGTAGAGTACTAGCCTTGAGGGAAGCCTAAGGACAGTGCTCAGGCCATGAGTTCAAGCCCAGAACTGGCAAAAAAATTGCACAAATTTGTGAACGGTATATTCTTTTATCTAGTGCATTCTCTCTCTCTGTCTCTCTGTCTGTCTCTCTGTCTTTGTCTCTGTCTCTGTCTCTCTCTCCCTTCCCCCCTCTTTCTCTCTCTTCCTCTTCCTTCCTCCCTCTCTGTATGTGTCTATGTCACTGTCTTTCTACCTAAGCATGCAATACCAAGTTTAATAACATTTGTCTCTGAGTAATAAATAATGATCACACTTAAGCATATATCATTGATCAGAGAAAAAGCTTGAATTCACTAAATATCCTGTTCCACAAAATTCACAGATACCTAAGGAAGGAAAATTCTGTAATAAAATTTCTCGGAAATGTTTCACCCGACTTAAACTGAGAAATAACTACAAAAGAACCTAGCAAGCTATGGATAGTGTTGAAATTAAAAAAAAACATATTCTCCGAATAGAACAGAATCATTTTTTTATCTCATCATCAGGGAGGAACAGCTACTCAGGCAAATGTGACTCCTGGGTTCATTAGGTCTGTGCTTCATGACTGAGATGGGCCAGCCTGCAGTTATGTCCACGCCCTAGCTGATTTGCATGTGCCCAGAGCACAGCCCACTGCTCTGAGGACTTCTTCACAAGCTGCTCTCTCCAGTGCAGGAGAAGGTTCCAGTCAGCACACAGCATGGACACGAGGGTCCCTGCTCAGCTCTTGGGGCTCCTGCTGCTCTGGCTCCCAGGTAAGGAGGGACACTGCTGGGATTATGTAGCTCTTCATGGAAGGACTTGGATTGTGTAGTTAATTAAATGACTAATGGATTTCATGTTTCCAATATCAGGAAGGAGATGTGACATCCAGTTGACCCAGTCACCATCCATGTCAGCATCTGTTGGAGAAAAAGTCACCATCACTTGCAGGGCCAGTCAGGGCATTAGTGATTATTTACATTGGTACCAGCAGAGGCCAGGGATATCTCCCAAGCTACTGATCCGTTATGCAACTGCTTTGGAATCAGGGGTCCCATCCAGGTTCAGTGGCAGTGGATCTGGGACAGACTTCACTCTCACCATCAGCAGCCTGCAGCCTGAAGATATGGCCACTTATTTCTGTCAACAGAGTAAGAGTTGGCCTCCCACAGTGATACAAGTCATAACAAAAACCTCCCAGTGTAGCAGAAGTGAGAGGCTGGGCTGCCTCTGTTGCTCCTCCTGCTGCCTCCATCTGTGGACAGTGCCTCTCACCCACAGCCACACTCTGAAAGTCACTGGGGCTTTTGGGAGAAAGGATCAGAGACAATCTTGTTGATTTTGCCTTTCTTCCATCTCTGCCTCAGGGCACCATCCTAGCTTCTGTTGTTTGGTAAGGTACACAGATTTGCACTTTGGAGAATCTGGGATAGGGTATCAATTGATTATGATTTCCATTTATGCAGAAGGGAGGTGTTCACCCTCCCAGTTCTCCCCTCACAATTCTGTGCTCACCCCCATGGCGCTGATTCACATAGTGCTTCCCTTGTAATTCTGAGATACAGACTCAGTTTCACTTTGTCTTGACCCATCAGGACTCCACAGTTAGCTCTTTAAAAAGGAGATCTGTTTGTAAGCCACTGGGGCTGCTAATACACAAGATCAATAGTTCAGTACAGAGGGAGATGAAAAATGAAATCATGTAACTTTCAGGAAAATGGAAGGAACTGCATATGGTTATGTTGAATGACATCGGTCAGACATCCAAGCCAAGTATTTCGTGGTGTCACTCATTTGTGGAATGTGTGCCTAAAATAATGACAACATTAATACAATAATAAAAAATAATAACCAGATCAAATGATAATAAATAGTAATGGGACATGAGTGTAAAATAGAGGAAATGTCCAATGGAGTATAGTAAGTGGAAAGGAAGGAAGGAAAGGATAAGTGTTGCAGATGCATCAAGTATAAAGTACACACTTTGTGTATATATGTGTATATTCATATATGTATACACCTATATTAAGCCATGATGGTCACAGAATATTGTTTGGAAAATGATACGAGTTGGAGGGGAAAGGAGAATGCAAACAGAAAAGAGTGAATTTTCAAAAGTAAGACATCTGCAAGTTTGGAATTATAATCATGAAATCCTTTTGTATTGTTAATATATGACATTAAAATTCACAGAGATGCAAAAGAAAATGTGGATTTGATCTTCAAATAAAAATAATGGAGGGCCGGGAGTTTGGCCTAATGGTAGAGTGTTTGCCTAGCATGCACAAAGACCCGGGTTCGATTCCTCGATACCACATACATAGAAAAAAGGTGGAAGTGGTGCTGAAGCTCAAGTGATAGAGTTCTAGCCTTGAGAAAGTCCAAGGACAGTGCTCAGGCCCTGAGCTCAAGCCCAGGACTGGCAAAAAATAAATAAATAAAAGAGATGTTCTTTAAAAAAAATACTGGAATTTCCTTACACAGTTGTTTAAAGTAATCATGTGACTTAAAACCAGGACGCTAAATGAAAATTCTGCAACTTGAAAACAAAGTAAAAGAAAACAAACAAACTAAAACCTAACATCCAACTGTAGAGAAGACCCTGAGAATAATAGAGGAGGTTGCCCCCTGTTCACAGAAGCTTGAGTCTGGAGAGCTCTCTGCTAGGCTTTCCTGGTCCACCGGGCAGCTGGGAACCATGTTTATAGAGGGGGTCATGTCACCACATATGCAAGTTCCTCACTATTTCATATTTTATTTTTAAAGTGTAATCACACCTGACAAGGCTGACATTTCCACAGGCATGTAGTGAAGTGATTAAGTACAAGTGAGAAAGGTGAGGGAAGGAGGGGGACCTGTAGACATGCAGCCCTGAAGGGAACATGTGCACACACCACGTCCAGTTGTGGGAGGTGAGAGGGGGCTGCAGGGTCAGTGCTGTCCCCAGTAGGTCCCCAGAGTCCTCTACTGTGAGCAGGTCACTGCTTGTCCTCAAGGGTACAGACTGACTATGGGGCTTCATCATGCTCAGGTTTAGCGTGAGTTCTGGCCACTTGATTATATGCCCATTGTTCCCCAGATTTGTTTCTTCTCAGAATTTAAAATGATCCATTAGTGTATACTTTAATAGGCAATTTCATGCCTATAAAATAGACATGTAGCTAGTGCATTCATTCATTTGTGAGGTGCTCCTCTGTGTTTGCATGGGAACTAATAACACTGTTAAGGCTCTGTCCTGAGGGTCCTCCAGACTCTCCCCATCACCCCTGCCCCTCAGAAGCAGTGGGAAGAGCACTAGGACATTCTTCCCACACACTCAGCCCTGTTCTGAAGTCTAGGCCTCTCAGATTTGCACCAGACCTCATTCAGGTTCATGGACCAGCCTATAAGCACCTTCGTTTCCTGGGACAATTACTGACTTCCTGTAAGCCTCATGGGAAAGGTTTCTTCTCTCCCTCAATTTTAAGTCCTCAGCCTTATCTCTCAGCCAGGAGCCCCTGTCCTGGCTATTGTAAACCTAGACACATTCTGGTTTGATGCCATAGTTCTAAACAGTTCAATGTCCTACTGTAGTTGAAGTCTGTGTGAACTTGATATTCACAATAAATATGTCCACAATTGCTGATTCCAGCCCTGGAGCAGGGAACATGAGAATTTAATGTATTATCCTCAGATTCTGGAACCTCAGTCCCGTAGATATCCTTGTGGTCTCTCCCTCACCATACTAAAATATCACCTGTAATTTATTGGGTGGCTTTCACATCTTTGCAGCAGCCAGCTGCTTTCTCCTTGTTTTATTTAGTAACAACTTTGTTCTGTAGTGTGTGCAGTACACTGCAGAGCACAGCTCTACCTACAAAGGCTGTAGCAGTTATTCAGAGAACCATATGACAAAGTTGTCAGTGAAATTTAGGAGAAGGGGGTGGCTAGGATTTTAAGGAAGATCGATGTTGTAAAAAATTTCTGGAAAAGTTATATTATTGTGTGCTGCAGAGAGCATCAATGTAGAAGATTCAGTTGCAATTCTTGTAGTGAATGGATCTACAGAGGTCTAAGATCGGGAATGACTTACCTGGGTTATGTGATTTTGATTGTTAGTGCAACTGTTTGGACTTACATTGTTTTTTATTTTTTATTTGCCAGTCCTGCGCTTGAGCTCAGGGCCTGAGCACTATCCTTGGACTTTCTCAAGGCTAGAGCTCTACCACTTGAACCTCAGCACCACTTCCGGCTCTTTTCTATATATGTGATACCAAGGAATCGAACCTGGGTCTTCATGCATGCTAGGCAAGCACTCTACCACTAGGCCAAACTCCTGGCCCTGGACTTATATTGTTAAGTTCCTCGTGAGTACTTTACTCATCTTACCAGAGATCTGACATCTTGCAATATGGAATGGAGTCTGTCCTTGCTAATCTCACAGTGTAGAATCTACTTTTTGAATATTGTTATCCCTTCCATCATTTTCTCTGATTTCTCAAATAGTCAAAGCACCCTTGGCTTCTGGGTAAGTTCAAATGAAACCACACATAGGAAAATATTAATGTTTTGAATAGAAAATATAGCTAATACACTTATGGAATGAAGTAGCAGCTACACTTACATAGTGACCCACAGTACATCAATATTTCAGAGTAATTACAAACATACCTTCTATGATCCCTACAGAGTTACAGAGAGTCATCAATTCCCATTAATATTTTAAATATATTTTACATGGACTAAAATATATTTTATATTTGGAAGAAAGGAGTTGGACTGGGACAGACAGGGCAGAATAATGACAGCAATGAGAGATCACAATGCATTGTATTTATAAACTGATAAGTTTAGAGATAACCCTGTGTACAACTAGTTACAGATAACAAAGGCAAAATTAAAAGTACAAATGTGCATGAAATTATCACTTGTCCACATGCTCATTTCTGTCTGCATATTTCTTTGTGTGTTGTGAACACATGGGATTGTGTCTCTGCAAGCTTCGAAGCTCACCACAGATGAGAAGAGATCACATTGGATTCAGAATATCCACAGGAAAGCAGAGAGGGAGAGGAATGCTGGGAAATGTCTTCTTGAAGAGACTGTGAGGAGAGGAGTTCACAGCTGAGGACCCAGTGAGGTCATGGCCCAACTCTCAGAATATATCCAGAAAGGCATTGCCCAAGACCATCGTCAGACGTGCCCCTTCTTATGTGCAACTTGTCACCATAGCAAGAGCTTCAGGAAGTACAAGGCAATGAAAAGTGAGATACTTGCATGAAAGCTGGAAGTGGAAGTGACTCTTCTCAATCAGTACCAATTCTATTTTTTATTGTTGGGTTAATGTATAGAGGGTTTATACTTACATTTGTCAGGTAGTGGGTATATTACTTCTCGAAAATTGCTACCCCTTCTCATGGTTTTATTCCCTGTTCCCTCCCCTCATCCTTTCCCAGTCATCCTGGTTTCCCCCATTCCCTTACCTATTCCAAAATATCAAATAAATTATATACAATGTACCAGGTAACAAAGTCATATATAGTGACCACATGAGATTAATCTTAAGGGGAACAAAAGAGAAAAGAAATAACTGCACATAGTGCATTAAGAACAGCAATTCTTGACACGAATGAAGCAAACACAACAAAACATGGATGCAATATTATCTTGTTTCCTGGTTCGAATACATCCAGAATTCAGAACATCATCAGAATCGCTAAGAGCATGTTAAAACACAAAGTGACCGATCTACTGGATGTGAGTCTGCCATTCAGCAAGTGAACACGTGATCCCTGTAAGGATAAGGAAGCTGTGCTTAAGAGATCAACAGGTAGAGGGATGCTTTTTACCATTTAAAAGAATTTCTACTTAATTTTATCATGTACACACACACACACACACACACACACACGTGTGCTTGTCAGTCCTTTTGTATTACAAAATAACTGAATTAAGCTCTGAGTAAAGAAGAATTTTGCTCAATTCAGTTTTAGATGCAGAAAATCTCAATTGCAGGATCCTCATTTGTCTGTCCTCAGGTGAAAGATGTCATGACTGTGTCCCAGCAAGGTGAATTTAAAAGTTGCAAGTTGAGGTCGACAAACATACAGTTGTCTTCATGTTATACCAAGGGCTATGGGGAGAACTGACTCACTCTAGGATAGCAGCTTTAACCAACTTAGGGCAGGATCTCGAATGGCCTAATTATTTTCCACAAGGCACCGCTTCCAGTGGTCAGTTTGGACCATGGGTATCAGCACAAGCTCCTCTTCATGTGCTTCTGTTCCCCAGGTAATGTTCTGACTCATGAAATGCCAGTATCTTTGCAGAGAAGAAGCACAGCCTGAAATCACTCACACAAATAAGCAGAGACTGCTCAAATTAGATGGAGACTAGAGACACTTAACGGTTTTTGCCTTGGTCATGTCTGGGTCAGTGTTGATTTCTAAAATGTAGATACATTAAACTCCAAGCATGTATCTTCACAAGTACTTTAAAAAAGAATATTTTTCCACATCTATTTTAATAGAAGAAAACATGACAGTCACTCAGTGCCCCTCCTCCGTGGCAATGCTTAATATTTCCATATTGCATAATATGTGTTGTACTTTCTTGATGCTCCCATAACAAGAAGTCTTACAAGACTGAATGTCACAAGTCAGCTCTCACTCAGCCCCCTGTCCTTGGCTTGCATTGATTTAGGTGGATTGATTTGGATGTAGGAAAACAGTGGATCCAGCTCTTGCTACTATCAAGTTTGAATTTTTGCTTTAACTGTCGACTTTGGTTGTGGGTGGCCTTCCCATGTACTGACTGACCAGGTGAGACCTATGATTTCACAGAGAACAAGAAAGAAAGTAAAAACCCTAACCAGACTTGATTGTATATAATAAGAAAGAATTTAATTAGAAGGAATTTCTCTTGTTACACAAAGGAGTTTCCATTCAGCATGTCACCATATGAATGCAATATCTCTTGATCAACTCACCATTCAATCACTTTAATGAGAGAACTTTTGAGAAATTCATCAGTTAACTTACTGTACAAATATAGTGTGGACTAATGACAGGAGACTTAGTGCATCAAGAAACTTTACCTGGAATGATGATTTACCTATTAATTTGGTGAGTCATGGGACTTGAACTCTGGGTCTCAGTGGCTTCCATGAGCTCTTCAGCTTAATGCTAGCACTCTACTACTTTGAGCTACAGAACAACTTTAGGTTTCTGGTGGTCAATTGGGAATAGGCATATTATGGACTTTCATGTCTGGGCTGCCTTTGAACAGCAATCCTCAGATCTCAGCCTCCTGTTGAGTAACAAGGATGACAGGTGTCTCCAGTGCCCAGCTTTTGAATGCAAATTGAAACTTTCTACCATTTTCCTTTTCCATTTTAAAGAACATTAGGTCAATATTTGCAAAAAAGTTAGTTCTTCCTGTAATTTTTATTGTAAGTCTTAATAGGAAGTTATGAAAACTGAGGTTCTAACTTCAGTAGAAAACATGGCAGAATAGTTCATTTGATAACTATGATTATCAGCTGCTTCTTCATCTAGCTTAACTCTGTGTTCTTATTGATCAACTCCCTTGAAAACAATGCAGCAGTGGACTAGCTAAGGAGGGCTCGGAGCAGACCATCTGTCCATTCCTTTCCTGGAGACAGTCCTGGACATAAACCTGCAGAAGTTTGGGTTTCAAGGAGGTGGTACCATATGCACCCTATCTTCCTCCACAGATCCAGACTTTCAGGGCGACCCACTTCCCAGGGCTGCAGGCATCAAAGTTTTTTATTGGTTATCACTAAACACACAACTCATCAGACTTCATCTTTCTCAAAGGAGCAGGCCTCACCCTCCCTTGGCTCTTCTCACTCTATTGCCCCCACCTGGATATTTGCATACTGCTCCCTAAGGAGGACCTTCCTCTCTAAGTCTGAGATAAAGGCTCAGCTCTCAACTTGCCTTGACCTATGAAGATTCCTCATCTCACTCTTAGAAATGAAGTCCTTCTCTCAGCTCCTGTGGCTGTTAATGCTCTGGATCCCTGGTAAGTACAAAGAGAAATGAGGAGTGAGAGTGGGTGAGAGGGTGAGTTCTCAGGGCCCAGTTGTATTTTATCTATGAGTAAGATGTGCAGGTCTTGTTATCTATAATTGGACAGGTGATTTAGATCTGGTTGAGTGAGGGATATTGCAGGAAGAAGTAGAACTTATGCTTGGGTAAAGACTTTATGGATGCAAATAATGAATTTAGTGACTTACTGATGTGTTAAGATATTTCTATTCTTATTGCTTAATACTTTCAGATTGTGAATAAAACTGTGGAATATGAATACCAGATTATATACATACATAACATAAAAAAGCAATAAAAGCATGGCTATCTATGTATACAAACTTGCACTTCTGTCTTATTCTAATTTCAGGATGCAGTGGAGATGTTGTGCTGACCCAGAATCCACGTTCCCTGGCTGTCACCCTGGGAGAAGCAGCTTCCATCTCCTGCAGGTCTAGCCAGAGCCTCTTATATAGTGATGGAAACACCTATTTGCACTGGTTCCTGCAGAAAACAAGCCTGTCTCCACAACCCTTGATCTATAAGGTTTCCAGTCGATATACTGGGGTCTCAGACAGATTCAGTGGCAGTGGGTCAGGCACAGACTTCACATTGAAAATCAGCAGGGTGGAGGCTGAGGATGTTGGAGTTTATTACTGCCATCAGAGTTTATATGATCCTC
The DNA here is from genome assembly GCF_031878675.1 of Megascapheus bottae. NCBI lineage: Eukaryota > Metazoa > Chordata > Mammalia > Rodentia > Geomyidae > Megascapheus > Megascapheus bottae. The sequence continues at coordinate 19,664,363 of NC_143515.1, forward strand.
CTACAGTGATACAGCCCTGAACAAAAACCTCCCTTCTGGCTGAGCGCTGAACTCATGGGTCGCTGTTGTGTGGAACAGCAGAACAGATGGTCTAAGTCTACCAGGAAAGGAGATGTGTTGTTTATGTGAGAGTGACTCTGACTTGAGAATAAGACAATGTGACAATCTGATTACATATCATCTTTAGTGACTTTTAGAACAATCATGGAAATACAAAGATCCAGAGACTAAAGATAAACCATAAGTTATTTAATTATTTGTGTCTTCAGTGGTATTATAGATAAGGAGCTGCATATGAATCAAATGTGTTCTTTGATCTTTTTTCCATTGGGATTGAATCTTTAAATACTTTCATCAGGCATATATTTCTGATCCACACCTATCCTTCCTTCTGTGTTTTCTGTTGAGAAGCTGGAAGCCCATTTGTGTCTTTTTCAGCTTCTATTCTTTTGGTTCCCAAATCTTGCCTGACCAACAATCCCTTAACAGAGTTTGTTCACGTTTTATTGTCTGGATCAGTATGAGGATCAGTATGGGGCAGATAACATACTGGACTCTGTATAATGGTCTCTGGCCCTAGGACTCTGTCTCTAGATCAGGCAGTGGAGTGGAGTGAAGCCCTATGATGATTTCATAGGTTTCACATATCTGAGATTAAGCCCTTGTTCAAAGTGCACAGCAATCACAGCCCTGTCTTGTCAGCTACTATGACATGACTTTATTTGAAAAACTATGACCTGAGTTATCATCAGTGCTTAGCTATGTCTTGCACCTCTATCTCCTCAAACATCTGCCATTTCCTTATAATGGGCCTTTCAGAGATCTGCAACTGTGACATTGCAAATCCCAGGCCGTGGAGGATTTTCTAGCTTCCATCACTGTCCAGTGCGCATTGTCCCTCATGGCATACATTCTTTTACCATGATGGTTTCAAATCCATCTGAGAAACCAAAGGATGAAAGTAGAGATGGTCTGAGCTCATTCTCAGAACAGATATAGGTCAAGAGTGTAAAGGAACCAATGGAATATCTTTAATCACTCATGAAACTTGTGACGGGGATAGTTAATCCATAAGTATTTATCCACAAGTGTAGAGTTTTGTAGGAGACTAGTCAAAACCAGCAAAGAGTTGATTCTATTTTCTCCTATATCCAGTATTTTACAATCTTACCATGGCTCCACATTGTGCAAGTCACCAGAGAACAAAAAGGAAATGGTCACTGTGTCTCCTGTGTAGTGCTTGTAAGGAAAATGGAGGAGAATGGAAAAGGAATATGTCAGACTCCATCTTCAATAGGCAAAGACTGCCTGAGGAACCATGAGGGGCACAGACCTTCCTGTGGGATTGGAGGTTGTGCGAGGGACTGGATTTGGGGTAGACTTCTATAGGGCTTAACAAGTAAGCAAAAATAAAATAAAAAACCATGGGGGCCCAAGGAGGTGTCTTTGGCCAGGCCCACAGTAGTATGCTCCACCTTTGGTGGATGGGCCATTTTCCCCTGAAGGGGACAAGCACATACATGAGCATGCACCTGGTGCTTTGCCTGACCTTGGGGAATAAGACAGGACTCAATCCTTCCTATTTTAGATGCATAAAAAGATTGGGCTTGGAGAGAAGAGGAAGATCCTTCAGTGCTGATGCAGGGAGATTGGCAGCCAGATGTCATCACTACTTTCCATCCCAGAAATTTGACAATCAGGTGATGGTCCTGGAGCCCTCTTGGAATTATCTGTGAATATTTTATATTGAGTCTAAGATTATGCCAGCAAATTGCATTGTACTATCCTAATGCCAATTGAGAAATTGCATTAAATATTCTCCACCTATGAGAAGTCATGGAAAACCTATCCCGATAAATGCATATACACTTACTGAATAAAATGAAATGACAATCATTTACCTAAAGATTTGCAAATAAGCACGGCTAATCATCTTTTATACCAAAATCAGAAATTGCCATCCCTAAGCACTTGATTCAAATGCAAAATACCTGATTCTACTTGTCTCAAGAAATAAAGATCTGCATTTTAACATAATGACAAAGTATCAAGCATCCAGGGAACAGTTTTGAATCCACACTGTAGGTGATTTTTACCTCAGCAAGTGAAGTCTTCTGTGGAAAGATGTGGCAACACATCCACGTTTTTGGATAAGTAACAAAAACTAATTTTCATTCTTGGATTCTGACTTTGAAATCCATATGTTATTATTAGTTGTAGTGTCTAATCCCTTAAAATTTAATGACTTCATGAAGTATAAAGACAAAATGATTTAAACTTTGTGTTTCTGTTATGGAGATAATTGGACATACAGTTGTTTTCATAGCTTGAACACATCCATGATGTGAAGTGCTCATTGCCCTTCGATCTTTCTTCAAGATCAAGCAAATTCACAATGGAGACAAGCCCAGTGACCTCAGCGCTGTCCAGCCCAGCCCTGCCTCAATGTTCAATTCATTGCAATTGTGAACTTCTATGCACTCACGTAAATGCTTTGTGTTAAGAGCCACTAGCCTTACATGTTTTTGTTATACACCATTATTGCTGGCATGCTGACTGATTTAATATCAAACATCCACAACTATAGTTAGATGCATTGTTATAAGAATTAGCTACAGAAATCATTAATTTGTAGAAAGTAATAACAAAGAGAACACATCCAGAAATAAACACAAATCTATGTAAATAATGGAATATAAGTTCCTGGTAGACCTACCAGGAACTTTCTGACAGGAAGTTAATTTGCAAAGATACCCATGAACCTCAATAGCTGTCAGAGGAACTAGAAAGGGGATTACATAAACATGTGATATTACTGATGGTCAGAAGTTCACAGGAATATTCCCTAGTAAGGTCAAAAGGAGATGAGGAGTGAGAGAAGTTCAAAGGGTGAGCATTCAGGGCCTAGCTATGCCCTATCCATCTGTCAGATTTGCAGGTGTTATTATCGATGATAGGGCAAGTGAGGATTAGGTCTGGGAGAATGAGGAACATTCCCAAAGAGATAGAATCTGTACTTGTGTGAAGACTTCATTGGGGAGAATAATGCAGATTACTTCTACAGAACTATTTATGCAATAAAATGTCTCCTTTTAATATTTAGTATTTTTATCTTGAATCAAACCATGACATATGATTAACAGGCTATGTATATATATATATATATATGTGTGTGTGTGTGTGTGTGTGTGTGTGTGTGTGTGTGTGTAAGAAAAGCATTCCTTGCCTATGCTTGTGCATAACCCAATACTTCTGTCTTATTCTAATTTCAGGATCTAGTGGAGATGTTGTATTGACCCAGACACCAAGTTCCCTGCCTGTCACCCTGGGAAAGCCGGCCTCCATCTCCTGCAGATCTAGTCAGAGCCTCCTAGATAGTGATGGATATACCTACTTACAGTGGTACCTGCAGAAGCCAGGCCAGTCTCCACAACTCCTGATCTATTTGGTTTCCAGCCGAGCATCTGGAATCCCAGACAGGTTCAGAGGCAGTGGGTCAGGCACAGACTTCACACTGAAAATCAGCATAGTGGAGGCTGAGGATTTAGGGACTTATTACTGCATGCAAATACCCATGCTCCTCCCACAGTGATACAGCCCTAAACAAAAACCAACCCTCTGGAGAACTGCATTCATAGGTAGCTGATCTGGCGTGCAACAAAGCAGACTGTCTGAGCCAACTAGAAAAAAGGATTTTGTTACTAGTGAGAGAGTGACTCTGTTTAGAGACAAAGAGAATGTGATAATCTGACCACAGACAATCTACAAAGACAATCTACCAAAAAAAACCATTGGAGTACAAGGTAAGGAGACTACAGATAAACCAAGAGTTATTTATTGAAAAAAACGTTTGTCTCTTAAGTGGCACTATAGCTGGTTAGAGGTGTATGTGGACCATTTGTATTGAAACTTGAAATACTCCCATCAAACATATGGTCCTGTCTACATCTATAGCACATATTGTGCTTTCTTTTATTATTGTATTCATTATTTTATCTTTTGAAAAGGTGATGATCAGGGGGTTGCATAAATAAAAATTGTAGTGAGTGCATTTGTTTTAAAACTGTTACCCCATCCCTTATTTTGTCCTACTCACTACTTCCTACTCCCCTCCCCCAAGCTGTTTAGTATGGAACCTTGTGTCTAGGAAGTATTAATGTTGCATTAGTTCATCCTATGTCCTGCTGTTACCCAATACAGAATAATCTTATGTACAAGACAGGAAATATACAACACTAAAAGAAGTGAAACAAACAAAAACAAACCCCTCCCCATACAAAACCCAAAAGCCTACATACAGGTCATAACCTCTACTTTCCATGTCTTGAAGTTTATGTTAATAAGCATAATTATATATGGTACTGTGCTGTAAGCAATTGGATAGTTCAAGAATATCATAGACATATTCTAGTTCTTTCAAATGAGGAAAACTCTGCAACCTACTTTTCCTTGGGTCTGGCTTACTTCACTTCGTCAAATTTTGTTCCAGGTTTTTCCATTTCCTTACCAGTGGGGCATTGTCATTCTTTTTGATGGAAGCATAGAAGTCCATGTTCATTGAAGCATTATTTACCATAGCTAAGATATGGAACCAGCCCAGATGGTCCTCCATAGATGCATGGATCAACAAGATGTATATTTACAAATTGTGTTTTCTTTCCAGAATATGGAAGACCCAGTTGTGTCTATTCTAGCTTCTACTATTGATTTCTCAAGCTTTGCCTGACCAAGCTGCTAGCAGATTTTGGTCTACAGTCTCTTGCCTGGATCAAAGAGGGGCAGATATAGTACTGAAGTACCCTTCACACTGGACTCTGGCTTTCTGGGTCCTACAGTTCTCGCTTCAGGAGAAGCCCTGTAGTCATGTTAATAAGTACCAGAAACCTGAGACTGAGCTTGTGTTCAATGGTCATAGAATTCACAGCTCTAACTTGCCAGTTTCTGTGAAACAAAGTTTCAAGACAGCATCATCAATGCTTAATTATGCCTTGTTTACACATTACCTACCATACTTTGTCATTCCCTTGCAATAAGCCTTTCAGAGGCCTGGACCTATGACCAGGGGAGATTCTCTGACCTTTGCCAGAATCCAGTATATATCTGTTTCAGATGCTGTGAACCGTTCTCCATGATGCTCTTAACTTCATCTGGGAAACCACAGGGTGGAGGAGGAGATGCTCTGAGCTCACTGAAGTGTCATTCGCCGGAGAAATAGAGGTCTGGAACGTACATGGACAAATGGAATATAGTCAAGTCACTTATGGAAACCTGTAGCAGAAACAGTTATTGCAAAGTTAATCCATAATTGGAGCATTTTGCAGAAGATGAGTCAGAACCAGCTGATTCTTGGTTCTCCTCTCCATCCAGGGATCTTACAAGCATCCAGGGGATACCCTTCTGATTTTTAATCTCCACTGTGGCTCTCATTGTACACATATGTTTGTCCCTAGAAAACAAAAAATAAATGGTTACTGTTCCCCTAGTGCAGTGTTGATGCTCTGTTATTGACAGCCAGCTGTCATCACTATTTCCCACCTCAGAATTCTGCCAAATTGGTGATGGGTATGAAACGCACTTGGATGTATTTCCAGATATTGGGTCGAAAATCATGTCAACAAAACTTCATTGTAATTTGCTAATGAAAAAAATGAGAAATTCCATTAAATGTATCTAGCCAAGATTTGAGAAATGGTGTAAAGACTTAAAAAATACAACAAAAGCAAACCCACAAGGAGAAAATATCTGTGTAACATTCATTAAATGAAAATTTGTGAATAACTGTTGCTACTCACTATTGTCCTTTGAAACCAGACATATATTCATCCCTCCTGAGCATTTGGTATAAATGTAAAATAGCTAATCCACCTCAGTCCAAGTAATAATGATCTGTGTTTAAACAAGTTAGGAACCATCCAGGCCATGCTTTGCAATCCACAATATTGGAGATTTTTGCTTCCGAAAATGAACTCTTTTAAGAACTCTTTTAAGAAGATGTTGTCAATACATCCAAATTTCTAGCTAATTAACAACTGATATTTGTTCTTGAGTGATGAAGTTGAAATTCACAAGTGTTTCTCAATGCATGTTCCAAATCCCTTAAAAGTACAATGAAATGAATACATTTTGTCATTACTTGATGAACTATAAAGACGAAAATGATTTGAAATTTGTGCTTCTGTTCTGAAGATATTTGGACATAATTTTGTTTCCATAGCTTGAGCACAAGATAGGGTCAATGATAGTAAAGGATCATTGCCTCTTTGGTCTCTGTTTCAGCTCAAACAAATTCATGATGAAACACTAGCCCAGTGACCTGAAATAGACCTGTCCAACTGAGTCCTGCCTGGATGTTCAATTCATTGCAATTGTGAACTTTTGTATGCACTCACATAAATGTTTTGTGTTATGAGCCCCTAGGTTTGGATGTGTTTGTTACACATCATTATTGTTGATTTGCTGACTGATTTGATACAAAAGAATGCACACATACAGAAGGATGCATCTTATGAAAATACACATAAATATTTAGAAAATGAGAGATCTCATACAAAGAAAAGCCTGAAATAATGCAAATGAATGGAATACAATTAGATATTTCAAGGAACTTTCTATCAGGAACAGCTGATTTGCAAGAGATCAATGAACATCAATAAACATCAAAGGAACAAGAAAGGGGATTGCACATAAAATGTGAAATTATCAATCATCAAAAAGTCATAGTAGGGGCCGGGAATTTGGTCTACTGGTAGAGTTTGCCAAGCATGCACAAAGACTCAAGTTCAATTTCTCAGTTCCACATACAAAGAAAAGTCAGAATTGATGCCCTGGCTTAAGTAGAATACTAACCTTGAGGAAAGCCCAAGGACAGTGCTCAGGCCCTGAGTTCAGTTCCTAGGACTGGTCAAAAAAAAGAAAAAAAGAAGTTCATAATTATATTCCCATTAACAGATAAAATCTATTTATACGTGTAAACATGCATGTAGTTCTCAGTTGCCTTCAAAACTCTAGTCTTTCCTCCCCTGTGCATGCAGATTCATAGGAGTGAGTGTTTCGAATCCTATATGAGGCCCTCATTTAGCATATTTACAGGAAACTAGAGCAGGAAAGGGTGCTGGGAAATGCACTTCCTGTAGAGACTGTGTGATAGAAGTTCAGAACTGAGCAACCAATTTTCAGGATTTTGGTCAGGATGGCATTACCCAAGAGCATTTCCTCATGGCGTCTAAGTATCATGAACAAGCTGAAAATAAAGCAAAAGCTTCATTAACTCACAGGTCAATGAAAAATAAAATTTCTGCATAAAATATGTAAAAATGTATTGACCAACAAAAAATATTTCATAACAAAATAAAAAGCAAATTAAATAAAGTGCAGACTCTTCCAGGTTCATTCTGTACCCTCAACTTGCAGTGGTGGCCACTGGTCAACACAGATGAATATATTTTATGAGGAGTATCTTCTATTATATTTAACATTTGTTTTGCTGAAAACTAGCCTTCTCCACTAATTTTAGTGAAGCCTTTTAGGATGAAAGGAAAAAGAAACTTTCATCTGCAATGTCCCAATATTCTCAATGAATTAAAACCTTCTTCATGATTCACTTTTTTTTTTGCCAATCCTGGGCTTAAGCTCAGGGCCTGAGCACTGTCCTTGGACTTTCTCAAGGCTAGAGCTCTACCACTTGAGCCTCAGAACCACTTCCGGCTTTTTTCTATGTATGTGGTACCGAGGAATCGAACCCGGGTCTTCATGCATGCTAGGCAAGCACTTTAACCACTAGGCCAAACTCCCGGCCCATGATTCACTTTTTTCCCCAGTCCTGGGGCTTGAACTCAGGGCCTGAGCTTTCTCAAGGCTAGCTCTCTACCAGTTGAGCCACAGCACCACTTCTGACTTTTTCTGTGGTACCAAGCCATCAAATCTAGGACTTCATGGCTGCTAGGCAGGCACTCTTCCACTAGGCCAGGCTCCTGACCTTCCTGCTTCTTAAATCACAGCCTTGGTCATCGATGGTAAGGTGATCATTTGTCTCTCCCAGGCACTGGTTTTTGCCTTCGGAGTTCTTGGTTATCATTTGGTGGTCTATGTGGTTTTGGAGATGTTGATTCTTGCCAAAATCTTGGGATGAGATGCAGATGCAGGCTTGCTAACTGGTCTTTCACTGAAGCTATGGCCTATGATGATGTCCTGTGGAGATCTCCTCACACTGCAGTTGGTGGGATGTTAGTGTGACTAGCATATAACAAAGATTATTAGCTCTCTCTCTCTCTCTCTCTCTCTCTCTCTCTCTCTCTCTCTCTCTCTCTCTCTCTCTCTCTCTCTCTCTGCCCTCTCCCTGTGTCTTTCTCCTCTTCTCTTCTTTTCTCTTTTCTGCTCCTTCTCCTTCTCATATTCCAAGATATATAAGGGTTCTTATGTCATGAAAAGAGAATGACACAACATGCATACATACTTGTTTTTTTTTTATCACATCACAGCTGTATTTTAAGTCTCTCCTCATAAAGATGTTTGTGTCCTTTGTCCTCCCATTTGATGCATTTTCATTAGGTTTCTGCCCCAAGTAAAGATTTCCAAACGGTCATTCTGTTTGAATCTAGTTTAAATTGAACCCCCTGTGAAGACCTCTCCTCACTTCTCGCTAGCTTCACTGCCTTTGATTCATGCCTCACTCCCTGAAGATTCCATGTGGTTTCTAGTTCTTTGTCCTCACCCTTGGCCATGAAGTGTTTTACCCATACTGTGCCTGCTTGAGTTACCTTCTTAAAAGTGAGTCATTAAAGATTGCTTCTCTTAGACAGTAGAGGGAATGTGTGAGGTATGAATATACAGATGTATAGAATAGAGTAGGCTGAAGTAGATGAGAGCCCTTGCTTTAGACAATACCTCAGATTTTGAAGAGTCAAACACATGTCAAATGTAAACATAAGAAATGCATAATGATTGGGCTGGGAGTATAGCCTAGAGGTAGCATGCTTGCCAAGCATGCAAGAAGACCTGGTTTCAATTCCTCAGTATTACATACATAGAAAAAGCCAGAAATAGTGCTATGGTTCAAGTGGTAGCCCTGTAGCCTTGAGAATGGCCAACACCCAGTGCTCAGGCCCTAAGTTCAAGCCCCAGGACTGGCAAAAAAAAATGAAAAAAGGAAAACATTTTCTGAGGACAATCTTGAGCAGTGCTTGCATCCTTTGTATCATAAAGAAAACCAGTGACTTTAAAATTTGTTTGGCATATATTTCCTCCATCCTGTATCTCTATTCAGCCCTGCAGCTGTGCTCAGACTGAGGATTTGCATGTGCCTCGAGCACACCCACTTGTCCTGAGCACAGTTTTATAAGTGGCTCACACTCCATTCACCAGTCAGTCCCAGTCAGCACACAGCGTGGACATGAAGACCTTCGCTCAGCTCCTGGGACTTCTACTGTTCTGGCCTTTAGGTAAGGAAGGACAATGTTAGGAATTTACTCAGCTCATTTCTAACAGTGTAGCTTCACTTTTCTTAGAAGGTCTCAGAGCATGATTAATTGTGGGGACTTTTGTCTTTTTGCTTCCAACACCAGGTGCCAGATGTGACATCCAGGTAACCCAGTCTCCATCCTCTATGTCTGCATCTCCAGGAGACAGAATATACATCACATGTAGGCCAGTCAGGATAGAAGCAATTTGTTAAGCTGGTATCAGCGGAAACCAGGGAAAGCTCCTAAACTCTTCATTTATTGGGCATCTGGTTTGGAATCTGGGGTCCCATCCAGGGACAGAGTTCATGCTCACCATCAGCAGCCTGCAGCCTGAAGATGTGGCCACTTACTACTGTCAACAGAATAAAAGTTAAGCTCCCACAGTGATACAAGCCATAACATAATCCTCCCAGGGAAGTAGAAGAGAGAATCTGGGCTGCCCCAGTTGCTATGCCTGTTATCACTGTCTACTAACGGTAGTTCTCAGCCACAGCCAGGCTGTGAAGTTCACTGAGGGATTGATAGAAGGGATTAGGGACAATCCTCTTGATTCAGTCTCAGCCTCAGGCCCAGACTACACAGTGCCTCTGTTGTCTCATACAGAACACAGATCTCTACTTCTGAGAATGTGAGACTTGATGTGCAGGTGGGGATGACCTGCACTTTGTCCCAAGAGAGGCTTTTGCTTTCCCACCACTCCCCTCACACTACTGCACTCACCCTTGATTTTCATAGTGCTCCCTAAGGAGGACCTTCCCTTGTGAGTATGAGATAAAAGCTCCCATCACCTTGACCTATCAGGCCTCCTCAGTTCAAGCTTTAAAATGGCTTACTTATTTGCAGAATCTACACTTAAAGGATGATGGTGATAATATAATATTAATTAAATAATAATAATAGGACATGGATGCAAAAAATGTAAAAATATCTGATGGGAGGCATTTGAGGGAGAAAGGAAAAGACTAAAGGAATCTAAGTGTTGAAAATGAATTAAGCATGATATAATATATATATAAAAATACACACATATGTGTATCAATAATATTTTTAGTTGTGGTAACCTGTGTCTTTTATGTATGTTTACCTGATTTGAAGAAGGGAAGGGAAATAACCAAATGGTGAGACAAAGGACCAAGGTTGAACCAAGGCAACAGCAGTACTCACAAGACACTATGCTGGCAATGAACTTTACAACTTCGGAGGTGAGGGGAGTTGGGATGGGAGGAAAAGAGGGAGAAAATGAGGGAGGGTAACAATATTCAGTGAAGTTCATGGGAACAAAAACATAAGAAGGGATGTCAATGTGTGAGAAGTAATGCACCCACAATCTGGCGAATGGAACTGTAACCACTGTATACATTATTTTGATGATAAAAAATAAAATGAAAAAAAAAAGAAATGCACTCATTACCCTTCTTATGTAACTGTAATCCGTCTGTAAAACAATAAATGTGTATGAAGTTCTCACTTTCTGCATTCTCATCTCTGTCCACACATTTTTTGAAGTTGTGGATGGATAGAATTCAGTCTCTTAAGGCTTCTAATCTCATATTGAAATCTCATCTCATTCAGAATACCCAGAGGAAAGCAGAGAGGAAAGAGTTTCTGGTCAATGAGCTTCCTGAAGAGCCTGTGATGAGAGGAGTTCACAGGAAACCCAGTGAGGTCGTGGCCCAGCTCTCAGATCATATCAGGAAGGCATGATCCAACAGCATACTCACACATGCCTCTTCCTGTCACATCTTGCAAGCATAACGAGTTTTAGTAAGGAAGATGTGGTTTTTACATGAAATATGTAATGGATACCTTACATGAAATATGTAAAGAATACAGAACGATTTCTTGACACAAAAGAAACAAATACAAATAAACACAGATGCGACACTATTTTCTTTTTCTTTTTTTTCATATATTTTTATTGTACTTAATAGAAGGGTTACATTATATTCACCAGATAGAAGGTGCAGTAATTCACATACATTGATACCCTTTCTCATGTCTTGGTCCCCATTTCCCTCCCTGCCCACCCCCACCCCTCATCTTGTTTTCCCCCCTTCCCTATCCAATTTGTGACACTATTTTCTTTCTTACTCAACGTTTGTCCAGAATTCAGAATCATTGTCAGCATTGCTGAGAACATGTTACAAATACAACATGACAAAGCTAACTCAGATCTAGTGAATGTGAAGCTGTACTTCCTCAAGTTATCAGGAGATTCCTCTAAGGATTAGGAATATGTATTTAGGAGATGAGTATCACAGGTAGAACAATGATTTTTATTCCTCCACTTACCCATTCAATAGCATTCGTATTTTAAAAAGGCACACACACACACACACACACACACACACACACACACACGCGCCCGCGCACGTGTGTGCACCACACAGTGTCAGTCATGTTCTAAAACAAAGTAGGTGACCAAAGCTCTTAATAAGTAAGAGCTTTGTTTAAGTCACAGTTATAGATCCGCATTCCTAGGTGCAGTACCCTCATCTCCTGAATTCAGGAGAGGGAGCACCACTCTATCACAATGTGATGTGTTAAGAAAAAGGAAACTAGGTGCAAACTGAGGTGGCCAAGCCTTCATTTTAAAACCAGGGACTATTACAACTGACTCAGTCCATAAGACTAGCTTTAATCACTGACTCGTCACACCAAGAGCAGGACCTCCAATGACACAAACCCTACCCACAATGCACCTGCATGTTCAGCACAGGCCCATTGGACCATCAGCACCAGCCTCCTTCCTCACAGGTGATGGACAGAGAGCAATGCAGTGCGCAAGAAGCAAGTCATAAGGGGGAAAGGCAAGGCGCAAAAGGCAATGTGCAAGTTGCAAGGCAAGGAGCAAGAGGCTAGGTGCAAGGGGCAAGGCAGGTTGCAAGAGGCAAGAGGCAAGGAGCATATGTATAATTCTGCATGTACAAATACTAAATTGTCTTGCACAACTGAGATAATCATTTAAATGTAAACGGAAATTCCAAATGGAAATCCTGCTAGAGGCTATGTCATAAAGCAGACACTAGATGGCAAACAAATACCACGAAGAGACAAAAGAAAATATAGCCATAACCTCAGTCACCAGAGGGGTTGCTTCCCCTTGTCAATAGGAGCTTCAAACATGCAAGCTCTTGGTCCGGTTTTCATGGCACACATGGCAGCTAGGACTAAGTTCACAGAGGGGTCATGTCTCCCAATGTGTAGGTATGCTTCAGTATGTGTACATGTTGTGTACTAATATGAATGATGCAATTGACAATATAGTTCATCACCTTGAGCATTAATCAGTTTTGTTTCTTCTTTTTGCCAGTCCTAGGCCTTGAACTCATTGCCTGGGCACTGTCCTTGGGCTTTCTCAAGGCTAGAGCTCTACCACTTCAGCCACAGTACCACTTCCAGTTTTTTCTATGTATGTTGTAGCAGGGAATCGGACCCGGGTCTGCCTGCATGTTAGGCAACCACTCTACCAGTAGGCTAAACTCCGGCCCCCCTTATCAGTTTTTTATGCTCAGATGATTTCTGTTCTTCAGCACATTAGGCCTTTAATAAAAAATCATTTCAATTCTCAAGTTAATAACACATCCAAAATATCAGAAAATTATTTTAGTTGTGTTGTTTAATATCAAATGTATTATTTATTTATTTTCTTATTTCCTTATTTATTTTTGTGGGTCATGGGGCCTGAACTTGGCCTGGGTGCTGTCCCTGAGCTCTTTAGCTACCCTTGAGTCAAACCTCACTTCCTGATTTTTTGAAGTTAATTGAACATAAGAGTCACAGGTCCTTTCTTGCTAAGGGTGGATTTGAACCTTGACCCTTAGATCTCAGCTTCTTGAGTAGCTAGAATTACAGGTGTGAGCTACCGCGTCTGGCTTCAAATGTATTCTAAGTGTAATTGTTTCGTCCTTTGAAAGTAAAATGGAATGAGTTAATAGTAACTTAAATACAAAAATAAGAAAAATTATGTACCCATATTTTGAAAAGTTTGCACATTTATATATTTTTTTCTGTTGTGTGGTCCCAGGGTATCATACATAGATCACAACACCCTTGACTTCTGACCCAATTCAAATATATACACACATGGAAATAAAAATATGGAAATATATCAATTGATAGAATACTTTTAAGATTATCCTGGAATCTTATAGAAGGTGCAGATACATAGTGATCCATATTATATCATCATCAGAGTAATCAGAATAGGCTCTTCCATGTACCATGCAGATGTACAGAGAGACATGAATTCACATTTAATAACTTAAAATGTATTTTCAAGTGTATGTAAGTGTAAGAGTCCATGAATGTAAGAAAGGGAAAGGAAAGAGAGGGATGGGGTGAAAAATAAAAGGAGTGACAGATGCAGATGCATTGTATTCATAACCCGAGATGTTTAATTCAACTCTCTTGTTACAGTACTTATATATAGTAAAATGTAATTAAATAAGAAATGCATATGAAATGATCAGTTTCGCCTGCTGTCATGTTTGGCCACATGTTTCTTTGCAGGTTGTGGATGGATAGGATTGAGTCTCTTTAGTCTTCTAATCTCACATGATCTAGAAAAGATCTCATCTCATTCAGAATGCCCACAGGAAATCAGAGAGTGCTGGGAAATGCATGTCCTGAAGAGACTGTGATGAGAGGAGCTCCCAGCTGAGGACTCAGTGAGGTCATGGCCCAACTCTCAGAATAGATCCAGGAAGGAATTCACTAAAACCAGGTTCTCACATACCTCTTTCTTAACCCTAGCAAGAGTTTCAGTAAATATAAGAACATGGAAAAGGAGGTATTTGCATGACTTATGTAAGGAATACTTCTCAAAACTACTTCAAGAAACAGAGGAAGTAAATGTACATGGATTTCATATCATTTTCTTTCCAATCCAGATTTTGTCCAGAATTCAGAATCATCGAAAGCACCCCCGAGAATATGTTACAAATAAAAAAAATTATGAAACTCCCTCAGATCTACTGACTACGAATCGGCACTTCAGCAAATTGACACGTGATCCCTGTAAGGTTGAGAGATTGAGGACGCTGTCTTCTGGAGCTGATGTTATCACTCCTCAATTGGCCAGTTAACAGCATGTCTTCTTTTTTTTCTTTTTTTCTTTTTTGCCAGTCCTGAGGTTGGGCTTAGGGCGTGAGCAGTGTTCTTGGACTTTCTCAAGGCTAGAACACTACCACTTGAGCCTCAGCACCACTTCTGGCGAGCACTTTACAACTAGGCCCAACTCCCGGTAACAGCATGTCTTTTCACGGAACAAGAGCAGGCAGATACCTGTGTTAGAATTTTCTATACCAAAATAACTGTCCTAAGCTCTGAACACAGAAGCGATTTGCTTACCTTACGGTTTTAGGTGCAGAAAGTCCTAGATGCAATATCGTCACTTGTCTGTGCTCAGGTGAGGCCTGTCCTGTCGGTGTCACAATACAGTATGAAAAGAATGAAAAGAGAGCCAGCTGCAAGTTGAAGGAGTCAAGCATATTGCTGTCTTCACTGTATAACAATAGAGAGTTCTGAGAACTGACTCAGTGCTTGAGAGCAGCTTTAATCCTCCAGAGTGCAGATCCTCCAAGATCTAAGCACTTCCCACAAGGCACCTCTTCATATGGACATCTCAGGTCTATTGTGGCATCAACACAAGCCTCCTCCATGTGCTACTTCCACATGACCATCTGCCTCACAACTGACCTGGTATCTTTGGAGACAAGAAGTAGAGAATGAGATCTCTGAGCCATAAAAAAAAATGACTTGTTAATTAATGTTAAGTTAAATTGGGACTGGAGACATTTAATGATTTATGTTAATTATATTTCTTAGGTTAGTTACACCATAGGGTTCAACTCAACATATCAGTGGATGTGTGCAATGCATCCTGATTAACTTCACCCTTCCATTACTCTGCAGAGAGGACTTTTAACAAATCCTTTGCTTGCTTTATTGTACAAATATAGAACGACAGGATATTCTTGCATTTAAAACTGTTACATTGAATTTATAATCACACTTTCAAGTATAAGTCTTAATAGGGAGTTCCTAGGGAAACAGAAATTCTAACCCTTGTAGCTAATGGCCCTGAACAGATAACTTGATGGCTATTGGATAAGATACATCTTCATCCAGCTCAACTCTGTGATCCTATGGGTCAAGTCCCTTGAGGATCAATGCTTGATAGTGGACATTGCGACTTTCTCTAGATTAGTTGAGGTAGGTTCAGGTTAGCCAGGCACAGTTGTCCATTACTTTCCTAGACATAAACCTGCATGTCATTGGACCTCCAGTGCTGGGTTATGGTGGCTGGGACTTGTGTACACTTTTGCCCCCAAAGATCCAGACTTTCATAGTGAGACCCAATTCCCAGTGCTGCAGGCATCCTGGATAGGATTAGTTATCACCAATGGCAGAGCACATCTCATGTCATCTTCCTCAGAAGAGCAGGCCTCACCCTCCCTTGGCTCTTCTCACTCTGCTGCCCCCACCTGGATATTTGCATATTGCAAATAGGGAGGAACTTCCTCTCTAAGTCTGAGATAAAGGTTCAGCTCTGAACTTGTCTTGACCAGTGAAGACTCCTCATTTCACTGCTAGAAATGAAGTCCTTCTCTCAGCTTCTGTGGCTCTTAATGCTTTGGATCCCTGGTAAGGACAAAGGGAGATGAGGAGTGAGAGTGGGTGGAATGATGAGCTCTCAGGAAACAGTTGTGCCCTATCTGTGTTACATGTGTGGGTATTGTTATCCATGTTGGGGAAAGTGAGCCTGAGGTCTAGGAGAATGAGGAACTTTTCAACAAGAGCTTGACCCTTTGACTAAGGACTCTGCTTTATGCTTTGATAACTGCTATTTTTAATATTTATTATTTTAATTCTGATTCAATCCACAAAATGTAATAGGGAAAATATAAAAACTTAATCAGTAAATATATCTATGTTTATATATAACCTTGCATTTCTGTCTTCTTATAATTTCAGATTCCAGTGGAGATGTTGTGATGACCCAGAGTCCACTTTCCCTGGCTGTCACCCTGGGAGAGCCAGCCTCCATCTCCTGCAGGTCTAGTCAGAGCCTCCTAGATAGTGATGGGGATAACCTTCTGAACTGGTATCTGCAGAGGCCAGGCCAGTCTCCACAACTTCTGATCCACTTGGCTTCCAACCGATTTACTGGGGTCCCAGATAGATTCAGTGGCAGTGGGTCAGGCACAGATTTCACACTGAAAATCAGCAGGGTGGAGGCTGAGATGTTGGAGTTTATTACTGCATGCAAGATATAAATGATCCTCCCACAGTGATTCAGCCCTGTACTAAAACCTCTCTTCTGGCTTAGTGAGCTGCCGTCATGAGCTGCTGGTCTAGGGACACAGCAGAGCAGATTGTGTGAGTGTGCTTAGGAGACTCAGACAATGGTCACTGTGAGACTGACTGAGTAAAGAAGAATATATGACAACATACAATCTCACAAGAACAAGAGAATAATTATGGCAGTACAAAGACCAGTGGACTTCAGATAGAACATGAGGAATTCATTGAAAATATACTTTGTGTCTAAAACAGCATCATGGCCAACCCATAATATAAAAATCAAATAGCTACCATGATTCTACTTCCTTTGTAACAAAAATTATAATATTTCCATCAAGCATATGGTCTTGCCCCAAACCCATAGCACATGCTATGTGTTTTGCTCAGAGCGGGATAGTCCAGTTATGCATTGTCTAGCATCTGTTCTATATGTTCCTTAAATCTTCCCTGACCATCAAGACAATGGAATTTTTCTACTGTCATGTCATTTGGATCTGTAGTTCTGTCTGCTTTGTTCATATGAGGTGATGGTCTAGGTCTGGATTTTCGTTATTCAGTAACAGTTCCATAAAATAGGAGCTCAGAACTTGGCACAGTTAAATGACTTTAGTGACTTTGGATATGTGCAGTCAACCCCAGAGATCAGGTGCTCTGTAAATAATTCCTATTAAACTATATTTGTATCAGACACATTTTGGACTGTCCCCCTCACCTCACTTTGTAGGCACAAAATTCTGTGTATTTCCCTCCAAAATTAATACAACTTGTCTGAAAATATGTATCGTAATGTAGCTAGAAATGTCTTTAGGAGAGCCAATTTGAGTCTCATATCTGCACTTCAGGAAAAAAGACACCTTATAATGTATTTATAAGTGTGTCTCACAGAAGGACTGAGGCATGGAGGTCAGGACTAGAAAAATGAATGCTTGTCAGGCACTGGTAACTCTCACCTGTAATACTAGCTACTCAGGAGGCTGAGATCTGAGGATTGTGGCTCAAAGCCAGGCGTGAAAGTCCGTGAGACTCTTAACTCCAATTAACCTCCAGAAAAGCAGAAGTGGAGCTGTGGCTCAAGTGGTAGAGTGTTAGCTAGCCTTTAGCAGAAGAGCTCAGTCACTGGCCCAGACCCAGAGTTCAAGCCCTCAGAGTGATCAGTGAATCAAAGTCTGAAAGTAAAAAGTGGAAAGCATACAACAAATGAGAAAAGTAAATTGTTCTCTGTGCAATTACTTTAGTGTAAACAGATTAATCTTCCCAATGAAATACATAGCACAAGAGGCTTAAAACTTGAGCAAGGCTACTTTGGTTTACTATAATAGGTCTTTATGCCAAAGAACAGGTCTCACTTTCTATGTAAAGATAAATTACAACAGTCTATGAAACTAGTAAAGAAAATATGAAGGGTTACACTCTTTTCAGAAAAAATATACTTGCATCGAAAGCTGTTACAATATATAAAGAACATTATCTGTTAGTCAAAACCTCAATTCACTGAGATGATTTTTTACTAATGTGAAACAGAACTTTCTCATGAAAATGTGATAATCATGACCATATATGAACCTAACAGCAGAGGTCTAAAACATGAGCAGAAGAGAGGAATAGTTAACAAAACCACAATAATAAGAAATCTCACTATTCGACTTCCAACAGTAAGTAGAACAAGTGGAAGCCTGTAATGAAAAGGATGTATTTTTTAATTCAGATTTTTATTTTTTGATCAAGCATGGGGCTTGAACTCTGGGCCTGGGCGTTTTCCCTGAGCTCTCCATTTCAAGGCTACCACCCCAAGCCTTGAGCTACAGCCCTGCTTTCCATTTTCTAGTGATTAATAGAAAATAAGAGTTTCACTTGCTAGTGTCCAGACTGCCTTTTAACTTCTATCCTCAGCTCTCAGTCTCCTGAATAACAAAGAATACTAGTGTGAGCCACAGCACCCAGCTTTATTCAAATTTGTATACTGAAAAAAAGTACATGTATAGAGCATTCCAGAGTAAATGCAGAACACACTTTTTCCTTTTCTGGCAAGTACACATGGAACATTCTCCAAGCCACATCAGATCTTGGTAAATATAATGAGAGGAAATGAAGTAGAAGAAAATTGCAAATCAATGTTGGAATGAAAACTGAAAAGCTCACAAAACTGAGGACAAAAACCTCTCACATTTATTTTCAAAATTTGACAAAGAAGAAATCAAAAGTCCTATCACAAAATATTATGACAAATGAAAATGCACACAACACATGAACTTACTATGATTTAATATGAAATTTTAAATCAGTATGAGCATTTTGAGATGTCCATATTCTCTCTCTTAGGTACCAAAGACTTCTGTTGGATGTGCAGGGGTTTTGGCCTTTCACTACAGAGCCGATAAACATGTGTGCTGCCTGAGGTGTTAAAAGACTCTAGGAGAGGAGCTGTTTCCAGTGAGTTCTGGACCCAAAGCTTCTTTGAACTTGAGATGAAGATCCACTATTTCTCCAGGGTTCCTTCTTCACTTTCTCCAGATCTATTTATGTCATTGTGTATGCTCAGAAACAGGAAGAATGAATGCTCCAGCAGCAGGAGCACAGGGGTGCGTTCTGGGCCTCATGCTACTGAGGAGTGTTAAGTGGAAATGGTTCCGTGGGATTGTGTAAGGAGCACTTATTTTAGCACCCCGTCAATGTGTAACAATGTAATGTCATATTACACAAGGGAGAAAAATTACATGTTCATATGTTCAAAGTAGGAATACTTAGGTTATTAACAAGCTGCAGCCCCATCGGAAGTTCTTCATTACCAGAAGCACATTATGGCTTTATCCATGATCATCGATTCATTTCAATGATTTATAATAATCTGACAAACACATACTTAGGAAGAAGAGTTACTATAGACCTTTTATTTTTTTAACTGGAAATTCTCAGATGCTTATACATTTGTTTAGGGAAGACTGAAGCTTGAAAGTCTGGAAACCATAAAGATGTAGATCTTTATTTTTTGTAGCCAAGCTATATTGTCAGTGCCTAGAAAAATAGAAATAAGTCAAAGTGAGGTTTATTTTCATCCAGTCTTCATGTTTTATATAGAAACTTTACTCCCTTTAATTCCTCTCTCTTCTAAGAGTCATTAACATAGAATGAAAAATTAAGAAAATCAGAGTGAATCTTGAAGACAGCAAGTTTGTTCTACTCACCAGACAGACAGCACAAGCTAGCCCATGGTGGTTGATTTGCATGTGCCCAAAGCACAGCCCACAGCCCTCAGACTTCATAATAGACTGCTCACTCTCTGTGGTGGAGTCAGTCCAGCAATCAGCACACATCATGGACATGAGGACCCTTGCTCAGTTCCTGGAGCTCCCGCTTCTCTGGATCCCAGGTAAGAAAGAACCATGCTGAGAAATAACACAGATTAATGTTATTCGTGATGTTTAACTTTTCACAGAAATCTTCTTAAGAGGTTGATGGATAGTGTAGATGTTCGCTTTTATGTTTCTACACAGGGGTCAGGTGTGATATCCATATGACCCAGTCTCCATCTTTCCTGGCTGCATCCCTAGGAGACAGAGTCACCATCACTTGCAGGGAGAGTGAGAATATTGGATATGCTTTAGCCTGGCACCAGCAACATCCCGGGAAAGCTCCTAAACCCCTGATCTATAGTGCAGATAATTTGGAAGATGGAGTCCCAACCAGGTTCAGTGGCAGTAGATCTGGGACAGACTTCACTCTCACCATCAGCAGCCTGCAGCCTGAAGATGCTGCCACTTATTACGGTCAACAGGGTTATGATGATCCTCCCACAGTGATACAAGTCATAACATAAACCACAAGGGAAGCAGAAGTGAGAGGCTACTCCTCATGCTTCTACTTGCACGATCTGTCCTAGAATCCCAGGACAGCTATCTTCTATGTCTCAGTCTTGGGAGTGAGTGTCCTGGGCTGAAAGTTGAAATATTAAAATTAGAGTCAAGACTACAAACATTGAAATGTACTGTATTTATTCTTGTCTTTTAACCTCTAACAGATATTCACATTGTGCACAGAGATACATCTAAGTTATTATGTCTAAATTTTGTTTTGTGATTTCAAAATACTTTATGCATAAATTCCATCAGCAATTAAAGACATTTTGCTACTTCATCCTTCTTGTACATGCCTTTTGTGTTTTTTTATTTTTTTCATATATTTTTATTGTAATTAATAGGGTTACATGATATTTGCCAGATAGATGGTGCATTAATCCCATACATTGATACCCTTTCACATGTTTTGGTCCCCATTTCCCTTCCCCCACCCCCACTCCTCATCTTGTTCCCCCCCCCCGTTCCCTATCAAATTTCAAATAACCAAATACAAATATATCCAATATATCAGGTAACAAAGTGAGATAGTGTAACAATTTGAGATAACCAAGGGACAGCAAAAGAGTTGAGAGATAACATAGTACCTTAAGGACAACAATCATTCATTATATGGCTTATGTTTCTATATCCTAGAGATCCTTTCATTTAGCGTCCTACTATATGGCTTTTTGTACCAAGGTTTTGCTCTATTGCAAATCTCTGCTAGGAGAGCCCAAGGTTTCTACTGATTATGTCAAATGAGGGAAAACATTGAGCCTAAGTTCCTTTGAGTCTGGCTTACTTCACTTAATATGATCTTTTCCAAGTCTTTCCATTTCCTAACAAATGGGGTAATGTCATTCTTTCTGACAGCAGCATAGAATTCCATTGTGCACAAATACCACATCTTGTTGATCCACTCTCATAAACACTTCTTAGCAGAAAGAACAGAGCAGGAGGAATTTCAATTCCAAACTTTAGACTCTTTTACAGAAGTATAATTATCAAAACAGCTTGATACTGGCAAGGAACAGGCCTGAAGACCAACGAAATAGAACTGAAGACCCAGATATTAAACCACAGACCTATGGCCACCTAATCTTTGACAAGGGAGCCAAAAAATAGAATGGAAAAAAGATAACCTCTTCAACAAGTGGTGATGGCAGAACTGGTTAAGCAGAAAACTAATGTTGGTTTGTTCTTTGTCACACTGTACTAGAATTAACTCCAAATGGATCAAAGACCTGGAGGTAAAAGACGACACTCTGAAAACTTTACAAGAAGGAATAGGATATACACTAGAACTCCTTGGCACAGGTGGAAACTTTCTTAATAAGGACCAAGAATCACAACAAATCAGAGAAAGGCTGGATAAGTGGGACTGCATTAAACTGCAGAGCTTTTGTATGACAAAGGACATAGCTAGTAAACTAATTAGGAAGCCTACAGAATGGGAGAAGATCTTCACCAACCATACAACAGACAAAGGCCTCATATCTAAAATATATCAACAACTCAAAAAATTGAATCAATCCAAAACTAATCTCCAAAGTAACAACCATCGTATTAAAAGATGGGCCAAAGACTTAAAGAGAGTCTTCTCTGAAGAAGAAACAAAAATGGCCTATAGACACATGAAGAAATGCTCAATATCTCTGGTCATAAAAGAAATGCAAATCAAAACAACTCTAAGATTTCACCTCACTCCAGTTAGAATGACCAGGATCAAGGAAAAAATAACAACAGATGCTGGAGGTGATGTGGCCAGGAGGGATCACTACTACACTGTTGGTGGGAGTGCAAACTCGTTCAACCACTATAGAAAGCAGTATGGCAGTTCCTCAAAAGACCAAACGTAGAGCTCCCCTATGACCCAGCAATTCCACTACTTGGCATTTACCCAATCATCCAGAAACAAAGACATACTAAATCCACCAGCACAACAATGTTCATTGCAGCACTATTTACCATAGCAAAGATATGGAACCAGACTTTTGTGTTTTATTTTCCGTTTTGGTTTTAGGTTTTCTTATTGTATTTGGAGAGCTTCAGTAAAATTTTAGGTACAAATGGTGAGAATGAACATTGTATTCCTTAATACAACTTGAGTGAGAAAATGTTAAATACTCATTGTGAATTTGGCCTACTGATAGAGTGTTTGCCTGGAATGCACAAAACCCTGGGTTTGATTCCTCTGTACCATATACACAGAAAAAAGTCCGGAAGTGGTGCTCAGGCTCAACTGCTAGATCTTTAGCCTTGAGAAAGTCCAAGAACAGTGCTTAGGCTCTCAGCTCAATCCCAGGACTGGCAAAAATTATATTGACTTTATAGGCAATAAAGGCAATTGAAAACATATTTTTATTGAGGATATTATAAGAATAGTAGTAAATGATAAATGATAGCTTTTAAGTAAGATGTTTGGTTCTATTGGGGTTGTTTGGTTCTATTGGTATTTGAACTCAGGGTTTCCTGCTTATTAGGCTCTACAAATTAAGTCATCCCGTAATTATTTTTTTTACTTTAGATTCGTTCTCTGATGAGGTCTTGTGATTTTACCTAGCTTGGTTTTCTACTCCAATACTTCTAATATCACCAGCTGCATAGCTGCAGAAACATGCACCACCTACTTCAACGTGATGTTTGAGCTAGAGTTTCACTGCCATTCAAGTGGCAGATGTAAATCCAAACCTAAAATCTGTACTTCCAGTTTAGTTGGGATTAGAGGCATGAGTAACCATGTCCAGCCCTCAAATGAAAAATGTTTATGAACTTTAGTACTACTAAACATAATGAAGTGATCATTTAAAACTCAGAATAATGGGTATAAGAAAATATAGTGAATATTACAACTGTATGTCTATTCCACATACATTATTATGGACAAAAAGAAATAAATAATTGACACAATGTACTTTTCCTTCACTGTGAAAGAAGGATGATTCCTGTGAACTGATAAGGAGTGATTCAATGATATAGTTAAAAAGTTGAAGAATTATTTATAATGTATTATAGATCATATAAAAATGAAGGAAGGTGTGGGAACAATATGGCGGACAGCCTCACTCATCTCCACGACCCGTGAACTCGAGAATGCTCAGCTTGTTGCTGCACTGATTGCGCAGATAGCAAACTCATTGATGTTTTGATACCTTCCTTACCCAGTGAAGAATCCACAGCTGCATTGCAGGCTGCTAGTTTGTATAAGCTGGAGGATGACAACCACAAAGCTGCTACCTGTCAGGAAGACATTGTTTATCTGGGAGACTTGCTTCTGGAAAAGAGTCAGAGTGCATTGGCTGACATTGCTCTGTCTCAGCTTAAGACAAGAAGTGGGGCCCACACCCAGCCTTTCCCAACAACTAGCTCCATCACAATGTGGATTGAAAAAATCACCGGTCCCTGCTATTAGAATTCGGCAGCACATAGACCATCATCACCACACTAACTTCTCATGGGTGTTGCCATTGAGTTATTTTTAATTCACTCATCATTGTTGATAAACAAGCTCATCAAATCATGATGGAATCTGCTTTAAGCCATCATTGTGTCATCCCTTTGCATTTACCCCCTCTAGATGAAGATACTAAGGCAAGTGTGCATTTGTGTTCATAATATGGAGAAATAAACATATAATAAAGTTGAAAAAAGATGATGGAAAAATGTCTTCACATTCCAATATAAGAGAAAAAAATATTAAGCTAAATTAAATTAAAGCACACACAGAGTGAGGATGATACGCTGTAGTTTGTGGCCATCAATTTGACAGCAGGATTTGGGATGTAATTTTTCTTTTAGCATGACTTCTATTATTTTGCTAATTCTCATTTGGGAGGCAATTGCCACCTTATACATATTCAAATTACACAGATGAGGAGAATGATAATGGAAGATGAAATTATGGTCCTTTAAGAGATAAAGGATCCACTCCTGGGCATTTACCCAAATGCCAATAAACAAGGACATACTAAAACTACTACCACAACCATGTTCATTGTAGCATTATTTACCATACCAAAGATAGGGAACCAACCCACATGCCCCTCACAAAATGTTTGGATCAAGAAGATGTGGTACTCCTACACAAGTGAATTCCATTCTGTCATCAGAAAGAATGACATTGTCCCATTTGTAAGGAAGTGGAAAGGCTTGGAAAAAAATCATTTTAAATAAAGTAAGCCAGACTCAATGGAACATATGCTTCAGGTTTTCTCTCATTTGTAACAATTCTCTTAGGAGACAATCATAACAGCCCAAAAACTAGGTACATTAGGCCATATAGAATGAGGCTAAGGAAAATGAACTCTAGGATATGGAAATAAAAATTTTGTGTTTGTGATCATTGTTCTTAAGGTACTATGTGAAGTTATTTCTTTTCTCTTTTTTCTCCCTTATGTTTTATCTCATGTTTTTGCTGTATCTGACTTTGGTATCTGGTATATTATATATATATATATACATTTATTTGTTTATTTGAAATAGGGAAAACAAGAGGATCGGGAGAGGATGGAGGGGGGGAACATGGGAAGGTGTATCAATGTTCAGAAAGCAATATATCCACTACCTGACATGTAACTGTAACCCCCTGTACGTTACGCCCCCAAATTAACAGCTGATAAGATGTGGAACCCAACCAAATGCCCCTCAATAGAAAATGGATCAAGAAAATGCAGTATATATACATCATGGAATTTTATGCTGCCATCAGATAGAATGACATCATTGCTATATTTGTAAGGAAATAGAAAGACTGAAAAAATCATGTTGAAGAAAGTAAGCCAGAACCAAACAAACATAGGCTTCATAGCTTCCCTCATTTGTAATAATTAGTATATGTCTAGGATTTAGCCTAGTAGAAGATCACAATAGCTCGATAGCTATGAGCATATGATCTTATAAGGTGACGCTTGAATTGGTGTTGTTGCTCAAGAGGTAGGATGGTAGCCTTGAGCTGAATGGCTGAGGGACAACATTCAGACCCAGACTTCAAGTCCTACAACTGACAAAAAAACAAAACAAAACAAAAAGATGATGCTAAGCAAAATGAACTCCCAAATATGGAAATAAGAGGCTTTTCTTTGTGGTTTCTGTTATTGTTTTTTTAATGTACTATGTGAAATTATTCCTTTTTAATTTGTTTCCCCTCCTATGGTTTAATCCTCTGCTGTCACTGTATCTAATTTTGTTACCTGGTGAATTTTATATATGTTTACTTGAATTAGGGAAGTGAAGGCAGACAGCAAAATGGTGTGATAAATCACAAAGGACAATAACAAGGTAATATGTTGCAAATGAGCGCTACAACATGGAGGGGGAACTGAGGGGAGGGAAATTGGGAGAAAAATGCAGGAAGGGGTAACTATGATAGACAAGAAATATACTCACTACATTGCTTACATAACTGTAACCCTTCTGTACATCATTCTGAGAGTAAAATTAAATTAAAAAAAGAATTCTGAGTTTATGACCCTATACTTCAAAATTAGGTGAAGAGAAATTGTTATGTGTAGACATCATCTGGTGTACCCTGAAGCCTTTTAAACCTCAGGAAGTGACAGGGAGGGTTCTGAACCCAGGGGAATACAATGGTCTCAAAAATAATAATTCAGAAACAAGGAAGAAGCTAAAACAGAAGAAATGTTGTTTCTTCAGCTTATGTGATGGTTTAGGAAAACCCAAACTATTGTGGCCTATGTCAGGAATTTGCCACAATAATAACAGCATCTGTTATGGTTAGTGAGGGCAAAAACATACATCTAAGGAACTTGATACAGAATTTCATGGTTTGTCTGAATTATAGAACTGTATTCACTGCACATTTCATATTTCTGCTTTCTACATTATATGTAGTTCATCTTAAGCAAAATCAAACTACTAGACCTAAACTTTTAAGTAAATATCTAGAAAATAAAGAAAGCTGGCTCAGTATTTATGGAAACTCATCCTTCTCAAAACAACAGTGTAATGTGTACCTGGGAAGGTGTGGAAGAATTAGGAAGCAGGCCAAGAGCAGGAGGAATCATGAAGGCATGTCCCTCTGTAGGACACACACATTAGATCTCTGTTGCTCTTCTTGATCACAGTGAATGTCATGGCTCCCAGGAGAGGCCCCACCCTCCTGGTGTATCTTTCCACCTCACCTGCCAGTGTGTCTCTCCACTGCACCCACCAGGTCATTTGCCCATTGCTCCCAGGGGAGGAGCTTCCCTGCAAGTCCCACATAAGAGCTCAGCTCTCAGCTTGCCTGCACTGAGCAGGACTGCTTCCTGGGAAAATGAGGTGCCCTGCTCAGCTCCTGGGGCTGCTCATGGTCTGGATCCCAGGTAAGAGCACAGTGGATATGGGGAAGGAGTCAGGGAGGTTGAGCTCTGTGTCCACTGCTCCCCATGTGTGATGTGTCCACATGTGAGATGGGCAGATCTGCCTTCCTGGTTGCACATGGGATAATATGGATCTGTGTGAGTGAGGAAAATTCCAGTGGGAGCAAAGACCTTTGCTCTGCCTAGGACTTGATAACAAGAAGGGGTAGCAAATTTTAGATCCCCTTTGTATCTTACAACTGTGTGTATGTGTGTGTGCATGTGTGTGTGTGCATGTGTGTGTGTGTGTGTGTGTGTGCGCGTGCACGCGAGCGCACCCATGGTCACATATGGCCATACTTAAAGAATATTATGTTGCATAAAACTAAACCATAACAATTTTATAGCGTAATACAAGAATATCTTTATGAAAATGAATCCTGATGTTGTAATCCATCTTTTCCACTTCCCTCACATGTTTAGGGTCAAGGGGGGATGCTATATTGACACAGACTCCATTCTCTCTGGCTATCTCCCTGGGAGAGCCTGCCTCTATCTCCTGCAGATCTAGTCAGAGACTCCTACATAGTGAAGGAAACACCTATTTGTATTGGTTCCTGCAGAAACCAGGCCAGTCTACACAACTCCTGATCTATTTGGTTTCCAATCGATATTCTGGGGTCCCAGGCAGATTCAGTGGCAGTGGGTCAGGCACAGATTTCACACTGAAAATCAGCAGGGTGGAGGCTGAGGATATTGGAGTTTACTACTGCTTTCAAGATACACATGTTCCTCCTACCGTTATATAGCTCTAAACAGAAACCTCCCTGTTTGGGATGGCACAGCTGTCTAATATTATTTGTTTGTGGAGCAGTACAACAGTTTTTCTTGGTGATTGTCAGAGCAAGAAGCTTTAGAAGTCCTAACAAGTTTCAGTTGAGCTCTGGGTACCATGACCATCTCTACTGCACTTCAGGCATAACTGGGTAAAGCCCATGGCTTGCCCCAGGTAGCAGGAGAATACATGTTGTTCATTCAGCTGCTGAGATATGATAATTCATGTAAATTGAATGAAATCCTCATTCTAATCCCAATTGTATTAATTAAATTAGACCACTACAAATTGAATAGTATTAAGTAATATTAAGAGATCTTTTTCAAATAATTCTGTTTCTACTCTGAGGTGCTGAGATTTTCCAGCTGAGTAGTAATCTAAGCTATATGGTGAATTAGAGGTCAGACTAGGATTCATAATGAAACCCTATGCAAAAACAAAGCAAAACAAACATGGCAAATGTATAAGTCCTCTATTTATGATTTTTTTATGTTTGTATATTATGATGGCAATTGGGATAAATACCACCAGTCTACGTACATAAGCCATGTGTGAAGGCATTAATGCAGTCTAAATCTCATGCATGAAATAACTTTCTCTGGAGAACAGTACTGAATGAAATAAAGAGCATTGGGAAGATGTCAGGGTCACGTGATCATGAGACCCAAAGGTAGAGAGAGTTGTGGACAATGTATAGTCCTCTCACTTATGCAATTCTAAACAACTTGTTTGGAGCCAAACCTGGAGCGGCTGTTCATATGTACATGTACATTGTGTGCCAAAAGCCTGTGAGTCTGAAAATACAACAAGTTGTCAGTTGTCACAAATTGTTTCAAAGTCAGGGGGCATTCCCTCATCTAGTGTTATCCCATGTGTTATGAACAATTTGATGCAATAGAATTTGTGTTGACTTTCTCAAATAGCACATGGCTGGAGAGAAATATTACAAAGTAATAAATACTTTTCTTTGGTGCTCAAACATTATTACTTTCTTTCTATCCTCCAACATCTTCTATTTAGCATTTACCTTCCCATCCATAGGCAGCAGGGAAGTCTACACAACTCTTCTGTATGGAGAGCTGACCAGGGATCACGAGCAGAGACCTGAGATCTTCATAGCCACTCCCATTCAACACAACATCATCACAGAGAACTGTGAAACCCATTACCCTAGAGGAGGTCCCAGTACTGCTGTGGTTGGTGTCATGGAGACAGAACACACAGCACCTGATGACCAGAAGACCCAGCATCACCTGCATCACTGAGACACAGCAGAGACAGAGCCACAGCTCCTGTAAGTGATATGTATTAAGGATGAGTTGTGCAGCCATGAGGAAAATACGACAGTAAGTGGAGGGATTTCTGCCTTGGTCCCTATACTCCCAACCTTTCTCCTCCTGAATCCGATCTGAGAAAATGGCCTGATGGGAGATCATGGCTTGTGAACCTCCAAAGTCGGCTCATTTCTCTTTGCTCACATGTCTTTGTCTATGTCCTGGTAAAACTTTTGCCTATGTTGGCAAATGTGCCAACTCTGAAAAGAGGGCAGAATAGCCAACATCCTCTAGTTCAACTAATATGATCATTTATATATTCTGGAATTTTGGATCATGAAGTCCATATTTTTTCACTGCATTCAGATGTTTCTAGTATATCATCACAATATACACTTTCCATATTTTTGCAGTGTGAATTTCTGAAGAGTTGTTCCAAGCCCTAGTGATATTTTTACCAGGGAATGGAGATTCTTTCCATCTTTATGTAGATGATGTTTTAGAGAGGGCAATTTTACCAGTGCTTCACTTTAAAATCCTGCCACCTCTGAAGAGGACCACTCACATGACACTGTCATTTACCAAACTAAATCTTATTTCTGTATTACAGCTACAACCATTTTTGGAATATGCAGTAGTTTCTGATATAACTGATGGGCAAAACTATTGGAACTAGTTTTTTTTGCAATTACATATCATATCATTCACAGTAAAAGCATATTTAAATCATCAGCAGAATAATCTATTTACTCAATCTTTTTTATCCCAAAGAAATAGATTCTATTTTCAGTTTCATTGTATATCTCTGCAGGAAAAAAATAAAAACGAAGTATCTATGAAGTGTGTGGCAACAGGACTCTTTTTTATTGTAATGTATAAAGTGGTTACAGTCATATTCACCAGACAGCAGGTCCATTACTTCTCACACATTGATATCCGTTCTCATCTTTTTGTCCCCATTTCCCTGCTCCACCCCCTCCCAATCATCTTGTTTCCTCCCTTCGCTTTCCTACTTCAAATAAACAAATAAATGTATACACAATGTGCCAGTTGACGAAGTCAGATACTGTAACATTATGAGATTAACCAAAGGGGGAAAAATGAGAAGAGAAGTAACATAGTACATTAAGAATAACAATCATACAAGATACAGCTCCTGTTTCCATAACCTAGAGATCCTTTCATTTAGTCTCGTCCTATATGACCTGTTGTACCTAGTTTTTGTACTATGGTAATCCTCTGCTAGGAAAGCCCTAGATGTGTACTAATTATTACAAATGAGGTAAGCCATTGAGCATATGTTCCTGTGGGTCTGGCTTACTTCATTTAATACGATTTTATTTTATTTTTTGTTAATTACATTTTTATTAAAGAATTTATTAACATTGATTTTTACATCATATTTCAAATGACATGTTTAACAAATAACTGTTCAAGAAGGGAATCTATATACAATCACTGGCACTTAATTTTAGGAGTTTGGGAGTGGAGCTTGTTAGGTAACTCAAGTCTCTACTTGATCATATTGTCTGCCAATAGTGATAGTTTAATTTCTTCTTTCCCTATGTGGATTCCTTTGATGTCGTTTTCTTGCCTTATTGCTCTGACTAAGGGTTCCAGCACTATATTGAAGAGAAGTGGAGAAGAGAAGAGGAGTGGCATCCCTGTCTAGTTCCTGATTTTAAAGTAAATGGATCCAGTCTTTCACCATTTAGTCTAATACTGGCTATAGGTTTGTCATATATGGCTTTAAATATTTTAAGGAATGTACCTCTTATTCCTTTTTTTCTCTAGTGCTTTCAACATGAATGGATGTTGTATTTTGTCAAATCCCTTCTCTGCATCTAGAGAATTTATCATATGATTCTTATCCTTAGCTCTATTGATGTAATGTATTATATTGATTGATTTGTGAATATTAAAACAACCTTGCATCTGTGGGATGAAGCCTACTTGATCATAGTGTATAATTTTTAAAATTTGTTTCTGGATTCTGTTGGCTAATATTTTATTGAGGAGTTTTGCATCTGTGTTCATTAGTGAGGTAGGTCTGTAGTTTCCTTTTTCTCTGACTGAGATCTCTGTAGTGCTAAAACTTACTTAGGTTCGATCTTTGAGTATGAACTTTCTCCTATGATGCTAGAACTGGTATCTTGGCAAGAACTCAGAACAACTCACATTGAACTACTGCCACCTTCTCAAAATAGGCCTGGGAAAGATTTTTTGAAATAATCATTGGTATAGAAAAAAAACAGTTGCTGGAATCCTTTGAAAACAGTTTGTTTTGCAGGTAATAATTGTATTTGAATTACAATATGATGTTTGTTTATGTGCACACATTTTGCCGTGATGTAGGCATTGTAATTAACAAGAAGGTTCATCACCTTAAACATGAATCAATCTCTTGTAGTCAAGGAATTTTTGTTCTTAAGTAAATGAGATCTCTGAATTTATTTCAACTGACATGTGAACCACACATGGAAAATTTTAATCGAATGATTAGAAAAGTAATTTCATTTTGATGCTAATGTCAAATTGGTGATCATTTTTCAATACCATTGTTCATTTCATCTCTTAAAAGTAGAATGGAAAGGGCTGGGAGTTTGGCCTAGTGGTTAAAGTGCTTGCCTAGCATGCATGAAGACCCGGGTTCGATTCCTCAGTACCACATACTTAAAAAAAGCTGGAAGTGGTGCTGAGGCTCAAGTGGCAGAGCTCGAGCCTTGAGAAAGTCCAAGGACAGTGCTCAGGCCCTGAGCTCAAGCCCAGGACTGGCAAAAAAAAACTAGTTAAATAAAAAAAAAGTAGAATGGAAAAATGATTTAACAGTTGATTGAGGGAAAGGGAAGTAATGTAAATCTGGATTTTGTTTTAGGATATTTGGACATCATTTTTCTATAACAGTAAGATCAATGTAGTCTCAGGTAGTTATTCAGAGTTCAAATGGTCAAAGCACCTTAGGCTTCTGACATAGTTAAATAAATAAACACATAAAAAATTTTACAAACCCATGAATATATTTGAATAAATAGAACATATTTAGGAAATTTATGGGACTATATTAAAGGTACAGAAAAATAGTTACCCTTATTGACATAGTATTTACAAGACTAATCTGAAAAGTGTCTTTCATGGACATATATAGCCATGATTTCATATTTAATAACTTAATATGTATAATTATACATGGGAATGTGTGTGGAAGAAAGGAGTTGGATGGAGGACAGGATAGAAAGGTAAAAAACTTGACTGTGATTATGAAGCACTGTATTTATAAGTTGACATATTTAATGGTAACTTTTGTACAAGTCCATAGATAATAAAAGTAGAATTAAAATAAAAATCATGTATAAAGTTCTACATTTCTCCATCTTTCATCTCATTAATTTTCTTTCATCTCTATCCACCTGAATAGGATTGAGTCTTTTAGGGCTTCTCATGTCATTTGAGATTTGAAGAGATCTCATTCCAGTCAGAATATCCACGGGAAAGCAGAGAGGGCAGGGAGTGGTGGGAAATGTCCTTCCTGAGAATATGATGAGAGGAATTCACAGCTGATGACCCAGTGAGGCCATGGCCCAATTCTCAGAACATATCCAGAAAGACATTGCCCAAAGCAAGAGCTTCAGTCAGTCTCAGTCAATGGCAAATGCAGTATTTGTATGAGATATGTTAGGGATACTTCTCAAATAGACGAATTGTCATATAGAAAGCAACACAAGCAAACATGGATGCACTATTATTTTCTTTTCTACTTAGAATTTGTTCAGCATTCAGAATCATGTGCAGGATCCCTGGGCGTGTGTTACAAACTCAAAATTTCAAGATCACCTCATGTGCACAGCAGCATGTAAACCAGGGAGGTCTGTCTGGCTGTGTAGGAAGCTGTGTTCAGAGGATAAGTATAATGGGTACAGATAGGATTTATACTCTTCAAGACATTGAAAAGATTTCTATGTAAACCAGATTTGTCATGCCTGTTGTGTAGTTGAGGACAATTGTCCAGCAGGACATTCAGTGCCTCCAACATTTTCCAGGCCCGAGTATGAACCCCTCCATGCCTGACTATGTGGGGAGATACATTTGCCCTGTATTTAGAGGTACAGACTCAAATCATGGAGTTCTGTAAGGCTTATGAATGGACAAGAGGCCAGCAGCATTCATCATTCCTGTATTATAGCTAATCAGAAGGCTGAGATATGATGATTATTGTTCAAAGCTCCAAGAGACGTTTTTTCCAAATAATGGGCCAGAGATGGAACTGTGGCTCAAGTTCACAGGTGGGGCCATTATTTCAAACCCCAGGAAACATACAGACACTCACACACACAGAGACACACACACACACACTTGCCTGGTTTATAAAATGCAGAAGCATTTAGTCATACATTAAAATTCTTATGATTGCAATTCCCTGAGCAAAATAAAACAAAGCATGAGATTTCAATATCTTTTGGGGGTTATATCATTCCATAACTCTGATACACAGGATTGAAGTCATAGCTTCTTGGCAAATTACCTGTTCATCTAAATTATCTCCCCTCCTGAGTGGCTAGCTATTAAATTTAGTTTGGAGAATTCTTCTAGTTATGGTGTCTCAAAGAATTTCCTCAACCTATTTGCAGAAACAAGCAATAAAGGAGCCAAGAAACTAATTTACTAATAAAGTTAGGAAAAGAAGGGTTTCAGTTTTCCAAATTTCTGGAAGTATACAAACATGGAGAAGCGTCTACTGTGGAGATAGCCCTAGAGCTGGGAGGAAGAACAAAAAGAGTGGAGCTTTTACTTAAGAATGTTCTCTTCATCCCGGGCCATTTGTAAGAGGTGCTGTGTAACACCAAGTGGATGGCAGTGAAGGCTAACACCTGTTGTCAAATAATAGGGACGATAATTGCTGTGTGGAGTGCATTGAGATCCTTTAAGGTTTCAAGTAAATGTGAAGTCATCCACAAGAACGGATCAGGAAAAGCCCACAGATTGGCTAGTGCAAGTGTTGGCCATGGTGGACCAAAAAGATAAACCCCCACGTTCACCAAGGTTTCCTAGAAATGATGGAACCCTGCACTTGCTGAGCTCTTCTCTGAACCCTCACCTCCCATGTGAATGACAGAGATCCAAGAGGGTTCTTGAAACAAGGGATGGGAGATGACATGGCTGCACTTTACACTCTTAATCCACACACCAGAGTGAACTGGAAGAAGCAGGACACACTTGCTATGTGTAAGAAACCTGACCCATTGCTATTGCATGTCTTGCTATGTAGATAGAGGGAAGCCATTAGAGATTCAAACAGTGATCACAATAAAGAGTTTTTTAAAAGACCAATGTCATCTTTATTCAAATTCTAAATTGAAAATAGATTTTCGTAATTATGGATTAGTAATTATGGATTACAGATATTAATA
This sequence comes from Megascapheus bottae, assembly GCF_031878675.1. Taxonomy (NCBI): domain Eukaryota; kingdom Metazoa; phylum Chordata; class Mammalia; order Rodentia; family Geomyidae; genus Megascapheus; species Megascapheus bottae. Next base: position 19,698,775 of record NC_143515.1, read on the forward strand.
ATTTTTAGACATTTTTTCTAGTCCTTGGGTTGAACTAAGAGGCTGAGCACAAAGCTAGTGCTCTACCACTTGAGCCACAGTACCACTTTCAGCTTTTTTTTGTTTATGTGGTACCAAGGAATCGAACCCAGGGCTTCATACATGCTAGCAAGCACTCTACCACTAGGCCATGCTCCCAGATCATTTTTAGACATTATTGAATTATATGATCTCTGTTGAAAGAACTAAAAGGAATATATGAAGAAAGTAATGGAACAAATAAAATCTTAATAGAGATATGAAAAAGGCTACAGGTCAATCTGAGAATGGGAAACACCATAACTTCACTGAAAACTTCACAGACCAATGAAGATTCCAATCGACAATAGGGGAATAATCAGTGTTTTTGAGGGATCAATAGAAAAATTGTAATCCAAAAGAAACAAAACAAATCTCCAAGCCTCACAAGATTATAGGTAACAATGAAGAACAGAAAGAAATGCATATACATATTATAAAGGAAGAGAAAGAGAGAGAAAGAGAGAAACAGAAACAGAGGAAAGATTTGAACAAATATTTCAATAAAACTGGGAAATCTGTCAAGTGTAGTGAAATACAATAATAAAAAACCTGAGAATTTATAATTTACTTAGTGGGGTATATTAGTTTTGTATTTAATATTCAAAATCTCTCAAAATTTGCCAGTGGGCATTCCTTGTTAGTTGATTTACCCTCATTCTTTCTTTTACCTCATCCACGAGGAATTCTTAGTCTGTGGCACAAAATTTTCCCAAACAGATCATGTTATTTTCCTATTTTTTGATAAAAAATCAATTATTTCTGGTTACTGGTATTTTATGAGTGAATAGCTGAGAAGTCCATTAGTAATGGTGCTATCTGTTGTTGGAACTAGAGCTTCAATACTTCTAGGCTAGGAAAAATGATCCACTTGTGTACTTATTAATCTATTCATATGTATATAATCGAATTCATATATACGTATGTATATATACATGCATGCATGCACACATACATACATATGTGAATTTATATTGATTTTCCACTTATCTCTACAAAAATAGGTTATCACTAAATAAAATCTTAGCATTTTTTCGTGTTTTGTTTTTCCCACCACATATCCCATATGGTGTCTATGAAATATATTGCTAACGTTAGACAAAAATTTTCATCTAATTAGGTTACATTTTTTAACTCAAGAGTAGGAATATTGACTCTAATTATGCCTCATGAATTTATCTATATGACTAACAGCTCTACTAGATGAAGAGAAATTCCTTCACACTTATATCAACTCCTCCCCATGTTCACTCATATACTCCTCAGACTCTGATAACTCTGATAATATGAGATAACTTTGCATCCCATACAGTTGTGACATCTTGGACCCTGAGAATAGCACAGGTAAATGCCACACTTATGGTTGTCCTCTTGTGCCTCTCCATCTCAGCCGCTTCTCTGGAGTCCACAATGTTATTTCTCCCTTGCATGGACAATCAGCTCTCCTTATTCTTGTTTCTAAGCCCCAATGTAACCTCCTCCAGCCACATTTCCATGTGTGGCAGGCTCCAAGACTGTAGGTTCTCAAATTCCAACATAATGTTCCCTTTGATGGGTCTTCTCACACTTCTTGGGCCCATTATCTTTACCTCAGAAGCATGGCATTCTCTTAATAACTGGAAGAGACCACCAAGTAAAAGCGATATGTAAGTGTAGGCAACACAACAGGTTCCAGATAACCTGAGTTTATCTTACTTTTCAAGGAGAATTCTGCTTCTGAACACAGTAGCTGAAGGGAAGATGTTTAAAACCCAGAAGGAATAATATGAGGACCAAATGCACGGACCTTTGAAATTACACACGAGGCTAAATTGGCAAAAAATGATAATTCAGGAATAAAAGGAGAAAATCTCTGAAAGAACTTGCTTTTTTGTTCATCTGGGATAAAACACACAAAAATGAAGGAGAAAATAAGGCTGAATAGTAGAATAAAGAAGTATGGGCATTTTCTTTTCAATGAAAGAGCTCCACTTTCTTATTTCACATCTAATGATTTCATTATGAGTCTGTATTGGTGGCATGTTGCCACATAAGGATTATCAGTGAGTCAGAACAATTCCAAGTTTTTTGTTTTGTTTAATAAAGACTTGTGCCAAATTTGTATTTAGTGAATGCTTTCTATAAATGTCTAGAAATAACAATCCAGTGGACCAGTGTGGTCTCAGATAAGGAAAAAGGTTTGATCTTCAACGGGATCATTGACCTGAGCAACACACAGGAAAGCAACTTGGTGATTCTCTTCTGTGTCCTCAACATATCCTGTTGATGAGCTAGGTCCCCTGAGACTCAGAATGGGTGCAGTCACTGAGATGAAGCAGCTGGACCTCTGTGCTTATCCCTGCCCAGAGCCTGCTGCATAGACAACAGCACAGCCCAATGTCTTCAGCACTTCTTCAGAGGCTGCTCCTCCCTTAGTGCGGTAGTCCACTCATAACCCATCATGGACATGAGGACCCCTGCTCAGCTCCTGAGGCTCCTGCTCCTCTGGATCCCAGGTAAGAAAGGACGATGCTGGGCAATAACATAGGTCAGTGTGAACCATTGTGAGTTGTTCTTCTAAAACTCGATTAATAATGCACATATTTGTATTCATGTTTCCACACAGGAGCCAGGTGTGACATCCATATGACCCACTCTCCATCGTCACTGTTTCTGCCTCTAGGAGACCTAACCACCATTATTTGCAGGGCTAGTGAGGGCATTTCCCAGAGTTTAGCCTGGTACCAGCAGCATCCCAGGAAAGCTCCTAAGGCCCTGATCTATAATGCAGATAGTGTGGAGTCTGGAGTTCCATCCAGGTTCAGTGGCAGTGGATCTGGGACACAGTTCACTCTCACCATCAGCAGCCTGCAACCTGAAGATGCTGCCACTTACCACTGTCAACAACATTTTTTCCATATATTTTTGATTGTAGTTAATAGAAGGGTTACATTATATTCACCAGATAGAGGGTGCATTACTTTGTCAACAACATTTTAGGGCTTCTCTCACAGTGATACAAGTAGTAACAAAAACCTCCCAGGGAAGTAGAAGTGAGAGTCTGGTCTGCCCCACCTGCTCCTCCTGTTGCTTCCACCTGCTGACACAGCTTCTCAGATACAAACAGACTTTTAAGGTCACTAGAAAGCATTAGGAGAAAGGTCATGGAGACATGACTACACCTTAACTCTGTCTTGCTCATTTTAAGCAGCACACACTCATCAATGCCTCTTCTGACTTACAAAAATCATTATCATTACTCATGTAAGCCCAGGCTCTGCTAAAATATTTGCAGTCACTCAATAAAGAAGCAGCATTCTAGTTATATCAAAGCAGGTTTAAACAAGTGATACAATATAACCTGTGAAAAAGATTTTTGAAGAATACTTTCATTAAGGAAAAAATCAAGAAAAATGTTTGAAATCAATTTTTGATTGCCCAGGTATAATGGTATTTGGAGTACAATTTGATGTGTGGGTATTTGTATATATTGTTCAATGATCTGATTGATCATCGATTAACAAGTTAATTAATCAACTTAAACATTCATCAAGTTCTTATCATCAGAGAATTTTTTTCTTCTGGAAAGGAGATATTAAAAAACTTACTTCAACTTACGTGTTAACAGTGCATCATGCATTTCAATTTAATAATCAGAAAAGTAAATTCTTATTGCTACTATCAAATTCATAATAATTTTACAATATCCTTGTTTCTCCCATTGAAAATAGAGTGGAGTAATGATTATGTAGGAAATATTTCAGTAAATATCAAGATAAAAACAATAAAGATTTTGTGTCCCTGTTGGGAAGGTTTGGACATTAATTTTTTTGTATATTGCGTGATCTCACAGTGTTATTTCTAGCTGAGTTTAAATAAAACCATACAGAAAAATAAAATATGAAAACATGTCAATAAGAAGAACAATTATGGAACTATATAAGAGGCACAGTTACATAGTGACCAATATTACTTTAATACATACCAGTTTAACCAGAAGATTGCCTTCCATATACCATGCGGACATACCAAGAGTCATAAATTCATGTGTATTAAAATATATTTTTATGTATGGAAATGTGTATGGAAGGGAGGAGTTGGATTGGGAAGGATGAGGCACTGTGACCAAAATGGTGACTTAAATCAAGATGCTTTGTACTTATATAAACTGTCATGTTTAAGGGTAACCTTTTTGTATGACTACATATAAAACATTCAAAAGAGAATTGAAAACAAGAAATGTGTATGGAGTTCTCACTTGTGCACACTCTCATCTCTTTCCACAGGGTCTTTGTATTTTGTGAATAGATAGAATTGAGTCTAACCTAGCTTATAATCTTATACGAAATTAGATCAGGTCACCTTGAATTCAGAATATTCATAGGAAAGCAGAGAGGGAGAGGAACACTGGGAAATGGCCTTCCTGAAGAGACTGGGATGAGAGGAGTTCACAGCTGATGACCCAGTGAGGTCATGGCCAAATTCTCAGAATATATCCAGAAAGGCCTTGCCCAAGACCGTTGTCACCTGTGTCTCTTCCTAGTCAACAACTTGCAACCATAGCTGTGAAAAAAATGGAGAAGAATGGAAAAGGAAGAGGCAGGACTTGATCATCAGCAGGCGAGGACTATTTATTGAGCAACAGTGAGGGGACCAAACCTTCCCGAAGTAATGGAGACAGTGCTGGGGACTAGATTTTGGGGTAGGCTTCTATAGGGCTTAACAAAGGTAGCAAAGTTAGAAAATGGGTTTTGGTCTCATGGGGCTGAGGGACATGTTCACGGTCAGGCCCACAGTGGAACGATCCATCGGTTTTGAGGGGCTATTACCACCTGGGGACAGAGAGTGGTTTCAGCCCAGATAGGAATTGCCTAGGTATGTGGTCCAGCTTGTTGGTGTGCTCTTGGTGTCTTGCTTGACCCTGGGCAATTAATGAAGGACTCAATCCCTTCAATAGCATGAGTTTTAGTCAGTCTCAGTCCACGGAAAGAGAAGTATTTACATGAAATATGTAAGGACACTTCTCAAACAGAAATACTTCTTGACATAAAACGAAAGCAAACACAACTAAACATGGAGGAGGTATTATTTTCTTTCCTACTCAGAATGTGTCTAGAATTCAGAATCATCAACAGCATCCCTGAGAGCACATTATAAATACAAATTTACAAAATTATCTCATATATGAATCTCTACTTCAGAAAGTTAATCAATGATCACTGTAAGGATTAGCAAGCTGTGTTTGGTAGATTAGTACCACAGATAGAGAAATGATTTTTCGTTCACAGTTAGATCATTTAAGATCATTTCTTCTATTTAAATCACTCCCACACATACACACAAATACATAAAATACACCCTGCATCAGTCCCTTTTTAGCACAAAGTAACTGACCTAAGATTTGAATTAAAAAAGAGTTTTATTTAACTCACAATTTTAGATGCAGAAATTCCTAGATGCAATATCCTTAGCTGTCTGTACTCAGATGGGGTTTGGATAGTCTGTGTCACAATAGAAAAAGAACCATCTGCAAGTTGAGGTGGCCAAACATATGGTTGCTTTCATTTTATAATAAGTTACTAGGGTGAGAACTGATTTACTCCATGAGAGCAGCTTTAACCCTCCAGGGGAAACCACCTCAAATGAACTAATCACTTCCCCAAAGTCTCCTCATCCAATGGCAAATTTTGTCCTTTGGATATCAGTACCAGGTTCCCTCTCCAGGTGTTCTTTCTTCTCAGATGAAGTAAAGACTAAAATCCCTTACAGAAGGGCTGGGATGTAGCTCAGTGGCAAAGTGTTTGCTTAGCAAGTGCAACATCCTAGGTTGGATCCCAGAACCCAAAGAGAAAAGCCAAAAAATCTCTGACATAAATAAGCAGAGAATGGCGAAATTATACTGGGACTGGAGGCATTTAGATATTTTATGTTAACTTAAGATAATCAGAATTATGTATATTTGTATGCACCATTATTTTTTGCTAGTCTAGGGCTTAAACTCCAAAATTATCTTGCACTTATCTTGTTTTTAATAAATCAATTATTTCTGCAAAAATCATTGGTTTAATTTATGAGATAATAGATTGGAGAACCATTAAGTGGTAGTACTATGTTATCAAAGCTAGAGCATCATTATTCTAGGATTGGAAAATTTATTCATCCATGCATCCTTTCATTTATTAATATATATGTATGTATAAACATGCAATTAATTGCACATAGATAGATATGTGAATTTTTGGTGATTTCTCTTTTTGCATTCTCCAAAATAGGTTTTTATTAAATAAATTATTGGACACAGTTTTCTTGTAGATTGATTACAAGATTGAATGTCTCTACAAAAAGGTTTATGGATTTTTCCCCTCAAGGTATTTTCAATAATGAATACATGTGAGCAAAGTCCAAGAGTGCTGCTGTGTTATTCTCATACTGCTTGTATGGAGGACCAAGGATTGAATCACCAATTATTTCATTTCAATTCTAGATTAAGGTGATCGCTGTTGGATTTCTCTACTTCCTGATTGGTTTTCCCCTTTGAAATGCTGAGGATCTGTGGTTCTGGTGGTTTATGAATATTGCATCCCTCATCCAAATATCACTACTGGACCCGAAGATGGCGCCGAGACAATAGGGACACTGCCTAGCTCTCTCCCACAAAAAGAGAGAACCAGGGAGTCCCATGAGCAAAATACTTTAAGAAATCCACAACAACAAACTCAAGAAGCAACGGGGGACTCAAACCTGAAAATAAATCCAGATAAAGCTTACATCCAACTTTCTCAAAAAATTCGGGAACCGGAGGACCCTTCCACCACCACTCTCCTGGAAAAGCAGAGGCTGGCGGCGGGCGCTGGGCTGGGTAGCCCTGACCACCACAGAAGCCAGCAGCAGAAGCCAGACACAGGAAACAGCACAGACCAGAACAGCAAGCAGGGGAACCCAGACGTGGACCACAGGCAGCAGCGGAGATCAGAGGGGAATGAATGAATCCCCAACACCGTGGAGCACCCACAGCCAAACGCAGAGTAGTGAGTAGCCCAGCAGGTAGTCCAGTGGGACCCCAAAACCATCAGGAAAGCAGAGCTGGTGCCAAGCTATAGAACTGCCCCCACCCTGCCTGAGAAAGACTGGCAAGGGCAGGGGGGCAAGGAATTTAGAATCCTGTCCCTTCCCTCAACAGCCCCCTCCCCCAGACCATTGACTGGAGACTGACAGGTGGGCAGACGCTCAGACCCAGCACCCCACCAAGGGAGGTGGATGTGTCCCAGCCCCCACTCTCCCAGCAGTTCTCTCCCAGGCCACTGGGTCTGGAGAGTGGGGGGGGTGTGCTGAGACCCTGCCTTACAACAGTGGTTGGGGTCTGAGGGAGTCTGGGAACCAGCATCTGTCCCACTCAAATCTTGAGCCACCCGTGTACCCTCCAGCTGGGAAACCCCAGCAAGACAGCACCAAGGGGCCCCCCACAGTCACAGACTCCTGGAGAAAGCAGTGGAAACACAGCAGGGAACTGAAGGGCTGATCAGTAGCCAAGCTCGCCTTCTGAGAACCAGAAATGCTCGGCTCCACCTTTCTGGAGGAGCCCATGTCCTCTGCTGGGCCCTGCCCCTGGGAACAGAGAGGACATCAGCTGGCCTATCTGAGAGCTCTTGGAAACTCCCAAACTCCAGACCCTTGGCTGGGGGCCCACATCTGGAAACAGCGCAGGAAAACCAACCATTTGCCCAGCCCCCTGAGACTGAAGCCCGGAGACCCATCCCACAGCCCACTGTGAGGACACTGGTTGGGCTGAGAGCTAGTCGTACAGTGGCACACAGCCTCTGGGAACCCGCCAAACACCTGCAAACTGCAAACTCTGACCTAGTCAGCAGAGGAATCAATTTGGCTGAGAACCACCAGTCCCAATCCAAGTAAAGACCGCCACCTACCAACCACAGAGCGAACTACAACAAGAGTTCTCGATGCCTAGAAGAACACAAAGACGAATTACTACATACATAAATAATCAAAGTTCCACACAAAGCCCAAAGTGAAACAAGAGCGCAGGGACAAGAGATGTCACCATCCCAAGAAATGACACCTGAATAGACATGAAATATGACTCAAATCAAGCAGCTGATTTTGGAAATGAAGGCTGAATTCCAAAAACAAAAGCAAGAAATTTCCTAGGAACTCTTCAAATTCAAAAGAGAAGTGGAAGAAAAGTTCAATACCCTCTCAGCAGACATGATCAAAAATGGAGGCATTAAGTAGCAGATTGACTGAGATGGAGAATAGAACATCAGGAATGGAAGATAAAACTCAAGAGCTGGAACAGAGAATCGCCACCTTGGAAAAATCAGTCAGAATCCAACAAAGAGAACTCCAGGACCTGGCAGATGCAACAAAGAAGTCTAATCTTCGTATAATAGGGATTGAAGAGGGTGCAGAATTTCAGGAGACAGGAATTCAACCCCTATTCACCAAAATCATAGCAGAGAACTTCCCCAACCTCAAAAGGGAAAATACTCACATTATTGAAGGTTTCAGGACTCCAACAGGCAAGATCCTAGAAGGAACTCATCTGAACGTATCATAGTAAAGACACTAGACCCGAATAACAAGGAATTGATCTTAAATGCTGCAAAAACAAAGAAGGAGCTATACTACAATGGGAAAAATTAAAATCACAGCAGATCTCTCCACGCAACATCTAAATGCTAAATGCAAGAAAAGCTTGAGAAAACATCATTGATGCCCTGAAGACCAACAATTGCCAGCCCAGACTGATAAACCAGCAAAACTAGCATTTACATTTGAGGGAGAAACAATAATATTTCACTCCAAAGAGAAGCTTTTTGAATATGTGCACAGTAAACTAGCGTTTTTCAAAAAAAATACTAATTAATCAAGAACAAATTGTAGAACATCAAGAACCCCCATCAAGAAGCAAACATCTATAATTCACTAAACACAAAAGGGGAAAAAGAGAGAGAAAGAAACTTAGAAGTAAAAATAAATAACGACAATGGACACTGACCACTTCTCCATAATCGCCCTAAATGTGAACAGGCTGAACAATCCAATCAAAAGACACAGAGCAGCAGGCTGGATTAAGAAATAAGACCCATCCATATGTTGCCTCCAAGAGACCCACCTCACTGCCAAAGACAGAAACAAATTCCAAGTGAAAGGATGGAAACAAATTTTCCACTCAAATGCACCATGCAAAAAAGCAGGAGTAGCAATCTTAATCTCCGACAAAATTAAGTTCTCAGTAAAATCAGTACATAAAGATAGAGATGGCCATTACATATTAGTAAAGGGTACAATCCATGCCCATAATATTACAGTTATAAACATTTACTCTCCCACCATGGGAGCACCCAAATTCATCAAACAAACTCTCTTAGAATTACAGAACAAGATAGACTCAAACACAATCATAGTGGGAGACCTCAATACACCACTCTCAACAAATGACAGATCAACTCAACAAAAGTTAAGCTAAGATACCATCCACTTAAATGACACAATAGCCCAGCTGGGCTTAACAGATATACACAGAGTCTTCCAACTAACGGCAAAACTTTTTACATTTTTCTCAGCAGCACATGGAACACACTCCAAAATAGATCATATAATAGTTCATACAGAAACCTTTAGCAGATACAAGAAGACTGGTACATTCCCATGCATTCCATCAGACCACAATGGAGTCCGACTAATTCTAAACAATGCAGTCAAAGTCAAAAATCATTCAATCACTTGGAAATTGAACAACACACTTCTGAATAACTCCTGGGTAACAGATCAGATCAGAAATGAAATTAAAAACTTTCTTGAATATAATGAGAATCAAGAAACATCACAAAGGAACTTATGGGACACAGCAAAGGCATTTCTAAGAGGCAAATTTATCGCACTAGAAGCCCATATTAAAAAGACAGAAGACGAGCATGTAAATAACCTAAAGAAAACTGAAACACATAGAGGAGCAAGAAAAAGTTAATTCTAAAACAACTAGAAGGACAGAAATAAGAAAAATAAAATCAGAAATATCAGAGATTGAAATAAGATCTACTATACACAAAATAGATAAATCAAAAAGTTGGTTCTTTGAAAGAGTCAACAAAATAGACAGACTCCTGGCAAGATTAATCAAAAAAAGGAAAGGGGATACTCAAATAAACAAGATTAGAGACCCCACGGGAACAATTACAACTGATTCCCAAGAAATTCAGTCCATAATGAATAGGTACTACCAGAACCTATATTCAAAGAAACAAGAAAATCTAGTAGAAATGGATGATTGCTTAAATAAATATAGGCTACCCACACGGAACAACCTTGAGGTAAACAAGTTGAACAGACCAATTTCTTACAACGAAATTGTGGAAGCAATCAGGGAAATGCCAACTAAAAAAAGCCCAGGTCCAGATGGTTTCAGTGCGGAATTCTACAAGACATTTAAAGATGAAATAATACTCTTGAAACTCTTCCGAGAAATAGAAACAGAAGGAGCAATACCAAACTCATTTTATGAAGCTAATATTACTCTCATCCCCAAACCAGGGAAAGACACAAGAAAAAAAGAAAACTACAGACCTATCTCTCTAATGAACACAGACGCAAAACTCCTCAATAAAATATTGGCCAACAGAATCCAGAAACAAATTAAAAAAATCATACACTATGATCAAGTAGGCTTCATCCCACAGATTCAAGGCAGGTTTAACATTGGCAAATCAATCAATGCAACACATCACATCAATAGAGCTAAGAATAAGAATCATATGATAATTTCTCTAGATGCAGAGAAGGCATTTGACAAAAACAACATCCATTCACGTTGAAAGCCCTAGGAAAAATAGGAATAAGTGGTACAATCCTCAAAATAGTGAAAGCCATATATGAAAAACCTACAGCCAGTATTACACTAAATCCGGAACTAGACAGGGATGCCCACTCTCTGCACTTCTCTTCAGTCTAGTACTGGAACCCTTAGCCCAAGCAATAAGGCAAGAAAAGGACATCAAAGGGATCCACATAAGGAAAAAAGAAATTAAACTACCCCTATTAGCAGATGACATGATCCTCTACTTCAGTGACCCAACAAACTCCACTCCCAAACTTCTAGAATTAATAAATCACTTTAGGAAAGTGGCAGGATACAAAATCAACCTTCAGAAGTCAGTAGCCTTCTTGTACATCAACAAAACACAAACAGAAGGCCAAATCAAGAAAATGATCCCATTCGCAATAGCCCCCAAGAGAATAAAATACTTAGGAATTAACTTAACAAAAGATGTAAAGGAATTATTTAATGAAAACTATAAAAGCCTAATGAAAGAAATTAAAGAGGACACTAGGAAATGGAAAGACAGCCCATGCTCATGGTTAGGGAGAACCAACATAGTGAAAATGGCTATACTGCCAAAATTGATATACAAATTCAATGCAATCCCCATCAAAATCCCAAAGACATTCTTTATGGAAATAGAAGATATAATCTAAAGATTTATATGGAATAAGAAAAGACCTAGAATAGCCAAAACAATTCTAGGCAAAAAGAGCAATGCTGGTGATATTACAATACCAGACTTCAAACTCTACTATAGAGCCATAATAACAAAAACTGCTTGGTATTGGCACAAAAACAGACCAGAGGATCAGTGGAACAGAATAGAAGACCCAGGAATAGAACCACATACCTATAGTCAACTTGTATTTGACAAAGGAGCCAAAGATATACAGTGATACAAACACAGCCTATTCCATTATTGGTGCTGGCAAAACTGGGCAGCCACATGCAGAAAAATAAAAATTGACCCTAGCCTTTCGCCATGCACAAGCATTATCTCAAAGTGTATGAAAGACCTCAGTGTCAGACCAGAAACTGTGAAACTGCTGCATGATAAAGTAGGAGAGACACTGGAACTCATAGGCATAGGCAAAAGTTTCCTGAAGAGAATCCCAGGGTCACAACAGATTGGAGAGAGACAGAATAAATGGGACTACCTAAAAATAAAATTTTCTGTAGAGATAAAAACATAGTCGCAAAAGTATAGAGACAACCAACCAACTGGGAAAAGATATTCACCAACAATACATCTGACAAATGCTTAATATCCAGTATCTACAGGGAACTCAAGAACCTAATCCCCCCCAAACTCAATAAACCATTCACTAAATGGGCAAGGGAACTAAAGACAGACTTATCAGAAGAAGAGATTAAAATGGCAGAAAAGCATATGAAAAAATGTTCATCATCTATGGTCATAAAGGAAATGCAGGCCTGGAGTTTAGCCTAGTGGTAGAGTGCTTGCCTAGCATGCACGAGGACCCGGATTCAATTCCTTGGTACCACATACATAGAAAAAAGCCAGAAGTGGTGCTAAGGCTCAAGTAGTAGAGCTCTAGCCTTGAGAAAGTCCAAGGACAGTGCTCAGGCCCTGAGCTCATGGCCCAGGACTGGCAAAAAAAAATAAAGGAAATGCAAATCAAAACAACCCTAAGATTCCACCTTACCCCAACAAGAATGGCCAAGATTTTGAATTCAGATAATGACAGTTGCTGGCGGGGTTGTGGGGAAAAAGGAACCCTACTACACTGCTGGTGGGAATGCAGACTAGTTCAGCCACTCTGGAAAGCAGTGTGGAGGTTTCTTAAAGAACTGAAAACTGACCTTCCCTATGATCCTGCCATACCACTTCTGGGCATCTATCCTAAACATCATGACCCAAGATATTATAAGGACTCCTACTCAGCTATGTTCATCTCTGCACTATTCACAATAGCCAGGCGATGGAAATGAGCCAGATGCCCTACTACTGCAGATGAATGGATACAGAAAATGTGGTATATATACACAATGGAATTCTACATAGCCAACAGACAAGATAAAATAATGGCATTCACAGGGAAGTGGATGAATCTAGAATGAGTCATCTTGAATGAGACAAGTCAAGACCTAAGGAACAAACGGCGCATGGTATCCTTCGTATGTGGTTACTAAATCCAAAGAGTACAAGAGTGAGGACTCAATAACTGCATACCCAAAGCTATGGACATGGTAATGGAAATATAAACATAAGTATATAGACATAAAAACCTATGACTATAGACATAGTGTTTTATTTCTTAAATTAATATATTTCTATGACATACAAACCCTTAGCCTAATTTTGATTAAGTTCTAAATACTAAGTCCCAGTGATTGTAAATAGAGATTCCCTCCTTGAACACTTGTTTGTTAAAATTGTCATTTAAAATATGATGTAAAAATCAACATTAATAAATTCTTTAAAAAAATATCACTACTAATCCAAGGATTTACAATTTATTTAATGGAGTATATTAGTTTTTATTTAATACTCAAAAATGTGTCAGAATCAGCCAGTGGGCATTTCTAGTTTGCTGAATTCTCTCCACCTTTTCCTTCTCCTCATTCATGAGGAACTCATAGTTAGTGGCAGAAAATGGTCCAAACTCATTGTGCTCTTCTACTTTTGATAAAGTATCAATTATATCTGCAAGAGTCACTAGTTTCATTTATGAGAGAAGATCTTGGATGTCCCTTAGTGGTAGTTTTTTCTGTTATTGAAACTAGAGAATCATTACTCTAGGCTAGGAAAAATTATCAATCCATATATCTTCATCTATTCATATACATGCATGTATTCTTACATGCACACATTCATATATATGTGTATATATGTTTACATACACATATGTGAATTTATGAGGATTTCTCCACTTGTGTCCACAACTTAAGGTTATAATTAAATAAAATCTTAGACAAAATTTATTATTTTCCTTTGTCCATACATAATCTGTATAAAATCTATGAATATGTCACTAAAGTTGGGCAAAATTTTTATCTAATTAGGTTACACTTTTTTACCTCAAGAGTAAGATTATTAACTTTAATTATCCTTCATAGTTTAGTTTTAGCCATGTGATCAACAGTTCTTCTGGAACATGGGAAATTCCTGGTGACACTTCCATTTATACTGGCATATTAAACCCCACCTCCTTCCCTGTCCCCCCCTCACATTTGTTTACACACTCCTCAGACTGTGGTAATGCTGATAAGATGAGACAATTTGCACCCATGCAGTAGTGACTTCCTGGGCCCTGACAACTGCACAAGCAAATCGCACACATATGGGTGTCCTCTTGCGTCACTCCAGGTTAGCATCTTCCATGTAGTCAACAATGCTATTTCTCCCTCCTGTACACAAACACCTCTCCTCACCATTGCTCCTAAATCTGCTGGATACAAAACACTCTTCATGGATATCAAGAACATGATCTTCCTTTTTAGGATTTTACTCACACTGCTTGGCCCAGTAACTTTAACCCAGGTATGGAGCACAATGTTCTCTTAGTAACTAGAAGAGACCACCAACTGAAGGGGGGATATACAGCTTGAGCCAGCACAGTAGACTCCTGAAATAACTTGAATTTATTTTCCTTTTCAAGGATAATCTCTGCTTCTAAACACAGTAGCTTGGGTAAAGACATTTAAAACCCAGAAAGAATAATATGAGGACCACAAGCATGGACATTTGAAAGCATACACAAGCTCAGTTGGAAAAAAAAAGATTGTTTAGAACTTGCTTTTGCAGGTCAGAAATTCAGGAAAAAAATAAGGTTGAGTAGTACAATACAGGAGATGAAGTATTTTGTTGTTGGGGACTGACTGTGGGGTCAGTGACCTTGGACCCGCACAATTGAGTACACAAGGAAGTAAGCTCTTATCATGATTTTGGGCTGTGTAAATAGCTTCTCATTTAACCTGTTTGGGACTTGATAGCTTCTCATTCAACCTATTTCAGACTTGATACTGTTTGTAGGAATGTAGCCCCTGGCAGTTCCCTAGTTTAAAGATGTGTATTTAAGATTGAGAACTGGAAATAAACTGGGCTACAGTCTTGGGCGACAGGCTTCTTAAGCTGTGGCTCCTGATTTGGGCTGTAGCCCTCCTGAACCCCATCTGTTTGTCTCTCTTCTAATTTTTCCTAGTCCTTGCCCCCTATTTCAGGAACCCCAATCTGCGAACCCTGGTTTGCTGCCGGTTGGCCCCGGCATTTTGTTATCAATGTAACAGATTCCTTTTCCTATTTCACCTCTATAGATTTCATTACAGTGCTGTTAAGTCACCACACAGATATTATCAGTGAATCAGAGAAATTCCAAAACTTTCTCTTCTGGATAATAGAAAATTGTGCCAAATTTGTGCAAAATGTCTCTGTAAATTTCTGGAACTAAACTTTAGTGGAAAGGTCTTGTCTCAAATAAAGAAATAGAAAGAAAGAAATTTGATTCTCAAAGGGATTGTTGACCTGATCAACCCACAGGAAAGCATCATGGTGATTCTCTTCCGTGTCCTCAACATATTCTGTTGATGAGCTAGGTCCGCTGAGACTCAGAATGGGTGCAGTCACTGAGATGAGGCAGCTGGACCTCTGTGCTTATCCCTGCCCAGAGGATGCTGATTTGCATGGCCAACAGCACAGCCCACTGCCCTCAGCACTTCTTCATAGGCTGCTGCTTCCCCTTTGCAGCAGTCAGTCCAGTCAGCACCCAGCATGGACATGAGGACCCCTGCTCAGCTCCTGGGGTTCCTTCTGATCTGGATCCCAGGTAAGGAAGGACCATGCTAAGGAATAACTCAGCTCAATGTGATCTATGATGTTTTATTCATTAGGAAACCTTCTTAAAAATTGATTAATAATATGGATATTTGTATTCATGTTTCCACACAGGAGTCAGGTGTGACATCCAGATGACCCAGTCTCCATCTTCCCTGGCTGCGTCTCTAGGAGAAACAGTCTCCATCACTTGCAGGGCTAGTGAGGACATTGGATATGCTTTAGCCTGGTACCAGCAACATCCAGGGAAAGGTCCTAAGCCCCTGATCTATGCTGCAGATAATTTGGAAGATGGAGTCCCAACCAGGTTCAGTGGCAGTGGATCTGGGACAGACTTCACTCTCACCATCAGCAGCCTGCAGCCTGAAGATGCTGCCACTTATTACTGTCAACAATATAATGGTTTGCCTCCCACAGTGATACAAATCATAACAAAAACCTCCCATGGAAGCAGAAGTGAGAGGCTGGGCTGCCCCAGCTGCTCCTCCTGATACTTTCACATTCTGACAGTGTTCTCACAGGCATTCAGGCTTAGAAAGTCACTTCATGGTTTTGTTTAGAAAGAGAGGATTTATGTTTTTTATATCATAGTTTTTCTTTTCATGCTTAAGTTCAATAAGACTTAATATTCCCTTCTTAAGAAGGGAACATAGTTTATAGCTCAACGATTCTGAATTATGCCATCACCTGAATTTACACACCAAAAGAAAATGAATGATTTTACTAGTGAGGTATTTTAAAACCAGTGACAGGATCATTATTGCGTTTATCCTGGGGTCTATGTCAGGACTGTGACAAAGTTTCAGACTAATTTCACCTGAGAATTTCATAGAGAGGGATTGAAGGTGTAGCTCATGAGACTGCCAACAACGTGAGAGTTTGATCATAGGCTCCAGAGACCAGAATTAAGATACCCACTTACTTCTGCCCAAGTGAAGACAAAGTCTGAAGGTATAGTCTCTGGTCCCACTGCTGCCTGCTCATGTGTCGTGTGTCAGTGACAGGCCATGAGATCTTGTCCTCTAGGATCAGCATTGGTAGATTCTACCTGTTAGACTGAGGAAAATTCCCAAAGCAGCATTAACTGGCACTTCTGTAAAACCTGTCTGACCAAAAAATGTGAGGATAGGGTCAGCAAATTCTAGAGTTTCCTTTTGCCTTGGAAAAATCTCCATTCTTTGTCAAGTTAAATGTTCTGCTGTGTGATATAAAACAATATCCACCCATTCTTATTGGTAGTAAATAAGTGACTGATGAGAAATAATAATTCTCCCAATAGTTGTGCAGAGCCATGAGCTTCCCTCTCATTACTTGAGGATCAGTGGAGATGGTGGGAATACCTAGACTCTACTCCTCAGCCTGCTATCCATGGAGAACTGGCCTCTACCTCCTGCAGGCCTAGGCAGAGCTCTGCACAATGATGGAAATAGTTAATTGAACTGTTTTTTGTAGATGCCAGACCATTCTCTGTGGCTCATCACGATTGGATTTCACCATGTTCCCTGGGATTCCAGACCGTTTCAGTGGCAATAAGCTAGGAGCATAATTTTAACTATCTTCGGAATTATTTCTGAGCATGAAAATACAATGCTACCTGCTTATTGGACTCAACTGCTATCCTAGTGCTATAGTTTTGAATAGGAAACTACCTGCTTCCCTTGCCTAGTTGTAAATTCATTCATTCAGTGTCAGAGGAAGAAATTATAGCAAAACCTTTAGGAGCATGGACCAGTGAGACCTGATGTTTGTAGAGCTGAGAGGAAATTTTAGATGAACTTTGTATAGTTTGTTTACACAGTGTAAGAAAAATAATTGAAGCTGAATTTGTGGAAACTATACTCATGCTGTTTGGTTTAGCACTCATGATTTATTCTTAGTGATCTACATTAAGTAGTATAATATTGGTAATGTGAAGACACTCATTTCGTTTCTCCTCTACTATTGTTTTCTTCCTTTACTGACCATGTATTCCTCTGCAGGATGAGGGTGCATTCAGGAGAGCATTATCCTAAGGGAGAAGCCAATGAGTACTTGACCACTTAGTTTCAAATACTTACAATCTATCCAGAGTTAAAATGGATAAACTCTATTCAATGCATTTAAAAATGAAAATGTAATACTAAATGTCCTTAGGAAATCTCATTCAAATCACTTTAATAAAAAAAAACAATCATTTTCTTTCCAATTCCCTCTCATCATGCCTTCTCTTCTGCCTCCCTACCGTGTGTGTGTGTGTGTGTGTGTGTGTGTGTGTGTGTGTGTGTTTCTGTGTATGTGTATGTCTTGGATCTGGGGATTTCACTCAAGGAGTCATATATGTTCGGCTTATATTTTACCACAGATCTACATGAAAATAAATATAATTTTGTCATTACACAGTTGATCTTATGTTTTATATACTTTAGATTGTAAAGCATCAGAATCCTTTAAAATGCAAATAAAATGTGCACATGCATACTGAAAATAAATTGTTGACAACTTAAAACAATGATAATGGCCAACACTTATATGCTGTACTGTATATTGAATGTTTTAACTATCCCAGTCTTAAGCTATCATAAGCAGGGGAGATGGACACCTGTAAAACCCACATTGTGGGGGAAGGCAAGATCACAAGGAGTTCAAGGCCAACCTGGGCTCAGAATGAGATTTAAAGTTCCAACATACAAATACAAAACAATCTGAGTTCAGAGTGTGACCACCAACAGAGAGTGTGACCACATTTCAATATACAAAAAAGAAGGGGTTGTAGAATGTTGCTGTTCCATTAACATATAATATCAATTATGCTATCATAGTAGCAATGAGCAAAAGCTAGACCAAAGAAAAATTATTCTACTTTTGTTTAAGAAAACAATTGTGAACTTTGCCATTTCTATACAAATATATTTCATAAAGAGTACAATTAAAATGTAACAGTCCTATAGAAACCTTTTGGAAGGAAATATCTTGGAAGTAGCAAATCAATACTTCAACATTTGGTAGTTTTCCTATATGAAAGAGGCCACATTAATACACTTTCAAGCAAAGGAAGGACACAAGACCACTTGAGCTCTATTTGAAAAGAGAAAAGTGTACCTCAGACAGAAATTAGGGAGATGGGGGGGGGAAGGAAGATGGCGCCGAGACAATAGGGACGCTGCTTAGCTTTCTCTGACAAAAAGGGAGAACCAGGGAGTCCCATGAGCCAACTTTCTAAAGAAATCCACGACAACAAACTCAAAAAGCAACGGAGAAGGACTCAAACCGGAAAAGAAATCCAGATAAAGCTCACATCCAACTTTCTCAAAGAATTCGGAATGCGAGGACCCCTCCCCCACCTCTCGCACAAAGCCCAGGAAAGCCGCACCAGACCAAGATGCGAAAAGCGGCTTGAGCTGGCACCGGCTCCACGTGGGGAAAGCGGGGGCGGGCACGGGCTCTAATCCACGAAAAGTGGCGACAGTGGAGGGCACCAGGCTGGGAACACAAGGGCTGCAGAAACCACCACAGAACCGGGCCAGCGGAAGCAGCGGAACCCAGACGCGGAACCAGACAGCAAGCAGCGGGACCCAGACGCAGAACACAGGCGGCGGCGGAGACCCTAGGGGAGTGAAAGACTCCCCACCACCGTGGAACACCCCCAGACGGACGCAGAGGCGTGAGTAATACAGCGCATCCCCAAACACAACGGGAAAGCGGAGCGTGTGCCAAGCAATAGAACTTAACTCAGACCCCAACACCGCGCCCCGAGAAAGACTGGCGGGAGCAGGGGGGCAAGGAATTTAGAATCTTGTCCCTCCCCTCAACAGCCCCCTCCCTCAGGCCATTGACTGGAGATTGACAGGCTGGCTACCCATAAGACCCAGCACCCCATCAAGGGAGGCGGGGCTGTCCCAACTCCCACCCACCCAACAGGCTCAACCCCCAGCCCTCTGACTGGAGACTGACAAGCGGGCAGACCCTAAGACTCAGCACCCCACCAGGGGAGGCGGAGCTATCCCAGCTCCCACCCGCCCACCAGGCTCCTCACCCAGGCCACTGGATCTGGAGAGTAGAGGGCTTTGAGACCCTGCCTTACAAAAGTGGGTAGGGGGTGCGGGTAAATAGGAGCCAGCATCTGTCCCCCCTCAATTCTCGAGCGGGGCATCCTCCAGCTGGAAACCCTGAGCAAGACACCACCGAGGGCCGCCCCCACAGTCACAGACTCTGACAAAGCAGTGGAAACACAGCAGGGATCTGAAGGGCCAACCAGCAGCCAAGCTCCCCTTCTGAGAACCAAAAAGGCATGGCTCCGCCCTTGGAGCCCATGCCCCCAGCTGGGCCCTGCCCCTGGGAACAGAGGGGCCTCCTGCTGGTCCTGCTGAGAGGTCCTGAAACTCTCAATCCCCAGACCCTTGGCTTGGGGCCGCCCCTGAAAGCAGCACAGGAAGTCTGCCAGCTACAGAGGTCTAGGTTGGTTATATCTGAAAAACTATAATCGTGTTTAGTATTAATCTTGCTCCCATTTTCAAATGGGCAGAACAAGAAACTCAAGAAAAATGTCAAATCAAGAAACAACACCTCCCACCTCCCCCACCCAATGTAAACAGCCAATGGAACAGTCACTGGCAAGCCTAGAGGAGAGTCTTCCAAGTGCTGTACAAATGCAATTGATAAACATCATTAATGAAAAATGTGAAAATATAAAGAAAGAGATAAGGGAGGAAGCCATAGCTGAACAAGAGGAAACCATAAACAAGATGATAAGCGAAAAAGAAGGAGCCATAAAGGAAGCCATAATAAAGGCTGTTCAAAGAAAGATGGATGAATTCATAGAATCCACAAATAAAAAGGTGACCGAACTCCAGCAAATGTTCAAAGAAAATAAAGCTACTGACCTAACCACTCAAATGGAAATCAAGGAGCTAAAGAAATCCATACATGATCTAAAAGAAAAGATGCAAGGCATCAAAAATGAGCAATTAGTAGCAAGGGAGATGAAAAATAAAGTAGATAGCTTTGATAGCAGGTTAGACAATGCAGAGGAGAGAATTTCCGGGGCTGAAGATAATTTAGATATTATAGAGAAAGAACAGAAAATGGGTCAATCCAAAACTAGGAAAAATGAGAAAGCGCTTCAGGAGGTCCAAGATACAATTAGGAAGCCTAATTTAAGGCTAATTGGTATTGAGGAGGGTCTGGAGAAAGAGGTCAATGGTATTGGAAATATACTTCAGAGAATCATCTCAGAGAATTTCCCAAATATCCAGAAGGGCAGACCCATCCAGATACAAGAATCTCTTAGAACCCCAAACAGACCTGACCAGAAAAGAACATCTCACCGCCACATCGTAATCCGAACTGGATCAGTAGAAACCAAAAAAAGGATCCTAAAGACAGCCAGGGAAAAGGGTTCAGTAACCTATAAAGGAAAACCAATCAGAATCACCCCAGATTACTCAGCAGAGACCATGCAAGCAAGAAGTGACTGGAAGCATATATGTCATGCCCTTAAGTCAAACAACTACCAACCAAGAATACTGTAGCCAGCTAAGCTCTCATTCATAACTGAGGGAACAATAAAAACATTCCATTCCAGGGAAAAGCTGCAACAATATGTCGCAACAAAACCAACACTACAGAGAATTCTGCAAGATGTTCTATACATAGAAAACCAAAATAAAGGCAATATAGGGAAAGAAATGGCACCAAAACAGCATACCACCTAAGGACCACAAGAACTGTCAAGACACAGGCCCAAATAAAAGCTTTTAAAAATGGTAGGACCTAATAAATATCTCTCAATCCTAACTCTCAATATCAATGGACTCAACTCTCCAATTAAACGGCATAGGCTGTCTAGTTGGATCAAAAAGCAAGAGCCATCGTTCTGCTGTCTTCAAGAGACACATCTTACCCAAAAAAACAAGCATCTTTTGAAAGTGAGAGGTTGGAATAAACTCTATCAAGCTAACGGCCCCCATAAACAGGCTGGAGTTGCCATCCTCATATCAGATAAAATAGACTTCAAACCAAAATTAGTAAGAAAAGACAAAAAAGGTTACTACATACTACTAAAGGGATCTTTCCTCCAGGAAGACATAACGATCCTAAATATTTACACACCCAATCCCGGAGCTCCAAACTTCATCAAGCAAACTTTACTTACACTGAAACCATACATAGATTGAAATACAGTGATTGTCGGTGACTTTAACACACCACTCTCACCTATGGACAGATCAACAAGGCAAAAACTCAACAGAGAAACCTTAGAACTGAAAAACTATATAGACCAACTAGATCTAACAGACATCTGCAGAATATTCCACCCAGCAACAACACAATATACGTTTTTCTCAGCAGCACATGGAACATTTTCCAAAATAGATCACATCTTAGGCCATAAAACAAACCTGGACAGATTCAGAAACACAGAAATTACTCCATGCACACTCTCAGACCACAAAGACATCAAACTTGAACTGAACACACACCTCCACCAACGAAAACCCTGTAACTCATGGAGACTGAACAACACATTGTTGAACCACCAATGGGTCATTGAAGAGATCAGAACAGAAATCCAACAGTTTATGAAATTTAGCAGTAAGGAGCACACAAAATACCAACTCCTTTGGGACACAGCAAAGGCAGTACTCAGAGGAAAATTTATAGCGCTGAGTGCCTACAACAACAAGTTGGAAAAATTGCAAACCAACAAGTTAATGTCCCACCTTAAGCTCTTGGAAAAAGAGCAACAAACCAACCCTAATCCCAAATAGAAGAAAGCAAATAATTAAAATCAAAGCAGAATTAAATGGTTTGGAATCCAAAAAAACTATAGAAAGAATCAACAAAACAAGGAGTTGGTTCTTTGAAAGAAATAACAAAATTGACAAGCCCTTAGCAAATCTTACCAAAAAAGAAGAGAGCATATCGAAATAAACAAAATCGCAGATGAAAATGGTAATATCACGACAGAAATTACCAAGATCCAGAATATCATGAGGGAATACTTCTCAAACCTTTATGCCAACAAATTTGAGAACCTAGATGAAATGGATGAATTCCTAGCCAATATTAACATACCCACACTGAACCAAGAAGAACTAAGCCAACTTAACAGGCCTATTTCAAGCTCTGAAATAGAAATGGCAATTAGAGAACTTCCACCTAAGAAAAGCCCAGGGCCAGATGGATTCACAGCTGAATTCTATAAGGTCTTCAAAGCAGAGCTCACACCAATACTCCTCAAGCTCTTCAACGAAATTGAAAATGAAGGTTCCTTACCAAACTCATTCTATGAAGCCAGTATAACCCTCATCCCCAAACCAGACAGAGATTCATCAAAGAAAGAGAACTATAGACCTATATCTTTGATGAACATCGATGCAAAACTTCTCAACAAAATACTGGCCAACCGTCTACAACAACTCATCAAAAAAATTATACACTATAATCAAAGTGGATTCATCACAGGGAGGCAAAGCTGGTTCAACATATGCAAATCAATTAATATAATTCAACACATCAACAGGAGCAAAGACAAAAATCACATGATTGTCTCAATAGACGCGGAAAAGGCATTTGACAAGATCCAACACCCCTTCATGTTAAAAGCTCTGGAGAAACTAGGAATCCATGGAACATTCCTTAATGTAATAAAGGCTGTGTATGAGAAACCTACTGCTAGTATTACACTTAATGGTGAAAATCTAAAGCCATTCCCTCTAAAATCAGGAACGAGACAAGGATGCCCATTCTCTCCACTACTCTTTAACATAGTACTAGAATTCCTAGCCAGTGCAATAAGGCAAGAAGCAAGCATAAAGGGGATCCAAGTAGGGAAAGAGGAAATAAAACTATCCCTCTTTGCAGATGACATGATTCTGTATTTAAAGAATCCTATAGACTCTACTCCCAAGCTCCTTGAGCTGATCCAAAGCTTTGGAAGAGTAGCAGGCTATAAAATCAACCCTCAAAAATCAACTGCCTTCCTTTATGCCAACAGTGAGAGGAACGAGGCAATAATCAGGAAAGAAACTCCTTTCACAATAGCCTCAAAGAAAATAAAGTACCTAGGAATTAGCTTAACTAAGAATGTAAAGGACCTTTTTGACGAAAACTTCAAAACCCTAAAAAAGGAAATTAAAGCAGAACTAAGGAAATGGAAAAACCTCCCATGCTCCTGGATTGGAAGGATCAACATTGTGAAAATGACAATCTTGCCAAGAGCTATCTACAAATTCAGTGCAATACCCATCAACATCCCAATGTCATTCTTTAAAGAAATAGAAGAGGCAATCCAAAATTTCATATGGAATAATAAAAGACCCCGTATAGCAAAAACACTTCTTAGCAGAAATAACAGTGCTGGAGGAATTTCAATTCCAAACTTTAGACTCTATTACAGAGCTATAATCCTCAAAACAGCTTGGTACTGGCACAGGAACAGGCCTGAAGACCAATGGAATAGAACTGAGGACCCAGATATTAAATCACAGACCTATGGCCACCTAATCTTTGACAAGGGAGCCAAAAAAATAGAATGGAAGAAAGACAGCCTCTTCAACAAGTTGTGCTGGCAGAACTGGTTAAGCACCTACAGAAAACTAAAGCTGGATCCTTCTTTGTCACCTTGTACTAGAATTAACTCCAAATGGATCAAAGACCTGGAGGTAAAAGCTGACACACTGAAAACTCTACAGGAAGGAATAGGAGATACACTAGGCCTCCTTGGCACAGGTCGAAACTTTCTTAATAAGGACCAAGAATCACAACAAATCAGAGAAAGGCTGGATAAGTGGGACTGCATTAAACTGCAGAGCTTTTGTATGGCAAAGGACATAGCTAGTAAACTAATCAGGAAGCCTACAGAGTGGGAGAAGATCTTCACCAACCAAACAACGGACAAAGGCCTCATATCTAAAATATATCAACAACTCAAAAAATTGAATCACTCCAAAACTAACCTCCAACGTAACAACCATCCCATTAAAAATGGGCCAAAGACTTAAAGAGAGTCTTCTCTGAAGAAGAAACAAAAATGGCTTATAGACACATGAAGAAATGCTCTACATCTCTGGTCATAAAAGAAATGCAAATCAAAACAACTCTAAGATTCCACCTCACTCCAGCTAGAATGGCCAGGATTAGGAAAACGAATGTCAACAGATGCTGGAGGGGATGTGGCCAGGAGGGATCACTACTACACTGTTGGTGGGAGTGCAAACTCATCCAACCACTATGGAAAGCAGTGTGGCAGTGCCTCAAAAGGCTAAACATAGAACTCCCCTATGACCCAGCAATTCCACTACTTGGCATTTACCCAACCATCCAGAAACAAGGACATACTAAACCCACTAGCACAACAATGTTCATTGCAGCACTATTCACCATAGCAAAGATATGGAACCAACCTAGATGTCCCTCAGTTGATGAGTGGATCAACAAGTTGTGGTATTTGTACACAATGGAATTCTATGCTGCTGTCAGAAAGAATGACATTGCCCCATTTGTAAGGAAATGGAAAGACTTAGAAAAAATCATATTAAGTGAAGTAAGCCAGACTCAAAGGAACTTAGGCTCAATGGTTTCCCTCATTCGCCATAATCAGTAGAAACCTTGGGCTCTACTAGCAGAGATTTGCAATAGAGCAAAATCTTGATACATAAGGACATATAATGTGAAGCTAATTAAAAGGACCTCTAGGATAGTGAAACAAAAGCCATATAATGAATGATTGTTGTCCTTAATGTACTATGTTGTATCTCATCTCCTTTGCTGTCCCTTGTTATCTCATATTGGTATAGTATCTCACTTTGTTATCTACTATATTGAATTTATTTGTATTTGGATATTTGAAATTTGATAGGGAAGGGGGGAAAACCAAGACTGGTGGGGGGTGTGGGGGGGGAGGGAAATGGGTACCAAGACATGTGAAAAGGTATCAATGTATGTGAATTAACGCACCTTCTATCTGGCAAATATCATGTAACTCTTTTACTAATTACAATAAAAAATTGAAAAAATAAAAAAAAAAGAAATTAGGGAGATGGATGCCGTCCTCATTTCACAACACTGCGGCAGGTATGGATGTAAAAGATGAAGGTGATCAATCACTAGATTATACCCTGGATTACAATAGCTACTATTGATCCACATGTCTGGTGGCCTCAGTGCTACCATGTGCAATTGCCACAGCAGCTATGCCTATCTGAGTTAGCTCTGGGAGGTTTGTGACACAGGAGATCAGATGCTGCCCTGACAGCGCTAGAGTAGGAGACCTCATCTTTTATCCCACCCACCCTGATGTTAGGCCCTAGAGTTCTTCAGGAATATTTTCTAAAACCATGTTATTAACTTTCCAAGTATATCTTAGTAGCCCATTTTTAAATATCTTGTGATGAATATTTTTAAGAATTTCAGGTTGTCTTTTACATTTTCATCTTGAACTCGATGTATCAATTATTGAGAAGAAGGATTGTTTTATGTTCCCTACAGAATCCATTCTGGAGATGGATGGAAAGGACCCACAAGATACAGTTAGGAAAAAAAGCATCACAAGTAAAAGTGGAGATTGTCAACTACTGAGCTCTAATCTCTGAAACTCTATGAATTGCAGTGTCACAGAAAGATGATTAGAAAGCAAACCAATTCCACAATAAATGAAAGTACTGCTTATCTTACAATAGCAAAGTAAGAATGAGCAGTTTGCTATGCAGATCACAGTTCTGTATGTTGCAAGATTAGGCTAGTGTCTCCCTGCCCTGGAAAAGAAATAGGGATTAGAGGAATATATAATCAGCAGAGAGAACTTGACAGAAACACTGCATCTTTCTTGAGATAATGAGGTCAAATAATCTAACTGATCATGTTGAAACAGGAAGACAGAAGGGACTCATGTCTTTTCTACCGTTATCAAGTTGCTGCCCAAGCCTGCACTTCCATACTTGTCAGACTTCTGTGTGAATCAGTGCTCCACTGTGGTTTCTTGTGCTTGAGTAGTGAGATGATTCCTCTGAATTCTGTCCTGATTAACTCCATCCTGCAGTAAGCTGTCACAGAGCTGTTCTTTATGCCACACTGCAGCAGACCAAGCTGTTCCTCCTATAATTGCACAGCTTGTTTAGATCATCAGATTCTGTGATAAAGGAAAGTCAGAGTGCAGAAAGACAATAGGATTTTTCTAGTGTCATGTCATTTGGGACTGTAGTTCTATCTGCTGTTTTCATATGAGGTGATGATCTAGATCTGAATTTGCATTATTTGGTTACAGCTCCATTAAATAAGAGCTCAGATCTTGGTTGGCACAGTTAAAGACTTGGATATGTGCAGTCAACTCCAGACAATCAGGTGCTTTTTAAACAATCTTATTAAACTAGATTTGTATGAGACATATTTTGGACTGAGCCACAGACCTGCTTCCCATTTTCTAGTGATTAATTAGAAATAAGAGTTTCACTAGCTAGTGTCCAGGCTGGCTTTGAACCTCCATCCTCAGATCTCAGTCTCCTGAATAGCTAAGATTACTGGCATGAGCCACAGCAACTAGCTTTATTTAAATTTTTTTACCGAAAAGAAGTACATATTCAGACCATTCTACACCACAAGCAGAACACACTTTTTCTTCTTCTGACAAATACACATGGAACATTCTCTGTGATAAGCCACATCAGATCTTGGTAAATATAAGGAGAGGAAATCAAGTAGAAGGAAATTGTGAACCAATGTTAGAATGAAAACTACAAAGCTCACAAAAAAGAGGACAAAACCTCCCACATTTATTTTCAAAATTTGACAAAGTAGCGATCAAAAGTCCTATTATAAAATATTATGACAAATGAAAATGCACGTAACCATACCTGAATTTACTAAATGTAGCAAAAGCTATAGTAGGAACAGAGTTCATAGCTGTGAATGCCTACATAAACAAAGAACAAGTTTTGAAGCAGGTATTGGTCTTGGAACAATAAGGCATTCCTGGCATCTTCAGAACAGGAGACTATAGCTTCAACCCCCACCCCTCCATTACACCTTACAGTATTGGGCATTTTCTTTTCTTTTCTTTTTTTTTTCTGTGGGTCATGGAGCTTGAACTCGGCCTTGGAGCTGTCCCTGAGCTCTTCAGCTCAAGACTACCGCCCTAACCTTGAGCCAAGCTACACTGCTTGTTTTCTAGAGGTTAATTGGAGATAAGTTTCAAGGTACATTTGTGCCCGGGTTGGCTTTGAACCTTGATCCTCAGATCTCAGCCTTCTGAGTAGCTAGGATTACAAGTATGAGCCACTGTGCCCAGCACTTAGGGAAGATTTCCAAAACCACAGTATTGTCCATCTCTCATGGATCACACTATCCAGCCCTTAACTGTCTTGTGACTATTGTCTTTTCCTAAATTGAATATTGATTAACAGTTTGTTTGTTTTTTTCCACAACTAGATGTCTGAATTACTGAGAGGAAGCACCATTTGCTCTTTCCTACAGAATCCTTCCTGGTGAGTAAGAAAAACAGATCCAGCTTCTTAAGTAAGTGGAAAGATCCATTGTCAAGAGTTACTGAGATTCAGTATCTAAAATTCTGTGAGATGCAAAGCCACAGAAAGTCCATTAGATGGCAAACAAACCCCACTGTCTATGTAGAAACAGTAGAGATTGATTAGAGATTGATGGGGTGCTATTACCAACAAGGAGTCCCATAGGCTCGAATGAAAACCCTGCAAGAACCAGGCACATGTGGGATGCACAGGTGGCTTGTTGACCTTTGTGGAAAACCACTCTGTGCTAGGTTTTGAGGCTGGAAACCTAGCCTTGCCTCTATCCCTGCTTCCTCTGTGACCACACAGTCCATCTCGTAAGGACTGAAGTGTGTCCTCCAAGTTGGTATGTAGAAATCCTGCACCAAATCAGGGCATACTTGGAGAAAGAGCTATAAGAAGAGAATGAAGTGTACCTTAGGTCATTCATGCGGAAGAATATAGGCCATACTCTCACTGGGTGTGTATTTAATACTTATGCTTTCTTGGACAGGAGAGTGTCTGCATGTTTGGCTCTCTGATTAGAATCTTATCACCTGTTTGAAGTATCAAATCAGAATGAGAATTTTGAGATGTCTATATTGTCTCTCTTAGGTACCAAAGGTCAGGCTTTCTGTGGGTTCTGGAGGGGGTTTGGCATGCCACTTCAGAGCCAATAAACATGTGTTGCTTTAGGTGATAAAGACTCTAGGAGAGGAGCTTTTTCCAGTGAGTTCTGTACCCAAAGCTTCTTTGCCCTTGCAATGAAGATCCACTGTTTCTCCCAAGGTTCCTTATGTCACTGTAAATCCTCAGAAACAGGAAGGATGAATGCTCCAGCAGCAGGAGCACAGGGGTGGTTTTGGGGCCTCATGCTACTGAGGAATGTTGAGTGGAAAGGGTTCTGGGAGATTGTGTAAGGAGCACTTATTTTTAGCACAACGACTCAATGTGTGAAAATGTATTGTCATATAACACAAGGAAGAAAAATTACGTGCACATATATTCAAATTAGGAATAATTAGGTTTTCACCAAGCTGCAGCCCCATCTGAAGTTCTTCAGTCCCAGAAGTACATTATGGCTTTATCCATGACCATCAGTTCTTTTGAGTGTTTTATAATAATCTGAGAAGCACATACTTATGAAGAAGACCTACTCTAGAACTATTATTTTTAACAGGAAATTGTCAGTTGCTTATACATCGGTTTAGGGGAGACTGAGGCCTGAAAGTCTGGAAACCATAAAGATGTAGATCTTTATTTTTTGTAGTCAAGCTATAATGTCAGTGCCTAGCAAAATAAAAACAAGACAATGTGAGGTTTATTTTCATCCAGTCTTCATGTTTTTTATAGAAACTTTTCTCCCTTTAATTCCTCTCTCTTCTAAGAGTCATTAACATAGAATGTAGAATAAAGAAAATTAGAGTGAATCTTGAAGACAGTAAAAGTTTGTTCTACTCACCGGACAGACTGCACAGGCTAGCCCATGGTGATTGATTTGCATGTGCCAAAGCACAGTCCACAGCCCTCAGACTTCATAATAGACTGCTCACTCCCTGTGGTGGAGTCAGTCCAGCAGTCAGCACACAGCATGGACATGAGGACCCCTGCTCAGCTCCTGGGGCTCCTGCTGGTCTGAATCCCAGGTAAGAAAGAACCATGCTGAGGAGTAACACAGTTAACTGTTATTCGTGATGCTGTACTCTTCACAGAAATCTTAGAGGTTGATGGATAGTGTGGATGTTCGCTTTTTTGTTTCTCCACAGGGGTCAGATGTGATATCCATAGGACCCAGTCTCCATCTTCCCTGGCTGCATCCCTAGGAGACAGAGTCACCATCACTCGCAGGGCCAGTGAGGATATTGGATATGCTTTAGCCTGGCACCAGCAACATCCCAGGAAAGCTCCTAAACCCCTGATCTATAGTGCAGATAATTTGGAAGATGGAGTCCCAACCAGGTTCAGTGGCAGTGGATCTGGGACAGACTTCACTCTCACCATCAGCAGCCTGCAGCCTGAAGATGCTGCCACTTATTACTGTCAACAGGGTTATGATGATCCTTCCACAGTGATACAAGTCATAACATAAACTACAAGGGAAGCAGAAGTGAGAGCTACTTCTCATGCTTCTACTTGCAGGATCTGCTCTAGAATCACAGGACAGCGATCTTATATGTCTCAGTCTCTGGAGTGAGTGTGCTGGGCTGAAAGTTGAAATATTAAAATTAGAGTAAAGACTACAAACATCTAAACGCACTGTATTTGTTTTTGCATTTTTTAACCTCTAACAGGTATTCACACTGTGCACAGAGATACTTCTAATTATTATGTCTAACATTTGTTTTGTGATTTCAAAACATTTTATGCATAAATTCCATCAGCAATTAAAGACTTTTTGCTACTTTATCCTTCTGGTTCATGCCTTTTGTGTTTTTATTTTCTGTTTTGGTTTTAGCTTTTCTTATTGCATTTGGAGAACTTCAGTACAATTTTAGGTACAGAGGGTGAGAGTGAACATTGCATTCCTTAATACAACTTGAGTGATAAAATGTTAAATACTCATTGCAAGTTTGGCCTACTAATAGAGTGCTTGCCTAGCATGCACAGAACACTGGGTTCAATTCCTCTTTACCACATACGTAGAAAAAAGCCAGAAGTGGTGCTCAGGCTCAAGTGCTAGAGCTTTAGCCTTGAGAAAGTCCAAGGACAGGAAAAAATATATTGACTTTATAGGCAATAGAGGGAATTGAAAGCATGTTTTTATCCAGGATGCTATATGCATACTAGTAAATGATAAATGATGAATTTCAAGTAAGATATTTGGTTCTATTGGGTTTTTTGGTTTTAGTTGTGTTTGAACTCAGGGTTTCTTGCTAAGTAGGCTCTATAATTTGTGTCATCCCACCATCACTTTATATAGCTCTTGAAAAATACATTTTAACAAGGACGTTGTACAGGATAGAGTGAATTTCATATCACCAGTGTTGTTGGAAGAAAACATAGTAAGGCATTGTCTCATGCCCAATTACCAGGCATCAAGACCTGGGAGAAGGACATGAGAAGAAAGAACAATCTGGGCAGACAGCTCTTGCACCTCCCCAACCTCCAGAACTTTGAGAAAAGAAATTCCATTATCAAAGTAACATTTCTCTTGGTATTTTGGTTTCCTTCAGCAATCTACGAAAACAAATACATCAAATCTACAAATTAACTCATTCCAACATCTCTTTTTTTTCTTTTTTACTTTAGATTCTCGCTCAGATTTTGTCTGGTGATTTTACCTAGCTTGGTTTTCTGTTGCAATGCTTCTAATTTCACTACCTGCCTAGCTGCAGATATATGCACGGTCTACTTCAACTTGATTTTTGAGCTAGAGTTTCCCTGCCATACAGGTGGCAGATGTGAATCCAATCTTAAATTCTGTGCTTTCAGGTTAGTTGAGATTACTGGCACGAGTTACCATGTCCAGCCCTCAAAGGAAAAATGTTTATAAATTTTAATACTACTAAACATAATGAAGTGGTCATTTGAAACTCAGAGTAATGGGTAGAAAAAATGTAGTGCATATTGCAACTGTATGTTGGTTCCACATACATTATTATGGACAAAATGAAATAAATAATGGACACAATGTACTTTTCCTTCACTATAAAAAAGAATAATTCCTGTGAACTGATAAGGAGTGATACAATGATACAGTTAAAAACTTGAAGAATTATTTATAACGGAACAAATCTCATATAAAGATGATGGAAGGTGTGGGAACAACATGGTAAACTGCCTCATGCAGCTCCAAGATGCCATGAACTCGAGTTTGCTCAGCTTTTTGAGGAACTGATTGCCCCGAGAGCAAAAGACATTGAGGTTTTGATAGATTTCTTAACCAGTGAAGAATCCATAGCTGCATTGAGGCTGCTAGTTTGTATAAACTGCAGAAAGATAACCACAAAGCTGCTACCTGTCTGGAAGACATTGTTTATCAAGGAGACTTATTTCTGGCTGACATCGCTATTCCCAGCTTAAGACAAGAAGTGGGGCCCACAACCAGCCTTTCCCAACAACTAGTACCATCACACCTCGGACTGAAAAAAGACCAATCCATGCTATTAGAATTCTGCAGGACATAGACCAACATCGCCACAGTAACTTCTCATATGTTCCACCTTTCAGTTATTTTTAATTCACTCATCATTGTTGATAAACAAGCTCCTCAAATCATGATGGCATTTGCTTTAAGCTATCATTGTGTCATCTTTTTGCGTTTACCTCCTCTGGATGAAGATACTAAGACAAGTGTTCATTTGTGTTCATAATATGAAGAAATAAACATATAATAAAGATGAAAAAGATGAAGGAAAAAATGACTTCACATTCCAATTAAGAGAAAAAAATACTAAGCTAAACTAAATTAAAGCACACACAGAGTGAGGATGATATGCAGTAGTTTGTGTCCATCAATGTGACAGCAGGATTTGGGATTTAATTTTTCTTTTAGCATGACTTCTATTATCTTGCTAATTCTCATTAGGGAGGCAATTGCCACCTCATACATATTCATATTACTAGAGGAAGAGAATGATAAAGGAAGATGAAATTATGGTCCTTTAAGAAATAAAGGATCCACTTCTGGGCATTTACCCAAATGCCAATAAACAAGGACATACTAAAGCTACTACCACAACCATGTTCATTGTAGCATTATTTACCATAACTAAGCAAGGGAACTAACCCAGATGCCCCTCAAAAAATGTTTGGATCAAGAAGATGTGGTACTTATACACAATGGAATTCTATGCTGCCATCAGAAAGAATGACATTGCCCCATTTGTATGAAATGGAAAGGCTTGGAAAAATTATATTAAGTAAAGTAAGCCAGACTCAAAGGAATGTTCTCCCTCATTTGTAAAAATTCTCCTAGTAGAGAATCATAACAGCCCAAAAGCTATGTACATAAGGCCATATAAAATGAGGCTAAGCAAAATGAACTCTAGGATATGGAAACAAGAAATTTATGTTTGTGATCATTGTTCTTAAGGTACTATGTGAAGTTATTTCTTTTCTCTTTTTTCCCCTCATGGTTTATCTAATATTTTCACTGTATCTGACTTTGGTATCTGGTATATTATATATACATTTATTTGTTTATTTGAAATAGGGAATACAAGATGATTGGAAGAGGATGGAGTGCGGGAAAACATGGGAAGGGGCATCAATGTTCAGAAAGCAATGTATCCACTACCTGACATATAACTGTAACCCCCCTGTACATCAATTCCCCAAAATTAACAGCTGATAAGATGTGGAACCCAACCAA
This sequence comes from Megascapheus bottae, assembly GCF_031878675.1. Lineage (NCBI taxonomy): Eukaryota > Metazoa > Chordata > Mammalia > Rodentia > Geomyidae > Megascapheus > Megascapheus bottae. The sequence goes on from NC_143515.1 coordinate 19,732,236, forward strand.
ATGCCCCTCAACAGAAAATGGATCAAGAGTGCTTGGTTAGGCAGCACATATACTAAAATTGGAACGATACAAAGAAGATTAGCATGGCCCCTGCACAAGGATGACACGCAAATTTGTGAAGCGTTCCATACTTTTAAAAAGAATAAAAAAACAATAAAAGAGAAAATGGATCAAGAAAATGCAGTATATATACATCATGGAATTTTATGCTGCTATCAGGTAGAATGATATCATCGCTATATTTGTAAGCAAATAGAAAGACTAAAAAAATCATTTTAAAGAAAGTAAGTCAGAACCAAAGAAACATAGGCTTCATAATTTTCTGCATTTGTAATAATTAGTATATGTCTAGGATTTAACCTAGCAGAAGATCACAATAGCTCAATAGCTATGAGCATATGACCCTATAAGATGATGCTTGAATTGGTGCTGTAGCTAAACAGATAGGGTGGTAGCCTTGAGCTGAATGGCTGAGGAACAAGACTCAGGCCCAGAGTTCAAGTCCCACAACAGACAAACAAAACAAAACAAAACAAAAAGATGATGCTAAGCAAAATGAACTCCCAGATATTGAAACAAGAGGCTTTTCTTCGTGGTTTCTGTTGTTGATTTTTTAATGTACTATGTGAAATTATTCCTTTTTAATTTGTTTTCCCTCCTATGGTTTATTCTCTGCTGTCACTGTATCTGATTTTGGTACCTGGTGAATTTTATATATGTGTACTTGAATTAGGGAAGTGAAGGCAGATAACACAATGGTGAGACAAAGGATAAAACCAATGTAACAGTGATAATAACAAGGTAATATGTTGGAAAGGAGTGCTACAACATGAGGGGGGCTGAGGAGAGGGAAATTGGGAGAAAAATGCATGAATGGGTAACTATGTTTGACAAGAAATGTACTGACTACCTTGCTTACATAACTGTAACCCCTCTGTACATCATTCTGAGAGTAAAATTAAATTAAAAAAAAAGAATTCTGAGTTCATGACCCTATACCTCAAAATTAGATGAAGAGAAATTGCTATGTGTAGACATATTCTGGTGTACCCTGAAGCCTTTTAAACCACAGGACACTTCAGGGAGGGTTCTGAACCCAGGGGAATACAATGGTCTCAGAAATAATAATTCAGAAACAAGGAAGAAGCTAAAACAGAAGAAAGGTTGTTTCTTCAGCTTATGTGATGGTCAAGATTAGGAAAACCCAAACTATTGTGGCCTATGTCAGGAATTTGCCACAATGATAACAGCATCTGTTATGGTTAGTGAGGGCAAAACATGCATCTAAGGAACTTGATACAGAATTTCATGGTTTGTCTGAATTATATATGTGCAAAACTGTATTCACTGCACATTTCATATTTCTGCTTTCTGCATTATATGTAGTTTATCTTAAACAAAATCAAACTACTAGACCTAAACTTTTAAGTAAATATCTAGAAAATAAAGAAAGCTGGCTCAGTATTTATGGAAACTCATCCTTCTCAAATAACAGTGTAAAATGTACCTAGGAAGGGGTGGAAGAATTAGGAAGCTGACCAAGAACAGGAGGAATCATGAGGCATGTCCCTCTCTAGGACACCCACATTAGATCTCTCTTGCTCTTCTTGATCACAGTGAATGTCATGACTCTCAGGAGAGGCCCCACCCTCCTGGTGCGTCTTTCCACCTTACCTGTTAGTGTGTCTCTCTCCACTGCACCCACCAGGTCATTTGCCTATTTCTCCCAGGGGAGGAGCTTCCCTGCGAGTCCCACATAAGAGCTCAGCTCTCACCTTGCCTGCACTGAGCAGGACTGCTTCCTGTGAAAATGAGGTGCCCTGCTCAGCTCCTGGGGCTGCTCATGCTCTGGATCCCAGGTAAGAGCACAGTGGAGCTGGGGAAGGAACCAGGGAGGGGTTGAGTTCTGTGTCCACTGCTCTCCGTGTGTGCTGTGTCTACACATGAGATGAGCAGATCTGCCTTCCTGGATGCACATGGGGCACATGGATCTATGTGAGTGAGGAAGATTCCAGGGAGAGCAAAGATATGTGTTCTGCCTAGAACTTGATAACGGGAAGGGGTGGCAAATTTTAGAGCCCCTTTGTTTCTTACGTGTGTGTGTGTGTGTGTGTGTGTGTGTTGTGTGTGCTTTCATAATGTATTTTATGAACATTTTATATAAAATGTTCATAAAAATTTAAAAAATTATAACCAAAGATTATAAGCAAAATTATGAAAATCGCACCTGATGCTTGTAAATAACCATGTCCTCTTGCAATTAACCCTGTCTCTCATTTTAGGATCCAGGGGGGATGTTATATTGACCCAGAGTCCACTCTCTCTGCCTGTCACCCTGGGAGACACGGTCTCCATGTCCTGCAGGTCTCATAAGAGCCTCCTATATAGCGATGGAAACACCTATTTGGAATGGTACCTGCAGAAACCAGGCCATTCTCCACAACCCCTGATCTATGGGGTTTCCAGTCAAGAAACTGGGATTCCAGACAGGTTCAGTGGCAGTGGATCAGGCACAGATTTCACACTGAAAATCAGCAGGGTGGAGGCTGAGGATATTGGGGTTTACTACTGCTTTCAAAGTATACATGTTCCTCCCACAGTGATACAGCCCTGAACAAAAACCATCCTGCTTGTGGGTGGGGGGCACAGCTGCAGTTGTAGCTTTGTTCAGCACAACACCTTTCCTGAGTGATTGTCAGAGCAAGAATCTAGAGAAGTCAGGATAGCAACTTATTGTTGAGCTCTCTGAGCCATGACTACCTTGCTGCCCTTCAGAAATATCCCAGTGAAAGCCATGGAGTGGCATAGGCAACCACATGTCTTGTTCAGCTGCTGCTGATATGATATTTCATAATCTAATAGAGTTAATCCTCCTTCTGATCCCACCTGCTTCTCTGTCATTTGCCAATCCCATTTGAACATTACAAATTGGATTGTATTCGGTAATATTACGAAGAATTGTTTTCAAATAAGTCTCATCTTTGGCTGTAGTGGTGGATTTACCAGCTCAGTATTAGCCTAAGCTATATTGAGATTTCCAGGCAGTTTTGGTTACATAATGAGATTCTGTTCAAAAAAGGAAAAAAAAACGATCAAGACCTAAATGTATTAGACATAAACCACATTGTTTTCATAACCATTGAATAAATAACTAACCACATCCTATGTATGTATACAACCCTGTGGGAAGGCATTAGTTCAGTCTCATTCTCAGGCATGGAAGAACTTTCAGTGGTGAGTAGTCATCAGAAAAGAAAAGAGATAGATGGCATGAGAACTAAAACCTGCAAAGAGCCTGTGAGCATTGAACAATCCTCTCTGCTATTGGATGGAACTAAATCTAGAACTGCTGTTCCCATGTACAAATGCATAGTGTGTCAAAAGCCTGTGGGTGTGAAAATACAAGAAACTAGGATTTATCCCTAGCATATCAAAAGCATGTCGAGTTTTCTCGTCTAATGGAATCCTATGTGTTGTGAAATATTTGATGCAAAGGGATTTGATTGGACTTGCTCAAAAAGTACACATCCTGAGCACAAGAAGTACCAAATATTTTTCTGTTTTGTTTTAAAAAATAAGTTTTTCCTATTCCAAGTATCCTAGTTCCTCTATGTAGCACTTACCTTCCCCCTCCATAGACATAGTGGAGTAGCGTTCTACACTGCTTTCCTTATGGAGTGGTGGCAGGGAATCATGATAGCCGATCCCCATTCAACACAACATCAACATGCGGAGTGGTGAAATACATTACTTTAGAGGAGGCCCCACAGCCTCCATGGTTGGTATCATGGAGACAGAACATACAGCACCTGATGACCAGAAGACCCAGCAGCACATGAATCACTGAGGCACAGCAGAGACAGAACCATAGCCCATGTAAGAGATATACATTGAGGATGAGTTTTCAGGAATGAGGCAAAATATTCCCTGTCAGTGGGGGATTTCTACATGGGTCCCCCCACACAGCCTTTCTCCTGCATCAGATCTCAGCAAATGTCCCATGGGAAAATGGCCTGATGAGATATCATGGCTTGTGAACCTCCAAAGCTCAGCTCACTTCTCTTTCTTCACTTGACTTTGTGTCCAGGTAAAATCTTTTTCCTAGGTGCAAATGTGGCAGCTATGATAAGCAATGTGATTAGCTAATGTCCCTCGTGCAACTACTATGATCATTAATGTAGTCTGGAATTTTAGATCATGCAGTCTATACCTTGTTCATTGCTTCCTAGTGATATTAGCATAACATTCTATTATATACATTTTATAATTTTGCAGTGCTCAATTTTGAAGAACTATTCTAAGTCCCAATGATATTCTTGCCAGAAAATGAAAGTTCTTTTGATATTTAAGGCAGCTGATGTTTTAGAGAGGGAAAATTTAATAGTGTGTGATTTTAAAGTGAATGAATGTTCTGTGGTCTCTGGAAAAAAGAACACTCACATGGTATTGTCAGTTACCTAAAGTTAATTTTATAGAAAGTAGTTTTATTGCAATTATGTATCATGCCATTCACAGTCTAAAGATAGTTAAATGATCAGGACAAACAACCCAAGGAAATAATCTCTGTTTTATTGAATTTTTTAACTTCAAAGATATGGTTTATATTTCCAATGTAATTGTTTACCTGTGCAGACAAAATAATAGCAAATAAACATATGTAGTAAGCATTTGGCCATATATATATTTCTTCAATATATATATGTATTTATAAAAATATGAGTATGCTAAGTTCTGCTGATCTCACTCAATCACCCACCTGAATTACAAGGACCCTACACACGCATCTCAGAGCTGGACGCTCATTGGGAACCTGAAGGTAGGGACAGTCCAAAGCACTAATTACCTGTGTTAGGCTGACATCTGCAATGCAACAGCAGCAGCTGCAAAGAAGCCCCAGTGGACATGAGAAACCTAGAGTTGGCTCCAGTAGAAATGCCTGAGGATCCTAGAGAAGCAGTCAAGTGAAGGCCCAGTCACAAGTGCAGTCATCCTGCCTGAAGAAGCAGAAACCAAACAGTGGCCAGAACAACCTGGTAGCCTCTTCTTTGTTCTCTAAGAGAAAAAACTTGAGAAGGAAGTGGCTGATGAGTTCTCCATAAAGGTACTGGCTAGTATCGTGGAGGTGGGGAGGATCTGTCAGGATCTTGGGAGGGGATCTGTGCATGCTACTATCTCTAGTCCACTAAGGACACTTTCTCATGCCTGGTCCCCGTGACTGTCACTCATCATGTGTGAAGACAACATCAGAGCTGTAGATATTGGAAATGGACAGTGATTAAAAGGGATATTGGGAAAAAGTAGTGACTAAAAGGGAGAAATAGGGCCTGGTGTTTGGCCTAGTGATAGGGTGCTTGCCTAGCATGCACAAAGACCCAGGTTTCATTCCTTTGTATCACATACATAGAAAAAGCTGGAAGTAGTGCTATGTGACTCTAGTGGTAAAGCTCTAGCCTTGAGAAAGTCCAAAGACAGTGCTCAAGGCCTGAGCTCAAGCACAGGACTGGCAAAAATAAATACATAAATAAGTAGATAAATAAATAAATAAAAGAGAGAAATTGATTTATAAAATTAGAGAATATTCTACTAGGCTATTATCAATAACGTAGAATAGTGGTAGTTCTGTAATGAAAAGGATGAAATCTTTATTTCTTTAAAAGTACAGACAAATTAGACCTTCAAGATATAAAGCACATTATATCTCCAACTAAATCAAATACATATTTTTATGTAATATTCTTTCTGTGACCATAATTATATGGATTACTTTAAAACATCTTATTAAATTTAGAGAATAAAAATCTGATTGTTTTCATTGATGAAAAAGGATGAAAGTACATATCAGTAGCAAAAAGAATCCTGAAATTTTTGCAAATATAAATGATAAACTCATAATTAGTTTTAACTCTTTACTGCTGTTATAAAGGTGATATACACAGGTTTTACAGCTACATAAGTTCAATAAACAGTGGTTTTTTGACAATGTTACCACATTTATTTTCTAAAGTTGGTACAAGAAGAAACTGAAAACCATATTAAAGATATCATGAAAACATTAAATATTACAACTCATGAGATTCAAAATTTATTCTGATAAAAGCAAATTATATAACCATGAATTCCTACTTAATAAAGAGCAGAGTTTTCAGATTAAATTTGTATTTGAAAAGCTAACTTCATTAAAAAAACAACTCTGGAAGACTTGAGATTTCTTTCGTGTACCAAAATTCATTTAAAACATATAGTTTCAATAAATGTGATAAAAGTTATCTGAGAACATAGGGCTTACATCTGTAATCCTAGCTCCACTGGAAGCTGAAATCTGAGAATTGTATTTTGAAGCCATTCTGAACTCTAGGAAGAAAAATATACATGAGACTCCTTTTAAGGTCCCTGGTCTAGGGCCTGGGCACCATTCTGACTTCTTTTGCTCAAGGCTACCACTCTACCATTTGAACTACAGCCTAGTTCCACTTCTGCATTTCATGGACTTTAATGCTGAGATAATTCCACACCATGATCCTCATATCTCAGCCTCCAGAATAGTTAGGATTATAGATGTGATCCACCAGTACTCAACTAAGAATCTTATCTCCAATTAATCATCACAAACCAGTAGTGAAGAGATACTTCAAGTGGTTGAGTGTCAGCCTTGAGGAAAACCTGAGGATAACCCAAGTGCTGCTAAAAAAAAAGTAATAAAATGGATGACCAGGTAAGAAAAACTACCTAAAGTAGTTCAAAGAGAAAAATTGTAAAGATATTTCCTAGGATTCCATTTGAAAGCCCAGGGCCTTGAACAGCTGAGTGGCAATGCATTGGACAACAATGTCACTCTTATCAGTGGTTGCCTGAAGGCCAAGTGACTGTGAGACAGCTATGCTAATAATTACCAGCCTGGTTGTTACAATACCATTAATGAATATTGATGTTAAAATGTGCTGTCTCAAAATTGGCTGTGGCTCAAGTGTTAGTGTGGTAGTCTTGAGCTGAAGAGCTTAGGGACAACACCTAGGCCCCGAGTTCAAATCTCACAATCAGAAAAAATATATACTGTCTCACATAATGAATACTAGTTGTTTATGTGTATTTCAATTTGTTTTAAAAAATTTTAGCTGAAGTATTTTCCATGGCACTCATTACATTTCAAGGGCTCAAGAGCCATATGTGACTGATGACTGATTAGACAGCTCAGATCTAGGCATTGTCATTGCGGAATATTTTGTTGGAAGATATTGGGCTGGGTAACAGGGGTAAGGAACGCTCATACTGAGGGATGACAGGAGCGGAACATTATTTGATACGTGCAAATCAGACACGTGTGTGCCTGATGTGCTGTTCCACCACCCATAGTGCTTTGGCTGAGTGACAATTTTGTATGGCCAAGAGATGATGAGGATGTTGAAAGAGATGACATCGATCAAGCTATTTTGGATTCCTAAACTGCCTTTGTCCAAGTACTTAAAGGTAATAAACAATTACAATTAAGTAACTAATTGCATAAAAAAGCAAATGTTTCTTGGCTGAAACAAATGTTTCTATCCCTGGAAATATTAATTTGATGTTTCAGTATATCAGCTAAAGACACACATCTTTCTACCTCTTGGTAACAGCATTGGAGAATTACAGTATGTGTGCACGCGTGTGTACACTTGTGTGTGCATGCAGATGTGAGGGATAGAGAGAAATGAGAAAGATGACCACGGATAGAGAGACTAAGATGAATGTAAAGAAGAACCATGTTTGTGTTTGGGGAGGAAATCCATTATGAGGGGCAGAAGGAAGGGAGAGGGTGATGGAGTGTAGGTAACTGAAGTACAGTATAGCCATCAGGATTTAAAAAAAAATCATCAAAAGAAGATAATAGGGGAATAAAGTATGAGGTGGTAAGCATCACCAAATAAATTGTATGTGTGTATGGCAGTTTAATAATGGAACTCCTTTGCACAACTTATGCTAAGGGAGATGTAGAGGAAATGGAAGAATTGGTGGCTGGGCAGAGCATAAGTGAAATCCAGCGTCTGTAATCTTAAGATGCAATGTCACAGTCTGACCACGAGATGGCAGGCTCCACATTGCTCTCACAGAGCTGCCTATCTGAGACTACAATGGAAATAGAAATCTGTCTGCTGTCACCAGCGATGCCACCAGAACCCTGAACACATGAACAGCCCATAACATAAATTTGCAGTTAGGCAACACCTTCTAGCAGAATGGATTTCGGGGAGAAAGCCTGTGCCCTTGATGGTTCTGAGCCAAAAGCATGTCATCACTTCTATCCCTGCCTTCTCTATAGGTACCAAAGCCCTCTCTAAAGAGTTGTGTCCCACAGTGTGTGTATGTTTGGAGAAGTGTTCTGAAAAGAAGAAATGCATGTGAAGGTTGGGAGGGAGAGAGTGCAGTCATGAAATTCAATTCATATTCTACAGAATTAAGGAAGCTGACAAAAAAGATGTGTTAGGGAGGGATGGGAGAGAATGATGGAAGGAATGCTGTTTATCAAAATACATTGTCTTTATAAACTGCTTTCTTGAGTGGCAAATCCTGTATACAGCTCCTGAAAGATACATTTTAAAAGAGAAGTCGTACAGGATAGAGCGAATTTCATATCACCACTGCTGTTGGAAGAAAAGGTGGCAAGGCACTCTGTCTCATGCCCAGTTTCCAGGCATCAAGACTTGGGAGGACATGAGAAGAAAGAACAATCTGGGTGGACAGCTCTTGCACCTCCCCAACCTCCAGAACTTTGAGAAAAGAAATTCCATTATCTCAGTAGCATTTCTCTTGCTATTTTGTTTCCCTATGGCAGTCTAGGCAAACAAATACACCAAACCAGCTCTCCCTGTGCAGGGTCAGCCTCAGGAGTTGAGCTTTGGGCATGGTGTCCTCATCTTGATAATCTCCCTCCTGCTGCTCTCACCAGGGTGAGGAAGGCCTCAGATTCCACCGTCGACGTGTCTGCAGTGAGCGTGAAGGTTTCCTTATGGATGAAGGTATTGGCCTGTTTGGTTATCTGAATAGAATGGCGTTTACTAATTAACCAGATTGATCAGTACTGATTTTACTTCTCACACTTCCTTGTCAGTGCACAGTTCCTGGGGTTGCTGTCTCTAGTTCCTCCCTGTGTCCTCAGGGATGGTGATCAGCAAGAAGACTAACCAGCAGATGCTAAGCTTGTTGTCTCTGTGACACCATGCCTACTGAGGGGAGCCTGGAGGCTCTGGACTGTGGTTATTCTGATCATCAGCAACATCATTGCCTCTGAGGCACAAGGACCAACTTCTGTCCCCATCAGCAGGGGGCAACCTCACTCCAGCTGCTAGGAAATTCTTCTCAAATTTCTCTCTGTCTGAAAGTCTTGTTGGCCTTAAATTCACAGGCCATATTCCCAAACCAAGCAGAGATCTGTGGTTCCTTTTGAATAATTAGAAGTTTGCCTTCATTGTCACCATGAGGCACAGGCTTATTCCAACCTTATCAGTGTATCTTTCCTGCAGATCACTCTGCTTTCTTTCTCGTTCTTCAGTTAATTTGGAATCAAGGCAATATTTAAAATGGGACACTTCTTTAATAAGCTGTCCTCAATAGCATCCTTCCTCTCATTTGCTTTGTAGGGCATCAGCTGTGTTCTCCTAGGTCTAGAAATGAGTATCTTTCATAATGGGAAAGAAACATAGTTTTGATCTTCTGTGATTAGTTGAAAAATTAGACATATCAGGAGTGAGGGGCAGGTTGTTATTTTGAGAAAGTTCTTGGTTATCAAGAAAGAAGAAGGAAGGTCAGACTTTACCTCTGAAATGTTTTTGAGACTGCTTTGAAATCTGAGAATTGTATTTGATGAATATTTGCAGAGACACTGCAACCCTCTTGAGACTATGAGGCATTTTTCCCAATCTCAAAAAGATAAAGAAGGAGTTTTGGTCCTTTCTGCTGGCACAAATCTGCAGTCAGCTCCCAGATTTCAGACTACAATGTGTCATTTAAATCGTTGCTAAAGTTTCTCCTTCTTGCTTTCTTAGTTCTTTTTTTTGTGTTTATCAATAAAATTTATCTTTGACTTTTCCTAAAGCAGTTTTGCAAAGGAGTTACCATTTATCAAAGTAGTTTATGAATATAATATATCTAAAAGACATATAACTTATCCCAAAGGGCACATAAGAAGAAGAACCTGACTGAATCTTAGAACGTGCTTTTCGAGAGTAGATATGAATTAGCAAGCATATATAAGCATGTTTTAAGGGAGAACGAGTCATGCAATCCAAGATGTTTATGAATTTTTTCCTGAGTTTTTCTTTTCATCCTAAGTGGGAAATACCCTTTTATTTATCTAACTCCTTCCAATTCCACTCATTATTCACAAAGACTGTCATTAAGGTACAGAGAAATCATTTACTGAAAGGTAGCTAAGTTTACCCATGGTAGAGAGACTGGTTACACCTTGTGAACTTTGGGGGAGTATGTGCTCTCCTGGTTTGAGCTGGGGAATCTGGGGACTTGGAACCTATGCTGAGTGACATTCAGAGAGGAGCCAGCCCTGCAGCTGTGCCCAGCCCTGCCCAGCCCCTGCTCATTTGCATGTGCCCAGAGCTCAGCCCACTGCCCTGAGCACTTCTTCAGAGTCTGCCCACACCCTGGGCAGCAGTCAGTCCAGTTAGCACCCAGAATGGACATGAGGACCCCTGCTCAGCTCCTGGGGCTCCTGCTGCTCTGCCTCCCAGGTAAGGCCCAGCTCCTGCTGGGCATTAATTCAGCCTAGGACATCCAGAGCTGTCTGGAAATTCATGGAAGACCTCTTGTAACATGGTTAGCAAGGAGGATAATTGTTTTTGTGTTTCCACTCCCAGGTTCCATATGTGACATCCAGATGACCCAGTCTCCATCCTCCCTGTCTGCATCTCCAGGAGACAGAGTCACCATCAATTGCAGGTCCAGTCAGAGCATTGGTAGTGCTTTAAACTGGTATCAACAGAAACCAGGCGAAGCTCCCAAGCTCCTCATCTATTATGCAAAGAATTTACACTCTGGGGTCCCATCCAGATTCAGTGGCAGTGGATCTGGGACAGAGTTCACTCTCACCATCAGCAGCCTGCAGCCTGAAGATGCGGCCACTTATTACTGTCAACAAGATTATAATTACCCACCCACAGTGATATAAGTCATAACATAAACCTTCCAGGGAAGCAGAAGTGAGAGTCTGGGCTGCCCTAGCTGCTCTTCCTGCTGCCTCCACTGCTGACACAGCTTCCCACATGCAGCCAGTATTTTAAAGTCACTGGAAAGTATCGGAGGAAGGACATGGAGGCATATGGACATCCTCACTCTCTGTCTTCCTGCTCCTTCTCAGCATCACACACCTGACAATTCATCTTCTGACTTACAAAGGACACAATCTCTACTCATTTGTCATTCATGTTTGTTATAAATTTGAAGTCAGTAATAGCCCATCATAGATTTTTATGTCTATGTAGTTATGTTTCTATCTCTAAGACTATATCTATAACCTTGGGTACCCAAATATTGAGTCATTGTTCTTGTACTGTTTGGATCTAATATCCACACAAACCCTTAGCTTAATTGTGATTATATTCCAAAATGTATGTGCCAGTGATTGTATTTAGAGATTTCCATACTTATTTGTTAAACATATCATTTAAAATATTATGTAAAAATCAGTGTTGATAAAATCGTAAAAAATAAATTTGCAGGCAGATGGAGAAAAGAAGCCACAATAGGTATAACATAGCAGACTTTTTAAAGAAAAATAGCTTGTGAAATGGTTTTTTGAAAAATAATTTTGTAAACAATTTTAGTCATTAAATTTTTCGTATAATTTTTGTTGCCACAGTTTATATTTAAAGTGCAATAGGATATGTAGCTGTGTGCACACATTGTGCAATGATCTAAACAAAACTTGTCAAGTTAGTTCATCATATTACACATCAGTCTCTTATAGTCAGGTTTCTGATTTCTTCTGCAAATATAGTATTTTAATAAAAACCTCATTTCATATAACATGTTAACAACTAGTGTATTCTCTCATAATCAGATAATTCATTTATCTTTGATCCTGAATGTCAAAATCAACGCCATGATCTCATCGTTGAAAGTAGACTGGAATAATTAATTTTAGTTAGGTGAATAAATATCAAGGCAAAAGAATAAAAATTCTGCATACCTGTTTAGGAATTGTTTTCCTAAACCAGAAATTTTTTTCCTGTTGCTTGATCTCAGGGTGTTATTCAGAGCAAATGGACAAAGCACCATTGGCTTTCAGCCAGGTTCAAATAAGTCCACACATAGAAATACAAAAATATATGAGAGGGCCGGGAGTTTGGCCTAGTGGTTAAAGTGATTGCCTAGCATGCATGAAGACCGGGTTCGATTCCTCGGCACCACATACATAGAAAAAAGCCGGAAGTGGTGCTGAGGCTCAAGTGGTAGAGCTCTAGCCTTGAGAAAGTCCAAGGACAGTGCTCAGGCCCTGAGCTCAAGCCCAGGACTGGCAAAAAAAATATATGAGAAAGGGTATCAATGTTTGTGATGTAATGCATTTTCTACCTAGTGAATATAATCTAACCCTTCTATTAATTACAATAAAATATATGAGAGAAGAACAACAAACACAAAAATAAAACTCCTGTTTTCATAAAAAAAGAAATTCAAACATATGAAAGCATGTGAAAAGTAGGATATATTTAAAACTTTTATAGAAACATGTAGTAGGTATAGCTATGTAGGGACTCATGTTACATTAATTTGTCAGAATTATCAGAAAAGTGTCTTTTATGTGCCATCTAGATATACAGAGTCATGCACTCACATTGAATTGTTCAGATAGTATTTTTAATCATAGAAATATGTATGTAAGGAAGGGAGGAGTTAGATTGAGAAGATGAAAGATGTTATAGCACTCAATATGCATTGCATGTATAAATTGACATGTTAATGGTCACTTATGTACAAGTCTTTATAGATAATGACCATATACTTAAAAATAAGAAATGTGAATGAAATTCTCACATATCTTTCATTTCATCTCTGTCCAGCTGCTTAGAATTGAATCTCTTAAGGCTTCTAATCTCATTTGAGGTTATGCATTTAGAAGAGCTATCATCTCATTCAGAATATTATAGGAAATCTGAGAGGAGACTAGTGGTGGGAAATGCCTGTCCTGAAGAGACTGTGATAAGAGGAGTTCACAGCTAAGGACCCAGTGAAGACATGGCTCAACTCTCAGAATATATCCAGGAAGGCTTTGCCTAAGACCAGGTTCACATGTGCCTCTTCCTGTCAGCAACTTATAACATAGCAAGAGCTTCAGTCAGTCTCAGTCCATGGAAAATGAGGTATTTGTACTAAATCTGGAACACTTCTCAAAAATCTTTACACAAAGGGAGCAAGCACAGCTACAGATGGATGTGATATTGTTTTCTTTCTTACTCAGGATTTGTCCAGAATTCAGAACCAGCAGTTGCAGCATTACTGAGAACATGTTATAAAGTCAAAAACTACCTCAGACTGCTGTGTTTCTGGATCTTTATTTAGGACGTTTGACCTGTGCAAAGGAACAATAATGTTTCCCTGGTCAGTTTCTGTAATATTTTTAGGCACCCGATCTTATGAAGTCTTTGATCCATTTGGAATTGATTCTGATGTAGGGTAATATATAAGGATCTAACTTCAGTTTTCTGTGTATGTATAGCCAATACTTTCAGCAAAATTTGAAGAGGCTGTTTATTTCATCCTGATTTTTTTGTTCCTTTTCTTTCTTCTTCTTTTTTCTTTCTTTCTTTCCTTTTATTTGTTCTTGCTTGCTTGCTTTCATTCCCTTATCAGTGATTAGTTGATCATAATTCTGTAAAATCATTTCCATGTCTTCAGTTCTATTTCATTTGTCCTCAGGCTTATTTATGTGTCATTACCAAGCTATTTTTATAACTACAGCTTTATAATAGAGTTTGAAGTCTGATGTTGATATTCCTTCAGCACTCTTCTTCCTGTTAAGGATTTTTCTTTTTGCTATCCAGTGTCTTTTATTATTGTATAGGACCTTTTAGATCACCTTTTCTGTTTTATTAAGGAATGTTGTTGGACTGTCCATGTTTACATCCAGTGTTTCCTGGGTAGAAGATTTTCCATGTACTTGGATTGTATTTGTTGAGATGGGTATGTTTCTCTATCAATAATTTCTTCTTCATGATTATGTTCATTAAAATTATGTTTATTAATGAAACATCAATATTGTATTATATTTATTAATATGTTTTCCAATAACTTCATTATTACATTTATTAATAAAGTGTAAAATCTAGAAAAAAGAATGTTATTACGATATTGATGGGTATTGCAATGTTTCTGTAGCTAGCATTTGGCAATATTACCATTTTCACTTAATTAATCCAATGCAAGAACATTAGAGGGTTTTCTACTTTCTTGAACCTGCTTTATTTTCTTTTTTCACACCCAGATGATGAATGGATCAGGAAGATGTGATATGGAATTCTATACAGCCATTAGGTTTTAATGCTTTCATTTCTTTGTTAATTCTGAGGGTTTTTAAAATTATTTTTGAGGCTATAACTCAAGGAATCAGGCTTTCCTGATTTCTGCCTCCCTCTTCTCATTGTTGCCATACAGAAAAGCTACAGATTTTTGTGTGCTAATTGTATACCCTGATACATCTCAAGCAAATCCAATGAGACATGGATGAAATCTTATTCTCCTTTCTGCTCAGAATGTGTCCAGAATTCAGAATTACTATCAGAATTGTTGAGAGCAGGCTACATGTACAAAACTACAACAGGTCTCCTGAATGTGATTCTGCACATCAGCATGTTAACAATAGGATTCCTTTTAGGCTTAGGAAGTTGTATGGGAAGAGATGAGTTTTACAGGTTAAGGGATGCATTTTACTCCTCAGCCCATTAAGAACATTATTATTGAAAACACATTTCTCTGTCTCTGACTATGTCTGTCTGTCTGTCTGTCTGTCTGTCTGTCTGTCTGTCTCTCTCTCTCTCTCTCACACACACACACACACACACACACACACACACACACACACACACCTGTGTCAGTCCTTTTCTCTAGCAAAGTAACTGACCTAAGCTCTGAATAAATAAATAAGTGTCTTGTTTACGTTAGTTATAGATGCAGGAATTGGGTTATTCTCACAAACTGTCCGTATTCAGGTGAGGCCAGTCCTATCTTTTTTACAAAATGGTTTGCTAATGAAGAAACAGCTGCAAGTTCAAGTAACCATGCATATAGTTGTCTTAAGTTCCACAAAGAAGTTTCAGTTCAGCATGTCAGTGTATGAATACAATGCAATTTGATCAATTTTAGACTTCCATTACTCTCCAGAGAGAACTTTTAAGAAATCACTTGATTAATTTGCTGTACAAACATAGTGTGCAAGAATGACAGGATATTTAGTGGACTTAAAACATTGTTACATTGAGCATGTATCACACTTTTAAATATAATCATTTCTACCATTTCCTCATTCCCTTAAAAAAGGTCATTTGATTACTCAATACCTGTAAGAGGAAATATTGTTCTTCCTGTCAATTCCTTCCCCTAGGTCTTAATTGGAAGATTTTGATGAGCAGAGGTGCTAGCGGGTGTGCTGGCTAATGCATGTAATTCTAGCTACTCAAGAGGCTGAGATCTGAAGATGGCAGTTCAAAGCCATCCCAGGCACTAAAGTCTGTGACTCTTATCTCCAATTAATCACTAGAAAACTGGAAGTGGCACTGTGGCTCAAGGGGTAGTGTGGTATCCTTGAGCTCAAGAGCTCAGTGACAGCGCCCAGTCCCAGAGTTCAAACCCAATAACAGATAAAAAGCAAGCAAGCAAACAAACAAAGATTCCATCACTCCAAGATAACATCTCTAAACCCATACCTTGATAACTTTGAGAATCACCAGTCTCTTTATTTCATCATTTTACTGTTATTAGATAATTCCTTGACAAGCTGTTCAGCCAAAATTAGGTGCTGTGTCCTTTTCTAGACTACCTGAGGAAGATACAGGAGAACCTGGAAGAGTGTCCATTCCCATCCTGGAGAGTGTCCTGGACATAAACTTGCATATCTTGGGGTCTCTGATGCTGTTTTAGGATGGAAGAGCCATGTGCACCCCATCCTCCCAGCTGTTTCAGGTTTTCTCAGTGGGGTCCTTCTTCCAAGAGCTGCAGGCATCCTGGATTTTATTGGTTATCACCAAACCCAGAGCACATCTGATGTCTCCTTCCTCAGAAGAACAGGCCTCACCCTCCCTTGGCTCTTCTCACTCTATTGCCCCCACCTGGATATTTGCATACTGCTCCCTAGGGAGGACCTTCCTCTCTAAGTCTGAGATAAAGGCTCAGCTCTGAACTTGTCTTGACCAGTGAAGACTCCTCATTTCACTCCTACAAATGAAGTCCTTCTCTGAGCTCCTCCGGTTATTAATGCTCTGGATTCCTGGTAATGGTAAAGGGAGATGAGGAGTGAGAGTGGGTGGAAGGGTGAGCTCTCAGGGCCCAGTTGTGTCCAATCTAGATGTTAGACATGCAGGTCTCGTTATCCATGATGGAGCAACTGAGGTTTACGTGTGTGAGAAAGGGGAGCATTTCAGAAGGAGATATGCTTCATCACTGAAGCTACTTCAATGAGGACTCTGCTTGATGAAAATAATATAGGTGACTCCAACAGACCCATTTATATTTTAAAACAGCTCTGTTTTTAATATGACATATTTATAGATTATAATGAAATATTAACAATAGGCAAGATATGTCAAATAATAACTAAAACATCTTGCTTTGCTATGTTTGTACATAACCTTGCCTATCTGTCTTATTCTAATTTCAGGATGCAGTGGAGATGTTGTGCTGACCCAGTCTCCACTCTCCCTGCCTGTCACCATGGGAGAGCCAGCCTCAGTCTCCTGCAGATCTAGTCAGAGCCTTGTGAATAGCTATGGAAACACCTATTTGGAATGGTACCTGCAGAAGCCTGGCCAGTCTCCACAACTCCTGTTCTACAAGGTTTCCAACCGATTTACTGGGGTCCCAGACCGATTCAGTGGCACTGGGTCAGGCACAGATTTCACACTGAAAATCAGCAGGGTGGAGGCTGAGGATATTGGTATTTACTACTGCTTTCAAGGTACACATGATCCTCCCACAGTGATACAGCCCTGAACAAAAACCTCCCTTCTGGCTGGGGGCTGTGCTCATGGGGTGCTGTTTTGTTGAGCAGCAGAGCAGAAGGTCTGAGTCTATCAGGAAAGGGGATTGTGTTGTTTATGTGAGTGTGACTCTAACTTGAGTCAGTAAGGTGACAATCTGACTATATACAATCTACAAACTCTGGGAGAACTATCATAGAAATATAAACCATCAAGAGAATTCTGATAAATGATGAGATATTTAATGAAAATCCCTTTGTCCCTTCAGTAGTATTAGCTAGCCAGGTGTATAGGAATCAATTATCTACCTTGATTTTTCATTTATATTGCCCTTTCAAATACTTCCATCAAGCATATGGTCCGGGTCCACACCTATTGCACATACTGTGCTTTCTGTTCAGAAGCTGGAGGAAGCCCAGTTGTACCATTTCAAGTTTCATGGTTTGTTTCTACATCTCACTTGACCACTAGTCCCTTAGCAGAGATTGTTTTTCTTGTTTGAGTCAGTCTGAGGCAGATACAATACTGGACTCTGCACACTGGTCGCTGGCCTTCTGTGGCCCAAGGATCTGGTTCTAGTTAAAACAGTGGAGTATGATTACATCCTGTGATGGTTTCGTTGATCTCAGATGTCTGAGATTGAGCCTTTGGTGAAAGGATTTAACATCCATAGCCTTATTTGGTAAGCCACTGTGACTTTATTTGAAAAACCTTAGACCAGAAATATCATTAATGCTTAGGTGTGTCTTGTTTCCACTTTTGGTATTTGTCTTTTCCTTGTAAAGAGCCCTTCAGAAACCTGGATTTATGACATTGCATAGTCGAGGCCTTGAGGATTCTAGCTCTGAACTTCCAATGATGAATCTGATGAGCTTATACAAACTGTTAGAGCACAATTGGTTAGAACAAGGCCAGTGAATTCTTAGTACAAATGATAGAAATGGAGACACAGTTGCCATTACTTCTAGAAATAAAAATGTATACTTCACAGGTGTCCAGAAATGAACTTAAAAGCTTCATTCACAATGCTATTTAGACAAAATTCTAAATATAACATGCATTTTACATCATTTACGATACTTTATTAAATTATATAGCAAGTTTAAAACATAGATTTATGTAGAAGAATCAATGAAAGTCTTGGTGAAAAAAATACAAAAGTAATGGTGAAAGATGTCTCTGCCAATACAGCTTCCTGTGTCTAGGTAGAATAAGAAGACAATGGTTTCCCTCATTTGTCATAATCAGTAGAAACCTTGGGCTCTCATAGCAGAGATTTGCAATAGAGCAAAACCTAGATACATAAGGCCATATAGTATGACGCTAAATGAAAGGACCTCTACGATATAAAAACAAAAGCCTATAATGAGTGATTGTTCTGCTTAATGTACTATGTTATCTCTCATCTCTTTTGCTGTCCCTTGGTTATCTCATATTGTTACAGTATCTCACTTTGTTATCTGATATATTGGATATATTTGTATTTGGTTATTTGAAATTGGATAGGGAAGGGGGGAAAACAAGATAAGGGGTGGGGGTAGGGGGGAGGGAAATGGGGACCAAGACATGAGAAGGGGTATCAATGTATGTGAATTAATGCACCTTCTATCTGGTGAATATAATGCAACCCTTCTATTAATTACAATAAAATATATGAAAAAAAGAAGACAGTGCACTTTGCAGGCTCTTTTCTATTTTAATGCATGTTTTAGTTCTTAGGTAACACACACGCAACCAGTCATCCAATGCAGGCTTCCTAGATTTCCATCCGTGTAAACAGCATCTTCCAAAGTGCATTCTCACATACTTAGGAATCATCCTTTCCACTGCATCTCAAGACAGCTAGTGTCTCCTCTGACATCTCACATCCCACCAAATCGCTCTGTTTCCAAAAGATTTGAGGTGCCACACCTCCCTCGGGGGGTAAAAGGTGAAATGCCTTCAGTTCCTTAGCTCTGGTGGAGAATTTTCTTCATTGATTCTTAAATATAAAGAATCACATTTTAGAAAATATGTTGAAGGCAGTATCATGAATACTCCTAGACAGGAACAATTTGAGCACATGAACAGAACCTCTGACTCACAGAGTTTTCATTTCAAGACAAAAGGCAGACATTGAACAAATGCCTCTCATTCTACTCTGCCCGTTTCCTGAGATTCCCCTCCTCTTCCCTCAAGCAACCTTCCCTGCATCCCCTCACCGTTCCCTGGACCATATCGGTGTGTCCTCATCTCTTGGCAGGATTAGAGTTAGAGAAAGGGGGAACAAGTTAGAGTTAAACGATTGTATTTCTTCAAATAAGCATGCAATAAAGTCTGAAGGCTATTTAACAAAATCATCTTTAGAGCAAGAATATGAGGCTTTCATTCCATCATGCTCCTGCTGTTGAAAATGACCACACACAAAAATCAGTGCCATGAACCAGACCCTGCTGCTAAAACTCTGGATGCTCTTGTAACAGAGCCCCTTTGACCATTTAAAAAATTCTATTAGAGAAGAGCAACTACCTCTTTTTGCAATAGGTGAATCTTTCACATGTGAAGGGAGAAAAAGTAATTTTTATTTATATGTCCCTTAGATTCATGATGACACTTCCTTGGAACTTTTTGGGAGAGGGGTGTCATGGGGCTTGAACTCTGGTGTGTACTCTGTCCCTGAGCTCTTCAGCTCAAGGCTATGACCCTAACATTGAGCCACAGCCCCACTTCCCATTTTCTAGTGATTAATTGGAGATAAGAGGCTCTTGGCTTTGTATTGCCTGGGCTGGCTTTGAACCTTGATCCTCAGATCTCAGCCTCCAGAGTAGTTAGGATACAAGGTTCCTTCTGTAATTTTGAATGAAGCCTTGTTTGTAGATGGAAAAATGGACATTTGTTTTTTTATTGTTGGGATACTATATAGAGGGATTACAATTACATGGTCAGGTAGTAGGTGTGTTATTTCCCACACACTGATATCCCTCCTCATGTTTTTGTCCCTGTTTCTCTCCCGCCAATCCCTCCCCATTATCCTGTTTCCCCCCCCCTTTCCTTTCCTATTCCAAATAAACAAATAAATGTATATACAATATACCAGGTAAAATGGACATTTCTGTTTGCTTTTCTAATTCATCAATCACACGTCTACATTATAATTACAATCAATTATACATTGTATAATTGTATAATTGTATAATCTTCTCCTAATACAAATGTAGCACACAGCTGAGCAGTGGATAAATGTATGAAAAAAATTGTGTTTTAAACCTGTAGCTCAAACTCTTTGGGGAGCAGAAAATGGTATGAAGGTTATTGTGGGTCAGTCAGGGCAAGTTAGTCAGATCACATTCATCTTCAAGACACCAGTGAACACTATTTTAATCTGATCCTCAGTTTTGTGGTCTTATCTCTCTTGGTGACCACACACCAGAATGTTGCTGAATGAACTGATTAGATGTATGCATTATTTTTCATTCCTGACACATTCAATTTTGGATATGTGTGAGCAAAGTCCACAAGTGCTTCTGTATTCTTTTGATGGTGTCGGTAAGGAGGCCCATGTTTGAATCATCATTATTGGATGATCTTCATTTCAATTCTAGATTAAAGTTATGTCTGTTCGATTTCTCTGTTACACACTTGCTCTTTCCTGTTTGAAATTTGTGAGGATGTGTGAAATTTTAAGGTTTTATGAATATCCTCTTTTATCGAAATATCACAATGAATTCTAAGATCTATAATTTATTAAATGTAGTATATCAGTATTAAACCGACATTCAAAATCCCTCAAACTTGACAAGTGTGCATCCCTTCTTAACTGATTTCTCTTCAGTTTTTCCTTTACCTTATCCACCAGGAATTCACAAAATGGTTCAAATTCATCAAGTTCTTTTCCTACTTTTGATGAAGTGTCAATTATTTCTGCAAGGGTCACTATTTCATTTATAGAAAGAATTACCTGGAGGTCCATTAGTAATAGTACTATCTGTTACTGGAACTAGAGCAGCATTACTTCTAGGTGAGGAAAAATTGTCTATCCATGCATCCATTCATCTGTCTGTATATGTGTAGATACATTTATACACATACATTCATATATAAGAATGTATGCATATAATCATATACATCATATGTACAAACATATATGAAGATATATTAATTTATATATCTCTATTTGATTTCCAATAGGTTATTATTAAATAAAGTCTTAGAAAAAATTTTATTTATTTATTTTTTTTTATTTTTTGCCAGTCCTAGGCTTGAGCTCAGAGCCTGAGCCCTGTCCTTGGACTTTCTCAAGGCTAGAGCTCTACCACTTGAGCCTCAGCACCACTTTTGGCTTTTTTTCTATGTATGTGGTACCGAGGAATTGAACCTGTGTCTTCGTGCATGATTGGCAAGCACTCTACCACTAAGATAAACTCCCAACCCCCAATTATTTCTTTCCTTTTTGCCAACAACATATTCAGTTTAATATCTACAAAGTATGATATTAAATTAAGACTAAAAGTTCATTTAGAGTGTAATTCTTTACCCCAATAGTGAGAGTATTGGTTGAATTTAGCCATATGAGTAACAGGTCTTCTGGATGATGTGAAACTTCTGGTGTCACTCACTGCCACTATCATATCATATCAAATCCTCCCTCACACACATTTGTTCACATACTCCTCAGATTGTGGTAACTCAGATCAGGTGACACAACTTGCATCCCATGTAGTAGTGATTTCCTGGGCCCTGACAACTTCACAGGCAAATCCACATATTTAGATGTCCACTTGGGTCTCTCCATCTCAGCACTTTCAATGGAGTCGGCAATGCTATTTCTCCCCTGCATAGACAATCAGCTCTCCTCACTCTTGTTTGTAAACTCCAGAGCCTCTTCCTACTGTTGATGATGTTTCATGTGCTACTTTTTCCAAGGATCTGCTCAGAGATTCCTACATAATCTTCCCTTTCAGAGTTCTACTCACACTTCTTGGGCCCAATAGCTTTAACCCAGTTGTTGAGCAGTGTGTTGTCATAGAAACTAGAAGAGACCACTGAGTTGAGAAGACATACTCATTTTTAGGCAACACAGTAGGCTTCAGGATAATTTGGGTTCATCCTCCTTTTCAAGGAGAATCTCTACTTCTGAACACAGTAGCTGAAATAAAGGCAATTGAAACCCAGAAGCTTTTGTCTATACATTACAGTAGTCTTTACCTTATTAGAAATATATTACTTGTGTACACATTCATGTGAGAGACAGCGCACCAGGGATTTGAAGAGTTGGGGTTGTGTGTGGAAAACTTTGCTATTTCTGGATAGAATGAGATGCTGCACTTTTTAGAGTCTCTGCAAAGGGCAAACAATGAACAAATATTCTCATGTTGCTCTGACCCAGAATCCTGAGGCTCCCCAATGCAACCTCCCTTCCTACACCCTCCCCAAGCAATACCATTACTTAAGAGAATGGGCAGTGGGAATCCTAGACCACATTGTGGACTCATTGTCACCCTATTTGCGTCTTCCAATTCTTTTTTTTTTTGCCAGTCCTGGGCTTTAGCTCAGGGCCTGAACACTGTCCTTGGACTTTCTCAAGGCTAGAGCTCTACCACTTGAGCCTCAGCACCACTTCCGGCTTTTTTCTATGTATGTGGTACCGAGGAATCGAACCCGGGTCTTCATGCATGCTAGGCAAGCACTTTAACCACTAGGCCAAACTCCCGGCCCAACGTCTTCTAATTCTTACATCAGTAAAACACTAGGGGTCACTCAAGTCCTATCTAGAGAAATCTTGCTATACTCTGGTCCAAAGCTATTTTATATTGAATAACTCACAGTTATTTTATTGTTCTATGGATGGTTAACCCACATGTTCCCACACTCACTCACTTTCTTTCTCTGCAATGTGAACATCAAATCAACTATAATCAGGAATATCTCCTTGTCTCTGCATGACTGTCTACCAATAACTGCTGTCGTTGAACTCTAGCACAAATACTGCAAATTTGAGTATGATGACTTTTGTGGTGGTTGGATTTTAAAACCTGATCACACTGATAGGATTTAGATACAAAGGTATAGTGTAGGAATGTTTTCAGTGTTTTCAATATTAATTAGCAATCATCTACATTTAAATTGTCAAGTAGCTATCAGCTATTTCCCTTAAATGGGGTATGATTGGTGCAATTTAATATCCATGGTAGTAATATTCACTATCTCCATTATCTTAATTTCAACAGTTCTGTGGATGACCAGTGTGCTAGGGCTACTTGATTCAGCATTGTTGACACACTCCTTCCAGGAATATATCTCTTCCCTTGGTTACCTCCATGGGCAATATCTAAATTTTTGTTTTTTGTTTTATGTTCATGTGTGTATATGTTAGAAAGATGATCCATTTGAGTCCATTAAGTGGAAAGACCACTGTCTGATTTTATTTCACCTACAGTCCCGTGGGTCTGAGGAGTATCATGGCAGATTCCACAGAACATGTACGGAATATGCGGAGCTATTATGCTCCCCACCTCACCATCACTCACTAGAAGATGATGGAAAACGGTTCCTGCAACAAATTCCGATCCAAGTCACAGGAATCCAAGCAGCTTTCCTGTGTTATGATCCCTATACAAAAATACATGGAAAAGTGCAGTTTCACTCACCTTCATTGTTCTGCTGCTGTTCCAACTACACACTTCATTTCTTTTTTTTTTAATTTTTTTTTTTGCCAGTCCTGGGCTTGAGCTCAGGGCCTGAGCACTGTCCTTGGACTTTCTTAAGGCTAGAGCTCTACCACTTGAGCCTCAGCACCACTTCTGGCTTTTTTCTATGTATGTGGTATCGAGGAATTGAACCCGGGTCTTCATGCATGCTAGGCAAGCACTTTAACCACTAGGCCAAACTCCCGGCCCCACACTTCATTTCTTGGAACACCCAATTTGCAGCGAAATGAACACCAAAATCTAAATGATGGTTGGTCAAGGGGAGTGCGGTAAAGAGGAAAGGGGTAGACAAATGGAGAGAGGAGGAAGGGTGTGCAAATATTTTTACAACAATATATATATATATACATGAAAATATACATTTGAACAGATGGGTGGGGTTGGAAGAAAAGCAGGCAAATGATAAAAATTATGGCATTTATCAAGATGAATTGTGCTAAAACGTATGAAGGGATATCAATGTGTGAGAAGTAATGCACCCTCTATCCGGCGAATATAACTGCAAACCCTCTATGCATTGAAATAAAAAATGTAAATAAAAGATGAATTATGCTAATGAACTGACATGTTAAGAATTCTCACCCCTTCTATGACTACTTAAAGATGATAAAAATTTTAGGGAAAAATAAAACAAGCCAGGCACTAGTGGCTCATCCTTGTAATGCCAGCTACTCAGGAGGCTGAGATCTGAGGATTGTGGTTTAATTCCAGTGTAAGCACTAAAATCTCTGAGACACTTATCTCTACATAACCAACAAAAATCTAGAAGTAGAGCTATGTCTCAGCAGTACAGTGCTTGTCTGTAGCAAAAATACTCAGGGACAGAGATCAGACCTTGTGTTCAAGCCCCACGACTAGCACTAAACAAAAAAAACAAACATATTTCTAAATTTAATATAACACCAGTGCTAGAGATGACAAGAAAACCATTGTGAAGTTGAAGGAAAACAGTGGGTTTTTCACTGCACACACCCCAGACAAAAGTACAATTGGAAGGCTTTGGATAGAGGACTGATAAAGATAGAAGAAGGTCTCCTAATAGAAGTCAGCAGTGGATGCAATATCCGGCCTCTGGTTCATTTACATGCTGGCTGGGAGTGTTGATAAAGTTTGGGTGGAACTTGAATCATCTGGAAACTGAGATACAGTTCTTTGGAAGTATGTCACTTCCTGGTTTTCCAGGTCGTGCCTCAATGTCACCTTAATCTCATAAGGAAGAGCATTATGGAGGAACATAGCTCTATAATTACGTAATGGTGAGGAAATCTCCTGACTACATGCACAGATCTCTAATTATGCCAGTGGAGCAATGTTCGTCTTTCCAAAAGTTAATTCTGCCTATTGAATATCTGATCATTACTTGAGAAAATATTCTCTTTCAAGAGAGACTTTATAGTTAAAATTAAATGACTTAGATAAGAAACCTGGGGGTGGATGGATCAGGAGGAGATACAGTAAGCACTCAAGGACAATGTCGTAGACATAAGTAAAGAAAACCAGTGCAGCATTATGGGCTATGGCCCCAAATTTTTAACAGTTCCAATTTACCTTTTTTTAGTCAGCCATTCCATATTAGGGTCCAGACTCTACCTCAGCAAATGTCCCATCCTGCTGGGGTTTAGGGCTCCAGCCACATCCTTCTGATGAAGCAGCTCTGCCTTCAATGATCCAGAGTCTGCATGATCACTGAAAATGCAAAAGGGATCAGAATAACTAGAGAACACAAAATGAACTGAGATGACATAGCCCTTTCAATTTGTTTGAAATTTATCTCATGTGATCTTTATTTGTAATGTTCTGTTATAAGCTGATGTTGGAATTTCTTGTATTTTTAAATTTTCATCCAAAATCACCCCAATGATTTCAGAAGTCTTTACTTACAACATCCTAATTTTAAAGTGGATGCTTTCATACTTTTAATTAATTATGCTGTATAGTTCCCGGCTTGTGTATGATACTTCAAAACAGTAAGCTCTAGATCAGATTATATAATTACCCAAAAGTTGAAAACAAAGCAATAAAAACAACTGAAGAAATGACGATTATCATTTCACCCCCCCAAATTATACATAGATGTGAATTCTTTATTAGCACCACACAATGAGATATATATGCATATATATCATTATATATCATTTAAATAATCATTTTAGCCAATATTTTCATTCAATATGCAGATCTTTTATCTGCAGAATTAAGCTAGATGGTAAACTAAAAATTAATTTACAAAGTAAAGTACATTTTTATTTTGATATGAATATGAATTCTAAAGAAATATATGGAGAAGGATACAGTTACAACTCCAACAAATTATTGCTTTTTTGAAAGATTTTTATTAACACTTGCTTTTAAATCATACTTCAAATGTCATGCTTAACACACTAATATTCAAGAAGGGAATCTCTATATAAAATCACTGGCACATAGATTTTAGAACATAATTAAAATGAAGCTGAGGATTTGTATGTCATAGATACATATCAATCTATATAACATTATTTCTATAGCATATATATAACATCATAGATTTTTATGTCTATATAGTTATGATTATATCTCCAAGACTATGTCCATAACCTTGGGTAGCCAAATATTGACTCGTCACTACTGTACTGTTCCTTTTGGTCCTTTAGTCTTGACTTATTTCACTCAATATAATTTGCTCTAATTTCATCCACTTCCCAACTTCTGTTGGCTGTGTAGAATCCCATTGTATATATGTACCATAGTTTTTGTATCCATTCATCTGCAGTAGGCATCTGCGTTGTTTCCATCGCTTGGCTATTGTGAATAGTGCAGAGATGAACATGGCTGAGCCGGTGTCCTTATCATATCTTGTCTTATGATGCTCAGGCTGGATGCCCAGGAATGGTATGGCGGTATCGTAGGGAAGGTCTATTTTCAGTTTTTTTAAGAAACATCCAACTGCCTTCCAAAGTGGCTGAACTAGTATACATTCCCACCAGCAGTGCAGTTGGGATCCTCTTTCTCCACAACTCTGCTGGCATTTGTCTTTGTCCGAGTTCAGAATCTTGGCCATTCTAATTGGGGTAAGGTGGTATCTTAGGGTTGCTTTTATTTTCATTTACTTTATGACCATGCATGATGAGCATTTCTCATATGTTTTTCTGCCATTTTAACCTGTGCTTTAGGTAAGTCTCTCTTCAGTTCCCTTGCCCATTTAGTGATTGGTTTGTTGGGCTTGGGGGGAATTTGTTTGTTGAGTTCCTTATAGATACTGGATATTAAGCATTTGTCTGATGTATTATTGGTAAATATCTTTTCCCAGTTGGTTGGCTTTCTTTTTTTCATATAATTTTTATATTACTTAATAGAAGGGTTAAAGTATATTCACCAGGTTGGTTATTTTTCTACTTTAGTAGCTCTGCTTTTATCTCTGCAGAAAATTTTTATTTTTCAGTAGTGCCATTTGTTGAGTCTCTCTCCAATCTTGTGGGACCCTAAGACTCTGTTCAGGAAGTTTTTGCCTGTGCCTGTGAGTTTCAGTGTCTCACCTGCTCTATCATGCAGCAGTTTCAGGGGTTCAGGTATGATATTGAGGTCTTTTATCCATTTGAGTTAAAGCTTGTGCACAGCGTTAGTTGGGATCAATCTTTAGTTTTCGGTATGTGGCTGCCCAGTTTTGCCAGCACCAATAACTGAATAGGCTGTGATTATTCCACTGTATATCTCTGGCTCCTTTGTCAAATATAAGTTGGTTATTGGTATGTGGTTTTATTTCTGGATTTTCCATCCTGTTCCATTGATCTTCTGATCTATGTTTGTGCCAATGCCACATGCTTTATTCCAACAAATTGATTTTATTAAGTTAAAAGCACAGAGGTAAGAGTGCCTATAAATCCTGGAGAGTGTTCTAGACTGGTTCATTCATCCCCAGCAGGGACAGTACTGACATACCAGGGATCTACATCTGCCCAGGCTGCTGTGTACCTCTCCGGAAGCAAACACACCTCATCTTGTGTTTTGCAATAGCCAGCAGATGAATGAGAACCACAGAGGAAGAGTGGAACATGATGCACTGTGACCACATGTTACCACAGCTGTCTGGGCTGCAGGTCCTGGTGCCTTGTGTACAGTCCAGAACCAAAGGGTGGAGGCTCATAAGGCCCACAACTGAGTTGACACCTAGTCTTTGCTTCATGGCTGCATTGCAATTTCACTTACTGATATTTTTCAAAATAAATGGAAGGTAATCTCTCCTATAATGATTGAACTGATCTGTCCTTGTCATCACCACTAGCTAGAGGCCTTTTGAAAAGATCTGTGTAAATAGAGGCTCTGCCAGAGTGAGCAGCCTGATTAGAGGAGGAAATTGGGAAAGGCAGATTCTTCCCTTACCAATCTTGAGACCAACACGCAGATTCATGTCTGAGAGACTAATGTGAAAATTCCTCAGTCTCTCAGTAAGTATCCTTTTACACATTTGAAGTAATGAGTCATTCCAGCGAGGAAGCTGGTTCTGGGATCTCAGGTGGTAGAGAAAAACTGAATAGCCGTTTCTTTCACATATTAATTTATATATAACATATTGAATTACATATTTATTTATGACATATTGTAATATGTATTCTCAGTAAAAATGAGCATCCTTTCTTACAAAGGGTCAGAAATTTAATAGTTTACTATATTTTCATTTTCTTTAATTATCAGTGAAAAGTAGTTATCATTCAAGAAATTAGTTTATAAGTACAAGGCATCATGTTTTATGTCACCCTGTCACTTCAATTATTCTCCCCCACCCTCTCCCTTCAATTTTCTTCCATTCATAGTATCTGCACAGGATTTTATGAGTGCATCATCCCCACTTTCCTCTCTTCATTTATCTCTTCCTCCCTTGATCTCCCTTCCACATCTTCCAAGTGCCAGAAATGATTTTGTTAAATTGAGTTAGTGTAAGGAGCTACATCATTGGAATTCTCCCATGTAAACAACATGCTTTGATTAATATATCTGTTATATACTTGTGCATTCATGCATTAGAACCAGCTTCCACATATGAGAGAAATCATGTGTGTTTTAGGTCTCTGCTGTTCACTTCACCTGACATAATTCTATCTCTCTCTTTTTTTTTGCAAGTAATGTAATATCATTGTTTTGAATGAGATCTTAAAAATCTGTATCCTTGTTTGCTTCAGATCTAAATTACTTCTACAGATGCTCATCTGTACAGACTTAATAAAGTTAGCCTCTCCCTCTATGGGGAGACAGATAGTAAAGTGGGTGTCTAGGCTAAGTTCCCAAGAGACTCAGCTCCACAGCTGTACAAACTTCAGCCCTGCCCCACCCAGAGCCCTGCTGATTTGCATGGGCCCACAGCACAGTCACTGCCCTCACATCTTCTTCATAGGCTGTTCATCCCAGATGCAGGAGTCAGTCCCAGTCAGAACACAGCACAGACATGAGGGCCTTCACTCAGCTGCTGGGGCTGCTGCTGCTCTGGATTCCAAGTAATGAAAGATTATGCTGATGATCTCAGACTGCTGTAGCCAGTGATGCTTGGCTATTTATAAATCGTTCTTATAACATGCTTGATTTTATGTATATTTATTACTTTTCCTATGCTAGGTGCGAGATGTGACATCCAGATGACCCAGTCTCCATCCTCCTTGTCTGCATCTCCTGGAGACAGAGTCACCATTAGCTGCAGGGCCAGTCAGGGCATTAACAATGAGTTAAGCTGGTACCAGATGAAACCAGGGAAAGTACCCAAGCTACTGATCTATGCTGCGAACAGTTTACACTCTGGGACCCCCTCCAAGTTTAGTGGCAATGGATATGGGACTGAGTTCACACTCACCATCAGCAGCCTGCAGCCTGAAGATGTTGCAAGTTATTACTGTATGCATGATTATAATCTCCCACCCACAGTGATACAAGCCATTACATAAACTACCAGAGAAGGAGAAGTGTGAGGCTGGGCTGCCCCAGCTGTTTTCTCATGCCTCCAATTGCAGGAGCAGTCCTAGAACGAGAGGAAAAGAATCCTGCCCTGGTTATCCTGGGATAGCAGTCTTCTAGGTCTCAGTCTGCTGAGTAAATGTTATTGTAGGCTTCAGCTACTGGTGTTGACCAAAACAGCTGAAATAATAAAATGATATTCCAAACTACAAATGTGGAAATACCCTGGATTTATTTAGGTTTCTTTGTATTCTGAACAGCTATTCAAAATGTGGGCAGGGATACTACTGGGTTATTAGTTCAAATATTTTATTTTTGGTTTCTAAATACTTTGTTCATGAAGTTTTTCAGCAAATAAAGATATTTTGCCAGTGCATTTATGGACTTCATGCCTTTTCTTTTTTTTTTGTTTTGATATAGTTTCTCTTATTTCATTTGGAGAATGTCAGTATAAATTCAGATACATAAGGTGATTGTGAATATTTCAGACTTTAATAGAACTTGAGTAGCAAAATGTTAATGGATATACTATGCAGTGGCTTGTGCCCAGTTGTGTGACAGCAGGATCTGGGATGTGATATTTCTTTTAGCATGACTTCTATCTTTGGTTAATCCTCACTTTGGGTTCAACATCCAGCTTACACATACTGAAAGTAAACAGATGAGGAGAAGGATAAAGGAAGATGAAATTATGATCCTTTAAGAGGAAAAGGAAAATGTGAAAGTCAGGGAGACTTTTGTGAAGAAGCCCCTCTCCTGACTGATCAGTTAGTCAATCATACAGTCAGGTGAGTAGGTAATTTGTTATGCCTATTTGCACAGGGAAATTCAGTAAATTCCTGGATCATATTTTTATCCTTCACAATTGAGGTTAGAATATAGTAGAATGGCATATGTGACTAATGAATGGAAAATGAAAGCCAGCCTTTGTATCCGTGATCCTCTAACACAAAATTGAGGGCAAAGTAATCGTGTGTGTGTGCGTGCGTGTGTGTGTCTGTGTGTTTCTTTTTCAACTTTTCTTGAACTCTGTGCTGGGTACTCTTCCTGAGCTTTTCAGGTCAAGGCTACTGCTTTATATTTCCACCTGTTGAGCCACAGTGCCATTTCCTGATTTTTGCTGATGAATTGGAGATATGAGTCTCAGGAACTTTCCTGTCAGGCTTGACTCTAAAGCACAATTCTCAAATCTTAGGGTCCCTAATAGTTATGATGACAGACATGAGCCAAAAGCTTACCT
Organism: Megascapheus bottae; assembly: GCF_031878675.1. Lineage (NCBI taxonomy): Eukaryota > Metazoa > Chordata > Mammalia > Rodentia > Geomyidae > Megascapheus > Megascapheus bottae. Next base: position 19,763,252 of record NC_143515.1, read on the forward strand.
ACTCAATATCATGTTATTGCATTGATTTTATAAATGCAAATGAAGAGAAATTGCTATGTGGAGGCATACACTGGAGTATCCTGAAGCCTTTTAGAACCACAGGAAGTAACAGGAAGACTTCTGAACCCAGAGAAATACAATCGTATCAAATAATAATAATATAATAATAATAATCCAAAACAAGAAAGAAATTTAAACAGAAGAAATGTTCTTTCTTCAGCTTATGTGATGGTCAAGAGTAGGAAAACCCAAACTATTATGAAACTTGTCAGGACTGTCAACTGAGTCTATTTCACCATCTGTTTGTGAGGAAAAAAACATGTAACTGAGGAACTTGGTATAAAATCCCATGGATTTGGGGTTGGGAGTTTGGCCTAGTGGCAGAGTGCTTGCCTACAAGCACAAAGACCTGGGTTCAATTCCTTGATATCACATACATAGAAAAAGCTGGAAGTGGTTCTGTGGCTCAAGTGGTAGAGTTCAGCCCCTAAACCCTAGCCCAGGACTGGAAAAACATTTCCACAGTTTGACTGAATTATAAATGTGTGCAAAACTCTTCACTGAAAATTTCATAGTTCTACTTCCTATATTGTATACAGATCATGGTAAGAAACATGAAACTATGAGACCTAAACTTTTAAGTAAATATCTAGAGAATAAATAAGAATGTCTCAATATTTAGGGAAATTCATCCTTCTCAAATAACAGGGTTATGTGCACCTGGGAAGGGGTGAAAAATTAGGAAGCAGACCAAGAGCAGGAGGAATTATGAGGCATGTTCTGTGTAGGACACACACATTAGATCTCTGTTGCTCTTCTTGATCACAGTGAATGTCATGGCTTTCAGGAGAGGCCCCACCCTCCTGGTGTGTCTTTCTACCTCATTTGCCAGTGTGTCTCTCTCCATTGCACCCACCAGGTCATTTGCATATTGCTCCCAGGGGAGGAGCTTCTATACAAGTCCCACATAAAAGCTCAGCTCTCAGCTTGCCTGCACTGAGCAGGACTGCTTTCTCTCAAAATGAGGTGCCCTGCTCAGCTCCTGGGGCTGCTTATGCTCTGGATCCCGGGTAAGAGCACAGTGGAGCTGGGGAAGGAGCCAGGGAGGGGCTAAGCTCTGTGTCCACTGCTCCCCATGTATGCTGTGTCCACACGTGAGATGAGCAGATCTGCCTTCCTGGATGCACGTGGGATACATGGATGTGTGCTAGTGAGGAAGATTCCAGGGGAAGAAAAGATCTGTGCTCTGCCTAGGACTTGATAACGGGAAGGGGTAGCAAATTCTAGAGCCCCCTTGTGTCTTACAAGTGTGTGTGTGTGTGTGTGCGTGTGTGTGTATGTGTGTGTGCTTTCATCATGTATTTAATGAACATTTTACATAAAATGTTCTTAAAAATTAAAAAAATTATAACCTGAAATAAGAAAAGATAACTATGAAAATCACTCCTGATGCTTGTAAATAACCCTGTCCTCTTGTAATTAACCCTGTCTCTCCTTTAGGATCCAGTGCTGATGTTACATTGCCCCAGAGTCCACTCTGCTTGTCACCCTGGGAGAGCCTTCCTCCATCCCCTGAAGGTCTAGTCAGAGCCTTATGTATAGAGATGGAAACACCTATTTGAACTTGTTCCTGCAGAAACCAGGGCAGTCTCCACAACTCCTGATCTATAGGGTTTCCAATTGAGAAACTGGGGTTCCACACAGGTTTAGTGGCAGTGGATCAGGCACAGATTTCACACTGAAAATCAGCAGGGTAGAGGCTGAGGATATTAGGGTTTACTACTGCTTTCAATATACACATGCTCCTCCCACAGTAATATAGCCCTGAAGGAAAACCACCCTGCTTGGGGTGCCACAGCTGGCTAATGTAATTCGTTTGTGAAGCAGTACAACAATTTTTCTAGGTAATTGTCAGAGCAAGAAGCTTTAGAAATCCCAAGTTTCAGTTGAGCTCTGGTACCACAAGCATCTCTACTGAACTACAGACATAACTGGGTAAGGCCAGGGCTTGCCACAGGCAGCAGGAGAATAAGTGTTGTTCATTCAGCTGCTGAGATATGATAATTCATGTTATATTGAATTAAATCCTCATTCTAATCCCAACTGTTTGGTATCATGTATTAATTAAATTAGACCATTACAAATTGAATACTATTTGGTAATATTAAGAGATGTTTTTCAAATAATTTTCTTTCTAGGCTGAGGTGTTGACATTTGCCAGCTTAGTATTCGTCTAAGCCATATTGAGGATTAGAGTCCAGACTGGAATACGTAAAGAAACCCCGTGCAACAACAAAACAGAATAGACATGGCAAATGAGTAGGTCCTCCATTTATGATTTTTTATGTCCATATGTTGTGCTGGCAATTGAGATAATTACCACCAGTCTAGGTTCATAAGCCATGAGGGAAGGCATTAATGTAGTCTAATTCTCATGAATGAAATAATTTTCTCTGGAGAACAGTACTGAACAAAGAGCATTGGGAAGACGTCATAATCACATGATCATGAGACCAAAAGTAGAGAGAGCTGTGGACAATGTCTAGTCCTCTCACTTATGCAGTTCTGAACAACTTGTTTGGAGCCAAACCTGGGGCAGCTGTTCATATGCACAAGTACATTGTGTGTCAAAAGCCTGTGGGTGTGAAAATACAGGAAGTTGGCAGTTGTCACAAATCATTTCAAAGTCAGGGGAAACTCCTTCATCTAGTGGTATCCCATGTGCTATGAACAATTTGATGTGAAGTAATTTGTGTGGCCTTTCTCAAATACTACGTGGCTAGAGAGAAATATTCCAACGTAATAAATACTTTCCTTTGGTGGTCAAATATTATTATGTTTTCCTATCCTCCAACTTCTTGTTTAGCATTTACCTTCCCCATCCATAGGCAGTAGAGAATTCCCCACAGCTCTTCTGTATGGAGAGATGACCAGGGATCACAAGCAAAGAGACTTGAGATCTTGATAACCACTCCAATTCAACACAACATCATCAAGAGAGCTGTGAAACGCATTACTCTAGAGGAGGCCCCAGAGCCTCTGTGGTTGGTGTCATGGGGACAGAACACACAGCCCCTGATGACCAGAAGACCCAGCAGCAACTGCATCACTGAGGCATGGCAGAGACAGAGCCACAACTCATGAACGTGATATATATTAAGGATGAATTGTGCAGCCATGAGGAAAATACCCCAGTAACTGGAGGGACTTCTGCCTTGGTCCCTACACTCCCATCCTTTCTCCTCCTGAATCAGATCTGAGAAAAATGGCCTGATGGGAGATCCTGGCTTGTGAACCTCCAAAGTCAGCTCATTTCTCTTTGCTCACATGTCTTTCTCTGTGTCCTGGTAAAACTTTTGCCTATGTTGGCAAATGTGCCAACTCTGAAAAGGAGGCAGAATAGTCAATGTCCACTAGTTCAACTAATATGATCATTTATATATTCTGGAATTTTAGATCATGAAGTCCATATTTCCTTCATTGCATTCTGATATTACTAATATATCATTACAATATATGCTTTCCATATTTTTCAATTGTGAATTTCTAAAGAGTTGTTTTAAGCCCTAGTGATATTTTTACCAGAGAATGGAAATTCCTTCCATCTTAATGTAGATGATGTTTTAGAGAAGGCATTTTTACCATGCCTCGCTTTAAAATGATTGAAATCCTGCCACCTCTGAAGAGGACCACTCACATGACACTGTCATTTACCAAAATTAACCATATTTCTCTATTATAGCTACAACCATTTTTGGAATATGCATTAGTTTCTGATATAACTGATGTGCAAAACTATTGGAACAAGTTAGTTTTTTGCAATTACATATCATGTCATTCACAGTAAAAGCATATTTAAATCATCAGGAGAAAAATCTGTCTACTCAGCCTATTTCATCAGAAAGAAATAGATTCTATTTTCAGTTTCATTGTATATTTCTGCAGGAAAAAATAAAAGCGAAGTATCTATGAAGTGTGTGGTAAAAGGAATCTTTTTTATTGTAATGTATAAATGGGTTACAGTTATATTCACCAGATAGCAAATGTATGAATTACTTTTCATACATTGATATCTTTTCTCATATTTTTGTCCCCGTTTCCCTGCTCCACCCCCTCCCAATCACCTTGTTTCCTCCCTTCCCTTTCCTACTTCAAATAAACAAATAAATGTATATACAATGTGCCAGGTGACAAAGTCAGATACTGTAACAATATGAGAGTAACCAAAGGGCAAAAAAATGAGAAGAGAAATAAAATAGTACATTAAGAACAACAATCATACAAGATACAGCTCTTGTTTCCATAACCTAGAGATCCTTTCATTTGGTCTCATCCTATATGTCCTTATGTACCTAGGTTTTGCACTATTGTGATCCTCTGCTAGGAAAGTCCTAGGTGTGTACTAATTTATTACAATTGAAGAAAACCATTGAGCCTATGTTCCTTTGGGTCTGGCTTTCTTCACTTAATATGATTTGTTTCCAAGTCTCTCCATTTCCTTACAAATGGGGCAACATCATTGTTTCTGATGGCAGCATAGAATTCCTTTGTGTATAAGTACCACATCTTCTTGATCCATTCATCTACTGAGGGGCATCTAAGTTTATTCTTTATCTTAGCTATGGTAAATAATGCTGCAATAAACACTCTTGTGCTAGTGGCTTTAGCATGTCCTTTTTACGAACGATTGGGTAATAGGGGAGTTCTATGTTACTCTTTTGAGGAACTGCCATACTGCTTTCCATAGTGGTTGAACAAGTTTAAACTCCCACCAAAAGTAGAGGAGTGATCCCTCCTGGCCAAATCTCCACAGGCATCTGTTGTTATTAAATTTCTTGATAATGGCCACTCTAGCTGGAATGAGGTAGAAGCTCAATGTTGTTTTGATTTGGCAGTATGACTCTTTAAAATTTATATTTATAGTATCATTCATGTTAAATATGAGAGACCTGTGCACACATCTCTGGGCTGGACACTCTCTGGAACCCTGAACAGTGGGACAACCCAAAGTACAATCTCCCAAGTTAGGCTGTATACTCAGTGCAACATCAGCTGCTACAAAGCCCAGAAGACAAGAGGAAAACAAACTTGGCTCAGGTGGAAAGGGCTGCAGACATGGAGAGTCATGGAAAGCCTCAGTCACAAGCCATGAGCACCCTTCATGAAAAAGAGGAACCAAACCCTGGCCTACACAACCTGGTAGCCTCTCCTTCCCTCTTTATTAAGAGTCCTTCTTGAGTGTTAGTAGGAAGTGTTTGAAAAGTTCTCCTTAAGGCCCAGGATAACATCATGAATTCATAAACTGCTTGTAATTGGCAGCTCCTGGGCACAACAACTAAAATGTAGTAAAAATAAACAACTATAATTCACTATTTACACAAAAATAACCAAAATGTTAAATGCAGAAACAACATACCACATCACTAGAAATATTAATTTGATCTTTCAATGTTCTAGCTAAAGACACATATCTTTCCAACTAGGAGCATACATACCTTGTAACAACACTGGAGACTTATGGTATGTATGTATGCATATATATGAACATGTGTGTGCATGCAGGACATGTGTGCATGGGCGAGAGAGAGAGGGGGGGGGAGAGAGAGAGGGGGAGAATATGAGACGGGTTCTAATGGAAAGAGTGACTGAGATGAGTGTAAAGAGGGACTGTGTTTGTATTTGGGAGGGAATCCAGTAGGAGGGGGAGAGGAAAGAAGAAGGTGATTGGGTCGATGTAACTGGAGTAAAGTATATGAATGAAATCAGTGTAGAAATCATAGAAAGTGGATAGGAGGTTTGTTGGGGCCTGACCTTCATCTCTGAGGCCTGATTCCAGCTTAGTGGCCATTAAAGGGCTTTGGCCAGGCATTCGCTCCTTGCATACCTCTCTTAAGGCATCTCTGTGTACATGACTCGACTGAGCCCCCAGCAGCAGAGCAGGTCTCGCAGCAGCGCAGGTCTTGCACAATTTCCTGCACTTGTCCCGCCCAGTACCTAAAAGTTTGCCCCCGACCCTTAGTGATAGCAAGGTGGCCCTCTTCCTATTGGCTAGCTTCCCAGTTCCCACCTTCTCTTTCCCCAAAAATATATAACTAATTGCCTGACACAATAAAAGGAGAGATCTGTTGCGCTTTCATGGATGACACAGCTCCTGGCTCAGAGTGATTTTTTCTTCTCAGGTGATTGGGGGAGGGCTGGGTCATCGATATTTACCATCTTGCTCGGCTCCAGGGGACTTCAGGCTGGCCCTGGGTGTCGTCCCTCCCCATTCCCGTGTTGCTCCACAGTAGCAACAGAGGTTAATGAAATCTGGAGGGGTAAACATAGGCAAATAAATTGTATTTATATATGAAAGTATAATAATGAAGCTCTTTTGGAAAAGTGATATATGCTAAGGGCACTGTAACTGCATTGAAAATGGCAGAAGAGGTGGGAGGAAGAAGGATTAGTAAAATCTGGTTTCTATTACCTTACAAGATGTAGTATCAGACAATGAACACTAGATGGCACACCTCACATTGCATACACAGAGAGGTCCATTGGAGAAATAAGAGAAATATGCCTGCTGCCACCAGCAATGTCCAACGGAACGCTGAACAGAGTATTAACCCCAAAACAAGAACTCACAGTAAGGCAGTGCCACCTAGCAGGATGGATTTTTGGGGCAAAGCCGCTGCCCTTGCTGGTTCTGAGACTGGAAGCCTGACATAGCCTCTCTCCCTTGTCTCTGTGGCACCAAGACATTCTCAAGGGAAGGAGTTTTGTCCCTCAGTGTGCATGTAAATGGAGAAGTGACCTGCAAGAAGAAATGAATGTTAACAAGGAAGGATGAGGGCTCAGTAGATGATTAGATCAACAAGATGTGGTGTTTATATACAGTTCTATGCTGCCATCAAAAGAATGACATTGCCCCATTTGTAAGGAAATGGAAAGACTTGGAAAAAAACATACTAAGTGAAGTAAACCAGACCCAAAGGAACATAGGCTCAATAGTTTTCCTAAATTTTAATAAATTAGTACACACCTAGGACTCTACTAGCAGAGGAATACAATAGTGCAAAAATAAGGTAGATAAGTTCATATAGGATGAGATTAAATGAAAGGATCTCTAGGCTATGGAAACAAGAGCTGTATTTTATATGATTGTTTTTAATGTACTATGTTATTTCTGTTCTCTTGTGTTGCCCTTTGATAAATCTCATATTGTTACTGTATCTGACTTTGTTCTCTGGTATACTTTATATACGTTTATTTCTTTATTTGAAATAGGAAAGGGAAGGGGGGATAACAAGATGATGGGGAAAGTTGGGGAGAGGGAAATGGGGACAAAAACATGAGAAGGGGTATCAATGTGTGAGAAGTAATGCACCCACTACCTGGACATACCTGTAACCTCTCTAAACATTACCCCAACAATAAAAAATAGATTTTAATAAAGCAGGGGAAAGGGAAATGCTGTGAAAAAACCCCCATACACATCCCAAGACTGAAGAAAATTTAGTAATGGCGTGGTTTGAGACTGATGGGAGAAAATGATGAAAGGGGAGATATTGAAAAAGACGCATTATATTCATAAACTACTTCGTTGAATGGCAACTCCAGTGTGTGCCCCTGAAAAGATTATTTTTTTCATATATTTTTATTGTAATTAATAGAAAGGTTAATGATATTTGCCAGATAGATGGTGCATTAATTCCCATGTCTTGGTCCCCGTTTCCCTCTCCTCCCACCCCCACCCCTCATCTTGTTTTCCCCTGTTCCCTATCTAATTTCAAATAAACATATACAAATATATCCGATATATAAGGTAACAAAGTGAGATACTGTAACAATATGAGATAACCAAGGGACAGCAAAAAAGATGAGAGATAACATAGTACCTTAAGAACAACAATCATTCATTATATGGCTTATGTTTCTATATCCTAGAGATCCTCTGAAAGGATAATTTTAAAAGAGAGTTAGTGTAGGGAAGTGCAAAATCCTCACCTCCATTGTCATTAGAAGAAGCTCTGTCTCTAGCCCTTCTAACAGGCACCAAGCCTATGAGGACATAGAAATTAGGTGAGTCAGAACATTCACCTCTTGGATTTCCTCAACCTCCTGAACTTTGTTAGAAAAAAATGCTTATTTGTTCCATCAAATTTAGTTCCATATGGCAGACAAGCCAAACATCAAACCAACTCTATCTGAGCAGGATCAGCTTTAGGAGTTGGCTTAGGGACATGGATCTCTAAACTTGTTTCTCTCCATTCTGCAGCTTTGATCTTGGTAAGAAAGGATGGCTCGTGCTTCAACCCCAGTGTATGTGTGTATTTAGCATGAATGTGTCCTTGTGAATGAAGGCATTTGCCTGATTGGTTATCTGAACAGAACTATATTCACTAAACGGCCTGCTTGGTCAGTATTGATTTTTATTGTCACACTTAGATGTGAGTGAACACAACTTACGTGAACCTTGACTCCAGCATTTCACCTCGCTCCCCAGGTGGAGAGTGATCTGCAAGAATATTAACAATATACTGAAACAAAAGCCATATAATGAATGATTGTTATCCTTAATGTACTATGTTGTCTCTCATCTCCTTTGCTGTCCCTTCGTTATCTCATATTAGTATAGTATCTCACTTTGTTATCTGATATATTGAATTTATTTGTATTTGAATATTTGAAATTTGATAGGGAAGGGGGGAAAACCAAGACGAGTGGGGGTGTGGGGGGGGGAGGGAAACGGGTACCAAGACATGTGAAAGGTATCAATGTATGTGAATTAATGCACCTTCTATCTGGAAAATATCATGTAACCCTTTTACTAATTACAATAAAAAATAAAGCAAAAAAAAAAGAAAACAAGCTCAATCATTCTTGGAAAAGAGGGAGATTCAGCCTGTTTACCCTTGTAAAGAGGAGCTGGGAGCTGGTACTCTCTGCCAGGTTTCATGGAATCTAGGACTAGGATTTTAGAGGAAATCATGACTGCCGATATAAGAGTTTTTGACCATTTCATGTTCACTTTGTAAAGTGTAATCACACCTGGCAAGGCTGACATTTCCACAGCCATGTTTTAGTGAAGTGATTAAGGACAGGTGAGAAAGGTGAGGGGAGGAGGGGGACCTGCAGACATGCAGCCCTGAAGGGACATGTGCACACACCACATCCAGTTGCGGGAGGTGAGAAGGGGCTGCAGGGTCAGTGCTGTCCCCAGCAGGTCCCCAGAATACTCTGCAGTGAGCAGGTCACTGCTTGTCCTCAAGGGCACAGACTGGGACCTGAGTTTCATCATGCTTAGTCTAAGAATGAGGAAGAGCTGCTCGGTGATTATTCAGTTTTCCCTAGATACCTTTCTTAGTGTCATAATTTAAAATGATGAGTTATACAATTAACATTAGGCCTATGAATATATTAATTTAATAGGCAATTGACTGCATTCATTCCCTTGTGAAGTGTCCTTTCTGTTCTGACAGCACAGACTCCAGGGGATTTAAGGCTCTGTCCTGGGCCCTGCTGACTCTCCTCATCACCCAGCCCCTCAGGAGCAGAAAGAGCAGCCCTGGAGCATCATCTATTCCCCACACGCAGCCCTGCTCTGCAGTCTGCCTCTCTCACACTCTCACCTTGGCCCTAATCTCATTCAGGGTCATGGACCAGAGTGCACTTCCTTCTTACCAGGAAGCATCATAGAAAGGACTCCTGGTCTCCCTCTATTCCTAGGTCTTTAGTCTCATCTCAGCCTGGAGCTCCTCCCCTCACCACACACAATTCGGGGTTGAGAATATGGCTCCTAACTATTCCATGTATGCCAGTGCTTCAAGTCCATGTGGACTTGGAATTCACAAGCCACATGTCCACACGAGCTGAAGATAGCCCTGGAACATAGATCATGAGAATTAATGGGTTATCATTAGGGTGTGGTGGCTTTCAAATCCACTTGAGGACAGTACCCAGCTCCTAAGTTCAAATGCTGGGACTGGCAAGAAAAAGGAGGGAGGGAAATAAAAAAGAAAAATTGCTTTACTTAGGACCTAAAAGCTCTGATTCATAAAGGACTATGCTTGCTTAAAGAACACTGTGAAGTTAGAGAAGAATGGAATCCTTGGGTTAGAGAACACCTTAGCTTCTGAGAGCAAATGTTTTCCATTTGTTAACACAAATGTCATCCAAAAGCCTAATAAATATCTGGCACGGAAATATGTAAGACTCACAAAGCGGGATGGCATCGCATGGCATTATTTTTCCTAAGAATTGATGGGAATGCCTGATGTGAAGTATCCTAAAGGCAGGTGATGGGTAAGAGGAGTAGAAAATAGTCTTCTATCTACCATATAGCTATCCTGAGAGTCATAAATTCATTTTTAGTAATTAAAATGTACTTTTATACATAGAAATATATATATGGAAAAGAGGAGGTGGATTGGGAGGGATTGAGCTGAAAGCTCACATAGATCAAAAAGCCTGGCATTTATAAACTGACATGTTTAATGTTAACTCTTTTGTACAACTACGTGTAGGTGGTAAAAATAGAATTAAAAACAAAAAAACTTGCATGCAATTTTCAATTGTCCACTATTTCATCTCTGTCCACCTATCTCTTCTTAAGTTGTGGATGGAGAGGATTGAGTCTCTTAAGGCTTCTATCTCATATGAGGTTAGAAGAGATCTCATCTCATTCAGAATATGCACAAGAAAGCAGAGAGGAGAGGACTGCTGGGAAATGCACTTTCTGAAGAGTTCACAGCTGATGACTCAGTAAGGCTCAACTCTCAGAATATATCCAGGAGGGCTTTGCACAAGGCTGTGTTTACGTGTGTCTCTTCCTGTCAGTAATTTGCAATCATAGAAAGAGTTTCCATTAGTCTCAATCAAAGGACAATGTGGTATTTGCATTAAATATGTTAGTGACACAAAGGAATCAAACCCATGGATGCAATATTATTTTCTTCCCTACTCAGAATGTGTCTAGAATTCAAAATCATCATCGGTATCCCTGAGAGTATATTATGAATTAACATTTAAAAAAATCACCTTAGATCTACCGATGATGAATCTTTACTGATTCTTCAGGAATCTGAAGGAAATATCTTGAGGTTTAATTAGCTGCTTAGGAGATGAGTATTGGGGTAGAGAGAGGCTTTTTATTCCCCAATCAGCACTTGAAAGAGCATTCCTCTTTAAACTACGTCCAATACACACACACACACACACACACACACACACACACACACACACACACACACACGTGCACACCAGTCCTTTCCTTGAACAAAATAACTGACCTATTTTTGGAATAAGAATTTTCTGCTACATGCAGTGGAGTCTGCCTCTCTGCAGGAAAGGCCTGCGTTGTCTGTCAAACAATATAACGTGGTAATGAAAAGAGAACCAGCCCCAGGTTTCGAAGGCCTAGCGTAAGGTTTTCTTATTTTATAGCAGGCACCTATGATGAGAACAGCCTCACTCCACGAGAGTTCCCATAGCCCTGAGGATGGCAGGACTCCAATGACCTCATCCCGCCCCACAGGGCACCTCTGCAGATGGCCAGGCGGGGTCTTCTGAATATCAGCACAGCCTCCTCTCCCTTTGACCCTTCTTCCCAGACCATGTTCAGCCACACACCAGAGCCAGCATCCTGGGAGATAAGAAGTAGAGGCTGAAATCTCTGGGACAGATGACCAGAGACTGGTAATTTAGATTGATATGGAGACATTTAAATTTTTATAGTAATTTATGCCAACCAGAACCATATACATGTATTTATTTGTCTTTAAAAATTTACAGAAATTGGCCAGGAGTTTGGCCTAGTGGTAAAGTGTTGCCTAGCATGCACGAAGACCTTGGTTCAATGCCTCAGTATCACATATATAGAAAAACAAAGGTGGTGTTGTGGTTCAAGTTGTAGAATCCTAGCCTTGAGAAAGCCCAAGGACAGTGCTTTTGCAAATGTGCAGCCCCTTGTAAAATACAACCCAAAGCCCAAACCAAAAAATAAGACAACACAAACAATTACAAAGGAAGATCTAATATATGTGCATGTATCAGTGGAACTCATCTTGAAGCACTATCTGTATTCCATTACACTCCAAAGATAAGTTTTCAGAATTTCTGTGATTAACTTGCTATATAAATGCAGTGTGGATAAATGACAGGATATCTACTTAATTTGAAAACTTCTTACATTGAATATACATTCATACTTTCAGGTATAAACATTTTCTTTTACCGTATAAAGCCTTTAGATCACTATTAGTAAGAGAAGATTTTGTTTTTCCTGTAAATGCATTACCTAAATCTTAATAGGAATTTCCTATGGAAATAGAGCTTCCCTGAACAGGTAATTTGGTAGTAAAGGGTATCAAATGCCTCTTCATCTAGTTCAACTCTGTACTTAGACTAGTCCACCCCTTGAGGACCCGTGCTGCTTCTGTGGACATCGTGTCATTCTCTAGACTAGCCCAGGGAGTGCAGGAGAGCCTGGCATTGCATCCATTACTTTTCTACAGGCTGTGCTTGACATGACCCTGCACAACTTTAGGGGTCTAGTTTTGATTTAGGTTAGGGCTGCATGTGCTCTGTCATCCCTTAGGGCAAGACCTTCACAGTGGGGTCCATTTTCCCAGTGCTGCAGGCTTCCTGAATTTTATTGGTTATCACCAAGCACAGAACACTTCTGATGTCACCTTCCTCAGAACAGCAGGCCTCACCCTTCCTTGGCTCTTCTCACTCTGTTGCCCCCACCTGGATATTTGCATACTGCTCCCTAGGGAGGACCTTCCTCTCCAAGTCTGAGATAAAGGCTCAGCTCTGAACTTGCCTTGACCAGTGAAGACTCCTCATTTCACTTCTAGAAATGAAGTCCTTCTCTCAGCTCCTGTGCCTGTTAATGCTCTGGATCCCTGGTAAGGACAAAGGGAGATGAGGAGTGAGAGTGGGTGGAAGGATGAGATCTCAGGGCCCAGTTGTGCCCTGTCTAGGTGTCAGATGTGCCAGTGTTATTATCTTTGATGGAGCAAATGAGGTTTAGGTCTGAGAAAGAGAGGAATATTCTAGAAGGAGCAGGAAACTGGGTTTGGGTGAAGACTCTGCCAAATGACAATACAGTGACTCCTAGAGACCCATTTATTCTTCAAAATATCTCTATTTTTTAATATTCAGGATTTTAGATTATGAATCAATATGAAGTTTAAATAATACACAATATATATGAAATTACAAATAATAGTCCCATGCACTTCTAGGTCTGTGAATAAACTTGCCCTTCTGTCTTACTTTAATTTCAGGATCTGGTGGAGATGTTGTGCTGACCCAGACTCCACGATCCCTGCCTGTCTCCCTGGGAGAAACAGTCTCTATCTCCTGCAAGTCTAGTCAGAGCCTCAAACATGGCAATGGAAACACCTACCTGAATTGGTTACAGCAGAAGCCAGGCCAGTCTCCAAAGTCCCTAATCTATATGGTTTCCAACCGAAATTCTGGAGTCCCAGACAGATTCAGTGGCAGTGGATCAGACACAGATTTCACACTGACAATCGGCAGGGTTGAGGCTGAGGATGCTGCAGATTATTACTGTGTACAAGGTACACATGCTCCTCCCACAGTGATACAGCCCTGAACAAAAACCCCTGTCTGGCTGGGTGATCTGTCTTCATGGGTTGTTGGTGTGGAGAGCAGCAGAGCAGAGAGTCTGAGTCTACCTAGGACACAGCTATTTTAGCCAATGTGAGAGTGACTCTGAGCAGAGATGAGGATTTTGAGAACAGGATATGACTGCGTTCAATCTACAAACACCCGGAAATCATCCTTGAAAGTACAATGACCAGAAAATTTCAGATGTGCCATTTAGCATTGATTGGACAAAAATGTTTGTCTCTCATGTAATATGAGAGCTAAGCAGTAATATAAGAATGAAATGTCTTCTGTGAGTTCATTCCCTTGATAATAAAACTTAACATACTCCCATCAAGCACGTGGTCCTGGCCCACAACTGTAGTAAACAGGTTCCTTAGTGTTCAGAAGTTGAATCCCACGTGTGCATTTCTTGCCTCTGCCCTGTGGGCTCTCCTAACCCTGCCTGACCTTCGATTCCTTAGTAGAGTTTCGTCAGTGCTTTTGGTTAGATCAGCTTTCCTCAGTTATAGTTCTGCATGCTGTACACTGGTCTCTGGCCTTCCATGTCCTGGGTGTCTGGGTCTAGTTAAAACAGTGAAGTGTAGTAAAGCCCTGTGACAGTGTCCATAGGTCCCAGAAGTCTGACACTGAGCCCTTGTTCAATGGACACTGCATTCGTAGGTCTATCCGGCCATCCTGTGTGACTTGATTTGAAAATTCATGGCATGAGGGCATCAGTAGTACTTAATTAAAGTTAGCATCTATTTCTATCACCTTCGACATTGAACCATGCCCATGCACTCCCTAGCATTTGGGAAATCCTCTAGCCATCACCAGAGTCCTATGTGCATGTGCCCCAGTGGTATAAATTGTTTCACTGTGATTCTCTCCAATCCATCAGGGAAACAAAAGGATGAAAGGAGAAAAGCTCTGAGCACACAATGATAGCCTTCATAGGCAAAATATAGGTCTAGAATGTATATGAACAAATGGATTCTTTTAAGTCACAGTTATCGTAAAGTTTATCCACAATTGTAGCACTCTGTAGAATGTAGTCTGAACCACCTCAAAATTCCATTAAATTCAATTCAGATTAAAGACAAATGCTAGTCTAAGCCACCTTTGTGCAGGCATGTTACCCACGTTTAGAAAGGCACCCTTCTGCTTTCTAATTCTCATCGAGGCTCTCATTGTGCAAGTCTGTGGATCAGCAGAAGAGAAAGAGGAAGTGATTACTGAGCTTGCAGCATGGTGCAAATGCTGGGTGATGAACAGTCACGTGTCATCACTATTTCCCATCTCAGATATTTGCAGTTAAATGGGCTGGGGCTCAGAACAAGCATTTCCAGGTATTATAGTTAGTTTTAAGACCATAGCATAAAAACTTCCTTGTAATTTGGTAAATACAAAATAAGGAAATACATTAATTGCTCCCAACACTTGACAGTAGGGGGACACATTTTTTGAAAAGCACATACATATGCAAATGTATTTATGAATACAACATTCCTTTACCCAAATATATATAAATATTTATTCTAATTTGACACCTCCATCATCATTTGTTGTCCTTTACGAAGATTGTTGTACAGCAGTTCAGTATTTTTTCCATATATTTTTATTGTAATTAACAGAAGGGTTACATTATATTCACCAGAGAGAAGGTGCATTACTTCACATACATTGCTACCCTTTCTCATGTCTTGGTCACCATTTCCCCCATCCCTCCCTTCATCTTGTGTTTCCCCCTTCCCTATGTGATTTCAAATAATCAGATACAAATATATACTATATTTCAGATAACAAGGTAAAATACTGTAACATTATGAGATAGCCAAGGGATAGCTAAAGAGATGAGAGATAACATAATATATTAAGGACAACAATCACTCAGTATATGGCTTTTGTTTCTAAATCTTGGTGGTGTTTCATTTAGTGTCATACTATATGGCCTATGTATATAGGTTTTGTTCTATTTTAAATATCTTCTAGGAGAGCTTAACATTTCTACTGATTATGACAAATGGGGGAAACCATTGAGCCTATGTTCCTTTGAGTGTGGCTTACTTCACTTAATATGATTTTTTTCTAAGTCTGTCCATCTCCTTACAAATGGGGCAATGTCGTTCTTCTCACAGCAGCATAGAATTCCATTGTGTACAGATACCACATCTTGTTGATCCACTCAAGAACTGAGGAGCAGCTGGGTTGCTTCCATATCTTTGTAAATAGTCCTGCAATGAACATCATTGTGCTAGTGGATTTAGTATGTTCTTGTTTCCAGTCGATTTGGTAAATGCTAAATAGTGGAATCGCTGGGTCATAGGAGAGCTCTGTGTTTAGTCTTTTGAGGAACTACCATACTGCTTTCCATAGTGGTTGAATGAGTTTGCACTGCCACCAACAGTGCAGTTGTGATCCATCCTGGCCACATCCCCTCCAGTGTTAGATTTATTGCTCCTGACCATTCTTACTGGAGAGGTGGAATCTTAGAGTTGTTTGGATTTGCATTTCTTTTATGGCCAAGACATGTGTAGCATTTCTTCATGTGTCCATAAGCCATTCTTTTTTCTTCTTCAGAGAAGATCCTCTTCAAGTCTTTGGCCCATTTTTTAATGGGATGGCTGTTTCTTTGGAGATAAGTTTTGGAGTGATTCAATTTTTTCAGCTGTTGACATTTTTAGATATGAGGCCTTTGTGCATTATATGGTTAGTGAAGATATTCTCCCACTCTGTAGGCTTTCTAGTTAATTTCCTAGCTAATTCCTTTGTCATATAGAAGCTATGCAGTTTAATGCAGTCCCAGTTGTCCAGACTTTCTCTGATTTTTATGTTTCTTGGTCCTTATTAAGAATATTTCAACCTGTGCCAAGGAGATCTAGAGTATCTCCTATTCCTCCCTGTCAAGTTTTCAGTGTATAGCAGTTCAATATTTTAAGCTAATATAATGCTGAGTTATCTCTTGCAATGTTATTAAACTGGGACTGTAAATTTGATATGGAAATAGAATGCTTGCCTAGCATGCAGGATACCCGGGTTCAGTTCCTCTGGGGGAAATGAAGTGTGTTCATCACCTTCAACATTGATCTGTTGCAAGTAGAGTTGTTTTATTCTTCTATAAATGAGAGCTTTAAGAAAATAATTATTTGGGCTCAGAGAATGGCCTCATTGTAGAATATTTGCCTAGCATGCATGAAGACCCAGGTTCGAATCCTGGGTACCACATATATAGAAAAATCCAGAAGTGGTACAGTGGTCAAGTGGTAGAGAAAAACGAATGCTATTATCTTTTTGATTGCCTGCATTTTCCAATTTTGAATAAAAGTTTTGAAGTGCAATTAGATTTTTAGGTATGTGTGGATGCTATACAAAGTACAGTTGATTAATGTATTACTATTATTTTTTCACTTTAAAGGTTTCTCACATTTTTTGTAGTCAGGTTGTTTTTCTTCTGGAAATGAGATTCAGAAAAAACTTATTTCAATTAATATGTTAACAATACATCAAAGATCTGAATCTCACTACCAGAAAATTAATTTGGATTTGATGCTCCATATCAAATTCATTATCTTTTTCTAGATTCCATTCTGTACACCATGGGAAATATAAAAGGATCATGAGTTTTTAAGGACCAGTTTTGAGTAAATATAAAGGCAAATATAAGTTTCTGTGCTCTAGTTTTGGAAGCTTTGGATATTAATTTTTTTCTGTTGTTTGATCTCATGGTATTATTCAGAGCTAAGAGGGCCAAAACATTCTTGGCTTCTGGCTGAGATCAAATAAATCTGCAAAATATGAATATATGTAAATACATAAAATTTATTTAAGACCCTCATGGAACAAAGTAGCAGGTACAGTCTCCTAGTGACCCATATTACATCATTATTAACCAGAGTAATCAGAATTCTTCCATACACCAAACAGATGTAGTAAATAAGAGTGATAAATTCTAATTTAGTAATTTACTGCATTTTTATACATAGAACTGTGTATGGAAGGGAGGAGCTGGGCTGCGAAGGATGTGGCAGGATGATGAAAGCATTGCATTTATAAACTGAGTTGTTTAATTGTAACCCTTTGTGCAAATACTTATATATAATAAAGTAGAATTATAAACAAGAAATGATAATGAAGTTCTCACGTGTCCATACCTCCCATCTATCTACATGTTTTTCGCAGTTGTGGACTGATTGAATTGAGTCTCCTCCAGCTTGTAAGCTCATAGCAGATGAGAAGAGATCCCAGTAAATTTTTTGCATTCACAACAAACCAGAGAGGAGAGGAATGGTGGAAAATGTACCTCCTGAAGAGATGGGAGGAGCTCACAGCTGAGGACCCAGTGAAACCACGACCAAATCTCAGAATATATCGAAGATGGCTTTGTCCAAGACCATGTTCACAAATGCTTTTTCCTATCATCAACTTGTGAGCATAGTGAGAGCTTCAATAAGTCTAAAACAATGGAAAATGAAGTAGTATCACAAAATAGATAAGGCACACTTCTTAAACAGACATGCTGCTTCACAAAAGGGATGCAACAGAAATAAACGAGGGTGCAATATTAATTTCTTTTCCACTCAGAATGTGTCCAGAATTCAGAATCATCATCAGCATGATATAATTAAAATTTCAAAGCTACTTTTGATTGACTGAAGGTTGACCACTCCCTCAACAAGTTGAGAAAGGATCCCTGTAAGGTTCAAGAGTTTGTTTTTAGAAGGAGATGAATATCACAAATACAGAGAAGCTTTTTGCTCCTGAGTTGGCACATTAAAAGCACTTCTATTTAAACCACTTTCTCTCTCTCTCTCTCTCTCCCTCTCTCTCTCTCTCTCTCTCTCTCTCTCTCTCTCTCTCTCTCTCTCTCTCTCTCTCTCTCTCCCTCTCTCTCCGTCTCTCTTTGTCTCTCTCTCTCCCTCCCTCTTTCTCTCCCTCTCTCTCTCTCTGTCTCTCTGTCTCTGTCTCTGTTTCTCCATCTCTCTGTCTCTCTATATATAACACACACACACACACACACACACCACCCTGTGTCAGTCCTTTTCTGTAAATACTAACTGACATAAATTGTAAATAAAGAAGAGTTTTAACCTTACAGCTTTGCATGCAGAAAATCCTACATGCAATACCCTCATCTATCTATAGTCTGGTGGAGACTGAGCTGTCTGTGTCACAGCATTGTTGTTAATAAACAGAGAACCAGCTGCAAGTTGAGGGGGTAATCAAGTGGTCATCTTCACTTTGCAACAAGTGACTATGATGAGAACTCCCCCACTCCATAAGAGCAGCTGTAATCCTCCCATGGGCAGGGGGCGGGAACTCCAAAGACCTAATCTCTTTCCACAAGTCCCCTCAGCCCATGGGCAATGTGGCCCATTGGGTACCAGAACCAGTCTCCTCTATACACTCTTTATTCCCGGGTGAATTAGAGACTGAAATCTCTGAGACAAATAAGTAGAGGCTGGTTAAATTAGATTAGAACTGGAGACATGTTATATTGTGTTTAATTGAAGACAATCAGCTTTTCTCAGTGCAGTCCCTCTTCTCTGTGCTGCAGGCATCAAGGATTTTTATTGGTTATCACCAAACCCAGAGCACATCTGATGTCACCTTCCTCAGAAGAGCGGGCCTCACCCTCCCTTGGCTCTTCTCACTCTGCTGCCCCCATCTGGATATTTGCATACTGCTCCCTAGGGAGGACCTTCCTCTCTAAGTCTGAGATAAAGGCTCAGCTCTGAACTTGCCTTGACCAGTGAAGACTCCTCATTTCATTACTAGAAATGAAGTCCTTCTCTCAGCTCCTGTGCCTGTTAATGCTCTGGGTCCCTGGTAAGGACAAAGGGAGATGAGGAGTGAGAGTGGGTGGAAGGGTGAGCTCTCACGGAAAAGTTGTGTCCTATCTGTGTTACATGTGTAGGTATTGTTATCCATGTTGGGGAAAGTGAGGTTGAGGTCTAGAAGAATGAGGAACTTTTCAAAAAGAGCTTCACCCTTTGTTTGACTGAGGACTCTGATTTATACTTAGAAAACTATTTTTAGTATTTATTATTTTAATTCTGATTGCATCCATAAAATGTGAGTAATAAGGAAAATATATAAACTTAATCAGTGTTTGTATATAACCTTGCACTTCTGTCTTCTTATAATTTCAGATTCCAATGGAGATGTTGTGCTGACCCAGAGTCCACTTTCTCTGGCTGTACCCCTGGGAGAGCCAGCCTCCATCTCCTGCAGGTCTAGTCAGAGCCTCCTACATGGTGATGAGGATAACCTTTTGAATTGGTACCTGCAGAGGCCAGGCCAGTCTCCACAACTTCTGATCTACTTGGCTTCCAACCGAGTACCTGGGATTCCAGACAGGTTCAGTGGCAGTGGGTCAGGCACAGATTTCACACTGAAAATCAGCAGGGTGGAGGCTGAGGATGTTGGCGTTTATTACTGCATGCAATATATACATGATCCTCCCACAGTGATGCAGCCCTGTACTAAAACATCCCTTCTTTACTATAACCTCTCTTCTGGCTGAGTGAGCTGCCGTCGTGAGCTGTTGGTCTAGGGACACAGCAGAGCAGATTGTGTGAGTGTGCTTTGGAGACTCAGACAATGGTCAATGTGAGACTGACTCTGAGTACAGAAGAATATTTGACAACATACAATCTAACAAGAACAAGAGAATAATCATGGCAGTACAAAGACCAGGAGACTTCATATAGAACATGAGGAATTCATTGAAAATATTCTTTATGTCTTAAATAGCATCATGGCCAACCCACAATATAAAAATCTAATGTCTCCTGTGAGTCTACTCCCTTTGTAACAAAAATTATAATATTTTCATCAAGCATATGGGCTTGCCCCAAACCCATAACACATGCTATGTTTTCTGTTCAGAGCTGGGAAGTCCAGTTTTGCATTGTCTAGCTTCTGTTCTATATGTTCCTAAAATCTTGTCTGATCATCAAGACATTAGCAGAGTTTGACAAGTCCTTTGGCTTTATCAAACTAGGGCACATGCAATACTAGACTCTGCACAAGAGTCTATTGCAGGAGGGCATCATTAATAGTTAGTATATCTTTTATTCACTTCTGTCACATTAAGTCTGTGACATTTCTTTGTAATGAGCCTTTTAGAGGCCTGGAAGTGTGACACTGCATAGTCTAAGACTTGCGAATGATCTGGTCTCCACCAGTGTCCAATGTGCAGTTGCCTGTAAAGATAGTGCATGCTGTTTCTTCAGGGTGCTCTCAAATTAATCTCTGAAACTGAAGGATGAAGTTGGAGTACTATGAGGTCACTGAGGTAATACTCATAGGAGAAATGCAATCTGGATTTTATTATATTTTTTATTTTTTTCTAGTCCTGGGGTTGGACTCAGGCCCTGGCACTGTACTTAGACACTTTTGGTTCAAGGCTAGCACTCTTCCACTTGAGCAACAGCACCATGTCTGGCTATTTCTCTGCATGTGATACTGAGGAATGGATCCCTGGCTTTCATGCATACCAGGCAAGCACTCTACCACTAAGCCATGCTCCACGTCCCCAATCTGGATTTTGTGTAGACAAATGGAATCCATTTATGTAACCTTTGGAAGTTTCCAACCAATTTCATCCACTCAGAACTACCACAGAGGTGATTGTCAGTTCTCCCCTCTGTCTGGGCATCTTACCAGGATACAGAGAGGCACCCTTCCAATTTCTACTTCTCACTGAGGATCCTCATTTTGCAAGTCTGTGAGTCACTGAAAAGAACATGTAAATTTTTACTGTGCCTCCATTGTGGTGCTGATGCTGGGTAACTGACTGTAAGCTGTCATCATTGTTTTCCATATCAGAATTTTATCAATTGTGTGATGGGCCTAAAACTCACTTGAATGTATTTCCAGATATTATCATTGAGTCTAAAATCCTAGCGATGTTATTTCATTGTAATAAGATAGATACAAAATGAGAAATTACATTAAATATTTTTCAGTCAACCCTTGATAAGTAGTGGTAAACTTTTCTAGAAAAGCATGTGCATTAGCACACATACAGAATGTAATCATACAACATTCATTTACACAAACCACCATGGATGCTATATTTAATATGTCAATAGTTATCTTGATTTCATTTTCTATAAAAGGAATGAAACTGTATTTGGTGTTTACCATTATAATTTTATCCCTGGATTACATTTGAGATTACTGGAGGAAAACTACCAAGTTGGTTTGTGTTTCCACATTGTCTGAATTGAGATGAGTGACCTTAGTTTATAAACATGTTTACAGTATACTCTGTGGTCACACATTTCTCCTGATATTTATGAAATATCAGGAGAGTTTGTAATGGGAAAATGTGCATTGAATTTATATTTAAGATTAAATGGTAGATCGGGATAAAAATAGCACATGCAGCCTGCCATCAGCACGTGAAGCTTCATGAAACACAGAGGGTTATAGAGTCCACACATGAAAGGCCAAAAGTTCAGGTCTTAGGCAGCTGCTGACAGTGTTGTAGTCCTTTCAAGTTATAGGAAATCCCTGATCTCTGATGAGGTGGCCTGGAATGGGAGCCATTGGTGTTGGAGATCTTTCCATAGCTTCACTAGGAGTGGCCTTCTGGACCTGTTTCTAGAGGCTTTGCAGGAAGCTGCTTCATAAGACTTCCTAACAGTGTGTGAAGAGATTTGACATTCCAGAATGTGCACTAGTCTGCTTGCTATTCATATTTACAACTAGCAGCAAGAGTAGCCAGTTCACCCAGGCACAAGGACATGTAATTTATTCCAAGAATATCATTTAACCTCTTTCTTGTAATTATCATATTATCTCTGTGGACCTGCCAGAAGAAGTCAACATGAATCGTATTCCAGGCTTTCAAACCTCAAAACAAACAAGAACAGAGGAGCATCTGAATCCTCTCCCCATGCAGCAGGGTTGGCCTCACTGTGTATCTGGGGAATAGACCACCTCCTACAGAAGCACTCTAAACAGGATAGATCCAAGGAGAAGACACATAGCGTCCATGAAATTTAGGCTTTGAAGCTTTTGCAGCCACTGGGTGATGTGGATGTATAAAACTGGTACATTATAGGTTGTGTTTTTATTATTTTAAGTAGTTCTAGAAGAAGTTACCATTCCATAAATGAGTCCATGAGTTCACTACATCGTGTCAACCCTTTCATTGTTCTTCCCCATCCCTCCAGGGAAAGCTGATTCTTGAATTGTCCATTCTGTCAGAATGATGGAAGGAGAGCTTAGTCAAGGGTTCAATTTCTGGGGATCGCAGAAACATATTAAAGTGGGATATCACTCTTGCTAGGTTAGCAAAGTGATTCTCTTTAACGAGACACTGATTATTGATGTGATATTATAAAGATCCAGATGGCACAGAAGTCAAGGAATTGAATTGACCCTTGCCTTTTTCATAGGGTCTCTCATAATACATCAAGACTCTGAGGACTTTATGGCATGTTTTTGTTGGTTATGATACTTTTGATCTCCATCTTCACAAGCTTCCTCCCTTTGTCATCTCAGGGCAATACAACAATTTTTTTTGTTTTTTGTTTTTTCAAGGAGGGAACCTCTATTTACAATCACTGGGGCTTAGTATTTAGAACTTAATCAAAATTAGGCTAAGGGTTTATATGTCATAGAAACATATTAATTTATGAAATAAAACATTATGTCTATACAGTCATAGGTTTTTATATCTATTTAGCTATGTTTATATTTCCATTACCATGTCCATAGTTTTGGGTATGCAGTTATTGAGTCCTTGCTCTTGTACTCTTTTGGATTTAATGGCCACATATTAAGGATACCATGCGCCTTTTGTTCCTTAGGTCTTTACTTGTCTCACTCAACATGATTCACTCTAGATTCATCTACTTACCTGCGAATGCCATTATTTTATCTTGTCTGTTGGCTATGTAGAATTGCATTGTGTATATATACAACATTTTCTGTATACATTCATCTGCAGTAGGGCATATGGATTGTTTCCATCGCCTGGCTATTGTGAATAGTGCAGAGATGACATAGCTGAGCAGGTGTCCTTATAATATCCTGGGTCATGCTGTTCAGGATAGATGCCCAGAAGTGGAATGGTGGGATCATAGGGAAGGTCTATTTTCAGTTCTTTAAGAAACCTCCACACTGCTTTCCAGAGTGGCTGAACTAGCCTACATTGCCACCAGCAGTGTAGTAGGGTTCCTTTTTCTCCACAACCCCGTCAGCAACTGTTATTGTCTGAGTTCAAAATCTTGGCCATTCTTGTAGGGTTAAGGTGATATCTTAGGGTTGTTTTTATTTGCATTTCTTTTATGACCATAGATAATGAACATTTTCTCATATACTTTTCTGCCATTTTAATCTCTTCTTCTGATAAGTCTGTCTTTAGTTCCCTTGTCCATTTAGTGAATGGTTTATTGGGTTTTCAGGGGGTTAGTTTCTTGAGTTCCCTTAGCTACTGGATATTAAGCATTTGTCAGATGTATTGTTGGTGTATATCTTTTCCCAGTTGGTTGGCTGTCTCTACTTTTGTGACTATGTTTTTATCTGTACAGAAACTTTTTACTTTTAGGTAGTCCCATTTATCGAGTCTCTCTCCAATCTGTTGTTACCCTGGGATTCTGTTCAGGAATCTTTTCCTATGCCTATGAGTTCCAGTATCTCTCCAACTTTATCAAGTAGCAGTTTCATGGTTTCCGGTCTGATGTTGAGTTTTGATCCACTTTGAGCTAATGCTTGTGCATGTCAAAGGCTAGGGTCAATTTTTAGTTTTCTGCATGTGGCTGCCCAGTTTTGCCAGCACCAATAATTGAATAGACTGTGTTTGTTCCACTGTATATCTTTGGCTCCTTTGTCAAATACAAGTTGCCTATAGGTGTGTGGTTTATTTCTGGGTCTTCTATTCTGTTCCACTGATCTTCTGGTCTGTTTTTATGCCATTACCAAGCAGTTTTTGTTATTATGGCTCTATAGTAGAGTTTGAAGTCTGGTATTGTAATACCACCAGCATTGCTCTTTGTGCCTAGAATTGTTTTGGCTATTCTTTCTTGTTCCATAAGAATCTTTGGATTGTATCTTCTATTTCCATAAAGAATGTCTCTGAGATTTTGATGGGGATTGCATTGAATTTGTATATCAATTTTGGCAGTATAGCCATTTTCACTATGTTGGTTCTCCCTAACCATGAACATGGGATGTCTTTCCATTTCCTAGTATCCTCTTTAATTAATTTTGTTAGGCTTTTATAGTTTTCACTGACTAATTCCTTTCTGTCTTTGGTTAAGTATGTTCCTAAGTATTTTATTCTTTTCTGGGCTAATGCGAATGGGATCATTTTCTTGATTTGGCCTTCTGTTCGTATATTGTTGGTGTACAAGAAGGCTACTGATTTGAAGTTTGATTTTGTATCCTGCCACTTTGCTAAATTGGTTTATTAATTCTAGAAGATTGGGAGTGGACTTTGTTGGGTCACTCAAGTAGAAGATCATGTCATCTGCGAATAGGGATAATTTAATTTCTTCTTTCCCTATGTGGATCACTTTGATGTCATTTTCTTGCCTTATTGCTCTGGCTAAGGGTTCCAGCACTACATTAAAGAGAAGTGGAGAGAGTGAGCATCCCTGTCTAGTTCCTGATTTTAAGGTGAATGGTTCTAGTCTTTCACCATTTAGTATAATACTGGCTGTAGGATTTCCATATATGGCTTTCACTATTTTGAGGAATGTACCTCTTATTCCTATTTTTTCTAGTGCTTTCAACATGAATGGATGTTGTATTTTGTCAAATGCCTTCTCCACGTCCAGAGAAATTATCATATGATTCTTATCCTTAACTCTATCGATATGATGTATAACATTGATTGATTTGTGAATGTTAAACCAGCCCTGCATTTGTGGGATGAAGCCCACTTGATCATAGTGTATGATTTTTTTAATTTTTTCTGTATTCTGTTGGCTAATATTTTATTGAGGAGTTTTGTGTCTGTGTTCATTAGAGAGATAGTTCTGTAGTTTTATTTTTTTGTTGGGTCTTTCCCTGGTTTGGGGATGAGAGTAATATTAGCTTCATAAAATGAGTTTGGTATTGCTCCTTCTGTTTCTATTTCTCGGAAGAGTTTCAAGAGTATAGATGTTATTTCATATTTAAACGTCTTTTAGAATTCCGTAATGAATCCATCTGGACCTGGGCTCTTTTTGGTTGGCATTTCCCTGGTTGCTTCCACAATTTCGTTGTAAGAAATTGGTTTGTTCAATTTGTTTACCTCATCGTTGTTCAGTGTGGGTAACCTATATTTATGTAAGAAATCATACATTTCTACTAAATTTTCTTGTTTCTTTGAATATAGGCCCTGGTAGTACATATTCATTATGTACTGAATTTCTTGGGAATCAGTTGTGATTGTTACCATGGGGTCTCTAATCTTGTTTATTTGAGTCTTCCCTTTCATTTTTTTGATTAATATTGCCAAGGGTCTGTCTATTTTGTTGACTCTTTCAAAGAACCAACTTTTTGATTTATCAATTTTGTGTATAGTAGATCTTATTTCAATCTCTGATATTTCTGATTTTATTTTTGTTATTTCTGTCCTTCTATTTGTTTTAGAATTAACTTTTCCTTGCTCATCTAAGTGTTTCAGGTTTTTTTAAGGTTATTTTCATGCTCTTTTTCTATCATTTTAATATGTGCTCCTAGTGCGATAAATTTGCCTCTTAGAACTGCCTTTGCTGTGTCCCCTAAGTTCCTTTGTGATGTTTCTTGATTGTCATTACCTTCAAGGAAATTATTAATTTCATTTCTGATTTGATCTGATACCTAGGAGTTATTCACTTACAAGAAACAAAGAATTCAAAAAAAGTTATTCAGAATATCCTCTTACAATTCCAACACTACAGGGAGGTAGAAAGCTTTGTTTTGAATTTTGCCATTTGGAAAATTGCAAATTATTTTTTCAGGGTTTCCAAGTAAGAAAACTATTATGGGTTCTTACTATTTGCAAACATTTATGAACACCCATAAAGAAAATTAATAGGATTTTTTTGCATCTGTCCCCAGCTTGCCCCAATGCTAACATTGTGTATTATTGCATTGTGTATTAATGTATTATTGCCATGATATTGACATTGCTACAATCCATAGAGCTTCTACAGTGTTCACTGGTTATTGTTGCAATGGATAATGTATTGCTTGTGCAGGATGAGTGTGCATGGAGTGACTCCATGTGTACCTATCACATGGGTTGGCTCCATGTAAGTATGCAAGTTGAGTGTGTTTTGCTGTGGTCACCAACATCCTAGAGGAACTCTGCAGAATTATTTCTGAGCATGAAAGATCACAATACATCTGCACATTGTTCTAAACTGTTGTCCCATTTCTGCAAAAGGAAATTACCTGCTTGGGTTGCCCAGTTACAAATGTGTCCTTCAGTGTGAAACATGAAAGCAATATTCCTTAGATCTGTACTAGAGGAACATATCAAGGAATTACTGTGTTCAAGTTGTTAAGAATCCATGAGATGCCTGGATTATCCTTGTCCCATGGGGAGGCAAAGGATTAGAATTATGGCAGAACCTTTAGGGGAAATGGAACAGTGAGATTTGATGTTTGGAGAGCTGAGTGGAAAGCTCATACTCAAGTTCTTTATTTTGTTTATACAGTGTAAGAATAACAGTTGGAGCTGGAATTGTGGCATCAATCCCGGTGGAATTTGATTTATTATTAGTGAGTTAATATTGGTGGTGTTCTCGTATAGCACTTGGTAATATGCAGAAAATTCTTTTTCCTCCATTGTTGATATCTGCCTACGTACAGCACGTATTTCTTTGCATGCAAGGGCACACACAGGGGAGAATGTCTGTGCTACCCTTGGGTAAGGAGAAGCCAAAAAGGACATGAAAGTTAATACTCCATTTTAACTAGTTACAGTTTATCCGCAATTGAAATGAAAAAACTCTATTCAACCTGTGTAAAAATAAAAATGTAATACTAAATAAACATTCTGGATGAATTTTGAGTGCCTAGACCCCAGTCATTGACAAACTCCATTTGTACTTGTGATGCTTTCACCCATCATTGTTTCTTGTGGATCTTTGTCATCCACCACTAGAAGGGAATCTGTAGGGAATATAAAAAATATCTTCCATCCCCAAAATAAGGACATCTAGTTCACATGAAATTCAATAAGCTGCAATGTCACAGCAGCTATAGTTTAAAATAAAAAAGAGCTGCCTATCTTATAATAGCAAAGTAAGACTGAGTGACATGTCCTATATATCACAGTTCTGGTTTGGAGTGCATCGCAATATTAAGCCAGTGTTGTCTCACTTAGCACAAAAGGAGAGATTAAGGTGATGTCAGCTCAGATGAGATCTTACAGGGTGTATGTGTGTGTGTGTGTGTGTGTGTGTGTGTGTGTGTGTGTGTGTGTGTGTTGGGTGATTTGAGTGGCTATTTAAAAAAGATTGTGTTCCTCTATTAACTGGAAATAAAAGAGCTGTCCCTCAAACTCTTTTTGGATTACTTTATGAGAGAACTTGGTAACTAGTGGAGCTTTCTTGACACCATTTGGCATTAAGCCTGATATTGAATGGTCTACCTGATCTTGGTTCCAAAGGAACCTGAGTCCTGTCTGTCAAAATCACACTGTTGTGAAGGCTGTTCCCCAGGATTCATACTTCTTAATGTGAACCACTATTCCACTATTCCACTGTGGTTTCTTTTGCTGGCATATAGAATCCTCTGAATGTTTGCCCCAAGTAATTCCACCTTGAGTCAGTTGTTCTAGAGCTGTCCTGTATGCCACACTACAGCAGAACAAGCCATCCTCCCTACAGGTGAACAGCTGTTTGAGACAGCAGATTTCATGATGAAAGCAGACACAGAGACACATAAAGTGCATTTGAGCCTGTAGTTTGTTTGCTGTTTGGCCACTAGGTGGTGCGCTAGGGACAAGTTTTTACTGCTGATTTACAGGCAATTAAAATATAAACATGAACTGGTAGGAACAGTTCATGACTTCGGTGACTTTGGGTACATGTGTTCGTCTTTAGTTATCCAGTGCCCTGTAAGTAATTCCTATTAAGATCATTCAAACTAATCCCCGTGTCCTCCAAGGGAAATTAGCATGGAATTAGAATTAGGAAGCATAAGAAAGTCTTTCCACAGACCTTAATGGCCCAGTAGAGCACACACCTTACAGAACACAGTCTCTGAACTAGGGGGAGAATCATGTTGTCTGCAGGGAAAATCCTGCTGCTCTTCTCTGACCTGTGATCACCTGACATTTGCTGTGCTAGTGACATAAGCCCATCCTGCAGCTGTACCCAGCCATGCTCAGCCTCTGCTGAATTGTATGTGCCCAGAGCACAGCCCACTGCCCTGAGTTTCAAAGATGCTCCCACCCAGTGCAGGAGTCAGTGCTGGTTATGACACAGCATGCCCACGATGGCTCCGCTCAGCTCCCTGGGCTGCTGCTGCTCTGGCTCTAGGTAAGGACGGGCAGCAATGGGAATTTCTCATCCCAGTATGGTCAGTGTTGCCCTACAGAAGTCTGGGCTCCGTGTCCACATGCCTTGTGGCCTTAGGTACTTCCACAAGCGGCACAGTGTGATTTGCCTCACGCTTGACTTGGGAAGTTTCTGGAACAGTAGGAATGCGCCTTCCCTGACAGCTATAGACACGGAGGCCAAGACTCCACACCAGCCCTGCCATTAAGCCCAATATTTCTCCAGAAATATTTTCTCAACCAGCATTTTGGGCATTTCACATGGGACCACAGTATTTAACCTTAACACTTGGTGATTAATATTTTTTTCTCAATTTAAAATTACCTGTTACTCTGGTCCTCAAGAAGAAATTGGAATGATTAAAAGAAAAAAATCATTTTGATACATTGCAATATCTATCCTAATTATGACTAGAATGTGTAGAGAAAGTTGGCAACCTAATATTTGTGAGTTCTATTTCTTCTTTTCTCATCCCCTCTAATTATGAACCAGCACTTCATTTTCCTTGAGTCATCCTTCTTCCAAGGGTAATTCACATAGAATTTCCATAAGAAACAGAAGAGTAGCCAGGGGCCAGCTCATGCATGTAATCCTAGTCATCAGTAATCCTAGCCTGAGGATGAATGTTTTGAGGTTCTTAGTTCAAAACCAGTTTTGGCAGGAAAATCTGTGAGAAGTTTATCTTCTGTTGACCACCAGAAAATCAGAAATGGAACTGTGGCAACCAAGTGTTGAGTTGTTAGCCTTGATCCAAAAAGCTCAAGGATAGCCACCAGGTCCTGAGTTCAAGCCCCAAAACTGATGCCCAAAAAGGGAAAAAATAGAAGTTTAAGACAATTTATTCTGAGCCATGAATCAAGACACAGATCACTCCCTTCACATGAAACAGTTTGTCTCTTCACTTTTGGAAAAACAGGTTGTCTGATTAAAATCTGTGCTGTCAGGATGATCTTACACAGGATATGTGGAGACCTTGAGCATGTGCTGCCATGCAGACAGGAGCCTGACTTGCAGCTGTGCCTAGCCCTGCCCAAACCCTGCCAATTTGCTTGTGCTGAGAGCACCGCCCACTGCCCCAGTGACTTCTTCATAGTCTGCTCACACTCCATGCAGGAATCAGTCCAGTCAGCACACAGCATGGACATGAGGACCCCTGCTCAGCTCCTGGGGCTCCTGCCGCTCTGCATCCCAGGTAAGGAAGAACAAAGTGGGAAATTATTCAGTCCAGTGTAATCAGTAATTTCGGCCTTTTCAGTGAAAACTTTTTCTGCCATCATTAATTGTATGGACATTCACTTTTATGTTTCCAATCTCAGGTTTCAGATGTGCCATCCAGATGACCCAGTCTCCATCCTCTCTGTCTGCATCTCCAGGATACAGAGTCTCCATGACTTGCAAGGCAGGTCAGAGTATAAGTGATTGGTTAGCCTGGTACCAGCAGAAAACAGGGGAAGCTCCTAAACTCTTGATTTATAGTACAAAGGACTTGGCATCTGGAGTTCCATCCAGATTCAGTGGCAGTGGATATGGGACAGATTATTCTCTCACCATCCGCAGCCTGCAGCCTGAAGATGTGGCCACTTATTACTGTCAACACTATTATAGTTACCCACACACAGTGATACAGGTCATAACAAAAACCTCCCTGGGAAACAGAAGTGAGGGGCTGGTCTTCCACAGCTGTTCTTGCAGCTGCTTCCACCTGCTAAGAGTGGTTCACAAATGCAGGCATTCTGCAGAAGTCACTGGCAGTGCTGGGAAGAACTGGACAGGATAGCTCCTCTGTGCCTCTGTCATTTTCCTTTTTGGTCACTGTTTCTTAGCCATCATGATGCTTCTTTTTATTTAATGTAAAAATAGTTTACCTGTATACTAGGTTATGGAATCTTTTGGAAGCCCAGGAGGGAGGAGTATACACTAGTCAAGATAATCCATGTGTCTGATATGTACATGAAGATAAACACACACACACGCACATGCACACACACACACCAGTACCAAGATTTGAGCTCAGAATGTACTTTTGCCTCCTTGGCTTACTTGTGCAGCTGGCAATCTACCAGTTGAACTGTGTCTCCATTCAGGCTTTTTGCAGATTATTTTGGAGATGGAATCAAACAGAATTCTCTTCTCAGGAATTTTGATACGCAATCATCTAAGATCTCAGCTGCCTGAAAAGTGTATCCAATAATTATTGATTTAATGGAGAGAATTCCAGTCTGAACTATGTAGCTTTTTTCTGTGTTTTTCTTACTTTGTAGTTGTGGGACTTAAACTCAGAGCCTGGCACTGTTTATGAGCTGAACTTTGTTGCTCAAGGCTGGGGCTCTAATCCTTTAAGCCACATCTTCATTTCCACATTTTGTTTGGTTAATTGGACATGAGGCCCCTATACTTTCCTGGTGGGCTAGCTACTATCTGACTTCAATCTTCACATCTCAACTTCATGAATAGGCAGGAATACAGATGTGAAACAGGCAGGGTTACAGATGGAAGCCACCAGCTCTCCTGGTGTAAACTATGGCTTTAAAAATATCGCAAACCCCACTTTTAATAAAAGACTTGTATTGTCAAAGTACGATGAGTAAGAGGACAATAAAATGAACTGGATCAGACTGCATTATACAATCCCATTGTACAATAAATCTACACTAAAAAATAATGCAGAGAACTTTTAGTACTCAGCTGCAAGAAATTGCCCAACACCATTATAGTCAAAAGGTAACAGTAACAAATGATCATATAAAAATATGATAATCAACATTGGTTGCTCTATGGAAATTAAAACAGAAAAGCAGAAAAGAAATCTATACACCTGTTAGGTTGTTAAAAACCCAGAAAGTTGCTCAATATGAAATGCTGACTAGGATTCTAAAGGACCAGGCTCCCATCCTTGGCTATTCCTAATCTAAAATAGTACATAGTACTTCGGGAGGCATTTTGGCAACTTGGTACAAACCTCCAGAAGATTTTATGAGTATTTTTCTTTCTGCTCATAGGTTCAGTTGAATAGCTAGCATGTTCTCACACAATACTGCTTGTGGAAACTTTCAGTGCTTTCCTTTATGCTTTCAAACCCAAGAAAACAATTAAAATCTTTTTAAAAAGATAAATTTATAGGCAACCTGAGAAACTTCCATACAATGGAATCTTAGTCAATGACAGATGGAAAGGTTTTCAATTCACACAGCTATAGATGGATTTGAAAATGTATGCTGTTTAGTGGAAGAATCCCCTGTGAAAAGCCTCTGTACTGTATTTTGTTTATGCCATGTGCTCAAAATAGGATTACTACAAGGAGGCTATGGATTTGGAATTGTGAGAAGTGTATTTGGTTGGGGGGGCATAGAGAGTCAATGTTCCCTTAGACAGGAACTCTAAAATGTACAGGAAATGTTGAAGGTGAGAGTAGATTTTGTTACATTCTTCCCTTAATTCGCTGACAATTGTTTCAAGTCTAAGAGCTGTGACAATTAAAGAACATGTTCAACCACCGCATTTTAAAGAACTTGGGTTAAAAGAAATCAATAGATTGAAGGGAAAACTTCTTCAAAGGTTGTTTGTCAGTAAAATGTACCAAACTGCTTTCAATTGGAAACATGATGTTTCCTATGAAACACCACAAAAGGGTCATTGTGCAGGTGGATGTTTCTCATGGGCTGGTGAAAGCATTAAGCAAACAAGTTACAAAGATGATTATGCTTAAGAAGTTACACAAGGAGTTTCATCTCACTACTTCAGTGTTTGGGTGCAATGCATCTTGATGAATTTCATGCATCCACGACTCTCTAGAGGGAACTTTTAATAAATCATTTGATCAATTTGCTGTACAAATACAGTGTAGAAGTGAAAGAATATCTAGTGGATTTTAAAAATAGTTACACTGAATATGCTCACATTGTTAAGTATAAACATGTCGATCATTTTCATTTTCCCTTAAAAGGTTCTTAGTTCACTACCTACAAGAGAACACTGTGTTCACCCTGACAATTCTTTACCCTAAGTCTTAGTTGGAAGTTCCTTGGAAAGAGAGTTTCTAACAGTTGTAGCTAACATCCCTGAACAGATCACTTGGTAACTCTGGTGTCAAATGCCTCTTCATCCATCTCAACTCTGGGCTCCTATTGGCTAACTCCCTGATGATCCCAGCTGTTGATGGTGGGTGCTGTGTCTTTCTCTAGACTAAATGAAGCAAGTCAGGAGAGCCAGGCCTGCTGTCAACACATTCCTTTCCAAAAGACTGTCCTGGACATAAACCTGCCCATTGTGTGATGGCAGCATCACGTGCATGACTTTCACAGCGAGGTTCCTCTTCAAGACACCATGGATTTGTAGTGATTCTCATAAAACACAGAGCACATCTAATGTCACCTTCCTCAGAAGAGCAGGCCTCACCTTCCGTTGGGTCTTGTCACTCTGTTGCCCCCACCTGGATATTTGCCTACTGCTACCTAGGGAGGACCTTCCTCTCTAAGTCTGAGATAAAGGTTCAGCTCTGAACTTGCCTTGACCAGTGAAGACTCCTCATTTCACTCCTAGAAATGAAGTCCTTCTCTCAGCTCCTGTGGCTGTTAATGCTTTGCATCTCTTGTAAAGACAAAAAAGAGATGAGGAATGAGAGTGGGTAGAAGGGTGAGCTCTCAGGGCCCAGTTTTGTCCTATCTATGTATTAGACATGCAGGTCTTGTTATCCATGATGGGGTAAGTGACATTTAGGTCTTGGGGAGTGAAGAACATTTGAGAAAGTGCCAGAAGGCCAGATGCAGTGGCTCACGCCTGTAATCCTAGCTACTCAGGTGGCCGAGATCTGAGGATCATGGTTCAAAGCCAGCCTGGGCACTACAAAGCTGAGAGACTCTTATCTCCAATTAATCACTGGAAAACAGGAAGAGGGGCTATGGCTCAAGGGCAGGGCAGTAGCCTTTAGCTGAAGTGCCATGCCCTGTGGTAGGGTGGTAACCATGAGCTGAAGATCTCAAGGACAGTGCCCAGGCCCAAAGTTCAAGTCCCATGACCACCCACCCACCATAAAATCCTGTCCTTGGGTAAAGACTCTGCTGGTGACTCCTAGAGACTCATCTCTTTAGATGAACATCTGTTCTTTTAATATTTGTTATTCTTACATTCTGTATCAAAGCATTAGATATGAATTAAATGAATATATATATATATATATATATCAAAGTATAAGTAGTAAATGCATGTCTCTGTGTGTTTGTAAATAAACTTGCACTTCTGTCTTATTCTGATTTCAGGATGCAGTGGAGATGTTGTAATGACCCGGATATCAAGTTCCCTGCCTATCACTCTGGGAGAGCCAGCTTTCTCATCTTGTGCAGGTCTAGTCAGAGCCTCTTAGATAGCGATGGAAACACTTATGTGGAGTGGTACCTGCAGAGGCCAGACCAGTCTCCACAACCCTTGATCTATTTGGTTTCAAACCAAGTATCTGGGCTTCCAGTCAGATTCAGTGGCAGTGGGTCAGGCACAGATTTCACACTGTTAATAAGCAGGGTGGAGGCTGAGGATGTTGGAGTTTATTACTGTATGAGTCTGCCTAGCAGGAAGATACTGTGGTCAGTGTGAGAGCAACTCTGCTGTGATATGGAGAATGTGTCACAATGTACAAATATGCAATCTACAAAGACCAGTGCCGGGGCCTGCCCTGCTGGCAGCAAATTGAGATTCCTGAAATAGAGGGCAGGGACTGGAGAAAGTAGAAGAGAGACAATCAGATGGGGTCCGGGAGGTCTGCAGCCCAGGTAAAGACTACAGCCCCATTTATTTTCAACCCAAGGCTTAGATTCCTTCTTGAAACCAGGGAACTTCCAGGTGTTACATTCAGATGGTAAATCAGGGGTTGGGGGTTACATTCATATGATAAATCTCAGATCAATTGAACAAAAGAAGGCCAAAAAACAATAAGACAATAAAGCAATTATCTGATGCAAATCAAAGTACAGCTTGATTCCACGCTGGCTCCCAACATATCCCCGTTTTTATTTTAAAAGAAACACAAGTGCAGTTTCTACTGTTTCCAATATCTCTAATTTATCGGGTCCCTTTATCTAAAGGGGATTGATGAGTGGAGATTCAGCTTCTATGACTTCTTCAACCTGACTCAGGGGCATTGTCTCTGTACTTGACCAGGGACCTTAAAAAGCCTAACCTGTTTTACCAAGGGGTTGCAAGGATTAGATATCAGGAACAATAATTTGCTCCAAACTAGAGATCATATTTAACATTTAACAACTGCACAAACCGTCTTTGGCTACAATTGTGTAGCTTACTTAGCACCCATGTGCAAAGGCATTTTCTTGATTGTCTGGGGAACTTAATCTCTGCAACCTCAACAATGCTTTAGTTGCCAGATCTAAACAGATTAATTGAGACACAAGCCCCAGATCCACAAAATTTACTGAATTTGTGGCTGGTGTCAAATAAAAAATTTGCTCAGTTAGGACTTTAAACTACCCACTATCAGCAGATTGACAAGTTCCTGCCCAGTTATGAAAGGCATGGGCATTAGTAAGGCATGCTTACAAACTATTCTATGACCTCCCAGCTCAGAAAAATATTGAATGGCCAAGCACGAGTGACTCTAGGATCTGACACCATCTCGCCATCCAAGCAGAGGCTTTCTGCATCTGGATGCTTTATTTCTTTTGTCCCAGTGGTGTCTCTTCACACTGGGATAAACATCCAATTGGCATTTCACTTTGTTGGTTGGTGGATTTGAACTCGGGGCCTGGGTGCTGTCCCTCAGCTCTCCAGCTCAAGGCTAGCACTCTGCCACTTTTAAGTCCCAAACTCAGGGCCTGAGTGCAGCCCCTCAGCTCTTCAGCTCAAGGCTTGCACTCTGCCAGTGTAAGTCCCAAGCTTGGTGCTTGAGTGCTGTCCCCCAGCTTTTCAGCTCAGAGCTAGCACTCTGCCACTTCGAGCTCCAAAGCAACTCTGCCTCAATAGCACTCTGCTGCCACATTAGACATCACAGTCTCACAGGGACTTTGCTTTCCCCAGGCTGACTGGAAACTGCAGCTTTCAGATCAATGAGTCCTACAAAAGGCCACGTTACTCCAATTAAAGCAACAAGGTGGTCAACACAGAAATCGTCTCTAAGCATGATCTTACCTGGAACCTGGTAAGAGCTAAAGTTACGTCTGAATAAGGATTGCTGTCCTTTTCCATGGCCCAGCTGGAAATTGCTATAAAGTAACTTACAAGAGCAAGCTAAATAGCAATTAAGCAATCATTTTGGTAGTCCTAATTTTCCTTTTTTCTCTTTCTTCAAACAAACATTTAAGACAACTTTACGGGTGCTGAGGGGCATAAGGGAAACTGCATAGAGAACCCACCAGGATAAGTGGGGGTCTGCTGTCATTTTGTTGTTTGAGACCAATCAGGGGTGCATAAATTTGCTGGCCTGTGACTTTATTTACAGGGGCAGCAGAGCACTCCCCCAGGGGCCCCTAGTATGCACCCCTTTCTGACACTGCCAGGCTACATTCTCCCAGATGGACTCATCCTGTCCTGCAAGAATCCAGCATTCTAATTACATCAAAGCAGGTTTAAACAAGTGAGTCAATATAACCTGTGAAAAAGATTTTTGAAAAATACTTTCATTAAGAAAAAAAATCAAGAAAAATATTTGAAATCAATTTTTGATTGCCCAGGTATAATGGTATTTGAAGTACAATTTGATGTTTGGGTATGTGTATACATTGTGCAGTGATCTAATTGATCATTGATTAGCAGTTAGTTCATCAACTAAAACATTTATCAAGTTCTTATAATCAGAGAATTTTTTTTCTTCTGGAAAGGAGATACTAAAAAGAACTTATTTCAACTTACCTGTTAACAGCGCATCATAAATTTCAATTTAATAATCAGAAAAGTAATTTCTGATAAATTTGATAATATAAAATTCATAATAATTTTAAAATAACCTTGTTTTACCCATTGAAAATAGTATGGAATCATGATTATTTAGGAAATATTTTAGTAAACATGAAGATAAAAATAATAAAGATATTGTGCCCCTGTTTGGGAAGGTTTGGACATTAATATTTTTTGTATGTTGCTTGAACTCACAGTGTTATTTCTACCTGAGTTTAAATAAAACCACACAGAAAAATAAAAATATGAAAACATGTCAAAAAGTAAAACACATTTAAGATAATTATGGAGCTATATAACAGGCACAGTTACATAGTGACATATATTACTTTAATATTTACCAGATTAACCAGAAGAGTGCCTTCCCTATACCATGCAGACATACCGAGAGTCATAAATTCATATGCATTAAAATATATTTTTATGCATGGAAATGAATATGGAAGGGAGGAGTTGGATTGGGAGGGATAAGGCACTGAGGCCAAAGTGGTGACTTAAATCAAGATGCTTTGTACTTATAAACTGTCATGTTTAATGGTAACCTTTTTGTATGATTACTTATAAATTACTCAAAAAAGAATTGAAAACAAGAAATGAGTATGGAGTTCTCACTTGTGCACACTCTCATCTCTTTCCACAGGGTCTTTGTATTTTGAATTGAGTCTACCCTCGCTTCTAACTCATATGAAATTAGAACAGGTCATATGGAATTCAGAATATTCACAGGAAAGTAGAGAGGGAGAGGAATGCTGGGAAATGTCCTTCCTGAAGATACTGAGATGAGAGGAGTTCACAGCTGATGACCCAGTGAGGTCATGGCCAAATTCTCAGAAAATGTACGGAAAGACATTGTCCAAGACCAGTGTCACCCGTGTATCTTCTAGCCAGCAACTTGCAACCATAGCTGTAAGGAAAATGGAGGAGAATGGAAAAAGAAGAGGCAGGATTTGATCGTCAGAAGGCAAGGACTGTTTATTGAGCCACAGTGAGGGGCACAAACCTTCTCGAAGGAATGGAGACAGTGCTGGGGACTAGATTTTGGGGTAGGTTTCTATAGGGCTTAACAAGGAAGCAAAGTTAGAAAATGGGTTCTGGTCTCGTGGGCTGAGGGTGATGTTCACATTCAGGCCCACAGTGGAATGTTCCACCAGCTTTGAGGGGCTATTACCACCTGGGGACAGAGAGTGGTTTCAGCCCAGACAGGATTTGCGTAGGTATGTAGTCCAGCTTGTTGGTGTGCCCTTGGTGTCTTGCTTGACCCTGGGGAATTGAGGCAGGACTCAATCCCTTCAATAGCAGGGATTTCAGTCAATTTCTGTTCACGAAAAAAGAAGTAAGGACACTTCTCAAACAGGAATATTTCTTGACATAAAATGGAAGCAAACACAACTAAACATGGATGAAGTATTATTTTCTTTCCTATTACAAATGTGTCTAGAATTCAGAATCATCAACAGCATCCCTGAGAGCATGTTATAAATACAAATTTACAAAATTATCTCACATATGAATCTGTATTTCAGAAACTTAACAAGTGATCACTGTAAGGATTAGCAAGCTATGTTTGGTAGATTAGTATCACAGATAGAGAAATGATTTGTCCTTCACAATTAGATCATTTAAGAGCATTTCTTCTATTTAAACCACCCCCCCACACATACACACAATCACAAAAAACACACCCTGCCTCAGTCCCTTTTTTAGAACTAAGTAACTGACCTAAGATCTGAATTAAAAAAGAGTTTTGTTTAACTCACAGTTTTAGATGCAGAAATTACTAGATGCAATATCCTTATCTGTCTGTACTCAGATGGGGTCTGAATTAGCTGTGTCACAATAGAAAGAGAACCATCTGCAAGTTGAGGTGGCCAAACATATGGTTGCTTTCATTTTATAACAAGTGACAATGATGAGAACTGATTTACTCCATGAGAGCAGCTTTAACCCTCCAGAGGGAAGCGCCTCAAATGAACTAATCATTTCCCAAATGTCTCCTCATCCAATGGCAAATTTTGTCCATTGGCTATCAGTACCAGGCTCCTTCTCCAGGTGTTCTTTCTTCTCAGGTGAAGTAAAGACTAAAATCCTTGACAGAAGCTCTGGCATGTAGCTTAGTGGCAAAGTGCTTCTTTAGCAAGTGCAACATCCTAGGTACAATCCCAGTACCAAAAGAGAAAAGACAAACAAAAAAAAAATCTCAGACATAAATAAGCAGAGACCGGCTAAATTAGACTGGGACTGGAAACAGAGATTTTGTGTTGACTTAAGATAATCAGAATTATGTATATTTGTATGCACCATTGTTTTTTTCTAGTCTTAGGGCTTGAATTCCAAAATTATCTTGCACTTTTCTTGTTTTTAATAAATCAATTATTTCTGCAGTAATCATTGGTTTAATTTATGAGAGAATAGTTTTGAAGAACCATTAAGTGATATTACTATCGGTTATCGAAGCTAGAGCATCATTATACTAGGAATAGAAAAATTATTCATCGATGCATCCTTTCATTTATTAATATATATGTATGTATAAACATGCACATAATTACACATAAATAAATATGTAAATTTTTGGTGATTTCTCGACTTGCATTCTCCAAAATACGTTAATAAATAATTGGACATAATTTTCTTGTAGATTGATTACGATTCTTTTCATCAGCCATGTTGATGAATGTCTCTACAAAAAGGATTATGGGTTTTTCCCTTCAAGGTCTATTCAATAATGAATATATGTGAGCAAAGTCCAGGGGTGCTGCTGTCTTATTCTCATGGTGTCTGTATGGAGGCCCAAGGATGGAATGACTGATGATTTCATTTCAATTCTAGATTAAGGTGATGGCTGTTGGATTTCTCTGCTACCTGGTTGTTTTTTCCCCTTTGAAATTGTGAGAATCTGTGGTTTAGGTGGTTTGTGAATATTGCATCCCTCATCAAAATATCACTAGTAATACAAGGATTTACAGTTTATTTAATGGAGTATATTAGTTTTTATTTAATACTCAAAAATGTCTCAGAATCAGCCAATGGGCATTTCTAGTTTGCTGAATTCTCTCCACCTTTTCCTTCTCATCATTCATGAGGAACTCATAGTTAGTGGAACAAAATGTTCCAAACTCCTCGTGCTCTTCTACTTTTGATAAAGAATCAATTATTTCTGCAAGACTCACTAGTTTCATTTATGAGAGTAGAGCTTCGAGGACCCTTAGTGATAGTTTTATCTGTTATTAGAACTAAAGAATCATTACTTCTATTCTGGGAAACTTATCAATCTACATATCTTCATTTATTCATACACATGCATATATTCTTATATACATACATTCATGTATATATATATGTTTACATACACACATGTGAATTTATGGTGATTTCTACACTTGTGTCCACAATTCAAAGTTTCAATTAAACAAAATCTTAAAGAAAATCTATTATTATGTCTTATTTTCCTTTTACACTACATAATCTGTATAAAATCTTTGAATATGTTACTAAAGTTAGGCAAAATTTTCTTCTCATTAGGTTACACCTTTTTACCTCAGGAGTAAGATTATTAACTTTAATTATCCTTCATTGTGTTAGCCATGTGATCAACAGTTCTTCTGGAAGATGGGAAATTCCTGGTGGCCCTGCGGTTTATACTGACATATCAAACATCATCTCCCTTCCTCTCCCCCCACACACATTTATTTACACAATCCTCAGACTGTGGTAATGCTGATAAGATGAAACAACTTTGCACCCATGCAGTATTGACTTCCTGGGCACTGACAACTGCACAGGCAAATCCCACAAATATGGGTGTCACGCCAGCTTAGCAGCTTCAATGAAGTCAACAATGCTATTTCTCTCTCCTGTACACAATCAACTCTCCTCACCATTGTTCCTAAGTCTGCTGTATTAAAAAAAGCTGTTCATGGATGTCAAGAACCTGATCTTCCTATTTAGGGTTTTACTCACACTGCTTGGGCCCAGTAACTTTAACACAGGTATGGAACACAATGTTCTCTTAGTAACTAGAAGAGACCACCAAGTGAAGGGGCATATGCAGCTTGAGCCAACAAAGTAGCCTCCAGAATAACCTGAATTTATTTTCCTTTTCAAGGATAATCTCTGCTTCTACACCCAGTAGCTGGGTGAAGACATTTAAAATCAGAAGGAATAATATGAGGACCTCTAGCATGGACATTTGAAAGTATACACAAAACTCAGTTGGAAAAAAAAAAGATGGTTTAGGCACGAAGGGAGAAAAGAACTTGCTTTTGCAGGTCAGCTGGGATAAAACTTCAGAAATTCAGGAAAAAGTGAGGTTGGGTAGTACAATACAGGACATGAAGTATTTTGTTATCAATGTAACAGATTCCCTTTCCTATTTCACCTGTATGGATTTCATTTCAGTGCTGTTAAGTCGCCACACAGATATTATCAGTGAATCAGAGAAATTCCAACACTTTCTCTTTTGGGTAATAGAAAATTGTGCCAAATTTATGCAAAATATGCGTGTAAATTTCTGGAACTAAACTTTAGTGGACAGGTCTTGTGTCAAATAAAGAAATAGAAAGAAAGAAATTTTATTCTCAAGGGATTGTCCACCTGATCAACATACAGGAAAGCTTGATGGTGATTCTCTTCTGGGTCCTCAACATATCCTGTTGATGATCCAGTTCCCCTGATACTCAGAATGGGTGCAGTCACTGAGATGAGGCAGCCAGACCACTGTGCTTATCCTGGCCCAGAGTTGCTGATTTGCATATCCAACAGCACATCCCACTGCCCTCAGCACTTCTTCATAGGCTATTGCTCCCCCTGTGCAGGAGTCAGTCCAGTCAGCACCCAGCATGGACATGAGGACCCCTGCTCAGCTCCTGGGGCTCTTGCTGCTCTGGATCCCAGGTAAGGAAGGACCATGCTAGGAAATATTCCAGCTCAATGTGATCTATGATGTTTTACTCATTAGGGAAACCTTATTAAAACTTGATTAATAATGTGGATATTTGTATTCATGTTTCCACACAGGAGTCAGGTGTGACATCCAGATGACCCAGTCTCCATCTTCCCTGGCTGCATCTCTAGGAGAAAAAGTCACCATCACTTGCAGGGCCAGTGAGGACATTGCATATGCTTTAACCTGGTACCAGCAACATCCAGGGAAAGCTCCTAAGCCCCTGATCTATGATGCAGATAATTTGGAAGATGGAGTTCCAATCAGGTTCAGTGGCAGTGGATCTGGGTCAGATTACTCTCTCACCATCAGCAGCCTGCAGCCTGAAGATGTTGCCACTTATTACTGTCAACAGTATAACAGTTGGCCTCCCACAGTGATACAAGGCATAACAAAAACCTCCCATGGAAGCAGAAGTGAGAGGCTGGGCTGCTCCAGCTGCTCCTCCTCATACCTTCACATTCAGACAACATTCTACCAGCTTTAATTCAAATTATTATACTGAAAAGAAGTGCATATATCTACCATTACACAGTAAAAACAGAACACATTTCTTCTTTTTCTGGCAAGTACAAATGGAACATTCTCTGTGATAAGCCACATCAGATCTTTGTAAATATAAGGAGAGGAAATGAAGTAGAAGGAAATTGTGAACCAATGTTGGAATGAAAACTAAAAAGCTCACCAAAATGAGGACAAACAACCTTAAGCTCCTGGAAAAAGAACAACAAACCAACAGTAATCCCAGTAGAAGGAAAAAAATAA
Source organism: Megascapheus bottae (assembly GCF_031878675.1). Lineage (NCBI taxonomy): Eukaryota > Metazoa > Chordata > Mammalia > Rodentia > Geomyidae > Megascapheus > Megascapheus bottae. Next base: position 19,805,951 of record NC_143515.1, read on the forward strand.
TTGAAATAAAAACAGAATTAAATGAATTGGAGTCCAAAAAAACTATAGAAAGAATCAACAAAACAAGGAGTTGGTTCGTTGAAAAAATTAACAAAATTGACAAACCCTTACCAAAAAAAAGAAGGGGGCATTCCGAAATAAACAAAATCACAGACGAAAATGGTAATATCACGACAGAAATTATCAAGATCCAGAGTATCATAAGAGAATACTTCTCAAGCCTTTATGCCAACAAATTTGAGAATCTAGAAGAAATGGATGAATTCCTAGCCAATATTAACATAAACACACTGAACCAAGAAGAACTAACCCAACTAAATAGGCCTATTTCGAGCACTGAAATAGAAATGGCAATAAGAGACCTTCCACCTAAGAAAAGCCCAGGGCCAGATGGATTCACACCTGAATTCTATAACGCCTTCAAAACAGAGCTCACACCAATACTCCTCAAGCTCTTCAATGAAATTGAAAATGAAGGCTCTTTACCAAACTCATTCTATGAAACCAGTATAACCCTCATCCCCAAACCTGGCAGAGATTCATCAAAGAAAGAGAACCATAGACCCATTTCTTTGATGAAGATAGATGCAAAACTTCTCAACAAAATACTGGCCAACTGTCTACAACAACTCATCAAAAAAATTATACACTATGATCAAACAGGATTCATCACAGGGAGGCAAAGCTGGTTCAACATACGCAAATCAATTAATATAATTCAACACATCAACAGGAGCAAGGACAAGAATCACATGATTGTCTCAATAGATGCAGAAAAGGCATTTGACAATATCCAACACCCCTTTATGTTAAAAGCTCTGGAGAAACTAGGAATCCATGGAACATTCCTCAGTACAATAAAGGCTGTGTATGACAAACCAACAGCTAGTATTATAATTAATGGCAAAAAGCTAAAGCCATTCCCTCTAAAATCAGGAATGAGACAAGGATGCCCACTCTCTCCACTCCTATTTAACATAGTATTAGAATTCCTATCCAGAGCAATAAGGCAAGAAGCAAGCATAAGGGGGATGCAAATAGGGAATGAGGAATTAAAACTTTCCCTCTTTGCAGATGACATGATTCTGTATTTAAAGAATCCTATAGACTCTACTCCCAAGCTCCCTGAGCTGATTCAAATCTTTGGAAACGTAGCAGGGTATAAAATAATCAGTGTGGAAGTTCCTCAAAATACTAAACATAAAGCTCCCCTATGACCCAGCAATTCCACTACTTGGCATTTACCCAATCGTCCAGAAACAAGGACATACTAAATCCACCATCACAACAATGTTTATTGCAGCACTATTTACCAGAGCAAAGATATGGAACCAACCTAGATGTCCCTCAGTTGATGAGTGGGTCAACAAGATGTTATATTGTACACAATGGAATTCTATGCTGCTGTCAGAAAGAATGACATCGCCCCATTTGTTAGGAAATGGAAAGACTTAGAGAAGATCATATTAAGTGAAGTAAGCCAGACTCAAAGGAACTTAGGCTCAATTGTTTCCCTCTTTTGTCATAATCAGAAGAAACTTTGGGCTCTCCTAGCAGAGATTTGCAATAGAGCAAACCTTGATACAAAAGGCCATATAGTAGGACGCTAAATGAAAGGATATCTACGATATAGAAACATAAGCCATATAATGAATGATTGTTGTTCTTAAGATACCATGTTATCTCTCATCTCTTTTGCTGTCCCTTGGTTATCTCATATTGTTACAGCATCTCACTTTGTTACTGATATATCGGATATATCTGTGTTTGGTTATTTGAAATTGGATTGGGCACGGGGGGAAAACAAAATGAGGGGTGGGGGTGAGGGGAGGGAAATGTGGACCAAGACATGTGAAAGCGTAACAATGTATGGGAATTAATGCACCATCTAACTGGCAAATATCATGTAACCCTTCTATTAATTACAATAAAAAATATATGAAAAACATTAACCTTCAAAAATCAACTGCCTTCCTTTATGCCAACAGTGAGAGGAACCAGGCAACAATCAGGAAAGCAACTCCTTTTGCAATAGCCTCAAAGAAAATAAAGTACCTAAGAATTACCTTAACTAAGAATATAAAGGACCTTTCTGATGAAAACTTTAAAGCCCTGAAAAAGGAAATTAAGCAGAACTGAGGAAGTGGAAAAACCTCCCTCCCATGCTCCTGGATTGGAAGAATCAACATTGTGAAAATGACAATCTTGCCAAGGGCTATCTACAAATTCAACACAATACCAATCAATATCCCAATGCCATTCTTTAAAGAAATAGGAGAGGCAATCCAAAATTTCATATGGAATAATAAAAGACCTCATTTAGCAAAAACATTTCTAAGCAGAAAGAACAGCGCAGGAGGAATTTCAATACCAAACTCTAGACCATATTACAGAGCTATAATTATCAAAAGAGCTTGGTATTGCACGAGAACTGGCCTGAAGACCAATGGAATAGAACTGAGGAACCATCTATTAAAACACAGACCGATGACCATCTAATCTCTGTCAAGGGAGCCAAAAAAATAGAATGGAAGAAAGATAGCCTCTTCAACAACTGGTGCTGGCAGAACTGGTTAAGCACCTGCAGAAAACTAAAGTTGGATCCTTGTTTGTCACCCTGCAGTAGAATTAATTCCAAATGGATCAAAGACCTCGAGGTAAAAGCCGACACACTGAAAACTTTACAAGAAGGAATACGCCTCCTTGGCACAGGTCAAAAGTTTCTTAATGAAGACCAAGAATCACAAAAAATCAGAGAAAGGGTGGATAAGTGGGACTTCATTAAACTGCAGAGCTTTTGTTGGCAAAGGACAGAGCTAGTAAATTAGTTAGGAAGCCTACAGAATAGGAGAAGATATTTACTAACCATAAATGAACAAAAGTCTCATATCTAAAATATATCAACAACTAAAAAATTGAATCACTTCAAAACTAATCTCCAAAGTAATGACCAACCCATTAAAAGATGAGCCAAAGACTTAAATAGAGTCGTCCCTGAAGAAGAAACAAAAATGGCCTATAGACACATGAAGAAATGCTCAACATCTCTGGTCAGAATAGAAATGCAAATCAAAACAACTCTAAGATTCCACCTCACTCCAGTTAGAATGGCCAGGATCAAGAAAACTAACAAAAGATGCTGGAGGGGTTGTGGCTAGGAGGGATCATTACTACACTGTTGGTGGGAGTGCAAACTCGTTCAACCACTATGGAAAGCAGTGTGGCAGTGCCTCAAAAGGCTAAACATAGAACTCCCCCATGACCCAGCAATTCCACTACTTGGCATTTACTCAATTGTCCAGAGACAAGGATATACTAAATCCACTAGCACAATGATGTTCGTTGCAGCACTATTTACCATAGCAAAGATATGGAACCAACCCAGATGTCCCTCAGTTAATGAGTGCATCAACAAGATGTGGTATTTGGACACAATGGAATTCTGTGCTGCTATCAGAACGAATGACATTGCCCCATTTGTTAGGAAATGGAAAGACTTACAAAAAATCATATTAAGTGAAGTAAGCCAGACTCAAAGGAACATAATCTCAATGGTTTCCCTCCTTTGTCATCATCAGTAGAAACCTTGGGCTCTCCTAGCAGAGATTTGCAATAGAGCAAACCTAGATATATAAGGCCATACAGTATGACACTAAAGGAAAGGACCTCTAGGATATAGAAACAAAAGCCATATAATGAGTGATTGTTGTCCTTAATGTACTATGTATCTCTCATCTCTTTTGCTGTCCCTTGGTTATCTCATACTGTTACAGTATCTCAATTTGTTATCTGATATATTGGATATGTTTGTAGTTGGAGATTTGAAATTGGATAGGGAAGGGAGAAAACAAGATGAGAGGTGTTGGTGGTGGAGAGGGAAATGAGGACCCAGAGATGAGATAGAGTATCAATATATGTGAAGTAATGCACCTTCTATCTGGCAAATATAATGTAACCCTTCTATTAATTACAATGAAAAATATATGAAAAAATGAGGACAAAACCTCTTATATTTATTTTCAAAATCTGACAAAGAACAATCTGAGTGTGCTGGGCTGAAAGTTGAAATATTAAAATTAGAGTCAAGACAACAAACATCTAAATGCACTGTATTTGTTTTTGCATCTTTTAACCTCTACCATATTCACAATGTGCACAGAGATATTTCTAATTTATTATGTCTAACTTTTGTTGTTTTGATTTCAAAATACTTTATGCATAAATTTCATTAGCAATTAAAGACATTTTGCTACTTTATTGTTCTGGTTCATGCCTTTTGTGTTTTTATTTTCCATTTTGGTTTTAGCTTTTCTTATTGCATTTGGAGAGCTTCAGTAAAATTTTAGGTACAGATGGTGAGAGTGAACATCGCATTCCTTAATACAACTTGAGTGATAAAATATTAAATACTCCTTGCGAGTTTGGCCTACTGATAGAGTGCTTGCCTAGCATGTACAGAACACTGGGTTCAATTCCTCTATACCACATACATAGAAAAAAGCCAGAAGTGGTGCTCAGGCTCAAGCGCTAGAGCGTTAGCCTTGAGAAAGTCCAAGGACAGAGCTTAAGCCCAGGACTGGAAAAAATATATTGACTTTATAGGCAATAGAGGGAATTGAAAGCATTTTTTTACCCAGGATGTTATATGCATAATAGTAAATGATAAATGATGAATTTAAAGTAAGATATTTGGTTCTATTGGGGTTTTTGGTTTTATTGGTGTTTGAACTCTGGGTTTCCTGCTTATTGGGCTCTAAAAATTAAGTCATCCCACCATCACTTTTTATAGCTCCTGAAAGATACATTATAACAGAGACATTGTACAGGATAGAGCGAATTTCATATCACCAGTGTTGTTGGAATAAAAGGTGGCAAGGCACTGTCTCATGCCCAATTACCAGGCATCAACTTGGGAGGAGGACATGAGAAGAAAGAACAATCTGGGCAGACAGCTCTTGCACCTCCCCAACCTCCAGAACTTTGAGAAAAGAAATTCCACTATTTCAGTAACATTTCTCTTGATATTTTGGTTCCCTTTAGCAGTCTACGAAAACAAATACACCAAATCTACAAATTAACTCATCCCAACATCACTTTTTTTCTTTTTTACTTTAGATTCTTTCTCAGATTTGATCTGGTGATTTTACCTACCTTGGTTTCTGTTGCAATGCTTCTAATATCACTACCTGCATAGCTGCAGATATATGCACCATCTACTTCAACTTGATTTTTGAGCTAGAGTTTCCCTGCCATCCAGGCAGCAGATGTGAATCCAATCTTAAAATCTGTGCTTTCAGGTTAGTTGAGATTACTGGCATGAGTTACCATGTCCAGCCCTCAAATGAAAAATGATTATGAATTTTAAACATAATGAAGTGATCATTTAAAACTCAGAATAATCGGCAGAAAAAATGTAGTGAATATTGCAACTGTAAGTTGATTCCACATACATTATTATGGACAAAATGAAATAAATAATGGACACAATGTACTTTTTCTTCACTGTCAAAGAAGAATGATTCCTGTGAACTGATAAGGAATGATACACTCATATAGTTAAAAACTTGAAGAATTATTTATAATGTAACAAATCTCATATAAAGATGATGGAAAGTTTGGGAACAGTATATTAAACTGCCTCACGCAGCTCCAAGACGCTATGAACTCGAGTATGCTCAGATTTTGCTGCCCTTATTGCCCAGATACCAAAGACATTGATAGATTCCTTAACCAGTGAAGAATCCACAGCTGCATTGCAGGCTGTTAGTTTGTATAAGCTGGAGAAAGACAACCACAAAGCTGCTACCTGTCTGGAAGACATTGTTTATCGAGGAGACTTACTTATGTCTGTCATCGCTAGTCCCAGCTTAAGACAAGAAGTGGGGCCCACACCCAGCCTTTCCCAACAACTATTACCCTCACACCGTGGACTGAAAAAAGGACCGGTCCATACTATTAGAATTCTGCAGCACATAGACCAATATCGCCACAGTAATTTCTCATATGTGCTGCCTTTCAGTTATTTTTAATTCACTCATCATTGTTGATAAACAAGCTCATCAGATTCTCATGGAATCTGCTTTAAGCCATCTTTTTGGGTTCCCCCCGCTCTGGATGAAGATACTAAGGCAAGTGTGCATTTGTGTTCATAGTGTGGAGAAATAAACATATAATAAAATGAAAAAAGATGAAGGAAAAAATGAATTCACATTCCAATACAAGAGAAAAAAAATACTAAGCTAAACTAAATTGAAGCACACACAGACTGAGTATGATATGCAGTAGATTTGTCCACCAATGTGACAGCAGCACTTGGGATGTAATTTTTTTTTAGCATGACTACTATTATCTTGCTAATTCTCATTTGGGAGGCAATTGCCACCTTATACAGATTCATATTACATAGAGGAAGAGAATGATAAAGGAAGATGAAATTATGATCCTTTAAGAGATAAAGGATCCACTTCTGGGCATTTACCCAAATGCCAATAAACAAGGACATACTAAAGCTACTACCACAACCATGTTCATTGTAGCATTATTTACCATAACTAAGCAAGCGAACTAACCCAGATGCCCCTCACAAAATGTTTGGATCAAGAAGATGTGGTACTTATACACAATGGAATTCTATGCTGCCATCAGAAAGAATGACATTGCCCCATTTGTATGAAATGGAAAGGCGTGGAAAAAATTATATTAAGTAAAGTAAGCCAGACTCAAAGGAATGTTCTCCTTCATTTGTAACAATTCTCCTAGTAGAGAATCATAACAGCCCAAAAGCTATGTACATAAGGCCATATAGAATGAGGCTAAGCAAAATGAATTCTAGGATATGGAAACAAGAAATTTATGTTTGTGATCATTGTTCTTAAGGTACTATGTGAAGTTATTTCCTTTCTCTTTTTTTCCCCTTGTGGTTTATCTAATATTTTTACTGTATCTGACTTTGGTACCTGGTATGTTATATATACATTTATTTGTTTACTTGAAATAGGGAATACAAGATCATCAGGAAAGGATGGAGGGAAGGAAAAACATGGGAAGGGGTATCAATGTTCAGAAAGCAATGTATCCACTACCTGACATGTTACTGTAAGCCCCTGTACATCAACCCCTCAAAATTAACAGCTGATAAGATGTGGAACCCAATCAAATGTCCCTCAATAGAAAATGGATCAAGAGTGCTCGCTTCGGCAGCACATATACTAAAATTAGAACGATACAGAGAAGATTAGCATGGCCCCTGCGAAAGGATGATACACAAATTTGTGAAGCGTTCCATACTTTTAAAAAGAATTTAAAAAAAAGAAAAAGAAAGAAAATGGATCAAGAAAATGCAGTATATACACACCATGGAATTTTATGCTGCCATCAGATAGAATGATATCATCGCTATATTTGTAAGGAAATAGAAAGACTAAAAAAATCATTTTAAAGAAAGTAAGTCAGAACAAAAGAAACATAAGCTTCATAGTTTTCCTCATTTGTAATAATTAGTATATGTTTAAGATTTAACCTAGCAGAAGATCATAATAGCTCAATACCTATGAGCATATGACCTTATAAGATGATGCTTGAATTGGTGCTTTAGCTAAAGAGGTAGGGTGGTAGCCTTGAGCTGAATGGCTGAGGGACAATACTCAGGCCCAGAGTTCAAGTCCCACAACAGACAAAAAGACAAAACAAAACAAAAAGATGATGTTAAGTAAAATGAACTTCCAGATATTGAAACAAGAGGCTTTTTTTGTGGTTTCCATTGTTGTTTTTTAATGGACTATGTGAAATTATTTCTTTTTAATTTGTTTCCTCTCCTGTGGTTTATCCTCTGCTGTTACTGTGTGTGATTTTGGTACCTGGTGAATTTTATATATGTTTACTGGAATCAGGGAAGTGAAGGCAGACAACAAACTGATGAGACAAAGGACAAATGACGAACCAATGTAACAGTGATAATAACAAGGTAATATATTGGAAATGAGCGCTACAACATGGAGGGGGGCTGAGGAGAGGGAACTTGGGAGAAAATTGCATGAATGGGTAACTATGTTTGACAAGAAAAGTACTGACTACCTTGCTTATATAACTGTAACCATTCTGTACATCATTCTGAGAGTAAAATTAAATTAAAAAAAGAATTCTGAGTTTATGACCCTATATCTCAAAATTAGATGAAGAGAAATTGTTATGTGTAGACATATTCTGGTGTATCCTGAAGATTTTTAAGCCATAGGAAGTGACAGGGAGGATTCTGAACCCAGGGGAATACAATGGTCTCAAAAATAATGATTTAGAAACAAGGAAGAAACTGAAACAGAAGAAATGTTGTTTCTTCAGCTTATGTGATGGTGATGTCTAGGAAAACCCAAACTATTGTGGCCTATGTGAGGACTTATCCCACAGTGATAACAGCATCTGTTATGGTTAGTGAGGGCAAAAACATGCATCTAAGGAACAGAATTCCATGGATGATCTGAATTATAGATCTGTGCAAAACTGTATTCACTACACATTTCATATTTCTGCTTTCTACATAATATGTAGTTTATCTTAAGCAAAATAAAACTACTAGACCTAAACTGTTGCTCCTCTCCGGGGCAGCAACACGGGAACGGGGAGGGACACACAGGGCCAGCCTGTAGTCCCCCGGGAGCCGAGCGAGATGGTAAGTGTCAAAGACCCAGCCCTCCCCCAATCACCGGGGAAGAAAAAACCACGCTGAGTCAGAAGCAGTGTTAACCATGAAAGTGCATCAGATCTCTCTGCTAATCTCTGCTGATCTGCTTTTCTCTCTGACGCTCTCCTATGCTCTCCTTCCTTTATTGCGTCAGACAATTAGTTATATACTGTTAGGGTAGGAAAAGGTGGGCACTGGGAAGCTAGCCAATAGGAAGAGGGCCTCTGTGCTACCACTAAGGGTCTGGGTGGGGCTTTCAGGTACTGGGCAGGACAGGTGCAGGAAAGCGTGCGAGACTTGAGCTGCTGCGAGACCCGCGAAACTGCGGGGGGTTCAATCAAGTCACGTACACAGAGATGCCTTAAGAGAGGTATGCAAAAGACCAAATGCCTGGTCAAAGCCCTTTAATTGCAGCTGAGCCAGAATCAGGCCTCAGAGATGGAGGCTAGGCCCCAACATTTCCCCCTTTTTTGTTTATTAGAACAGGGAGGACAAACACGCAAAGCCCCTGTCTTAGGTTGTCCCCTTCAGGGGATCCTACCCGTCATTGAGTGCTCTGTGGCCTTCTGTCCCACAGTATAGATCACCCCCGGGCCTGTCTTAGGTTGTCCCCGCTCCAGAGATCTTACCCGTCATTGGCTCTCGGGGAGACATCTAAGGGGAGTCGAGGGATCCCTCCTTGTCTTTGGGCTCTCCTTGGTCATAGCGGTCATTGGCATTGGTAGCAAGCCTCTGGTAATGCACCTGTGCATTCATCAACTGAATGGATTCGTTCGTCAACTGAATGGATTCTATCCTGCTTTGAATGAATTGTAACCTTATTGATAACACAGGGCCCAAAAGTTAAGAGTAAGAACAAGAGGAGTATAGGACCAAGAAATAGAAGGACAGAGGGTAGCCATCTGTGCAGTCCGGTCCAGAGGAACTTGATGATGGATATCTTGACTCCAAGAAGAAACAGGATCAGCACTGTAAGGTCCATTATTTATTCTGAAAAAGAAGAGAGAGAGATATATATCCTCAGGAGGCAGAGAGCCTTCTGGGTCTTCATCAGTATTATTGGGGTCCCTCCATATTTGTGGACAATATTTACGATCCCTTGCAGGGACCCAAATTGGCTTTGTTTCATCAGTGGGGAAAACACAACCAAATCCTCTTCCAGCTGTAATGAGGGGGTCAGGGCCCCTCCACTCCACATTAAGGGAGTCCTTCCACCAGACATAGACAGTTTGATAGGGAATAGAGGTTGTCCAGTGTTTCTGGAAGGGTGAGAGATATTCCCCTTTGGCAAAATTTAAAATATTGAGAGTAAACAAAGCCATCTTTAGCTGATCATGGGGGGGGGGAGTGTATTCCCCCTTTTTTGTTTTATTAATTGAGATTTAAGGACATGGTTATATCTTTCTACTATTGCCTATCCTCTGGGATTATGAGGGATGCCAGTAGTATGGGTAATTTGCCATTGTTTAAAGAAGTCATCAAGAGACTTGCTTACAAAACATGGACCGTTATCGGTTTTTATTTGGTCTGGCAATCCGAGAGTAGCAAAACATTGAAGAAAATGACTGATAGCATGTTTAGCTCTCTCCCCGGAATGGGCTGTAGCCCAACGGGCATGGGAAAAGGTGTCTATTGTTAAAAAAATGTATTTAAGTTTTCCAAAAAAGGGAAAATGTGTAACATCCTTTTGCCACAGATTATTAGGCCTAAGGCCTTGAGGGTTAACACCACCCATTTGGAGCAGTGGAACCTGTAAGAAAGGGTGGCATGACTTGCAGGTCCTAATAATCTTTTTTAGGTCTTTAATAGCAACTTGGGGAAATCGGTGGTGTAGTCCCCTCCAGTTGGCATGCATGAGCCGATGGAAAGAGATAGCCTCCTGTAAAGTGTAACATTCAGGATTAGAGGCTAACTGGTCAGCGAGGGCATTGCCTTTGGTCAAAATACTTGGAAGGCTTTGATGTCCCCTCAGATGTTGAATAAACATAGGAGCAATCCTTTGTTTGAGCAAATTTCTAGCTTGAATCATCAAAGGAGTGATGGGGTTGCTATCAAGTTTAATATGAGCTTCTATGAGGTTAGGTAACAAATTGACCACATACAGGCTATCTGAGAATAGGTTAAGAGGACCAGTAACCTCAGATAAAGCTAAGACCACTGCATAAAGTTCCTTAAATTGCGCTGAACCCTGTATTTCATGAGACAGGGTCACTGCAGGAGAAGAATTGCCTTTACCTTGGGGGAAAATAACAACAGAAGCCCCCTTCTTGCCTCCATCCGTGAATACGGTGGGGAAGGAGGGATCAGCTTCACTTTGAAAAAGTTTTGGAGGTGGCCACTCCAGCTGGCTAAAGGAGCTCATCCATTTATGGGGACCATAATGACAATCCACTTTACCTGGAAAGCCTTCCATGGCTATTGCTAGTCTAGCATTATTTCTTTGTAGCCAAGAGAAATCATTAATCCTAAAAGGGACAATAAGAGAATGGGGTTCACTCCCAAAAAGACGAGTGGATAAGTCTCGTCCTTTGACAATGCAATCTGCCATCTGGTCAATCATGGAGTAAACTCTAGGTGTTCCTCCGACTGACAGGTGAATCCAGTGAAGAGGTTCCCCTTCCTGGCCTAAAAGGGCAGTAAAGAGGGTCTGTCCTGACAGGACATAGAGCGTTAGGGGCATAGCAGGATCATACCTCTTTAAGGCTGCTTCATCAATAGCTAATTGAATTTTATTTAGAACCTCTTTATGATCAGCTGACAATGTTACTATGGAGGTCAGATCAATACCCTTTAAGAGATCAAAAAGAGGTGTGAGGGTTGCAGTGGTTATAGAGATCCATGGTCTCATCCAATTAATTTTACCAAAAGAAGTTTTTGAAGTTGGGGCAGGGTATAAGTATCTTGGATAGATAATTGGGGTTTTAGAGGAGACACAACATCCAGTGTTAGGATAGATCCCAGGATTTTAAAGGGGGGTTCCTTTTGGCAATTTGGAAGCCATTATCTTTTAACAGCTGGAGACATTTATTAAAGAGACAATCTAAATGCTGAGTGTCTGGGCTTCCTATAATGATATCATCCATATATACATAGAAAAGTGAGCCTGTCTCCTCATTAAGAGGGGATAAGACTCTAGACATATAGTCCTGACATATAGGAGGACTATTGGCCATACCTTGAGGTAGAACTGTCCATTCAAAACGCAAATCAGGCCCCTTATAATTTAATGAAGGAAGGGAGAAGGCAAACTTCTCAGTATCTTCCGGGTGGAGAGGAATAGAGAAAAAACAGTCTTTGATGTCTATTACTATGAGATATTGGTCATTAGGAATGGCAGGTATCCAGGGCATCCCCCTTTGGGGGGTCCCAAAAAGTTCCATCCTCTCATTTATCTTTCCCAAGTCTTGGAGTAGTCTCCACTTGCCATTAGGCTTTTTAATCACAAACACTGGGGAGTTCCAAGGGCTCAGAGAGCGTTGGAGATGTCCCAACTGGACTTGTTGGTCAACCAAATGGTGAAGTTGCTCTAATTTTTGGCGAGGCAAACTGGAGTCTTGTGATCTATTAAATGGAAGCGGCGGCGGTGGCGGTGGTGGCGGCGGAGGCTTATTGGGACAGTCTTTCTTAAAATGTCCCTCTTGACCGCATCCAAAACAAGTACGCCCTCTCCCAGGGAGTGCCTGCCTGAGGGTGGAAGCAAGGGCGGCCATATCATCTCTACGGGAGGCCTGAAGCACAGCCGCCATTGTCTGTGCCTGGTGGGAATGAGTACCTATGTCCTGGGAGGCCACGATCCACCTCTCCATGGATCTGCCTTTTAATCCTGAACAAGCCATCTTGTGCTCATTGTTCATACCCTCCCAAACCATCATCTTAACAAACTGGTCCCTAAGATCTCCAGGAGGGAACTTTCTTTTTATACTCCCCTCAACTCTATCAATAAAAGTGGACAGGTCCTCTTCTGGTCTTTGGTTAATTCCTGCTATCGGAGACTCAGAGGGACCCTCCTCCAGTTTTCTCCAGGCCACTAGGCCCAAAGCTCTAATCTGATCCTGATAGGTAGGGGGGATGGCGGCCTGCTGGATCCCCATTGAGTACTGATCAGAGGTCCCTGCAAGCATCCCCAAAGTAATGGGGATTGCAGGTTGCGAGTGTTGGTTCCTCTCCGCCTGTTGCTGGCATTCTTCTTTATACAGGGCACACCAGTTAATGAAAAGTGGGCCTGGAAGAACTGCTTTGGCCAGAGTCATCCAATCGGCTGCAGTACATGGTTGATGAGCAAGGCCTTGGAGGATGGTTTCCGTCCAAGGAGCATTAGGGCCAACTTCTAAGACAGCTTTTTTGAGTTCCTTAAGGTCGCCAGGCTCCCAGGGATACCCGGTTGCAGGGCGGTTACCACCCTGGTCAATATTAACAGGGAAAAGCTGGCAGTACTCTGGGCCATGTGGTGGATAAAGCTCTGTCGCCGAGGGGGTTGGGAAACTAGCAGGGCCGCTCAGGCCCAGGCCCTCCTGTGAGATTACAGAGGCCTCATGGCCTGGGTTTGATGGGGGAGGAGTAAAGGGTGGCTCCTTCTCATCTCCCTGAGGGGAACTTGGCCTTTCAGTAGATAATGAGAGATTAGCATCTCCGCAGGGAGTAAGGGAGGCATCTGGCCTCTCTTTGTTAACTGTGTCCCCAGGGGACCCAGCCCTCTGGTTGGAATGCCCAGGAGAAAAACTAGACTTTAGAGCATACAAGACTGAATAAACGCCTCCTGGAGGAATCTCCCCTTGGTTAATCTGGGCTTTTCTGATTAGATGCTCACTTTTGTCCCAAGTATTCCAGTCTACCAAGTTGCTAGTTGGCAGCCACAGGGCGATTTTAACTAAAGTATCCCAAACTTTACATGTCTGTGCAACTAAAATCTCTAACCCTTGACTTTTAAGGAAGAGTTTAAGAGAGTCCACGGAAGGGTCATTCTTAGAAAGATTCTTTCCCATATTTGATGGGAGTACACTTAACCGCAGTCCGACTAGCTCGTCGGCGGTGGGTTTCTCGAGCACGTGGAGCCCTCACACGGGCGGGAGTTTCCTCACACGGGGCACCAGCTGTTGCTCCTCTCCGGGGCAGCAACACGGGAACGGGGAGGGACACACAGGGCCAGCCTGTAGTCCCCCCGGGAGCCGAGCGAGATGGTAAGTGTCAAAGACCCAGCCCTCCCCCAATCACCGGGGAAGAAAAAACCACGCTGAGTCAGAAGCAGTGTTAACCATGAAAGTGCATCAGATCTCTCTGCTGATCTCTGCTGATCTGCTGTTCTCTCTGATGCTCTCCTATGTTCTCCTCCCTTTATTGCATCAGACAATTAGTTATATACTGTTAGGGTAGGAAAAGGTGGGCACTGGGAAGCTAGCCAATAGGAAGAGGGCCTCTGTGCTACCACTAAGGGTCTGGGTGGGGCTTTCAGGTACTGGGCAGGACAGGTGCAGGAAAGCGTGCGAGACTTGAGCTGCTGCGAGACCCGCGAAACTGCGGGGGGTTCAATCGAGTCACGTACACAGAGATGCCTTAAGAGAGGTATGCAAAAGACCAAATGCCTGGTCAAAGCCCTTTAATTGCAGCTGAGCCAGAATCAGGCCTCAGAGATGGAGGCTAGGCCCCAACACTAAACTTTTAAGTAAATATCTAGAAAATAAAGAAAGGTGACTCAGTATTTACGGAAATTCATCCTTCTCAAATAACAGTGTAAAATGTACCTGGGAAGGGATGGAAGAATTAGGAAGCAGGCCAAGAGCAGGAGGAATCATGAAGGCATGTCCCTCACATACAGTAGATCTCTGTTGCTCTTCTTGATCACAGTGAATGTCATGGCTCTCAGGGGCTCTTTCCACCTCACCTGCCAGTGTGTCTCTCTCCACTGCACCCACCAGGTCATTTGCATATTGCTCCCAGGAGAGGAGTTTCCCTGCAAGTCCCACATAAGAGCTCAGCTCTCAGCTTGCCTGCACTGAGCAGGACTGCTTCCTGTCAAAATGAAGTGCCCTACTCAGTTCCTGGGGCTGCTTATGCTCTGGATTCCAGGTAAGCGCACAGCGGAGCTGGGGAAAGAGCTGGGGAGGGGCTGAGCTCTGTGTCCACTGCTCCCCATGTGTGTGCTGTGTCCACAGGTGAGATGAGCAGATCTGTCTTCCTGGTTGCACATGGGATACATGGATCTATGTGAGTGAGGAAGATTCCAGGGAGAGCAAATATCTGTGTGCTGCCTAGAACTTGATAACGGGAAGGGGTGGCAAATTATACAGCCCCCTTGTCTCTTACAAGTGTGTGTGTGTGTGTGTGTGTGTGTGTGCTTTCATCATGTATTTAATGAACATTTTACATAAAATGTTCAAAAAAATTAAAAAATTATAACCTTTAATAAGAAAAGATTATGAAAATCACTCCTGATGCTTGTAAATAAACATGTCCTCTTGTAATTAACCCTATCTCTCATTTTAGGATCCAGGGGGGATGTTATATTGACCCAGAGTCTACTCTCTCTGCCTGTCACCCTGGGAGACCCAGTCTCCATGTCCTGCAGGTCTAGTAAGAGCCTCCTGTATAGCTATGGAAACACCTATTTGGAATGGTACCTGCAGAAACCAGGCCAGTCTCCACAACCTCTGATCTACGGGGTTTCCAATGGAGAAACTGGGATTCCAGACAGGTTCAGTGGCAGTGGATCAGGCACAGATTTCACACTGAAAATCAGCAGGGTTGAGGCTGAGGATATTGGTGTTTACTACTGCTTTCAAGTACACTTGATCCTCCCATAGTGATACAGCCCTGAACAAAAAACCTCCCTCTGGCTGGGGGCTATGCTCATGGGGTGCTGTTTTGTTGAGCAGCAGAGCAGAAGGTGTGAGTCTACCAGGAAAGGGGATTGTGTTGTTTATGTGAGTGTGACTCTAACTTGAGTCAGTAAGGTGACAATCTGACTATATACAATCTACAAACTCTTAGAGAACTATCATGGAAATATAAACCATCAAGAGAATTCTGATAAATGATCAGATATTTAATGAAAAATCCCTTTGTCCCTTCAGTAGTATTAGCTAGCCAGGTGTATATGAATCTACCTTGATTTTTCATTTATATTGACCCTTCAAATACTTCCATCAAGCATATGGTCCTGGTCCGCACCTATTGCACATACTGCGCTTTCTGTTCAGAAGTTGGAGGAAGCCCAGTTGTACCATTTCAAGTTTCATGGTTTGTTTCCAAATCTCAGCTGACCATCAGTCCCTTAGCAGAGATTGTTCACTTTTTCTTGTTTGGATCAGTCTGAGGCAGATACAATACTGGACTCTGCACACTGATTTCTGGCCTTCTGTGGCCCAAGGGTCTGGTTCTAGTTAAAACAATAGAGTATGGTAACGTCTTGTGATGGTTTTGTTGATCTCAGATGTCTGAGATTGAGCTTTTGGTCAAAGGATTTAACATCCATAGCCTTATTTGTAAGCCACAGTGACTTTATTTGAAAAACCTTAGACCAGAAATATCATTAATGCCTAGGTATGTCTTGTTTCCACTTTTGGTATTTGTCTTTTCCTTGTAATGAGCCTTTCTAGAGACCTGGATCTATGACAATGCATAGCCTAGGCCTTGAGGATTCTAGTTCTGAATTTCCAATTATGAATCTGATGAGCTTATGGAAAGTGTCAGAGCACAACTGGTTAGAACAAGGCCAGTGAGTTCTTACTAAAAATAATAGAAATGGAGACACAGTTGCCATAACTCCTAGAAATATAAATGTATACTTCTCAGGTGTCCAGAAATGAACTTAAAAGCCTCATTCACAATACTATTTAGCCAAAATTCTAAATATTGGCAGGGAGTTTGGCCTACTGGTAGAGTGCTTGCCAAGCATGCACGAAGACCCGGGTTTGATTCCTTGGTACCACATACATAGAAAAAAAGCTGGAAGTGGTGCTGCGGCTCAAGTGGTAGAGCTCTACCCTGAGAAAGTCCAAGGACAGTGCTCAGGACCTGAGCCCAAGCCCAGGACTGGCAAAAAAAGTCTAAATATAACATGCATTTTACATCATTTAGGATACTTTATTTAAATTATATAGCCAAGTTTAAAACAGATTTATGTAGAAGAATCAATGAAAGTCTTGGTAAAAAAAATACAAAAGTAATGGTGAAAGATGTCTCTGCCAACACAGCTTCTTGTGTCTGGGTAGAATAAGAAGACAATGGTTTCCCTCATTTGTCATCATCAGTAGAAACCTTGGGCTCTTCTAGCAGAGATTTGGAATAGAGTAAAACCTAGATATATAAGGCCATGCAGTATGACGTTAAATGAAAGGACCTCTAGGATATAGAAACAAAAGCCATATAATGAGTGATTGTTGTCCTTAATGTACTATGTTCTCTCATCACTTTTGCTGTCCCTTGGTTATCTCATATTGTTACAGTATCTCACTTTGTTATTTGATATATTGGCTATATTTGTATTTGGTTATTTGAAAGTAGATAGGGAAGGGGGGAAAACAACATGAGGGGTAGGGGGTAGAGGGGAGGGAAATGGGGACCAAGATATGAGAAAGGGTATCAATGTATGTGAATTAATGCACTTTCTATCTGGCGAATATAATGTAACCCTTCCTTAATTACAATACAATATATGAAAAACAGAAGACAGTGCACTTTGCAGGCTCTTTTCTATTTAAATGCATCTTTGAGCTCTTACGTAACACACAGGCAACCAGGTTTCCTAGTTTTCCCTCAGTGTAAACAGCATCTTCCAAAGTGCATTCTCACATACTTAGGAATCATCCTTTTCACTGCATCTCAAGATAGCTAGTGTCTCCTCTGACATCTCACATCCCACCAATTCTCTCTGTTTCCAAGAGATTTGAGGTGCCACAACTCCCTCTGTGGGCAAAAGGTGAAATACCTTCAGTTCCTTAGCTCTGGTGGAGAATTTTCTTCGTTGATTCTTAAATATAAAGAATCACATTTTAGAAAATATGTTCAAGGCAGTATCATGAATACTCCTAGATAGGAACAATTTGAGCACATGAACAGAACCTCTGCCTCACAGAGTTTTCATTTCAAGACAAATGGCAGACATTGAACAAATGCCTCTAATTCTATTCTGCCCCTGTTTCCTGAGATCCCCCTTCTCTTCCCTCATGCAGCCTTCCGTGCATCCCCTCATCATTCCCTGGACCATATTGGTGTGTCCTCATCTCTTGGCAGGATTAGAGTTAGAGAAAGGGGAATAAGTTAGAGTTAAACAATTGTTTTTCCTCAACTAAGCATGCAAAAAAGTATGAAGGCTATTTAATGAAATCATTTTTAGAACAATGATCTGAGGCTTTCATTCCATCATGCTCATGCTGTTGAAAATGACCACACACAAAAATCAGTGCCATGAACCAGACCCTGTTGCTAAAACTCTGGATGCTCTTATAACAGAGCCCCTTTGACCATTTAAAAAAATGTATTAGAGAAGAGCAACAACCTCTATTTGCAATAGGTGAATAGTTCACATGTAAAGGGAGAAAAAGTTATTTTTATTTATATATCCCTTAGATTCATGATGACACTTTTTTGGAACTGTGACTTACTTTCCATTTTGTAATCTTTTTTGGGGGGGGGTCATGGTGCTTGATCTCAGGCCTGGGTGCTGTCCCTGAGCTCTTCAGCTCAAGGCTATGACCCTAACCTTGAGCCACAGCCTCACTTCCCGTTTTCTAGTGATTAATTGGAGATAAGAGGCTCTTGGCTTTGTATTGCCTGGGCTGGCTTTGAACCTTGATCCTCAGATCTCAGTCTCCTGAGTAGCTAGGATACAAGGTTCCTTCTGTAATTTTGAATGCAGCCTTGTTTGTAGATGGAAAAATGGACATTTGTTTTTTTATTGTCTGGATAATGTATAGAGGGATTACAGTTACAGGTAGTAGGTGAGTTATTTCTCACACACTGATATCCCTTCTCGTGATTTGTCCCTGTTTCTCTCCCTCCAACCCCTCCCAATTATCCTGTTTTCCCCCCTTCCCTTTCCTGTTTCAAATAAACAAATAAATGTATATATAATATGCCAGGTAAAATGGACATTTCTGTTTGCTTTTCTAATTCATCTGTTATACTTCTACATTATAATTACAATCAATTATACATTGTATCTCTTACCCCAAATAGCTATGACTATTTGTCTACAGTTTTCTGTAGAGAATGCTGAATCTAAACCCATTGCAGAGAGCATCTGCAGGATAGATACTGGCCTTTCTGAGAAGTCATGTCCTACGCTGTGATTATCTGCAGATTCTTTCCAAGGTTTGGCCATACCTATCATGACCTCAAGGAGAGAAACTGATCCTAGTGGTACATGAGAAAGAAACCTTTACATTGTAAGGAATAAACGCAATCCCAGGATTGGTTAGCAACAAGACAAAATCTTCTCCTAATACAAAAGTAGCACATGGCTGAGCAGCGGATAGAGGTATGAAAAAATTGTGTTTTAAACCTGTAGCTCAAACTCTCAGGGAAGCAGAGAATGGTACAAAGGTTACTGTGGGTCAGTCAGGGCAAGGTAGTCAGATCACATTCATCATCAAGACACCATGAGCACTATTTTAATCTGATCCTCAGTTTTGTGGTCTTATCATTCTTGGTGACCACACACCAGCATGTTGCTGAATCTCCTGATTACATGTATGCATTAGATGTATGACACATTCATTGTGGATGTGTGTGAGCAAAGTCCACACATGCTGCTGTATTCTTTAGATGGTGTCTGTAAGGAGGCCCACCGTTTGACTCACCATTATTGGATGATCTTCATTTCAATTCTAGATTAAAGTGATGTCTGTTCTATTTCTCTGCTACACAGTTGCTCTTTCCCCTTTGAAATTTGTGAGGATGTGTGAAATTTTAAGTATTTATGAACATCCTAATCCTTATTGAAAGAAATATCAGAATAAATCCTAAGATCTACAATTTAATACATGAAGTGTATTAGTATTTATCCGACATTCAAAATCCCTCAAACTTGACAAGTGTGCATCCCTTCCTAACTGATTTCTCTTCAGTCTTTCCTTTACCTCATCCATCAGGAATTCACAAAGTGGTTCAATTCATCAAGTTCTTTTTCTATTTTTGATAAAGTATCAATTATTTCTGCAAGGGCCACCATTTCATTTATAGAAAAAATAACCTGGAGGCCCATTAGAAATGGTACCATCTGTTACTGAAAATAGAGAATCATTATTTCTAGGCGAGGAAAAATTGTCTCTCCGTGCATCGATTCATCTATCTGTACATATGTAGATACATTTATACATACACATTCACATGTATGAATGTCTGCATATACATCATATGTACAAACATATGTACATATATATGTGTTAATTTATACTTCTCTATTTGCATCCCCAATAGATTATTATTAAATAAAATCTTAGAAAAAATTTTCTTTCTTTATTTATTTTTTTTTGCCAGTCCTAGGCTTGAGCTCAGAGCCTGAGCACTGTCCTTGGACTTTCTCATGGCTTGAGCTCTATCTCTTGAACCTCAGCACCACTTCCAGCTTTTTCTAGGGTATGTGGTAACGATGAATTGAACCCGTGTCTTCGTGCATGCTAGGCAAGCACTCTACCACTAGGACAAACTCCCAGCCCAAAATTTATCCTTTTCTTTGTTCCACAACATATTCAGATTCAGTTTAATATCTACAAAGTATGTTATTAAATTAAGACTAAAAGTTCATTTAGAGTGTAATTCTTTACCCCAAGAGTGAGAATACTGTTTGTAATTAACCCTCATGAATTTAACCACATGACCAACAGGTCTTCTGGATGATGAGAAACTTCCAGTGTCACTGTCACTGCTACTATCACATCATATCAAATCCTCTGTCACACACATTTATTCACACACTCCTCAGATTATGGTAACTCAAATAAGGTGACACAACTTGCATCCCATGTAGTAGTGATTTCCTGGACCCTGACAGCTTCACAGGCAAATCCACATATTTGGGTGTCCTCTTGGGTCTCTCCATCACAGCACTTTCCATGGAGTTGGCAAGGCTCTTTCTCCCTTGCATAGACAATTAGCTCTCCTCCCTCTTGTTTGTAAACTCCAGAGACTATTCCCACTACTGATGATGTTTCCATGTGCTACTTTTTCCAAGGATCTGCTCAGAGATTCCTACATAATCTTCCTTTTCAGAGTTCTACTCGCACTTCTTGGGCCAAATACCTTTAACCCAGTTGTTGAACACTGTGTTCTCATAGAAACTAGAAGAGACCACTGAGTTGAGAAGACATATTCATTTTTAGGCAACACAGAAGGCTTCAGGATAATCTGGGTTCATCCTCCTTTTCAAGGAAAATCTCTACCTCTGAACACAGTAGCTGAAATAAAGGCAATTAAAACCCAGAAGCTATTGTCTATACATTACAATGGTCTTTACAGTATTAGAAATATATTACTTGCATTCATATTCATGTGAGAGACAGAGTACTAGGGATTTGAAGCATTGGGGTTGTGTGTGGAAATGCTTGCTGTTTCTGGATAGAATGAGAAGATGGTTCATTTTGTAGAGTTTCTGCAAAGGGCAGACAATGAACAAATATTCTCATGCTGCTCTGGCCCAGATTCCTGAGACTCGCCCCAGTGCAACCTTCTCTCCTTCACCCTCCCCAAACAATACCATTACTGGAGAGAATGGGCAGTGGGCATTCTGGACCACTTTGTGAACTCATTTTTACCCTATTTGTGTCTTCCAGTTCTTACATCAGTAAAACACTGGGTGTCACTCAAGTCCTAACTAGACAAATCTTGCTATACTCTGGTGTGAAGCTATTCTATATTGAATGGCTCACTGTGATTTTATTGTTCTATGGATGGTTAACACACTTGTTCCCACACTCACTTTCTTTCTCTGAAATGTGAACATCAGAGCAACTATAATCAGGAATATCTCCTTGTCTTATCATTATTGCCTACCAAGGTCTGCTGCTGTTGAACACTAAGAGAAATACTGCAAGTTTGAGTAGAATGACTTTTGTGGTGGTTGAATTTTGAAACCTGATCACACTGATAGGATTTAGATACAAAAGAATAGTGTAGGAGCATTGTCAGTGTTTTCAATATTAACTAGCAATCATCTACATTTAAATTTTCATGTAGCTGTCAGATATTTCCCTTAAATGGGGTATGATTGGTGCAATTTGATATCCATGGTAGAAATATTCATTATCTTCATAATGCTAATTTCAACAATTATGTGAATGACCAGTGTGCCAGGGCTCCTTGATTCAGCATTGTTGTCACACTACTTCCAGGAATATATCTCTTCTCTTGGTTACCTCCATGGGCCATATCTAATTTTTTTTGTTTTTTGTTTTATGTTCATGTGTGTGTATGTTAGAAAGAGGATCCATTTGAGTCCATTAAGTGAAAAGACCACTGTCTGATTTTATCTTACCTACAGTCATGTGGGTCTAAGAAGTATAATGGCAGATTATACAGAACATGTGCAGAATATGGGGTGCTATTATGCTCCCCACCTCACCATCACTCACTGGAAGGTGATGGAAAATGGTTCCTGCAAAAAACTCCATTCCAAGTCACAGGAATCCAAACAGCTTGCCTGTGTTATGATCCCTAAAGAAAAAGCACCTGGAAAAGTACAGTACCACTCACATGAATAGTTCTGCTTGTCTTCCAACTGGACACTTAATTCCTTGGAACACCCTATTTACAGTTAAATAAACACCAAAAATCTAAATCATGGCTGGTCAAGGGGAGTGCGGTAAAGAAGAAAGGGGTAGACAAGGGAGAGAGGAAGGGTGTGCAAATATATTTACAATACTCAATGTATTGGCTTCATGCCTTTTCTTTTCTTTCTTGTTTTGACATAGTTTCTCTCATTTAATTTGGAGAATGTCAGTATAAATTTTGGTACATAAGGTGATTGTGAATATTTCAGACTTTAACAGAATTTGAGTAGTAAAATGTTAATGGATGTAATATGCAATGGCTTGTGCCCAGCTGTGTGACAGCAGGATCTGGGATGTAATATTTCTTTTAGCATGACTTCTATCTTTGGGTAATCCTCACTTTGGGTGCAATATCCACCTTAGACATAATGAAAGTAAACAGATGAGGAGAAGGATAAAGGAAGATGAAGTTATGATCCTTTAAGAGGAAAAGGAAAATGTGAAAGTCAGGGAGAATTTTGTGAAGAAGCCCCTCTCCTGACTGATCAGCTAGTCAGTAATTCAGTCAGGCAAGTAGGTAATTTGTTATGCCTATTTGCACAGGGAAACTTCAATAATTCCTGGATCAAATTTTTATCATTAACAAGTGAAGTTAGAATATAGTGAAACGGCATATGTGACGAATGAATGGAAAATAAAAGCCAACCTTTGTATTAGTGATCCTATAGCACAAAATTGAGGGTAAAGTAATAGTGTGTGTGTGTGTGTGTGTGTGTGTGTGTGTGTGTGTGTGTGTGTGTGTGTTTCTTTTTCAACTTTTTCTGAACTCTGTCCTGGGTTCTGTTCCTGAGGTTTCAGGTCAAGGCTACTGCTTTACATCTCTACCTGTTGAGCTCCAGTGCCATTTCCGGTTTTCTGCTGGTGAATTGGAGATAAGAGTCTCAGGGACTTTTATGTCAGGGCTGACTTTGAACCACAGTCCTCAGATCTTAGGGTCCTGAATAGTTATGATTACAGAGGTGAGCCACCAGCTTTCCTACTCAATGTCATGTTATTACATTGTTTTATAAATGCAAATGAAGAGAGATTGCTATGTGCAGACATACACTGGAGTATCACAAAGCCTTTTAGAACTGCAGGAAGTCACAGGAAGGATTCTGAACCCAGAAAAGTACAATGCTATCAAATAATATAATAATAATAATAATAATCCAAAAAGAAGAAAGAAATTAAATAGAAGGAATGTTCTTTCTTCAGTTTATGTGATGGTCAAGACTGGGAAAACCCAAACTATTATGGAACATGTCTGGACTGACAACTCAATTTATTTCAGCATCTGTTATGGTTTGTGAGGGCAAAAACATATATCTGAGGAACTTGGTATAAAATCCCATGTTTTGGGGGCTGGGAGTTTGGTCTAGTGGTAGAGTACTTGCCTAGCATGAAAAAATACCTGGGTTCAATTCCTTGGTACCACATACATAGAAAAAGCTTGAAGTGGTTCTATGGCTCAAGTGGTAGAGCTCAAAGACAGGGTTCTGGCCCTAATTTCAAGCCCAGGACTGGCAAAAAAATTCCATAGTTTGAATTATAAATCTGTGCAAAACGATTCATCGAATATTTCATAGTTCTGTTTCTATATTGTCTATAGACATGGTGAGAAAGACGAAACTCTGAGACCCAAACTTTTAAGTAAATATCTAGAGAATAAATAAGAATGACTCAATATTTATGGAAATTCATCCTTCTCAAATAACAGTGTAATGTGTACCTGGGAAAGGGTGGAAGAAGTAGGAAGCAGGCCAAGAGCAGGAGGAATCATGAAGGCATGTCCCTCTCTAGGACACACACATTAGATCTCTGTTGCTATTCTTGATCACAATGAATGTCATGGCTCTCAGGAGAGGCCCCATCCTCCTGGTGTGCCTTTCCACCTCACCTGCCAGTGTGTCTCTCTCCACTGCACCCACCAGGTCATTTGCATATTGCTTCCAGGGGAGGAGCTTCCCTGTAAGTCCCACATAATAGCTCAGCTCTCAGTTTGCCTGCACTGAGCAGGACTGCTTCCTGTCAAAATGAGGTGCCCTGCTAAGCTCCTGGGGCTCCTCATGCTCTGGATCCCAGGTAAGAGCACAGTGGAGCTGGGGAAGGAGCCAGGGAGGGGCTGAGCTCTGTGTCCACTGCTCCCCATGTGTGCTGTGTCCACACGTGAAATGAGCAGAGCATGGGATACATGGATCTGTGTGAGTGAGGAAGATTCCATGGAGAGCAAGGCGTGTGCTCTACTTAGGACATGATAACGGGAAGGGGTGGCAAATGCTCAAGCCCCCTTGTCTCTTACAAGCATGTGTGTGTGTGTGTGTGTGTGTGTGTTTGCACTTGCGATCACATATGCCCACACTGAAAGAATATTCTAGTGCATAAACCTAAATCGTTACAATTTTATAACATAATACAAGAATATGGTTATGAAAATGAATCCTGATAGTTGTAATTAATCTTGTCCTCTTCTCTCACATGTTTAGGATCCAGTGGGGATACTATATTGACCCAGACTCTAGTCTCTCTGCCTGTCACCCTGGGAGAGCCAGCCTCCATCTCCTGCAGGTCAAGTCAGAGCCTCCTTTATAGCAATGGAAACACCTATTTGTATTGGGTCCTGCAGAAACCAGGCCAGTCTCCACAACCCTTGATCTATTTGGTTTCCAAACGATATTCTGGGGTCCCAGACAGATTCAGTGGCAGTGGGACAGGCACAGATTTCACACTAAAAATCACCAGGGTGGAGGCTGAGGATATTGGAGTTTACTACTGCTTTCAAGGTACACATGTTCCTCCCACAGTGATACAGCCCTGAACAAAAACCACCCTGCTTGGGATGGCACAGCTGTCTAATGTAATTTGTTTGTGAAACAGTACAACAGTTTTTCTTGGTGATTGTCAGAGCAAGAAGCTTTAGAAGTCCTAAGAAGTTTCATTTGTTCCGGGTACCATGAGCATGTCTGCCACACTTGATGCATAACAGGGTAAATCCCAGGGCTTGCCCAAGGGAGCAGGAGAATACGTGTTGTTCATTCAGATGCTGAGATATGATAATTCATGTTATATTGAAGTAAATCCTCAGTCTAATCCCAACTGCTTTACTATCATGTATTAATTAAATTAGACCATACAAATTGAATAGTATTTAGTAATATTAAGAGTTGTTTTTCAAATAATTCTCTTTCTAGGCTGAGGTGCTGAGATTTGCCAGTTTAGTGTTAGCCTAAGCTATATTGTGAATTAGAGGCCAGAGTGGGATACATAAGGAAACCCTGGGCAAAAACAAAACAAAACAAACATGGAAAATTAGTAAGTCCTTCATTTATGATTGTTTTTAAAGTATTTAATAACATGGATTTTTATATCATATTTGAAATGACTTGTTTCATACAAGTATTCAAGAAGGGGATCTCTAAATACAATCACTAGCACTTAGTTTTTAGAACATAATCAAAATTAGGGTAAGGGGTTGTATATTATAGATACATATTAAACTATATAGTATAACATTGTGTCTATACAGTCATAGATTTTTATGTGTATGTAGTTGTGCTAATCTCCAATACCATGTCCATGGATACAGAATATGTGGTATATATATGTACAATGGAATTCTACATAGCCAACGGACAAGATAAAATAATGGCATTTACAGGGAAGTGGATGAATCTAGAGCGAATCATGTTGAGTGAGACAAGTCAAGACCAAAGGAACAAAAGATGCATGGCATCCTTAATATGTGGCTATTAGATCCAAACAGTACATTTATAAATTTTTATGTCAGTATATTGTAATGGCAATTGAGATAATTACCACCCGTCTTGTACATATGCCATGTGAGAAGGCATTAATGCAGTCTAACTCTCATGCATGAAATAACTTTCTCTGGAGAACAGTACTGACCATAGAGCATTGGGAAGACGTCATGATCACATGACCATGAGACCCAAAAGTAGACAGAGCTGTGGACAATGTCCAGTCCTCTCACTTATGCAATTCTGTACAACTTGTTTGGAGCCAAACCTGGAGCAGCTGTTCATATGCACACGTACATTGTGTGTCAAAAGCCTGTGGGTATGAAAATACAAGAAGTTGGCAGTTGTCACAAATCATTTCAAAGTCAGGGGAAACTCCCTCATCTAGTGGTATCCTATGTGTTATGCAACAAAATTTGTGTGGACTTTCTCAAATACTACGTGGCTGGAGAGAAATATTCCAAACTAATAAATATGTTTCTTTGGTGGTCAAATATTATTGTTATTTTTCTATCTCCAGCTTCTATTTTTCATTTACCTTCCCCTTCCACAAACCGCAGAAAAGTCTACACATCTCTTCTATATGGACAGATGACCAGAGATCATGAGCAAAGAGACCTGAGATCTTCATAGCCACTCCCATTCAACACAACATCATCACAGAGAGCTGTGAAATGCATTACCTTAGAGGAGGCCCCAGAGCCTATGTGGTTGCAGGCAGAACACACAGCACCTGATGACCAGAAGACCCAGCAGCACCTGCTTCACTGAGGCACAGCAGAGACAGAGCCACAGCTCATGTAAGTGATATATATTAAGGATGAGTTGTGCAGCCATAAGGAAAATACCCCAGTAAGTGGAGGGATTTCTGCCTTGGTCCCTACACTCCCATCCTTTCTCCTCCAAAATGAGATCTGAGAAAATGCATGATGGTAAAATTTCCTGATGGGAGATCATGGCTTGTGAACCTCCAAAGTCAGCTTGTTTCTCTTTGCTCACATGTCTTTGTCTATGTCCTGGTAAAACAATTTGTAAAAGAACAATTGTCACATGTTAAAGTAAATTTGTGTAGAATTAATGAATATGTTAAAAGGTCCCTACATAATAGCAAGAGGAGAAACACAGCTCATAAAGTTCTTTTGATAGGAGGAGCTGGGTAGAATTGGCTCCTGACCAGCCTAGTAGCTGTGAGGAAGTTCCAGTAATATTGGTGATTGACACACAGGGGGATCCTATGAATGCGTTGAACAAATGGATCAGGAGCAGTCCCATTAACATGCACAAATAACTCAGGTCCTTCCCATGTTGCAGGATGCACCACTGGAGGGTTGGGGGTGTAGGCCCAGTGAGTCGCTGCTTGGATGGCCACTGTCACTCTCCACAATCCGAACACAGCGTTCAGGCAGCCAGGGGGCATCATTTTCTCCTTGTGATAAACACATACATGCCCTCGACCCCTTGTTAGAACGGGATCGGGTCCTTGCCAAGCACCAGTTAGGTGATCCTTCCACTTTACTAAGGCAAAAGCACACTGCTCTCTTTTTTCCCAGAATCTCTGAGCAGCGGATAAATTATTTAAGTCCAAATTCAAAAAATTTAAAACAAATAAAGCATGATTAAGTATATTCACAGGGGTAGCAGGATCAAATTCCCCTTTCTTTATCTTAAAAATTTGATGTTTTAGTAATCCATTAGCTCGCTCCACAATACCCTGACCCTGAGGATTATAAGGAATGCCTGTAATATGAGAAATGTTATAAGAATGGCAGAAGGATTGAAATGCACGTCCTGCATAACCAGGACCATTATCTGTTTTAATTTGTGAGGGAATCCCCATCACAGCAAAACAGCGAAGGCAGTGGGAAATACAATGCTTAGTAGCTTCCCCAGCAAGAGGGGTGGCCAGGATGAAATTAGAATAAATATCTACTGTAACATGAACATATTTTAACTGGCCAAATGATGGAATGTGCGTGACATCCATCTGCCAAATGTGATTAGCAAGTTCAACCTGAGTTAAGTAAACTCTGGTGGCAGAGTCAGTAACTGCATTGCCCTCACTTAAAGGGCCAGGAAGATTAGTGTGAGCTCGAACAAAGCCAAAAAACAGGGGTGGTTGCGAGAAAAAAGCAAAGTTTGTACTTGGCGAAATTGGGTCTGAATATTGGAGTTAGTAGTTCCAATAAAGGAAACAGTTTCTATGACTTGAAGAGCACGAATTACATATTGACTGTCGTATAAGTTAAAGGGCTCGCCTTGTAACAGGACAAGTTGCTGTAAAACAGGCTCTAATTCTACCTATTGGGCGGAGGAAAAACCCGTAACCCAAGATTGAGTTTTCCCATTAATGGTTAAAGCAGCCGTTCCATTAGAGGATCCATCTGTAAAAACTAAGGCAGCAGAAGACAAAGGCGAGGCCCATACTATGGAAGGAAAAAGAAACGTATGACATGCAGCAAATTGGAGAAGTTTGTTAGATGGGTAGTGATGCAAAATTTTTTCTGTATAATTGGCCCAAGCAATAGCCCAAAAATCACAATGGGCAAATAGCCAATCTTGTTGTTGTAAATTGTATGGAACACAAATAAAATGAGGTTCCTGGCCTAAATATTTGCAGGAATCCACTGGGCACATATGTACCAGATTAGCTACCAATTCGTAATAGGGGGTCAGGATTTTGCCAGGTGTTGATGGCAGAAAAAGCCATAAAAGCGGGCCATTCTGCCACAACACAGCAGTTGGGGAGTGAGAAGTAGCTAAAATGTAAGCTCCCCAGGGTAATGAGTAATCACAATAGTTCACCTGCTGCTGGGAAATTGCCTTTTCTATGATTTGGATGGCCCTCCTGGCATCAGGATTTCAATCGCGCAAGGATGTAGGGTCCGTATCTCCGTTTAAGAGATCAAAGGGGGGTTTTAACTCTGCTGTGGATAGATTTAGATAATGCCGGAGCCAGTTTACATCTCCTAAGAATTGCTGAAAATCATGCAGAGTACTTAAGTGTGAAGTTTTTAATTGTATTTTTGGCTTTTAAAGTAGTGAGGGCCTAATATATGGCCCAAATATGTAAATGGGGGTGTTCCTGAACCTTTTCAGCTGCTATTATGAGCCCAAAGAGGCTCAGATTTTGCTTCAGTTGTCCAAAAGCTTGTCGTACGACAGTAGGGTCAGAACAAGCCAACAAGATATCACCCATATAATGAACAATATAAACTGAAGAAAATTTTTCACGGGTGGAAGAAATGGCTCTAGCTACAAAACTTTGACTATTTGCCATGCCCTGTGGAAGCACAAGCCAATGATACCACTTCATGGGTTCTTTAAAATTAACAGGGACGCTGAAGGCAAAACGCCTACAGTCTTGAGGTGCCAGGGGTATAATATAGAAGCAATCTTTCAAATCTATAATAATTTTATAAGTATCCTTTGGGATTGCCATGGGTGAAGGCAAGCCAGGCTGTAATGTCCCCATCAGTTCCATAGTTGCATTTACTTTTATCAGATCTTGTAACAGCCTCCATTTACCTGACTTTTTCTTTATAACAAAAATTGGAGAATTCCATGGAGAGTTAGAAGGGGTTACATGCCCCAAATCCAGCTGTTCCTGCACCAGCTGCTGAGCTGCAATGATCTTTTCTAGAGGAAGGGGCCACTGTTCGACCCACACCAGTTCCTCAGAGAGCCAATTTATGGGATCGGCGTAAGGGGCAGGACAAACAGCAGCCCCCATTAAAGAATACCCTAATCCTTGTCTCGGTGGGCAAGACTGGGGTTGGAGTGGCTCTGGCCCTCCCTGTGCTGCTCGGCCTAGTCCCCCAAAAGGGAGGAGGCCTTGATCAAGCAGGTGCTTAGTGACTGCAGCACTAGGACTATAAATATACACTCCCATTTTTTCCATGATATCACAACCCCATAAATTAATTGGCAGATGATCAAGGACAAATGGCTGAAAATGACCAGAGTGCCCTTTCTCATCTCTCCAAGCAAGGATCTCACTGCTCTGCTGTGGGTCAGTTGCATGCCCAATCCCCCGTAGGGAAGTCATAGAGGTTGTTAGGGGCCATTGGGTTGGCCAATGTTTTTTAGATATCACAGGCACATCTGCTCCGGTGTCTAATATTACTTTAAAGGGCTTTTCTTGTATAAATAAAGTCATCTCGGGCCTCTCTTGTTTTATGCTTTGTACCCAGTAGATATCAGAGGATCTAAATCCTCTCTGTCCACGTGGGGCAGAGGAATTGGCAGCCTCCCCGGGAGGTAAAGGCACAAGCACTAGCTGTGCTATTTTTTTGTCTTGTTGGGATTGATATTACATGTCTCAGGGCAGAGGCCATAACCTTGATTTCTCCAGTAAAATCCTGGTCAAGTGTGCCAGGTGTAATTTGTATCCCTTTAAGGGCTGAGCTACTTCGCCCTAACAGCAATCCAGCCACTCCTGGGGGGAAGGGGGGCCAAAGACCCCCATGGGAAGAGCTTGTATCCCCATCTCTGGGGTCAGTACTGAGCAGGTGGAAGAACAGAGGTCCAATCCTGCGCTGCCTGGGGTGGCACGGAAGAGGCCGGAGACTGATTTTGGGGGGTTGTTAGAAGATGTACTTGTGGCTGAGAAGGGGGAGGGACTGCCCCATAGTTTTGTGGGGCCAGGGGCTGGCCCCTTCTCCAGTTTCCCTAAAACAGGCGGCCATTGCTATTTGTTGCTGACTTGCAATCTTTAGCCCAGTGCTTCCCTTTACCACAGCGTGGACATGTGCCAGGTGATGTTTCTTTCTCTAACTTGGCCTGGTGTGGGCATTGCGCCATCCAATGTCCTATTTGTCCACATGAGAAACAACACCCTGGGGGTCTAGCAGCCCGAGAATGCCGCTGGCCTCTATATTTTATAAATTCAGTAACAGTCTTTCCTTGAGGAGTGGTGGCTAAAGTGAGGCCTTGTACATGGGAGGGTCCTATATCAGCACACAGTGTAATATAGTCTGTAATTCCTCCCTTATTCCTATGGGGTCTGATATCCGCCCGACAGGTGGCGTTGGCATTTTCATAGGCCATTTGTCTAACTATAGCCTTCCTTGCGTTCTCATCTCGTACTAGGCGGTCTGCAGTCTCCATCAATTGAGAAAAAAATTCTTGATAAGGTTCATCAGATCCCTGTCTAATTTCAACTAGATTTTTAGTATGGTTAGAATTTGGTAATTTTTTCCAAGCCTCTTTCGCCGCTGCATTTATTTGTATATAGGCTTCCATTGCATAGCCCAATTGATCTTTGGTGTTTTTATAGGTTCCCTCTCCTAGCAACTGATCAAAAGTGTAAGGCAAGTTCTCAGCCCTATTTGCTTCAATTTTAGCTTGACACTGAGCAGTGAACTCTGTTTCCTATAATAAGTACTCTCTCCCACTAAGGCATGCTCTGGCAAGCTGCTTCCAGTCATTTGGGCATAAAATATCAGCACACGTGGCCTCCAATGCTACTTGAGTAAAAGGGGCAGTTGGTCCATATTGGGAGCATGCACTCTTTAAGTCCCATAATAGTTTAAAAGGACAAGGTCGATGGTATACTTGTTCATCATGATCAACTAAAATGGGGAAGCATTGAGGCCCTGAAATATCTTCCCTCCTTTTAGCAGCCTGAGCCAAGTTTATTTGCGATGCACTGTGCCTGCTTGTAGCGCCTGTTAGGAGGCACTTGTTGCTAGGGCCTTTAGACATGCATAAAGGTTGAGAAGGGAGTTGGGGCTGCAAGGCTGCAACTGAAGGCAGTGGGAATAGGGGGTAAGGATTAGATTCGGCCGAGATTGTGGCCGGGAGTTCATATCTATTTCCAACTTCTGGGGGGGGGGGAGCTCTGCATTATCCCCATCTTAGATAGTAGATGGAGGATTTCTTCTAACTTTTTCTCCACCGTAGCCAGCCAGTCCTCATCATATCTTTCCTTCCTGTTATCCAAACCTGAACTCTTATACTCAATATCTGCTGGCTGTTCCCTTCTCAAAATCTCACTTAGATTCTCTCGGGCTGCAGCGTACGGCTCAGCCTCAGGTTCCTCAGAAGGGTTCTTTAATTCAAGATTAAGTTCAACGTTCTCATGTCGAAGATCTAAGCATTCATTTACTAAATTCCATAAAATAATAGCCTCTGCTGGGGTCTTTTCAGGGCTATATACACTATAATAATCTTGAATTCCTTTCCCTATCCTCAGCCAGGTTTCTAAATTTAGGGATTTCTCCTCTGGAAACCACGGGCATGCCTCCTCGACAAACTGTAGGAAGCTCTCAAGCTGCCCTTGTCCCACCCGCATTCCGTGGGCTTCAAGTATGCCTCTTAGGACCAGTACATATAGCCTGGGGCCATTAAATTGACCCATAATTTTTACTCCCGACAATCCAGCCTCCCGCTCTCTCACTCCCTTAAAGTCCTCTCCTAATAGTCCTATGACACGTCACTCACCACAGCGGGGTCCTCCACCTTCGTCCCAGATTTTCAGGTTCCCTGTTCGGGCGCCACTTGAAGGGGCCTAACAGCAGCAAATTGGGGTTCCTGAAATAGGGGGCAGGGACTGGAAAAAATAGAAGAGAGACAAACACATGGGGTCCGGGAGGTCTGCAGCCCAGGTAAAGACTGCAGCCCCATTTATTTTCAACTGAAGGCTTATATCCCTTCTTGATACCAGGGAACTTCCAGGTGTTACATTCATATGATAAATCTCAGGTCATTTTAACAGAATAAGGCCAGAAAACAATGAGGCAATAAAGCAATTGTCAGATGCAAATCAAGGTACAGTTTGAATCCACTCTGGCTCCCAACACTCCTGGACACAACTAAAATGAGGTAAAAATAAACAAGTATAATTCGCTATATACACAGAAATAACCAAAATTTTAATAGCAGAAACAATATACCACCTCACTAGAAATATTAATTTGATCTTTCATTGTTCTAGCTAAAGACACATATCTTTCCAAATATGAGCATACAGATAGATAGATAGATAGATAGAGAGACAGAGAGAGAGAGAGAGAGAGAGAGAGAGAGAGAGAGAGAGAGAGAGAGAATATGAGATGAGATGGATTCTGATGCACAGAGTGACTGAAATGAGAGTAAAGATGGACTGTGATTGTATTTAGGGAGGGAATCCAGTAGGAGGGAGATAGGAAAGAAGAAGGTGGTGGAGTTGATGTAACTGGAGTAAAGTATATGAATGCAATCAGTATAGAAATCATAGAATGTGGATAGAAGGTTAATGAAATCTAGAGTGGTAAACATGGGCAAATAAATTATATTTATGTATGAAAGTATAATTAAGCTCTTTGGAAAAGTAATATATGCTAAGGGAACTGTATTGAAAATAGCAGAAGGGATGGGAGGAAGAAGGATTTGTAAAATCTGGTTTCTATTACCTTACAAGATATAGTATCAGACAATGACCACTAGATGGCAGACTCCACATTGCATACACACAGGGAGGTCCATCTGAGAAAAACCAGGGAAATAAGAGAACTATGTCTGCTGCCACCAGCAATGTCCACTGGAACCCTGATCAGAGTATTAACCAAAAAACAAATACTCACAGTTAGGCAGTGCCTCTTAGCAGGATGGATTTGGGGGTAAAAGCCTCTGCCTTGCTATTTCTGACACTGGAATCCTAGAATTGCCTCTCTCCCTTGTCTTCTATGTGGCACCAAAGCCATTCTCAAGGGAAGGAGTTTTGTCCCTCAGTATGCATGTAAACAAAGAAGTGACCTGCAAGAATAAAT
Organism: Megascapheus bottae; assembly: GCF_031878675.1. Classification (NCBI taxonomy): domain Eukaryota; kingdom Metazoa; phylum Chordata; class Mammalia; order Rodentia; family Geomyidae; genus Megascapheus; species Megascapheus bottae. The sequence continues at coordinate 19,839,876 of NC_143515.1, forward strand.
GAATGTTAAAAAGGAGGGGTGAGGGCTCAGTAGATGATTGGATCAAGAAGATGTTGTATTTATGCACAATGGAATTCTATGTTGCCATCAAAAAGAATGACACTGCCCCATTTGTGAGGAAATGGAAAGACTAGCAAGAAATCATATTAAGTGAAGTAGGCAAGACCCAAAGGAACATAGGCACAATTGTAATAAAATAGTACACACCTAGGACTCTCCTAACAGAGATTTCATAGTGCAAAATTTACATACATAGGTCATATATGATGAGACTAAATGAAAGAATCTCTAGGCTATGGAAATAAGAGCTGCATCGTGTATGATTGTTGTTCATAATGTACTGTGTTATTTCTCTTCTCTTTTGCTGCCTTTTGGTTAATGTCATATTGTTACTGTATCTGACTCTGTTATCTGGTATATTTTATGTACATATATTTGTTTATTTGAAATAGGAAAGGGAAGGAGGATAACACAAGGATGGGGAGGGAAATGGGGACAAAAACATGAGAACAGGTATCAATGGGTGAATAGCACTACCTTGGAATATAACTGTAACCTCCCTATACATTACCCCAAAAATAAAAGTTGAAATTTTAAAAAGGAGGGGAGAGGGAAATGCATTGAAAAAAACCCAATACACATACTAAGACTGAAGGAAATTTAGTAATAGGGTGGTTTGAAACAGATGGGAGAAAATGATGAAAGGGGTGGTATTGAGTAAGATGCATTATATTCATAAACTACTTTGTTGAATGGCAACTCCAGTGTATGCCCCCGAAAGGATAATTTTAAAAAGAGAGTTGCTGTAGGGAAGTGCAAAATCCACATCTCCATTGTCATTAGAAGAAGCTCTCTCCCTACCCCTCCTAACAGGCACCCAGCCTATGAGGACATAGAAATTAGGTGAGACAGGACATTCAGCTCTTGGATTTACTCAACCTCCTGACCTTTGATAGAAAGAATTGCTCATTTGTTCCACCAAATTTAGTTCCATATGGCAGAAAAGCCAAACATCATCAAACCAACTCTATCTGAGCAGGATCAGTTTTAGGAGCTGACTTTGGGACATGGAGTCTCTAACCTTGTTTCACTCCATTCTGCAGCTTTGACCTTGGTAAGAAAGGATGGCTCATGCTCCAACCCCAGAGTAAGTGTATATTGAGCAAGAATGTGTCCTTGTGAATGAAGACATTTGCCTGACTGGTTATCTGAACAGAACTATATTCCCTGAACCGCCTGCTTGGTCAGTATTGATTTTTGTTCTCACACTTAGACATGAGTGAACACAACTGATGTGGACCTTGCTGCCCAGGTGGAGTGTGATCTGCAAGAATATTAATAATATGTGGTTTAGAAACCAAGCTCGGCCATTCTAGGAAAATAGGGCGATGTGGCCTGTTTACCCTTGTAAAAAGGAGCTCTGAGCTGGCTCTCTCTGCCAGATTTTATGGAATCTAGGACTAGGATTTTAGAGGAAATCATGACTGCTGATATAAGAGTTTTAACCGTTTCATGTTCACTTTGTAAAGTGTAATCACACCTGACAAGGCTGACATTTCCACAGGCATGTTGTAGTGAAGTGATTAAGGACAGGTGAGAAAGGTGAGGAAAGGAGGGGGACCTGCAGACATGCAGCCCTGAAGGGACATGTGCACACACCATGTCCAGTTGTGGGAGTTGAGAGGGGGCTGCAGGGGCAATGCTGTCCCCAGAAGGTCCCCAGAATCCTCTGCAATGAGCAGGTCACTGCTTGTCCTCAAGGGCACAGTCTGGGACCCGAGCTTCATCATGCTCAGGCTAAGAATGAGGAAGATCTGCTTGGTGATTATTCAGTTTTCCCTAGATATCTTTCTTAGTGTCATAAATTAAAATGATCAGTTATACAATTCAGACTAGGCCTACGAATGTATTAATTTATAGGCAATTGACTGCATTCATTCCCTTGTGAAGTGTCCTCTCTGTTCTGACAGCACAGACTCCAGGGGATTTAAGGCTCTGTCCTGGGACCCTGCTGACTCTCCTCATCACCCAGCCACTCAGAACAGAGAGAGCAGCTCTGCAGCATCATCCTCCCCACACATGCAGCCCTGCTCTGCAGTCTGCCTCTCTTACACTCTCACCTTGGCCCTAATCTCATTCAGGTTCATGGACCAGAGTGCACTTCCCTTTTACCAGGGAGCATCATAGAAGGACTCCTGGTCTCCCTCTTTCTCATCTCAGCCAGGAGCTCCTCCTCACACCACACAGAATTCTGGGATGAGAATATGGCTCCTAACTATTCCATGTATGCCAGTGCTTCAAGTCCATGTGGACTTGGAATTCACAAGCCACATGTCCACACTAGCTGAAGGTAGCCCTGGAACATAGATTATTCAATGTGTTATCATTAGGGTGTGGTCGCTTTCAAATCCACTTGAGTAGATGTGCTTGATGTTTCCTTATGTCCTATAGAATTTAAGGTGGCCTTCAACCTACACAGCGGTCAGCTGCCTTCTCCTTGCTCTATGTAGAAATATGTTTGCCCTGAAGTGCATTGTAGAGAGACCATGTAAGATGTTTAAAAGTGAAATTTTAAGAAGAGTAAAGGTATTAGTATAACTTTTAATTTGGATATTAATTCCTCATAAAAGGAGGGAAGAAAAATATTATAAAATGCTTTCTTGGACAATTATTTTAGCATGTATTACAGAAAGCATTAATGTGGTAGAAGGTGGAGATGACCAAATAAAGATGCAGTTCATAAAAGTAAGGGAACAGAAGAGGTCTCTGATCAGATACTGGTTTATCAGTGTGCTCCTGGCCTCTGAGAAGCAGTGCTATCTTCATGTCCCCAGAGCAACTTCTTGGAATTTTAATGTCATGTAGTATTATGGGTACTGTGCTCTTCTGTCCCTAAATGGGACATCCTGCATTATGGGATGGAGTGTGTTGCCACCTGCTACCCTCCATGTGGGGAATGCCTCTTCACTTGAACTTAGCATCACTGCCTGCAGTTCCTTGCCTCTACTTCCCAATGTTGAAGATGTATGCATTTGATCCCTCCTGTTTGGATCCCATAGGCTAAACAGTCACTAAAAACTGCTTTATTCCTGATCAATGGTAGCTCACTGTTAGCCACCCAGCTAGCTGAAATCTGAGGATGGCGGTTGGAAGCCAGCCTAGCATGAGAGACAATGAGTCTTTCATTTCCAGTGAAGAGCCCAAAGGCTGGAGGTGAAGCTGTGGCTCATGAGGAAAAACACCGGCCTTGAGCACAAAACTCAGGGGAGTTTTTGGCTGCTGGATTCTAGCTCCAGGCCAAGCACACAAAAAGGTGCTTTACTTTGGGGAGGGGAGTGTGGCCTAGTGGGTAGAGTGTTTGCCTAGACATATACAAAGCACTCGGTTCGATTTCTTTTTACCACATATGCAGAAACAGTTGGAAATGGTTCTATGGCTGAAGTGGTAGAGCACTAGCTTTGAGAAAGCCCAAGGACAGTGCCAGCCCCTAAGTTCAAATGCTGGGACTGGTAAAAAAAGAAAGAACAAAGAAGAAAAATTGCTTTACTTAGTACCGGAAAGATACGATTCATAAAGAACTATGCTTGCTTAAGGAACACTGTGAAGGGGGCCGGGAGTTTGGCCTAGTGGTAGAGTGCTTGCCTAGCATGCACGAAGACCCGGGTTCCATTCCTGGGTACCACATACACAGAAAAAAGCCAGAGGTGGTGCTGAGGCTCAAGTGGTAGAATTCTAGCCTTGAGAAAATCCAAGGACAGTGCTCAGGCCCTGAGCTCAAGCCCAGGACTGGCAAAAAAAAAAGAACACTGTGAAGTTAGAGAAGAATGGAATCCTTGGTTTAGAGAACACCTCAGCTTCTGAGAGCAAATGTTTTCCATTAGTTGACATAAATGTCATCTAAAATCTTAATAAATGTCTGGCACAGAAACATGAAAGACTCAAAAGCTGGATGGCATAGCATGGCATGATTTTTCCTAAGAATTGATGGGAAATGCCTGATGTGAAGTATCCTAAAGGTAGGTGATGGGTAAGTGGAGTAGAAAATAGTCATAAATTCATATTTAGTAATTAAAATGTATTTTTATACATAGAAATATATATGGAAAAGAGGAGTTGGATTGGGAGGGATTGAGCTGAAAGCTCACATAGATCAAGATGCTTTGCATTTATAAACTGACATGTTTAATGGTAACTCTTTTGTACAACTATGTGTAGATGGTAAAAATAGAAGTAAAAACAAAAACCTTAAATCCATTTTTCAATTGTCCACTATTTCATCTCTGTCCACCTATTTCTTCTTAGGTTGTGGATGGAGAGGACTGAGTCTCTATCTCATATGAGATTAGAAGAGATCTCATCTCATTCAGAATATGCACAAGAAAGCAGAGAGGAGAAGAGTACTGGGAAATGCAATTTCTGAAAAGTCTGTGATGTGAGGAGTTCACAGCTGATGACTCAGTGAGGCTCAACTCTCGGAATATATCCAGGAAGGCTTTGCTCAAGGCTGTGTTTAAATGTGTCTCTTCCTGTCAGGAATTTGCAATCATAGCAAGAGTTTCAGTTAGTCTCAATCAAAGGACAATGTGATATGTGCATGAAATATGTTAGTGACACAAAGGAATCAAGCACATGCATGCAGTATTACTTTCTTCCCTACTCAGAATGTGTCTAGAATTCAGAATCATCTTCGGTATCCCAGAGAGTATATTATAAATTAAATTTTTATAGTAATTTATGCCAACCAGAACCATATATGTATTTATTTGCCTTTAAAAGTTTACAGAAATTGGCCAGGAGTTTGGCCTAGTGGTAAAGTGCTTGCCTAACATGCACGAAGACCCTGGTTCAATGCCTCAGGATCACATACACAGAAAAAAAAAGGTGGTGTTGTGGTTCAAGTCGTAGAGCCCTATCCTTGAGAAAGCCCAAAAACAGTGCTTTCGCAAGTGTGCAGCCCCTTGTAAAATGCAACCCAAAGCCCAAACCAAAAAAAAAGACAACACAAAACAAAAAAAATACAGAAGAAGATCTAAAATATGTGCATATATCACTGGAACTCACCTTGAAGCACTATCTGCATTCCATTATTCTCCAAAAGGAAGCTTTCAGAATTTCTGTGATTAATTTGCTATATAAATGCAGTGTGGATGAATGACAGGATATCTACTTAATTTGAAAACTTCTTACATCGAATATACACTCACACCTTCAGGTATTAGCATTTTCTTTTACCATATAAAGGCATTTAGATCACTATTAGTAAGAAAAGATTTTATTCTTCCTGTCAATGCATCAGCTAAGACTTAACAGGAATTTTCTTCGGAAATAGAGCTTCCCTGAACAGGTAAGTTGGTAATTAAAGGTATCAAATGCCTCTTCATCCTAGCTCAACTCTATGCTTAGACTAGTCCACCCCTTGAGGATCCGTGCTGCTGCTGTGGACACCATGACTTTCTCTAGACTAGCCCAGGGTGTGCAGGAGAGCCTGGCATTGCATCCATTACTTTCCTACAGGCTGTCCTTGACATGACCCTGCACAGCTTCAGTTGTCTAGTGTTGATTTGGTTAGTAGGGATGTGTGTACCCTGTCTTCGCTTAGGGCAAGACTTTCACAGTGGGGTCCATCTTCCCAGTGATTCAGGCCTCCTGGATTTTATTGGTTATCACCAAGCACAGAACACTTCTGATGTCACCTTCCTCAGAAGAGCAGGCCTCAGCCTCCTTTGGCTCTTCTCAGGCTGTTGACCCCACCTGGATATTTGCATACTGCTTCCTAGGGTGGACCTTCCTCTCTAAGTATGAGATAAAGGCTCAGCTCTGAACTTTCCTTGACCAGTGAAGACTCCTCATTTCACTCTTAGAAATGAAGTCCTTCTCTCAGCTCCTGTGTCTGTTAATGCTCTGGATCCCTGGTAAGGAAAAAGAGAGATGAGGAGTGAGAGTGGGTGGAAGGATGAGCTTTCAGGGCCCTGTTGAGCCCTATCTAGGTGTCAGATGTGCAGGTGTTATTATCTTTGAAGAAAGAATTGAGGTTTAGGTCTGAGAGAGTGAGGAATATTCCAGAAGGAGAGGAAATTAGACTTGGGTGAAGACTCTGCCAGATGACTATACAGTGACTCCTAGAGACCCAATTATTCTTCAAAATATCTCTATTTTTTAATATTCAATATTTTACATTATGAATCATTATGAAGTTTAAATAATACACAGTATATATCAAATTACAAATAATAGTCCCATGCACTTCTAGGTCTGTGAATAAACTTGCCCTTCTGTCTTACTTTAATTTCAGGATCTGGTGGAGATGTTGTGCTGACCCAGACTCCACGATCCCTGCCTGTCTCCCTGGGAGAAACGATCTCCATCTCCTGCAAGTCTAGTCAGAGCCTCAAACATGGCAATGGAAACACCTATCTGGACTGGTTACAGCAGACGCCAGGCCAGTCTCCACAATCCCTAATCTATAGTGTTTCCAACCGATATTCTGGAGTGTCAGACAGATTCAGTGGCAGTGGATCAGACACAGATTTCACACTGACAATTGACAGGGTTGAGGCTGAGGATGCTGGAGATTATTTCTGTGTGCAAGGTACACATGCTCCTCCCACAGTGATACAGCCCTGAACAAAAACCCCTGTCTGGCTGGGGGATCTGTCTGCATGGGTTGCTAGTCTGGGGAGCAGCAGAGCAGACAGTCTGAGTTTATCTAGGAGGAAGCTATTTTGGCCAATGTGAGAGTGACCCTGAGCAGAGATGGGGATTATGAGAATATGATATCACTGCATTCAATCTACAAAAACCAGGACATCATCAATGAAAATTTCAGATGTGCCATTTATCATTGATTGGACAAAAATGTTTGTCTCTCATGTAATATGAGAGCTAAGCAGTAATATAAGAATGAAATGTCTTCTGTGAGTTCATTCCCTAGATAATAAAACTTAACATACTCCCATCAAGCACATGGTCCTGGCCCACAACTGTAGTAAACAGTGAGCTTTGTGTTCAGAAGCTGCAATCCTACTTGTGCATTTCTTGCCTCTGCCCTGTGGGCTCTCCTAACCCTGCCTGACCTTTGATTCCTTAGTAGAGGTTCATCAGTGACTTTTGGTTAGATCAGCTTTCCTTAGTTATAGTTCTGTACGCTATACACCGGTCTCTGGCCTTCCAAGTCTTGGGTCTCTTAGTCTAGTTTAGACAGTAAAATGTGGTATAGCCCTGTGATAGTGTCCACAGGTCCCACAAGTCTGAGACTGAGCCCTTGTTCAATGGACACAGCATTCATAGGTCTGTCTGGCCAACCTGTGTGACTTGATTTGAAAATTCATGGCATGATGGCACCAGTAGTACTTAATTGAAGTTAGCATCTATTTCTATCACCTTCGACATGGAACCATGCCCGTGCACTCCCTAGCATTTTGGAGATCCTCTAGCCGTCACAAGAGTCCAATGTGCATCTGTCTCCAGTAGTGTAAACTGTTTCACTGTGATAATCTCCAATCCATCTGGGAAACAAAGAATGAAAGGAGAGATGCTCTAAGCACACGATGATATCCTTCATAGGCAAAATATGGGTCTAGAATGTATATGAACAAATGGGATTCTTTTAAATCACTAAAGGACAGTTTATTGCAAAGTTTATCCACAATTGTAGCACTCTGTAGAATGCTAATAAGAACCACCTCAAAATCCGATTAAATTCAATTCAGATTAAAGACAAATGGTAGTCTGAGCCACCTTTGTGCAGGCATGTTATCCATGTTTAGAAAGGCACTGTTCTGCTTTCTAATTCTCATTGAGGCTCTCATTGTGCAAGTCTGTGGGTCACCAGAAGAGAAAGAGGAAGTGATCACTGAGCTTGAAGCGTGGTGCAAATGCTGGGTGATGAACAGTCATGTGTCATCACTATTTCCCATCTCAGATATTTGCAGTTAAATGGGCTGGAGCTCAGTACAGGCATTTCCAGGTATTATAGTGTGTTTAAAGACCATAGCATAAAAACTTCCTTGCAATTTGGTAAATACAAGTAAGGAACTACATTAATTATTGTCAACATTTGACAAGTAGGGGGACATATTTCTTGAAAAACACATACATATGCAAATATACTTATGAATACAACATTCTTACACCCAAATATATACAAATATTTATTCTGATTTGACACCTCCATCATCATTTGTTGTCCTTTACGAAGATTTTTGTACAGCAGTTCAATATTTTTTCCATATATTTTTATTATAATTAATAGAAGGGTGCATTACTTCACAAACATTGATACCCTTTCTCATGTCTTGGTCTCCATTCCCCCAGCCATCCCTCCTCTCATCTTGTTTTTTCCCCCTTCCCTATCTGATTTCAAATAACCCAATACACATATATACAATGTATCAGATAACAATGTGAAATACTGTAACAATATGAGATAGCCAAGGAAGAGCAAAAGAGATGAAAGATAACATAGTACAGTAAGGATAACAATCACTCATTATATGGCTTTTGTTTCTATATGTTGGAGGTCTTTTCATGTAGCCTCATACTATATGGACTTATATATCATGGTTTTGTTCTATTTTAAATCTATACTAGGACAGAGAGCCCAAGGTTTCTACTGATTTTGACAAATGAGGGAAATCATTGAGCCTATGTATCTTTGAGTCTTGCTTACTTCACTTAATATGATATTCTAAGTCTTTCCATTTCCTAACAAATGGGGCAATGTTGTCCTTCCGACAGCAGCATAGAATTCCATTGTGTATAAATACCACATCTTGTTGATCCACTCATCAACTGAGGGGCATCTGGGTTGGTTCCATATCTTTGCTATGGTAAATAGTGCTGCAATGAACATTGTTGTGCTAGTGGGTTTAGTATGTCCTTGTTTCTGGATGATTGGGTAAATGCCAAGTAGTGGAATTGCTTGGTCATAGGAGAGCTCTGTGTTTAGTCTTTTGAAGAACGAACATACTGCTTTCCATAGTGGTTGAATGAGTTTGCATTCCCACCAACAGTGTAATAGTGATCCCTCCTGGCCACATCCCCCCCAGCATATATTGTTATTAGATTTCTTGCTCCTGGCCATTCTAACTGGAGTGAGGTGGAATCTTAGAGTTGTTTTGATTTGCAATATTTTTATAGTTAAAAATGTTTAATGTCTTCTGGTTTTCTTTCTTTTTTTCATATTTTTACTGTAATTAATAGAAGGGTTACATTATATTCGGCAGATAGAAGATGCATTAATTCACATACATTGATACCCTTTCTCAAGTCTTGGTCCCCATTTCCCTCCCCCACACACCACCCCTCATCTTGTTTCCCCCCCTCCTATCCTACCATTGTATGGTTAGTGAAGATCTTCTCCCATTCTGTAGGCTTCCTAATTAATTTACTAGCTATGTCCTTTGCCATACAAAAGCTCTGTAGTTTAATGCAGTCTCACTTATCCAGACATTCTCTGATTTGTTGTGTTTCTTGATTCCTATTAAGAAAGTTTTGACCGGTGCCAAAGAGATCTAGTGTATCTACTATTCCTTCTTGTAAAGTTTGCAGTGTATAGCAGTTCAACATTTTTTCATATATTTTTATTGTAATTAATAGAATGGTTACATTATATTTGCCAGATAGAAGGTACATTACTTCACATACATTGATACCCTTTCTCATGTCTTGGTCCCCATTTCCCTCCTCCCCTTCCCCACCCCTCATCTTGTTTCCCCCCCTTCCCTATCCAATTTCAAATAACCAAATACAAATATATCCAATATATCAGATAACAAAGTAAGATACTGTAACAATATGAGATAATCAAGGGACAGCAAAAGAGATGAGAGATAACATAGTACAGTAAGAACAACAATCACTCATTATATGGCTTTTGTTTCTATATCCTAGAGGTCCTTTCATTTAGCAGTTCCACATTTTAAGCTGATATAATACTGAGTTATCTCTTGTAATGTTATTAAACTGGGCCTGTGAGTTTTGCATGGAAATAGAATGCTTGCCTAGCATGCAGGAAGACCCGGGTTTAATTCCTCTGTGGGAAAGGAAGTGTGTTCATCACCTTCAACATTGATCAGTTACAAGTAGAGTTATTTTATTCTTCCCAACATCTCCTCCCTTAACCTTAAAAATAAGTGAGGGCGAGGATTTAGGCAATATCTTAATTATGGTAGGCATTCATCTGAGAGGGGGGACAGAGGCCCTGATCCCTAGAAGGGAGGCCATGTTGAGCAAGAAGCAAGACACACTGGCTGGTGTGTCTGTCTTTTTGCTGAGGCCAAGCATCTTTTTGCGGGGGCAGGGTTTTATAGGATGCCAACCTCCATGCTATCGGGCATGTCCTGCAGGAGACCCTGAGGCTTATGGCTGTTTTATTTTTAGGCCGTCTCCTTGCAGTCTTAGCTGCACCTCACGCAGATGCCTAGACCTGTAAACTGCAGGTGCTTGTCCCTAGGTGGGGATTACGGTTCCTCTGGGGGCCCATAGTCCTCATGCCCTTCCTCAGCCAAATCAGCTAGATGTAGAGGCTGATAATGTACCTGAATAGGCCTTGCTGCCAGGGTATCAATCTGTTATTATACAAAAGCTATAATTCTATTAAAAATACATGGTCCAATGGTAGCAATTAACCATATTGCAAATAGGGGTGCTAGCAAGGGTAAAAAGATAAGGCAAGATTCCATTGAGTTAGCTGAACAGCTTTAACCTGATCCTGATCTCTAAGAAACTGAAGGAGCTCATTGATCACACAGGGTCTGAATGTACAAAAACCACTGTAACCAAGGGGCCCACCCACAAAGGGAAGAAGGTAGGGGAGCCATCCATTTAGTCCAGTCCATATATTGTTTGCATCAAGTTTATTTTGGAGGCATTTGAGAACCTCCTGCAGCCTTTTAAGCAGATCAAGGCCTCGACAATTTTGGAGGCCTACTGCAGCCAGGGAATCAAGTTGAGATTGTAGGTAGTGTCTTTGTGGGAGGCATGGATAATGATGCTCAGGATGAGGAGAAGGAAGGTGACTGAAGAATCCAACCACAGCTAAGCAGATCCTCCGGTATGGTCTCCTCATTCCTGTGAGTGAGAGGGAGAAAACATACCTCAAGAGAGGGTGCTCTTGGGTAATTATTTTTTTTCCTGACAATATTTTAAATCTCTAGCCAGTACCCAAATTGGGTTTGGTTCTCCCACCGGGAAGACACATCCAAATCCTCTCCCCACACTAATGAGAGGATCAGGGCCTTTCCAGTAAGAGGATCTCTTCAATGGACTTCAACCTTTAAATAAGGCATCTGATTAGATCAATGTCTCTGAAAGGCTGTCAGAGGCTGATCCTTGGAAAAATTTAAAATAATGTAAGCATAGCTGTCCTCAATTGATCATGGGGGTTGCCTCCCCATTTTTGTTTTATTAAAACAAGGCCCATTATCCATTTTAACCTTTAGGGGTTAACTCAAGATAACAAAACATTGTAATGAATGGCTTTCAGTGTGTCAGGCTCTTTCACTGGAATGCGCAGTAGCCCAACAAGCATGTGAATGAGTATCTATAGACATAATTTCCCAAAGAGTGCTTAGTGGGTTACATCAGTCTGCCAGATAACACTAGGTTTAAGGCCCCAGAGATTGACCCCAGGGATTGTAGAGGTGGGACTTGTAAAAATGGCATGCACAATTTACATGTCCTCATGATCTTTTTTAAGTCTTTTACAGGGACCAGGGGGAAACTTTGATACATCCCTCTCCAATTTAAGTGAGTCAGTTCACATGGCAGGGATCTGATTGAATTATTAGGGGACAAGTTCAAGAAATACTAATCATATCACCCACTTTACCATCAGATTTCCAGTGTCAGTCTGCAAGGAAGAAGGTCAAAGATGGTCCGCTCAGTCCATCTGACCAGTCTTTGTGCCAGCTTATCTTATTACCTAAACAGTTTTAAGAGACAGGCAGGCAAAGCTTCTGACACTGATAAACAAATTTACATTTAAATTTTGATACTTATCTTCAAACTTTAACTCAATGAAATAAATTGCAAATTCCCTAATTCCTCTGGACTAAACAGGATACAATGTTTAGTTGGTAAACAGTTTTATGCATTACAATACCAGATTTTCTTTTTAAATGCAGATTTTAGAATCTTTAGAAAACTCCTATTAACCAGTTTCTTGTGTTTCAATTATGAATTTATTCATTGTTTTGGATGCTGACAATTTAACCTTGAACATGTTTACTCACACCCATTCACACATGCATTCATACTCCAAGATCTTAAAGCCCGCAAAATTAATATCAGCCGTGCATTTTAAAAGGATTCACATATACACACTCAAACAAACCACAAGGATCCATATTTAGGATGGTTATCAATTTTACCATAATACTTTTTTATTGTAATTAATAAAAGGGTTACATGATATTTGCCAGATAGAAGGTGCATTAATTCACATACATTGATACCCTTTCACATGTCTTGGTACCCATTACCCTCCCCCCCACACCCCACACCCGTCTTGGTTTTCCCCCCTTCCCTATCAAATTTCAAATAACCAAATACAAATAAATTCAATATATCAGATAACAAAGTGAGATACTATAACAATATGAGATACCCAAGGGACAGCAAAGGAGATGAGAGACAACATAGTACATTAAGGACAACAATCATTTGTTATATGGCTTTTGTTTCAATATCCTGGAGGTCCTTTCAATTAGCTTCATACTATATGGCCTTATGTATCAAGATTTTGGCTCTATTGCAGATCTCTGCTAGTAGAGCCCAAGGTTTCTACTGATTATGATGAATGAGGGAAACCATTGAGCCTAAGTTCCTTTGAGTCTGGCTTACTTCACTTGATATGATTTTTTCTAAGTCTTTCCATTTCCTAACAAATGGGTCCACCATGAGGCCACTGGTTGGGCTACGAGCTAGTCGTGCAGCAACACATAAGTTTTATTCTAATACTTTCCAAACTTTGTACTCAAATACGTTACCTACTTAGGTCAATTATCCTTATGCTATACCTTTTCTTCATTACTACAATATTCTTACACTCCTACATTAATCCTCTTGTACCTCCCCTGACTTCTCTCATTCTATTTTTCTATCTCTGGACCTATGTTCGTCTTTCAACCCTTATACTGCATGGATCTACACTTAATGGCTGTTGAGCAATGCTGTATATCTAGGTGTTTAATTATTCTCTAGTCTCAGAGGGACTTAAAGACAATAGAGATTTGATTGAGAGGCTTATTGTTTTGGGTATAAATCGCTTATCAGTGGATGTATTAGACTGGTCTGTAACTGCACAAAAAGAAAGAGTGATAACAATCAAAACAATCAAAACTTGTGAGCATCTAGTGTCTGCTAGCTACAGAGGTCTAGGTTGGTTATATCTGAAAAACTATAATCGTGTTTAGTATTAATCTTGCTCCCATTTTCAAATGGGCAGAACAAGAAACTCAAGAAAAATGTCAAATCAAGAAACAACATCCCCCACCCAATGTAAACAGACAATGGAACAGTCACTGGCAAACCTAGAGGAGAGTCTTCCAAGTGCTATACAAATGCAATTGATAAACATCATTAATGAAAAATGTGAAAATATAAAGAAAGAGATAAGGGAGGAAGCCATAGCTGAACAAGAGGAAACCATAAACAAGGTGATAAGTGAAAAAGAAGAAGCCATAAAGGAGGCCATAATAAAGGTTTTTCAAAGAAAGATGGATGAATTCATAGAATCCACAAATAAAAAGGTGACCGAACTCCAGCAAATGTTCAAAGAAAATAAAGCTACTGAGCTAACCACTCAAATGGAAATCAAGGAGGTAAAGAAATCCATACATGATCTACTATAATACTTTTTGCAGATGAAAGTTTTATGGGAGTCTTAAACCCAGGAGAACTAAGACTGAAGTCTGTGCCCTGCCACCAACTGTCTCTAGACTGTCACTACTAAGCCTGCAGCTGCTTGGCCTTGCCTAGGCTCACCTCCACTGCAGCCAAGTGGGAGGGGCCATACCAGGCCCTAGACCTACCCCAGGTGGTAGTCAGTTTGTTTTTCTTCTGGAAATGAGATTCAGAAAAAAACTTATTTCAATTAACATGTTAACAACACACCAGAAAAGTAATTTGGATTTGATGCTCCATATTAAATTCATTATTTTTATCTAAATGCCACAGGAAATATAAAGGTATCATGAGTTTTTAGGGACCAGTTATGAGAAAGTATAAAGGCAAATATAATGTTTCTGTGCTCTAGTTTTGGAAGGTTTGGATATTATTTTTTTTCTGTTGCTTGATCTCAGATTATTATTCAGAGCTAAGATGGCAAAAGCATCCTTGGCTTCTGGCTGAGTTCAAATAAATCTGCAAAATATGAATATATGTAAATAGATAAAATTTAGGTAAGACCCTCCTGGGACAAGGTAGCAGGTACAGTCTCCTAGTGACCCATATTACATCATTGTTAACCAGAGTAATCAGAAGAGTTTTCCATATACCAAACAAATGTAGCATATACGAGTTATAAATTCTAATTTAGTAATTTACTACATTTTTATACATAGAACTCTGTTTGGAAGGGAGGAGTTTTACTGGGAAGGAGGTGACAGGATAATGAAAGCAACGAGAGATCACAATGCGTTGTATTTATAAACAGAGTTGTTTAATCATAATCCTTTTGTCCAAATACTTATGTATAATAAATAGAATAAACAAGAAATGAGAATGAGGTTCTTACATGTCCATACCTCCCATCTGTCTACATGTTTCTTTGCATGTTGTGGACTGATTGGATTGAGTCTCCTCCAGCTTGTAAGCTCATAGCAGATGAGAAGAGATCCCAGTAAATTTGGAGCATTCACAGCAAACCAGAGAGGAGAGGAATGGTGGGAATTGTACCTCCTGAAGAGATGAGAGGAGCTCACAGCTGAGGACCCAGTGAAACCATGGCCAAATCTCAGAATATATCGAAGAAGGCTTTGTCCAAGACCATGTTCACAAACGCCTTTTCCTATAATCAACTTGTCACCATAGCGAGAGATTCAATAAGTCTAAAACAATGGAAAATGAAGTATTATCACAAAATAGATAAGGCACACTTCTCAAACAGAAATACTGCTTCACACAAGGGATGAAACACAAATAAACATGGCTGCAATATTATCTTCTTTTCTTCTCAGAATATATCCAGAATTCAGAACCATCATGAACATCCCTGAGAGGATGTGATAAACATAATTTCCAAGCTACCTCTGATTGTCTGAAGGTTGACCACTCCCTCAATAGGTTGAGAAGGGATCCCTGTAAGGTTCAGGAGGTTGTTTTTAGAAGGAGCTGAATATCACAAATACAGAGAAGCTTTTTGCTCCTCAATTGGCACATTAAGAGCACTTCTATTTAAACCACTTCTCTCTCTCTCTCCCCTTCTCTCTCTCTCTCCCCTTCTCTCTCTCTCTCTCTCTCTCTCTCTCTCTCTCTCTCTCTCTCTCTCTCTCTCTCTCTCTCTCTCACACACACACACACACAGCACCCTCTGTAAATCCATTTCTATAAATAGTAACTGACATAAGCTGTGAAGAGTTTTAACCTTACAGCTTTGCATGCAGAAAATCCTAGATGCAATACCCTCATCTATCTATACTCCGGTGTGGACTGACCTGTCTGTGTCACAGTATGGTTGCTACTAAACAGAGAACCAGCTGCAAATTGAGGTGGCTAAGCAAGTGGTTGTCTTCACTTTGCAATAAGTGACTACGATGAGAACTGCCCCACTCCATAAGAGCAGCTTTAATCCTCCCATGGGCAGTGGGCAGAAACTCCAATAACCTAATCTCTTTTCACAAGTCTCCTCAGCCCATGGGCATTGTGGCCCATTGGGGACCAGAACCAGCCTCCTCCATGCACTCTTTCTTCCTGGGTGAAGTAGAGACTGAAATCTCTGAGACAAATAAGCAGAGGCTGATTAAAATAGATTGGAACTAGAGACATTTTATATTATATTTAATTGAAGACAATCAAAATTACATATATGCATAGATCATTACTTTAAGTAGGTCCTTACAGTTCCAGACTTTTCTCAGTGCAGTCCCTCTTCTCTGTGCTGCAGGCATCAAGGATTTTTATTGGTTATCATTAAATCCAGAGCATGTCTGTTGTCACCTTCCTCAGAAGAGCAGGCCACACTCTCCTTTGGCTCTTCTCACTCTGCTGCCCCCACCTGGATATTTGCATTCTGCTCCCTAGGGAGGAACTTCCTCTCCAAGTCTGAATACAGGCTCAGCTCTGATCTTGCCTTGACCAGTGAAGACTCCTCATTTCACTCCTAGAAAAGAAGTCCTTCTCTCAGCTCCTGTGGCTGTTAATGCTCTGGATCCTTGGTAAGGACAAAGGGAGATGAGGAGTGAGAGTGGGTGGAAGGGTGAGCTCTCAGGGCTCAGCTATGCACTCTGCATATATTACACATGCAGGTCTTCTTATTCATGTTTGTTGTAACAAGTAAGATTTAGGTCTGGGAGAATGAAGAACATTCCAGAAGGAGCTAGACTATCTGCTTCATTGAAGCACCCTCCTCAGTGAAGTAATGTAGATTATTCCTAGAGACCCATTTATACTTAAAATTTTTAATGTAACATTATATTATAAATCTAAATAAGAAATATTGATAATTGGTAATACATACACAAATAGAAACAAAAAGAGCATGTTTCCCTATGTTGTATATAAACTTGCACTTCTGTCTTACACTAATTTCATGATGCAGTGGAGATGTTATGCTGCCCCAGTCTCCACGTTCCCTGCCTGTCACCCTGGAAGAGTCGGCCTCCCTCTCCTGCAGGTCTAGTCAGAGCTTCTTCTATAAAAATGATGAAACATGTTTGGATTGGTACCTGCAAGGCCCATCCAGACTCCATGTATCCTGATCTATGAGGTTTCTAACCAAGCAACTTGGGTCCCAGACAGATTCAGAAGCCATGGGTAAGGCACAGATTTCACACTGACAATTAGCAGCATGGAGGCTGAGGATGTTGGGATTTATTATTGCCTTCAAACTTTACATTTTCCTCCCATAGTGATACAGCCCTGACCAAAAACCTCCCTGCTGTCAGGTGAGCTGCCCTCATTGGATGTTGCTCTGGGTTGTTGGAGAGCAAATTATGTGAGTCTGGGTAGGAGGAAATTGTGGTTAGTGTGAAAGGGACTGAGTGGCTATGAAGAATATGTGTCAAAGACCACATACCATCTGACAAGACCAAGAGAAAGTCATGTATGTACAAAGACCAGGAGACTTGAGATAAACAGTGAGGTTACTCATTGAAAACATTACTTGTCTCCTCAGTAGTATTATAGTCAACCAGGAAAATAAGAATCAAATATCTTCTACAATATTTTTCCCTTATAATACTTGCATCAAGCACATGGTCCTGGCCCACATCTACAGCATATGCAATGCTTTCTCTTCAAAAACTGGAAGCCAATGGAGCATTTTCTTCGGTCTGTTCTATGTGTTCCCCAAACCCTGCCTGTCCATCAAGATCTTAGCAGAGTCTAGTCACTGTCTCCTGACTAGAACAACCTGGGGCAGATGCAGTGCTGGCCTCTGAACATTGGTCTCTAGCCTTCTGCATCCTGGGGCTCTGGCTCTACGTAAGACAGGTGAGTGTGGGGATGCCCTGTGATATTGCTCATAGGGAGTTTGAGTTTGAGCCTTTTGAATGGCACAGCATTCACCTTCTTACCCTGAGTGGCTTTGTTTCAAAAACCATGGAATATAAGAATCAATAATACTTAAGTGTGTTTTGATTCCACGTCTAGATTCTACTTTCAGGGTTTTGGATCCCAGGCTCTGTTGTCTCTTTGGTATCTCTAAATTATAGATCTCTATCACTTGATGGGGAGAAACTGACTCTTTGGGAGATACAGCAGGTTTCTCACAGGCCATGTCCACCTGTCCTCAGGACCTCCTCCAGCTGGGTGAAGTGTTTTAGGACAGACACTTGAGCCCCCTGAATCAGCATAGTTGTTTAAGTGATAAGGCTTAAGTTCCACGAGCCTCCATTGTGCTGTCTCACTCAGTAAAGATCACAAGTGTCACGACACCAAAGAGAATTAAAACTAAATAATTAGTCCTTCTGAGATTGTAATTTCATTCCTAGTGGTGTTGAGGGAAGAACTGAGAGGATTGGTGTCCTGGTCATTGGAGTTGAGTTCCTTTCCTGTTTTAAGGAAACATCTGCAGGAGCCTGACTGTGAGTCATGGGAAAGGACTCTTTTGAATCAGGTGGTAAATGGAAGGTGACAGGAACAAGTTTTTCCTTCTCTCTCACCCTTGCTAAGTGGCCCTTGTTTCACCTCTCCACCCCAGCTTACCTAGCTCTCAAACAGGAAAATTCTGTGAGAATGAATATAGATCTCATCCTATGTAGGTTATGACATTTGCAAGCTTGATAGAAATAGTTAATGCTCATTTATGCAAAGACCTATGTTTATTTCTAACGTTGAAAGCTTGTAGCATTCTGCTTTTTGTTCTTTTTTATTGGAGATAATGCATAGAGGGGTTACAGTTACATTCCTCAGGTAGTAAGTGCATTACTTCTTGAACATTGTTACCCAGTCCCATGTTTTTCTCCCACTTTGGGTTTGGTGTGTGGACTTGGGTCACTCTGACCACCTGCAGTCCTCTGCTGTCTTAGAGGCATATCAACTTCCTCCTGTCACCACTAGGTGGGGAACTCTCACAGCAGCTGCTGCTCCTTCAGGAGGCAGGGGGAGTCTGGGAACTTCTCATGAGAAGTGGAGGTGAGTTGTCAGAGATCAATTAGCTCTGAAATCATATCACCTTCTCCTGCCCACATCCTTCTCTCTCCCATGCAGGGGTATCTCAAATGATTCTCCAATGCTTTTCTGAATGAGACCATCACTCCTCTCTTGCCCTCCTCTGACACTGTCTTAACAGGCCAACTCTTTATTACTTCATCCAGGGCTAGTCTTGTGTTGAGTTTCAGTCCCCTCAGTTATGTATCCTGAAGTCTGGCTGACTAACTTTCCTACTGCACTCTAGTACTCTACCTTGGTTAATGGTGAAGAACTTTCCAGAAAGTGCCATGTGGGTAGTCAGAATAACATGTAGATCATGTGCAGGCCTTGGGAAACAGATTCCCAGCTGTGAAAGCTGAGCAGACAAACCCACATTGCTAATAGTGAAGGGAACTTCAAGTGGCCTTTGTGTTTCTTTGTGACCACATAGAACTTAACAAGGTGAATGCCTTGAGAGGTGGGAACCCCAGGAGAAAAGCTGTCTGTCATGAATTCTTTTACTTTCCTTCCTTCTACAGTGAATTCATGACCCCAAATCTCTCTGCACAATGTGACTTGATATCTTGAGGCAACCAGAGGACCTGTCTCCCTGTGTCTGAGATCCATTTAGGTCACTTTTCATCCTCAGCAATGGCAAGCAGATGCCTCCAGCAGCAAGACTGAGGGGAGTGAGTCTTGGGCTTCTTGCTTGGGCTTCTTGACTGGGGAGGAGAGCAGAAGATTGCTCAGTCAGTGCTGATTTCATTGCACAGGTCAATTTACCAACAAGTAAAGTCATCCACTACAGTTAAAGGAAAACATTATCTAGGTATATTCAGATATTGTGAATAATGTGGTATATGTAGTTACATCAAAGTAAGTTACACCCAATAATACATAAGAGATGTATACTCAATTTGTTCATATGTAGAATGGACTGTGGCTGAGACATGCTCTTGGGTGTAGCACATTCTGACCTTCTCCCAGTCAGGTTCCATTCTGGTTTTCACCTCTCAGTAGCAGAGAGACCAGACAAGAGCACATGGAGCTTCTTGGACCTCAGACTCTTTCCTTGCCCTAGCCATGGCTTCTTGTCTTAATTCATGTTTCTACCAAAGCCTTACAACCAAATCAAATAGATGCTGGTAGGTTGAACATGGCATCTTTGATGACTTTAGAGGGTAATTGAGTATTTTGTACTATGGGCTCCTTCCTTTTTTAGAGGCTCAGGATTCTTTATATCAACCATGAAAATTAACACAAGGAGTTGTTTGTAAAATTATCCTATCTATCATTATTCAGAAAAGAGTGAAGAGGAAGAGTCTGGCTTGCGGCTTGTCTTCTTCTCTAGGAGGGGTGGGCATTATCACATGTTTCTGTACATTCTTTCAGAAGGATTGAGACTATAAGAGAAAGAGATCAGGTGCTCTGTCCTTGATTTCTTATTCTCACTGTTTCAATGTGCAGAGAAATCTAAACACCTCAAGTGTTCTACTCTCTTCCTGACTTCATTCCTCTTCATATCTTAAGTGTGAGACAATCACTTATTTTCCTTATTTCTTCACTTTTTGAATGTCCATTTTCCCAGAATTGTGAGTTTTGAAACACAAGAAAATTATATCGTCTTTAAAAAGCTAAACTTCCTTTTTTATATTTTGTTGTTTTCACTGAGCAATAACTCAGTAACACCAACATTGAAAAACTATAGATTCAGCAGTTTTCAGAGGCATCCTTGTCATTGAATTTGAAATGGATATTACACTGTTAAAACTTCTCTCTCTAAATATTGGAATACATGGTGCCATGAATTATCATTATGTGGAGTCCATTTAAAGGAACATATGCAACATTTTATAATATCTCCTCAAATTTTTCTTTTTGCCAGTCTTGGGGCTTGAACTCAGGGCCTTAGCACTGTCCTTGGGCTTTTTCCTCAAGGCTAGCTCTCTTCCACTTGAGCCACAGCACCATTTCTGGCTTTTTCTATGTATGTGGTACTGAGGAATTGAATCTAGGCAAGCACTCTACCACTAGGTCAAACTCCTGGCTCCCTTAAAATTCTTTGTATTGCACGTTTTTAAGATTTTATTAACATTGATTTTTTACATCATATTTCAAATGACATGTTTTGGAATCGCATCAAATTTCGAAGTTTGGTAATGGAAAAGCACAGAGCTTCCAAGCTAAATAGAAAACCTAAAATGAGAGAAGATTTTTATCAGCTGTATATAAGACAAAAGTCTCATATATAAAATATCCTTAGAACACAAAAATTAACCCCCCAAAATTAACTCTCAAAGGATTAACCATCCAATTAACAAATGGACTATCGACTTAGAGATTTCTCATTAGACAAAGAGATGTCTGACATATCTAGCCACACAGAAGATGCAAATCAAACAATATTGAGATTCTGCCTCACCAAGTTAGAATGGCCAATATCCAGAAAACTTAGCATAGCACATACTGATGGATATATGACCAAAGGAAGCTCTCCTTGGGAGTAGAAGCTTATTCAACCATTCTGGAAGGCAAAACATAGGGATGCCCTATAGTCCACCCAATACACTTCAGGGCATTTATCCAATAAGGTACAAACAAGGCCACTCTAAAGCTACCAGCACAGCCATGTTCATTACAACATTATTTACCATAATCCAGGTATGGAACCAAACCAAATGCTCATCACTGGATTGATAGATTTTTAAAATAGTGGTATTTATATTCATTCATCAGAAAGAATGATTGTATCACTTGTGAGGTAAGACTTGGAAAACATATTAAGCAAAGTAAGCTGGACCTAGAGAAACATACACTGCGTGCTTTCCCCAATGAGTGTAGCTATAATGGGCCCAAAACTCTATAAGTAAACATACTGGTGAGCCAGAGGTTACAAATGACCTAATTGAAAAGTAATAGACTCTATGGAGAGCATAAATAGTATAATTTCTTTAAAAGTTTAAGTCAAGTCAGAACCAAGTAAGTACTATGCAAAGGGTATTCACAAGAAGGAAGAGTCAGAACAAGAGGGGAGCAGTAGAGCAATGTGGGGGAAGGGGTGAAAATGTAGGCAAGAGTTTATTGTATGTACCATGAAATTGAGAAGTATAAATGAAAGGGTCGATGGAAGAGGGTGAAGATGTCAAGATGGTGACACAGATTAGTAGTCATTGAACACACATACTGCTTCATTAAATGGCAAAAAATCAACAACTAACCTAAAATTCAGATAAGTAAGTGAAGATGTTTGTTGGGAGGGGTGGATGGGAATGTGGAAATGGGTTGTATTGATCAAGAGGTACTGTATTCAAAACCTGCTACAGTGAATGGCTAACTCTTTGTACAACTACTTAAAGATAATAAAATATTAAAAACATAAAATGCCATCAGGTTGAGAAACACATAAAAACATATTAGTGTAAAAACATATAGTGTAGACTGGGCATTTGGCTTAGCAGTAGAGTGCTTGCCTAGCATGCACAAAGACTGGGGTTTGATTCCTCTGGACCGTGCACATACCAAAAAGCCAGAAGTGGTGCTCTGGCTCATGTGGTAGAACTCTAGCCTGGAAAAAGTCTAAGGATAGTGCTCAGGCCCTGAGCACAAACATACAAACAAACCAACATATAGTGTAAAGCACATAGTGTACACATAGAGTGCAACAACACTTAAAACATATCACTTCTGAGTCGACTGAAGTGATAAATAGTGCCTCCAACTTTGTATATAAAGTTTCATTGCTCTTGAAAATTACATATGTTTGCCTATAAACAAAATTTAAGTGATACTCTATTATATTGAACATTGCGTTTTGGCTATAAATGCTTTAAAATAATTTTGTTGTGATTTCTAAGGTGTTGCACAGAGTGCTACTGGTTTTTAGTCAGTGAATGACAACTTCTCTGATTCTGGACAATGTTACTCCTTCCATTACTTTTCCCCACTTTTTCCCTCCTATTCTTATCCACAAGTTAAATATACTGTATACATATAGTGTATACATATAGTGTATTCTAATAGTATGTTTGCATTAGTCAACCATCCCTATTCCTTCCTTTCTGCACCCCAATTTTGAATCTCCTATATTCCATGTATTTTAGAGACATATTCATTTATGTATATATATTGTAGACCTTCAGTGTTCTGTTGGTTAACAATGGAATTTATCCCTTTATTATTTCCTAGTGGATACCATATTCATTTAGTTAGAAAAGAAATACAGTCTTCATTTTTAGGTTTCTGGGGGCCATTATCCTATTCCTCAGACTTAGAGCAATATAAAAATGTGGCATTCACAGGATGTAGATTTCTGCCCTCATTTATGGACAAAATGCCCATCTATAATTTAAAATTATCATGTCCAATGACATAAGTCAAGCACCCAAAGTCAGATATTGCATGGTCTCACTTATTTGTGGAACCTAAACCTAAAATGAAGGTGATAATGATGATGATAGAACATGAATGTAAAAAAAGGAGACATTTGATAGGAGAGAGGTAAGAGGAAAAGGAAGAAAACAATATTAAATTTGAAGATTACCTATGTGTAAAATATAATGTATTATATTTATACACATATGTTTATGCAAATAATGAAGTTCAGTAAATAGTGCATGAAAAAAATTTAGGAGGATAGAGATAAACAGGAGGTAGTGAATTTTTTTGAAGCACACTGCATTCAGGTAAGGAATTATCATCAAGAAATCACATTCACTACCATTTGAATGTAACTGTAACCCCTTTATACCAAAGTGAAAACTCCATCCTATGGCCCACTGTGAGCCACTGGTTGGGCTGAGAGTTAGCAGTGCAGTGTCACACAGCCTCTGAGAATGGGGCAACACACATGTAAAAGCTGCAAACTCTAACCCAGTCAGCAGCGGACCTAATTTGGCTGAGAACCACACTTATACACAGATTCCCAGAACCACCAGCCCCAAACCAAGTAAAACCGCAACCTACTTACCACAGAGCTAACCTACAACAACAGTCTCAAATCCAATGAGGTGGAAATCGCAGAGGAAAATCACGAAATATACAAATAATCAAAGTCCCACACCAAGCCCAGTATCTACAGGGAACTCAAGAAAATAATGCATCCTCAAACCCAACAAACCAATCACTAAATGGGCAAGGGAACTAAAGAGAGACTTATCAAAGAAGAGGTTACAATGGCAGAAAAGCATGTGAGAAAATGCTCATCATCCATGGTCATAAAGGAAATGCAAATAAAAACAACCCTAAGTTACCACCTTACCCTAATAAGAATGGCCAAGATTTTGAACTCAGACAATGACAGATGCTGGCAGGGTTGTGGAGGAAAAGGAACCCTACTGCACTGCTGGTGTGATTGTAAGCAAGTTCAGCCACTCTGGAAAGGAGTGTGGAGGTTTCTTAAAGAACCGAAAATAGACCTTCCCTATGATCCCATCATACCACTCCTAGATATCTATCCTGAACATCATAACCCAAGATATGATAAGGACAACTGCTCAACTATATTCATCTCTGCACTAGTCACACTAGCCAGGCAATGGAAACAATCCAGATGCCCTACTGCAGATGAATGGAATCAGAAACTGTGATATATATATATATATATATATATATATATATATATATGTGTGTGTGTGTGTGTGTGTGTGTGTGTGTGTGTGTGTGTCTAATGGAATTCTACATAGTCAACAGACAATATATAAAATAATGGCATTGGAAGGGAAGTGGATGAATCTACAGCGAATCTTGATGATTGAGACAAGTCAAGACCTAAGGAACAAAAGGCACATGGTATCCTTAATGTGGCTATTAAACCCAAAGTGTACAAGAGCATGGATTCATTATTCACGTACCCAATGCTATGGACATGGTACTGGAAATATAAACACAACTACTTAGACACAAAAACTTACGACTCTATAGACATAATATTTTAATACATAGATTTATATGTATCTATGGTGTCATAGATACAAACCCTCAGCCTAATTTGAATTATGTTCTAAAATCTAAGTGCCAGTGATTGTAAATAGAGATTCCCTTCTTGAATGCTTGTTTGTTAAATATTTCATTTGAAATATGATGTAAAAATCAATATTAATAAATTCTTCATTAAAAAGTTAACAAAAAAAGAAATCACACTCACTAGCATATGATTGTAATTGTAACCTCTCTATACATCACTCAGACAATAAAATAAAAATAGTTGAGTTAACCAAAAATAAATCAGATTGTAGAATTCATTGATAGAGTGCTTGCCTAGTATGCACTAGCAGTGGGTTGAATTCCTCGGCACCACCTACACAGAAAAAGCCAGAAATAGTGCTGTGGCTCAAGGAGTAGAGCAATAAATCGCATATAGAGAGAGGCTCAGGGAAAATTCCCAGGCCCTGAGTTCAAGCTACACGACTGGCAGAAAAAGAAAAATAAAAAAGAAATCATCTTGTGTTATTAACATATGACAATAAAATAATGAAAACACAATATAAATAAAATGACATTTAAAATACTGGAACTCACTGGTAAAATTGATTGAGATAATAATCATTTACCTTAAAACTGAAACTCCAAGTGGAAATCCTGCTAGGTGCTATGTCACAAAGTTGTCACTAGATGGCAAGCAAACAACACAAAGAGAAAAAACTGAAACCAGACTTTAACCCTGGGAAAGAAGGAGTGATCCTGCCCACATGTCAACAGGAGCTCCAAGCTGGGAAACTGTCAGAGTCTCATGGCACCCATGCAGGCTCGATCTATGTGTATAGAGGAGGCCATGTCTCCTCATATGCTATTTCCTAGCTGTTTCGTATTTTTCTTTTTCTTTCTTTATTTTTTCATATATTTTATTGTAATTAATAGAAAGGTTACATAATATTTGCCAGATACATAATATTTTCCACATACATTGATACCCTTCCACCTGTCTTGGTCCCCATTTCCCTGCCCCTACCCCCACCCCTCATCTTGTTTTCCCCCATTTCCCTATCCAATTTCAAATAACCAAATACAAATATATCCAATATATCAGATAACAAAGTGAGATACTGTATCAATATAAGATAACCAAGGGACAGCAAAAGAGATGAGAGATAACATAGTACCTTAAGGACAACAATCATTCATTATATGGCTTATGAGCCATATTTTTCTTTTAAAGTGAACTCACAACTGACAAGCCTGACACTTCCCCCAGGCTTTTGTAGTGAAGTCATGAAGTACAGGAGAGAAAGGTAAGGGAAGAAGCGTGGAACCTGCAGACACGCAGGGAACATGTCACACACCCTGTACAGTTGTCAGAGGTGAGAGGGGGCTGCAGTGTCAGTGCCGTCCCAGCGTCCTCTGCAGTGAGCAGGTCCCTGCTTGTCCTCAAGGACACAGTGTGGGTCCTGAGATTCATGATGATTAGGTTTATCATTATTAATAGATAATTTACATACAAACAATACACATGTAAGTTCCACATTCTTTCAATTATGACAGAAATATGTTCTAATAAGCACTAGCAATATCATACTTGAGCCTCTGTCCTAAAGACCCTGCTGACTCTCCTCACCACTCAGCCTCAGGAGCAGGGAGAGCAGCCCTGCAGCATCCTTCCCACACACTCAGCCCTGCTCTGCAGTCTGCCTCTCTCACACTCTCACTTTGGTCCCAGACCTCTTTCAGGTTCATGGCCCAGATAATAAGCACTTTACTTTCCTGAGTGTACTTGCTTCTTCAGGAAAGATCCATGGGAAAGTTTTCTGGTTTCCTCCTCCCCACTGGTCCTCAGCTTCCTCTCAACCAAGAGTTCTGTCCCTCATGACTCAACAGTATTAGCCTGCCCACAGCTCTGGTTTGAGATCAGGGTTCCAAACTCTTCCATGTATTCCAGTGCCTGAAATCTGTGTGGACAGGAAATTCACAAGCCATGGGTCCACTTGTGCTGAAGCCAGCCTTATGGCATGGATCGAGAATTTAGGGTTTTATCCTCAGAGACTGGCTACATTCAAGCCCACTTGAGAAAATGCTTTTGGGGTATCCCTTTGTTAGTCTATTAATTTGTTCTCCATAATTTATCAGGTGGCTTTCACACCTATGCAGTGTACAGCTTCCTTCTTATTTTATTTAGTACCAAATCTGTCCTTCCTGCAGTTCACTTGGTAGAGAGAGCAAATCTCTCCCAGTCAAAGGCAAGTAGCAATTATTGGGGGACCATGTGATAAGATCACAAGTGAAATTTGTGAATTGAGGGAAAAGGTCAAAGTTTGAAGTAGAATAATAAATCACCCTGAAAAAGAGGGAAGAATAGAATTGTTAACAGCTTCCTGGAGCAGTTATGTTAGCATGTACTGCAGATAGTATTAATATTGTAGAGGTGAAAGAAGATCTCTCCAAGTCTCAGATGCAGTAATACAGTGAATGGTGGTGAAAAGGCTCCTGGTCGGGCAATGATTCACATGTGGTCTATTGGCCTTTGAGGAGCAGTGTTATCTTCCTGCACCTGTAGCAGCTACATGGAGTTATAATGCTGATTTCCATGTGAGTTTTCTGTGTCTCCGTTCCCCAAAATGGGCTCCTGTGCTATGGAAGGGAGATGATTTCACATGATGACCTCCATGCCAAGGGTCCAGGTCACTGCACTCCAGTTTCCCTGCCTCCTGTCAATTGTCCTCCATTCCTCATACTGAAGATGTTTTTTATGCTGTGTGGCTTTGGTTCCTTGTCCTCTCCAGGTGCCCCGTTGCATTGTATCCCTTCCGTTTCTCTTTAGCAGTGACTCATGTGTTAAAGTACCAGTTTTAAGCTCAAAAGTTCAGCACAGCACCTAGGCCCTAAGTTCAAGCCCTAGGCCCAGGGCAAAAATACTTTTCAGTTCGAACCTAAAAGATATGGATCTTGAAGGACTATGCAGGCTCAAGTAGCATCTTGATTATTAAATAATGCTGAGCCTATAGTTTGGAGAAACTTTCAGCTTCTGAGAGGGAAGAGATTTGCATGAGGTCAGAGCACAGCCCACTGCTCTTCTTCATAGGCTGCTCTCAACCCATGCAAGAGGAGAATCCAGATAGCACAGAACATCAACATGAATGTTCCTACTCACCTCCTGGGGCTCCTGCTTCTGTGTCTCCCAGGTAAGGAAGGACAATGCCAGGGTTCCAGTGATTAACAGAGGTGTGTGGGTTTTCATACAAGTACTTGGATAGTTCATTTACTTAGCTGGATAATAATTCTCTTTCTTCCAATGTTAGGTGCCAGATGTGACATCCAGTTGACCCAGTCACCATCCCTGCCTGCATCTGTTGGAGAGACAGTCGCCATCACTTGCAGGGCCAGTCAGGGCATTAGCAATCGTTTACATTGGTACCAGCAGAGACCAGGGATAGCTCCAAAGCTCCTGATCCGTTATGCAACTACTTTGGAATCAGGCGTCCCATCCAGGTTCAGTGGCAGTGGGTCTGGGACAGACTTCACTCTCACCATCAGCAGCCTGCAACCTGAAGATATGGCCACTTATTACTGTCAACAGAGTAATAATTGGCCTCCCACAGTGATACAAGTTATAACAAAAACCTCCCATGGAAGCAGAAGTGAGAGTATGGGCTGCCCCAGCTTCTCCTCCTGCTGCCTCTACCTGTAGACAGACCTTCTCAGATGCATCTGGAAAGTATTGGCAGACAGGTCCTGGAGGCATTGCCACACCTTAACTCTCCATCCCTCCCCTTATCACAAGCAACACACCTGTAACAATGCCTCTTCTGACTTACAAAGAACACACATCTGTACTCAAGTGTGGTCCAGTTCATCTAAACATGTGCAGCCACTCAGTAAAGAAGCAATCTTCGTGTGCTTACCTAGCATACATGAAGACCTGTGACTGATTCCTCACTACCACATCCACAGAAAAAGCCAGAAGTGGTGCTGTGGCTCAGTGGTAGAGTACTAACCTTAAGAAAACACAAGGACAGTGCCCAGGCCCTGAGTTCAAGCCCCAGGCCTGGCAAACAGCATATTTATAAACTTTTTTTTATTGTCCAGGTATAATTTTGTTTGAAGTATATTTTGATGTTTGGGTATGTATGCACATTGTGCAACTATCAGATTGATGTCATTAAATAGTTAAGGTATCACATTAAAATTTTATCAATTTCCTGTAATCAGAGAATTTATCTGGAAAGGAGAAAATGAAACATTTAACTTAGGTGTTAAGAGTACATCAAACACTCGAATCTGGGCTTGGATTGTGGTTTAGTGGTAGAGTGCTTTCCTTGCATGCCTAAAGCCTTGGGTTTGCTTCCTCACAACCACATGAACAAAAAATAAATAAGAGAAATAAAATAAAAAGAGAAATAAGTTAAAAGAAAATATTTTAATCTACTTATCAGAAAGCTAACTTGAAATCACTGCTCAGTATCAAATTCATCATTTTTTCCTCAGTGCGGTTGTCTCATTCATTGAAAATAGAATGAAATAATGATTTTTCAAGAAATATTTTTGAGGAATCTTGAGGATAAAAATAATAAGGATTTTGCGTCCATGCTTTTAGTAATTTTGGCCATTAATTTTCTTTTTATATTGCTTGATCTGAGGGTGTTATTCACAGCTCAAATATCCAAAGCAACCTTGTGTTCTGTGTAAGTTCAAATAAAACCACACATAGGAAAATATTAATATACGGCTAATACACTTATGGAATGATGTAGCAGGTTTAGTTACATAGTGACCCATATTACATCACTAATTTAGAGTAATTAGAAACGTATCTTCTGTGATCCCAACTGAGGTACAGGGAGTCATCAATTCACATTTAGTATTTAAAATATATTTTTACCTGAACTAAAATATATTTTATGGTTGGAAGAAAGGAATTGGACTGTGACAGATGGGACAGAATAATGACAGCAATGAGAGATCACAATGCATTATATTTATAAACTGATATGTTTAATGATAACCCTTGTGTACAACTACTTATAAATAATAAAAGTAAAATTAAAAGTAAGAAATGTGCATGAAGTTCTCACTTGTCCACATGCTCATTTCTCTCTGCATATTTCTTTGTGTGTTGTGGACACACGGGATTGTGTCTCTGCCAGCTTCTAAGCTCATCACAGATGAGAAGAGATCACATTGGATTCAGAATATCCACAGGAAAGCAGAGAGGGAGAGGAACACAGGGAAATGTCTTCCTGAAGAGACTGTGATGAGAGGAGTTCACAGCTGATGACCCAGTGAGGTCATGGCCCAACTCTCAGAATATATCCAGAAAGTCATTGCCCAAGACCGTCGTCAGACATGCCCCTTCTTATGTGCAACTTGTCACCATAGCAAGAGCTTCAGGAAGTACAAGCCAATGAAAAGTGAGATACTTTCATGAAAGCTGGCAGTGACACTTCTCAAACAGAACCAATTCTATTTTTTTATTGTTGGGGTCATGTATAGAGGGGTTGCCAGAGAGTGAGTACATTACTTCTCCAACATTGCTACACCTTCTCATGGTTTCCCTCCCCTCACCTTTTCCCAATCATCCTGGTTTCTCACCTTCTTTTACCTATTCCAAAAAATAAATAAATGTATATACAATATACCGGGTAACAAAGTCAGATATAATGATCACATGAGATTAACCTTATGGGGGGCAAAAGAGAAAAGAAATAACTTCACATAGTGTATTCAGAACAGCAATTTGTGACACAAATGAAGCAAACACAACAAAACATGGATGCAATATTATTTTCTTTCCTAGTTCGAATGTGTTCAGAATTCAGAATCATCATCAGAATTGTTAAGAGCATGTGGCAAACACAAAATGACAGATCTACTGAATGTGAATCTGCACTTCAGCAAGTGAACAAGTGATTTCTCTAAGGATAAGGATGCTGTGATTAAGAGATGAACAGGTAGAGGGATGCTTTTTACTTCTCATTTAGACCATTTAAAAGAATTTCTACTTACACTACATCATGTGCACACACACACACACACACACACACACACACACACATGTCAGCCCTTTTCTATTACAAAATAACTGACTTAAGCTCTCAGTAAAGAAGAATTTTGTTCAATTCAGTTTTAGATGCAGAAAATCCTAATTGCAGAATCCTCATTTGTCTGTACTCAGGTGAGGGATGTCATGGCTGTGTCCTAGTAGGGTGGATTTAAAATTTGCAAGTTGAAGCAGACAAACATATAGTTGTCTTTATGTTATACCAAGGGGCTATAATGAGAACTGAATCACTTCAGGAGAGCAGCTTTAATGAACTTAGGGCAGGATCTTGAATGGCCTAATCACTTCCCACAAGGCATCACTTCTAGTGTCAGTTTGGTCCATGGGTATTAGCACAAGCTCCTTCTCCATGTGCTTCTGTTCCCCAGGTGATGTTCTGACTCATAGCATGCCCAGCATCTTTGCAGACAAGAAGCAGAGCCTGAAATCTCACACAAATAAGCAGAGACTATTCAAATTAGATGGAGACTAGAGACACTTAATGATTTTTAGGTTAATTGAAGAGCATCAGCATTGCTCATGCCTTGGTCTGTATTGGTTTCTAAAACTATTGATATGTTAAACTCCAAGCATGTAGCTCCACAAGTACTTTAAGAAAATGACATTTTTGCACATCTATTTTAATAGAAGAAACATGATAATAACTCACTGCCCCTCCTCCATGGCAATGTTTAATATTTCCATATTGAATAATATGTGTAGTACTTTCTGGGTGCTCCCATAACAAGGAGTCTTACAAGACTGAATGTCACAAGTAAGCTCTCACTCAGCAACCAGTCCTTGGCTTGCATTCATTTAGGTGGATTGATTTGGATGTAGGAAAACAGTGGATCCAGCTCTTGCTACTATCAACTCTGAATCTTTGCTTGAACTGTCGACTTTGGTTGTGGGTAGCCTTCTTATGTACTGACTGACCAGGTGAGACCTATATTTTCACAGAGAACAAGAAAGGAAGTAAAAACCCTAACCAGACTTGATTGCATATAATAAGAAAGAATTGAATTGGAAGGAATTTCTCCTGTTACACAAAGGAGTTTCCATTCAGTATGTCCCCATATGAATTCAATGTCTCTTGATCAATTCACTATTCCATTACTTTAATGAGAGAACTTTTGAGAAATTCATCAGTTAACTTAGTGTACAAATATAGTGTGGAAAAATGATAGGATAGTTAGTGCATCAAGAAACTTTACCTGGAATGCTTATTTATCTATTTATTTGGGACTTGAACTCTGGGTCTCAGTGGCTTCCATGAGCTCTTCAGCTTAATGCTAGCACTCTACTACTTTGAGCTTCAGAACAACTTTAGGTTTCTGGTGGTCAATTGGGAATAGGCATATTATGGACTTTCATGTCTGGGCTGCCTTTGAACAGCAATCCTCAGATCTCAGCCTCCTCTTGAGTAACTAGGATGACAGGTGTCACCAGTGCCCAGCTTTTGAGTGCAAATTGAAACTTTCAAATATAAGCATTTCTGCCATTTTCCTTTTCCATTTTAAAGAATATTAGGTCAGTATTTGCAAGAGAAAATTTTTGTTCTTCCTGTCATTTTTTTCACCCTAAGTCTTAATAGGAAGTTGTTATGAAAACTGAGGTTCTAACTTCTGTACATAACATCACAGAATAGTTCCTTTGATAACTACGATTATCAGCTGCTTCTTCATCTAGCTTAACTTTGTGTTCTTATTGATCAACTCCCTTGGAACAATGCAGCAGTGGACTAGCTAAGGAGGGCTCAGGGAGTGGATCAGCTGTCCGTTCCTTTCCAGGAGACTGTCCTGCACATAAACGTGTAGAAGTTTGGGTTTCAAGCAGGCGGTACCATATGCACTCTATCTTCCCCTACAGATCCAGACCTTCCCAGGGCGACCTACTTCCCAGGGCTGTAGGCATCAAAGATTTTATTGGTTATCACTAAACACACAACTCATCAGACTTCATCTTTCTCAAAGGAGCAGGCCTCACCCTCCCTTGGCTCTTCTCACTCTGTTGCTCCCACCTGGATATTTGCATACTGCTCCCTAGGGATGACCTTCCTCTCTAAGTCTGAGATAAAGGCTCAGCCCTCAATGTGCCTTGACCTATGAAGATTCCTCATCTCACTCTTAGAAATGAAGTCCTTCTCTCAGCTCCTGTGGCTATTAATGCTCTGGATCCCTGGTAAGTACAAAGAGAAATGAGGAGTGAGAGTGGGTAGGAGGGTGAGTTCACAGGGCCCAGTTGTATTTTATCTATGAATAAGATATGCAAGTCTTGTTATCCATAATTGGACAGGTGAGGGTTAGATCTGGGTGAGTGAGGGATATTGCAGAAAGAAGTAGAACTTATGCTTGAGTAAAGATTTTATTGACAAAAATAATGAATTTTAGTGACATGGATGTGTTGAGATCTCTATTCTTAATGCTTGGTTCTTTTAGATTGTGAATCACACTGAAATATGAAAACCAGGTTATATACATATATAACAAAATACAATTTAAAAAAGCATGGCTATCTATGTATACAAACTTGTACTTTTCTCTTATTCTAATTTTAGGATGCATTGGAGATGTTGTGCTGACCCAGAATCCACATTCCCTGTCTGTCACCCTGGGAGAACCGGCTTCCATCTCCTACAGGTCTAGCCAGAACCTCTTACATAGTGATGGAAACACGTATTTGCACTGGTTCCTGCAGAAGCCAGGCCAGTCTCTACAACTCCTGAGCTATGGGGTTTCCAATCGAGAAACTGGGATTCCAGACACATTCAGTGGCAGTGGGTCAGGCACAGATTTCCCACTGAAAATCAGCAGGGTAGAGGCTGAGGATGTTGGAGTTTATTACTGCCATCAGAGTTTATATGATCCTCCTACAGTGATACAGCCCTGAACAAAAACCTCCCTTCTGGCTGAGCTCTGCAATCATGGGTCTCTGCTGTGTGGAGTAGAGCAGATGGTCTGAGTCTACCAGGAAAGGTGATTGTGTTGTCTATGTGAGAGTGACTCTGATTTGAGAAGAATACAATGTGACAACCTGATTACATACCATTTGTAGTACAAGACTAGTACAAGAATGATGGAAATATGAAAATCTAGAGACTACAGATAAACGACAAGGTATTTAGCTATTTGTCTCTTCTGTGGTATTATAGATAAGCAGCTCTATATGAATCAAATGTATTCTTTGATTTTTTCCATTGGTATTGAATCTTTAAATACTTTCATCAAGCATATAGTTGTGTTCCACACCCATCCTTCATACTGTGTTTACTGTTGAGAAACTGGAAGCCCAGTTGTGTCTTTTTGAACTTCTATTCTATTAGTTTCCCAAATCTTGCCTGACCACCTATGCCTTAACAGAGTTTGTTAACGTTTTATTGTTTGGGTCAACCTGGGGTAGATAACATACTGGACCCTGTACAATGGTCTCTGGCCTTCTGTGGCCCAGGGCTCTGGCTCTAGTTCCGACAGTGGACTACACTGAAGCCCTATGATGATTTCATAGGTCTCAGATGTCTGAGATTAAGCCCTTGCTCAAAGGGAACAACAATCACAGCCCTGTCTTGTCAGTTGTGGGGTAGATATCTGGCAGGAAATAAGGTTAACAACGCTCACACAGTACACATGATGGGAGGATGAGCATGAGCAGGTCTCATTTATTATTGAGCAGATCAGGAATTAAATAATCTCAGAACTCCAACCTCCTGAGTCTCCCCTGGCCACTTACCCAGCAGGGAGTTGATGTAAGGCTCTTGAGGCGGGTACCAATTGGTCCTTGGGGGAAATGCAGGGAGCATGGATAGCTCATGGTTGGGGAGGTAGGCAGACATGCCTATGGATCACGTCTCTACGAGCAGGAACTGTGCTTCTACTGCTTCTCTAGCTGACTCAGCCAGATCTGACCAGCTCTACCATAGTCAGCTATCAGGACGTGACTTTGTTTGAAATACTATGACCTGAATTATCATCAGTGCTTAGCTATGTCTTGCACCTCTATCTCCTCAAACATTTGCCATTTTGTAATAATGGGCCATTCATAGACTTGGACCTATGACATTGCAAGCCCAGGCCATGGAAGATTTTCTAACTTCTATCACTGTCCAGTGTGCATTGTCTCTCATGGCATACATTTCTTTAACCATGATGATCTCAAAACCATCTGAGAAACCAAAGGATGAAAGTAGAGATGATCTGAGCTCATTCTCAGGAGAAATATAGGTCAGGAATGTAAGTGAACAAATGGAATATCTTTAATCGCTCATGAAACTTTTGACAGGAATTGTTAATCCATAAGTATTTATGCATAAGTATAGATTTTCGTAGGAGACTAGTCAGAACCAGCTAATGGTTGATTATATTTTCTCATATATCCAGCATTTTACAATCTTACCATGGCTCCACAGTGTGAAAGTCACCAGAGAACAAAAAGTAAATGGTCACTGTGCCCCCTGTGTGGTGCTTGTAAGTAAAATGGAGGAGAATCGAAAAGGGATAGGCCAGACTCCATCCTCAACAGGCGAGGAATGATTAAGGAACTGTGAGGGGCACAGACCTTCCCTCAAAATTGGAGATTGTGCTAGGGACTGGATTTGGGGTAGACTTCTATAGGCCTTAATAAGGAAGCAAAAATAATGTAAAAAACAGTGGGTGCCCAGGGTGGTGTTTTGGCCAGGCCCACAGTGGAATGCTCCACCTTGGGTGTAGAGGCCATTTTCCCCTGGAGGGGACAAGCACACACAAGAGCATGCACCTGGTGCTTTGTTTGACCTTGGGGAGTAAGACAGGACTCAATCCTTCATATTTTAGATACTTGAAAGGATTGCATTTGGCGAGAAGAGGAAGATCGTTCAGTACTGATGCAGGGAGATTGGCAGTCAGATGTCATCACTACTTCCCATCCCAGAATTTTGCCAATTGGGTGA
Source organism: Megascapheus bottae (assembly GCF_031878675.1). NCBI lineage: Eukaryota > Metazoa > Chordata > Mammalia > Rodentia > Geomyidae > Megascapheus > Megascapheus bottae. The sequence continues at coordinate 19,875,554 of NC_143515.1, forward strand.
TGGTCCTGGAGCCCACTTGGAATTATCTGTGAAAGTTTTATATTGACTCTAGACTATGCTAACAAATTGCACTGTATTATCCTACTGCCATTTGAAAAATTGCATTAAATATTCTCAACCTTTGACAAGTCATGGAAAACCTATCTTGAAAAATGCATACACAGTTGCTGAATAAAATGATGGAACAATCATTTACCTAAATAATCACAAAACACACCGCTACTCATTTTTTATACCAAAATCAGAAATATGCTTGTCATCCCTAAGCACTTGTTATAAATGCAAAATACCTGATTCTACTTGTCTCAAGAAATAAAGTTCTGCATTTTAACATAATGACAAGGTATCAAGCATCCAGGGAACAGTTTTGAATCCACACTGTAGGAAATTTTTACCTCAGCAAGTGAAGTCTTCTGTGGAAAGATATAGCAACACATCCACGTTTTTGGATAATTAACAAAAACTAATTTTCATTCTTGGATTCTGACTTTGAAATTCATATGTTATTTATTAGTTGTACTGTCCAATCCCTTAAAATTTAATGGAGATTTTCAATGACTTGATGCACTAGAAAGACAAAATGATTTAAAGTTTGTGTTTCTGTTCTGGAGATAATAGTACATACAGTTGTTTTCATATCTTGAGCACAGGACAGCATCCATGATGTGACATGCTTATTGTCCTTTGATCTTTGTCAAGATCAAACAAATTCACAGCAGAGACAAGCCCAGTGACCTCAGTGCTGTCCAGTCCAGCCCTGCCCCGATGTTCAATTCATTGCAATTGTGAACTTCTATGCACTCACATAAATGCTTTGTGTTAAGAGCCACTGGGCTTGGATGTATGTCACACACCATTATTGTTGACATGCTGACTGATTTAATATCAAACTTGCACAACTATAGTTAGATGCATTGTTATAAGAATTAGCTACAAAATTCATAAATATTAAGAAAGTAATAACAAAGAGAACACATCCAGAGGCAAACACAAAACTATGTAAATAATGGAATATAATGAGGAAGTTAATTTGCAAAGATACCCATGAACCTCAATACCTGTCAGAGGACATAGAAAGGGGGTTACATAAATGTGTGATATTACTGATGGCCAGAAGTTCACAGGAATATTCATATTAACAAATAAAAAGTGTATTTGAACATATACAACTGTGTAAACTTCTCAGTTTCCTTCAGATACTACATCTTTTCCATGTCTGCATGGGGATTGATAAGACTGGGTCAGGTTAATGCAAAAAATCCTATATGAGACCCTCTTTCAGAATATGCAGAGAAAATCAGTGAGAAAAGTTGTGCTGGGAAATGTTCTTCCTGTAGACTGTGTGACACGGGCTTCATAGCTGACCACTGTGTGGGCATATGGCCCAACTTTCAGGATTTGATCAGGAGCACATTGCCCCAGAACATTTCTACATTGCTTCCAAGTTATCAGCAGCAAGGTGTAAGCAAAGCAAGAAAGGTTCAAGTTACAGGTCAATGGAAATTGATTTTTAATAAAATAGATAGAATCTCTTCACAAATGCATAAAGGTCTTCTGTAACAAAATTAAAAGCAAACTGGACTAGTGGTAGAATATACCAATGCATCTTATATCCTCAACTTGCAGCAATAGACATTGGTCAGTATTTTATGAAGAGTGTATTTTGTGAAGAGTGTGTTTTACTATTTCATCATTTGTCTTTCTGAAAAATAGCCTTCTTTATTTGTTTTAAGTGAAGCCTGGGAATGAACAGAATGAAATTTTCTTCTGAAAAGTAATAATCTTAATATTCTCAGTAACTCCCACCTTCGTGTTTTTATATATAAAGAGATATAAAAGATATTGTCTATACATTAGAATAGCCTTTCCAGCATTCAAAATACACTACTTGTGAACATATTCATGTGAGACACAGAGCAGTGGGGAGCTCAGTAGCTAGTAGTGGAAAAGAAACCAACATGTCATTAAACCTGGAAATATAAATGACAGCTTGCTAGATATCTGGAAATGAAATTTAAAAGCCTCATTTTCGGTGCTATTTAGCTAAAATTTTACTGTAATATGTATTTTACACCATTTACTATGCTTTATAAAAATACTCTAGGTAATTTTAGAACATAGATTTATGTAGCAGAATCTATGCAAGTCATAGTATAGAACTCCAAAAAGTGGTGAAATATATCCGTATAAAGACATAAAACAGCTTCCTGTGTCTGGATAGAAAGAGAAGACAGTGCACTTTGCAGGCCTCTGTATTTCGATACATGTTTGAGTTCTTAGATAACAGCAGGCAACCAGTCATACAAGCAGACTTCTTAGACTTCCTTCAGTGCAAACAGAAGCTCACATATTTATGAGAGTTCTCACATATTTATGAACTCTCCCTCATCACCGCACCTCAGGAAGTCTAGATTTACAACTTTCCTATGACATCTCAAATCCCACCAAATCCCTCTGTTACCAAGAGATTGAAGGTGACACAACTCCCTCTAGGAATAAAAGGTGACATACCTTCAGTTTTTCAGTTCTGGTGGAGATTTTTTTTCATTTATTTTTACCCTAAACATAAGGAACCACATTTAGGAAAGTATGCAGAAACAATACCGCAAACATGCCTAGACATGAGCATTTTGAATAAGTCAAACAGGATCTCTGATTTCACAGAGCTTAAGTCAAACAGGATCTCTGATTTCACAGAGCTTTCATTTGAAGGAAAAGGCCAGGCAATGAACAAAAGCCTCCTCTCCCCGCATGCAGCCTCTGCTGCGTCCCCTCACCACAAGAAACAGTTGCTCAGGAGAAGTGGGCAGTGGGCATCCTGGACCATACCATGTCTCCCATCTACTGACAGGATTAGCGTTAGGGAAAGGGGAAGAATTTACAGTTGAACCATTTGTATTTCCTAAAACAAGTGAACAAAATTCTTAGTTCATTTAACCAAATCACCTTTTGAAAAAGGATGTGAGGTTTTCATTCCATCTGTAGTTGGAAATAACCAAACACAGATATCAGGGCATTAAAATCCAGAAGGAATAATACGAGGACCTCGGGCATGGACATTTGAAATTATACGAAGATCTAGGTTGGTAGTAAAGATTGTTCAGGCATGAAGGGAGGAAACACTAGCTTTTTTTTAAAGAAGATAGGACAATAAACTCAGAGATAGAGGAGAAGATGAGGCTGAGCAGTACAATACAGAAGTCCAGGTATTTTCTTTTCAAGCAGGTCTTGTTTCTTATTTCACCACTATGGATTTCATTACAGGATAGCAATGCTGATGAATTGCTACATACAGATTATCAGTAAATCAGAACAATTCCAAGCTTTCTATTCTGGATAAATGAAACATGGGCCAAATTTGTGTTGCCCATAGTTTGCTCATAAATTTCTAGAACTCACTCTTCAGTAGACAAGTCTTGTCTCAGATAAAGAAATAAAAAGAAAAGAGGCTGTCATGATCAACCCACAGGAAAGGAACTTGGTGATTACCCTCTGAGGCTCTAACTTATTCTGTTGCCTGACAGGTCTTCTGAGACTCAGAATGGGTGCAGTCCACTGAGATGAGGCAGCTGGACCTCTGCACTTCTCCCTGCCCAGAGGCTGCTGATTTGCATGGCCAACAGCACAGCCCACTCCCCTCAGCACTTCTTCAGAGTCTGCCCACGCCTTGGAAATAGTCAGTCCAGTCAGCACCCAACATGGACATGAGGACCCCTGCTCAGGTCCTGGGGCTCCTGCTGCTCTGCCTCCCAGGAAAGGAAACCATGCTAGGGAATAACACACATCAGTGTGAACCATTATGCCTTATCCTTCTTATAACTCAATTAATAATGCATGCATTTGTATTCATGTTTCCACACAGGAGCCAGGTGTGACATCCAGATGACCCAGTCTCCATTATCACTGTTTCTGTCTCACTGAGACACAGCCACCATCACTTGCAGGGCCAGTGAGTACATTGGGTTTGTTTTAGCCTGGCACCAGCAGCTACCAGGGGAAAGCCCCTAGACCCCTGACCTATAATGCACATACTTTGAAGTCTGGAGTTCCATTCTGGTACAGTGGCATTGGATTTGGGACAGAGCGAACTCTCACCATCAGCAGCCTGCAGGCTGAAGATGCTGCCACTTATAACTGTCAATAGCACGTTTTGAAACCTGAAGTCAAACAAGAAGAGAGGAGCCACTGAGTTCTCACCACCTGCACAACCAGATGGTGTAACTAGAAGATTGAGGAATTTCCTCTCAACCATTCAACCTTTGTGTCTTGATTCTTGGATAGGCTGTCCACATGCCTAACTGCCAAAAATAAAGGTAACGAAGGACACTATCCATCTTTCTCTCTCTTCTCTGTTTCTCTGCTTCATCCTTCTAGACCCTTGGCTGTTTCTTCTCTTAACAGTTTTCTTCTTTCTACAATAATCTCTGGAATTTTTTTCCATGAGTTAACAGGGACTAAGTTACCCTTTACCTCTTCCAGTTTCCAACTATGGAGTCACTCTAGTTTCTTGATTTGTAAAAGGTAGTGTTTGGGAAATGATTTTCCCCTCCATGTGCCCTGTGCTGCAGTTAATCCAGACAAACATGTAAATCAACACTATTCTGGTTGATTTTAGGCACAACTTGAACCTGAAGGTTGAATTTAGACTCCTTGGATACACTCCTTGACTCTGCAATAGAAAGTCTCACCCTTGTACTGATACTCAGCAGATCACTCTGATCCGCCATCTCACATCTGTCCACACAAATCACAACACATCTGTGAGGATTCTGTTTGTACATTCCAAATCCCCCCTGCCTCCCAGCAGCTGCACACTGGCCAGGAAAGTTCACCCAGACCATGCATATCAATAGTTTACCTTCTGTTTATTATTTCTGAGATTCGATTCTGTTGATTCCTGTGGGTGTCTTGTTATGTGTGAGAGCAGCTATCTCTTGTATAAATGGATAAGGTGAGGAAGATTTCAGATGGAGTCAAAGCATGCTTTGGTGAAGACTGCCACAAGGAAAAAGAAGGTTTGGGGATGAAGATGCTTCTCAATGCCACTGTGTACTTAGATGTCTTTGATATATAAAGAATGATAAAAAAAAAACCTCAAGTCAGTGTCAAGATGGAGTGTAGGTGAGTGGAAGAAAATATGGTCAACATTCCTGGGGCTATGATTGAAACTTGAGCCATACAGAATAAAGTCACATTCATAATTAAAAATAACTGAGGTGAATAAATGAAAGGACATAGTAACGATGGCTCTCTGGGCTTGTCCACAAGTTTTCACTTCGCTCTTATTATCCCAGGAACCAGGGTGGATATAATGATGACTGAGATTCCACTACCCTGCATGTCTCCCTTGAATATCCATCCTCCATCTCTTGCCAGTCTAGTCAGAGCCTTCTGCATAGTGATGTATGCATCTATTTATACTGGTTCTTCCAGAAACCAGCTTTAGTTCTCACAATCCCTGATCTACTTGGTTACTAACTGATTTTCTAGGGTTTCAGGCAGGATCATTGGCAGTGGGTAACAGGGAGATTTCACACTGACAATTAGCAGTGTAGAGGCTGAGGATGCTGATAGATAAATAAGCTTGCTGCTATTCTGAAAACAGTATTTTAAAATGTAAAGCACTAATTAGAAAATACAGAGTAAATAATTCTTGACATAGACCTAGAGATATGTACAGAGTGATATAAGCAAATTAGTTGTGCCCTAAGGAATGGATGTAAGATCATGCTGAATGTGAACAGGAAGAATATACAGAGGTGTTAGTTATCATTGATTTTGTGCTTTCATTCAGTGGGCTCTGGTGGGAGTGTGAAGGTTGCCTTTGACATGAGGGCAGAAAGAGCCCTGGTGTGTTTCATGTGAACAATGAATGAGGAAGAGACAGTAGCCTGGCTCAGAGAGAGCCTACATCTCTGCAAGATTCACAGCAGAGCAATGCACTGTTTGTAGCTACTAATGTTCACTGACATTCCCATGCAAAGGGACCCAAGGGTCTGTCACCCTATCTGAGTCCCACACCCCTGATCACAGCCAAGAAGAGCTCTGAAAAGCCTTCTGCTTCAAGGAGTAGACCAGCACAGACCTCACAGCCAGAATTAAGAACATTTTGCAACATGTTGCAAAATGATAACCAAAGATCCATCAGGATTTTTCCAACATGGACAGAGGCAGTAGAGATCAATGTTCATCAGTCAGATCTATATTAAAGATTCTCTGCAACAAGGACATACTAAAGCCACTAGCACAGCAATGTTCATTGCAGCACTATTTACCATAGCAAAGATATGGAACCAAGGCAGATGCCCCTCAGTTGATAAGTGGATCAACAAGATGTGGTATTTATACACAATGGAGTTCTATCCTGCTGTCAGAAAGAATGACATTGTCCTATTTGTAAGGAAATAGAAAGACTTAGAAAAAATTATATTAAGTAAGGTAAGCCAGTCTCAAAGGAGCATAGGCTCAATGGTTTCCCTCATTTGTCATAATCAGTAGAAACCTTGGGCTTTCCTAGCAGAGATTTACAATAGTACAAAACCTGGACACATAAGACCATAGAGGATGACACTAAATGAAAGGACCTCCATGATATAGAATGAATGATTGATGTCCTTACTGTACTGTGCTATTTCTCATCTCTTTTGCTGTCCCTTGGTTATCTCATATTGTTACAATATTTCACATTGCTATAGGATATTTTGAATATATGTGTATTTGGTTATTTGAAATCGGATAGGGAAGGGGGGGAAACAAGATGAGGGGTGGGGGTCGGGCGAGGGAAATGGAGACCAAGACATGAGAAAGGGTATCAATGTATGTGAAGTAATTCACCTTCTATCTGGTGAATATAATGTAACCCTTCTATTAATCATGATAAAAATTCATGGGAAAAAAAAGCTAAAAAAAGATTCTCTGTGTAACCATGGGAAGTAAAGCTCACCCCTCCGCTCCGAGTTTGTATAAGAAACTATCTTTCTCCTTAAATAATATAAGCATTTTTGCACACTCAGTTATTAGATAATATCCAATAGAGAAACTGGCCCTGTGACAGAGCATGTTTTGGATTACCATTTAACTCAAATGGGTTCTTTTACCCCTCCCAGAAGTTTCCACTCTCAATATGATTGACAGTGTGTGAAACTTAGTAACCATCAGCTGAAATACAATGTGTGATTTTCACTGTGATGTCTTTTACTCACTGGTCCTTACTTCTGCTTAATGGGAATGACATTAATATACGACTCTTATTATACTCTTTAACTGTTTTGTATACATGCAGTACCTGTTTGATACTTTCATGCTAACAAAATTCTAACTAGTACCAAAAATTATATTTTCAGTAATGACTTAGAGTGAGATCATTGGTTATGATAATCATAAAAATAAAAATATAATCAAACAAAATTTCAACACATTACTCTTACAATATCATTACGTGAAAATAAGAATGACTTGTTTATTCTGGTTGGAACTCTTTGCAAATACAGACTTTCTTAAAATGGCATAGTAAGTCTTCTCCATAATATTAGTAATGTTAATATCATATATTTGCATGGTAAGGGAACATTTGCATCACCATAGTAAGATAAAGAAGACTTTGATCTAGAGAATAAATCAGCTTAGAGAAATATCCTAAAATAATGGAAATTACTAACTGTAATTGGGAAGGACTTCAATTTGACATTAGAACTTCCTGATTTCAATGGTATTCCTATCATCTGGTTCTTAACACCAGCAAAACACTGGAGGGTACTCAAGTCACATATGTACAGACATTTTCTTCACTGAAACTTCTAGACTAAATTTTCCTGACTGTCCCTGAAAAGTTAATTTACATTTGAAGATACCAATGGCTCCCACTTCTAGCTAACTAAGAGACTTGAAAATATGTGGTTAAAGTCCATCCTGGAAAAAAGAATATACAATACTCCTTCTGAGCTGATAGAGCTAGACACAGTGATGTGTAGCTGATCTCCAAGCTATGCAAGAGGGTAAGATTTGGAGGACTGTATTTCCATTGCTTCTTTCCTTGAAAGGAGAGACGGGTCTTAGGCATACTGAATAGGATGCATAGCTCCCTTGTCTGTTGTTTCTGGAGCACAGGAGAGACCTACAGGGCAAAATTCTACCTTTACATTGTATTCAGATGCAGAGAAGAACATTAGGAAGTGTCTGCTTAGGGGATAAGAGAGTAAAACTCAGCAGCAATTTAGAACACAGCCAGGTTCCATTCCAACTTCCCTGGGGTTCAAGACTATATTCCATCCATGAAGAATTTGGAGTATGCCATGGGCTTTCTGACTAGATATCACTTATATACTATGGATAATCCTCTCGACCACAAAGGCCATCCACTTCAGCCTGCAAATCAGCTTCTCCTGAAACAGTGTGGGTGGGGCTATGTGCAATGAAAGAGTCTACAGTGCAGTGTGCTAATCTGTGCGCATATCATGTTCCTCAACTCACCATCATCTATTTCTAGGGGATGGCAAAAATTTCCTAAACAATCCCTTGTCCACACCACAGGAATCACAGCAGCAACACAGGGTCATGGCCCCCAAATGACAGCATTTGTCAGCAGAAGAGAAACTACAGGACAACGCACCTGCCTTTTTCTTAATGATGGCCAAATAGGAGACACTTAGAAACAATTTTGATTCACAGAAAATCAACAGGATTATGACTTTCCATCATGGTAGAGGCTATGTTGTGAAAACAGTATTAATTTGTTTTACTCATGCTTGGTCATTCTCTTTGCTATACTGGTCCCCTACAATGTGAGGCATCGCTCCAGCCCAGCTTCTTGAAAGTTAATTGGGATTTCATCATGATCTTTGAGATCTCCAGACTTCTGCATGGCTAGAAATATAGTCATGAGATACTGGTATCTGATGAATACTTTACAATTCTATTTTAAATCTACAAATGAATGACAAATGTTGTACTGCCTAATCATTTTGCCTTGAGCCCAAGTTTCGATACTTGATCTCTAAAATATTAATGCTTGTGGCTCCCTAATGAAGTATACAACGTTAGTGGCCAAATTACCAGATGGGGATTGTGTGATGGCTTAAGCTGGAATGGGAAACAATTTGTCTGTGTTGCTCTGACAAAGCACCCTATCCTTCAGTAGGTTTTGATGAAGGTGCAGTGAAATGTCATCAGGTTGCAAGTAAAGAGACAAGTAAATAGGGAATCTACACTTGCTGTTGTAATCTGTGAAATCTCCATTTAAACTATGGACTTGTTTCTGTCACTGCTCTACATACAGATCAGGATAAGAAGAGATAAGATTCTTATTAAAAGCTACACAGCTTGTCAGGATCAAATTCCATAGAATGAGAAATGGTAGTTACTGAGAAAATGTGTCTTACCACAACATTGGCCACTCTGTCCCGCTACACATATAGACACAGAAATTTGTGATTAACTTGGTGTATAGTTACCATGAAGAAGTAAGACAGGACATTTACTACATTTGCTAACCAGATTGTAAAAATAATCCCATGGAATTTTATATTCACAGTTTAAGTGTTTCCTATTTAATTAATAAAAAAATTTTTACGAGCTCACAAACTGTAAGAAACCAGCATTTTCCTCTCTCATCTCTTTCATCCATGAGCGCTGTGATGAGTTTGTTAGGTCCAATGACAACATGTCTATTATTTTTAGGATATCCACCATCATTTAACAATTTCAGTGGATTTCAGGGATCTCCATTATGTCACTGGAGAGAGTTCTTGTGTATTAAAACCAAAATAGGCATGAGTTCCTAGTTTTGCAACAGCTCTGATGGGGCCAGTCAGAAGGGAAAATCCTAGAGACTGTTGGACACCAAGTTCCATCTAGTGCTTTAATCTGAGGATCAAGGGGAACACAGCCTCCCTCTATGTAGATCCTTGGGTTGAGCTAGGGGAATTCTGCACATTTCTTGAGCCACCACAGTCTTTATTTGTCAGAAGATTCTTGAGTGACTTGATTCACAAGATGGAGGCCCTTGTCCTCCTTTTGGCTCCCCTCACACTGCTGCACGCACCTGCTGGTTTGTACAGTGCTCCCTCAGGAGGATTTTCCAGCCAGAAATAAGGACTCAGCTAGGCTTTGCCTTCCCTGATAGAGCTCCTCACTGCTACACATGAGACTGTGTGCGTGGGTCCTGAGTCTAATACTAAGTGTCACTGTAGAGGGCAGAGAAGATGAAGATGGAAAAGGAGATGAAGGTGAGTCCTCAGAATCATTGCTTCTCATTTATGTTCTGCTCATAGGTTAGATGAAAATTCCACGCCACCAGGATGGGATAGATAAAGTTCACTTATGTGAGAATGAGGATCATTCCAGATGCAGCAAACTCTCTTTTTTGATAACAAATACGTGGAGCATGTTATTTGGGGGTCTGTGGGTTCTTTTGTGCTTTGCAAAAAATCTATGTATTAAAAAATAAATGTTTTTAGGATACAAACCAAAGCCATGAAAACATTTGGCAATTAATAGTAACAGGAAAATTATAGAAAGTCTCTCAAAGGTAATACATACTCTTATACGTCTCATTTATTATAACTTCACGATCTACTGGGGGTATTGTGATAATCCAGACTCCATTCTCCCTGCCTGACTCCATCTCCTACTGGTCTAGTCAAAGACTCCTGTATAGGAATGGATACATCTAATTGCATTGATACCTGGAGAAGCCAGTCCAGTCTCCACAGCTCCTCATCTACATTGTTTCCAGCTGTGAATCTGAGTCATAGACAGGTTCAGTGTCAGTGGATCAAGGACAAATTTCACACTGACAATCAGCAGAGTGGAGACTGAGGACCTGTGGGTTTATTACCGTATACCAAGTATTCATGCTCCTTGCAGAGTGATAGGTCACTGAATAACCCCACCTTCATGACACACCTCTAATCCTGTTTGGCTTTGCCCAGCTGTCCTGTTACAATGGTTCTCTGTAGAACAGCATAACAGATTATCTGAGCCTGAAATCTTAGATAAATGGGGTGTTGGTTCTGTCACCATCAGCTTTCAAGGTTTTCCCATATCAACACTTGCCAATCTGACTGATTGTGACTTCCAGTATTACTAATGAGCCAATGTGAAAGATACAGACAAAGATACTTACATGCAGAACAACACTTGTCTGTGTTAGACAGAAATGAGAGAATTGGGTCTCATCTAGAATGACCCAAGATGGAATAGACCATACCAAAATGTGTAACATGTATTAAAGAAGGAATAATAGCTCTCTTGCATATCTAGCTGAGTCTCTGAGCAGAATACTCCAGCAGGAGAAAGGCTGAATGAGAGTAGTAGACAAGGATCTAATGCAGAAGTGATTGTAGAAATGATCCTGTGTACAGACCTGGGGAAACATCCAAGTGAGAGAGTGGTAGGCACATGGTGATACAGTCTAGAAATGGAGTGATAGAGTTCCTTGTCATCAGGCTAGACGAAAGTTAGTTCATCCATCAGTAAACAGGTAAACAAGTCCTTTTAGCATCAGGTGCAGGTGGAGCCTTGAGCAACTCAGTGACAGAAAATGCTTCCTCAAGGACAATGATTCAGGTGGTCAAAAAATCTGCATCAAGTTAAGAGAGTCTATGTAAATTTCTTTCTTGTTCAATAAATTTAAATTATGTGAATCAGATTTAGTTTTTGTGCGAGTTTCCCATTCCTTTCTCCTTTATTTTAACTTAAAGCTTTATTATCTTTAAGTACTTGTACAAAGGGCATACCACTCAACAAATCCATTTGTGCCTACAGTGTATCTTGATTGGTTTGTCCATTCTGAATTCTGCATGACAAGACCAGGGGACACAGTGCATTGCATATTTGAGAAAGTAGAGAGGAACTGGATACAACAAAGACTCACAGGCTTAGGGAGGAGTTGTGGTAGAGGCTGACGCACTGTGGATCTCTCTAGTAGAGAGAATGTGGGAATGGTGATTGCCACATTTTCAGCCTGGTGGTTACTAATCATCTGAGTGAAATCCCCAAATCACTGCCAATGATTCAGTTGGAGAATTCATATCTAAGTGATTGTCCAGTAATGGAGATATTTAAGAACACCTAGATCTTGATTCATATATTCAGTTTGTACTTATGACATAGCTTGGAAGATTTCAAATCCAACTTTTACTTATTGATTTAATAAGATCTCGGATATTTTATCTGGACTGAGCTGTAGATTCTATCTTCTCTACTTCTGGTGATAAAAATATTTGTTAAGAAATGAGCCTAGTGTAGATGCAATATCTAATGTTAAAAATCTCTCTGACATTGTAGAGTAGTTGGGATGATGAAGCTGGAAGAAATGTAGTACAAGGATAGTCTGGAGGAAAGTGAGTAAGGTCGTATCTCTATGTAAAATCCAGGATGGTGGCATATAACTGACAATCACAGCTATACAAAACACATTGGTAGAAGAATTGTCTCAATTCAGCCCAGACAAAAAGTGAACAAATATTGGAAAAGAGTCTAAAGTGCATGGTTCATTTGATAATATGTACTCTTCATTTCCCACCATAAGCACTGGAGTTCAGACTTTAGTGGGTCTTCATGCTTTTCCCCACCCGAGGGCACCTCTGGGACTGCTTGTCTTCTTTCAAAAATAGTGGAGTGACTGGCTCTCCATCCTCCCATCCACTCTTCCTCTTCAACTCAGAGCCATTCCCCTAATTGTCATTCTCTCAAACCACATCTGAGGAATCATAATCAGAAAACCTTGTTTGCACCAGCAGTGCATGTTCACCATCAGCCAGGTCCAGGCAGAAGGAAAAGATGAACTGGTTCATTTGTTTTATTTCAGTCTGCTTTGGCTCCAATCACATAACAGGGTCGGTATTGGCAGCTGTCTTTTAGGGCCTGGTATAAATGGACTCTGATCTGGCAATGACCTGTGTGTGAGCTACTGGCCTTTATGGAGAAGTGTTAACTTATGAATCCACAACAACTGCTTGGACTCAATAAGATGGCTGATTTGTTGTCTAGTAAATGGCCTGCAGGTAGCTCCCCCACACGTGGGTGGACTGTGTCCAGTCAGGCTGGACTCCATGTGGGGAACCTTCCTCACTGCACTCTGAATTCATCACCTGTGGCATTTTCCCCTTGTCCTTTCCATGCTGTGTGGCTCCAATGTCCTGCTTCACTTTTCACCATCACCATGCTACATAATATCATTTTTTTAGGCTGTTTTGGGTCACACACTCTAACTCCAGTCATTGAAAACTACTTTAAGACCTCCAGGAAAGGGTGCAGCAAGAATAAACATTTAAAGAAGTAGAGTAAACTGAAGTTGATTTCAACGATGGCTTAGAGAACAGCTCGGCTTCTGAGGGAGGGCAGTTTGGATTAAGAAGAGTTAAGTCATTAATTTCACAAAGACTTCAGGATGCTTCTATATATACAATGATCACAAAGCTATGAATGTAGCCAGGACCTCTTAGTATAAGAAAGCCAAAGTCTGATGTTGACTCTCCTTGATGATGGTGGTGGAAAGTGCACTCAGAAACACAGGACAGCTGGGCACTGGTGGCTCATGCTCAAGTGGTATAGTGTTAGCCTTGAAAACAAAGAGTGCCAGGGACAATGCCAAGTCCTTGAGTTCAAGTCCCAGAACTGGCAGAGAGAAAGAAAGAAAGAAAGAAAGAAAGAAAGAAAGAAAGAAAGAAAGAAAGAAAGAAAGAAAGAGAGAGAGAGAGAGAAAGGAAGGAAGGAAGGAAGGAAGGAAGAAAGAAAGAAAGAAAGAAAGAAAGAAAGAAAGAAAGAAAGAGAAAGAAAGAAAGAAAGAAGAACACGAAGAAGTGAAGGGAAGGGGAGGGAGGGAGGGAAGAAGGGGGAAGGAAGGAACAAAGGGAAGGAGGGAGGGAGGAAGGAAGGGAAGAAGAAAGAAGGAGGAAAGAAAGAAAAATAGTAAGACAGACAGACAAACAGACAAAAGAAAGAAAAAAAGAAAAGAAAAAGGAGAAAAGAGAGGAAGAAAGGAAAAAGAAACAGATGCAGCAATATGGAGTTGACAGCAAATGCCCAGTAACTAGCCTGCACTTTTATACCATAGCACAATATTGCCCATTTGCTTTCACTGAATTTCATTATTTTATCCATATCTATTTGTCATGTATTTAACTACCTATCTGCTAAGTACTACACATCTATAAGGTATTTCTAGATAATTGTGCTCATGATTCACAATGTAAATAGTCAAGTAAACTAAAGACTTAGGAACTAAATAATTACTTCTACACTTTGGAAATGCCTGGAGAAATTCAGGCTATCATGAAAAGCATTCAGTGAACAAGGTGTAAATCAAAGTTCAGTCTATTTACAGGACAAAGAGAGTCTTCTGTCCCCTGCACCCCAAAGAGAAAAACATTTTGTGCAGGCATAACTATGCTATCTTTGTTCAGTTTGTGGGACATAAGGTCTGTAGTGCAGCTGGGATATGGAAATCTGGTCTGTGGGACAGCTGGTCTACCCCTTGCAGCGCCCCCCCACCCCCCCCACCCCTACTTATTTGCATGTGCCCAGAGCTCAGCCCACTGCCCTGAGACTTCAGAATCTGCCCACACTCTGGGCAGCTGTCAGTCCAGTCAGCACACAGCATGGACATGAGGACCCCTGCTCAGCTCCTGGGGCTCCTGCTGCTCTGCCTCCAGGGTAAGGAAGAAGAGTGCTGGGAATTAACTCAGCCTAGGATATCCAGGGCTATCTGGAACTTCAGGGAAGACCTCTTGTAACATGTTTATCAAGGAGGAAAATTGATTATTCTTGTTTGTTTGTTTCCACTGCTAGGTGCAAGTGTGCCATCCAGATGACCCAGTCTTGATCCTCCCTGTCTGCATCTCCAGGAGACAGAGTCACCCTCAATTGCAGAGCCAGTCGGGGTATTTACAATTACTTACATTGGTATTAGCAGAAACCAGGGAAAGCTCCGAAGCCCCTCATATATAAAGCATCCAATTTGCAACCTGGAGTTCCATCTAGATTCAGTGGCAGTGGATCTGGGTCAGATTATTCTCTCACCATCAGCAGCCTGCAGCCTGAATATGTGGCCACTTATTACTGTCAACAGGGTTATGATTGGCCTCCCACAGTGATACAAGTCATAACAAAAACTCCCCAGGAAGCAGAAGTGAGAGTCTAGGCTGCCCCAGCTGCTCCTCCTGCTGCCTCCACCTGCTGATACAGCTTCTCACATGCAGATAGACTCTGATGGTCACTTGAAGATTTTGGTAGAAAAGATTACGACAATAATCTCCAGTTTTCTTCTCTTTCTTGCTCTCAGCCTCAGCAGCATGGTACTGAGAGTGACTCTCCTGACGTACAAAGAACACACACCTGTACTTATGAGGACTCTGGGATGTGGCATCCAGCCAGATTCACACAATAAATGAGAAGCTATAATAGGTCTAACAAAAGAATTTTTAAATGAAAAGGAAAAGAGTTTTTGTAGCTTATGTAGTTCTCACCTAGTGATAGGCATGTGGATGAACAGAGTAAACCTGAGATTCTTAGTAAATTCTCACACTTATAGTGAATTTTTGTAAGGGCAAGAAGGGCAATGCAATAGAGAAAGGAATATCCCTAAGCAATCAGAGGTGACTCCTTTCCTATCTGAGGGCTAATGTCACTTTATAGACAATAAAAAGGAGATGCAAATAAAAGAAAAAAATGAAGTAAGCCAGTCCCATAGGAGCATAGGCTGCATTGTTTCTCTCATTTTTAACAATTAATACACATTTAGGATTCTCCTAACAGACGATCCCAATAGCTCATACACTATGCATAAATGGTCATACAGGATGAGTCTAAAGAAAATGGACTGTAGGTTAATGAAACATGAGGTTTATCTTTTGCTGTTCTTAATCCACTATATGAAGTTATTCCTTTCTTCTTTTTTTCCACTTATGGTTAATCTAATAAGATTATTGTATCTGAATTTGTATACTGGTGTACTGTATATACACTTATTGTTTCTTTGAAATATGGAAGGGGAAAACAAGATGACTGGAAGGGGGAGGGGCAAGGAAAGGGGGACAAAGTCATGAGAAGGGGTCTACGTACGTTTCAAGAAGTAATGTACCCAGTACCTGACAAATGTAACTGTAACCTCTCTGCACATTATCCTGACAAGAAAATACAAAGAATGGCCATTCCCAGAGCATTTTTTGGGCACATATTTCCATGTCATTGTGTTTCTAGTGCTTTAAGTGGAATGGCACCACTTCTCCCATAATTCCAGCCATCCACTAGGGAAAAGGAATTCTTCTGCCCAGTGTGGAACCAGCATGGTCTTCATTGGTCTTCCTCCAAACATGGAAGACCTTTCAGTTACTTTACTCACGAGGGAGATGCCCTTTTCCTAACCTTTACTTCTCTCTCGCTGCTGTATCTGCCTGCTGATTTGCAGAGTGCTCCTAAGGAACACTTTCCACCCTGAGTGTGAGAAAAAGGCTTAGCTTGACCTAGACTTCCAAGGGAAGACACTGCAAAGTAGTCAACAGTACTGAAACAGTTACACCCACAAGGAAACTGAAGCAAACGGTTAAGGAGTGTAACTGCTGCCATCCTCCATTAAGCAGGGGAGGAAGTGGGCGGGTTCCCCTAAGGCATATCATTTGACCTCAAGCCCTATACTATAAAAGCTAGACTGTGGCTGTGGTTGTGCTCTTCACCTTGAGTCTACACAAGATACCTGGAAATGAATGGCACAAATGAAACGGCTTTGTTTAGATAAATGGGACAGATATAAAAGAAAAGAGTATAATTTCTATAGGGAAATTAGTAGAATGATAAGGAGGTCACCTAGAGCCAGAGAACTTAAGCCAGAGCCAAGAGCTGCTCACACTGCCCTTTGACACATGCATGGGTGAGGACCAGCCATCTAAGAGTATAACATGAAGGAGCAGCGAAAACTCAAGGTGAACTCCACATGAGGCTTCTCAGATTGCTAAATGGCAGCCAGCCAGATAACTGGTATTTTGTTCATAGCAATTACTTCCTTTTTGAGCAACTGCTTGGGTGGCAAAATAGTGTTAGTGTCTCTGTCTCTTATGGCTCTGTATGATAACTTGTTCATACAATTTTCCTCTTGATTCCTGGGATTTTCTTCAAACTTATTCTAATGTAAGTTTCAAGAACAATTTCACTGCCATCAACTTTGGGACAGACACACTATAGCGTATGGTTTTAAAATGATACATGCTAAACACATATGTCATGGTCAATGCAATGAGATGACAACAAAACAAATAAGAGTATGAGAAGTCCAGGATATTTAGGCTATATAGCTATATAGGAGATAGAAGTAGAAGAAACTCAGTCAAGGACCATCTCAGGCATTTTTTAACTATGTCAGCAGATATCTGAAAATAAATTAAAGCAAAAGCAGTTAACAATGTTCACAGTTGGCAGAGTGCTGGCCTACCAAGCCTAAGGCTCTGAGTTCTAACTCCAGTATTGTCAAAAAGATCTATGAGATATAGAAAGTAAAACCTATAATGACTCACAGATGCAAGTTTCTGTGTTAATAAAATAAAAATAACTTGCTGTTCATCTTTGATATGTCATGTTATCCATGTTAAATAGCAAATCAGGGGAGGTAAGTTACCTAAACTTGTCTAACAGAATCAGAGGCATGTTTCATATAGAGGAAACAGGTCATTCTGAAATCAGAATTTAAACTTCCACCAAAACTATGGGATGAGATATATCACCGAGGAGAAAAAAAAATTCAGACATAAATCCTAAGAATTCTTACAATATGTCAACTTTGCTTTTTTTTTTGAACCAAAAAGCAAAGTAGTGTGTATGTTAAGCACCACTCATAGCTTGAGACAATGTTCATAATCCTAAGAGAGAAGAAAGGTTCATTCTTCATTCGTATGAGTCCAGAAAATCCTTGATGAACTTTGGTTAAATAGATAAAAGGAGGCTGCAAGTTTGGCCCAGTGGTACAGTGCTTGCCTAGCATGCACGAAGGCCCGGGTTCAATTCCTCAGTATCACATACATAGAAAAAAGGCAGAAGTGGTTCTGAGGCTCAATTAATAAAGCTCTAGCCTTGAGAAATTCCAAGGATACTACTAAAGCCCTGAGTTCAAGCCCAAGACTGGCAAAAAAAGAGGCCTCCCATTCCTCCTCCTTGCCCATCAAACAGGTGTTGTTCAGGTCCTTTGAGATTAGCAATAAAGACAAATTGAGCTCAAGCTGGAACTTGAAGGCTGCCTCTTCTGCCATCATTTCTAGAAAGAAATAAAGACCAGGGATATCATTAGCTTAAGAAAGAGAAACTGCCTATCAAAACTCTTCAGAAATATTGTGTCACAGGATTTACTCTCTGAAATGAATGGGTTTAATGAACCATCAGAGATATACTTCACAAAATCCTCAGGTTCTTGAACAAATTTCTTTACCTGAAGCAGGATAACTTAAGGAAACTGAAGCCTGTGAAGACAACTCAAAAATACAATATTTACAAGTGCTATTTTTGCTCCAAGGAGAGACAACAGAATTCATTTCTTCCTGAGAAATGCATATCTACCCAACTTAACAGCTGACAGAATGTATGCCTTCCAGAGAAAACACAAGTTACCTTCCAAAATGCAGATAACAGGGCAGCTCTTTGTCTCAAGCTTCTGTTTTATGGCAAGATTCATTCTTACTTGGAAACTCAAAGTAACACCAGGTGCAATTAGAGGAAAATAAAACCCTATCTTTGCATGACATTGAAGCCATATCCCATGCCTTTACCCTATAAACACCCAGGAGCCCAAGGAACTGTGTGCTTCTATGTCTATCTCCCTATGAGAGCATCTGCCCTTCTGTCTGCTTTTTGTTTATTTGTCCTATTGCCTGTATGTTTATTTATAAAGCTCTGTCAAGTATTCTTCCTATCATGACTTGTCCAGAAATTCTTCTTCTGGGATTGAAGTCAATGACCCTAATTGAAGAGTTCCTATATTTAAAGGGAAGCTTCACTAACCCTCACTTCCACCTCTTCCATCTGGTGACACATCCACCAGTAACAAGGCCGAATAGTACCTGGAAAAATGTTCAGGGATTTAAATACCAGGAGTGTTTTTAGAAGGTGAATGAATGTCACCTTACAATATGATGGTTTATTACACATACAGGGGAAAATTGTGCTATACAAAATGCTTGCTGTTTATGGACTGATCAGGGGGATAAGTACAGAAAATTATTGTGACTAGATTTTCTAAGTTACGAGTTGTAGTCTACTGGGATTTTAAATTTCAACCAATTTTCAGGAAGATTTTTGTCAAACTTTCAGTTTGGGGCCTGTAGCTATTACATGATTAACTTTCCTTATCACTCCCTTTTCCTTTCTCCAGATTTTGAAATTTGGGACAATTTTTCTTTTATCATGCCTAAATAATGACTAAAAATGTACAACAAGCCACAGGGTGGCTCTCACCTGTAATTCCAGCTACACAGGAGACTGAGATCTGAGGATCTCTCTTCAAAGCCAGGCCAGGCAGTAAAAAGTCCATGAGACTCTTATCTCCAGAAAACTGCAAGTAACACTGTGGCTCAAGAGGCAGGGTGGGACCAAGAATCACAACAAATCAGAGAAAGGCTAGATAAGTGGGAATGCATTAAACTGCAGAGCTTCAGTATGGCAAAGGACATAGCTAGCAAATTAATTAGGAAGCCTATAGAGTGGGAGAAGATCTTCACCAACCAAACAATGGACAAAGACCTCATATCTAAAATATATCAACAACTCAAAAAATTGAATCACTCCAAAACTAATCTCCAAAGTAACAACCATCCCATTAAAAAATGGGCCAAAGACTTAAAGAGAGTCTTCTCTGAAGAAGAAACAAAAATGGCCTATACACACATGAAGAAATACTCAACATCTCTGGTCATAAAAGAAATGCAAATCAAAACAACTCACTCCAGTTAGAATGGCCAGGATCAAGAAAACTAATAACAACAGATGCTGGAGGGGATGTGGCCAGGAGGGATCACTACTACACTGTGGTGGGAGTGCAAACTCGTTCAACCACTATGGAATGCAGTATGGCAGTTCCTCAAAAGGCTAAACATAGAGCTTCCCTATGACCCAGCAATTCCACTACTTTGCATTTACCCAATCATCCAGAAACAAAGACATACTAAATCCACCAGAACAACAATGTTCATTGCAGCACTATTTACCATAACAAAGATATGGAACCAACCCAGATGTCTCTCAGTTGATAAGTGGATCAACAAGATGTGGTATTTGTACATAATGAAATTCTAAGCTGCTGTCAGAAAGAATGACATCGCCCCATTTGTTAGGAAATGGAAAGACTTAGAAAAAATCATATTAAGTGAAGTAAGCCAGACTCAAAGGAACATAGGCTCAATGGTTTCCCTCATTTGTCATAATCAGTAGAAACCTTGGGCTCTCCTAGCAGAGAATTGCAATAGAGCAAAACCTTGATACAAAAGGCCATATAGTAGGACACTAAATGAAAGGTTCTCTAGGATATAGAAACATAAGCCATAGAATGAATGATTGTTGTTCTTAATGTACTATGTTATCTCTCATCTCTTTTGCTGTCCCTTGGTTATCTCACATTGTTACAGTATCTCACTTTGTTACCTGATATATGGGATATATTTGTATTTGGTTATTTGAAATTGGATAGGGAATGGGGGAAAACAAGATGAGGGGTGGGGGTGGGGGGAGGGAATGGGGACCAAGACATGTGAAAGGGTATCAATGTATGGGAATTAATGTACCATCTATCTGGCAAATATCATGTAACCCTTCTATTAATTACAATAAAAAATATATGAAAAAAGAAATAAAGCTTTATCTTGTGTGATAGTTGTTCTTAATGTATATGTTATTTCTCTTCTCTTTTTTTGTCCTTTGGTTAATCTCATATTATTACTCTACCTGACTTTATTTACTTGCATATTGTACATATGTTTATTTGAAATAGAAAAGGGAGGGGGGAACAAGATGATTAGAAGGAGGTGGGGAAGGGAAATGTAGATAAAAACATGAGAAGGGGTGTCAGTGTGTGAGAAGTAATGGACCTACTACCTGGGAAATGTAACTGTAACCCCTCTATCCATTATAATTTTTTTAACAAAGAGTTTTGTGTGTTATGAGTGTTTCAAAAATTTTGGTGAACTAAATTTACAATGCAATTCTCACACACACACACACACACTCACACACAAACACACACACACATACACGATAGCAGTGTTTTGAAGATATGGGAAATAAGTTTTATTATTTTTTACAAGTTTAATAAGGAGGACAGTAAAGATTCACATTCAATGTTCTATCATCCTACTCATGACAGAAGAGGTCCGAGAATAAAGAGCCTGCTCCAGGGCTCTGCATCAGGATGCATGGAGGATGAATATGTCAAGGCTACATGGTAGCCATTCGGTTCTTCTCTACTAGTTTACTGGCACCACATCTCTGAAGTTGTGTCTGTTTGGTAGAGGATAAATAACTTATAGCTGTCAGAGAGATGAGGTACGATCATCTGTCTGGGTAGAAAGTGTGTTAAACTTGGGTTTTCCTGCAGAGTTAAGAAAGCCTAAGGGGAAACAAATGCAAGTTTTCATTCTCAGATAATCAAACTAGCAACATAAGATGGCTAGGAAGGGGGGAGGGAGGTAAGGGGAAATTCATGGAGAAGAAAGACAAGAAAATGAACCAGTTGGGAATTTTAGAATGCAATAGAGCAATCCATGACATAGATATACTGTCACTAGAAGAATCAACTAACTGAAAAATGCAACAATATAAATTTCATAATAAAAAAGAATGACAGAGGCAGGGAGTTTGTCCTAGTGTTAGAGTGCTTGCCTAGAATGCAGGAAAATCAGGGTTTGATTCCTTTGTACCACATACATAGAAAAAAGCTGGAAGTAATTCTGTGGCTCAAGTGGTAGAGCTCTATCCTTGAGGAAGCCCAAGGACAGTGCATAGGTGCTGAGTTCAAGCAACAAGTGATCTGCCCAGAAAAAGAATGACATAGATTTATAAGTCAATGTGACGATTAGCGTGGTAAAATTATGAGTAAAAACTATAGAGAAAAATGAGCTAAAATATATGAAAAATATTCTTAAATATGATATTAATGTGAGCATTAAAGAGCTCTACTGAAACAATAATGTAAAACACAGATTTAGAAAAAAAAAGTGCTATACTGGCTAGGCCCTGATGGCTCATGCATGTAACCCTAACTACTCAGGAGGTTAAGATATGAGGATCACAGTTCAAAGCCAGCCTGGGCATGAAAGTCCTTGAAACTCTTATTTTCAATTAACCACCAAGTAACTGTAAGTGGCATTGTGGCTCAAGGAATAAGGAGGTAGCCTTGAGCTGAAGAGCAGGGACAGCACCGAGGCCAAGAGTTGAAGTCCTTCAACTGACCAAAAAAATTAAAAACACAAAAAAACAAAAAACAACTCCTATACTGTAAAAAATAATCTTCCAGAAACCTATGTCTTTTGATGTACTGGATTAAATTCATATTATTAACAAGAGTTTAGACTACAGTAGACTAGCATCTATGACTAATAAATGAAAAACAGAAGCCAACCAAGAATTCTGTGTTCATAATCTTATCCTTCAAAATTGAGTACAATGTAATAATGCCATTTTTATAAATGCAAATGAAGAGCAACTGGTATGTGCAGACATAGTCCTGAATACCCAATAAACTTTCAGATCCAAAGGAGAAGATAGGAAGTGTCCTGAGTCCAATGCTGGGTAGGGTTGTAGATACCCTAGAAAGAGTTCAGAAACAAGACAGATGGTACCAGGAGCTTGGCTGAGTGGTAAAGTGCTTGCCTAGCATGCATCACGCCCTGGGATCAAATCCTCAGTACCACATACACAGAAAATGCTAGAACTGGTGCAGTGGCTCAAGTGGTAGAGCACTAGCCTTGCCCAGGCCCTGAGTTCAAGCCCCAGGAATGACAAACAGAAAACAGAAATACTAAGGAAGATGCTAGACCAGAAGAAAACTTTCTTCAACTTGTATGATGATCACGTCTAGGAAAAACAAACTATTGTGCTACTTCAGGACTGTCACCTTAGAACATTACAGCACCTGTTATGGATTCCAAGGGCAAAAGCATGCATCTGAGGGACTTGACACAGAATTTCACAGTTTGTCTGAACCACAGATCTGTATTAACCACACTAATAGCACATTTCTTCTCTGCTTTCTACATTATATAGTTTATATTAAGCAAAAAGAAATGACCAAAATAAGCATTTAAGCAATTATCTAGAAAAGAACTCACTACTTATGGAAATTCATCCTTCTCAAATAACAGTGTAAAATATACATGGGAAGGGGTGAAAAAATTAGGAAGCAGGCCAAGAGCAGGAGGAATCATGAAGTGTGCTATCCTCTGTAGGACACTCTCATTAGATATCTGTTGCTCTTCTTGATCACAGTGAATGTCATAGCTCTCAGGAGAGGCCCTACCCTCCTGGTGTGTCTTTTCACCTCACCTGCCAGTGTGTCTCTCTCCACTGCACCCACCAGGTCATTTGCATATTGCTCCCAGGGGAGGAGCTTCCCTACTAGTCCCACATAATAGCTCAGCTCTCATCTTGCCTGTACTGAGCAGGACTGCTTCCTCTCAAAATGAGGTGCCCTGCTCAGCTCCTGGGGCTGCTCATGCTCTGGATCCCAGGTAAGAGCACAGTGGAGCTAGGGACGGAGCCAGGGCGGGGCTGAGCTCTGTGTCCACTTCTACCCGAGTGTGCTGTGTCCAGGAGAACCTACTGTGATATATGGATCTGTGAAAGGAAGATTTCAGAAGGAGCAAGGATATGTGTTCTTCTTAGGGATGGTGCAGTGCAAATTTGAGATGAGAGGTTCTCATGATTTATGAGCATCTCTGTGTGTGTGCATGCATGTGTGTATGTGTGTGTGTGTGTGTGTGTGTGTGTGATTTATTGAACAGTTTGGTTCATAAAATCTCCTTAAAAATTTATAGTGTGAAATAAATTAAGAAAGAAGTTTGAAATTAATCCTGTCCTCTTCTCTATTTTAGGATCCAGTGGAGATGCTGTATTGACTCAGACTCCAGTCTCAATGCCTGTCACCCTGGGAGAGCCAGCCTCCATCTCCTGCAGGTCTAGTCAGAGCCTGCTAAATAACTATGGAAACACTTTCTTGAATTGGTTCCTGCAGAAGACAGGCCAGTCTCCACAGCTCCTGATCTATAAGGTTTCCAACCGAGAAACTGGAGTCCCAGAAAGATTCAGTGGCAGTGGGTCAGGCACAGATTTCACACTGAAAATCAGCAGGGTGGAGGCTGAGGATGTTGGAGTTTATTACTGTGGGCAAGGTACATATTTGCCTCCCACAGTGATACAACCCTGAACAAAAACCACCCTGCTTGAGGTGGCACAGCTGTCACAAGTAGCTTGTTTGGGGAGCAGCACAGAAAATTTTCTGAGTAAATGTGAGAGCAAGGAGCTGGAGATGCCAGCTCAGTAAATCACAATTGAGCTCAGAGGGCCATGAGTGGTCCTGCTACCTGCAATGGGGCAAAAGCCATAACGTGGCACAGGCAGTAGGAGAATAGATGTGGTTCATTCAGCTTCTGATGATATCACTGAGGATTGATTAAATCCTCATTGTGATCCTATCTGCTTTTATATCATGTATTAATTGGATTTGAGCACCACTAATTGCACAATATTTAGTATTATTAGGAAGTGTTTTTCAAATAATTCTCTCCTTAGGCTGAGGTGGTGGGATTTATCAGCTCAATTTTAGCTTCAGCTATATTGTGACTAATATTATGTGTTTATGTCTGTTATTTTGTCATAGCCACTGAGATAAATAACTACCACAACCCTGTGTATGTAAGCCATGAGGGATGGAGCAATGGCTGGAATAAATGCTCACATGTTCAAATGCACAATATGTCAAGTACTAGTGGTTTTGAAAATACTAGAAAAATGGCAGTTGTCACAAGTAGTTTCAAAGGCCTTTGAAATTTTCTCAGCTGGTGGAATCCTTTGTCATATAAACAATTTGTTGCAAAGAAGTTTTGTAGACTTGCTCAAAAAGTACACAACTTGAATTAACTATTGCAAAAGAAACAAATACTTGCATTTTTTCATATATTTTTATTGTAATTAATAGAAGGGTTACATGATATTTGCCAGATAGAAGGTGCATTAATTCACATACATTGATACCCTTCCACATGTCTTGGTCCCCATTACCCTCCCCCCCAAACCCCCACAAATACTTGCATTTTATTGTTAAAAATAAGTGTATTTTCCTGTTTCCAGCCTCCTACTTCCTCTATTTAGGTCTTACCTTCTCCCTCCACAGACATAGTAGAGTAAGCAGCCTTCTACTCTGCTTTTCCTTATGGAGTGATGACAGGGCCTCACAAGCAGAGAGACCTGAGTCCATGATAGTCATTCCCCACCCAACAAAACATTGACATGGAGAGCTGTGAAACGCATTACTCTAGAGGAGGCCTTCGGACCCTCTGTGGTTGGTGTCATGGAGACAGAACACACAGCACCTGATGACCAGAAGATCCAGCAGCACCTGCACCACTGAGGGCAGAGCAGAGGCAGAGCCAAAGCCCATGTTACAGATGCCATTACATGTTAAGATGTCATTATATTATGTTTTATCCATATTGTTTCTTGCTAGACCTGGGTTTTGAACCTAGGGCCTGAGCCCTGCCCTTGACACATTTTACTCAAGGCTACTGCTCTACCACTTAAGCCACAGCACCACTTCTCACTTTTCCTGTGTATGTAGTACCAAGGAATTGAACCCAAGGCTTTGTGGATGCTAGGTGAGCACACTACCACTAGGCTAAGATCCCAGTCTTTCATATTTTTGAAGTGTTTATTTTTGGAGAAATGTTTTAAGCCCAATTATATTTTGCCAGGAAATGGAGATCCTTTTCAACTTTAATGTAGATAATGATGTATTAAATGAGGCAATTTTGACACTGTGTTATTTTATAAAGAACGAAAATGCTGTTATCCAAGAAAATACCAGCACACATGATATAGTCATTTACCAGAACTCATCTTAATTTTTATTCTAAAAATAATCATTTTTTGGAAAATATATCCCATAGTTTCTGATTAAAATGATAGTGTGAAAAATTGGAGCTAGTTATTTTCATTGCAATTGCACATCAGGCCATATTCACAACAAAAAGATATTTAGGTCAGAAGGACAAAAACCCAGTGAAATTATCTTTTCTGGTCAGATTCTTTTTACTGCAATTAAATGGATTATATGGTTATTATGATTGTGTATTTTTCCATAAGAAAATAAAAGAAAAATATATAAGAAGGATTTGGCAACACAGTTCTTCAAAATAAATATCTGTATAAAATTACAGTGTGAGAATAAACATTCAAGTTGTGCTCATTTCACTCCATTACTATATGAAGCTTGAGGACTATGCACATACATCTTTGGGCTAGATATATGAACCAAACTTCAAAGCTGTAAAATACTGGAAATAGATTTACATCAGTAATAGACTATTCCACTAGTCTATTTGCAATAGCATAGAATATAAGAGGATGATTAGTAATGAAAAGTATGGTACCATTATTTCTTTAAAAGGAAAGACCAGTTAGATAGCCAAGACATAAAGTATATCTGCTACCAATTGCATATCATACATTTTTTTCTCATGGCACATTCTTTATGTGATAACTATGTATTAGTCCAAAATGTCTTAATAGATTTTAAAACAATAGAGAAGTTCAAATGATTTTTACTAATGAAAAAGGATGAGCATCCAGTAGTTTGGCTTAGTGGTAGAGTGCTTGCCTAGAATGCACAAAGACCCAGGTTCAATTCCTCAGTACCACATACATGGAAAAGCAGGAAATGGTGCTGTGGTTCAAGTGGTAGAGCTCTAGCCTTGAGAAAGCCCAAAGACAGAGCCCAGGCCCTGAGTTCAAGCCCAGATCAGGCAAAAAATGTGGCAAGGAGCATAGACTAGTGATAGAGTGCTTACCTAGCATTCAGGAAACACTGAGTTCAATTCCGTGGTACCACATACACAGAAATCGCCAGAAATGGCTCTGAGGCTCAAGTGCCAGAGTGCTAGCCTTGAGCAAAAAGTTTCCAAGGACACTGAGTTCAAGCTCCTGGACTGGCCAAAAAAAGAAAAAAGAAAAGGAAGAAATTTACAAAGTAAAAAGAAACCTGAAATTTTTCCAAATATCAGGGAGGAAAATATTGTTGGTTTTGAAATGTTGATGCAAGAAGAAATTAAAAGGCATATTTGAAAAATCTCATGAGAAAATGGTAAGTGCAAACTAGAATACTAAAATTTACAAGATCACAGCTGAGTAACAGTGGATTACACAATAATGTCACTCAGAAACAGCAGCAGCCTGGAGGTCCACGGGCTGCAGGACAGACTATGACAATAATTATCAGCCTGGCTGTCATAATAACAACAATGAATATTATTGCTAAACTGTGCTGTCTTGAATAATATATACTAGCTACGTATCTGTGCTTTAATTTTAATTTTACCTAAATTGCTCATTGCATTCCAGGTGCTCAACAGCTCTATGTGACTGCTGACTGCTAAATGAGACAGCCCAAATAAAGGCATTGTCATTGCAGAGAATTTTGTTGGAAAATATGGGCTCAATTTACAGGAGTAGAGAATGTCCATTCATTGGGATGACAGGGCTAGGGAATGTCCTTCCAGAGGGATGACAGTAGTCAATAATCACTTGATACTTTTGGTGGACTCTTGTCACTGCCCAAGGCCCACCTACACAGACTGGTAATTTTGTCTGAAAGATGAAAATGTTGAAAGAGGTTAAATTGATCAAGATTATATTCCATTCATACACTGTTTATTAAATAATAGTTCTATTGCAAAACATTTTTTTCTTTTGCCAGTTCTGGGATTTGATTCGGGGCCTGAGCATTGTCCTTGGGCTTTCTCAAAGCTAGAGCTCTATCACTTGAGCTACAACATCGCTTCTGGCTTTTTTATGTATGTGATACTGCAGAACCAAACCCAGATCTTCGTGCATGCTAGGCAAGCACTCCACCACTAGGCCAAAGAGTCTTTGTAGTCACATACATACAGCCAGGTCTGTCCTGGGACATGTGGAACACAGAGCCCATGCTGGGTGATATACAGAAATGATTGATCTCTGAAGCTGCGCCCAGCTGAGCAAAGGCCTTGATTATTTGCATGTGTCCATAGCACAGCCCTTTTCCCAAAGATATCTAAATAGACTGCTCACCCCTGTTCAGAAGTCAGTGCCAATCAGCGTACAGCATGTACATGAGGCCCTTGCTCAGCTTCTAGGACTTCTGCTGCTCTGCCTCCCAAGTAAGGACAGCAGTAGAAATTTTCTCAGTTCAATGTAGTCAGTACTGCCTGGATTTTCATGGAATTTTTTTTCTAACATGATTGTTTTCATGTGTCTGATCTCAGGTTCCAGATGTGACATCCAGATGGCCCAGTCTCCAGCCTTCCTTTCTGCATCTCTAGAAGACAGTTCACTTGCAGAGCCAGTCAGACAATTAATAGATGGTTAGCTTGGTACCAGCAGAAACCGGAGGAAGTTCCTACACTTCTGATCTCTGCTGCATCCAGCTTGCAATCTGGGGTCCCATCCAGGTTCAGTGGCAGTGGATCTGTGTCAGATTACTCTCTCACCATCAGCAGCCTGCAGCCTGAAGATGCAGCCACTTGTTACTGTCAACAAGGCTATGGTTATCCCCCCACAGCAATACAAGTCATAACATAAACCTCCCAGGAAAGCAGAAGTGAAAGACTTCTCAGTCTCAGCTGGTTTTTCTGTTTTGTTTTGTTATATATTTTTTTCATATGTAGCCATGTTTGGGGGACTACTAGGAGAGTTTTATAGGAGCCAAGAAGGCATCTCTTCATGTTGTTTTTTTTTTCCTTTCACATTCTCAGCATGAAAAACATGGCAATTCCCATTCTGATATACAAGAGAGAACATTCTTACTTGAGAACTCTGATATCCCCAGTGGAGTTGATCTTACACCATAACCAAGTGAATTTTTTTTTACTTTTATTTTATTGTCAGGGTGATGCATAGAGAAATTACAATTACATTCATAAGGTAGAGAATGCATTATTTCTTGAACATCATTAGAGTTTCCTATGTTTTTTTTCCTTCTCTTTACTTCATATGTAGGGTTTGACAATAGAAGTCGAGGTATTCTTTAGTGAACATACATTTACAGAAACTCAATATTCTGATATACTTTTCTAGGTTCTAGTAACTCAGAGATAAATAATGTATGATACTTGGAATAGTTTTAATGAGTTTTAAAGAGATGAGAGATAACACACTACATTAAGGACAATAATCACTCATTATATGGCTTTTGTTTCTATAGCCTGGAGGTCCTATCATTTAGCATCATACTATATGGCCTTATGTATTTGGTTTTGTTCTATTGTAAATCTCTGCTAGTAGAGCCCAAGGTTTCTACTGATTATGACAAATGAGGGAAACCATTGAGCCTATGTTTCTTTGAGTCTGGCTTACTTCACTTAATATGGTTTTTTTCCTAAGTCTTTTCAGTTCTTTACAAATGGGGCGATGTCGTTCTTTCTGACAGGAGCATGGAATTCCATTATATACAAATACCACATCTTGTTGATCCACTCATCAACTGAGGGGCATCTGGGTTGGTTCCATATCTTTGCTATGGTAAATAGTGCTGCAGTGAACATTGTTGTGTTAGTGGATTTAGTATGTCCTTGTTTCTGGATGATTGGGTAAATGCCAAGTAGTGGAATTGCTGGGTCATAGGGGAGCTCTATGTTTAGTCTTTTAAGGAACTGCCATACTGTTTTCCATCGTGGTTGAAAGAGTTTGCACTCCCACCAACAATGTAGTAGTAATTCCTCCTGGCCACATCCTACCCAGCATCTATTGTGATTAGATTTCTTGATCCTGGCAGTTCTAACTGGAGTGAGGTGGAATCTTAGAGTTGTTTTGATTTGCATTCCTTTTACGTCCAATAATCACTCAGATGTCTGGTGTTTGTGAACTCATTTTACAGCATTCTTAATTGTATGGCTCTTTGTTATGTTTCCTATGCCAGATGCCTGATGTGATATCCAGATGACCCCGTCTCCATCCTCCCTGTCTGCATCTCCAGGAGACAGAGTCACCATCAATTGCAAGGCCAGTCAGGGCATTACCAATTACCTAAACTGGTATCAGCAGACACCAGGGAAAGCTCCTAAGCTCCTGATCTATTACACATCCAGTTTGGACACTGGGGTCCCATCCAGGTTCAGTGGCAGTGGATCTGGGTCAGATTACTCTCTCACCATCAGCAGCCTGCAGCCTGAAGATGCTGCAACAAGGTTATTACTGTCAACAAGGTTACAATACTCCTCCCACAGTGATACAAGTCATAACAAAAACCTCCTAGGGAAGCAGAAGTGAGAGGCTGGGCTGCCCCAGCTGCTCCTCTGGTGCCCCCACTAGCTGAGAATGCTTTTCAGATATAACCAGGCTCTGAATGTCACTGGAAGCTTTTGGTTAAAGGGATCAGGGACCATTCTCAGTCTCGCTCTTTTCATCAATTTGGTCATAGCAGAACAGATATAACAATGCCTCTTTGAGGCCTGGGAAAAGTCTAGGCTACAAAATAGTTGGGATTCATTTGTAAAATAGAGACACTAAATATTGAAAGCCTAGGCTTTGTTTTGTATTTTTTTTGCCAGTCCTGGGCTTGAGCTCAAAGCCTGAGCACTGTCTTTGGGCTTTTTCAAGGTTTAGAGCTCTACCACTTGAGCTACAGTGCCACTTCTGTCTTTTTCTATCTATGTGGTACCAAGGAATTGAACCTGGGTCTTCATTCATGCTAGGCAAGCACTCTACCACTAGACCAAACACCTAGCTCTGGGCTTTGTTTTAAATAGAAGAGTTAATGTTTGTTTCTTTTTCATTCAGGAATTATTGTCTAACATTCAGCCTTTCCAATTTTATATACAAAACATAGATTGCTCCTCTTTGCTATTTAAAGGAAAATATACTTGACATACTGATCAATTCCACCTAGATGCAAAGACATAAAAATTACCAAAGCAAAAGTGATTTACTGTTGATTAAATGTAAAACTCAATCATGAACTATAAAACCAATGGAGATCTCAATCACTAATTTATTAGCTAAACAATACAGCATAAAACCCAATCTTTAAAAAAACTATTGGGCCAGGAGTTTGGATTAGTGGTAGAGTGCTCATCTAGCATGCATGAAGCCCTAGATTCGATTCTTCAGAACCACATACACAGAGAAAGTTGGAAGTGACACTGAGGCCCAAGTGACAAAGTGCTAGCCTTGAGCAAAAATTGTCCAAGGACAGTGCCTAGGCTCTGAGTTCAAGCCCTAGGACAGGCAAAAGAAAAATTAGAATATTGATCTTCTGGTTTCCTTCATTTGTGGAATCTGGAACGGGCCTATAGGTCCATAAGTAAACCTACTGAGTGATATCCAAGCACTTATAAAGGAATTCTCTCTCTATGGAGTGCACAAATAGTACAATTCTTTAGAAAAACAAAGTCAAAGCTCAAAAAGTGTAAATATTGGTTAATGGGAACTTGCAAGAGAACAGGGTGAGGACAAGGGAATGGGGTAAAAGAATTATGGAGAGTCGAATGATTGTTGTCCTTAATCTACTATGTTATCTCTTACCTCTTTTGCTATCCCTTGGTTATATCATATTGTTACAATATTTCACCTTGTTATCTGATATATTTTATATGTGCTTAATTGGTT
Source organism: Megascapheus bottae (assembly GCF_031878675.1). Classification (NCBI taxonomy): domain Eukaryota; kingdom Metazoa; phylum Chordata; class Mammalia; order Rodentia; family Geomyidae; genus Megascapheus; species Megascapheus bottae. Next base: position 19,907,375 of record NC_143515.1, read on the forward strand.
ATCTGAAATTGGATAGGAAAGGGGGGAAATCAAAAAGAGCAGCAGTTGGGGGAAGGGAAATGGGGACCTTGTCATGAGAAAGGGTATCAATGTTTGTGAAGTAATACACCTTCTATCTGGTGAATATAATGTAACCCTTCTATTAATTACAATTAAAAAATCTACATTGGAAAAAAAAAGAATGATGGAGAGTCAAGCATGGTGGCTCACGCCTGTAATTCTAGCTACTCAGGAGGCTGTGACCTGAGGATCATGGTTCAAAGCCAGCTTAGGCACTAGTCTGTTAGTCTGTGAGACTCTTAACTCCAATTAACCATTAGAAAGATGGAGCCACAGACCAAAATTGGGGGAGTAAGCCCACAGAATTTAATTACAATGATGGTAGTTATGTCCACTTGGTAAAACACCTTCATGCCACTCCATGATGAGTATTTCCTCTTTGGGAAGGCAGTGAGAGGAAATAATTTCATCTTAAATAGTGGTTTAGTTCTTGTTCTCTATCTCACACACATCCTAGGGCTTAAGCTCAAGGCCTGGATACTGTCCCTAGCTTTTTTTGCTCAAAGCTAGCACTCTACTACTTGACTCAGGACTTCGTGATAGGCAAGCACTCTACCACTTTTTTTTCCCTCATAATACTGCTTTCCCAATTCCATCTCAGTTCACTACTTAGTAGAACTGATTCAAATATCATTTTCTTGCAGTTAACAATTCAGATGAATTTGATGTTATAGATATGATCAGATCCTGTCAAATGAACCAAATTTAACACTTCTAATAGTTCTTTCTATGTTCATAAACATTCAAGTAACCTGGGGCAGGAATCAGTGCTTTTCTTTAAGCAAACTTCAGTTTTAGAGCTACCATGAGAATATTAGAAAAACAAGAGCTATAGGAAAGGGATCAGCAAAGATCATAGGCCATGTTGCTTCTGAAAGAAATGCCCAGTCTCTCTTTGCCTTCATTGCCAGTGATCACACTGAAAAGAAAAATCTCCCACCTTAGGAGTCTGGAAAGGAAGGACAAAATATGGGCTGTGGTCTCTATGTCATTTGCTGAGTTATCCTACCTAAATAGAAGTAACACATATTTCCTAACAAAGGGTAAGCAAAACTAAAGCAAGCTATTTTCTCTGGAGGTTAAAATTTTACCCTTTTCTTTGTGGATGAAACTGAGTCTACTTGCAAATCGATAGGTGGTTTATTGTTTGAGTCTTAGACCATCATGTGTCTATTTCACCTAATTTTCCTTTTGGCTTGGATAAACTCAACACATAATTCCTTTTTAATATAAAATTCATAAATTTTAATTTTGTTCAAAGCCTGATTAACGCAAATCACAGTGGTGCTGATTGCGATAAGCACTATTGGGGAAAGTCCCATCTATATACCTGCCTGTAGTCATTCCAGTGGAGTGGCAGAACTGGTGATACCTGTATGAGCATGCCCCTTGTGGCTGGTGGAACACCACCATTGTGCGGACAATTTGTCCATCTGGGGTGAGGGAGAGTTTTCTAGATTATGGGAGGGAGGGTAAAATTGGGATTTTGTTTTGTTATTCCTTTTTTGATGGGGTATATAGCACTCAGTTTATGCCCTAAAATAACGTGTGAAAACCCGTGAAGTATTGTATGGGTATGAATGTGTGTGTGAGAGCATTTTTATATGTCTGGCAATTAAACCTTTGTCTTCTGAAAATCAGTGAATCTTTTTTTTTCCTCCAGAAGTATTTGTTACAAGATTTGTAAATAAGAGCTCTACTTAAGTCTCTTTACTGTGAACGTGTTGCAGCAAACCTTTATCCCTAATTCCTGTGAGACTTAAGGAAGCCAAGTTCTCAACAGTTTGCCTTGATTCATCTTTTAGTCTGCATTATGCCAGCTCTAAAACTCCCAGTCTTGTTTTAGTCCCTAGTCCTTTCTGTTGTAAACAGGAAGGTAAAAGAGGAACCTGTTTAACTATATTAATTCATTAGTCCATGGATAAAACCAGGCCTCTCTTCATTCATTTTGCCATGTCACTAGATACATGATGAGACACGGAGGGTTGGGCATTCTTGCAATACTTTAACAGTGCTGAAATCTGCAGCATGGTGCTAAGGAAGTTAAAGTTTGAATGTAACCACTTTATTTAAAAGTTTTTTTCCCTTTAATTTAAATGGAACCGGGTTGAGGTGAACATGATTTTGTTAACCATGTTCGTGAATTATAGCTACAACATGAATTGGTAGGATTTATGTGATGATCTTTTGGGATACTTAATTTTTACATATCCCAGTCTGTATGTATCTGCATAAAAAAACCAAATTCCTGCTTTGCTTTTATTGAAAGGTTTCTAGGACTATGTGTCTGCTCCTGAGCTTTGTTTTAAGTATGTGTATCCTTTGCTGGTATTTAGTATCAAAAAGAAAAAGAATCCATTATTGTTGAGCATGTTGACATTGTCCCCTTTGTTTTTTTCCTCCCTCTTTTGGGGACATGGAGCAAGTTATTCTTTTTCTGTATCCTTTTTTTATTTTGTAAATTTTTTTTCTTTTGTTCAAAAATGGCTTTATAAAAGGGCTTTTATAACAAAAAAAAAGTTGGAGCCACTCGAAAGCTGTAGCTCAAATGGTAGGGTGGTATCCTTGAGCTGAAGAGCTCAGGGACAATGGCCAGGCCCAGGGGTAGGGCAGTAGTCTTAAATAAAAGAGCTCAGGGACAGTGTCCAGGCCCAAAGTTCAAGCCCCAGGCCTGAAACAAAACAAAATAAAATAAAACATAGAAACAAAGAATGAGGGAGAAAAGGGGTAGAATGCAGGCTAAAGTTCATTGTATATGCCACAGAATTGAGAAATATAAGGGAAAAGGTGGGTCGAAAGGTGGTGAAGATGACAAAGGGAGGACACAGATCAAGATGCATTGTGTAAATAAATTGCTTATTCAAATGACAAAAATTTGGCACACAAAATTAAAAAATAAGAGAAGTGAGGAGTGAGAGGAATGAGCATGATAAAAGGGGTGACATTGATCAAGAGGCACTGTATGTATATTTTGCTCTGTTGAATGAGAACTCCTTGTACAACTACTTAAGGAAAATTAACATATTCAACATAAAAATGAAACATTCCAAAAAATCCCTAAACTAGAAAGCTTAATTATGCATAATATTGACTTGGAGTCTCATTCTCTTTTTCGCCCTTAACCTAGCTCTAGGGGCTTCCCAAAAACCTGTTTCTATAGTTTCTGTGACCCAAGTTCAATGAAGAGGAAAGTATTTGCTTAGCCCAGAAATACCATCACTTCAGTCTTTCTATTCTGATATTACCTACTCTTTCATTGAGTTAATGGAATGTTACACTTTGTGAACCACACCTTTAGCAGGAGTTGCAAATGTACCCAGAGATCAAACTCCAGATTAATCTGTCCTTTCTATGTCTGGTAGTTGCTATCAAGCTATTCCAGCCTCAAAAGGTCCCTATTTTATTTTGGTAAAAAGCCAATGAACCTACCCTACAAGCAATGGGTTCAAAACCATTATAAATGAAAGTGATGCTCAAGAAATCTTTCAAATAATGAAGTACTATGGGAAATACAGGTGCATTCTGGATCTGAGGACTCAATATTGCCTCAAAGTCCATTTCAGTGGTGAGATAAGCAGAAGGAGATATGCTGAAATGATTTGAGAATGGCAGGAAGAGACTAGGTTAGAGGATCTTGGAAAGGAGAGCTACCTGACAGGCCAAGCTCAGCCAGGTTACTCCTGGCACCATTGCATTTGTCAAAACAATATCTGACATGTTGTATAGATAGGACCATCTAGGTCTTTGACTGTCCTTAGCCATTATCTTTCCAGAATATCTGCTAAGGTGATATTTTGTTTTTAACTAGCTATGACATATATTAAAGAGAATATTGTTGATTTTCTACAGAATCTGGCCATGCAATAGATAAACTAGTATCAACTTGCAAACATAGGTAAAAAGATCCAGTCTAGTTGCTAAGTATCAGGTTGGCATTGTCATTTTAACTAGCTATGAACCCTGTGGGGAAAGGAATTGTTAATTCTGTATAGAATGTTTCGTAGATCAGCTTGTGAATATACGTAAAAGGATTTCAGTCAAACTGAAAATCCCATGAATTGCTACATCACAAACCTGCCAGGAGATGGCACACAAACCTCACAAAAAGCAAAGCCCAGAGGCTGCTCCAGGAAAGCCCTGGGAAAGCAGAAATGAGGCAGCCCCATCATCACTGGAATCCTGAGGATGGGGAGGTCTCTACCAGGCTTCCTGGCACTCATGATGCTGGAACCATGTTCACAATGGGCAGTCTCTTCATGTACAATCCCTGAAGATCCCCTGGTTCCACCATCTTTAACAAGCACACCATGACACTGAGGATGCTTCCACTAGATTTGCCACAATGTAGTCAGAACCAGATAAAAAGAGTAGACCCAGGTGGGAGAGAACAAGGACTGACCTCTGAGAGGGAGATGCCATGTATGCATTCAGTGTGACTTGACCTTGTGCATTCACAAGAAGTTCAGAACCCACTGGAGAACCCTACCTCTAAGGGATTCACCTGAGAGGCCCTGGAGTTGTCCCAGAGAACAAGTGAAAAAGAGTGCAAGATGGAAAGAGTTTGAAATGTCCATGCTGTCCAGGAGCCTCTTCCCCAGACTTCTAATCAATGAGCACATCTTAATTTAGTACTACATTTTACATATTTGTTCTGCCTGTGCTCCTCACATTTATAAGCAAAAGACACTGGCTAAGACAAGACTCTTGGATAGGGACATTTCCTGACCCCCTATGGTTGTGAGCCCTAGGATGAGTGAAAGGAGCATAGAAGATAACCAGTCCCACAGAGCGAGACAATCCAAATGCTTCTGATCTCTTGCAGTCTAACCCAGGGGTTAGGCTTGTGATTGTGTTCAACTCTAGTGAATTGCAAGTGTTTTTCTCACCCAAATCTCAGGCAGCTCCATGGACAAGTTTCCTGCTTATCCCTCAGGCCTTCAGCCCCTAACTGAGCAGAGCAGCTGCTTTCTCCTCCACCCAAGGCTATGGCCTATGAGCTTTAGGCTAGGGCAACCCTGGTCTCAGCTCTGGTGGGAAGAACTTGATTCCAATTTCTTCTATTTCAGTGCCTGAAAATATGTGTTTAAACTCACAGGTCACATTTTTCCACTGTTGAAGGCAGTATTGCATTATGAGAGTTAGAAAACTTACATCAATGTCATCATCTGAATCTTATCCCTCTTCCAAAGACTAAGACAATCATGGGATCTGCAGTAGCAGACACTGCTCCTCTGTGATGCATTTCCTTTTTGCATTTATATTGGCAATTCCATTGTTTTCAGCTTCCAGTTAATTTCCATTGGTTAGAGAAGATGTCCACAGTGGTTCCACAGAAGGACTAAAAATAAAAGAACAAGTATTCTTGAAGACAAGACAAGGAGGAAGGATGATTAGAAAGGGAAACACAATTTTAAAAGTTCAGTGTTCCAAGAAGCCCATGCAGGCTCAGGAGATTCTGCCCTGAGTTATGAATGTGAGAGGAAGAATTAAGAGCCTTTGGAAATGAGCAGAATTCTCAGCCTCACAAATATGTCTATATCAACTAACTATAAAATTCACTGCCATTTAATTTGCAAAGATGAAGTCCTTCCCCCTTCGTTTTACAAAGTGTTTACTTTAGCATCCATCCGGGAGCCAGTCAGACTTCTGTACTCCTTTCTCCTCTGTTTAATTTTCTCTTCTCTAAAGTTCTCTTAGGCAGGGCTTGGAAGAACTCTCTGAATTAAGCAGTTCCTTGACCAGAACAAATTAGTTAATATAAACAGTCTACAGTGAAGTATTTCTGTCTCTCTAACCAAACTCACAATTGTTGAAACAGAATGCGTATTGAAATATTTTTATTGTTAATAGATAATCCAACATGAGAAAATTGTCTATTGGGAAGGAAAGATGAGTGCTGACACAGACCATGTTCTTGCACTGGCATCCTGGCCTCCAGGTTCCATGTCAGTGTGTATGAGAGAGAATGCATGCCCACCATCAGCAGCCAGCAGCCTGAACATGTTGCAGACATACAAGATGGCACAGACATATTGAAGGACAAGACCCAGGTTCCAGTGTTGTCTGATAATCCAGCCCAAAAAATTGCAGAACTTCACATTCTTGCTGCAACTAGATTCTGTCTTGATGCTTTATAGGATTTTACCTAGGCAACAATGTCTTCATCTGGCCACACATAAGTAAGAACCCCAGAGTGTCCAGGCCCTAGGGTGTGGAGACTGACAGCCCAAATAGTCATTTCCCATCAAGATGAAATAGAATGAGACATCCTAGTCAAGGGATAGAGGTGGCATTGGAGATGATCAAATCAATTTCCAACTATTACCTATATCCAAGAATCTGCCCAATGTTCATTGGCCTATGTCGGGGTTTTTAGCACTCTTTGCCTCCTGACCAGCAGGAAGGGCAAAGAGGACACGCCCCGACTAAGATGAGACCGAGAAAGGATAGGGACGGCTGGCCGCCTTCACCCAGCCCTCCCTTCTCCAGAGGGAAGACACAGGTGCGCCAAGGAGAATGTCACAGCAGACTCCTTTAATGGGAAGATACCAGGGGCTAAAGTAAGAAGCAGGAATCTATTAACATAGAAGTAGGCAGGACAGGGGGAGGTAGGTACGGTCAGAGAGGGCAGCGGGCCAATCCATGGGTTCGAGGTAGCCTTATTTTACATCACAAACCATAGCCAAACCTCCCAACCAGGAGACAGGCAGGTTGGATCTCCAAAACCAGGAAGTGAACACTGGGCCACGAGGTAGGCCTTTTACCCTTGAAGTGACGTACCCCACATCTCCTCCCTTTTGTTTTATTAAGCAGGTATTTGCCTTACTGAAGAAGTGTGCCTGTCTTAGGTTGTCCCCCTCTGGAGATCTTACCTGTCATTGACTACCACTCTAGCACTTCAGGCAATTTACCTGTAGGGTTGGCAGACCCAAACTGAGGTTTGAAATAGGGGGGATGGCCAACGTCAGCAAAGGAAACCCTTCTGTACACCTGCACATCCTGGTAAGGGCTGGGGTCAACCTCACAGAGTTCCCAGTCCGCCATCTCATAGCACAGCATATTGTTGCCAGACCATCACCATTAGCTGAAGAGCTTTCCCTGATCCTGCTTTCTAAGACACTGAAGGAGCTTATTGCTTACACAAGATCTGAATGTGAATACAAAACCCACTGTAACCAAGGGGCCCACCCACAAGGGGGAGAAGGTAAGGGAGCCAAACATAGTCCAGTCCATAGATAGTTTGTATGGAGTACATTTTGGAGGCATTTGGGAACCTCTTGTAGCCTTTTGTGTTGGAGATCAAGGCCTCGACTATTTGGAGGACTCCTGCAGTCAGGAAATCAAGTTGAGATCGTAGGTAGCGTCTTGGGCGGCATGGATAATGATGATCAGGATGAGGAGAAGGAAGGTGACTGAGGATTCCAACCACAGCTAAGCAGGGTGTCCAGTACAGTCTCCTTATTCCTGTGAATGAGAGGGAGAAAGCATACCTCAAGAGGGGGTGCTCTTGGGTAATTATTTTTGTTTGCTGACAATATTTTAAATCTCTAGCCAGTACCCAAATTGGGTTTGGTTCTCCCACTGGGAAGACACATCCAAATCCTCTCCCCACATTAATGAGGGGATCAGGGCCTCTCTTCAACGGACTTCAACCTTTAAATAAGACGTCTGATTAGACCAATGTCTCTGAAAGGCAGTCACAGGCTGATCTTTGGAAAAATTTAAAATAATGTAAGTATAGCTGTCCTCAATTGGTCATGGGGGTTGCCTCCCCCCTTATGTTTTATTAAAACAAGGTCCGTTATCCATTTTAACCTGTAGGGGTAAACTCAAGATAACAAAACATTGTAAAGAAAGGCTTTCAGCGTGTCAGGCTCTTTTGCATGTCAGGCTCTTTTGCCGGAATGAGCAGTGGCCCAACGAGCATGTGAATGAGTATTTATAGACATAATTTTCCAAAGGGTGCTTAGTAGGTTACATCAGTCTGGCAGATAATGTTAGGTTTAAGGCCCCAGGGATTGACCCCAGGGGATTGTAGAGGTGGGACTTGGAAAAATGGCATACACGAGTTACATGTCCTCACGATTTTTTTTTCAGTTCACATGGCAGGGATCTGACTTGAATCATTAGGGGACAATTTTAAGAAATACTAATCATGTCACCCACTGTACCAGATTTTCTTTTTAAATGCAGATTTTAGAATCTTTAGAAAACTCCTCTTGTGTTTTAATTATGAATTTATCCATTGTTTTGGATGCTGACAATTTAACCTTGAACATGTTTACTCACACTGAAAGACCCCAGGTCAGAACCATAGGACTGCCATCTTAAGTTTTAGCTCCTGCTTATAACCAGTTTTTGCTAACTAAGGAATTGGAGCCTGCTGGCCATAAATGAGGGGAGCCAGTAGATAACAAAATAAGATGAAGAAGAAAATAAGGAGTCCTGAGTTCTAATGTCAAATATAAGAAAGCTGAATTCTGTGTTTAACCAAGCTGCTTCCGGCTTCTGTATAAACTGCTTTGCTAAAGACATGGAAAATTGCTTAGACCCCCCGCTATGCTCTATCTGGAAGGCTGCTTGGAGAACCCTCACTCCCTCCCTGGCCAAGGGCAAAGGGCCATAACCCGCGTCCTGTTATCTAAACCTTGCAGCTAGCCAGCATCTGAGCCTTACAACACATGCTGACTCAATACCAGGATGGGGCTCATTTCCCCCAGGACTCGGGCCCGCTAGACAACTCAGCATATATTAGACATGCATCCCCACCCAAAATGATTACTATTTGGCTTATTCTTATGTAACTTTGGCCCTCACCAAGTTCCAGGTAAGATCATGCTTAGAGACTATTTCTGAGCTGACCACCTTGTTGCTACTAATTGGAGTAATGTGGCCTTTTGTAGGACTCATTGATCTGAAAGCTACAATTTTGAGCCAGCCCGGGCAAAGCCAAGCCCCTGTGAGACTGTGGTGTCTAATCTGACAACAGAGTGCTATTGAGGCAGAGTAACTCTGGGGCTCGAAGTGACAGAGTGCTAGCTCTAAGTTAAAAAGCTGGGGGACAGCACTCAAACACCAACCTGGGGACTCACAGTGGCAGAGTGCTAGCCTTGAGCTGCAGAGCTGAAAGACAGTACCCAAACCCTGAGTTCTCGTCCAGCAACCAACAAAGTGAAATGCCTATAGGACATTTATCCCAAAAGCGGAGAGACACTACTGGGACAGTGCAGTAAGCCTCTGCATGGATGGCAGAGATGATGACAGATCCTAGAGTCACTTGCACTTGGCCACTCGAAATTAATCAGAGCTGGGAAGTCATAGAATAGTTTGTAAGCATGCCTTACTAATACCTGTACCTCTCATAACTGGACAGGAACTTGTATAAAATCTAACCCTACCCCTTCCCCATGGTAGTAATTTCACTAGCTTAGCCCACACCCTGCTGACCAGTCGCCGCAGCTGGCCATCCAACAACAGGTGCTAACTCAGATAAGGGTTGTTTCTCCATCCAAGGGCCAACTCCCCACCGGGCCCTGTCTGAGCAACTATTGATCAAAATGTATAATTTGTTTCAAAAGGATTGGCTGCCTGCATGCAGACCTTGCTGTAATGCTTTAAACTCATTGGCTGTAAAAGCACGGGCTCTGCTATAACGGACTGTATGGATCTATAAAAAACCATCCCCAGGACAGTTTGGGGCTCTCAGCCACTGACCCGAACCTCACGGATCTCGAGGTCACGTGTACCTGAGAGCCCAAGCCTGAACACTGACCCGAACCTCTCGTGGTCAAGTGGATTTGGGAGCCCGAGCATATGCCCAAATAAAATCCTCTTGCTTGTTGCATCCAGTGGTCCGTGTGCGTGCCCTTGGGTGCGGGTCTCCACGGGTCTTTCAACACCCATTCACACACACATTCATAAAGATCTTAAAGGGCGCAAAATTAATATCGGCCATTCATTTTAAAAGGATTCATTTACACACACTCACACAAACCACAAGGATCCATATTTAGGATGGTTATCAATTTTACCATACTACTTTTTGCAGATGAAAGTTGGGTGGGAGTCTTAAACCTAGGAGAACTAAGACTGAGGTCTGCATCCTGCCACCCATTGTCTCCAGACTGTCACTACTAAGCCTGCTGAGTGGGAGGGGCCATACCATGCCCTAGACCTACCCCAGGTGGGGATGAAACTTTTGTTTTAGAAACTTTTGTTTTAAAGACAGAGAAGCAGAGACTTTTAAGAAACTCCTAAACTTCTGATGGCGTGCCTGGCCTTCAACTACCAGAGTGATGGAAAGACCATGGGGCCCTGGAATCGGGAATTCAGGGGGCACCTCCCCTACAGAAATTTCCATTCCTTGGTAGCTGGCTGGCGGAGGCCATCCTAACCTCCATCCCAACCTACTCTCAAACAGAACCAGACATTTAACACAACAACACGAACTCAAATGAATGCTCTCACCAAACAACTTATTTAGACAGACATACTGGGTGGTCGGCTGACTCTTACTTACCTCCGGGGCCTTTGCTTTAAATCTGGTCATCTTTTCCAAAAAAGGTTGTTAAAGGAAAACCACTGTTTCTAGAAGAAAAACAATCTTTTTTCTCAATAGTATTGTAAGACCCCCGACTCAGCGGGACGTCTTCCAGACGGAGCCCCCTTCCCAAGGAACAGCGAAACCACGCAGTCGGATGCAAACAGCAAGAGGTTTATTCAGGAACACGGGCGCCCGGGACGACAAAGCCTCCTAGAAGACTTTGCGCGCCGAGGCTTGGGGAGGAGGGGTATTTATGGGTAGCAGAAGCACGGTTACAGAAGCAGAAGCGTAGTTACAGGGTAGGGGTCGGTTAACTCAAATAAGGCTAGGAGTTTACTTTGGGCAGTAGTGGAATTTTTCTCTTAGCTAGAAGAGGGTGGACGTGCCTTTCATCTGGATTTACAACCTTATCAGCCTCATCCGCAAACATCCTGCGGGACTGCTTTTTAACTTCTTTTGTTGGGCAACAGCAATTACAGCCGTAGCCGGGGTCTCACTAACGATTTATTGGCTGCAGCTGCACTTCTCATCCCCCCATTTTCTTATTGTTCCTTGAATGGAATCTTTCATTCAATTAGAGTTGTTTCTTGCTTTTTCAGCTGTTGATATTGCTGGGTAATTACTAATGCCTGAACTACAGATAGACGGTCCTTAACAAACCGAACTAACCTGTTAAGAACACAGGGACCAAAGGTGAGGATCAAAATTAGTATGAAAAGGGGCCCTGCTATGGTGGACAAAAGAGTTGCAAACCAAAGGGATCTATTGAACCAACTTTCAAACCATCCCTGCTGAGACGCGAATTCTTTTTCTCTTTCTGATAGTCTCTCTCTAAGTTTACTCATAGTTTCTCGGACGATTCCTGTCTGGTCTGCATAAAAGCAACATTCTTCTTTTAGTGCGGCACATAGTCCTCCCTCCTTAAGAAACAACAAGTCTAGCCCCCTTCTATTTTGTAATACCACCTCGGAGAGGGATGTTAGGGACTTTTCCAAAGCCGTAATGGACTTTTCAATCGCCCTCAGGTCCTTGCCTGTACCAGCGCATCCCCCACATTCTGCCCGCTATTCACTCATGTCTGTGAAGGAAATATTGAGGGGTAGGCAAGTGGCATTATTTTTGCAGTTTGTAGCCCAAGGATGTCCCTTCTTAACGTTGATCCATTCCTGAGGGGAGTTTGGTTTCCAATAGGCATTTCCGGTGGTTTCACAACCCCAAGCTGCACAATAGTAATAATCTAGATGTCCGCACTTTGCCTTCTGGCCTGGGGTCTCCAGATGAGTACCCAGTCACCTGATCTGAACAAATGGGGGGTAGGGACAGAGACAGAATCATCTTGGCTCCTCGATCGGCCAAATATTTTCTCTGGGAGTGTGAAAGTCCAGGGTTCTCACAAGCAGTCTTCACCTAGGAATGATGAACCCAGTAGCTCATTCCTGCTACCTTCACAATGGTTGGTGTGTTGGGAATCACAGTGCAGGTTCATTTGAGTGCCAGGGTACTGGAAACCAGACGCTGAACACATTCCCAGATCAAGTTATAAGGCCTGTAAGGACTGGATTGAATCATGGTTAACAGTGCCAGCTGAGATAACACATGGCTGGGGGGGGGGCAACAATTGTTATCAGATTCGGGCAGACAGCATTCTCTGGTTTGGAGGGGCATAGAGCATGCCCTCCCAGTTCTGCACCTGAGAAAGCCCTCACAACTAGGAAATATACATTCAAGTACAGCAATTCCTCAGATGGGCACAAAGAATGGTTCCACATCAGTATAGCAATTCTAACCTGGTTTGTATTATGGTTGGCTCAATTGCATGCCAATTTTACTCACAGCAAAAACCTAGGGGACTTTGAATTTAGTACAGAATGTCCCATCACCAAGAGTTTAATTCCAGTCCTCTCAGGAAACAACTGTGAGGTGATGGTTGAATCCGGCAGCACAGCAGCTCCAATGGAATGTCACACCTCCTGCTGGGTCGCCTGCAAAATTTCTAAAGAAGCTTAACCTAAAGCCTGACTTTGGTGAATTCTCCCAATGCTTTCCTAGTTGCTTCACCTGAGCATACTCATTTTTGCAGGCTGGCACCCATTGGTTTTTAAGACAGTATATGGTTGAGAATCCAAAGTAATACCAGGGTGACAGCTTTTAGTGACCAGATTAAACGAGGCTAGGATTCTCTAGACAGGCACAGAAGACTTGAAACTGTAGCCATTCCCCACAAGTGCAGTCTCCACTCTTGCACATCTGTTACTATTTTTTTTCTTTTTCATGCCTCTAACTTATGCTGTCTTAATTTTTTTAAAAAAACAACCTTTTGGTCCCTTTATCTAAAGAGGATTGATGGGCGACGATCCATCTTCTATAACATCTTCAGGCTGACTCAGGGACGTTGTCTCTATACCTAGCCAGGGACCCTAAAAACTTAGCCTATTTTACCAAGAGGTTGCCAAGATTACATATCAGGAGTGATATTTTACTCCAAATTGGAGGTCATGTAAAGCATTTAACAACTGCACAAACTTTTTCTTTGATTACAACAGTGTAGCTTACTTAGCACCCATTTGCAAAGGCATTTTCCTGATTGGCTGGGGAACTTAATCCCTGCACTCTATGCTTCAGTTGCCAGATCTAAACAGATAATAGGGACGCAAGTCTCAGATCCACCCTGAATTTGTGGCTGGTGTCAAATTAAACTTCACTCAGTTAGGACTTTAAACTATCCTCTATCACAGATGATTGACAAGTTCCTGCCCAGTTATGAAAGGCATGGGCATTAGTAAGGCATGCTTACAAACTATTCTATGACCTCCCGGCTCTGATTAATTTTGAATGGCCAAGTACAAGTGACTCTAGGATCTAACACTACCTCTGCCATCCAAGCTGTGGCTTACTGCATCTGGATGCTTCATTGTCCCAGTAGTGTCTCTCCACACAGGGATAAATGTCCCATTGGCATTTCACTTTGTTGGTTTCTAGACTTGAACTCAGGGTCTGGGTGCTGTCTCTCAGCTCTCCAGCTCAAGGCTAGCACCCTGCCACTTTTAAGTCCCAAACTCAGGGCCTGAGTGCCGCTCCTCAGCTCTGCAGCTCAAGGCTTGCACTCTGCCACTGTGAGTCCTGGGCCTGGTGCTTGAGTGCTGTCCCCCAGCTTTTCAGCTCAGAGCTAGCACTCTGCCACTTGGAGCTCCAAAACAACTCTCAATAGCACTCTGACAGATTAGACACCACAGTCTCATAGGGACTTTGCTTTGCCCGGGCTGGCTCAAAACTGCGGCTTTCAGATCAGTGAGTCCTACAAAGGCCACTTTACTCCAATTAGAAGTAACAAGGTGGTCAACTCAGAAATAGTCTCTAAGCATGATCTTACCTGGAACTTGGTGAGGGCCAAATTTACATCTGAATGAGGATCTGCTGTCCTTCTCCATGGGCCTGCTGGAGATTGCTATAAAATAACTTACAAGAATAAGCTGAAATAGCAATTAAGCAACCATTTTGGTAGTCCTAATTTTTCTTTTTTTCTTTTTTTCTTGAAACAAACATTTAGGACAACTTCAATTTCAAACTTTGTTCAGAAACCCATTTCCAAATGTTCTTTAAACTTTTACTGATATTTGCTTAAACAATTAACACTTTAGCCTTTATTTGCATTTGAAAAATCTGTAAGGGCCCAAGGAACTCCCTTTTCTCCAGGTTTTCCTTGGGCTCAAAGAAAGCCCTTTGCCTTCAGGCCCCCTAGGGCTCAAGGCACTCCCTTTGTTTCCAGGTTTCCTTTTTGGAGAGGCATTTTATTATTATTTTTTTTCTGCAGTTTAGGTTACTGCCTAAAACTCCAGCAACAGTTTAAACTCAAATAAGTTTTTCCTCAATGCAAGAACTGTAAACATCATCATTGCACCAAAGGTCTAAATCTGGACTTAGTTTCCTTCTTTTTCTAAAATACGTCCAATTGCAACCCAGTAACATGAACCCAAATCATACAGAGATAAACTTTTAAACATTCATTCCTTTTAAAATGCTAATCATATTACCCAGATTTTACCATCGGATTTTCAGTGTCAGTCTGCAAAGAAAAAGAGCGAAGATGTGGATCTCAGTCCACCTGACCAGGTTAAGTGAACAGCCTTCATTCCAGCTTATTTACCCAGAGCTGCACCTTTGCCAGTTCACCTCTCACCCCCAAAGATGGTCACACAGGACTATCCTAAGTTTTCCCATCCTTTCTCTTAGCATTCGATTACCTAGACAGTTTTGAAAGATAGGTAAAGTCTCTGACATTAATAAATAAATTTACATTTTAATTCTTAATATTTATCTCCAAATTTCAACTTAAGGAAATAGATTCCAAATTCCCTAATACCTCTGGGCTAAACAGGATACAATGTTTACAATGTAAACAGCTCTATGCATTTCAATATCAAATTATTTTTAATGCAAATTTCATTTAGAAAATACTTTTTCTACTTTAGAAAAATACTTTTTACCAGTTTCTCTTTAAAACAATGCAATAACCCTTTGAGACATTGTAAAACATTTTAACCTAATAATTTTCTTGAAGTTTAGACTTAGATTTACCCAATTGCCTTTTTGTTTTTAAGTATAAATTAACCCATTGTTTTATACAGCATGCTGACAATTTAACCTTGAACATGTTCACTCACTCATTCACACACACTCATACTCAAAGATCTTAAAGCGTGCAAAATTAATATCGGCCGTTCATTTTCCGGAAGTTTGTGTCAAGAGAGCTTTGCCAATTTTACTCTTGCAGGTGAGAACCAGGTTTAAAACAAAACTTTTTACAAGGCAACTTAGCGGTAATTTACACACACAAAAATTGCGAGGATCCATATTTAAGACTGGTACCAATTTTGAAAACAAAACCATACAATAAAAAAACACCTCACAAAACAAGACAGAAGCGGAGAACTTTAAGTACTCCAAATTTTGATGGCATGCATGGCAGCAGTCTCAGACTGTTCCATTTTAGACTCCGAGTAAAACATAACAAAACAGACATACAAGAAACAAAACAAACAGACCTTAACCTACCGCGCGGCTTTCAGACGGTCGGGGAGGGGCAAAAGCCGTTCCCTTGACCAACAGAGGAACGTATCCTTCTGATACACTGGGGGCACCGAAAAATCGGGCCCCCCCATGGCCATGCGGTCCTGGGTTCATCACTTTAGACTTGACCTGTGAAATAATAGTTAGGTCAAAAGTGCCATCTAGTGGCCAATCGACTCCGAAAGTCGGCCACTCTGAGGAACAAAGAGTCATCCACTTATTCTTCCGGACCTCCACTGACTGGTTGCTGGCTATTGTCCGGACCTCCTTCCAGTGCTGTAAAGTAAGGCTTAAGGGGGTCGTCACAGTCTGTCCAATGTTAATATTCAGTCCAAGTCCAAGTCCCGTCACATCAAACACAAGAATTAAACAAACACTAAACGAGAGACACTTCGCAGCGCGGCTTCGGTGCAAAACCGAAAGGGGACGGGCGTTCGGGGGGGAGCTCGGAGTCTCCCCTATCAGATAGACTAGAGAGTCCTCAGACCGGGGCGAAGCCCCGAAAACAGATACCAGATGGGTCAGAATTCTGGCCCCAGATGCCTCTGGGACGGAGGGGGAGCTCGGAGTCTCCCCTATCAGATGGACTACAGAGTCCTCAGACCGGGGCAAAGCCCCGAAAACAGATACCAGATGGGTCAGAAATCTGACCCCAGATGCCTCCGGGACGTCTCCCGGGGCTGCGGTCGGGAGTCCGAGCTCGTCACCTCCTCCACGGGTCCGCCAGAATACAGATTGACATGGCCGAGTCACAGATCCGCTGGCGCTCTTAACATAAGACAAAACAGACACTAGACAGTAACAGTTTGCTGGCCAGCTTACCTCCCGGAGGTGGGTCGGTGGTCCCTGGGTGGGGAGTCTCCAATCTCGGTGGGACCTCCAAATGTAAGACCCCCGACTCAGCGGGACGTCTTCCAGACGGAGCCCCCTTCCCAAGGAACAGCGAAACCACGCAGTCGGATGCAAACAGCAAGAGGTTTATTCAGGAACACGGGCGCCCGGGACGACAAAGCCTCCTAGAAGACTTTGCGCGCCAAGGCTTGGGGAGGAGGGGTATTTATGGGTAGCAGAAGCACGGTTACAGAAGCAGAAGCATAGTTACAGGGTAGGGGTCGGTTAACTCAAATAAGGCTAGGAGTTTACTTTGGGCAGTAGTGGAATTTTTCTCTTAGCTAGAAGAGGGTGGACGTGCCTTTCATCTGGATTTACAACCTTATCAGCCTCATCCGCAAACATCCTGCGGGGCTGCTTTTTAACTTCTTTTGTTGGGCAACAGCAATTACAGCCGTAGCCGGGGTCTCACTAACGATTTATTGGCTGCAGCTGCACTTCTCAGTATAAATATACAAATTATTAGGAATTGATAAAAGACTTGGGAGCCCTGGTCAGGTGGCTCCCATGGGCATATTTACTGCAGGGAGATCATGAAGAAGCCTGTATTTGAAACTTGTATTTGCCGGATCCTTATTAACTTTAGTAGCTCCAATAGTTTTTCCGGCCAATAGGCCACTGCTCCCCATGCGATTCGACTGAGGCCTCTAGAATTGGGGGAGCAGTTCTATGCTAATTTTTTCATAACTAATGCAGTCATCATAGAATGTCACAACATCCGTATCTTGTCTCTCCCTAAAGATTATAGGGCAGGTCCTCTTTAAGAGCAGCAGCTGAATGGCTCTGGCCAGGACAGGGGCGTGCTAATTGCTAAGATGCTGCTAGGCCAGCTAGCTGGGGCCTGCAGCAGTTTTTTGGTGGAGTTAGGCCTTTTGTCTGGCCTGAAAGACTTCCCTGTGGGGGATCCATCCCCCAGGGCTATCTCTTTGCATAGAAAGCACCTGGGCCTTCTGGGCTTGTAGGGCCTCAACCAGTGCCTGTGACTGGTGGGCCTGAGTGTCCACAACTCTCCAGCTCAAGGCTAGCACTTTGCCACTTTGAGCTCCAAAGCAACTCTGCCCCAGCATTCTTCTGCTGGCAGATTAGACACCACAGTTTCACAGGGACTTTGCTTTGCCCGGGTTGGCTCAAAACTGCAGCTTTCAGATCAATGAGTCCTACAAAGGGCTATGGTAAGAGCCAAAGTTACATCTGAATCTTAAACACTTAACACTTTAGTCTTTATTTGCATTTGAAAAACCTTTAAGGGCTCAAGGAACTTCCTCTGTTTCCAGGCCTCCTAGGGCTCAAGGCACACCCTTTGCCTTTTAGAAGAGGTTTTTTTTTTGCAGTTTAGATTACTGTCTAAAACTCCAACAGTTTAAACTCAAATACGTTTTTCTAAATCTGGACTTAGTTTCCTTCTTTTTCTAAGATACGTCCAATTGAAGGAGATAAACTTTTAATCACATTAGCATCCCATAAGTCACGGGAACTGGGAGATTAACAGCCTGGTTCCTTTCAGCCTGGGCATGGCACTCCTAATTTAAAAAGGCACACCAGTTGAGATACAGGGGGCCAGGAAGCTCAGCCTTAGTTAAATTTTTCCAGTCCTGGGTGGTACACTGATGAGCCAGGCCTTGAAGGATGGTTTGGGCCCAGGGTGAATTAGGCCTGTCTTTGGAGACTGCTTTCTTAAGCTCTTTTAGGGCTGGTCTATTGCTCCCAGGGTTAGCATTTACCAAGCATGGTGGGGGGAGTAAAATGGCGGCTTGACCCACGCTTTTGGTTTGGGGGAGGAGCCGCCGCTGTATGGCGGCTTAACCTCCTCTTCCGGTGTAGGGGAGGAGCAAGATGGCGACTTGACCTCCTCTTCCGGCTTAACACGTGAAGAGTGGGAGGAAGGATAGTAAAATGGCGGAGGCTGCTCTGCCTCCCAATTGTCTGCCTCAAATTCCGGGGCAGGAGCACTTGGTGTAGGGCTCTGGGGCCAGATCCCAGGATCAAAGGGGACCAAAAATCCCTCCCCGGGGTGAGTCTCTAAACCCTTTCTTTCCTGAGCAGCTGGAGGGCCAACTCTCCACAACTCTGAATATTCCTTATCAGGAGGGCCAACTCTCCAAGATCCTGAGTGCACCTTATCAGGAGAGCCAACTCTCCACAACTCTGAGCTCTCCTCAATTAAAGTTTCCTTGGCCCTAGATGTAACTGAGCCAGGATAGAAGCAGGCCTCAAGGGAAGACAAGGTTGGAGAGACCCCGAGGTCAGGGTCCTCTCCCAAGTTAATCTTCCTCCTCACCAGGAGCTCTACTTGGTCCCATGTGGCCCAACTGAAAAGAATGGCCGCCATTAATGCGGCGCGTGTTAAGGCCTCCCAGACCTTCTCAGCCTGGGGCTCTGAAATCTCCAAACCTCTGCTTTTAAATCTAGATGCTGGGAGCGCCGGTTCCTCATTCTTGGTGTGAGATTGCCCCATCTTTTCAGGGAGACCCGTACCTCGTGATCTGCTTGGCTCAGCTCACAGACAATTCCGCTTCTGATGAGCGTTCCTCTCGTGTCCCACGTTCGGGCGTCAGAAATGTCGGGGTTTTTAGCACTCTTTGCCTCCTGACCAGTAGGAAGGGCAAAGAGAACACGCCCCGACTAAGACGAGACCTAGAAAGGATAGGGATGGCTGGCCGCCTTCACCCAGCCCTCCCTTCTCCAGAGGGAAGGCACAGACAAGCCAGGGAGAATGTCACAGCAGACTCATTTAATGGGAAGATACCAGGGGCTAAAGTAAGAAGCAGGAATCTATTAACATAGAAGTAGGAAGGACAGGGGGAGGTAGGTGCAGTCAGAGAGGGCTGCGGACCAATCCATGGGTTCGAGGTAGCCTTATTTTACATCACAAATCATAGCCAAACCTCCCAACCAGGAGACAGGCAAGTTGGATCTCCAAAACCAGGAAGTGAACACTGGGCCACGAGGTAGGCCTTTTACCCTTGATGTGACGTGCCCCACAGGCCTACACATGTTAGAATACCACATGAGCAAAAAGCTTAGAGCCATAGTATCAGCACAAAAACATAAAAAAATGAATGAATAAAATATTGGAGACTGAGATAAATATGTATTAACTCATGTTTTAATACTATTCTGTGCATTTCCTATAAACAAGATCATGTACCTGTATGGTATCATGCTGAGATAAGTTACTCTATCTAGTGCTTATATATGATGTATTTCAATTATAGTATTCAAAACATTTACTATGAAGAAATAGCCTCAGAGAAGAGAACACTGCCTGTAAAATGCTGTCCATGTTGGCACAGCCTGAGACACCAGTGAATATAGGGCCAGGGTAGAATTCTGGAAATGAGTCAGCCCTGCTGCTCTGCCCAGCCCTGCCTAACACCTTCTGATTTGCATATGACCAGAGCACAACTCAGTGCCCTGAGTATTTCTTCCCAGGCTGTTCACACTCGGTGTAGCAGTCAGTCCAGTCACCACACAGCATGGACATGAGGACCCCTGCTCAACTACTAGGGCTCCTGCTGCTCTGGCTCCCAGGTAAATAAGGACAACAATGGAAAAGTCATCAGTTCAATGTGGTCAGTCCTGTCTCATTCCGTGTGAGTTTTTCATAAAACATGCATAAATATACAGATATTTGGTTCTGTTTTCTAGGTTCCGGATGTGCCATCTAGATGATCCAGTCTCCATCTACCCTGTCTGCATCTCCAGGAGACAGAGTCACCATCACTTGCAGAGCCAGTCAGGACATTAACAGTAACTTAGCCTGGTATCTGCAGAAACCAGGGAAAGCTACTAAACTTTTGATTTATTGGGCAGTTTGCCTTCTGGGGTTCCATCCAGATTCAGTGGCAGTGGATCTGAGTCAGATTATTCTTTCACCATCAGCAGCCATCAGCTCACCTGTGGAGCCAGTCAAGGAATTAACAAATATTTAACCTGGTATCAGCAGAAACTAGGGAAAGCTCCTAAGCCCCTGATCTCTTACACATCCAATTTGGAAACTGGCAACCCCTCCAGGTTCAGTGGCAGTGGGGCAGTGGATCTTGGACAGATTATTCTCTCACCATCAGTGGCCTGCAGCCTGAAGATGTGGCCACTTATTATTGTAAACAGTATGAAGAGATTCCTCCCACAGTCACACAAGTCATCACATAAACCTCCCAGGGAAGCAGAAGTGAGAGGCTGGGCTGCCCCAGCTGCTCCTCCTGCTGCCTCCACCTGCTAAGAGCTCTTATCAGATGTAACATTACTACATACTCTTCTTCAAGTTTCCAGGGAGACTCCTCTATAATCTCTGTATCTTTCCCCCTGCTCATTTCCAGGAGCACAGACATAGTTATGTTTCTTTATATAAAGACATCACTGGGGATTCACACAGCAAATCAGAAACCAACCAAGATTCTCCAAGCAGGATTTGTCTTAGTACAGGAAACAGTTCTAATAGGTTTTGAAGTTCTGAGATGGCCAGAGAAGTTGGAAATAGGTATGTGGGATTCTCTGGTTCAATCCAGTGATTGTGCACCATGTGGAAAAAGCCATGGTGGAATGCTGATGCTGTTATCTCTGCCAACAAATTCTCCGGCTTCTGTCAAAAAATACTAAATCCTCTTCTGTTTCCCCTATCTCGTAGAAGGACCCCTGAGCATGCAGTTCTGCATCATTCCTCCGGAGGAGAAACAGGGATTTTAAAAATGAGCTTCTACATGCAATCCTAATTATCCTAATGATTCATCAGCTTGAGAAAGCTGGCAGCCCAGTGTGGTCACATTTCCCACAACTCTCAAAGTTTTCCATGTAAGTAATGGCACTAGAATACACTTGTGTGATTTTCAATTTTGTCTGCCAATCTGAGATCATAACAACAAAAAAACCCCACACAATTTTCATTAAGTCCTATGTGAAAGACTGTGTGCTATTCATAATATTACACAGTGACAAAGTTAAATGAACTTTTGTGATAAATGGATGAAAAACAAAACTGTTACAACAGTTGCTTTCTCTGGCTTTTAAAATGTTTTCTAACTTATGTAGTAAAGTCACAGAAATAAGGAAGAACTTGACTCAGCCTTCCATATGCTTTTTAAGAGAAGGCACACATATGCCTATGTTTATATGTATATTTCAGAATAGACAGAAACATGGATGCTTGGGAATCCAGCAGTTCATATCCTGAACATGAAACATTCATTTCCCACTTAATCCTGCCTTCAAAAGCCATCTACAGAACTGAGATGAAGAAACACATGAAAGCAGAACCTCATCCCAGAAGACACCTACAGATATATTCATATAACAGCAGGATGGTTGTAACTTTAGCATCTGGCTAAAACATAGACTCTGATCTAAACAAGACACCTGGCATCATGGACCTGTGATGATTTCCTGAGGTCAAGCCTGCCATGTAGATAATTCCAGCTTTGCCCAGCACTGATAATTTGCATATGCCTAGATCACAGCCTGTTGCCCCAATGGCTTCATAATCAGCTGCTCACCCCCTGTGCAGCACACAGCATGGACATGAGGACCCCGGCCCAGCTCCTGGAGCACATTACTACAAGCTTTTGGTTGAAATTTCCATGGAGGCTTCTCTCTATTCTTTGATCTTTTCTGCCTCCTCAGACCCAGAAGCACAGACATGGCCATGACGCTTCTCATATAAAAGCAGCATTTGGGATTCACATAATAAAACTGAAGCCAGACCAGGAAATGAGTCTAATCAATGTCCTCAGATAGCCAGAGAAGCTGGAACTAGGAGTGTGGAATTCTCTTGTTTGGTAAATCTGTATGAGGGTTTGGCCACTTATAATTTTTGATTCATTACCCTGTGGAAAAAGCCAGAGGAAGCCACTGATGCTCTCATCTGCTCCAGTACCCTGGCTCACCTCTGCTCAGATGTCAGGCAGCTTGCATTAATAAATATAAAATTATCTCCTGACTTTTCAAATCACATAGAAAGAGCCCTAATGAAGCAAGCTTACTGGAAACCAGAGAAGGAATAAGGATTTTTACAAATTGGCTTGCACCAGCAATCATTATAATTATAATAATGGACTGAGATAGTTGACAGCACTCAAAGATCACTTTTCCCCAAACTCTTAGAAGTATTCTACCTAAGTGATGGCACTTTGCTATTAAATTTAATTCTAAGTTTTATCTATCAATCTGTGCTCAAAGGAAAAAAAACACCTTCATTAATTATTGGAGCAAAGTATAAGAAGCAGGAAATTGGGTGAACTATCACTGGTAGTTTATATTACACAGCAACAAACAATAAATCAAAAGAACTTGCTTAATAAGACAAATCAGGCATGAAACAACACCATAACACATAGGAAATAGAAAATATATTGCATGGATTAAATTTCTTTTCCTGCTCTGCACTGGTAATTCATGTCTACAACCCTAGCTACTCAAGAGATTGAGACCTGAGGTTGGAAGTTTGAAGCCAGACCAGGCATGAGTGCATGATGTTTGTATGAGAAAAAAAGAGAACAGAAAGGGGGAATCTCAGTCTTTGTGCCTTTGAAATTAGGATTATTACTCCCTTAGAGATGTTAGATAGAATTTGGAAATTGGTTCACTGTATCTAAACTGTGAAGGTCACATGGCTTCTCCTTCTCTCACCCCTGCTCTGATCATTTTCTTAGTAGTGTACCTGCCTCTTCCAAGGCCAAGGAACAGAGCATGGTAGCCCTGGAAGAGTAAAACTCCTTCCTTATGTTTGATTTCCACCTGGGTCCAAAGTCCAGTGTGTGAAAGTCACTGGCCTAAAATTAACAGTGCTCATTTCCCAAATGATTATATTTGACAGTCTCAGTGTAATAATTACAAGTTTGCCCTCATTGTCTTTCTGAAGGCCTAGCTAATGCTAAACACTTCAAATCTTTCCTCCAGATGGTTCTGTCTCTGCACTCCCCCATAGACTAATGCAGAAGCAAACGTATGATTAAAATGAGATAGAATGCTACTAAACTTTCACAGTAGCAAATCCCCTGGTGAAGCCGAAGTAAGAGGTTCTGCTGCTACTTTGATAAGTTAAGGTACCAGTCTGATCTGTTCTACATGGCAAGTAGAAAGGTGTATATCTCAATGGGAGATGAGAACATAGGCAGATGTGATCTGAATGAGATATAACCGGAGTGAGGGGCTGGGTTTTAATGGAAAGGAGTTTGAGTCCTCTCTAAGAGGGCAACTACTACTCAGGACACTGGTCTTGAATTTGATGTGGAATGTTCAGAGGGCATTGAATATACGGAAATAGGGCAATGCTTTTGAGGAGCTAAAAAGTGCCTCCATTCTGAAGCAGCAACCATCTTGTTTTTTATATAAACTGTGAGTGACCCAAAGTGCACATAAATTAAAGAAACAGAATTGTGGTGTCCTTATGTCCCAGGAACTGACCTGTCTGTGTTAAAATTAACCAGAACTCGAGTAAATTCAAGGGATGGAATTTGTTTTCTAAAGCCATAGAACTACCCTCAGGCAGCTAATTAGGACTCTACTGGCATGGGAACCTCCCATTAGCTTCCACTGCCCTGAACTGTCCCTAATCCCTACCTTATCTCACTCTAGTAGCTGATTGCTGTGTGGCTGTAAATCTGTGGTCTTTGCCTTTAAAAGTCCTGTAAAAATGCAGCTCTTGGCCTCCTCCTCTTGTGTAGGACAGAGGCCCTGAGTTGCAGCCCTACTGAATAAAGCCTTGCTTTTGCATTTTGGAATGTCTGACTCTCAGTGGTCTCTTTGGTGGTCATTAGGAGACTTGGGCATAACACTTTGAGAACATGAGGACATAAATCCAAGATTGAAAAGTCTGCGTGATTATAATGGCAAATCACATGGAAGTAACAATGTCTGCTCTAGCACCTAAAGCACCTAAAGTGAAGTCATTTAAATAAGGAAGAACATGACTCAGCCATATACCTACACTTTAGGAGAAGCCACATATATGTTTTGTGTTTATATGTGTTTTTTAGGATAGACTGAGGCATGCATTTCTGAAAATATAGCAGCTTAAATCTTTCCTGCTATATAGCTGAGGCTGTCCCAATGTGTAAAGAAATTACAGCAGTTCAAAATATTCATAAATTGTATTCTCCCTATCTTCACTTATCCTGAATATGAAACACTCATAATTCTCTCCTTTCCAAGAGTCATTACATAGAATTGAGATTTAAAAAAAAAGAAAAAATAACAAAAGCAGACCCTCACTCCTGCAGGCACAAATAGATCTATTCACAAGATAGCAGGCTGATCGTGACCTGTCTCTCTCAGTGAAACACATCCTTTGATCTAAACTGAGGTACATGAATACTGTGACTTGTGATGATTCGATTCTTGCCATGAGCCAGCCCTGCAGCTGCTTCCAGCTTTTCCCAGACCTGCTGATTTGCATATGCCCAGATCACAGCCTCCTGCCCTGATGAATTTATAATAGGTTTCACACCCTGGGCAGCAGTCAGTCCAGTCAGCACACAGCATGGACATGAGGATCCCTGCTCAGATGCCTGGGCTCCGGCTGCTCTGCCTTCCAGGTAAGGAAGGACAGCTCTTCTCACACCCTGTATGTTCAGTGCTGCCTGTGTGTTCAGGGAAGTCCTCTAATAATATGACTAATTGTTTGGATATTTGCTTGTATATTTCCACAGCCAGGTGCCTGATGTGACATCCAGATGACCGAGTCTCTATCCTCTCTGTCTGCATCTCCAGGAGACAGTCTCCATCAGTTGCAGAGCCAGTCAGGGCATTAGCAATTATGTAGTGTGGTATCAGCAGACACAAGGGAAAGCTCCTAAGCCCCTCATCTATGCTGCAACCAGTTTGCTATCAGAAAACCCCTTCTGATTCAGTGGCAGTGGATCTGGGACAGAGCTCACTCTCACCATCAGTGGCCTGCAGCCTGAAGTTGTGGCCACTTATTCCTGTAAACAGTGTAATAGTTTCCCTCCCACAGTGATAAAAGTCATCGCATTAACCTCCTAGGGAAGCAGAAGTGGGAGTCTGGGCTGCCCCAGCTGCTCCTCCTGCTGCCTCCACCTGATAACAGTGCATCTCAGATATAGCCTGGCTCTTAACATGACTATAGGTGTAGGTTGGAGCTTCCAAGGAGGCTCCTCTGTACTCTCTTTCTGCCTCCTCAGCCACAGAAGCACAGACAGGGCCATGTTTCTTCTGATACAAAGACTCCTTTGGGATTCACATAGCTAAACACAAGTCAGCTTCTGAGTTTCTTAGATTGCTGGAGAACTTGCATGTAGGAGTGTGGGATTCTCTGGTTCCATGAAGCTGTCCTAGGATTTGGGCCACATAATCCTGTGATTCTCCAACCTGGGCAAAAAGCCAATGTGGGCCAAGGATGCTTTCGTCTACTCAACAACCTATCCAGGGCCTCACCTCTATTCAGATATCAACCTGCTTATGTCAATAAATACTAAATTCTCTTCTGTGAGATTTTCCAACTCTGCAAGAAACAAGAGCATAAACAGGGATTTCAGAAATGCCACCATAGTGGTGGATTAAGGTAGTCACATTGCCCCCATCTCTTCAAATTTCCATACTTATAATACGTGTAAGTATGAATCTGAAGTTATTGAAAAAATGGAACACACTCATTAAATCTTGCAGGAAACTAATAAGGTGAGATTTGTGTGAAATGTTATCTGTTGTCCATGATCTTACACACAACAAAACATTGAGAGAATGTTCTAGATAAAATAATTCAGAAGCAAAACAACATCAAAACACCAAAGAGTAGAAAAATCAGTAGAAATTTTTTCCAAAAAAAACAGAAATGGGAATAACTATGATCTGTTTTGTTTCAAAATGTTATTTATTACAATGATTCTATGCCAGATGAATGTCTTGGTTCAAAGAGCTTTGTAGTACCTTCCATAATTTCAGTAAGTAGGTACTACTACTGCACCTACTTACTAGTATACTATAATTGGGCGATTTGTTCAGAAATCATGAAAATTAAAGCCATGCTGCCTTAGCCAGTGTGAATATGAAACTATACCATGCTTAAGAAGCTACTTGAGCTCACTTATGTAATCCTATGTACTCAGGAGGCCGAGATCTGAGGATCACAATTTGAAGTCCATACAGGCAGGAAAAGTCCTTGAGAAGCTTCCCTCCAATGAATCACCAAAAAGCTGGAAGAGGAGAGGTGCCTGAAGTAGTAGAGTGCCAGCCTCAGGCAGAAAAAGCTGAGACAGTGTCCAGGTCCTGAGTTCAAGTCCCAAGACTAGCACAAAAAGTCACAAAAAAAATCCTCCCAAGTTTTCCAACCAGCTTCGTGCCCTTAATTTCTTTCCCTTTACCCATAATTTGTATAATGGACATTTTGTAAAAGAGTAAAAAATAATTAGTTTAAATGTAGTGTTTATTTAGCTGCCATTTTCTCTTTTCCTTTTAAAACATCAGAAATAAAATGTTGGATACTTAAAAAAAGAAATTATTTCCTACTGATTTTCAGAATCATTTTAATTGGATGCAATCATACTCATCATTTCTTGCTCTATATGAAATTCTCTTCACAAGTAACTACCTGTGCTTTTCCCTTCAAATATTTTCCCAAGTTTTCATAGAATAGTTTCAAAGTTTCAAGTCACCCTTCATTATCATGAATCCAATTTACATTTTTTTAAATGAGGGGTTTAGGGAAGTGGGTTCAGTCTTCTCTGTGTCGATATCCAAGTTTTCCAGCAGCAATTTTTGAAGAGTCTCTTTTCCCCAGTGCATGTTTTTGAAACTTGGGCTAAAATTCACATGGCTATAGTTTTGTGAGTTTATTTCTGGGTCTTTCTTCTTCCCTTAGTCTCCAGGTAGCACAAGTTTTCTGAGAAATTGAATCCTGGGGAAATTAATGCCAGTGAAATGACTCTTAGGTGCCCGTGTATGAGCTGGTTACCTGGAGGAGTACAATTTTCTCAAGGGAAAGGTTTGCACAGGTGTTCACTCTCATGTTCTTGCAAACTTTACATTGGTGTTGAGTCAATTCTTAATGTGATCTCAAAGTGTTCTATTGCCCTGACACAATGCTTCATGCTACTGGTGCTAATCTCGTACAAATGAGGCCATCCTTAGCCTCAACTTTCCACAGGCAACCCTAACTAAACTTCACTTTGATCCAGGTGGTTCAGCTTTTCATTTTGTTCTGGATTTTCAGAACAAATCCAGCTAAAGGACATTTAAGACAATTCTTTCCAGATCCTTTCTTGTCTATTAACCATTCTTCTGTTTTCTCAATTCGCTTCCCAAGATTTTCTTTACTAACTCTTCTCTTTCTTTTTCTTTATTTGACTATAGCCCTCATTTACATTTAGCACCTCTTACCTCTAGGCTGTTCAGCACTGCATGGAAAATTCCCTTAACAGAGCCAGAGGCACCATGATGACTGCAAAAACCTCGGGGACTCTGAACTTAGCACAGATAGAATGTCCAACCACCAAGGTTTTCAAAGTATCTGTGAAGCAGTTATAGGGCAGTAGAGTCGGGCAGGATAGAATGTGTAGCAAATCTTGTCTCTCAGCAGCTCCAATGGAATGTCACCTCTCCTGCTGGGTTGCCTGTAAATTTCTGCACAGACTGGTTAAAGAAGCTTAACCTAAGGCCTGATTTTCGTGAATTCTCCCAATGATTTCTTGGTTGCTTTACCTGAGCACACTCGTTTTTGCAGGCTGGCACCCCACTGGTTTTGAGGACAGTATAGAGTTGAGATTCCAAAGTAATACCACGGTAACAACTTTTAGTAACCAGATTTCCTATAAAAGAGGCTAGGATTCTCTAGACAGATATAGAAGACTTAAACCTGTAACCATTTCCCACAAGTGCAGAATCCACTCTTGCACATCTGTTACTACTATTTCCCATGCCTCTAACTTGTATTACTTTCCAAAAATGACTCTGGTCTCTTCATCTTAAGGGTGTTGATGGGCCAAGATCCATCTTCTGTAACTTCTTCAAGCTGACTCAGGGACATTGTCTCTATACCAAGCCAGGGTCCCTAAAAGTTTAGCCTGTTTTACCAAGAGGTTGCCAGAATTAGATATCAGGAACAATATTTTACTCCAAATTGGAGATCATATAAAACATTTAACAACTACACAAACCTTTTCTTTGGCTACAACAGTATAGTTTACTTAGCACCCATTTACAAAGGTATTTTCTTTATTGTCTGGGGGAACTTAATCTCTGTGACCCTAACAATGCTTCAGTTGTCAAAGTAGACCTAAACAGATCAATAGGGACACAGCCTCAGGTACACAAACTTTCCTGAATTTGTGTCTGGTGTCAAATCAAAATTCATTCAGTTGGGCTTTGAGCAAATACACGGGGGCGGGGGGAGAGGAAAAGGCAAATTACTGCCTATCCAATGGATGAAGTTGAATAGAAAAAAACAGTAATCCTTTATCTCAACAGCATACAAATTATTAGGTATTGATGAAAGACTTGGGAGCCCTGGTTGGGTGGCCCCCATGGGCTGCATAAACCAGTATTTGCCTGACCATTTTGATAACAGAAATGGGGAGTTCTGAAGCTGTATCTGTATCAATTTTAATAGCTCCAATTGTTCTTTCTGCCAATAGGCCACTGCTCCATCCATACAGGGTCATGTGATTTCCAAGTGAAGTGTGGCCCCTAGAATTGGGGGAGCAGTTTTATGCCAATTTTCTCATAAATATTGCAGTCATTATTGAATGCCACATCCATATCTTGTCTCTCCATGGAGATTATTGGGCAGGTCCTCTTTAAGAACAGGGGCTGAATGGCTCTCACCAGGGGAGGTGGGGGGGTGATGCTTGCTGTTTGCTAAGACTGCTGCTAGGCTGCTTAAACCCTGGAGCTGGGGCTTGCAGAGTTTCTAGGAGGTGGGAACTTAAGGCCTGGGAGGAGATCTGAATTCCAGGGAAACTCTATAGAGAACCCACCCGGATGAGGGGGAGGTCTGCTTTCATTTTGGAGTTTGAGATCAATCAGTGGTGGATAAATTTGCTGGCCTGTGACTTTATTTACAGTGGGAGCAGAGCACTCCCCCAGCAGAGCACTCCCCCTGGAAATGCCCTTCCTGAAGAGCACTCTCCAAGGGGCCCCTACTATGCTCCCCTTTGTGACCCTGCCAGGCTACCTTCTCCCAGGTGGACTCATCCTATTCTGCAAGAACAAGAATCTACTTACATAAAAGCAGGTTTAAACAAGTGATATAATATAACCTGTGAAAAAGAGTTTTGAAAAATATTTTATAAAGAAAAAGTCAAGAAAAATGTTTGAAATCATCCTTTGATTGCCCAGGTATAATGGTATTTGAAGTACAATTTGATGTTTGGGTATGTGTATATTGGGCAATGATCACATTGATCATAGATTAACAGTTATAATCAGAGAATTTTTTTTCTTCTAGAAAGGAGATGTTAAAAAACTTATTTCAACTTACCTGTTAACAGCACATCATACATTTCAATTTAGTAATCAGAAAAGTAATTTCTTATTGATAATATCAAAATCATAATAATTTCACAATATCCTTGCTTCACCCAATGAAAATAGAATGATATCATGATTGTTTAGGAAATATTTTAGTAAATATAAAGATAAAAATAATAAAGATTTTTGTTCCCCTATTTGGGAAAGTTTGGACATTAACATAGATATTTTTTTGCCAGTCCTAGGCTTGAGCTCAGGGTGTGAGCACTATCCTTTGACCTTCTCAAGGCTAGAGCTCTACCACATGAGCCTTAGCACCACTTCTGGCTTTTTTCTATGTATGTGGTACTGAGGAATTGAACTCGGGCCTTCATGCATTCTAGTCAAGCACTCTACCACAAGGCCAAACTCCCGGCCCCTGATTATTAATATTTTTATATGTTGCTTGGTCTCACAGTGTTACTTCTAGCTGAGTTTAAATAAAACCACACAGAAAAATAAAAATATGAAAACATGTAAATAAGCAGAACACATTTAAGATAATTATGGAGCTATTTAATAGTCACAGTTACATAGTGACAAATATTACTTTAATATTTACCAGATTAACGAGAAGAGTGCCTTCCATATACCATGCGGACATACTGAGAGTCATAAATTCATATGTATTAAAATATATTTTTATGTATGGAAATGTGTATGGAAGGGAGGAGTTGGATTTGGAAGGATGAGGCACCATGGCCAAAGTGGTGAATTAAATCAAGAATCTTTGTACTTATTTTTTTTATTTATTTTTTGTTTTATTTTTTTATTGTAATTAGTAAAAGGGTTACATGATATTTGCCAGATAGAAGGTGCATTAATTCACATACATTGATACCCTTTCACATGTCTTGGTACCCGTTTCCCTCCCCCCCCACACTCCCCACCCGTCTTGGTTTTCCCCCCCTCCCTATCAAATTTCTAATATCCAAATACAAATAAATTCAATATATCAGATAACAAAGTGAGATACTCTACCAATATGAGATAACCAAGGGACAGCAAAGGAGATGAGAGACAACATAGTACATTAAGGACAACAGTCATTCATTATATGGCTTTTGGTTCACTATCCTGGAGGTCCCTTTCAATTAGCTTCACATTATATGTCCTTATGTATCAAGATTTTGCTCTATTGCAAATCTCTGCTAGTAGAGCCCAAGGTTTCTACTGATTATGACAAATGAGGGAAATCATTGAGCCTAAGTTCCTTTGAGTCTGGCTTACTTCACTTAATATGATTTTTTCTAAGTCTTTCCATTTCCTAACAAATGGGGCGATATCATTCTTTCTGACAGCAGCATAGAATTCCATTGTGTACAAATACCACAACTTGTTGATCCACTCATCAACTGAGGGACATCTAGGTTGGTTCCATATCTTTGCTATGGTGAATAGTGCAGCAATGAACATTGTTGTGCTAGTGGGTTTAGTATGTCCTTGTTTCTGGGTGGTTGGGTAAATGCCAAGTAGTGGAATTGCTGGGTCATAGGGGAGTTCTATGTTTAGCCTTTTGAGGCACTGCCACACTGCTTTCCATAGTGGTTGAACGAGTTTGCACTCCCACCAACAGTGTAGTAGTGATCCCTCCTGGCCACATCCCCTCCAACATCTGTTGTCATTCGTTTTCCTGATCCTGGCCATTCTAGCTGGAGTGAGGTGGAATCTTAGAGTTGTTTTGATTTGCATTTCTTTTATGACCAGAGATGTTGAGCATTTCTTCATGTGTCTATAGGCCATTTTTGTTTCTTCTTCAGAGAAGACTCTCTTTAAGTCTTTGGCCCATTTTTTAATGGGATGGTTGTTACTTTGGAGGTTAGTTTTGGAGTGATTTGATTTTTTGAGTTGTTGATATATTTTAGATATGAGGCCTTTGTCCGTTGTTTGGTTGGTGAAGATCTTCTCCCACTCTGTAGGCTTCCTGATTAGTTTACTAGCTATATCCTTTGCCATACGAAAGCTCTGCAGTTTAATGCAGTCCCACTTATCCAGCCTTTCTCTGATTTGTTGTGATTCTTGGTCCTTATTAAGAAAGTTTTGCCCTGTGCCAAGGAGGCCTAGTGTATCTCCTATTCCTTCCTGTAGAGTTTTCAATGTGTCAGCTTTTACCTCCAGGTCTTTGATCCATTTGGAGTTAATTCTAGTGCATGGTGACAAAGAAGGAGCCAACTTTAGTTTTCTGCAGGTGCTTAACCAGTTCTGCCAGCACAGCTTGTTGAAGAGGCTGTCTTTCTTCCATTCTATTTTTTTTTGTCTCCCTTGTCAAAGATTAGGTGGCCATAGGTCTGTGGTTTAATATCTGGGTCCTCAGTTCTATTCCATTGGTCTTCAGGCCTGTTCCTGTGCCAGTACCAAGCTGTTTTGAGAATTATAGCTCTGTCATAGAGTCTAAAGTTTGGAATTGAAATTCCACCAGCGCTGTTCTTTCTGCTAAGAAGTGTTTTTGCTATACGGGGTCTTTTATTATTCCATATGAAATTTTGGATTCGCTCTTCTATTTGTTTAAAGAATGACATTGGGATGTTGATGGGTATTGCATTGAATTTGTAGGTAGCTCTTGGCAAGATTGTCATTTTCACAATGTTGATTCTTCCAATCCAGGAGCATGGGAGGTTTTTCCATTTCCTTAGTTCTGCTTTAATTTCCTTTTTTAGGGTTTTAAAGATTTCGTCAAAAAGGTCCTTTACATTCTTAGTTAAGCTAATTCCTAGGTACTTTATTTTCTTTGAGGGTATTGTGAAAGGAGTTTCTTTCCTGATTATTGCCTCTTCCTCTCACTATTGGCATAAAGGAAGGCAGTTGATTTTTGAGGGTTGATTTTATAGCCTGCTACTCTTCCAAAGCTTTGAATCAGATCAAGGAGCTTGGGAGTAGAGTCTATAGGATACTTTAAATACAGAATCATGTCATCTGCAAAGAGGGATAGTTTTATTTCCTCTTTCCCTACTTGGATCCCCTTTATGCATGCTTATTGCCTTATTGCACTGGCTAGGAATTCTAGTACTATGTTAAAGAGGAGTGGAGAGAGTGGGCATCCTTGTCTCGTTCCTGATTTTAGAGGGAATGGCTTTAGATTTTCACCATTAAGTGTAATACTAGCAGTAGGTTTCTCATACACAGCCTTTATTACATTGAGGAATGTTCGATGGATTCCTAGTTTCTCCAGAGCTTTTAACATAAAGGGGTGTTGGATCTTGTCAAATGCCTTTTCCGTGTCTATTGAGACAATCATGTGATTTTTGTCCTTGCTCCTGTTGATGTGTTGAATTATATTAATTGATTTGCATATGTTGAACCAGCTTTGCCTCCCTGTGATGAATCCAGTTTGATCATAGTGTATAATTTTTTTGATGAGTTGTTGTAGACGGTTGGCCAGTATTTTGTTGAGAAGTTTTGCATCGATGTTCATCAAAGTTATAGGTCTATAGTTCTCTTTCTCTGATGAATCTCTGTCTGGTTTGGGGACGAGGGTTATACTGGTTTCATAGAATGAGTTTGGTAAGGAACCTTCATTTTCAATTTCGTTGAAGAGCTTGAGGAGAATTGGTGTGAGCTCTGCTTTGAAGACCTTATAGAATTCAGCTGTGAATCCACCTGGCCCTGGGCTTTTCTTAGGTGGAAGTTCCCTAATTGCCATTTCTATTTCAGAGCTTGAAATAGGCCTGTTGAGTTGGCTTAGTTCTTCTTGGTTCAGTGTGGGTATGTTAATATTGGCTAGGAATTCATCCATTTCTTCTTGATTCTGAAATTTGTTGGCATAAAGGTTTGAGAAGTATTCCCTCATGATATTCTGGATCTTGGTAATTTCTGTCGTGATATTACCATTTTCGTCTGCGATTTTGTTTATTTCGATATGCTCTCTTCTTTTTTTGGTAAGATTTGCTAAGGGTTTGTCAATTTTGTTAATTATTTCAAAGAACCAACTCCTTGTTTTGTTGATTCTTTCTATAGTTTTTTTGGATTCCAAATCATGTAATTCTGCTTTGATTTTAATAATTTGCTTTCTTCTACTGGGATTAGGGTTGGTTTGTTGCTCTTTTTCCAGGAGCTTAAGGTGAGACATTAACTTGTTGGTTTGAAATTTTTCCAACTTGTTGTTGTAGGCACTCAGTGCTATAAATTTTCCTCTGAGTACTGCCTGCTGTGTCCCAAAGGAGTTGGTATTTTGTGTGCTCCTTACTGTTAAATTTCATAAACTGTTGGATTTCTGTTCTGATCTCTTTGATGACCCATTGGTGATTCAACAATGTGTTGTTCAGTCTCCATGAGTTACAGGGTTTTCGTTGGTGGAGATGTGTGTTCAGTTCCAGTTTGATGCCTTTGTGGTCTGAGAGTGTGCATGGAATAATTTCAGTGTTTCTGAATCTGTCCACGTTTGTTTTATGGACAAAGATGTGATCTATTTTGGAAAATGTTCCATGTGCTGCTGAGAAAAACGTATATTGTGTTGTTGCTGGGTGGAATATTTTGCAGATGTCTGTTAGATCTAGTTGGTCTATATAGTTTTTCAGTTCTAAGGTTTCTCTGTTGAGTTTTTGCCTTGTTGATCTGTCCATAGGTGAAAGTGGTGTGTTAAAGTCACCGACAATCACTGTATTTCGATCTATGTATGGTTTCAGTGTAAGTAAAGTTTGCTTGATGAAATTTGGAGCTCCGGGATTCGGTGTGTAAATATTTAGGATCGTTATGTCTTCCTGGAGGAAAGATCCCTTTAGTAGTATGTAGTAACCTTCTTTGTCTTTTCTTACTAATTTTGGTTTGAAGTCTATTTTATCTGATATGAGGATGGCAACTCCAGCCTGTTTATGGGGGCCATTAGCTTGGTAGAGTTTATTCCAACCTCTCACTTTCAAAAGATGCTTGTTTTTTTTGGGTAAGATGTGTCTCTTGAAAACAGCAGAACGATGGCTCTTGCTTTTTGATCCAACTAGACAGCCTATGCCATTTAATTGGAGAGTTGAGTCCATTGATATTGAGAGTTAGGATTGAGAGATATTTATTAGGTCCTACCATTTTTAAAAGCTTTTATTTGGGCCTGTGTCTTGACAGTTCTTGTGGTTCTTAGGTGGTATGCTGTTTAGGTGCCATTTTTTCCCTATATTGCATTTATTTTGGTTTTCTATGTATAGAACATCTTTCAGAATTCTCTGTAGTGTTGGTTTTGTTGCGACATATTATTGCAGCTTTTCCCTGGAATGAAATGTTTTTATTGTTCCCTCAGTTATGAATGAGAGCTTAGCTGGGTACAGTATTCTTGGTTGGTGGTTATTTGACTTAAGGGCATAACATATATGCTTCCAGTCACTTCTTGCTTGCATGGTCTCTGCTGAGTAATCTGGGGTTATTCTGTTTGGTTTTCCTTTATAGGTTACTGAACCCTTTTCCCTGGCTGCCTTTAAGATCCTTTTTTTGGTTTCTACTGATCCAGTTCGGATTACGATGTGGCGGTGAGATGTTCTTTTCAGGTGAGGTCTGTTTGGGGTTGTAAAAGCTTCTTGTATCTGGATGGGTCTGACCTTCTGGATATTTGGGAAATTCTCTGAGATGATTCCCTGAAATATATTTCCAATACCGTTGACCTCTTTCTCCAGACCCTCCTCAATACCAATTAGCCTTAAATTAGGCTTCCTAATTGTATCTTGGACCTCCTGAAGCGCTCTCTCATTTTTCCTAGATTTGGATTGACTCATTTTCTGTTCTTTCTCTATAATAACTAAATTATCTTCAGCCCCGGAAATTCTCTCCTCTGCATTGTCTAACCTGCTATCAAAGCAATCTACTTTATTTTTCATCTCCCTTGCTACTAATTGCTCATTTTTGATGCCTTGCATCTCTTCTTTTAGATCATGTATGGATTTCTTTACCTCCTTGATTTCCATTTGAGTGGTTAGCTCAGAAGCTTTATTTTCTTTGAACATTTGCTGGAGTTCGGTCACCTTTTTATTTGTGGATTCTATGAATTCATCCATCTTTCTTTGAACAACCTTTATTATGGCTTCCTTTATGGCTTCTTCTTTTTCACTTATAACCTTGTTTATGGTTTCCTCTTGTTCAGCTATGGCTTCCTCCCTTATCTCTTTCTTAATATTTTCACATTTTTCATTAATGATGTTTATCAATTGCATTTGTACAGCACTTGGAAGACTCTCCTCCAGGTTTGCCAGTGACTGTTCCATTGGCTGTTTACATTGGATGGGGGAGGTGGGAGATGTTATTTCTTGATTTGACATTTTTCTTGAGTTTCTTGTTCTGCCCATTTGAAAATGGGAGCAAGATTAATACTAAACACGATTATAGTTTTTCAGATATAACCAACCTAGACCTCTGTAGCTGGCAGACTCTAGGTGTTCACAAGTTTTGATTGGTGTTATCACTCTTTCTTTTGTGCAGTTACCGACTAGTCTAATTATTCACTGATAAGCGATTTATATCCAAAACAATAAGCCTCTCAATCTAATATCTATTGTCTTTAAGTCCCTCTGAGCCTAGAGAATAATTAAACACCTAGATATACAATGTTGCTCAACAGCCATCAAGTGTAGATCCATGCAGTATAAGGGTTGAAAGAGGAGCAGAGGTCCAGAGATAGAAAAATAGAATGAGAGAGGTCAGGGGGTAAGTAGGTAGAGTATTTGAGTACAAAGTTTGGAAAGTATTAGAATAAAACTTATGTGTTGCTGCGCACTACCTCTTAGCCCAACCAGTGGCCTCACAGTGGACCATGGGATGGATCTGCAAGCTTCCGTCTGAGCGTGGTTGGCGGACATTTTCCTGTGCTGCTTCCAGGGGCGGCCCCAAGCCAAGGGTCTGGGGATTGAGAGTTTCAGGAGCTCTCAGCAGGACCAGCAGGAGGCCCCTCTGTTCCCAGGGGCAGGGCCCAGCTGGGGACGTGGGCTCCAAGGGCGGAGCCGTGCCTTTTTGGTTCTCAGAAGGGGAGCTTGGCTGCTGGTTGGCCCTTCAGATCCCTGCTGTGTTTCCACTGCTTTGTCAGAGTCTGTGACTGTGGGGGGAGCCCTCGGTGGTGTCTTGCTCAGGCTTCCCAGCTGGAGGATGCCCCGCTCGAGAATTGAGGGGGGGCAGATGCAGGCTCCTATTTACCCGCACCCCTTACCCTGTAAGGCAGGGTCTCAAAGCCCTCCACTCTCCAGATCCAGTGGCCTGGGTGAGGAGCCTGGTGGGCAGGTGGGAGCTGGGATAGCTCCGCCTCCCTTGGTGGGGTGCTGAGTCTTAGGGTCCGCCCGCTTGTCAGTCTCCAGTCAGAGGGCTGGGGGTTGAGCCCGTTGGGTGGGTGGGAGTTGGGACAGCCCCGCCTCCCTTGGTGGGGTGCTGGGTCTTATGGGTAGCCCGCCTGTCAATCTCCAGTCAATGTCCTGAGGGAGGGGGCTGATTGAGGGGAGGGACAGGATTTTAAATTCCTTGCCCCCCTGCTCCCGCCAGTCTTTCTCATGCGGGGTGTTGGGGTCTGAGTTAAGTTCTATTGCTTGGCACCCGCTCCGCTTTCCCGATGTGTTTGGGGATGCGCTGTATTACTTACGCCTCTGTGTCCATCTGCGGGTGCTCCACGGTGGTGGGGAGTCTTTCACTCCCCTTGGGTCTCCACCGCCGCTTGTGTTCTGCATCTGGGTTCTGCTGCTTGCTGTTCTGGTTCCGCGTTTGGGTTCCGCTGCTTCCACCGTTCGCTGGCCCGGTTCTGTGCTGGTTTCTGCAACCATTGGGCTCCCAGCCTGGTGCCCTCCACTGCCGCCGCTCTTCGTGGGTTAGAGCCGGTGTCCGCCCCTGCTTTCCCCGCGTGGAGCAGGTGCCCGCTCAAGCCACTTTTCGTGGCTTGGTCCGGCACCAGCTGCCGCTTATCGCAGCTTTCCGTGGCTTTGGGCGAGAGGTGGGGGAGGGGTCCTCGCGTTCCGAATTCTTTGAGAAAGTTGGATGTGAGCTTTATCTGGATTTCTTTTCCGGTTTGAGTCCTTCTCCGTTGCTTTTTGAGTTTGTTGTTGTGGATTTCTTTAGATAGTTGGCTCGTGGGACTCCCTGGTTCTCTCTTTTTGTCAGAGAAAGCTAGGCAGCGTCCCTATTGTCTCGGCGCCATCTTCCTTCTCCGAATCTTTGTACTTATAAACTGTCATGTTTAATGGTAACCTTTTTGTAAGATTACTTATAAAATATTCAAAAGAGAATTGAGAACAAGAAATGTGTATGGAGTTCTCACTTGTGCACACTCTCATCTCTTTCTGCATGCTCTTTGTATTTTGTGAATAGATAGAACTGAGTGTACCCTAGCTTCTAATCTCATATGAAATTAGAACAGGCCACCTTGAATTCAGAATATCCATAGGAAAGCAGAGAGGAAGAGGAACGCTGAGAAATGTCCTTCCTGAACAGACTGAGATGAGAGGAGTTCACAGCTGATGACCCAGTGAAGTCATGGCCAAATTCTCAGAATATATCCAGGAAGGCATTGCCCAAGACCATTGTCACCCATGTCTCCTAGTCAGCAACTTACAACTGTACCTGTAAGGAAAAGGGAGGAGAATGGAAAAGGAAGAGGCAGGACTTGATCGTCAGCAGGCCAGGACTGTTTATTGAGCCACAGTGAGGGGAAAGAACCTTCACGAAGGAATGGAGATTGTTCTGGGGACTAGATTTTGGGGTAGGCTTACATAGGGCTTAACAAGGAAGCAAAGTTAGAAAATGGGTTCTGGTCTTGTGGGGCAGAGGGTGATGTTCACGGTCAGGCCCACAGTGGAATGTTCCACTGGTTTTGAGGGGCTGTTACCACCTGGGGACAGAGAGTGGTTTCAGCCCACGTAGGAATTGCCTAGGTATATGGTCCAGCTTGTTGGTGTGCTCTTGGTGTCTTGCTTGGGAATTAAGGCAGGACTCAATCCCTTCAATAGCATGAGTTTCAGTCAGTCTCAGTCCACAGCAAAGGAACTATTTGCATGAAATATGTAAGGACACTTTTCAAACAGGAATACTTCTTGACATAAAAAGGAAGCAAACACAACTAAACATGGATAAGATATTATTTTCTTTCCTACTCCGAATGTGTCTGGAATTCAGAATCATCATCAGCATCCCAGAGAGCATGTTATAAATACAAATTTACAAAATTACCTCAGATATGAATCGGTACTTCAGCAAGTTAACAAGTGATCACTGTAAGAATTAGCAAGCTATGTTTGGTAGATTAGTATAACAGATAGAGAAATGATTTTTCCTTCACAATTAGACCATTTAAGAGCATTTCTATTATTTAATCCACCCCCTCAAACATACACACAAACACATGAAACACACCCTTTTTAGAACAAAGTAACTGACTTAAATCTGAATAAAAATGAGTTTTGTTTAACTCACAGTTTTAGATGCAGAAATCCCTAGATGCAATATCCTTATCTGTCTGTACTCAGGTGGGGTCTGAATTGTCTGTGTCACAATAGAAAGAGCACCATTTGCAAGCTGAGGTGGTCCATCATATGGTTATTTACATTTTATAACAAGTGACTATGATGACAACTGTTTTACTCTATGAGAGCAGCTTTAACCCTCCAGAGGGAAGCACCTCAAATGAACTAGTCACTTCCCCAAAGTCTCCTCATCCAATGGCAAATTTTGTCCATTGGATATCAGTT
Organism: Megascapheus bottae; assembly: GCF_031878675.1. Lineage (NCBI taxonomy): Eukaryota > Metazoa > Chordata > Mammalia > Rodentia > Geomyidae > Megascapheus > Megascapheus bottae. The sequence goes on from NC_143515.1 coordinate 19,947,023, forward strand.
CCAGGCTCCTTCTCCAGGAGCCTGTTCTTTTTTCTCAGGTCAAGTAAAGACTAGAATCCCTGACAGAAGGGCTAGGATGTAGCTCAGTGGCAAAGGGCTTGCTTAGCAAGCGCAACATCCTAGGTTCGATCCCAGTTCCAAAAGAGAAAAGACAAAAATATGCTCTGATATAAATAAGCAGAGACTGGCTAAATTAGACTGGGACTGGAGACATTTAGAGATTTTATGTTAAGATAATCAGAATTATGTATATTTGTATGCACCATTATTTTTTGCTAGTCTTAGGGCTTGAACTCCAAAGTTATCTTGCACTTTTCTTGTTTTTGTTAAATCAATTATTTCTGCAATAATCGTTGGTTTAATTTATGAGAGAATAAATTGGAGAACCATTAAGTGGCAGTACTATCTGTTATCGAAGCTAGAGCATCATTATTCTAGGATTGGAAAAATTATTTATCCATGCACCCTTTCATTTATTAATGTATATGTATGTATAAACATGTGCATAATTGCACATAGATACATATGTAAATTTTTGGTGATTTCTCTACTTGCATTCCCCAAAATAGGTTTTTATTAAATAAATTATTGGACACAATTTCCTTGTAGATTGATCACAACTCTTGTCATCATCCATGTTGCTGAACGTCTCTGCAAAAAGGTTTATGGAATTTTCCCCTCAGGGTATATTCAATAATGAATATATGTGAGCGAAGTCCAAGAGTGCTGCTGTGTTATTTTCATGGTGTCTGTATGCAGGCCCAAGGATTGAATCACTGATGATTTCATTTCAATTCCAGATTAATGTGATGGCTGTTGGATTTCTCTGCTACCTGGTTGTCCTTTCCCCTTTGAAACGTTGAGGATCTGTGGTTTTGGTGGTTTATGAATATTGCATCCCTCATCAAAATATCACTAATAATCCAAGGATTTACAATTTATTTAATGGAGTGTATTAGCTTTTATTTAATACTCAAAAATGTCTCAGAATCAGCCAGTGGGCATTTCTAGTTTGCTGAATTCTCTCCACCTTTTCCTTCTCCTCATTCATGAGGAACTCATAGTTAGTGGCACAAAATGGTCCAAACTCATCGTGCTCTTCTACTTTTGATAAAGTATCAATTATTTCTGCAAGAGTCACTAGTTTCATTTATGAGAGAAGAGCTTGGAAGTCCCTTAGTAACAGTTTTATCTGTTATTGGAACTAGAGAATCATTACTTCTAGGCTAGGAAAAATTATCAACCCACATATCTTCATCTAGTCATATACACCTCTATATTTTTCGTACACACATTCATATATATATGTATGTTTACATACACACATGTGAATTTATGGTGATTTCTCCACTTGTGTCCACAACTCAAGGTTATAATTAAGTAAAATCTTAGACAAAATCTATTATTTTCCTTTTTCTACCACATAATCTGTATAAAATCTATGAATATGTTACTAAAGTTAGGCAAAATTTTCATCTCATCAGGTTACACTTTTTTACCTGAAGAGTAAGATTATTAACTTTAATTATCCTTCATAGTTTTAGCTATGTGATCAACAGTTCTTCTGGATGATGGGAAATTCCTGGTGGTATTGCCATTTATACTGGCATATCAAAACCCATCTCCCTCCCTCTCCCCCCCAAATACAATTGTTTTCATACTCCTCAGACTGTGGTAATACTGATAAGATGAGACAACTTTGCATCCATGCAGTAGTGACTTCCTGGACACTGACAACTGCACAGGCAAATCGCACATATATGGGTGTCCTCTTGTGTCACTCCAGCTTAGCATCTTCCATGTAGTCAAAAATGCTATTTCTCCCTCTTGTACACAATCACTTTTCCTCACCATTGCTCCTAAGTCTGCTGGATTCAAAACACTCGTCATGGATATCAAGAACATGATCTTCCTTTTTAGGGTTTTACTCACACTGCTTGGGCCCAGTAACTTTAACCCAGGTATGGAACACAATGTTCTCTTAGTAACTAGAAGAGACCACCAAGTGAAGGGGGCATATGCAGCTTGAGCCAACAAAGTAGCCTCCAGAATAACCTGAATTTATTTTCCTTTTCAAGGATAATCACTGCTTCTAAACACAGTAGCTGGGGTGAAGATATTTAAAACCCAAAAGGAATAATATGAACACAACAAGCATGGATATTTGAAAGTATACACAAGGCTCAGTTGAAAAAAAAAGATTGTTCAGGCACAAAGGGAGAAAAGAACTTGCTTTTGCAGGTCAGCTGGGGTAAAAGTTAAGAAATTCAGGAAAAAAATAAGGTTGAGTAGAACAATACAGGAGATGAAGTATTTTGTTATCAATGTAACATATTCCCTTTCCTATTTCACCTCTATGGATTTCATTACAGTGCTGTTAAGTTGCCACACAGATATTATCAGTGAATCAGAGAAATTCTAACACTTTCTCTTCTGGATAATAGAAAATTGTGCCAAATTTATGCAAAAAGTGTCTGTAAATTTCTGGAACTAAACTTTAGTGAACAGGTCTTGTCTCAAATAAAGAAACAGAAAGAAAGAAATTTGATTCTCAAAGGGATCGTTGACCTGATCAACTTACAGGAAAGCATCATGGGGATTCTCTTCTGTTTCTTCAACATATCCTGTTGATGAAACTCCGAATGGGTGTAGTTACTGAGATGAGGCAGCTGGACCTCTGTGCTTATCCCTGCCCAGAGGCTTATGATTTGCATACCCAACAGCACAGCCCACTGCCCTCAGCATTTATTCATAGGCTGCTGCTCTCCCTGTGCAGCAGTAAGTCCAGTCAGCACCCAGCATGGACATGAGGACCCCTGCTCAGTTCCTGGGGCTCCTGCTGCTCTGGATCCCAGGTAAGGAAGGATCATACTAGGGAATAACCCAGCTCAATATGATCTATGATGTTTTACTCATTAGGGAAATCTTCTTAAACCTTGATTAATAATTTGGATATTTGTATTCATGTTTCCACACAGGAGTCAGGTGTGACATTCAGGTGACCCAGTCTCCATCATCCCTGGCTGAGTCTCTAGGAGAAACAGTCTCCATCACTTGCAGGGCCAGTGAGGACATTGGATATGCTTTAGCCTGGTACCAACAACATCCAGGGAAAGCTCCTAAACTCCTGATCTATGGTGCAGATAATTTGGAAGATGGAGTCCCAACCAGGTTCAGTGGCAGTGGATCTGGGTCAGACTTCACTCTCACCATCAGCAGCCTGCAGCCTGAAGATGCTGCCAGTTATTACTGTCAACAGGGTAGTAGTTACCCTCCCACAGTGATACAAGTCATAACAAAAACCTCCTATGGAAGCAGAAGTGAGAGCCTGGGCTGCCCCAGCTGCTTCTCCTGATACCCTCACATTCTGACAGCATTCTCACAGACATTCAGGTTCAGAAAGTCACTTGAAGGTTTTGTTTAGAAAGAGAGGATTTATGTCATTTAAATCATACTTGTTCTTTTCATGCTCAAGTTCAATAAGACTTAATATTCCCTTCTGACTTAATAAGAGAACATAGTTTAGAGCTCTAAGGAGTCTGAATTATGATATCACCTGAGTTTACATACCAAAAGAAAATGAATGATTTTACTAGTGAGGTATTTTAAAACCAGTGACAGGATCATTAATGAGTTTATCCTGGGGTCTATGTCAGGACTGTGACAAAGTTTCAGATTAATTTCACCTGAGAATTTCATAGAGAGGGATTGAAGATGTAGCTCATGATACTGTCAACAACGTGAGAGTTTGATCATAGGCTAGAGAGACCAGAATTAAGATACCCATTTACTTCTGCCCATATGAAGACAAAGTCTGAAGGTATGGTCTTTGGTCCCACTGCTGCCTGCTCACATGTCGTGTGTCAGTGACAGGCCATGAGATCTTGTCCTCTAGGATCAGCATTTGTAGATTCCACCTGTTAGACTGAGGAAAATTCCCAAAGCAGCATTAACTGGTACTTCTGTGAAACCTGTCTGACCAAAAAATGTGAGGATAAGGTCAGCAAATTCTAGAGTTTCCTTTTGCCTTGGAAAAATATACATTCTTTGTCAAGTTAAATGTTCTGCTGTGTGACATAAAACAATACCCACCCATTCTTATTTGGTAGTAAATAAGTGACTGATGAGAAATAATAATCTCCCAATAGTTGTGTAGAGCCATGAGCTTCCCTCTCATTATTTGAGGATCAGTGGAGATGGTGGAAGGACCTAGACTCTACTCCCCAGCCTGCTATCCATGGAGAACTGGCCTCTACCTCCTGCAGGCCTAGGCAGAGCTCTGAACAATGATGGATACAGTTAATTGAACTGATTTTTGTAGATGCCAGTCCATTCTCTGTGGCTCATCATGAATGGATTTCAACATGTTCTTTGGGATTCCAAACTGTTTCAGTGGCAGAAAGCTAGGAACATAATTTTAACTGACTATCTTCAGAATTATTTCTGAGCATGAAAGAATACAATACTGTCCACTCATTGGACTCAACTGCTGTCCCAGTGCTATAGTTTTGAATAGGAAACTACCTGCTTGCATTGCCTACTTATAAAATTGTTCCTTCAGTGTCAGAGGAAGAAATTATAGCAAAACATTTAGAAGCATGGACCAGTGAGACCTGATGTTTGTAGAGCTGAGTGGAAAGTTCAGATGAACTTTCTCTAGTTTGTTTATACAGTGTAAGAATAATAATTGAAGCTGAATTTGTGGAAACTATACTCATGCTGTTTGGTTTAGCACTTATGATTTAGCCTAGTGATCTATATTCAGTAGTAAAATATTGGTAATGTGAAGACATTCATTTCTCATCTACTATTGCATTCTTCCTTTACTGACCATGTATTCCTCTGCAGGATAAGGGCACATTCAGGGGAGCATGATCCTAAAGGAGAAACAAAAAAGCACATGACCACTAAGATTTAAATACTTACAATTTATCCAGAGTTAAGTGGATAAACTCTATTCAATGCATTTAAAAATAAAAATGTAATGCTAAATGTCCTTAAAAAATCTTATTCAAATCACTTTAATAAAAAAAAACAATCATTTTGTTTCCATTTCCTTCTCTTCATACCTTCTCTTGTCCCTGCCATCCGTGTGTGTGTGTGTGTGTGTGTGTGTGTGTGTGTGTGTGTGTTTCTGTGTATGTGTATGTCTTGGATCTAGGGATTTAACTCAAGGAGTCATGCATGTTAGGCTTACATTTTACCATAGATCTACTTGAAAATAGATATAATTTTGTCATTACACAGTTGATCTTATGTTTATAGAGGCTGGTTAAATTAGATTGGAATTGGAGACATTTTGTATTGTATTTAATTGAAGACAATCAGAATTACATATACACATGTGTCATTTTAAGTAGGTTCTTACAGTTCCAGACTTTTCTCACTGGAGTCCCTCTTCTCTGTGCTGCAGGCATCAAAGATTTTTATTGATTATCACCAAACCCAGAGTACATCTGATGTCACCTTCCTCAGAAGAGCAGGCCTCATCCTCATTCTTCTCACTCTGTTGCCCCCACCTGGACATTTGCATATTGCTCCTTAGGGAGGACCTTCCTCTCTAAGTCTGAGATAAAGGCTCAGCTCTGAACTTGCCTTGACCTGCCAAGACTCCACAATAAAAAAAAAGAACAAAAAACAGAGGATGCAAGAAGATGGCACCAAGACAATAGGGATGCTGCCTCACTCTCTCTCACAAAAGGAGAGAATCAGGGAGTCCCAGGAGCCAATTATCATAAGAAATCCACAACAACAAACTCAAAAAGCAATGGAGAAGGACTCAAACCAGAAAAGAAATCCAGATAAAGCTCACATTCAACTTTCTCAAAGAATTTGGATCACGAGGACCCCTCCCCTACCCCTCCCCGCCGGCTCTAAGCCAAGAAAAGCAGCGGCGGAGGGTGTTGGCCCAACAACCCGACCACTACACAAACCAGCACAGGACCGGGCCAGCAAGCCACGGAAGCAGCAGAAGCAGCGGAACCCAGACGAGGAACCAGAACAGCAAGCAACGGAACCCAGACAGGGAACACAGGTGGCGGAGGAGACTCAAAGGGAGTGAAAGACTCCCCACCACCGTGAAGCACCCACAGATGGAACACAGAGGTGTGAGTAGCACAGCTGGTTCCCAAACACATCAGGAAAGCAGAGCAGTGCCAAGCAATAGAACTTAACTCAGATCTCTCCACCCCGCCCGAGAAAAACTGGCTGGAGCAGGGGGGGAAGGAATTTAGAATTCTGTCCCTTCCCTCAACAGCCCCCCCCCTCAGGCCATTGACTGGAGATTGAGAGGCAGGCTAAGTCCCAGCACCCAACCAAGGGAGGCGGAGCTGTCCCAACTCCCACCTGCCCAAAGGGCTCAACTCCCAGCCCTCTGACTGGAGACTGACAGGCGGGCAGAACCTAAGTCTCAGCACCCCACCAAGGGAGGCTGAGCTGTCCCAGCTCCCACCTGCCCATCAGGCTCCTCTCCCAGGCCCGTGGATCTGGAGAGCAGAGGGCACTGAGACCCTGCCTTACAAGAGCAGGTAGGGTGTATAGGAAAATAGGAGCCAGCATCTGCCCCCCACTCAAATCTTGAGCAGGGCATCCTCCAGCTGGGAATCCTAAGCAAGACAGCACCAAGGGGTCCCCCACAGTCACAGACTCTCTGACAAAGCAGTGGAAACACAGCAGGGATCTGAAGGGCCAACCAGCAGCCAAGCTCACCTTCTGAGAATCAGAATGGCGTGGCTCTGCCCTTGGAGCCCACAACCTCAGCTAGGCCCCGCCCCTGGGAACAGAGCAGTCTCCTGCTGGTCCTGCTAAGAGCCCCTAGAAACTCTCTAACCCCAGACCCTTGGCTGGGGGACACTCCTGGAAGCAGCACAGGAAAACGTCTCAGACTGAAGCTCCCAGATCCATCCCATGGTCCACTGTGAGGCCACTGGTTGGGCTAAGAGCTAGTAGTGCACCAACACATAAGTTCTATTCTAATACTTTCCAAAATTTGTACTCAAATATGTTACCTACTTACCAACTTAGGTCAGTTATCCTTATGCTATAACTTTTCTACATTACTATAATATTCTTACACTCCTACGTTAATCCTCTTGTACCTCCCCTGACCTCTCTCATTCTATTTTTCTATCTCTGGACCTATGTTCGTCTTTCAACCCTTATAATGCATGGATCTACACTTCATGGCTGTTGAGCAATACTGTATATCTAGGTGTTTAATAATTCTCTAGGCTCAGAGGGACTTAAAGACAATAGAGATTGGATTGAGAGGCTTATTGTTTTGGGTATAAGTCACCTATCAGTGGTTGTATTGGGCTGGTCTGTAAGTACACAAAAAGAAGGAGTGATAACACCAATCAAAAATTGTAAACATCTAGTGTGTTCCAGGTACAGAGGTCTAGGTTGGTTATATCTGAAAAACTATAATCGTGTTTAGTATTAATCTTGCTCCCATTTTCAAATAGGCAGAACAAGAAACTCAAGAAAAATGTCAAATCAAGAAACAACATCCCCCACCCAATGTAAACAGACAATGGAACAGTCACTGGCAAACCTGGAGGAGAGTCTTCCAAGTGCTATACAAATGCAATTGATAAACATCATTAATGAAAAATGTGAAAATATAAAGAAAGAGATAAGGGAGGAAGCCATAGCTGAACAAGAGGAAACCATAAACAAGGTGATAAGTGAAAAAGAAGAAGCCATAAAGGAGGCCATAATAAAGGTTTTTCAAAGAAAGATGGATGAATTCATAGAATCCACAAATAAAAAGGTGACCGAACTCCAGCAAATGTTCAAAGAAAATAAAGCTACTGAGCTAACCACTCAAATGGAAATCAAGGAGGTAAAGAAATCCATACATGATCTAAAAGAAGAGATGCAAGGCATCAAAAATGAGCAATTAGAAGCAAGGGAGATGAAAAATAAAGTAGATAGCTTTGATAGAGGAGAGAATTTCCGGAGCTGAAGATAATTTGGTTATTATAGGGAAAGAACAGAAAATGAGTCAATCCAAATTAGGAAATATGAGAGAGCGCTTCAGGAGGTCCAAGATACAATTGGGGAGCCTAATTGGTATTGAGGAGGGCGTGGAGAAAGAGGTCAACGGTAGTGGAAATATACTTCAGGGAATCATCTCAGAGAATTTCCCAGAGATCAGAACAGAAATCCAACAGTTTATGAAATTTAACAATAAGGAGGACACAAAATGCCAACTCCTTTGGGACACAGCAAAGGCAGTACTCAGAGGAAAATTTATAGCACGGAGTGCCTACAAAAACAAGTTGGAAAAATCACAAACCAACAAGTTAATGTCTCACCTTAAGCTCCTGGAAAAAGAGCAACAAACCAACCCTAATCCCAGTAGAAGAAAGCAAATTATTAAAATCAAAGCAGAATTACATGATTTGGAATCCAAAAAAACTATAGAAAGAATCAACAAAACAAGGAGTTGGTTCTTTGAAAGAATTAACAGAATTGACAAACCCTCAGCAAATCTTACCAAAAAAAGAAGAGAGCATATCAAAATAAAATCGCAAACGAAAATGGTAATATCACGACAGAAATTACCAAGATCCAGAATATCATGAGGGAATACTTCTCAAACCTTTATGCCAACAAATTTCAGAATCAAGAAGAAATGGATGAATTCCTAGCCAATATTAACATATCCACATTGAACCAAGAAGAACTAACCCAAGTAAGCAGGCCTATTTCAAGCTTTGAAATAGAAATGGCAATTAGAGAACTTCCACCTAAGAAAAGCCCAGGGCCATATGGATTCACAGCTGAATTCTATAAGGTCTTCAAAGCAGAGCTCACACCAATACTCCTCAAGCTCTTCAACGAAATTGAAAATGAAGGTTCTTTACCAAACTCATTCTATGAAGCCAGTATAACCCTCATCCCCAAACCACACAGAGATTCATCAAAGAAAGAGAACTATAGACCTATTTCTTTGATGAACATCAACGCAAAACTTCTCAACAAAATACTGGCCAACCGTCTACAACAACTCATCAAAAAAATTATACACTATGATCAAACTGGTTTCATCACAGGGAAGCAAAGCTGGTTCAACATATGCAAATCAATTAATATAATTCAACACATCAACAGGAGCAAGGACAAAAATCACATGGTTGTCTCAATAGATGCAGAAAAGGCATTTGACAAGATCCAACACCCCTTTATGTTAAAAGCTCTGGAGAAACTAGGAATCTATGGAACATTCCTCAATATAACAAAGGCTGTGTATGACAAACCCACTGCTAGTACTACACTTAATGGTGAAAATCTAAAGCCATTCCCTGAAAATCAGGAATGAGACAAGGATGCCCACTCTCTCCACTCCTCTTTAACGTAGTATTAGAATTCCTAGCCAGTGCAATAAGGCAAGAAGCAAGCATAAAGGGGATCCAAGTAGGGAAAGAGGAAGTAAAACTATCCCTCTTTGCAGATGACATGATTCTGTATTTAAAGAATCCTATAGACTCTACTCCTAAGCTCCTTGAGCTGATTCAAAACTTTGGAAGGGTAGCAGGGTATAAAATTAACCCTCAAAAATCAACTGCCTTCCTTTATGCCAACAGTGAGAGGAACGAGGCAATAATCAGGAAAGCAAATCCTTTCGCAATAGCCTCAAAGAAAATAAAGTACCTAGGAATTAGCTTAAGTAAGAACGTAAAGGACCTTTTTGATGAAAACTTTAAAACCCTAAAAAAGGAAATTAAAGCAGAACTAAGGAAATGGAAAACCTCTCATGCTCCTGGATTGGCAGAATCAACATTGTGAAAATGACAATCTTCCCAAGGGCTATCTACAAATTCAATGCAATATCCATCAATATCCCAATGGCATTCTTTAAAGAAATAGAAGAGACAATTCAAAATTTCATATGGAATAATAAAAGACCCCGTATAGCAAAAACACTTCTTAGCAGAAAGAACAGCGCTGGAGGAATTTCAATTCCAAACTTTAGACTCTATTACAGGGTTATAATTATCAAAACAGCTTGGTACTGGCACAAGAACAGGCCTGAAGACCAATGGAATAGAACTGAAGACCCAGATATTAAACCACAGACCTATGGCCACCTGATCTTTGACAAGGGAGCCAAAAAAATAGAATGGAAGAAAGACAGCCTCTTCAACAAGCTGTGCTGGCAGAACTGGTTAAACACCTGCAGAAAACTAAAGTTGGATCCTTCTTTGTCACCATGCACTAGAATTAACTCCAAATGGATCAAAGACCTGGGGGTAAAAGCTGACACACTGAAAACTTTACAAGAAGGAATAGGAGACACACTAGGCCTCCTTGGCACAGGTCGAAACTTTCTTAATAAGGACCAAGAATCACAACAAATCAGAGAAAGGCTGTATAAGTGGGACTGCATTAAATTGCAGAGGTTTTGTATGGCTAAGGACATAGCTAGTAAATTAATTAGGAAGCCTACAGAGTGGGAGAAGATCTTCACCAACCGAACAATGTACAAAGGACTCATATCTAAAATATATCAACAACTCAAAAAATCGAATCACTCCAAAACTAATCTCCAAAGTAACAACCATCCCATTAAAAAATGGGCCAAAGACTTAAAGAGAGTCTTCTCTGAAGAAGAAACAAAAATGGCCTATAGACACGTGAAGAAATGCTCAATATCTCTGGTCATAAAAGAAATGCAAATCAAAACAACTCTAAGATTCCACCTCACTCCAGCTAGAATGGCCAGGATCAGGGAAACGAATAATAACAGATGCTGGAGGGGATGTGACCAGGAGGGATCACTACTACACTGTTGGTGGGAGTGCAAACTCGTTCATCCACTATGGAAAGCAGTATGGCAGTGCCTCAAAAGGCTAAACATAGAACTCCCCTATTACCCAGCAATTCCACTACTTGGCATTTACCCAACCATTCCGAAACTAGGGCATACTAAATCCACGAGCACAACAATGTTCATTTCAGCATTATTCACCATAGCAAAGATATGGAACCAACCTAGATGTCCCTCAGTTGATTAGTGGATCAACAAGTTGTGGTATTTGTACACAATGGAATTGTATGCTGCTGTCAGAAAGAATGATATCGCCCCATTTGTTAGGAAATGGAAAGACTTAGAAAAAATCATATTAAGTGAAGTAAGCCAGACTCAAAGGAACTTAGGCTCAATGGTTTCCCTCATTTGTCATAATCAGTAGAAACCTTGGGCTCTCCTAGCAGAGATCTGCAATAGAGCAAAACCTTGATACATAAGGCCATATAGTATAAAGCTAATTGATAGGGCCTCCAGGATATTGAAACAGAAGCCATATAATGAATGATTGTTGTCCTTAATATACTATGTTATCCCTTATCTCCTTTGCTGCCCCTTGGGTATCACATATTGTTACAGTATCTCACTTTGTTATCTGATATATTGAATTCATTTGTATTTGGTTATCTGAAACTTGATAGGGAAGGGGGGAAAACCAATATGGGGAGTGGGTGGTGAGTGGGGGGAGGGTAATGGGTACCAAGACATATGAAAGGGTATCAATGTATGTGAATTAATGCACCTTTTGTCTGGCAAATATCATGTAACCCTTTTATTAATTACAATAAAAATATATATAAAAAAGAAATGAATGTTTAAAAAGGAAGGGTGAAAGCTCAGTAGATGATTGGATCAACAAGATGTTGTATTTATACACAATGGAATTCTATGCTGCCATTAAAAAGAATGACATCGCCCCATTTGTAAGGAAATGGAAAGATTTGAAAAAGTCATATTAAGTGAAGTAAGCCAGACCCAAAGGAACATAGCCTCAATGGTTTTCCTCAATAAATTAGTACACACCTAGCTCTCTACTAGCAGAGGAATACAATTGTGCAAAACCTAGGTACATAAGGTCATGTAGGATGAGACTAAATGAAAGGTTCTCTAGGCTATGGAAACATGAGCTGTATTTTGTATGATTGTTGTTCTTAATGTACTATGTTATTTCTCTTCTTTTTGTTGCCTTTGGTTAATCTCATTTTGTTAATGTATCTTACTTTATTATCTGGTATATTTTATATATGTTTATTTGTTTATTTGAAATAGGAAATGGAAGGGGGGATAACAAGGTGATGGGGAGGGTTGGGAAATGGGGACAAAAACATGAGAAGCGGTATCAATGTGTTAGAAGTAATGCATCTAATACCTGGGAATTTAACTGTAACCTCTCTATACATTACCCCAACAATAAAATTTAAAATTTTATAAAGGAAGGGAGAGGGAAATGCAATAAAAGAAACTCCAATACACATCCTTAAACTGAAGAAAATTTAGTAATGTGATGGTTTGATAGTGATGGGAGAAAATGATGAAAGTGGTGATATTGAAGAAGATGCATTATATTCATAAACTACTTTATTGAATGGCAACTCCAGTGTCTGCCTCTGATAGGAATATTTTAAAAAGAGAGTTAGTATAGGGAAATGCAAAAGCCACATCTGCATTGTCATTAGAAGAAGCTCTGCCTCTAGCCCTCCTAACAGGCACCAAGCCTATGAGGACATAGAAATTAGGTGAGTCAGGACATTAGTCTCTAGGATTTCCTCAACCTCCTGAACTTTGATAGAAAAAAAAATGATCGTTTGTTCCACCAAATTTAGTTCCATATGGCAGACAGGCCAAACATCAAACCAACTCTGTCTGAGCAGGATCAGCTTTAGGAGTTGGCTTAGGGACATGGATATCTAACTTTGTTTCTCTCCATTCTGCAGCTTTGATTTTGGTAAGAAAGGATGGCTCGTGCTACAACCCCAGTGTATGTGTGCATTGAGCATGAATGTGTCCATGTGATGAAAGCATTTGACTGATTGGTTATCTGAAAAGAACTATATTACCTGAACAGCTTGCTTTTTCAGTATTGATTTTTGTTCCCACACTTAAATGAGAGTGAACACAAGTTATGTGGACCTTGACTCCAGCCTTGCTCCTTTCTTCCCAGGTGGAGAGTGATCTGCAAGAAGATTAACAATATGCTCTTTAGGAACCAACTCGGTCATTCTAGGAGAAGCGAGCAATGCGGCCTGTTTCCCCTTGTAAAGAGAAGCTGGGAGCTGGCGCTCTCTGCCAGGTTTCATGGAATCTAGAACTAGGATTTTAGAGGAAATCATGACTGCAAATATAAGAGTTTTGACCATTTCATGTTCACTTTGTAAAGTGTAATCACACCTGGCAAGGCTGACATTTCCACAGGCATGTTGTAGTGAAGTGATTAAGGACAGGTGAGAAAGGTGAGGGAAGGAGGGGGACCTGCAGACATGCAGCCCTGAAGGGACATGTGCACACACCATGTCCAGTTGTGGGAGTTGAGAGGGGGCTGCAGGGGCAGTGCTGTCCCCAGAAGGTCCCCAGAATCCTCTGCAGTGAGCAGGTCACTGCTTGTCCTCAAGGGCACAGTCTGGGACCCGAGCTTCATCATGCTCAGGCTAAGAATGAGGAAGATCTGCTCCGTGATTATTCAGTTTTCCCTAGATATCTTTCTTAGTGTCATAAATTAAAATGATCAGTTATACAATTCAGATTAGGCCTATGAATGTATTCATTTATAGGCAATTGACTGCATTCATTCCCTTGTGAAGTGTCCTCTCTGTTCTGACAGCACAGACTCCAGGGGATTTAAGGCTCTGTCCTGGGACCCTGCTGACTCTCCTCATCACCCAGCCACTCAGGACAGCGAGAGCAGCTCTGCAGCATCATCCTCCCCACACATGCAGCCCTGCTCTGCAGTCTGCCTTTCACACTCTCACCTTGGCCCTAATCTCATTCAGGGTCATGGACCAGAGTGCACTTCCCTCTTACCAGGGAGCATCATAGAAGGACTCCTGGTCTCCCTCTATCTCATCTCAGCCAAGAGCTCCTCCTCACACCACACAGAATTCTGGGATGAGAATATGGCTCCTAACTATTCCATGTATGCCAGTGCTTCAAGTCCATGTGGACTTGGAATTCACAAGCCACATGTCCACACTGGCTGAAGGTAGCCCTGGAACATAGATTATTCAATGTGTTATCATTAGGTTGTGGTGGCTTTCAAATCCACTTGAGTAGATGTGCTTGATGTTTCCTTATGTCCTATTAATAAGTCCAATAGAATTTAAGGTGGCCTTCAACCTACACAGCGGTCAGCTGCCTTCTCCTTGCTCTATGTAGAAATATGTTTGCCCTGAAGTGCATTGTAGAGAGACCATGTAAGATGTTTAAAAGTGAAATTTTAAGAAGAGTAAAGGTATTAGTATAACTTTTAATTTGGATATTAATTCCTCATAAAAGGAGGGAAGAAAAATATTGTAAAATGCTTTCTTGGACAATTATTTTAGCATGTATTACAGAAAGCATTAATGTGGTAAAAGGTGGAGATGACCAAATAAAGATGCAGTTCATAAAAGGAAGGGAACTGAAGAGGTCTCTGATCAGACACTGGTTTATCAGTGTGCTCCTGGCCTCTGAGAAGCAGTGCTATCTTCATGTCCCCAGAGCAACTTCTTGGAATTTTAATGTCATGCAGTATTATGGGTACTGTGCTCTTCTGTCCCCAAATGGGACATCCTGCATTATGGGATGGAGTCTCTTGTCACCTGCTACCCTCCATGTGGGGAATGCCTCTTCACTTGAACTTAGCATCACTGCCTGCAGTTCTTTGCCTCTACTTCCTAATGTTGAAGATGTATGCATTTGATCCCTCCTGTTTGGATCCCATAGGCTAAACAGTCACTAAAAACTGCTTTATTCCTGATCAATGGTAGCTCACTGTTAGCCACCCAGGTAGTTGAAATCTGAGTATGGTGGTTGGAAGCCAGCCTAGTATGAGAGACAATGAGTCTTTCATTTCCAGTGAAGAGCCCAAGGGCTGGAAGTGAAGCTGTGGCTCATGAGGAAAAACACCGGCCTTGAGCACAAATCTCAGGGGAGTTTTTGGCTGCTGGATTCTAGCTCCAGGCCAAGCACACAAAAAGGTGCTTTACTTCGGGGAGGGGAGTGTGGCCTAGTGGGTAGAGTGTTTGCCTAGACATATACAAAGCACTCGGTTCGATTTCTTTTTACCATATATACAGAAACAGTTGGAAATGGTTCTATGGCTGAAGTGGTAGAGCACTAGCTTTGAGAAAGCCCAAGGACAATGCCAGCCCCTAAGTTCAAATGCTGGGACTGGTAAAAAAAGAAAGAACAAAGAAGAAAAATTGCTTTACTTAGTACCGGAAAGATACGATTCATAAAGAACTATGCTTGCTTAAGGAACACTGTGAAGGGGGCCGGGAGTTTGGCCTAGTGGTAGAGTGCTTGCCTAGCATGCACAAAGACCCAGGTTCCATTCCTGGGTACCACATACACAGAAAAAAGCCAGAGGTGGTGCTGAGGCTCAAGTGTTAGAATTCTAGCCTTGAGAAAATCCAAGGACAGTGCTCAGGCCCTGAGCTCAAGCCCAGGACTGGCAAAAAAAAAAAGAACACTGTGAAGTTAGAGAAGAATGGAATCCTTGGTTTAGAGAACACCTCAGCTTCTGAGAGCAAATGTTTTCCATTATTTGACATAAATGTCATCTAAAATCTTAATAAATGTCTGGCACGGAAACATGAAAGACTCAAAAGCTGGATGGCATACCATGGCATGATTTTTCCTAAGAATTAATGGGAAATGCCTGATATGAAGTATCCTAATGGTAGGTGATGGGGAAGAGGATTAGAAAATAGTCATAAATTCATATTTAGTAATTAAAATGTATTTTTATACATAGAAATATATATGGAAAAGAGGAGTTGGATTGGGAGGGATTGAGCTGAAAGCTCACATAGATCAAGATGCTTTGCATTTATAAACTGACATGTTTAATGGTAACTCTTTTGTACAACTATGTGTAGATAGTAAAAATAGAAGTAAAAACAAAAACCTTAAATCCATTTTTCAATTGTCCACTATTTCATCTCTGTCCACCTATTTCTTCTTAGGTTGTGGATGGAGAGGACAGAGTCTCTATCTCATATGAGATTAGAAGAGATCTCATCTCATTCAGAATATGCACAAGAAAGCAGAGAGGAGAAGAGTACTGGGAAATGCAATTTCTGAAAAGTCTGTGATGTGAGGAGTTCACAGCTGATGACTCAGTGAGGCTTAACTCTCGGAATATATCCAGGAAGGCTTTGCTCAAGGCTGTGTTTAAATGTGTCTCTTCCTGTCAGGAATTTGCAATCATAGCAAGTGTTTCAGTTAGTCTCAATCAAAGGACAATGAGATATTTGCATGAAATATGTTAGTGACACAAAGGAATCAAGCACATGCATGCAGTATTACTTTCTTCCCCACTCAGAATGTGTCTAGAATTCAGAATCATCTTCGGTATCCCAGAGAGTATATTATAAATTAAATTTTTTATAGTAATTTATGCCAACCAGAACCATATATGTATTTATTTGTCTTTAAAAGTTTACAGAAATTGGCCAGGAGTTTGGCCTAGTGGTAAAGTGCTTGCCTAACATACACGAAGACCCTGGTTCAATGCCTCAGGATCACATACACAGAAAAAAAAGGTGGTGTTGTGGTTCAAGTCGTAGAGCCCTATCCTTGAGAAAGCCCAAAAACAGTGCTTTCGCAAGTGTGCAGCCCCTTGTAAAATACAACCCAAAGCCCAAACCAAAAAAAAAGACAGCACAAAACAAAAAAATACAGAAGAAGATCTAAAATATGTGCATATATCACTGGAACTCACCATGAAGCACTATCTGCATTCCACTATTCTCCAAAAGGAAGCTTTCAGAATTTCTGTGATTAATTTGCTATATAAATGCAGTGTGGATGAATGACAGGATATCTACTTAATTTGAAAACTTCTTACATCGAATATACACTCACACTTTCAGGTATTAGCATTTTCTTTTACCATATAAAGGCATTTAGATCACTATTAGTAAGAAAAGATTTTATTCTTCCTGTCAATGCATCAGCTAAGACTTAACAGGAATTTTCTTCGGAAATAGAGCTTCCCTGAACAGGTAAGTTGGTAATTAAAGGTATCAAATGCCTCTTCATCCTACCTCAACTCTATGCTTAGACTAGTCCACCCCTTGAGGATCCATGCTGCTGCTGTGGACACCATGACTTTCTCTAGACTAGCCCAGGGTGTGCAGGAGAGCCTGGCATTGCATCCATTACTTTCCTACAGGCTGTACTTGACATGACCCTGCACAGCTTCAATTGTCTAGTGTTGATTTGGTTAGTAGGGATGTGTGTACCCTGTCTTCGCTTAGGGCAAGACTTTCACAGTGGGGTCCATCTTCCCAGTGATTCAGGCCTCCTGGACTTTATTGGTTATCACCAAGCACAGAACACTTCTGATGTCACCTTCCTCAGAAGAGCAGGCCGTAGCCTCCTTTGGCTCTTCTCAGGCTGTTGACCCCACCTGGATATTTGCATACTGCTTCCTAGGGTGGACCTTCCTCTCTAAGTATGAGATAAAGGCTCAGCTCTGAACGTGCCTTGACCAGTGAAGACTCCTCATTTCACTCCTAGAAATGAAGTCCTTCTCTCAGCTCCTGTGGCTGTTAATGCTCTGGATCCCTGGTAAGGAAAAAGAGAGATGAGGAGTGAGAGTGGGTGGAAGGATGAGCTTTCAGGGCCCTGTTGAGCCCTATCTAGGTGTCAGATGTGCAGGTGTTATTATCTTTGAAGAAAGAATTGAGGTTTAGGTCTGAGAGAGTGAGGAATATTCCAGAAGGAGAGGAAATTGGACCTGGGTGAAGACTCTGCCAGATGACTATACAATGACTCCTAGAGACCCAATTATACTTCAAAATATCTCTATTTTTTAATATTCAATATTTTACATTATGAATCATTATGAAGTTTAAATAATACACAGTATATATCAAATTACAAATAATAGTCCCATGCACTTCTAGGTCTGTGAATAAACTTGCCCTTCTGTCTTACTTTAATGTCAGGATCTGGTGGCGATGTTGTGCTGACCCAGACTCCACGATCCCTGCCTGTCTCCCTGGGAGAAACGGTCTCCATCTCCTGCAAGTCTAGTCAGAGCCTCAAACATGGCAATGGAAACACCTACCTGCACTGGTTACAGCAGAAGCCAGGCCAGTCTCCACAATCCCTAATCTATTGTGTTTCCAACCGATATACTGGAGTGTCAGACAGATTCAGTGGCAGTGGATCAGACACAGATTTCACACTGACAATTGACAGGGTTGAGGCTGAGGATGCTGGAGATTATTTCTGTGTGCAAGGTACGCATGCTCCTCCCACAATGATACAGCCCTGAACAAAAACCCCTGTGTGGCTGGGGGATCTGTCTTCATGGGTTGCTAGTCTGGGGAGCAGCAGAGCAGACAGTCTGAGTTTATCTAGGAGGAAGCTATTTTGGCCAATGTGAGAGTGACCCTGAGCAGAGATGGGGATTATGAGAATATGATATCACTGCATTCAATCTACAAACACCAGGACATCATCAATGAAAATTTCAGATGTGCCATTTAGCATTGATTGGACAAAAATGTTTGTCTCTCATGTAATATGAGAGCTAAGCAGTAATATAAGAATGAAATGTCTTCTGTGAGTTCATTCCCTAGATAATAAAACTTAATATCAGCCGTGCATTTTAAAAGGATTCACATACACACACTCAAACAAACCACAAGGATCCATATTTAGGATGGTTATCAATTTTACCATAATACTTTTTTATTGTAATTAGTAAAAGGGTTACATGATATTTGCCAGATAGAAGGTACATTAATTCACATACATTGATACCTTTCACATGTCTTGCTACACATTACCCTCCCCCCCACACCCCCTATACGTCTTGGTTTTCCCCCCTTCCCTATCAAATTTCAAATAACCAAATACAAATAAATTCAATATATCAGATAACAAAGTGAGATACTATAACAATATGAGATACCCAAGGGACAGCAAAGGAGATGAGAGACAACATAGTACATTAAGGACAACAATCATTTGTTATATGGCTTTTGTTTCAATATCCTGGAGGTCCTTTCAATTAGCTTCATACTATATGGCCTTATGTATCAAGATTTTGCTCTATTGCAGATCTCTGCTAGTAGAGCCCAAGGTTTCTACTGATTATGACGAATGAGGGAAACCATTGAGCCTAAGTTCCTTTGAGTCTGGCTTACTTCACTTGATATGATTTTTTCTAAGTCTTTCCATTTCCTAACAAATGGGTCCACCATGAGGCCACTGGTTGGGCTATGAGCTAGTCGTGCAGCAACACATATGTTTTATTCTAATACTTTCCAAACTTTGTACTCAAATACGTTACCTACTTAGATCAATTATCCTTATGCTATACCTTTTCTTCATTACTACAATATTCTTACACTCCTACGTTAATCCTCTTGTACCTTCCCTGACCTCTCTCATTCTATTTTTCTATCTCTGGACCTATGTTCGTCTTTCAACCCTTATACTGCATGGATCTACACTTAATGGCTGTTGAGCAATGCTGTATATCTAGGTGTTTAATTATTCTCTAGGCTCAGAGGGACTTAAAGACAATAGAGATTGGATTGAGAGGCTTATTGTTTTGGGTATAAATCGCTTATCAGTGGATGTATTAGACTGGTCTGTAACTGCACAAAAAGAAAGAGTGATAACAATCAAAACAATCAAAACTTGTGAGCATCTAGTGTCTGCCAGCTACAGAGGTCTAGGTTGGTTATATCTGAAAAACTATAATCGTGTTTAGTATTAATCTTGCTCCCATTTTCAAATGGGAAGAACAAGAAACTCAAGAAAAATGTCAAATCAAGAAACAACATCCCCCACCCAATGTAAACAGACAATGGAACAGTCACTGGCAAACCTAGAGGAGAGTCTTCCAAGTGCTGTACAAATGCAATTGATAAACATCATTAATGAAAAATGTGAAAATATAAAGAAAGAGATATTGGAGGAAGACATAGCTGAACAAGAGGAAACCATAAACAAGGTGATAAGTGAAAAAGAAGAAGCCATAAAGGAGGCCATAATAAAGGTTTTTCAAAGAAAGATGGATGAATTCATAGAATCCACAAATAAAAAGGTGACCAAACTCCAGCAAATGTTCAAAGAAAATAAAGCTACTGAGCTAACCACTCAAATGGAAATCAAGGAGGTAAAGAAATCCATACATGATCTACCATAATACTTTTTGCAGATGAAAGTTGTATGGGAGTCTTAAACCCAGGAGAACTAAGACTGAAGTCTGTGCCCTGCCACCAACTGTCTCTAGACTGTCACTACTAAGCCTGCAGCTGCTTGGCCTGGCCTAGGCTCACCTCCACTGCAGCCAAGTGGGAGGGGTCATACCAGGCCCTAGACCTACCCCAGGTGGTAATCAGTTTGTTTTTCTTCTGGAAATGAGATTCAAAAAAAAACTTATTTCAATTAACATGTTAACAACACACCAGAAAAGTAATTTGGATTTGATGCTTCATACTAAATTCATTATTTTTATCTTAATGCCACAGGAAATATAAAGGTATCATGAGTTTTTAGGGACCAGTTATGAGAAAGTATAAACACAAATATAATGTTTCTGTGCTCTAGTTTTGGAAGGTTTGGATATTATTTTTTTTCTGTTGCTTGATCTCAGGGTATTATTCATAGCTAAGATGGCAAAAGCATCCTTGGCTTCTGGCTGAGTTCAAATAAATCTGCAAAATATGAATATATGTAAATAGATAAAATTTAGGTAAGACCCTCCTGGGACAAGATCGCAGGTATAGTCTCCTAGTGACCCATATTACATCATTGTTAACCAGAGTAATCAGAAGAGTTTTCCATATATCAAACAAATGTAGCAAATACGAGTTATAAATTCTAATTTAGTAATTTACTACATTTTTATACATAGAACTCTGTTTGGAAGGGAGGAGTTTTACTGGGAAGGAGGTGACAGGATAATGAAAGCAACGAGAGATCACAATGCATTGTATTTATAAACAGATTTGTTTAATCATAATCCTTTTGTCCAAATACTTACGTATAATAAATAGAATAAACAAGAAATGAGAATGAGGCTCTTACATGTCCATACCTCCCATCTGTCTACATATTTCTTTGCATGTTGTGGACTGATTGGATTGAGTCTCCTCCAGCTTGTAAGCTCATAGCAGATGAGAAGAGATCCCAGTAAATTTGGAGCATTCACAGCAAACCAGAGAGGAGAGGAATGGTGGGAATTGTACCTCCTGAAGAGATGAGAGGAGCTCACAGCTGAGGACCCAGTGAAACCATGGCCAAATCTCAGAATATATCGAAGAAGGCTTTGTCCAAGACTATGTTCATAAATACCTTTTCCAATAATCAACTTGTCACCCTAGCGAGAGATTCAATAAGTCTAAAACAATGGAAAATGAAGTATTATCACAAAATAGATAAGGCACACTTCTCAAACAGAAATACTGCTTCACACAAGGGATGAAACACAAATAAACATGGCTGCAATATTATCTTTTTTTCTTCTCAGAATATGTCCAGAATTCAGAACCATCATGAACATCCCTGAGAGGATGTGATAAACATAATTTCCAAGCTACCTCTGATTGTCTGAAGGTTGGCCACTCCCTCAACAGGTTGAGAAGGGATCCCTGTAAAGTTCAGGAGGTTGTTTTTAGAAGGAGCTGAATATCACAAATACAGAGAAGCTTTTTGCTCCTCAATTGGCACATTAAGAGCACTTCTATTTAAACCACTTCTCTCTCTCTCTCTCTCTCTCTCTCTCTCTCTCTCTCTCTCTCTCTCTCTCTCTCTCTCTCTCTCTCTCACACACACACACACACACACACACACAGCACCCTCTGTAAATCCATTTCTATAAATAGTAACTGACATAAGCCGTGATGAGTTTTAACCTTACAGCTTTGCATGCAGAAAGTCCTAGATGCAATACCCTCATCTATCTATACTCCGGTGTGGACTGACCTGTCTGTGTCACAGCATGGTTGCTACTAAACAGAGAACCAGCTGAAAGTTGAGGTGGCTAAGCAAGTGGTTGTCTTCACTTTGCAATAAGTGACTACGATGAGAACTGCCCCACTCCATAAGAGCAGCTTTAATCCTCCCATGGGCAGTGGGCAGAAACTCCAATAACCTAATCTCTTTTCACAAGTCTCCTCAGCCCATGGGCATTGTGGCCCATTGGGGACCAGAACCAGCCTCCTCCATGCACTCTTTCTTCCTGGGTGAAGTAGAGACTGAAATCTCTGAGACAAATAAGCAGAGGCTGATTAAAATAGATTGGAACTAGAGACATTTTATATATTTAATTGAAGACAATCAAAATTACATATATGCATAGATCATTACTTTAAGTAGGTCCTTACAGTTCCAGACTTTTCTCAGTGCAGTCCCTCTTCTCTGTGCTGCAGGCATCAAGGATTTTTATTGGTTATCATTAAATCCAGAGCATGTCTGTTGTCACCTTCCTCAGAAGAGCAGACCTCACTCTCCTTTGGCTCTTCTCACTCTGCTGTCCCCACCTGGATATTTGCATACTGCTCCCTAGGGAGGACCTTCCTCTCCAAGTCTGAACACAGGCTCAGCTCTGATCTTGCCTTGACCAGTGAAGACTCCTCATTTCACTCCTAGAAAAGAAGTCCTTCTCTCAGCTCCTGTGGCTGTTAATGCTCTGGATCCTTGGTAAGGACAAAGGGAGATGAGGAGTGAGAGTGGGTGGAAGGGTGAACTCTCAGGGCTCGGCTATGCACTCTGCATATATTAGACGTGCAGGTCTTCTTATTCACGTTTGTTGTAACAAGTAAGATTTAGGTCTGGGAGAATGAAGAACATTCCAGAAGGAGCTAGAATATCTGCTTCATTGAAGCACCCTCCTCAGTGAAGTAATGTAGATTATTCCTAGAGACCCATTTATACTTAAAATTTTTAATGTAACATTATATTATAAATCTAAATAAGAAATATTGATAATTGGTAATACATACACAAATAGAAACAAAAAGAGCATGTTTCCCTATGTTGTATATAAACTTGCACTTCTGTCTTACACTAATTTCATGATGCAGTGGAGATGTTATGCTGCCCCAGTCTCCACGTTCCCTGCCTGTCACCCTGGAAGAGTCGGCCTCCCTCTCCTGCAGGTCTAGTCAGAGCTTCTTCTATAAAAATGATGAAACATGTTTGGATTGGTACCTGCAAGGCCCATCCAGACTCCTTGTATTCTGATCTATGAGGTTTCTAACCAAGCAACTTGGGTCCCAGACAGATTCAGAAGCCGTGGGTCAGGCACAGATTTCACACTGACAATTAGCAGCATGGAGGCTGAGGATGTTGGGATTTATTATTGCCTTCAAACTTTACATTTTCCTCCCATAGTGATACAGCCCTGACCAAAAACCTCCCTGCTGTCAGGTGAGCTGTCCTCATGGGATGTTGCTCTGGGTTGTTGGAGAGCAAATTATGTGAGTCTGGGTAGGAGGAAATTGTGGTTATTGTGAAAGGGACTGAGTGGCTATGAAGAATATGTGTAAAAGACCACATACCATCTGACAAGACCAAGAGAAAGTCATGTATGTACAAAGACCAGGAGACTTGAGATAAACAGTGAGGTTTATCACTGTTTATCACTGAGTAATGAAAACATTACTTGTCTCCTCAGTAGTATTATAGTCAACCAGGAAAATAAGAATCAAATATCTTCTACAGTATTTTTCCCTTATAATACTTGCATCAAGCACATGGTCCTGGCCCACATCTACAGCATATGCAATGCTTTCTCTTCAAAAACTGGAAGCCAATGGAGCATTTTCTTCGGTCTGTTCTATGTGTTCCCCAAACCCTGCCTGTCCATCAAGACCTTAGCAGAGTCTAGTCACTGTCTCCTGACAGTGAACAACCTGGGGCAGATGCAGTGCTGGCCTCTGAACATTGGTCTCTAGCCTTCTGCATCCTGGGGCTCTGGCTCTACGTAAGACAGGTGAGTGTGGGGATGCCCTGTGATATTGCTCATAGGGAGTTTGAGTTTGAGCCTTTTGAATGGCACAGCATTCACCTTCTTACCCTGAGTAGGCTTTGTTTCAAAAACCATGGAATATAAGAATCAATAATACTTAAGTGTGTTTTGATTCCACGTCTAGATTCTACTTTCAGGGTTTTGGATCCCAGGCTCTGTTGTCTCTTTTGGTATCTCTAAATTATAGATCTCTATCACTTGATGGGGAGAAACTGACTCTTTGGGAGATACAGCAGGTTTCTCACAGGCCATGTCCACCTGTCCTCAGGACCTCCTCCAGCTGGGTGAAGTATTTTAGGACAGACTTGAGCCCCCTGAATCAGCATAGTGGTTTAAGTGATAAGGCTTAAGTTCCACGAGCCTCCATTGTGCTGTCTCACTCAGTAAAGATCACAAGTGTCACGACACCAAAGAGAATTAAAACTAAATAATTAGTCCTTCTGAGATTGTAATTTCATTCCTAGTGGTGTTGAGGGAAGAACTGAGAGGATTGGTGTCCTAGTCATTGAAGTTGAGTTCCTTTCCTGTTTTAAGGAAACATCTGCAGGAGCCTGACTGTGAGTCATGGGAAAGGACTCTTTTGAATCAGGTGGTAAATGGAAGGTGACAGGAACAAGTCTTTCCTTCTTTCTCACCCTTGCTAAGTGGCCCTTGTTTCACCTCTCCACCCCAGCTTACCTAGCTCTCAAACAGGAAAATCCTGTGAGAATGAATATAGATCTCATCCTATGTAGGTTATGACATTTGCAAGCTTGATAGAAATAGTTAATGCTCATTTATGCAAAGACCTATGTTTATTTCTAACGTTGAAAGCTTGTAGCATTCTGCTTTTTGTTCTTTTTTATTGGAGATAATGCATAGAGGGGTTACAGTTACATTCCTCAGGTAGTAAGTGCATTACTTCTTGAACATTGTTACCCAGTCCCATGTTTTTCTCCCACTTTGGGTTTGGTGTGTGGACTTGGGTCACTCTGACCACCTGCAGTCCTCTGCTGTCTTAGATGCATATCAACTTCCTCCTGTCACCACTAGGTGGGGAACTCTCACAGCAGCTGCTGCTCCTTCAGGAGGCAGGGGGAGTCTGGGAACTTCTCATGAGAAGTGGAGGTGAGTTGTAAGAGATCAATTAGCTCTGAAATCACATCACCTTCTCCTGCCCACATCCTTCTCTCTCCCATGCAGGGGTATCTCAAATGATTCTCCAATGCTTTTCTGAATGAGACCACCACTCCTCTCTTGCCCTCCTCTGACACTGTCTTAACAGGCCAAATCTTTATTACTTCATCCAGGGCTAGTCTTGTGTTGAGTTTCAGTCCCCTCAGTTATGTATCCTGAAGTCTGGCTGACTAACTTTCCTACTGCACTCTAGTACTCTACCTTGGTTAATGGTGAAGAACTTTCCAGAAAGTGCCATGTGGGTAGTCAGAATTACATGTAGATCATGTGCAGGCCTTGGGAAACAGATTCCCAGCTGTGAAAGCTGAGCAGACAAACCCACATTGCTAATAGTGGAGGGAACTTCAAGTGGCCTTTGTGTTTCTTTGTGACCACATAGAACTTAACAAGGTGAATGCCTTGAGAGGTGGGAACCCCAGGAGAAAAGCTGTCTGTCATAAATTCTTTTACTTTCC
The DNA here is from genome assembly GCF_031878675.1 of Megascapheus bottae. Taxonomy (NCBI): domain Eukaryota; kingdom Metazoa; phylum Chordata; class Mammalia; order Rodentia; family Geomyidae; genus Megascapheus; species Megascapheus bottae. The sequence continues at coordinate 19,972,665 of NC_143515.1, forward strand.
TTCCTTCTACAGTGAATTCATGACCCCAAATCTCTCTGCACAATGTGACTTGATATCTTGAGGCAACCAGAGGACCTGTCTCCCTGTGTCTGAGATCCATTTAGGTCACTTTTCATCCTCAGCAATGGCAAGCAGGTGCCTCCAGCAGCAAGATTGAGGGGGGAGTGAGTCTTGGGCTTCTTGCTTGGGCTTCTTGACTGGGGAGGAGAGCAGAAGATTGCTCAGTCAGTGCTGATTTCATTGCACAGGTCAATTTACCAACAAGTAAAGTCATCCACTACAGTTAAAGGAAAACATTATCTAGGTATATTCAGATATTGTGAATAATGTGGTATATGTAGTTACATCAAAGTAAGTTACACCCAATAATACATAAGAGATGTATACTCAATGTGTTCATATGTAGAATGGACTGTGGCTGAGACATGCTCTTGGGTGTAGCACATTCTAACCTTCTCCCAGTCAGGTTCCATTCTGGTTTTCACCTCTCAGTAGCAGAGAGACCAGACAAGAGCACATGGAGCTTCTTGGACCTCAGACTCTTTCCTTGCCCTAGCCATGGCTTCTTGTCTTAATTCATGTTTCTACCAAAGCCTTACAACCAAATCAAATAGATGCTGGTAGGTTGAACATGGCATCTTTGATGACTTTAGAGGGTAATTGAGTATTTTGTACTATGGGCTCCTTCTTTTTTTAGAGGCTCAGGATTCTTTATATCAACCATGAAAATTAACACAAGGAGTTGTTTGTAAAATTATCCTATCTATCATTATTCAGAAAAGAGTGAAGAGGAAGAGTCTGGCTTGCGGCTTGTCTTCTTCTCTAGGAGGGGCGGGCATTATCATACGTTTCTGTACATTCTTTCAGAAGGATTGAGACTATAAGAGAAAGAGATCAGGTGCTCTGTCCTTGATTTCTTATTCTCACTGTTTAAATGTGCAGAGAAATCTAAACACCTCAAGGGTTCTACTCTCTTCCTGACTTCATTCCTCTTCATATCTTAAGTGTGAGACAATCAATTATTTTCCTTATTTCTTCACTTTTTGAATGTCCATTTTCCCAAAATTGTGATTTTTGAAACACAAGAAAATTATATCGTCTTTAAAAAGCTAAACTTCCTTTTTTTATATTTTGTTGTTTTCACTGAGCAATAACTCAGTAACACCAACATTGAAAAACTATAGATTCAGCAGTTTTCAGAGGCATCCTTGTCATTGAATTTGAAATGGATATTACACTGTTAAAACTTCTCTCTCTAAATATTGGAATACATGGTGCCATGAATTATCATTATGTGGAGTACATTTAAAGGAACATATGCAACATTTTATAATATCTCCTCAAATTTTTCTTTTTGCCAGTCTTGGGGCTTGAACTCAGGGCCTTAGCACTGTCCTTGGGCTTTTTCCTCAAGGCTAGCTCTCTTCCACTTGAGCCACAGCACCATTTCTGGCTTTTTCTATGTATGTGGTACTGAGGAATTGAATCTGTGTCATTGTACATGCTAGGCAAGCACTCTACCACTAGGTCAAACTCCTGGCCCCCTTAAAATTCTTTGTATTGCACGTTTTTAAGATTTTATTAACATTGATTTTTTTACATCATATTTCTTTTATTTATTTATTTATTTTTTTATTGTAATTAGTAAAAGGGTTACATGATATTTGCCAGATAGAAGGTGCATTAATTCACATACATTGATACCTTTCACATGTCTTGGTACCCGTTTCCCTCCCCCCCCCACCCCACACCCGTCTTGGTTTTCCCCCCTTCCCTATCAAATTTCAAATATCCAAATACAAATAAATTCAATATATCAGATAACAAAGTGAGATACTATACCAATATGAGATAACCAAGGGACAGCAAAGGAGATGAGAGACAACATAGTACATTAAGGACAACAATCATTCATTATATGGCTTTTGTTTCACTATCCTGGAGGTCCTTTCAATTAGCTTCACATTATATGTCCTTGTGTATCAAGATAATCAGTAGTAACCTTGGGCTCTACTAGCAGAGATTTGCAATAGAGCAAAATCTTTACATCATATTTCAAATGACATATTTTGGAATCGCATCAAATTTCGAAGTTTGGTAATGGAAAAGCACAGAGTTTCCAAGCTAAATAGAAAACCTAAAATGGGAGAAGATTTTTATCAGCTGTATATAAGACAAAAGTCTCATATATAAAATATCCTTAGAACACAAAAATTTAAACCCCCAAAATTAACTTTCAAAGGATTAACCATCCAATTAACAAATGGAGTATCGACTTAGAGATTTCTCATTAGACAAAGAGATGTCTGACATATCTAGCCACACAGAATATGCAAATCAAACAATATTGAGATTCTGCCTCACCAAGTTAGAATGGCCAATATCCAGAAAACTTAGCATAGCCCATACTGATGGATATATGGCCAAAGGAAACTCTCCTTGGGAGTAGAAGCTTATTCAAGCATTCTGGAAGGCAATATGGAGATTTTTCACATACAAAACATAGGGATGCCCTATAGTCCACCCAATGCACTTCAGGGCATTTATCCAATAAGGTACAAACAAGGCCACTCTAAAGCTACCAGCACAGCCATGTTCATTACAACATTATTTACCATAATCCAGGTATGGAACCAAACCAAATGCTCATCACTGGATTGATAGATTTTAAAAATAGTGGTACTTATACTCATTCATCAGAAAGAATGATTGTATCACTTGTGAGGTAAGACTTGGAAAACATATTAAGCAAAGTAAGCTGGACCTAGAGAAACATACACTGCGTGCTTTCCCCAATGGGTGTAGCTATAATGGGCCCAAAACTCTATAAGTAAACATACTGGTGAGCCAGAGGTTACAAATGACCTAATTGAAAAGTAATAGAGTCTATGGAGAGCATAAATAGTATAATTTCTTTAAAAGTTTAAGTCAAGTCAGAACCAAGTAAGTACTATGCAAAGGGTATTCACAAGAAGGAAGAGTGAGAACAAGAGGGGAGCAGTAGAGCAATGTGGGGGAGGGGGTGAAAATGTAGGCAAGAGTTTATTGTATGTACCATGAAATTGAGAAGTATAAGTGAAAGGGTCGATGGAAGAGGGTGAAGATGTCAAGATGGTGACACAGATTAGTAGTCATTGAACACACATACTGCTTCATTAAATGGCAAAAAATCAATAACTAACCTAAAATTCAGATAAGTAAGTGAAGATGTTTTTTGGGAGGGATGGATGGGAATGTGGAAATGGGTGATATTGATCAAGAGGTACTGTATTCAAAACCTGCTACAGTGAATGGCTAACTCCTTGTACAACTTCTTAAAGATAATAAAATATTCAAAACATAAAATGCCATCAGGTTGAGAAACACATAAAAACATATTAGTGTAAAAACATATAGTGTAGACTGGGCATTTGGCTTAGCAGTAGAGTGCTTGCCTAGCATGCACAAAGACCGGGGTTTGATTCCTCTGGACCGTGCACATACCAAAAAGCCAGAAGTGGTGCTCTGGCTCATGTGGTAGAACTCTAGCCTGGAAAAAGTCTAAGGATAGTGCTCAGGCCCTGAGCACAAACATACAAATAAACAAACAAACATACAGTATAAAGCACATAGTGTACACATAGAATGCAACAACACTTAAAACATATCACTTCTGAGTCGACTGAAGTGATAAATAGTGCCTCCAACTTTGTATATAAAGTTTCATTGCTCTTGAAAATTACATATGTTTGCCTATAAACTTAAAATTTAAGTGATACTCTATTATATTGAACATTGCATTTTGGCTATAAATGCTTTAGAATAATTTTGTTGTGATTTCTAAGGTGTTGCACAGAGTGCTACTGGTTTTTAGTCAGTGAATGACAACTTCTCTGATTCTGGACAATGTTACTCCTTCCATTACTTTTCCCCACTTTTTCCCTCCTATTCTTATCCACAAGTTAAATATACTGTATACATATAGTGTATACATATAGTGTATTCTAATAGTATGTTTGCATTAGTCAACCATTCCTATTCGTTCCTTTCTGCACCCCAATTTTGAATCTCCTATATTCCATGTATTTTAGAGACATATTCATTTATGTATATATATTGTAGACCTTCAGTGTTCTGTTGGTTAACAATGGAATTTATCCCTTTATTATTTCCTAGTGGATACCATATTCATTTAGTTAGAAAAGAAATGCAGTCTTCATTTTTAGGTTTCTGGGGGCCATTATCCTATTCCTCAGACTTAGAGCAATATAAAAATGTGGCATTCACAGGATGTAGATTTCTGCCCTCATTTATGGACAAAATGTCCATCTATAATTTAAAATTATCATGTCCAATGACATAAGTCAAGCACCCAAAGTCAGATATTGCATGGTCTCACTTATTTGTGGAACCTAAACCTAAAATGAAGATGATAAGGATGATGATGATATGATATTTAAATAACACCAAATAATAATAATAGAACATGAATGTAAAAAAGGAGACATCTGATAGGAGAGAGGTAAGAGGAAAAGGAAGAAAACAATATTAAATTTGAAGATTACCTATGTGTAAAATATAATGTATATATTTATACACATATGTTTATGCAAATAATGAAGTTCAGTAAATAGTGCATGAAAAAAATTTAGGAGGATAGAGATAAACAGGAGGTAGTGAATTTTTTTGAAGCACACTGCATTCAGGTAAGGAATTATCATCAAGAAATCACATTCACTACCATTTGAATGTAACTGTAACCCCTTTATACCAAAGTGAAAACTCCATCCTATGGCCCACTGTGAACCACTGGTTGGGCTGAGAGCTAGCAGTGCAGTGTCACACAGCCTCTGAGAATGGGGCAACACACATGTAAAAGCTGCAAACTCTAACCCAGTCAGCAGCGGACCTAATTTGGCTGAGAACCACACTTATACACAGATTCTCAGAACCACCAGCCCCAAACCAAGTAAAACCGCAACCTACTTACCACAGAGTTAACCTACAACAACAGTCTCAAATCCAATGAGGTGGAAATCGCAGAGGAAAATCACGAAATATACAAATAATCAAAGTCCCACACCAAGCCCAGTATCTACAGGGAACTCAAGAAAATAATGCATCCTCAAACCCAACAAACCAATCACTAAATGGGCAATGGAACTAAAGAGAGACTTATCAAAGAAGAGGTTACAATGGCAGAAAAGCATGTGAGAAAATGCTCATCATCCATGGTCATAAAGGAAATGCAAATAAAAACAGCCCTAAGTTACCACCTTACCCTAATAAGAATGGCCAAGATTTTGAACTCAGACAATGACAGATGCTGGCAGGGTTGTGGAGGAAAAGGAACCCTACTGCACTGCTGGTGCGATTGTAAGCAAGTTCAGCCACTCTGGAAAGGAGTGTGGAGGTTTCTTAAAGAACTGAAAATAGACCTTCCCTACGATCCCATCATACCACTCCTAGATATCTATCCTGAACATCATAACCCAAGATATGATAAGGACAACTGCTCAACTATATTCATCTCTGCACTAGTTACACTAGCCAGGCAATGGAAACAATCCAGATGCCCTACTGCAGATAAATGGAATCAGAAACTGTGATATATATATATATATATATGTATATATGTCTAATGGAATTAGACATACATAAATATATATAAAATAATGGCATTGGAAGGGAAGTGGATGAATCTACAGCGAATCTCGTTGATTGAGACAAGTCAAGCCCTAAGGAACAAAAGGCGCATGGTATCCTTAATGTGGCTATTAAACCCAAAGAGTACAAGAGCATGGATTCATTATTCACGTACCCAATGCTATGGATATGGTACTGGAAATATAAACACAACTAGTTAGACACAAAAACTTACGACTCTATAGACATAATATTTTAATACATAGATTTATATGTATCTATGGTGTCAGAGATACAAACCCTTAGACTAATTTGAATTATGTTCTAAAATCTAAGTGCCAGTGATTGTAAATAGAGATTCCCTTCTTGAATGCTTGTCTGTTAAATATTTCATTTGAAATATGATGTAAAAATCAATATTAATAAATTATTCATTAAAAAGTTAACAAAAAAAGAAATCACACTCACTACCATATGAATGTAATTGTAACCTCTCTATACATCACTCAGACAATAAAATAAAAATAGTTGAGTTAACCAAAAATAAATCAGATTGTAGAATTCATTGATAGAGTGCTTGCCTAGTATGCACTAGCAGTGGGTTGAATTCCTCGGCACCACCTACACAGAAAAAGCCAGAAATAGTGCTGTGCCTCAAGGAGTAGAGCAATAAATGGCATATAGAGAGAGGCTCAGGGAAAATTCCCAGGCCCTGAGTTCAAGCTACACGACTGGCAGAAAAAGAAAAATAAAAAAGAAATCATCTTGTGTTATTAACACATGACAATAAAATAATGAAAACACAATATAAATAAAATGACATTTAAAATACTGGAACTCACTGGTAAAATTGATTGAGATAATAATCATTTACCTTAAAACTGAAACTCCAAGTGGAAATCCTGCTAGGTGCTATGTCACAAAGTTGTCACTAGATGGCAAGCAAACAACACAAAGAGAAAAAACTGAAACCAGACTTTAACCCTGGGAAAGAAGGAATGATCCTGCCCACATGTCAACAGGAGCTCCAAGCTGGGAAACTGTCAGAGTCTCATGGCACCCGTGCAGGCTCGATCTATGTGTATAGAGGAGGCCATGTCTCCTCATATGCTATTTTCTAGCTGTTTCGTATTTTTCTTTTTCTTTATTTATTTTTTCATATATTTTATTGTAATTAATAGAAAAGTTACATAATATTTGCCAGATACATAATATTTGCCACATACATTGATACCCTCCCGCCTGTCTTGGTCCCATTTCCCTGCCCCTACCCTCACCCCTCATCTTGTTTTCCTCCATTTCCCTATCCAATTTCAAATAACCAAATACAAATATATCCAATATATCAGGTAACAAAGTGTGATACTGTATTAATATAAGATAACCAAGGGACAGCAAAAGAGATGAGAGAAAACATAGTACCTTAAGGACAACAATCATTCATTATATGGCTTATGAGCCATATTTTTCTTTTAAAGTGAACTCACAACTGACAAGTCTGACACTTCCCCCAGGCTTTTGTAGTGAAGTCATGAAGTACAGGAGAGAAAGGTAAGGGAAGAAGCGTGGAACCTGCAGACACGCAGGGAACATGTCACACACCCTGTACAGTTGTCGGAGGTGAGAGGGGGCTGCAGTGTCAGTGCTGTCCCAGCGTCCTCTGCAGTGAGCAGGTCACTGCTTGTCCTCAAGGACACAATGTGGGTCCTGAGATTCATGATGATTAGGTTTATCATTATTAATAGATAGTTTACATACAAACAATACACATGTAAGTTCCATATTCTTTCAATTATGACAGAAATATGTTCTAATAAGCACTAGCAATATCATACTTGAGCCTCTGTCCTAAAGACCCTGCTGACTCTCCTTACCACTCAGCCTCAGGAGCAGGGAGAGCAGCCCTGCAGCATCCTGCCCACACACTCAGCCCTGCTCTGCAGTCTGCCTCTCTCACACTCTCACTTTGGTCCCAGACCTCTTTCAGGTTCATGGCCCAGATAATAAGCACTTTACTTTCCTGAGTGTACTTGCTTCTTCCAGAAAGATCCATGGGAAAGTTTTCTGGTTTCCTCCTCCCCACTGGTCCTCAGCTTCCTCTCAACCAAGAGTTCTGTCCCTCATGACTCAACAGTGTTAGCCTGCCCACAGCTCTGGTTTGAGATCAGGGTTCCAAACTCTTCCATGTATCCAGTGCCTGAAATCTGTGTGGACAGGAAATTCACAAGCCACGTGTCCACCTGTGCTGAAGCCAGCCTTATGGCATGGATCGAGAATTTAGGGTTTTATCCTCAGAGACTGGCTATGTTCAAGCCCACTTGAGAAATTGCTTTTGGGGTATCCCTTTGTTAGTCTATTAATTTGTTCTCCATAATTTATCAGGTGGCTTTCATACCTATGCAGTGTACAGCTTCCTTCTTATTTTATTTAGTACCAAATCTGTCCTTCCTGCAGTTCACTTGGTAGAGAGAGCAAATCTCTCCCAGTCAAAGGCAAGTAGCAATTATTGGGGAACCATGTGATAAGATCACAAAGGAAATTTGTGAATTGAGGGAAAAGGTCAAAGTTTGAAGTAGAATAATAAATCACCCTGAAAAAGAGGGAAGAATAGAATTGTTAACAGCTACCTGGAGCAGTTATGTTAGCATGTACTGCAGATAGTATTAATATTGTAGAGGTGAAAGAAGATCTCTCCAAGTCTCAGATGCAGTAATACAGTGAATAGTGGTGAAAAGGCTCCTGGTAGGGCAATGATTCACACGTGGTCTATTGGCCTTTGAGGAGCAGTGTTATCTTCCTGCACCTGTAGCAGCTACATGGAGTTATAATGCTGATTTCCATGTGAGTTTTCTGTGTCTCCGTTCCCCAAAATGGGCTCCTGTGCTATGAAAGAGAGATGATTTCACATGATGACCTCCATGCCAAGGGTCCAGGTCACTGCACTCCAGTTTCCCTGCCTCCTGTCAATTGTCCTCCATTCCTCATACTGAAGATGTTTTTTTATGCTGTGTGGCTTTGGTTCCTTGTCCTCTCCAGGAGCCCGGTTGCATTGTATCCCTTCTGTTTCTCTTTAGCAGTGACTCATGTGTTAAAGTACTAGTCTTAAGCTCAAAAGTTCAGCACAGCACCTAGGCCCTAAGTTCAAGCCCCAGGCCCAGGGCACAAAATACTTTTCAGTTTGAACCTAAAGATTTTAATCTTGAAGGACTATACAGGCTTAAGTAGCATCTTGATGATTAAATAATGCTGAGCCTATAGTTTGGAGAAACTTTCAGCTTCTGAGAGGGAAGAGATTTGCATGAGGTCAGAGCACAGCCCACTGCTCTTCTTCATAGGCTGCTCTCAACTCATGCAAGAGGAGAATCCAGATAGCACAGAACATCAACATGAATGTTCCTACTCACTTCCTGGGGCTCCTGCTTCTGTGTCTCCCAGGTAAGGAAGGACAATGCCGGGGTTCCAGTGATTAACAGAGGTGTGTGGGTTTTCATACAAGTACTTGGATAGTTCATTTACTTAGCTGGATAATAATTCTCTTTCTTCCAATGTTAGGTGCCAGATGTGACATCCAGTTGACCCAGTCACCATCCCTGTCTGCATCTGTTGGAGAGACAGTCGCCATCACTTGCAGGGCCAGTCAGGGCATTAGCAATAGTTTACATTGGTACCAGCAGAGACCAGGGATAGCTCCAAAGCTCCTGATCCATTATGCAACTACTTTGGAATCAGGCGTCCCATCCAGGTTCAGTGGCAGTGGATCTGGGACAGACTTCACTCTCACCATCAGCAGTCTGCAGCCTGAAGATATGGCCACTTATTACTGTCAACAGAGTAATAATTGGCCTCCCACAGTGATACAAGTTATAACAAAAACCTCCCATGGAAGCAGAAGTGAGAGTATGGGCTGCCCCAGCTTCTCCTCCTGCTGCCTCTACCTGTAGACAGACCTTCTCAGATGCATCTGGAAAGTATTGGCAGACAGGTCCTGGAGGCATTGCCACACCTTAACTCTCCATCCCTCCCCTTATCACAAGCAACACACCTGTAACAATGCCTCTTCTGACTTACAAAGAACACACATCTGTACTCAAGTGTGGTCCAGTTCATCTAAACATGTGCAGCCACTCAGTAAAGAAGCAATCTTCGTGTGCTTACCTAGCATACATGAAGACCTGTGACTGATTCCTCACTACCACATCCACAGAAAAAGCCAGAAGTGGTGCTGTGGCTCAGTGGTAGAGTACTAACCTTAAGAAAACACAAGGACAGTGCCCAGGCCCTGAGTTCAAGCCCCAGGCCTGGCAAACAGCATATTTATAAACATTTTTTTATTGTCCAGGTATAATTTTGTTTGAAGTATATTTTGATGTTTGGGTATGTATGCACATTGTGCAACTATCAGATTGATGTCATTAAATATTTAAGGTATCACATTAAAATTTTTATCAATTTCCTGTAATCAGAGAATTTTCTGGAAAGGAGAAAATGAAACATTTAACTTAGGTGTTAAGAGTACATCAAACACTCGAATCTGGGCTTGGATTGTGGCTTAGTGGTAGAGTGCTCTCCTTGCATGCCTAAAGCCTTGGGTTTGCTTCCTCACTACCACATGAACAAAAAATAAATAAGAGAAATAAAATAAAAAGAGAAATAAGTTAAAAGAAAATATTTTAATCTACTTATCAGAAAGCTAACTTGAAATCACTGCTCAGTATCAAATTCATCATTTTTTCCTCAGTGCGGTTGTCTCATTCATTGAAAATAGAATGAAATGATTTTTTTCAAGAAATATTTTTGAGGAATATTGCGGATAAAAATAATAAGGATTTTGCGTCCATGCTTTTAGTAATTTTGGCCATTAATTTTCTTTTTATATTGCTTGATCTGAGGGTATTATTCAGAGCTCAAATATCCAAAGCAACCTTGTGTTCTGTGTAAGTTCAAATAAAACCACACATAGGAAAATATTAATATACGGCTAATACACTTATGGAATGATGTAGCAGGTATAGTTACATAGTGACCCATATTACATCACTATTTTAGAGTAATTAGAAACGTATCTTCTGTGATCCCATCTGAGGTACAGGGAGTCATCAATTCACATTTAGTATTTAAAATATATTTTTACATGAACTAAAATATATTTTATGGTTGGAAGAAAGGAATTGGACTGTGACAGATGGGGCAGAATAATGACAGCAATGAGAGATTACAATGCATTATATTTATAAACTGATATGTTTAATGATAACCCTTGTGTACAACTACTTACAAATAATAAAAGTAAAATTAAAAGTAAGAAATGCGCATGAAGTTCTCACTTGTCCACATGCTCATTTCTCTCTGCATATTTCTTTGTGTGTTGTAGACACACGGGATTGTGTCTCTGCCAGCTTCTAAGCTCATCACAGATGAGAAGAGATCACATTGGATTCAGAATATCCACAGGAAAGCAGAGAGGGAGAGGAACACTGGGAAATGTCTTCCTGAAGAGACTGTGATAAGAGGAGTTCACAGCTGATGACCCAGTGAGGTCATGGCCCAACTCTCAGAATATATCCAGAAAGGCATTGCCCAAGACTGTCATCAGACATGCCTCTTCTTATGTGCAACTTGTCACCATAGCAAGAGCTTCAGGAAGTACAAGCCAATGAAAAGTGAGATACTTTCATGAAAGCTGGCAGTGACACTTCTCAAACAGAACCAATTCTATTTTTTTATTGTTGGGGTCACGTATAGAGGGGTTGCCAGAGAGTGAGTACATTACTTCTCCAACATTGCTACACTTTCTCATGGTTTCCCTCCCCTCACCTTTTCCCAATCATCCTGGTTTCTCACCTTCTTTTACCTATTCCAAAAAATAAATAAATGTATATACAATATACTGGGTAACAAAGTCAGATATAATGTTCATATGAGATTAACCTTATGGGGGGCAAAAGAGAAAAGAAATAACTTCACATAGTGTATTCAGAACAGCAATTTGTGACACAAATAAAGCAAACACAACAAAACATGCATGCAATATTATTTTCTTTCCTAATTCGAATGTGTTCAGAATTCAGAATCATCATCAGAATTGTTAAGAGCATGTTGCAAACACAAAATGACAGATCTACTGAATGTGAATCTGCACTTCAGCAAGTGAACAAGTGATTCCTCTAAGGATAAGGATGCTGTGATTAAGAGATGAACAGGTAGAGGGATGCTTTTTACTTCTCATTTAGACCATTTAAAAGAATTTCTACTTACACTACATCATGTGCACACACACACACACACACACACACACACACACGTGTCAGCCCTTTTCTATTACAAAATAACTGACTTAAGCTCTCAGTAAAAAAGAATTTTGTTCAATTCAGTTTTAGATGCAGAAAATCCTAATTGCAGAATCCTCATTTGTCTGTACTCAGGTGAGGGATGTCATGGCTGTGTCCTAGTAGGGTGGATTTAAAATTTGCAAGTTGAAGCAGACAAACATATAGTTGTCTTTATGTTATACCAAGGGGCTATAATGAGAACTGAATCACTTCAGGAGAGCAGCTTTAATGAACTTAGGGCAGGATCTTGAATGGCCTAATCACTTCCCACAAGGCATCACTTCCAGTGTCAGTTTGGTCCATGGGTATTAGCACAAGCTACTTCTCCATGTGCTTCTGTTCCCCAGGTGATGTTCTGACTCACAGCATGCCAAGCATCTTTGCAGACAAGAAGCAGAGCCTGAAATCTCACACAAATAAGCAGAGACTATTCAAATTAGATGGAGACTAGAGACACTTAATGATTTTTAGGTTAATTGAAGAGCATCAGCATTGCTCATGCCTTGGTCTGTATTGGTTTCTAAAACTATTGATATGCTAAACTCCAAGCATGTATCTCCACAAGTACTTTAAGAAAATGACATTTTTGCACATCTATTTTAGTAGAAGAAACATGATAATAACTCACTGCCCCTCCTCCATGGCAATGTTTAATATTTCCATATTGAATAATATGTGTAGTACTTTCTGGGTGCTCCCATAACAAGGAGTCTTACAACACTGAACGTCACAAGTCAGCTCTCACTCAGCAACCTGTCCTTGGCTTGCATTCATTTAGGTGGATTGATTTGGATGTAGGAAAACAGTGGATCCAGCTCTTGCTACTATCAACTCTGAATCTTTGCTTGAACTGTCGACTTTGGTTGTGGGTAGCCTTCTCATGTACTGACTGACCAGGTGAGACCTATATTTTCACAGAGAACAAGAAAGGAAGTAAAAACCCTAACCAGACTTGATTGCATATAATAAGAAAGAATTGAATTGGAAGGAATTTCTCCTGTTACACAAAGGAGTTTCCATTCAGCATGTCCCCATATGAATTCAATGTCTCTTGATCAATTCACTATTCCATTACTTTAATGAGAGAACTTTTGAGAAATTCATCAGTTAACTTAGTGTACAAATATAGTGTGGAAAAATGATAGGATAGTTAGTGCATCAAGAAACTTTACCTGGAATGCTTATTTATCTATTTATTTGGGACTTGAACTCTGGGTCTCAGTGGCTTCCATGAGCTCTTCAGCTTAATGCTAGCACTCTACTACTTTGAGCTTCAGAACAACTTCAGGTTTCTGGTGGTCAATTGGGAATAGGCATATTATGGACTTTCATGTCTGGGCTGCCTTTGAACAGCAATCCTCAGATCTCAGCCTCCTCTTGAGTAACTAGGATGACAGGTGTCACCAGTGCCCAGCTTTTGAGTGTGAATTGAAACTTTCAAATATAAGCATTTCTGCCATTTTCCTTTTCCATTTTAAAGAATATTAGGTCAGTATTTGCAAGAGAAAATTTTTGTTCTTCCTGTCATTTTTTCACCCTAAGTCTTTTTTTTGGCCAGTCCTGGGCTTGAGCTCAGGGCCTGAGCACTGTCCTTGGACTTTCTCAAGGCTAGAGCTCTATCACTTGAGCCTCAGCACCACTTCCAGCTTTTTTCTATGTATGTGGTACCGAGGAATCAAACCCGGTCTTCATGTATGCAAGGCAAGCACTTTAACCACTAGGCCAAACTCCTGGCCTCTTCACCCTAAGTCTTAATAGGAAGTTGTTATGAAAACTGAGGTTCTAACTTCTGTACATAACATCACAGAATAGTTCCTTTGATAACTATGATTATCAGCTGCTTCTTCATCTAGCTTAACTCTGTGTTCTTATTGATCAACTCCCTTGGAACAATGCAGCAGTGGACTAGCTAAGGAGGGCTCAGGGAGTGGATCAGCTGTCCATTCCTTTCCAGGAGACTGTCCTGCACATAAATGTGTAGAAGTTTGGGTTTCAAGCAGGCGGTACCATACAGATCCAGACCTTCACAGGGCGACCTACTTCCCAGGGCTGTAGGCATCAAAGATTTTATTGGTTATCACTAAACACACAATTCATCAGACTTCATCTTTCTCAAAGGAGCAGGCCTCACCCTCCCTTGGCTTTTCTCACTCTGTTGCTCCCACCTGGATATTTGCATACTGCTCCCTAGGGATGACCTTCCCTTCTAAGTCTGAGATAAAGGCTCAGCCCTCAATGTGCCTTGCCCTATGAAGATTCCTCATCTCACTCTTAGAAATGAAGTCCTTCTCTCAGCTCCTGTGGCTGTTAATGCTCTGGATCCCTGGTAAGTACAAAGAGAAATGAGGAGTGAGAGTGGGTAGGAGGGTGAGTTCACAGGGCCCAGTTTTATTTTATCTATGAATAAGATATGCAGGTCTTGTTATCTATAATTGGACAGGTGAGGGTTAGATCTGGGTGAGTGAGGGATATTGCAGAAAGAAGTAGAACTTATGCTTGAGTAAAGATTTTATTGACAAAAATAATGAATTTTAGTGACATTGATGTGTTAAGATATCTCTATTCTTAATGCTTGGTTCTTTTAGATTGTGAATCACACTGAAATATAAAAACCAGGTTATATACATATATAACAAAATACAATAAAAAAGCATGGCTATCTATGTATACAAACTTGTACTTTTCTCTTATTCTAATTTCAGGATGCATTGGAGATGTTGTGCTGACCCAGAATCCACATTCCCTGTCTGTCACCCTGGGAGAACCGGCTTCTATCTCCTACAGGTCTAGCCAGAGCCTCTTACATAGTGATGGAAACACGTATTTGCACTGGTTCCTGCAGAAGCCAGGCCAGTCTCCACAACTCCTGAGCTATGGGGTTTCCAATTGAGAAACTGGGATTCCAGACACATTCAGTGGCAGTGGGTCAGGCACAGATTTCCCACTGAAAATCAGCAGGGTGGAGGCTGAGGATGTTGGAGTTTATTACTGCTATCAGAGTTTATATGATCCTCCTACAGTGATACAGCCCTGAACAAAAACCTCCCTTCTGGCTGAGCTCTGCAATCATGGGTCTCTGCTGTGTGGAGTAGAGCAGATGGTCTGAGTCTACCAGGAAAGGTGATTGTGTTGTCTATGTGAGAGTGACTCTGATTTGAGAAGAATACAATGTGACAACCTGATTACATACCATTTGTAGTGACTAGTACAAGAATGATGGAAATATGAAAATCTAGAGACTACAGGTAAACGACAAGGTATTTAGCTATTTGTCTCTTCTGTGGTATTATGGATAAGCAGCTGTATATGAATCAAATGTATTCTTTGATTTTTTCCATTGGAATTGAATCTTTAAATACTTTCATCAAGCATATTGTTGTGTTCCACACCCATCCTTCATACTGTGTTTACTGTTGAAAAGCTGGAAGCCCAGTTGTGTCTTTTTGACTTCTATTCTATTAGTTTCCCAAATCTTGCCTGACCACCTATCCCTTAACAGAGTTTGTTAACATTTTATTGTTTGGGTCAACCTGGGGCAGATAACATACTGGACCCTGTACAATGGTCTCTGGCCTTCTGTGGCCCAGGGCTCTGGCTCTAGTTCAGACAGTAGACTACACTGAAGCCCTATGATGATTTCATAGGTCTCAGATGTCTGAGATTAAGCCCTTGTTCAAAGGGAACAACAATCACAGCCCTGTCTTGTCAGTTTTGGGGCTAGATATCTGGCAGGAAATAAGGTGAACAACTCTCACACAGTACACATGATGGGAGGATGAGCATGAGCAGGTCTCATTTATTATTGAGCAGATCAGGAATTAAATAATCTCAGAACTCCAACCTCCTGAGTCTCCCCTGGCCACTTACCCAGCAGGGAGTTGATGTAAGGCTCTTGAGGCGGGTACCAATTGGTCCTTGGGGGAAATGCAGGGAGCATGGACAGCTTATGGCTGGGGAGGTAGGCAGACATGCCTATGGATCACGTCTCTATGAGCAGGAACTGTGCTTCTACTGCTCCTCTAGCTGACTCAGCCAAATCTGACCAGCTCTACCCATAGTCAGCTATCATGTCGTGACTTTGTTTGAAATACTATGACCTGAATTATCATCAGTGCTTAGCTATGTCTTGCACCTCTATCTCCTCAAACATTTGCCATTTTGTAATAATGGGCCATTCATAGACTTGGACCTATGACATTGCAAGCCCAGGCCATGGAAGATTTTCTAACTTCTATCACTGTCCAGTGTGCATTGTGCATTGTCTCTCATGGCATACATTTCTTTAACCATGATGATCTCAAATCCATCTGAGAAACCAAAGCATGACAGTAGAGATGATCTGAGCTCATTCTCAGGAGAAATATAGGTCAGGAATGTAAGTGAACAAATGGAATATCTTTAATCGCTCATGAAACTTTTGACAGGACTTGTTAATCCATAAGTATTTATGCACAAGTATAGTTTTTCGTAGGAGACTAGTCAGAACCAGCTAATGGTTGATTTTATTTTCTCATATATCCAGCATTTTACAATCTTACCATGGCTCCACAGTGTGAAAGTCACCAGAG
Source organism: Megascapheus bottae (assembly GCF_031878675.1). NCBI lineage: Eukaryota > Metazoa > Chordata > Mammalia > Rodentia > Geomyidae > Megascapheus > Megascapheus bottae. Next base: position 19,989,187 of record NC_143515.1, read on the forward strand.
AACAAAAAGTAAATGGTCACTGTGTCCCCTGTGTGGTGCTTGTAAGTAAAATGGAGGAGAATCGAAAAGGGATAGGCCAGACTCCATCCTCAACAGGCGAGGAATGCTTGAGGAACCGTGAGGGGCACAGACATTCTCTCAAAATTGGAGGTTGTGCTAGGGACTGGATTTGGGGTAGATTTCTATAGGCCTTAATAAGGAAGCAAAAATAATGTAAAAAGCAGTGGGTGCCCAGGGTGGTGTTTTTGGCCAGGCCCACAGTGGAATGCTCCACCTTGGGTGTAGAGGCCATTTTCCCCTGGAGGGGACAAGCACACACAAGAGCATGCACCTGGTGCTTTGTTTGACCTTGGGGAGTAAGACAGGACTCAATCCTTCATATTTTAGATACTTAAAAGGATTGCATTTGGCGAGAAGAGGAAGATCGTTCAGTACTGATGCAGGGAGATTGGCAGCCAGATGTCATCACTACTTCCCATCCCAGAATTTTGCCAACTGGGTGATGGTCCTGGAGCCCACTTGGAATTATCTGTGAAAATTTTATATTGACTCTAGACTATGCTAACAAATTGCACTGTATTATCCTACTGCCATTTGAAAAATTGCATTAAATATTCTCAACCTTTGACAAGTCATGGAAAACCTATCCTGAAAAATGCATACACAGTTGCTGAATGAAATGATGGAACACATCACAAAACACACCGCTACTCATTTTTTATACCAAAATCAGAAATATGCTTGTCATAAGCACTTGTTATAAATGCAAAATACCTGATTCTACTTGTCTCAAGAAATAAAGTTCTGCATTTTAACATAATGACAAGGTATCAAGCATCCAGGGAACAGTTTTGAATCCACACTGTAGGAAATTTTTACCTCAGCAAGTGAAGTCTTCTGTGGAAAGATATAGCAACACATCCACGTTTTTGGATAATTAACAAAAACTAATTTTCATTCTTGGATTCTGACTTTGAAATTCATATGTTATTTATTAGTTGTACTGTCCAATCCCTTAAAATTTAATGGAGATTTTCAATGACTTGATGCACTAGAAAGACAAAATGATTTAAAGTTTGTGTTTCTGTTCTGGAGATAATAGTACATACAGTTGTTTTCATATCTTGAGCACAGGACAGCATCCATGATGTGACATGCTTATTGTCCTTTGATCTTTGTCAAGATCAAACAAATTCACAGCAGAGACAAGCCCAGTGACCTCAGTGCTGTCCAGTCCAGCCCTGCCCCGATGTTCAATTCATTGCAATTGTGAACTTCTATGCACTCACATAAATGCTTTGTGTTAAGAGCCACTGGGCTTGGATGTATGTCACACACCATTATTGTTGACATGCTGACTGATTTAATATCAAACTTGCACAACTATAGTTAGATGCATTGTTATAAGAATTAGCTACAAAAATCACTAATATTTAGAAAGTAGTAACAAAGAGAACACATCCAGAGGTAAACACAAAACTATGTAAATAATGGAATATAATTAGGTCTACCAGGAACTTTCTGACAGGAAGTTAATTTGCAAAGATACCCATGAACCTCAATACCTGTCAGAGGACATAGAAAGGGGGTTACATAAATGTGTGATATTACTGATGGTCAGAAGTTCACAGGAATATTCATATTAACAAATAAAAGGTATATTTGTACATATACAACTGTGTAAACTTTTCAATTTCCTTCAGATACTACATTTTTCAATGTCTGCATGGGGATTGATAACACTGGGTTAGGTTATCGCGTAAAATCCTATATGAGACCCTCTTTCAGAATATGCAGAGAAAATCAGTGAGAAAAGGGTTTCTGGGAAATGTTCTTCCTGTAGACTGTGTGACACGGGCTTCATAGCTGACCACTGTGTGGGCATATGGCCCAACTTTCAGGATTTGATCAGGAGCACATTGCCCCAGAACATTTCTACATTGCTTCCAAGTTATCAGCAGCAAGGTGTAAGCAAAGCAAGAAAGGTTCAAGTTACAGGTCAATGGAAATTGATTTTTAATAAAATAGATAAGAATCTCTTCACAAATGCATAAAGGTCTTCTGTAACAAAATGAAAAGCAAACTGGACTAGTGGTAGAATCTACCAATGCATCTTATATCCTCAACTTGCAGCAATAGACATTGGTCAGTATTTTATGAAGAGTGTATTTTGTGAAGAGTGTGTTTTACTATTTCATCATTTGTCTTTCTGAAAAATAGCCTTCTTCATTTGTTTTAAGTGAAGCCTGGGAATGAACAGAATGAAATTTTCTTCTGAAGAGTGATAATCTTAATATTCTCAGTAACTCCCACCTTCATGTTTTTATATATTAAGAGATATAAGAGATATTGTCTATACATTAGAATAGCCTTTCCAGCATTCAAAATACACTACTTGTGAACATATTCATGTGAGACACAGAGCAGTGGGGAGCTCAGTAGCTAGGAGTGGAAAAGAAACCAACATGTCATTAAACCTGGAAATATAAATGACAGCTTGCTAGGTATCTGGAAATGAAATTTAAAAGCCTCATTTTCAGTGCTAAATAATGCATACTGATATATGCATCTATTTATACTGGTTCTTCCAGAAACCAGCTCTAGTCCTCACAATCCCTGGTCTACTTGGTTACTAACATTTTCTAGGGTTTCAAGCAGGTTCATTGGCAGTGGGTAACAGGAAGATTTCACACTGACCATCACCAGTGTAGAGGCTGAGGATGCTGATAGATAAATAAGCTTGCTGCTATTCTGAAAACAGTATTTTAAAATGCAAAGCACTAATTAGAAAATACAGAGTAAATAATTCTTGACATAGACCTAGAGATATGTACAGAGTGATATAAGCAAATTAGTTGTGCCCTAAGGAATGGATGTAAGATCATGCTGAATGTGAACAGGAAGAATATACAGAGGTGTTAGCTATCATTGATTTTATGCTTTCATTCAGTGGGCTCTGGTGGGAGTGTGAAGGTTGCCCTTGACATGAGGGCAGAAAGAGGCCTGGTGTGTTTCATGTGAACAATGAATGAGGAAGAGACAGTAGCCTGGCTCAGAGAGAGCCTACATCTCTGCAAGATTCACAGGAGAGCAGTGCATTGTTTGTAGCTACTAATGTTCAGTGACATTCCCATGCAAAGGGACCTTAGGGTCTGTCACCCTGTCTGAGTCTCACACCCCTGATCACAGCCAAGAAGAGCTCCAAACAGCCTTCTGCTTCAAGGGGTAGACCAGCACAGACCTCACAGCCAGAATTAAGAAAATGTTGCAACATGTTGCACGCAGTGACATGATAACCAAAGATCCATCAGGATTTTTCTAACATGGACAGAGGCAGTAGAGATCCATGTTCATCAGTCAGATCTGTATTAAAGATTCTCTGCAACAAGGACATACTAAAGCCACTAGCACAGCGATGTTTATTGGAGCACTTTTTACGATAGCAAAGATATGGAACCAAGGCAATGCCCCTCAGTTGATGAGTGGATCAACTAGATGTGGTATTTATACACAATGGAGTTCTATCCTGCTGTCAGAAAGAACGACATTGTCCTATTTGTAAGGAAATAGGAAGACTTAGAAAAAATTATATTAAGTAAGGTAAGCCAGTCTCAAAGGAGCATATGCTCAATGGTTTCCCTCATTTTTCATAATCAGTAGAAACCTTGGGCTTTCCTAGCAGAGATTTACAATAGAACAAAACCTGGACACATAAGACCATAGAGGATGACACTAAATGAAAGGACCTCCATGATATAGAATGAATGATTGATGTCCTTACTGTGCTGTGCTATCTCACATCTCTTTTGCTGTCCCTTGGTTATCTCATATTGTTACAATATTTCACCTTGCTATAGGATATATTGAATATATGTGTATTTGGCTATTTGAAATCAGATAGGGAAGGGGGGAAAACAAGATGAGGGGTGAGGGTTGGGCGAGGGAAATGGAGACCAAGACTTGAGAAAGTGTATCAATGTATGTGAAGTAATTCACCTTCTATCTGGTGAATATACTGTAACCCTTCTATTAATCATGATGAAAATACATGGAAAAAAAAGCTAAAAAAGATTCTCTGCGTAACCATGGGAAGTAAAGCTTACCCCCCCGCCCCGAGTTTGTATAAGAATCTATCTTTCTCCTTAAATAATGTGAGCATTTTTGCACACTCAGTTATTAGATAATATCCAATAGAGAAACTGGCCCTGTGACAGAGCATGTATTAGATTACCATTTAACTCAAATGGGTTCTTTTACCCCTCCCAGAAGTTTCCACACTCGATATGACTGACAGTGTGTGAAACTTAGTAACCATCAGCTGAAATATAATGAGTGATTTTCACTTTGATGTCTTATACTCACTGGTCCTTACTTCTGCTTAATGGGGATGACATTAATATACGACTCTTATTATACTCTTTAACTGTTTTGTATACATGCAGTACCTGTTTGATACTTTCATGCTAACAAAATTCTAACTAGTACCAAAAATTATATTTTCAGTAATGACTTAGAGTGAGATCATTGGTTATGATAATCATAAAAATAAAAATATAATCAAACAAAATTTCAACACATTACTCTTACAATATCATTATGTGAAAATAAGAATGACTTGTTTATTCTGGTTGGAACTTTATGCAAATTCAGACTTTCTTAAAATGGTGTAGTAAGTCTTCTCCATAATACTGGTAATGTTAATATCACATATTTGCATGGTAAGGGAACATTTGCATAGTAAGATAAAGAAGACTTTGATCTAGAGAATAAATCAGCTTAGAGAAATATCTTAAAATAATGGAAATAACTACTAACTGTAATTGGGAAGGACTTCAATTTGACATTAGAACTTCCTGATTTCAATGGTATTCCTATCATCTGGTTCTTAACACCAGCAAAACACTGGAGGGTACTCAAGTCACATATGTTCAGACATTTTCTTCACTGAAACTTCTAGACTAAATTTTCCTGACTGTCCCTGAAAAGTTAATTTACATTTGAAGATACCAATGGCTCCCACTTCTAGCTAACTAAGAGACTTGAAAATATGTGGTTGAAGTCCATCCTGGAAAAAAGAATATACAATACTCCTTCTGAGCTGATAGAGCTAGACACAATGATGTGTAGCTGATCTCCAAGCTATGCAAGAGGGTAGGATTTGGAGGATTGTATTTCAATTGCTTCTTTCCTTGAAAGAAGAGACAGGTCTTAGGCATACTGAATAGGATGCATAGCTCCCTTGTCTGTTGTTGCTGGAGCACAGGAGAGACCTACAGGGCAAAATTCTACCTTTAAATTGTATTCAGATGTAGAGAAGAACATTAGGAAGTGTCTGCTTAGGGGATAAGAGAGTAAAACTCAGCAGCAATTTAGAACACAGCCAGGTTCTATTCCAACTTCCCTGGGGTTCAAGACTATACTCCATCCATGAAGAATTTGGAGTATGCCTTGGGCTTTCTGACTAGATATCACTTATATACTATGGATACTCCTCTCTGACCACAAAGGCCATCCACTTCAGCCTGAGAATCAGCTTCTCCTGAAACAGTGTGGGATGGGGCTGTGTGTAATGGAAGAGTCTACAGGGCAATGTGCTGAACCTGTGGGCCTATCATGTTCCTCAACTCACCATCATCTATTTCTAGGGGATGACAAAAATTTCCTAATCACTTGTCCACACCACAGGAATCACAGCATCCAGACAGAGTCATGGCCCCCAAATGACAGCATTTGTCAGCAGAAGAGAAACTACAGGACAACTCACCTGCCTTTTTCTTAATGATGGCCAAATAGGAGACACTTAGAAACAATTTTGATTCACAGAAAATCAACAGGATTATGACTTTCCATCATGGTAGAGGCTATGTTGTGAAAACAATATTAATTTGTTTTCCTCATGCTTGGTCATTCTCTTTGCTAGACTTGTCCCCTACAATGCCAGGCATCGCTCCAGCCCAGCTTCTTGAAAGTTAATTGGGATTTCATCATGATCTTTGAGATCTCCAGACTTCTGCATGTCTAGGAATATAGTCATGGGATACTGGTATCTGATTGATACTTTACAATTCTATTTTAAATCTACAAATGAATGACAAATGTTGTACTGCCTAATCATTTTCCTTGAGCCCAAGTTTCTATACTTGATATCTAAAATATTAATGCTTGTGGCTCCCTAATGTAGTATACAACTTTAGTGGCCAAATTATCAGATGGGGATTGTGTGATGGCTTAAGCTGGAATGGGAAATAATTTGTCTGTATCGCTCTGACAAAGCACCCTATAGTTCAGCAGGTTTTGATGAAGGTGCAGTGAAATGTCATCAGGTTGCAAGTAAAGAGACACGTAAACAGGGAATCTATACTTGCTGTTGTAATCTGTGAAATCTCCATTTAAACTACGGACTTGTTTCTGTCACTGCTCTACATACAGATCAGGATAAGAAGAGGTAAGATTCTTATTAAAAGCTACACAGCTTGTCAGGATCAGATTCCATAGAATGAGAAATGGTAGTTACTGAGAAAATGTGTCTCACCACAATATTGGCCACTGTGTCCCGCTACACACATAGACACAGAAATTTGTGTATAGTTACCATGAAGAAGTAAGACAGGACATTTACTACATTTGCTAACCAGATTGTAAAAATAATCCCATGGAATTTTATATTCACAGTTTAAGGGTTTCCTCTTTAATTAATAAAAAAATTTTTATGAGCTCACAAACCGTAAGAAACCAGCATTTTCCTCTCTCATCTCTTTCATCCATGAGCGCTGTGATGAGTTTGTTAGGTCCAATGACAACATGTCTATTATTTTTAGGACATCCACCATCATTTAACAATTTCAGTGGATGTCAGAGATTTCTATAATGTCACTGGAGAGAGTTCTTGTGTATTAAAACCAAAATAGGCATGAGTTCCTAGTTTTGCAACAGCTCTGATGGGACCAGTCAGAAGGGAAAATCCTAGAGACTGTTGGACACCAAGTTCCATCTAGTGCTTTAATCTGAGGATCAAGATGAACACAGCCTCCCTCTATGTAGATCCTTGGGTTGAGCTGGGGGAATTCTGCACATTTCTTGAGCGACCACAGTCTTTCTTGGTCAGAAGTTATTTGAGTGACTTTATTCACGAGAGGCCCTTGCCCTCCTTTTGACTCCTCTCACACTGCTGCATGCACCTGCTGGTTTCTACAGTGTTCCCTCAGGAGGACTTTCCAGCCAGAAATAAGGACTCAGCTAGGCTTTGCCTTCCCTGATAGAGCTCCTCACTGCTACACATGAGACTGTGTGCGTGGGTCCTGAGTCTAATACTAAGGGTCACTATAGAGGGCAGAGAAGATGAAGATGGAAAAGGAGATGAAGGTGAGTCCTCAGAATCATTGCTTCTCATTTATGTTCTGCTCATAGGTTAGATGAAAATTCCACGCCACCAGGATGAGATAGATAAAGTTCACTTATGTGAGAATGAAGATCATTCCAGATGCAACAAACTCTTTTTTGATAACAAATATGTGGAGCATGTTATTTGGGGGTCTATGGGTTCATTTGTGCTTTGCAAAAAATCTATGTATTAAAAAAATATAAATGTTTTTAGAATACAAACCAAAGCCATGAAAACATTTGGCAATTAATAGTAACAGGAAAATTATAGAAAGTCTCTCAAAGGTAATTCCTGCTCTTATACTTCTCATTTATTATAACTTCTCGATCTACTGGGGGTGTTGTGATAATCCAGACTCCATTCTCCCTGCTTGACTCCATCTTCTGCTGGTCTAGTCAAAGCCTCCTGTATAGGAATGGATACATCTAATTGCATTCGTACCAGGAGAAGCCAGTCCAGTCTCCACAGCTCCTCATCTACATTGTTTCCAGCTGTGAATCTGAGTCATAGACAGGTTCAGTGTCAGTGGATCAAGAACAAATTTCACACTGACAATCAGCAGAGTGGAGACAGAGGACCTGTGGGTTCATTACCATATACGAAGTATTCATGCTCCTTGCAGAGTGATAGGTCACTGAATAACCCCACCTTCATGACACACCTCTACTCCTGCTTGGCTTTGCCCAGCTGTCCTGTTACAATGGTTCTCTGTAGAACAGCATAACAGATTATCTGAGCCTGAAATCTTAGATAAATGGGGTGTTGGTTCTGTCACCATCAGCTTTCAAGGTTTTCCCATATCAACACTTGCCAATCTGACTGATTGTGACTTCCAGTATTACTAATGAGCCAATGTGAAAGATACAAAGACACTTACATGCAGAACAACACTTGTCTGTGTTAGAAATGAGAGAATTGGGTCTCATCTAGAATGACCCAAGAAGGATTAGACCATACCAAAATGTGTAACATGTATTAAAGAAGGAATAATAGCTCTCTTGCATATCTAGCTGAGTCTCTGAGCAGAATACTCCAGCAGGAGAAAGGCTGAATGAGAGTATTAGACAAGGATGTAATGCAGAAGTGCTTGTAGAAATGGTCCTGTGTACAGACCTGGGGAAACATCCAAGTGAGAGAGTGTTAGGCACATGGTGATACACTCTAGAAATGGAGTGATAGCGTTCGGTGTCATCAGGCTAGTGGACAGAGTTCATTCAGTAAACAGATAAACAAGTCCTTTTAGTATCCAGTGCAGGTGGAGCCTTGAGCAACTCAGTGACAGAAAATGCTTCCTCAAGGACAATGATTCAGGTGGTCAAAAAATCTGCATCAAGTTAAGAGAGTCTATGTAAATTTCTTTCTTGTTCAATAAATTTAAATTATGTGAATCAGCTTTAGTTTTTGTGAGAGTTTTCCATTTTTTTTCTCCTTTATTTTAACTTAAAGCTTTATTATCTTTAAGTAGTTGTACAAAGGGCATACCACTCAACAAATCCATTTGTGCCTACAGTGTATCTTGATTGGTTTGTCCATTTTGAATTCTGCATGACAAAGCCAAGGGACACCGTACATTGCATATTTGAGAAAGTAGAGAGGAATCGGATACAACAAGGACTCACTGACCTATAGCTTATGGAGGAGTTGTAGTAGAGGCTGACGCACTGTGGATCTCTCTAGTAGAGCTGGGAATGGTGTTTGTCACATTTCAGCCTGGTGGTTACTAATCATCTGAGTGAAATCCCCAAATCACTGCCAATGATTCAGTTGGAGAATTCATATCTAAGTGATTGTCCAGTAATGGAGATATTTAAGAACACCTAGATCTTGATTCATATATTCAGTTTGTACTTATGACATAGCTTGGAAGATTTCAAATCCAACTTTTACTTATTGATTTAATAAGATCTCGGATATTTTATCTGGACTGAGCTGTAGATACTATCTTCTCTACTTCTGGTGATAAAAATATTTGTTAAGAAATGAGCCTAGTGTGGATGCAATAGCTAATGTTAAAAATCTCTCCCATATTGTAAAGTAGTTGGGATGATGAAGCTGGAAGAAATGTAGTACAAGGATAGCCTGGAGGAAAGTGAGTAAGGTCGTATCTCAATATAAAATCCAGGATGGTGGCATATAACTGACAATCACAGCTATACAAAACACATTGGTAGAATAATTGTCTCAATTCAGCCCAGACAAAAAGTGAACAAATATTGGAAAAGAGTCTAAAGTGCATGGTTCATTTGATAATATATACTCTTCATTTCCCACCATAAGCACTGGAGTTCAGACTTTAGTGGGTCTTCATGCTTTTCCCCACCCGAGGGCACCTCTGGGACTGCTTGTCTTCTTTCAAAAATAGTGGAGTGACTGGCTCTCCATCCTCCCATCCACTCTTCCTCTTCAACTCAGGTCCATTCCCCTAACTGTGATTCTCGCAAACCACATCTGAGGAATCATAATCATGAAACCCTGTCTGCACCAGCAGTGCATGTTCACCATCAGCCAGGTCCAGGCAGAAGGAAAAGATGAACTGGTTCATTTGTTTTATTTCAGTCTGCTTTGGCTCCAGTCACATAATAGGGTCGGTATTGGCAGCTGTCTTTTAGGGCCTGGTATAGATGGACTCTGATCTGGCAATGACCTGTGTGTGAGCTACTGGCCTTTACGGAGAAGTGTTAACTTATGAATCCACAACAACTGTTTGGACTCAATAAGATGGCTGATTTGTTGTCTAGTAAATGGCCTGCAGGTAGCTCCCCTGCACGCGGGTGGACTGTGTCCAGTCAGGCTGGACTCCATGTGGGGATCCTTCCTCACTGCACTCTGAATTCATCACCTGTGGCATTTTCCCCTTGTCCTTTCCATGCTGTGTGGCTCCAATGTCCTGCTTCACTTTTCACCATCACCATGCTACATAATATCATTTTTTTAGGCTGTTTTGGGTCACACACTCTAACTCCAGTCATTGAAAACTACTTTAAGACCTCCAGGAAAGGGTGCGGCAAGAATAAACATTTAAAGAAGTAGAGTAAACTGAAGTTGATTTCAACGATGGCTTAGAGAACAGCTCGGCTTCTGAGGGAGGGCAGTTTGGATTAAGAAGAGTTAAGTCATTAATTTCACAAAGACTTCAGGATGCTTCTATATATACAATGATCATAAAGCTATGAATGTAGCCAGGACCTCTTAGTATAAGAAAGCCAAAGTCTGATGTTGACTCTCCTTGATGATGGTGGTGGAAAGTGCACTCAGAAACACAGGACAGCTGGGCACTGGTGGCTCATGCTCAAGTGGTATAGTGCTAGCCTTGAAAACAAAGAGTGCCAGGGACAATGCCAAGTCCTTGAGTTCAAGTCCCAGAACTGGCAGAGAGAAAGAAAGAAAGAAAGAAAGAAAGAAAGAAAGAAAGAGAGAGAGAGAGAGAGAGAGAGAGAGAGAGAGAGAGAGAGAGAGAGAGAGGAAGGAAGGAAGGAAGGAAGGAAGAAAAGAAAGAAAGAAAGAAAGAAAGAAAGAAAGAAAGAAAGAAAGAAAGAGAGAGAAAGAAAGAAAGAAGAACACGAAGAAGTGAAGGGAAGGGGAGGGAGGGAGGGAAGAAGGGGGAAGGAAGGAACAAAGGGAAGGAGGGAGGGAGGAAGGAAGGGAAGAAGAAAGAAGGAGGAAAGAAAGAAAAATAGTAAGACAGACAGACAAACAGACAAAAGAAAGAAAAAAAGAAAAGAAAAAGGAGAAAAGAGAGGAAGAAAGGAAAAAGAAACAGATGCAGCAATATGGAGTTGACAGCAAATGCCCAGTAACTAGCCTGCACTTTTATACCATAGCACAATATTGCCCATTTGCTTTCATTGAATTTCATTATTTTATCCATATCTATTTGTCATGTATTTAACTACCTATCTGCTAAGTACTACACATCTATAAGGTATTTCTAGATAATTGTGCTCATGATTCACAATGTAAATAGTCAAGTAAACTAAAGACTTAGGAACTAAATAATTACTTCTACACTTTGGAAATGCCTGGAGAAATTCAGGCTATCATGAAAAGCATTCAGTGAACAAGGTGTAAATCAAAGTTCAGTCTATTTACAGGACAAAGAGAGTCTTCTGTCCCCTGCACCCCAGAGAGAAAAACATTTTGTGCAGGCATAACTATGCTATCTTTGTTCAGTTTGTGGGACATAAGGTCTGTAGTGCAGCTGGGATATGGAAATCTGGTCTGTGGGACAGCTGGTCTACCCCTTGCAGCCCCCCCCCACCCCCCTCCTTATTTGCATGTGCCCAGAGCTCAGCCCCCTGCAATGAGACTTCAGAATCTGCCCACACCCTGGGCAGCTGTCCGTCCAGTCAGCACACAGCATGGACATGGGGACCCCTGCTCAGCTCCTGGGGCTCCTGCTGCGCTGCCTCCAGGGTAAGGAAGAAGAGTGCTGGGTATCAGCCTAGGATATCAAGGGCTATCTGGAACTTCAGGGAAGACCTATTGTAACATGGTTATCAAGGAGGAAAATTGGTTATTTTGCTTGTTTGTTTCCACTGCTAGGTGCAAGATGTGCCATCCAGATGACCCAGTCTTGATCCTCCCTGTCTGCATCTCCAGGAGACAGAGTCACCATCAATTACAGGGCCAGTCGGGGTATTTACAATTACTTACACTGGTATTAGCAGAAACCAGGGAAAGCTCCGAAGCCCCTCATATATAAAGCATCCAATTTGCAACCTCGAGTTCCATCTAGATTCAGTGGCAGTGGATCTGGGTCAGATTATTCTCTCACCATCAGCAGCCTGCAGCCTGAATATGTGGCCACTTATTACTGTCAACAGGGTTATGATTGGCCTCCCACAGTGATACAAGTCATAACAAAAACTCCCCAGGAAGCAGAAGTGAGAGTCTAGGCTGCCCCAGCTGTTCCTCCTGTTGCCTCCCACCTGCTGATACAGCTTCTCACATGCAGATAGACTCTGATGGTCACTTGAAGATTTTGGTAGAAAAGATTACGACAATAATCTCCAGTTTTCTTCTCTTTCTTGCTCTCAGCCTCAGCAGCATGGTACTGAGAGTGACTCTCCTGACTTACAAAGAACACACACCTGTACTTATGAGGACTTTGGGATGTGGTATCCAGCCAGATTCACACAATAAATGAAAAGCTATAATAGGTCTAACAAAAGGATTTTTAAATGAAAAGGGAAAGAGTTTTTGTACCTCATGTAGTTCTGGCCCAGTGATAGGCATGTGGATGAACAGAGTAAACCTGAGATTCTTAGTAAATTCTCACACTTACAGTGAATTTTTGTTAGGGCAAGAAGGGCAATGCAATAGAGAAAGGAATATCCACTAAACAATCAGAGGTGACTCCTTTCCTATCTGAGGGCTAATGTCACTTTATAGACAATAAAAAGGAGATGTAAATAAAAGAAAAAAAATGAAGTAAGCCAGTTCCATAGGAGCATAGGCTGCATTGTTTCTCTCATTTTTAACAATTAATACACATTTAGGATTCTCCTAACGGACGATCCCAATAGCTCATACGCTATGCATAAATGGTCATACAGGATGAGTCTAAAGAAAATGGACTCTAGGTTAATGAAACATGAGGTTTATCTTTTGCTGTTCTTAATCCACTATGTGAAGTTATTTCATTTCTTCTTCTTTCCACTTATGGTTAATCTAATAAGATTATTGTATGTGAACTTGGATGCTGGTGTACTGTATATACACTTACTTGTTTATTTGAAATATGGAAGGGGAAAACAAGATGACTGGAAGGGGGAGGGGCAGGGAAAGGGGGACAAAGTCATGAGAAGGGGTCTACGTACGTTTCAAGAAGTAATGTACCCACTACCTGACAAATGTAACTGTAACCTCTCTGTACATTATCCTGACAAGAAAATACAAAAAACGGCCATTCCCACAGCATTTTTTGGGCACATATTTCCATGTCATTGGGTTTCTAGTGCTTTAAGTGGAATGGCACCACTTCTCCCACAATTCCAGCCATCCACTAGGGAAAAGGAATTCTTCTGCCCAGTGTGGAACCAGCATGGTCTTCATTGGTCTTCCTCCAAACACGGAAGACCTTTCAGTTACTTTACTCTCGAGGGAGATGCCCTTTTCCTAACCTTCACTCCTCTCTCGCTGCTGTACCTGCCTGCTGATTTGCACAGTGCTCCTAAGGAACACTTTCCACCCTGAGTGTGAGAAAAAGGCTTAGCTTGACCTAGACTTCCAAGGGAAGACACTGCAAAGTAGTTAACACTACTGAAACAGTTACACACACAAGGAAACTGAAGCAAACAGTTAAGGAGTGTAACTGCTGGCATCCTCCATTAAGCAGGGGAGGAAGTGGGCGGGTTCCCCTAAGGCATATCATTTGACCTCAAGCCCTATACTATAAAAGCTAGACTGTGGCTGTGGTTGTGCTCTTCACCTTGAGTCTACACAAGATACCTGGAAATGAATGGCACAAATGAAACGGCTTTGTTTAGATAAATGGGACAGATATAAAAGAAAAGAGTATAATTTCTATAGGGAAATTAGTAGAATGATAAGGAGGTCACCTAGAGCCAGAGAACTTAAGCCAGAGCCAAGAGCTGCTCACACTGCCCTTTGACACATGCATGGGTGAGGACCAGCCATCTAAGAGTATAACATGAAGGAGCAGCGAAAACTCAAGGTGAACTCCACATGAGGCTTCTCAGATTGCTAAATGGCAGCCAGCCAGATAACTGGTATTTTGTTCATAGCAATTACTTCCTTTTTGGGCAACTGCTTGGGTGGCAAAATAGTGTTAGTGTCTCTGTCTCTTATGGCTCTGTATGATAACTTGTTCATACAATTTTCCTCTTGATTCCTGGGATTTTCTTCAAACTTATTCTAATGTAAGTTTCAAGAACAATTTCACTGCCATCAACTTTGGGACAGACACACTGTAGGGTATGGTTTTAAAATGATACATGCTAAACACATATGTCATGGTCAATGCAATGAGATGACAACAAAACAAATAAGAGTATGAGAAGTCTAGGATATTTAGGCTATATAGCTATATAGGAGATAGAAGTAGAAGAAACTCAGTCAAGGACCATCTCAGGCATTTTTTAACTATGTCAGCAGATATCTGAAAATAAATTAAAGCAAAAGCAGTTAACAATGTTCACAGTTGGCAGATTGCTGGCCTACCAAGCCTAAGGCTCTGAGTTCTAACTCCAGTATTGTCAAAAAGATCTATGAGATATAGAAAGTAAAACCTATAATGACTCACAGATGCAAGTTTCTGTGTTAATAAAATAAAAATAACTTGCTGTTCATCTTTGATATGTCATGTTATCCATGTTAAATAGCAAATCAGGGGAGGTAAGTTACCTAAACTTTTGTCTAACAGAATCAGAGGCATGTTTCCTATAGAGGAAACAGGTCATTCTGAAACCAGAATTTAAATTTCCACCAAAACTATGGGATCAGATATATCATCGAGGAGAAAGAAAAATTTTCAGACATAAATCCTAAGGATACTCAAGAATTCTTACAATATGTCAACTTTGCTTTTTTTTGAACCAAAAAGCAAAGTAGTGTGTATGTTTAGCACCACTCATAGCTTGAGACAATGTTCATAATCCTAAGAGAGAAGAAAGGTTCATTCTTCATTCGTATGAGTCCAGAAAATCCTTGATGAACTTTGGTTAAATAGATAAGAGGAGGCCGCAAGTTTGGCCCAGTGGTACAGTGCTTGCCTAGCATGCACGAAGGCCCGGGTTCAATTCCTCAGTATCCCATACATAGAAAAAAGCCAAAAGTCGTTCTGAGGCTTAATTGCTAAAGCTCTAGCCTTGAGAAATTCCAAGGATACTGCTAAAGCCCTGAGTTCAAGCCCAAGAATGGCAAAAAAGAGGCCTCCCATTCCTCCTCCTTGCCCATCAAGCAGGTGTTGCTCAGGTCCTTTGAGATTAGCAATAAAGACAAATTGAGATCAAGCTGGAACTGGGAATTTGAAGGCTGCCTCTTCTGCCATCATTTCTAGAAAGAAATAAAGACGAGGGATATCATTAGCTTAAGAAAGAGAAACTGCCTATAAAAACTTTTCAGAAATAGCGTGTCACAGGATTTACTTTCTGAAATGAATGGGTTTAATGAACCATCAGATATATACATCAGAAAAGCCTCACGTTCTTGAACAAATTTCTTTACCTGAAGCAGGATAACTTAAGGAAAGTGAAGCCTGTGAAGACAACTCAAAAATACAATATTTACAAGTGCTATCTTTGCTCCAAGGAGAGACAACAGAATTCATTTCTTCCTGAGAAATGCATATCTACCCAACTTAACAGCTAACTGACAGAATGTATGCCTTCCAGAAAAAACACAAGTTACCTTCCAAAATGCAGATAACAGGGCAGCTCTTTGTCTCAAGCTTCTGTTTTATGGCAAGATTCATTCTTACTTGGAAACTCAAAGTAACACCAGGTGCAATTAGAGGAAAATAAAACCCTATCTTTGCATGACATTGAAGCCATGTCCCATGCCTTTACCCTATAAAAACCCAGGAGCCCAAAGAACTGTGTGCTTCTATGTCTAGCTCCCTATGAGAGCATCTGCCCTTCTGTCTGCTTTTTGTCTATTTGTCCTATTGCCTGTATGTTTATTTATAAAGCTCTGTCAAGTATTCTTCCTGTCATGACTTGTCCAGAAATTCTTCTTCTGGGATTGAAGTCAATGACTCTAATTAAAGAGTTCCTATATTTAAAGGGAAGCATCACTAACCCTCACTTCTACCTCTTCCATCTGGTAACACATCCACCAGTAACAAGGCTGAATAGTAACTGGAAAAATGTTCAGGGACTTAAACACCAAGAGGGTTTTTAGAAGGTGAATGAATGTTGCCTTACAATATGATCGTTTATTACACATACAGGGGAAAATTGTGCTGTACAAAATGCTTGCTGTTTATGGACTGATCAGGGCGATAAGTACAGAAATTTATTGTAACTGCATTTTATAAGTTACGAGTTGTGGTCTACTAGGATATTAAATTTCATCCAACTTACAGGAAGATTTTTGTCAAACTTCCACTTTGGGGACTGTAGCTATTACATGATTAACTTTCCTTATCACTCCCTTTTCCTTTCTCCAGATTTTGAAATTTGGGACAAGTTTGCTTTTAGCATGCCTAAATAATGACTAAAAAATGTATAACAAGCCACTGGGTGGCTCTCACCTGTAATTCCAGCTACACAGGAGCCTGAGATCTGATTATCTCAGTTCAAAGCCAGGCCAGGCAGTAAAAAGTCCATGAGACTCTTATCTCCAGGTAATCACCAGAAAACTGCAAGTAACACTGTGGCTCAAGAGGCAGGGTGGGACCAAGAATCACAACAAATCAGAGAAAGGCTAGATAAGTGGGACTGCATTAAACTGCAGAGCTTCTGTATGGCAAAGGACATAGCTAGTAAATTAATTAGGAAGCCTACAGAGTGGGAGAAGATCTTCACCAACCATACAACAGACAAAGGCTTCATATCCAAAATATATCAACAGTTCAAAAAATTGAATCACTCCAAAACTAATCTCCAAAGAAACAACCATGCCATTAAAAGATGGGCCAAAGACTTAAAGAGAGTCTTCTCTGAAGAAGAAATAAAAATGCCCTATAGACACATGAAGAAATGCTCAACATCTCTGGTCATAAAAGATATGGAAAATATATAAACTTAATCAATGTTATATGTAACCTTGCATTTCTGTCTTCTTATAATTTCAGTTTCCAATAGAGATGTTGTGCTGATCCAGAGTCCACGTTCCCTGGCTGTAACCCTGGGAGAGCCAGCCTCCATCTTCTGCAGGTCTAGTCATAGCCTCCTAGATAGTGATGGGGAAAACCTTCTGAACTGGTATCTGCAGAGGCCAGGCCAGTCTTCACAACTCCTGATCTACTTTGCTTCCAACCGAGTAACTAGGAATTCAGACAGGTTCGGTGGGCAGTGGGCAGGCACAGATTTCACACTGAAAATCATCAGGGTGGAGGCTGAGAATGTTGGAGTTTATTACTGTATGCAAGGTATAAATGATCCTCCCACAGTGATGCAACCCTGTACTAAAACCTCCCTTCTGTACTAAAACCTCCCTTCTGGCTGAGTGAGCTGCCGTCATGAGCTGCTGGTCTAGGGACACAACAGAGCAGATTGTGTGAGTGTGCTTAGGAGACTCAGACAATGGTCAATATGACACTGACTCTGAGTATAGAACAATATTCAACAGCATACAATCTCACAAGAACAAGAGAATAATCATATCAGTACAAAGACCAGGAGACTTCAGATAGAACATGAGGAATTCATTGAAAATATTTTTTGTGTCTTAAATACCATCATGGGCAACCCATAATATAAAAATCAAATGTCTCCTGTGATTCTACTCCCTTTTTAACAAATTATAATATTTCCATCAAGCATGTGGTCTTGCCCCAAACCAATAGCACATGCTATATTTTCTTTTCAGAGCTGGGAAGTCCAATTATGCATTGTCTAGCGTCTGTTCTATATGTCCCTAAAATCTTGCGTGACCATCAAGTTGTTACAGAGTTTGATAAGTCCTTTGGCTTTATTAAGCTAGGGCACATGCAATAATAGACTTTGCACTAGGGTCTATTGCAGGAGGGCATCGTTAATGCTTTACTATATATTTTAATCCCTCCTATCACATTAAATCTCTGTCATTTCCCTGTAATTAGCCTTTCAGAGGCCTGGAAATGTGACACTGCATAGCCTAAGACTTGTGAATGATCTGGTCTCCACCAGTATCCAATGTGCATCTGCCTCAGAAGATGGTTCAAGCTGTTTCTCCAGGGTGCTCTCAAATTAATCTCTGAAACTGAAGGATGAAGTTGGAGTACTATGAGGTCACTGAGGTAATACTCATAGGAGAAATGCAATCTGGATTTTATTCGATTTTTATTTTTTTTTCCAGTCCTGGGGTTCGACTCAGGGACTGGGCACTGTTCTTAGACAATTATTGGTTCAAGGCTAGCACTCTTCCATGTGAGCCATAGCACCATGT
This sequence comes from Megascapheus bottae, assembly GCF_031878675.1. Lineage (NCBI taxonomy): Eukaryota > Metazoa > Chordata > Mammalia > Rodentia > Geomyidae > Megascapheus > Megascapheus bottae. The sequence continues at coordinate 20,007,620 of NC_143515.1, forward strand.
CTGTCTATTTCTCTGTATGTGATACTGAGGGTTTCATGCATACTACGCAAGCACTCTACCACTAAGCCATGCTCCAGGTCCCCAATATAGATCTTTGTATAGACAAATGGAATGCATTTAAGTAACCCTTGGAAGTTTCTAACCAATTTTATCTAGTCAGCACTACCACAGAGGTGATTCTCAGTTCTCACCTGTGTCGGGGCATCTTACCAAGATACAGAGAGGCACCCTCCCAATTTCTAATTCTCACTGAGGCTCCACATTCTGCAGTTCTGTGAGCCAGTGAAAAGAAAATGTAAATCATTACTGTGCCTCCACTGTGGTGCTGATGCTGGGTGATTGACAGTGAGCTCTCATCACTGTTTTTCATATCAGAATTTTGTCAGTTGTGTGATGGGCCTGAAACTCACTTGAATGTATTTCCGGATATTGTTATTGAGTCTAAAATCCTAGCAATGGAATCTCATTGAAATATTTACATACAAAATGAGAAATTACATTACATATTTCTCACTCAACTCTTGAAAATAGTGGTAAACTTTTTTTAAAAAACCATATGAATCAGCACACATACAGAATGTAATTATACAACATTCATTTACAAACCATCATGGATGCTATATTTAATGTGTCCATAGTTACCTTGAGTTCATTTTTTTCAAAAGTCTATAAAAGGAAGGAAACTGTGTTTGGTGTTCACCATTATAATTTGATCCCTAGATTACATTTGAGATTTCTGGAGGAAAATCACCAAGTTGGTTTGTGTTTCCCCATTATCTGAATTGAGATGAGTGACCTTAGTTTATAAATATTTTTACAGTGTGCTCTGTGGTCACGCATTTCTCCTGATATTCAGGAAATGTGAGTTTGTACATGGGAAAATGTGCATTGAATTTATATTGAAGATTAAATGGTAGATTCGGATAAAAATAGCACATGCAGCCTGGCATCAGCACATGAAGCTTCACAAGACACAGAGACTTACATAGTCCACACATGAAAGGCTACAGGCCAAAAGTCCAGGTGTTAGGCAGCTGCTGACAGTGCTGTTACAGGAAAACCCTCTTCTCTGATGAGGTGGCCTGGAATGGGAGCCAATGGTGTTGGAGGTTTTTCCACAGCTTCACTAGGAGTGGCCTTGTGGACCTGTTTTTAGAAGTTTGCAGGAATCTGCTTCATAAGACTTTCCAACAGTGTGTGAACAGATTTGACATTCCAGAATGTGCACTTGTGTGCTGCTATTCATATTTACATCTAGCAGCAAGAGCAGCCAGTTCACCCAGGCACAAGGCTATCTAATTTGTTCTAAGAACATCATTTAACCACTTTCTTGTTATTATCATATTATCTCAGTGGACCTGCTAGAAGAAGCAAACAAGAACCATATTCCAGGCCTCATATTTCAAACCTCAAGACAAACAAGAACAGAGGAACAGCTGAATTCTCTCCCCTGTACAGCAGGGGTGGCCTCACTGTGGATCTGGGGAATACATCCCTCCTACAGAAGCACTCTGAACAGGATAGATCCAAGGAGGAGACACAGAGAGTCCATGATATTTAATCTTTGAAGTTTTTGCAGCCCCTGGGTGATGTGGATATATAAAACCGGTACATTGTAGATTGTGTTTTTATTATTTTTCATAGTTTTATAAGTTATCATTCTATAAATCAGTCATGTCAGCCCTTTCATTATTCTCCCCCATCACTCCAGGGAAAGCTGATTCTTGAATTGTCCATTCTGTCAGAATGATGGAAGGAGAGCTAAGTCAAGGGTTTAATTTCTGGAGATCAGAGAAACATAGGAAAGTGGGTTATCACTCTTGCTTGGTTATCATCTCCCTCTTCACAAGCTTCCTCTCTTTGTCTGTGATCTCAGGGCAATATGACAGTTTTTTCCAAATATTTTTATTATAATTAATAGAAGGGTTACATTATATTCACCAGATAGAAGGTGCATTACTTCACATACATTGATACACTTTCTCATGTCCTGGTTCCCATTTCCTCTCCCCACCCCCACCCCTTATATTGTTTTCCCCAATTCCCTATCTGACTTCAAATACTCAAATACACATATATATAATATATAAGATAACAAGGTAAATACTGTAACAAAATGAAATAGCCAAGGGACAGCAAAACAGATGAGAGATAACATAGTATATTAAGGACAACAATCACTCATTATATGGCTTTTGTTTCTATATCCTGGAAGTCCTTTCATGTAGTGTCAAACTATATGGCCTTATGTATCTAAGTTTTGTTCTATTGTAAATTTCTGCTAGGAGAACCCAAGGTTTGTACTGATTGTGACAAATCAGGGAAACCATTGAGCCTAAGATCCTTTGAGCCTGGCTAACTTCACTTAATATGATTTTGTCTAAGTCTTTCCATTTCCTTATAAATGGGACAATATCGTTCTTTCTGACTGCAGCATAGAATTCCATTGAATACACCCGTTCTTATCCTAATTTGGAGACATTGTTTCTCAATGGATCAGAATTAGTGCAGGGTTTTAGGTTTATCCTAATTCTGGGTTCAATCACAGGACTATTCTGCTTGATTACAGGAAGGGAACATTAATTCATTTTCTTTGACTATTTGCTTTTTTGTTATGCCCTATAGAAGCCCACCTCGATATCCAGTCCCTCACACAACCTCCAATCTCTCAGGAAGCTCTGTGTCACTCACTGGCCATAAACTGTCCTCTCCTGTTCACAGTGGAGTCTGGCCTATTCCCTTTCTGTTTCATTCATTTTCTAATTACTCTTCTTCTAAGAATAATTTTCTTTTTTTTTTGCCAGTCCTGGCTTTGACTCAGGGCCTGAGCACTGTCTTTTTGCTTTCTCAAGGCTAGAGGTCTACCACTTGAGCCACAGCATCATTTGTGGCTTTTTCTATGCATGTGATACCAAGAAATCAAACCCAGGTCTTTGTGCATGGTGGGCAAGCACTCTACCACTGGATCAAAATCCCAACCCCAATAACTTAGTATTTTTTGATGATTTTTGTGAGTATACAACAAACAGCACCCCTTCTCCTAGAAACAAATGTGCATTGTAAGGATATTTCTTAGATGAGGATCCATATTTCCACCATCCACCTAAATATTAGAGGAATGGTATAGCCAACATCCAGATGTTTAATTTCATGGCCATGTGATATTCTATTAAATAATATACCACAACTAACGTACTATTGATGATAGTGTTTTAGCTGTGGCTCTTACTTAGGGAAAATGCTTAATATTTTATTTTCCCATTTTGTGATAGGGACAAATATTTTTCATTTATTTATTAGAGTTCAGTTCGACTACAAGATTGTATTCCATTAAAACGATCTATTTGTAATAGGTTTCTTTAGCTATTTTATTTTGCAGTTCTAAGCAATGTGCTTGCCGTGATATTTATTTAAAGATTTATCAACACATTTAACTGTTGCATAGTTAAGTTTTCTAAATATACTAGAGAGGGATTCAGTGCAACAAATGGGTACAATATTCCTGTGACATACAAATGCACATGAAGACTTCCATCACTGTAAACTTCCATAGAGAGTTACTTATTCTACTCTCTCTCTCTCTCTCTCTCTCTCTCTCTCTCTCTCTCTCTCTCTCTCTCTCTCTCTCTCTCTGTGTGTGTGTGTGTGTGTGTGTGTGTATGTGTGTGTTTGTGTGTGTGTGTGTGTGATGGGGCTTGAACTCTGGGTCTGGGCATTGTCCCTGAGCTCTTCAGCTCAAGGTATCCGCCCTAACCTTGAGCCAAGCCACATTCCCCATTTTCTAGAGGTTAATTGGAGAGAAGTCTCAGGTCTTTTTGTCCCTGGCTGGCTTTGAACCTTGGTCCTCAGACCTCACTCTCCTGAGTAGCTAGGATTACAGGAGTGAGCCACCACTCCTGGATTTGATATATCTGTTTCTTGAAAGTCCATAAGTCAAAAAAATAATTGTCAACAAAGGGCAGATACATGCAATGTAGTTTGGTATTTCAGTGTAAGCTCTACTATGTATTACAACTTGCAGTTCTATAGGTGTAAATGCAGGTTATCTAATATTGCATCATGTAATTCATCTCTTACTCATAAGCATTCTGTTCTCATCAAATATACCATGAAATGGGTATTTGTAAGAGGGAAAAAGAAGGAAAGATGGATAGAAGAATGATGGGAAGGGGATAGAATGAAAGCAAGAATTCATTGTGTATACCACAAAATTGAAGAAAAATAAGGGAATGGATGGATCAAAGGTGGGTGAAGTTGGTGAAGTGATGACAAAAGCCAAAATGCATTACAAACAAATTGCTTTACTAAATGGCCAAATAATTCAATATGTAATCAAAAGTTATGAAAAGTTCGGGAAAAGTTTGGGTGAGAATGTTAAAAGGGGTAACAATGATAAAAAGGCTCTGTATTTATGAAATGTTGTATTGACTGGCAAGTCCTTTGTACAATCACTTACAAGAAAAAAATACAAAAAAAAAGTTATTCAGAATATCCTCTTATAATTCCACCACTAGATGGAGGTAGAAAGCATTGTTTTGAATTTTGCCATTTGAGAAATTGCAAATCATTTTTTCAGGGTTTCAAGTAAGAAAACTATTATGGGTTCTTACCATTTGCAAATAATTATCAACTCACACCAAGAAAAATAATAGGAAGTTTTGGCATCTGTCCCCAGCTTGCCCCAATGCTAACATTGTGTATTATTGCATTATGTCATCCATGATATTGACATTGCCACAATCCACGGGGCTTCTACAGTGTTCACTGGTTAATCTTGCAAAGGATATGTCTATGCTTGTGCAGGATGAGTGCACATGGAGTGACTGTATGTGTACCTAACACATGGGTCAGCTCCATGTAAGTATGCATGCTGAGTATGTTCTACTGTTCTCACCAGCTGGGACATGAAAGTTAATACTCAGTTTTAACTACTTACAGTTCATCCACAGCTAAAATGAACAAATCCTATTCACCCTGTGTAAAAATAAAAATGCACTACGTTCAAAACCTCTGGATAAATTTTGAGAGCCTAGACCTCAGTCATTGACAAACTCCATTTGTACTTGTGATGCTTTTCACACATCATTGTTCCTTGGGGATCTTTGTCATCCACCACTAGAAGGGAATCTGGAGGGAATATAAAAAAAAATCTTTTTCCCAATAATTCAGACATCTAATTCACATGAAATTCAGTAACCTGCAATGGCACAAAAAGACTATTAGATGGTAACTATATTTTACAAGAAAAAAAGAGCTGCCAGCGCGGGGAGTTTGGCCTAGTGGTAGAGTCCTTGCCTAGCATGCATGAAGACCGAAGTTTGATTCTTCAGTACCACATGCACAGGAAATAGCCGGAAGTGGTGCTGAGGCTCAAGTGGTAGAGCATTGGCCTTGAGAAAGTCCAAGGACAGTGCTCAGGCACTGAGCTCAAGCTCAGGACTGGCAAAATAAAAAGAACTGCCTATCTTATAACAGCAAAGTAAGCCTGAGTGTGCTCGTCCTGTATATCACAGCTCTGGTTGGAGTGCATCTCAAGATTGGGCCAATGTTGTCTCACTCAGGACAAAAGGAGAGATTAAGGCAATATCAGCTCAGACATAAGATACTACAGGTGTGTGTGTGTGTGTGTGTGTGTGTGTGTTGGGAAATAAGGGAGGCTATTTTAAAAGATTGTGTTCCTCTGTGACTGGAAATATAAGAGCTGTCCCTCAAATTCTTTTTTTTTGTTGTTGTTGTTGTAATTAGTAAAAGGGTTACATGATATTTGCCGATAGAAGGTGCATTAATTCACATACATTGATACCCTTTCACATGTCTTGGTACCCGTTTCCCTCCCCCCCCACACCCCCCCACTCGTCTTGGTTTTTCCCCCCTTCCCTATCAAATTTCGAATATCCAAATACAAATAAATTCAATATATCAGATAACAAAGTGAGATACTGTACCAATATGAGATAACCAAGGGACAGCAAAGGAGATGAGAGACAACATACTACATTAAGGACAACAATCATTCATTATATGGCTTTTGTTTCACTATCCTGGAGGACCTTTCAATTGGCTTCACATATGTCCTTATGTATCAAGATTTTGCTCTATTGCAAATCTTGCTAGTAGAGCCCAAGGTTTCTACTGATTATGACGAATGAGGGAAACCATTGTGCCTAAGTTCCTTTGAGTCTGGCTTACTTCACTTAATATGATCTTTTCTAAGTCTTTCCATTTCCTAACAAATGGGGCGATGTCATTCTTTCTGACAGCAGCATAGAATTCCATTGTGTACAAATACCACAGCTTGTGATCCACTCATCAACTGAGGGACATCTAGGTTGGTTCCATATCTTTGCTATGGTGAATAGTGCTGCAATGAACATTGTTGTGCTAGTGGGTTTAGTATGTCCTTGTTTCTGGGTGGTTGGGTAAATGCCAAGTAGTGGAATTGCTGGGTCACAGGGGAGTTCTATGTTTAGCCTTTTGAGGCACTGCCACACTGCTTTCCATAGTGGTTGAATGAGTTTGCACTCCCACCAACAGTGTAGTAGTGATCCCTCCTGGCCACATCCCCTCCAGCATCTGTTGTCATTCGCTTTCCCGATCCTGGCCATTCTAGCTGGAGTGAGGTGGAATCTTAGAGTTGTTTTGATTTGCATTTCTTTTATGACCAGAGATGTTGAGCATTTCTACATGTGTCTATAGGCCATTTTTGTTTCTTCTTCAGAGAAGACTCTCTTTAAGTCTTTGGCCCATTTTTTAATGGGATGGTTGTTACTTTCGAGGTTAGTTTTGGAGTGATTCAATTTTTTGAGTTGTTGATATATTTTAGGTATGAGGCCTTTGTCCGTTGTTTGGTTGGTGAAGATCTTCTCCCACTCTGTAGGCTTCCTGATTAGTTTACCAGCTATGTCCTTTGCCATACAAAAGCTCTGCAGTTTAATGCAGTCCCACTTATCCAGCCTTTCTCTGATTTGTTGTGATTCTTGGTCCTTATTAAGAAAGTTTTGACCTGTGCCAAGGAGGCCTAGTGTATCTCCTATTCCTTCCTGTAGAGTTTTCAATGTGTCAGCTTTTACCTCCAGGTCTTTGATCCATTTGGAGTTAATTCTACTGCAAGGTGACAAAGAAGGATCCAACTTTAGTTTTCTGCAGGTGCTTAACCAGTTCTGCCAGCACAACTTGTTGAAGAGGCTGTCTTTCTTCCATTCTATTTTTTTGGATCCCTTGTCAAATATTAGGTGGCCATAGGTCTGTGGTTTAATATCTGGGTCCTCAGTTCTATTCCATTGGTCTTCAGGCCTGTTCCTGTGCCAGTACCAAGCTGTTTTGAGAATTATAGCTCTGTCATAGAGTCTAAAGTTTGGAATTGAAATTCCTCCAGCGCTGTTCTTTCTGCTAAGAAGTGTTTTTGCTATACGGGGTCTTTTATTATTCCATTTGAAATTTTGGATTGCCTCTTCTATTTCTTTAAAGAATGACAATGGGATGTTGATGGGTATTGCATTGAATTTGTAGATAGCTCTTGGCAAGATTGACATTTTCACAATGTTGATTCTTCCAATCCAGGAGCATGGGAGGTTTTTCCATTTCCTTAGTTCTGCTTTAATTTCCTTTTTTAGGGTTTTAAAGTTTTCGTCAAAAAGGTCCTTTACATTCTTAGTTAAGCTAATTCCCAGGTACTTTATTTTCTTTGAGGCTATTGTGAAAGGAGTTTCTTTCCTGATTATTGCCTCGTTCCTCTCACTGTTGGCGTAAAGGAAGGCGGTTGATTTTTTGAGGGTTGATTTTATAGCCTGCTACTTTTCCAAAGTTTTGAATCAGCTCAAGGAGCTTGGGAGTAGAGTCTACAGGATTATTTAAATACAAAATCATGTCATCTGCAAAGAGGGATAGTTTTATTTCCTCTTTCCCTACTTGGATCCCCTTTATGCTTGCTTCTTGCCTTATTGCACTGGCTAGGAATTCTAGTACTATGTTAAAGAGGAGTGGAGAGAATGGGCATCCTTGTCTCGTTCCTGATTTTAGAGGGAATGGCTTTAGATTTTCACCATTAAGTGTAATGCTAGCAGTAGGTTTCTCATACACAGCCTTTATTACATTGAGGAATGTTCCATGGATTCCTAGTTTCTCCAGAGCTTTTAACATAAAGGGGTGTTGGATCTTGTCAAATGCCTTTTCCGTGTCTATTGAGACAATCATGTGATTTTTGTCCTTGCTCCTGTTGATGTGTTGAATTATATTAATTGATTTGCGTATGTTGAACCAGCTTTGCCTTCCTGTGATGAATCCAGTTTGATCATGGTGTATAATTTTTTTGATGAGTTGTTGTAGACGGTTGGCCAGTATTTTGTTGAGAAGTTTTGCATCGATGTTCATCAAAGATATAGGTCTATAGTTTTCTTTCTTTTATGAATCTCTGTCTGGTTTGGGGATGAGGGTTATACTGGCTTCATAGAATGAGTTTGGTAAGGAACCTTCATTTTCAATTTCGTTGAAGAGCTTGAGGAGTATTGGTGTGAGCTCTGCTTTGAAGACCTTATAGAATTCAGCTGTGAATCCATATGGCCTTGGGCTTTTCTTAGGTGGAAGTTCTCTAATTGCCATTTCTATTTCAGAGCTTGAAATAGGCCTGTTGAGTTGGCTTAGTTCTTCTTGGTTCAGTGTGGGTATGTTAATATTGGCTAGGAATTCATCCATTTCATCTAGATTCTCAAATTTGTTGGCATAAAGGTTTGAGAAGTATTCCCTCATGATATTCTGGATCTTGGTGATTTCTGTCGTGATATTACCATTTTCATCTGCGATTTTGTTTATTTCGATATGCTCTCTTCTTTTTTTGGTAAGATTTGCTAAGGGCTTGTCGATTTTGTTAATTCTTTCAAAGAACCAACTCCTTGTTTTGTTGTTTCTTTATATAGTTTTTTTGGATTCCAAATCATTTAATTCTGCTTTGATTTTAATTATTTGCTTTCTTCTACTGGGATTAGGGTTGGTTTGTTGCTCTTTTTCCAGGAGCTTAGGTGAGACATTAATTTGTTGGTTTGCAATTTTTCGAACTTGTTGTTGTAGGCACTCAGCGCTATAAATTTTCCTCTGAGTACTGCCTTTGCTGTGTCCCAAAGGAGTTGGCATTTTGTGTGCTCCTTACTGTTAAATTTCATAAACTGTTGGATTTCTGTTCTGATCTCTTCGATGACCCATTGGTGATTCAACAATGTGTTGTTCAGTCTCCATGAGTTACAGGGTTTTCTTTGGTGGAGATGTGTGTTCAGTTCCAGTTTGATGCCTTTGTGGTCTGAGAGTGTGCATGGAATAAATTCTGTGTTTCTGAATCTGTCCAGGTTTGTTTTATGGCCTAACATGTGATCTATTTTGGAAAATGTTCCATGTGCTGCTGAGAAAAACGTATATTGTGTTGTTGCTGGGTGGAATATTCTGCAAATGTCTGTTAGATCTAGTTGGTCTATATAGTTGTTCAGTTCTAAGGTTTCTCTGTTGAGTTTTTGCCTTGTTGATCTGTCCATAGGTGAAAGTGGTGTGTTAAAGTCACCGACAATCACTGTATTTCGATCTATGTATGGTTTCAGTGTAAGTAAAGTTTGCTTGATGAAGTTTGGAGCTCCGGGATTGGGTGTGTAAATATTTAGGATCGTTATGTCTTCCTGGAGGAAAGATCCCTTTAGTAGTATGTAACCTTCTTTGTCTTTTCTTACTAATTTTGGTTTGAAGTCTATTTTATCTGATATGAGGATGGCAACTCCAGCCTGTTTATGGGGGCTGTTAGCTTGATAGAGTTTATTCCAACCTCTCACTTTCAAAAGATGCTTGTTTTTTTGGGTAAGATGTGTCTCTTGAAGACAGCAGAACGATGGCTCTTGCTTTTTGATACAACTAGACAGCCTATGCCGTTTAATTGGAGAGTTGAGTCCATTGATATTGAGAGTTAGGATTGAGAGATATTTATTAGGTCCTACCATTTTTAAAAGCTTTTATTTGGGCCCGTGTCTTGACAGTTCTTGTGATCCTTAGGTGGTATGCTGTTTAGGTGCCATTTCTTTCCCTATATTGCATTTATTTTGGTTTTCTATGTATAGACCATCTTTCAGAATTCTCTGTAGGGTTGGTTTTGTTGCGACATATTGTTGCAGCTTTTCCCTGGAATGGAATGTTTTTATTGTTCCCTCAGTTATGAATGAGAGCTTAGCTGGGAAAAGTATTCTTGGTTGGTAGTTATTTGACTTAAGGGCATGACATATATGCTTCCAGTCACTTCTTGCTTGCATGGTCTCTGCTGAGTAATCTGGGGTTATTCTGTTTGGTTTTCCTTTATAGGTTACTGAACCCTTTTCCCTGGTGCCTTTAGGATCCTTTTTTTGGTTTCTACTGATCCAGTTCGGATTACGATGTGGCGGTGAGATGTTCTTTTCTGGTCAGGTCTGTTTGGGGTTCTAAAAGCTTCTTGTATCTGGATGCATCTGCCTTTCTGGATATTTGGGAAATTCTCTGAGATGATTCCCTGAAGTATATTTCCAATACCGTTGACCTCTTTCTCCAGACCCTCCTCAATACCAATTAGCCTTAAATTAGGCTTCCTAATTGTATCTTGGACCTCCTGAAGCGCTCTTTCATTTTTCCTAGATTTGGAATGACTCATTTTCTGTTCTTTCTCTATAATAACTAAATTATCTTCAGCCCCGGAAATTCTCTCCTCTGCATTGTCTAACCTGCTATCAAAGCTATCTAGTTTATTTTTCATCTCCCTTGCTACTAATTGCTCATTTTTGATGCCTTGCATCTCTTCTTTTAGATCATGTATGGATTTCTTTAGCTCCTTGATTTCCATTTGAGTGGTTAGCACAGTAGCTTTATTTTCTTTGAACATTTGCTGGAGTTCAGTCACCTTTTTATTTGTGGATTCTATGAATTCATCCATCTTTCTTTGAACAGCCTTTATTATGGCCTCCTTTATGGCTTCTTCCTTTTTACTTATCACCTTGTTTATGGTTTCCTCTTGTTCAGCTATGGCTTCCTCCCTTATCTCTTTCTTAATATTTTCACATTTTTCATTAATGATGTTTATCAATTGCATTTGTACAGCACTTGGAAGACTCTCCTCTAGGTTTGCCAGTGACTGTTCCATTGGCTGTTTACATTGGGTGGGGGAGGTGGGAGATGTTGTTTCTTGATTTGACATTTTTCTTGAGTTTCTTGTTCTGCCCATTTGAAAATGGGAGCAAGATTAATACTAAGCACGATTATAGTTTTTCAGATATAACCAACCTAGACCTCTGTAGCTGGCAGACTCTAGATGTTCACAAGTTTTGATTGGTGTTATCACTCTTTCTTTTCGTGCAGTTACTGACTAGTCTAATTATTCACTGATAAGCGATTTATATCCAAAACAATAAGCCTCTCAATCCAATCTCTATTGTCTTTAAGTCCCTCTGAGCCTAGAGAATAATTAAACACCTAGATATATAATGTTGCTCAACAGTCATCAAGTGTAGATCCATCCAGTATAAGGGTTGAAAGAGGAGCAGAGGTCCAGAGATAGAAAAATAGAATGAGAGAGATCAGGGGGTAAGTAGGTAGAGTATTTGAGTACAATGTTTGGAAAGTATTAGAATAAAATTTATGAGTTGCTGCACGACTAACTCTTAGCCCAACCAGTGGCCTCACAGCGGACCATGGGATGGATATGCTAGCTTCCGTCTGAGCGCGGTTTGGGGACGTTTTCCTGTGCTGCTTCCAGGGGCGGCCCCAAGCCAAGGGTCTGGGGATTGAGAGTTTCAGGAGCTCTCAGCAGGACCAGCAGGGGGCCCCTCTGTTCCCAGGGGCGGGGCCCAGCTGGGGACCTGGGCTCCAAGGGAGGAGCCGCTCCTTTTTGGTTCTCAGAAGGGGAGCTTGGCTGCTGGTTGGCCCTTCAGATCCCTGCTGTGTTTCCACTGCTTTGTCAGAGTCTGTGACTGTGGGGGGGGGCCCTTGGTGGTTTCTTGCTCAGGATTCCCAGCTGGAGGATGCCCCGCTCGAGAATTCAGGGGGGGCAGATGCTGGCTCCTATTTACCCGCACCCCCTACCCACTATAGTAAGGCAGGGTGCCAAAGCCCTCCACTCTCCAGATCCAGTCGCCTGGGTGAGGAGCGCGGTGGGCGGGTGGGAGCTGGGACAGCTCTGCCTCCCCTGGTGGGGTGCTGAGTCTTAGGGTCCGCCCGCTTGTCAGTCTCCAGTCAGAGGGCTGGGGGTTGAGCCCGTTGGGCGGGTGGGAGTTGGGACAGCCCCGCCTCCCTTGGTGGGGTGCTGGGTCTTATGGGTAGCCCGTCTGTCAATCTCTAGTCAATGGCCTGAGGGAGGGGGCTGTTGAGGGGAGGGACAGGATTCTAAATTCCTTGCCCCCCTGCTCCCGCCAGTCTTTCTCGTGCGGGGTGTTGGGGTCTGAGTTAAGTTCTATTGCTTGGCACCCGCTCCGCTTTCCCGATGTGTTTGGGGATGCGCTGTATTACTCACGCCTCTGCATCCGTCTGCGGGTGCTCCACAGTGGTGGGGAGTTTTTCACTCCCCTCGGGTCTCCACCGCTGCCTGTGTTCTGCGTCTGGGCTCCACTGCTTGCTGTTCTGATTCTGCATCTGGGTTCCGCTGCTTCCGCCATTCGCTGGCCCGGTTTTGTGCTGGTTTCTGCAGCCGTTGGGCTCCCAGTCTGGCGCCCTCCACTGCCGCCGCTTTTCGTGGGTTAGAGCCGGTGCCCGCTGCCGGTTTCCCCGCGTGGAGCCGGCACCCGCTCAAGCCGCTTTTCGCGGCTTGGTCTGGTGCCAGCTGCTGCTTATCGCGGCTTTCTGAGGCTTTGGGCGAGAGTTGGGGGAGGGGTCCTTGCGTTCCGAATTCTTTGAGAAAGTTGGATGTGAGCTTTATCTGGATTTCTTTTCCGGTTTGAGTCCTTCTCCGTTGCTTTTTGAGTTTGTTGTTGTGGATTTCTTTAGGTAGTTGGCTCGTGGGACTCCCTGGTTCTCTCTTTTTGTCAGAGAAAGCTAGGCAGCGTCCCTATTGTCTCGGCGCCATCTTCCTTCTCCTCCTGTCCCTCAAATTCTTTTCGGAGTTTTTACTAGAGAAGTTGGTAGAACTACTGCAGCTTTCTTGACACCATGAGGCATGAAGCCTGATATTGAATGTTCTACCTGATCTAGGTTCCAAAGGACCCTGAGTCCTTTCTGTCATCATCATGCTGTTGTGAAGGCTATGCCACAGACTTCACACTTCTGAATGTGAACCACTGTTCCACTATGGTTCCTTTGCTGGCATACAGAGTCCTCTAAATCTTTGCCCGAAGCAATTCTATCTTGAGCCAGTTGTCCTAGAGTTGTCCTCTATGCCAGACTGCAGCGGAACAATCCATCCTCCCCACAGGTGAACAGCTGATTGAGACAGCAGACACAGATTCATAAAGAAATACTTTTACCAGGGTATACAGCTTCTTCTGACATTTGAGCCTGTAGTAGTGTTTCCTGTATTGCCACTAGGCAGAGCGCTAGAGACAGGTTTTTGTTGATAATTTACAGGCAAATAAAATAGAAATTAGAACTTGGTAGGAACAGTTGATGACTCTGGTGACTTTGAGTACATGTGGTCATCTTTAGTTATCCAGTGCTCTGTAAGTAATTCCTATTAAGACCATTCAAACCATTGTAAGTTATGTCCTTCCTGGCATCTCAGTCACACTGTGTTAATATAATATATTCTAACTGTGAAACAGCCCCTTGGTTTTCTTAATTCTTGTGTCCTCCAAGGGAAATTAACATGGAATTAGAATTAGGAAGCATAGGAAAGTCTTTCCACAGACCTTCATGGCCCAGTAGAGCACTCTGCTTATAGAACACAGTCTCTGAACTAGTGGGAGAATTGTGTTGTCTGCAGGGAAAATCCTGCTGCTCTTCTCTGACCTGAGACCACCCAACATTTGCTGTGCTAATGACATAAGCCTGTCCTGCAGCTTTACCCAGCCATGCTCAGTCTCTGCTGAATTGCAAACGCCCAGAGCACAGCCCACTGCCCTGAGTTTCAAAGACGCTCACACCTGGTGCAGGAGTCAGTGCTGGTAATGAAACACAGCATGCCCACGAGGGCTCCGCTCAGCTCCCAGGGCTGCTGCTGCTTTGGCTCCAGGTAAGGAATGGCAGCCATGGGAATTTCTCATCCAAGTATGGTCAGTGTGGCCCAACAGAAGTCTGGGCTCCGTGTCCACATGGCTTGTGGCCTCAGGTACTTCCACAAGTGGCACAGTGTGGTGTGCCTCACACTTGACTTGGGAAGTTTCTGGGACAGTAGGAATGCGCCTTCCCTGACAGCTATAGACATGGAGGCCAAGGCTTCCACACCAGCCCTGCCATTAAGCCCAATATTTCTTCAGAAATATTTTCTGAAACAGCATTTTGGGCATTTCACATGGGAACACAATATACAGCCTTAACTGTTGGCGATTAATATTTTTTCTCAATTTAAAATTTCTTGTTACTCTTGCCTCAAGAAGATGTTGAAATGATTAAGAGAAAAAATCATTTTAACACATTGCAATATCTCTCCTAATTATATGGCTAGAATGTGTAGAGAAAGGTGGCAACTTAATATTTGTGAGTTCTATTTCTTCCTATTCTCATCCCTTCTAAGTATGAAACAGTACTTCATTTTCCTTGAGTCACCCTTCTTGCAAGAGTAATTCACATAGAATATTTATAAGTAACAGACCCGGTGGCTCATGCATGTAAACCTAGCCTCCAGTAATCCGAGCCTGACGATGAATGTTGAGGTTCTTAGTTCAAAGACAATCTTTCCAGGGAAGGATGTGATAAGTTTATCCCCAGTTAACCATCAGAAAATCAGAAATGGGCATGTTTGGCTCAAGTGGTGATTTGCTAGCCTTGATCCAAAAAGCTCAAGGATAAACACCACTACCTGAGTTCAAGCCTCAACACTGATGACCTAAAAAAGAAAAATATAGAAGTATAAGACAATTTATTCTGAGCCATGAATCAAGACCCAGACTACTCCCTTCACATTAGAGAGTTTGTCTCTTCTCCTTTGGAAAAACAGGCTGTGTGATTAAAATCTGTGCTGTCAGGATGATTTACATGGGACATGTGGAGACCCTGAGCATGTGCTGCCATGCAGACAGGAGCCTGACTTGCAGCTGTGCCCAGCCCTGCCCAAACCCTGCCAATTTGCTTGTGCTGAGAGCACCGCCCACTGCCCCAGTGACTTCTTCTTAGTCTGCTCACACTGCATGCAGGAATCAGTCCAGTCAGCACACAGCATGGACATGAGGACCCCTGCTCAGCTCCTGGGGCTCCTGCTGCTCTGCCTCCCAGGTAAGGAAGAACAAAGTGGGAAATTATTCAGTCCAGTGTTATCAGTAATTTTGTCCATTTCATTGAAATCTTTTTCTGACATCATTAATTGTATGGACATTCATTGTTATGTTTCCAATCTCAGTTTCCAGATGTGCCATCCAGATGACCCAGTCTCCATCCTCTCTGTCTGCATCTCCAGGAGACAGAGTCTCCATGACTTGCAAGGCCAGTCAGGGTATAAGTGGTTATTTAGCCTGGTACCAGCAGAAACCAGGGGAAGCTCCTAAACTCCTGATCTATAATACAAAGAACTTGGCATCTGGAGTTCCATCCAGGTTCAGTGGCAGTGGATCTGGGACAGATTATTCTCTCACCATCAGCAGCCTGCAGTCTGAAGATGCAGCCACTTATTACTGTCAACACTATAATGGTTACCCACCCACAGTGATACAGATCATAACGAAAACCTACTAGGGAAGCAGAAGTGAGAGGCTGGTCTTCCACAGCTGCTCCTCCTGCTGCTTGCACCAACTGAGAGTGGTTCACAAATGCAGGCATTCTGCACAACTGGCAATGCTGGGTAGAAGTGGACAGAATAGATCCTCTGTGCCTCTGTCATTTTTCTTCTTGGTCACTATTTCTTAGTCATCATGATGATTCTTTTTATTTAATGTGAACAATATTTTACCTGTAAATACTGGGTTATGGAATCATTTGATAATTGCAGGAGGACCAGTATACACTGGTCAAGATAATCCATGTATCTGATATGTACATGAAGATACACACACACACACACACACACACACACACACACACACACACACACACACACATCAGTACCAAGGTTTGAGCTCAGACCTTAGTGCTTCCTTGGCCTGCTTGTGAAGCTGCCAATCTACCACTTGAACTTTGTCTCCATTCAGGCTTTTTGCAGATTATTTTGGAGATGAAATCAAACAGAATTCTCTTCTCAAGAATTTTGAAATCCAATCATCCAAGATCTCAGCTGCCTGAAAATTTTATCTAGTAATTATTGATTTAATGGAGAGAATTCAAGTCTGAACTATATCTCATTTTTCTGTATTTTTCTTACTTTGTAGTTGTGGGACTTAAACTCAGAGCCTGGGCACTGTTTCTGAGCTGAACTTTGGTGCTCAAGGCTGGAACTCTACCCCATTAAGCCACATCTTCATTTCCACAGTTTTGGTGGTTAATTGGAGATAAGACCCTCCTTGATTTTCCTGGTGGGTTAGCTTTTATCTGACTTCAATACAGTGGAATCTTAGTAAATGACAGATGGAAAGGTTTTTCAATTCACACAGCTATGATTGGATCTGAAAATGTGGGCTGTTTAGTGAAAGAATCCCATGTGAAAAGGCTAAGTACTGTATTGCTTTGTTTATGTGATTTGATCAGAATAGGAATACTACACGGAGGCAAGGTTAGGTTTGCCATGGATTATGAACTGTGAGTAGTGTATTTGGGTTGTGGGGGGCATAGAGTCGGTGCTCCCTTAGACAGGAACTGTAAAATATACAGGAAATGTGGAAGGTGAGAGTAGATTTTGTTACGTTTTTCCTTTAACTAGCTGACACTTGTTTCAAGTCAAAGAGCTGTGACATTTAACGGATATGTTCAACCATCTCATTCTACAGAGATGTGTTAAAAGAAATGAAGAGATAGAAAGGAAAACTAATTCAAAGCTTGTTTCAGTAAAATGTACCAAACTGCTTTCAATTGCAAGTTTGATCTGAAATACCACAGAAGGGTCTTTGTGCAGGTAGATGTCTCTCATGGGCTGTTGAAAGCATTAACCAAACAAGGTACAAAGATGATTATGCTTAAGCATTACAGAAAGTTACAAACAGGGTTTCATCTCACCATTTCAGTGTTTGAGTGCAATGCATCTTGATCAATTTTACCTTTCTACCACTCTCTACAGGGAACTTTTAATAATTCATTTGATCAATTTGCTGTACAAATATAGTGTAGAAGTGAAAGAATATCTAGTGGATTTTAAAAATAGTTACACGGAATATACTCACACTTTTAAGTATAAACATGTCGATCATTTTCGTTTTCCCTTATAAGGTCACTACCTGTAAAAGAACACTCTGTTCACCTGATAATTCTTTACCCTAAGTCTTCATAGGAAGTTCCTTGGCAAGAGAGTTTCTAACAGTTGTAGCTAACATCCCTGAACAGATCACTTGGTAGCTCTGGTGTCAGATGCCTCTTCATTCACCTCAACTCTGGGCTCCTATTGGCTAACTCCCTGACGATCCCAGCTGTTGATGATGGGTGCTGTGTCTTTCTCTAAACTAACTGAAGCAAGTCAGGAGAGCCAGGCCTGCTGTCGACATATTCGTTTCCAAAAGACTGTCCTGGACATAAACCTGCCCATTGTGTGATGGCAGCATCATGTGCAGTTGCAAACTTTCAAAGAGGAGTCCCTCTTCAAGACAGCATGTATTTGTAGTGATTCTCATCAAACACAGAGCTCATCTGATGTCATCTTCCTCAGAAGAGCAGGCCTAACCCTCCCTTGGCTCTTCTCACTCTGTTGCCCCCAACTGGATATTTGAATACTGCTCCCTAAGATGGACCTTCCTCTCTGAGTCTGAGATAAAGGCTTAGGTCTGAACTTGCCTTGACCAGTGATGACTCCTCATTTCACTCCTAGAAATGAAGTCCTTCTCTCAATTCCTGTGGCTGCTAATGCTCTGGATCCCTGGTAAGGACAAAGGGAGATGAGGAGTGAGAGTGGGTGAAAGGGTGAGCTATCAGGGTCCAGTTGTGCCCTCTCTCTGTATTAAATGTGCATGATAGGGCAAGTGAGATTTTTTAGGTCGGGGACAATGGGGAATAATCCAGACAGACCTAGAACCTGTTCTTGGATGAAGACTCTGCTGGGTGAGGATACTGCCACAGATGATATCTGTGTTTCAAAAATCTCTCTTTTGATATTTTAGATTATAAATCAAATCATGAATATGAATAAGAGGCATTATATATCTAAATAGTAATAAATGCATGGCTTCTTACATTATATATACTCTTAAACTTTTGTGTCATTCTGATTTCAGGATCCAGTGGAGATGTGATGACACAAGTCTCCATTTTCCCAGCCTGTCACCCTCAGATAGCTAACCTCCATCTCCTGCAGGTCTGGTCAGAACCTTCTGCTTAGTGATGGAAAACGTATTTAGATTGGTACCTGCAGAAGCCAGGCCAGTCTCCACAACTCCTGATCTATAAGTTTTCCAACCGATTTACAGATAGATTTCCAGACAGATTCAGTGGCAGTGGGTCAGGCATAGATTTCACACTGAAAATCAGCGGGGTGGAGCCTGAGGATGTTGGAGTTTACTACTGTGGGCAAGGTTCATATTTTCCTCCCACAGTGATACAGCCCCATCTAAAACCTCTCCTCAGTCTAGAGGGCTGAGCGGCCTTAAGGGGTCCCTGGTCTGCAGAGCAGCAAAGCACATTTTGTGAGTCTGCCTAGCAGAAAGATATTGTGGTCCATGTGAGAGTGACTGGAAATGAAGAATATGTTGCAATATGGTAAAATACAATGTATGAAGACCAGGAGAACAATTATCTGAATACAAAGACCAGGAGACTTCAAATAAACCATGAGGTCGGGGCCAGGAGTTTGGCCTAGTGGTAGAGCGCTTGCCTAGCATGCACAAAGACCCAGGTTCAATTCCTCAGCACCACATACATAGAAAAAAAAGCCAGAAGTGGTGCTAAAGCTCAAGTGGTAGAGCTCTAGCCTTGTGAAAGACCAAGGACTCAAGCCCAGGACTGGCAAAAAAAAATAAAATAAACCATGAGGTATTTTTTTGTTTTAATTCAGTTCTCTTTTCAGTAGTACTAAGCCAACTAACAATCTAAGAATCAATGACTTCTGTGATTTTTTTCCCTTGTCAATGAAACTTTTAATATTTCCATCAAGCTCATCCCAGCCTACAACTTTAGCTTATGAAAGGCTTTGCGTTCAGGAGCTGGAAGCCCAGTGATTCTTTTCTAGCTTCTGCTCTGTGTGTTCCTCAAACCCTGTCTCACCATCAAGCCATTAGCAGAGTTTGATCACTGTCCCTTAGCTCCAGCAATCTGGGAAAGATACAATTTGCACAGGGGCCAGTGGTCTCTGCCTTCTGTGTCCTGGATCTCTAGACTTTCTTAGGTCAGTGGAGTGTGGTAAAGCCCTGCAACACAGTTTGTAAGTCCCAGAAGTCTGAGACTGAGCTCTGTTCAATGGCCACAGCATTCACAATCCAATCTGGTGAACCTCTGTGACTTTATATGAAAACCATGTCAGAAAGGCATCATTAATACTTAAGGGTGTCTCTTCTCCACTTCTATCACCATAAACATTTGTCATTTCTTTGTAATGGGCCTTTCAGAGGCCTGGAACTATGACATTGTACAGCCCCGGGCTGAGGGGAATCTCTAACTTCCACCAGTGTCCAGTGTGCATTTGGCTCTGATGGTGTAAACTGTGTCACCATGATGCTTTCAAAGCCATCTGGAGAAAAAAAGGAAAGTGAAGTTAGAAATGCTCTGAGCTCACCAATGTATCATTCATAGGAGAAATAGAGGTCTGGAATGTATATGAACTAATGGAAGAGCTTAATTCACATATGGAAATTCAATGCAAAGTTAATGCAAAATTTAGCCACAACTGTAGCACTCTGTATAAGACAAGAGTGAACTAAATCAGAGTTTTGTCTGAGTTCTCACCTATCTGGGCATTTTACCAGGGTAAACAGGGGTACCTTTCTGATTTCTAATTCTTGTCTAGGCCCCTTATAGTACAAGTCAGCATGAAAAAGAGTACATTATCACTGTGACTTTAGAACAGTGTTGTTACTGTGTGAGTATTGCTACAGTTTTATCACTATTTTCCATCTAAAAATGTTTCCATTTGAGTGCTGGGCCTGCAGTATACTTTGGAGGAATTTCCTGATACTTAGTATAAGATCATAGTAACATAAATGCATAACTGTACATCCAGCGCAGTTCTGATGCTTTGTGATTGACACCCATCATCACTGTTTTACATCTAGGAATTTTGCCAATTGAGTGATGGGTCTGGAGAAAACTTACAGGTATTTATCCAGATATTATTATTGAGCCTAAGATCATAGCAACAAAATTTCATTGTAATATGTAGATGAAAAATAAGAAATTACATTAAATATTTTCAGCCATCATTGGACAAGTCACGGAAAATCTTTATAGAATATCTATCTATCTATCTATATATAAATAACATATTGAAAATAACTATGTAATCCTTATTTACTTAAATATATACTTAAAATATACCTAGCTGCTCAATCTCTTCTGAAACCAGAAATATCCTCATCATCTCTAATCACTTGTTACAAAAGCAAAAGAGCAGACCTACCTGTGGCTAAGGAATGATATGCTGTGTTTTGTCAAGGTAACAGGTGTTTGAGGGAATGTTTTAGACTCCATGGTTTGAGAATTCAGCAAATAAAATCTGTTAAGAAAAATTGTAGGGCTGTAGTGGTTAAAGTGCTTGCCTAGCATGCATGAAGACCCGGGTTCGATTCCTCGGTACCACATACATAGAAAAAAAAAGCCAGAAGTGGTGCTGAGCCTCAAGTGGTAGAGCTCTAGCCTTGAGAAAGTCCAAGGACAGTGCTCAGGCCCTGAGCTCAAGCCCAGGACTGGCAAAAAAAAAAAGAAAAATTGTAGGCAGAACATCAACATATTTGTTTAATTAACAATTATACTTGTTCACAGATGTTGAAGTCCATGTTCATAATTATTTTTCAATTGAATGATCCAACCCCTTGAAAATATAGTGGAATAGATGTTTCTTTGGTAACTTAACTATAAATACAAAATGATGACTTAAAATTTATGTTTCTGTTCTTGAAGTATTTGGACATAATGTTATTATAATAGATTGATCATATAACAGTGTACGTAATTTCAAGTGGTCATTTCCTCTTTGGTCTCCATTCCAGAACAAACAAATCTATACAGTCAAGGCAATCTCAGTAACCTACAGCAGAATAACCCATCTGACCCCTGCTGGATAGGGCAAATCATTGCAATTATGAAGGTCTCCATGCACTAACATTGAATGCTCTGTTATAAGCCACTGTGTTTGGTGTTTTTTTTCCCATATATTTAAATTGTAATTAATAGAGGGCTTACAGTTATATTCACCAGGTAGAAGGAGCATTACTTCACACACATTGATACACCTTCTCATGTTTTTGTCCCCATTTCCCTCTCCTCATCCCCTCCCCTCGTTTTGTTTTTCCCCCTTTCCTTTCCTATTTCAAATGAGAAAATAAACGTATATACAAAAGAGATAAGAAATAAAATAGTACATTAAGAACAACAATCACACATTATATAGCTCTTGTTTCCATATCCTGGAGGTCCTTTCATTTAGCTTCATCCTCTATGACCTTACGTACCTAGGTTTTGCACTATTGTGATCCTCTGCTAGGAGAGTCCTAGATGTGTACTAATTATTACAAATGAGGGAAACCATTGAACCTATGTTCCTTTGGGTCTGGCTTACTTCACTTAATATGATTTTTTTTCCAAGTCTTTCCATTTCCTTACAAATGGGGTGATGTCGTTCTTTCTGATGGCAGCATAGAATTCCACCATGATCCAATCATCCACTGAGGGGCATCTGAGTTGGTTCCATATTTTTTCTATGGTAAATAGTGCTGCAATGAACATCATTGTGCTAGTGGCTTTAGTATGTCATTGTTTCTGGAAGATTGGGTAAATGCTAATGCTGGGTCATAGGGGAGCTCTATGCTTAGTTTATTTATTTATTTTTTGCCAGTCCTTGGCTGAGCACTGTTCTTGGACTTTCTCAAGGCTAGAACTCTACCACTTGAGCCTCAGCACCATTTCCAGCTTCATGTGGTACCAAAGAACCAATCCTGGGTCTTCATGCATGCTAGACAAGCACTCTACCACTAGACCAAACCCCCGGCCCTTGGTGGTGTTTTCATATTCCATTATCTTTGAAATACTCAATGATAAATACCAAACATGTACACATACATACATGCATGCACACATACACATTTGTATTGCTAAAATATTAAGAAAATAATTATAAAGAAATACAGTACAGAGAAAAATATAAAACTGTGTGAATCAAAGAAATACTTATGCCTTCCAAAGAACTCTAATAGAAAGAATTGACTTGCAAGGTATCTACAAACATCACTAAATATCACAGGATGTATATATAAGACATGAAATTATTTAGGCTCAGAAATTCACATTAGTATTCATTTTAACAGCTATCATGTATATTAAAACACATAAACATGTATAAATTTGTCAGTTGCTTTCAGATCTCAACTCTGTCCTTCGGCTATCTGGGAAGTCTTGGCACTGAGTCATCTTAGGGCTTAAAATACTAAATGAGGCCCTAGTTCAACATATCCACAGGAAGCCACAGAGAGAAAGGGGTGGTTAAAATGCACTTCCTGAAGACGCTGGGTAATTCAAGTTCAGAGCTGGGTATCCTGTGTGATCATATGGCCCAACTCTCAGGATTTGTTCAAGAGGACATTACCAAAGAATATTTACACATTGCTTCTAAGGCTCATCAGCAAGTAGTTGCTTGGGTTCAAGCAATAAAGTTTCATTAAGTCATGGTTTAATGACAAAGCATTTGCATGAAATATTAAAGAATCTCTTCACAAATGAATGCAATTATTTCTTGAATAAAAAGCAAACTCAAGTAAACATGCATGCTGTATTATTTTCTTTTCTTACCCAGTGCTTTTCATCATCATCAAGAGTATGTTGCAAAAGCTAAGTTATAAACCATTTCAGGTCTACTGAATATCATTCTGCAATTCAAGTTAGCAGATGCTCCGTCTTAGGAGCACCTAAGAAGTCCTATTTAAGCCAGGAACTGGTGCCCTGTAATTTTAACTCCTCTGGAGACTGACATCTTGGGGTTGTGGTTCAAAGAAGTAAGTATGACTCTAATCTGTACTAAAGCATCAAAAGCTGAGGGCCAGGAATTTGGTCTAGTGGTAGAGTGCTTGCCTAGCATGCTCAAAGACCCGGGTTTGATTGGTACCATATACATAGAATAAAGCCAGAAGTGGTGCTAAGGCTCAAGTGGTAGATCTCTAGCTCTACCCAAGGACAGGGCTCAGGCTCTGAGTTCAAGGCCCGCAACTGGCAAACAAACAGAAAATTCAGCTGCAACTAAGTGGTAGAGCACTAGTCTTGAGTAAATAGTTCAAGGCCCTGAGTTCAAGCGTGTAAGTGCAGAAACAACTGTGTATATCGGTGTACCTTACATCTCTATTAACATAATTTAAGAGCATATCTATTTAGCTTACATGTTAAACACACACATGTACACACATGCATGAAAACACACACCTACCCACATACACAAACACACTAATGTACTTGCATCAGTGTGTTTCCAGTTTTGTAACAAATTGGCTTGGTCTCCTAACAAAAAGTTTAGTTTAATGAACACTTTTTGATGTAGAAAGTCCTAGATGCAGTGTCCTCATTAGCTGTAATCGGGTAAGGGCTGCCATGTCTGTGTGAGCACATGGTGTGCCAATGGAAAGGGAAGTGGCTGAGTACATTGCTGTCTTCACTTTCTAGCAAATGACTATTGAGAGATCTGCCTCACTCCAGTGAGCTAAGCATTTCCCACAAGGCCCTGACATTTGAGGGCCACATCTATTACCTTAGATACAGAAAATTCTTGGTACGCAGGTATTTTGGAAAAGCCAAAGTCAAATCCTATCCTTTTTTTTAGTATAAAAAGAGATTGAAAGATTGTGAAGTTATGGTCTTCTAAAAAAGACTAATATACTTAAAACGTGCCAGTAGCATGGTAAAGTATTTGCTTTTATGGCTCAAGTAGTCAGTGGGTTCTCTGTCTTCTCTGCCTGACATCGTCACATTGGAATCTGAGTGGTCATTGATCAGCAGCCTTAGCACAGACACAATATAGAGATGAGCTCAGTGTCTTGCAGTGAAGTCCCACGGGAGCCCTGACAGCACAAGGAAATTATGCCCAAAAAAATCTATGCCAAGTGTTTTAACGCACTGGTATATCCTTCCTGAGGTTTCTAGGGTAATGAGGTTTTAACTGAAGATATCACTAAGCACTCTTATTTTGCAGCTTCAAATCTGGATCTTTTTGGTGTAGGTCATTTTTATTCAGATAGGCTTTTGTGGTTTTGCTTGCCTAGGTCACAAGCCCATCCATTAATTTGTCCATTAGAATTTTATCTCTTCTGCACTAGAAGACATGGCTGATATAGAAACATGCATGTTTAGGCAGCAGAGTAGAATAAAGTAGATTTAAGCCCTTCATTTGAGAATATCTTTATTTCTGATGGGGGAGAGCTTGGCTTAAGAAGGACAGAGATGTGAATATCATTCAAGACTTCAGGAGAATTCCACCTTAGAAATATGCAGTAATCACACAACCTTGAAAGAAGCCAAATCCTTTCAGTATAGAGACCCGACGTGTGTTGCTAGTCTCCTATGAGCATTTAGAAGTGGAAGACAGCTCATCATTTATCAGAATTGGATAGTAGATAGCCAGTGCACTATGTTGCACATAGTATGTATACATATTTTTGTCAATTAAAGTATTACAAGTTTACACCAATCTATCTATCTATCTAGCCATTTTTATCTGAGTATCTATAAAACTATCTATGTCTCATCAGTCTTAACCCTTGCTCTGTCTTTGGGTAATTGGGTAATTGGTTATGATTCTTCATCAAAGAAGTTCATGAAAACAGCCTAAAGAGTTTGGGAATCTGATGAAAATAAATTTTCTATATGTTTGGAAACAGCTTTACCTGAAAGATTGACTTTGAAAAGGCTAACATCATGATGGCTGGAGGGTGACTCAGGACATAGAGTGCAGGCCAATGTGGGGAAGTATCAGATCCTGGCTTTGAATCCTTTTCTCAAGGGAAAAAAGAGCAAGCATGAAAAGTTAAGTCATGAATAGCATGGAAATCACAATTCCATATTCACAGGATATGTACACATACACGTGTGTGAATAATGAAGTTCATGAAATACTGTATGAAAAATGGCAGGTTAAGAGGGGAAAAGAGAATGGAAATACAAGGAGGGTGGATACTTTTTTCAAAGCGCACTATTTGCAGATATGGGATTATCATCATGAAAACACCTTGTGTAATTAATAAATGACAATGAAGATTTATTCAGTTATAAAGTAAATAAAATGACACCTTGTTGAATATAATAGTGCTGGGGCTCTCTTGCATACTGAGATAATCATTTAACTTATCAAAACAAATTCAGAGCCACAAATGAAAATCCTGCTAGTTGCTAGGCTACAAGGTTGCCACTAGATGGCAAACAAATCCACAAGGAGAAAAAGAAACCTTGCCCATAGAACCCATGAGAAAGCATGGTTGATGCTGCCTCTTTGGCAACAGGAACTTGAAGCAGTGGAGCTCTCTGTCAGCCTTTCATTATACACATGACAGTTGGCACTAGGTTTAGAGAAGGCGATATGTCTCCCTATGTGCAAGTTCCTATTTCATATTTTACTCTGTGGAGCATAATTCCATCTGACAAGGCTGACATTTCCACCAGGCATCTTGTGAACTCATGTAGTGAAGTACAGGTGAAAAAGGTGAAGGAAGGAGGGAGACCCTGCAGACATGCAGGTCTGAAGGGAACATGTGCCCACGCCACGTCCAGTTGTGGGAGGTGAGAGGGGGCTGCAGTGTCATTGCTGTTCCCAGCAGGTCCCCAGAGTCCTCTGCAGTGAGCAGGTCACAGCTTGTCCTCAAAGACACAGAATAGGACCTGAGCTTCATCATGCTCAGGCTAAGAGGGAGGGAGGGCTAGGTATGTGGTGACATGCCCATTGTTCTATAGTGTGTTTTCTCTTGGTCAGAATTTAAAATGATGAGTTGTAAAATAAAAAATTATATTTATTAATGTATTCATTTAGTAGTAAATTTAGTACTTATAAACAATAGACATATAACTTCTTCATTCATTCATTTGTGAAGTGTCCTCTCTCAGACTTTCACCTTGATCCCAGATCTCATTCAAATTTATGGCTTAAACTATAAGCTTTCTCCCTTCCTGAGAGTACTTCCAGAAAGATATATGGAAAGAACTTCTGGACTCCACCTGGTCGTTAACCTCATCTTTCAGCCAGTTAGCTTCTTGCCTGGTAACCCCAGACAGTGTATGTATGCCCAGAGCTCTGGTTTGAGAGTGTTGTTCCAAGCTCTTCCATGTATTTCAGTGTCTGTGTGTACTTGGAATTCATAAACCCATGCTTGGGAAGGCAGCCCTGGAGCATGGTTCAGAAGAATTCAATGTGTAATTTCCAGCTCACTTGAGTAGAAGATTTTGGTGTCCCTCTTACTCATCCTATTGATATGTGCCCTGTAATTTACTTGGTGTTCTTCCCAGCTATACAGCAGCCAGCTGCCTTCTCGTGTTTTTATCTGAACCATTTTTCAGTGCATGATAGAGGGTGTAAGTATCTCCCAGTCAAAGGCAGTGGGATCTCTGCAGGACCATATATAATAAGAATAGAAGTGAAATTTCAGGCTAGTGGAGGGGATGGTTGTAGTTTTTTAATGGGATTAGAAATCATAAAAAGAGAATTGTTAAATCCTTCCTGAAGCACTTCTGTTAGCATATGTTACAGAGAGCACTAACCTTTTAGAGGGCAGAGGTGATCAAATCTAGACTCAGGTGCAATTCATATAGCGAATGGTATGGAAGAGGACTCCAGCTGGGCAATGGATTAGCTTTATACTGTTGGCCTTTGAGCTGCAGCATTATCTTCCAGCTCACCCAGCAGCTGCTTAGATGTATAGTGAGTGCCCTGTTCATCCCATATGCTGATATCCAGGTGGCAAGTGCATACTACTTACAAGTTAGAGATGGAGGCACTTCTTTTCCTAAGAATAAAGGGGAAATGCCTGAAGCAAACTGTCCTAGAAAGAAGTGATAATTATGAACATTCAGAAGAGAAGGAAACCAGCCATTTATGAGGAGTGCACCAGAACCAATCCAAACACCTCTAGACTGTCCATACCATTGAATTCATGACATTTTATTACACATATTATATTTTCAAAAGGGTCATATACCCTTAAAAGAAACTGAAAGTAACAGGTTCTTGTAGATCAGACCAGTAAACATGGCTGCTCAGGGGTCTGAGATTTGAGATATAGTTTGAAGCCAGTTCAGGGAGCAAAAGTCTTATGTCTGATAAATTGCTCAGAAAAACAAACAAAAATGGCACTGTGGCTCAAGTGTAGATTTCTAGACCTGAGCAAAAGAAACCCAGAGATAGTGCCTAGGTACTGAGTTCAAGCCACAGGATGTAACAACAGAAAACCGCTATCTACATATCTATCTATCTCTATACCTATGCATCTATATGACACACTACTTATGAAGTTTAAGTATATTAGTGTCTGGGTAATAATCATCATTATTTATGATATAACATGATTCAGTGGAACAATCTGCATGGTTTAGGAATGCTCTTTTTTTTTTATCAAATCCACAGATACCAAATGCAGGAGAATTATTTTCTTAACTTTCCTGGAAATGTTTTCTTCTGTATGTCTGTCTTATTTGGGGGGGGGGAGAGAACAGTCCTGGGACTTGAACTCAGGGCCTGAGCACTGACCGTGGGCTTTCCTCAAGGCTAGTTCTTTATCATTTGAGCCACAGCACCACTTCTGGCTTTTATTTTCTATATATGTGGTACGGAGGAATTGAATCCCGGGCATGCTAGACAAGCACTCTACCACTAGGCCAAACTCCCGGCCCCATCTCACTTAAGTTTTTAAAAATGCAGAAAAAAAATCTAGCAAGTCATGGATAACGTGAGAATTTTAAAAAAATACTCTTTTCATAGGACAACCGAATCATGTTTTCTACAGAAATGTGAGGTTTTTAGACATGTGTTTTGTCACTGGGAGCTGCTGGGTTGTAGCAGAACCCAGACCTGCCCAGGTTGCTGATTTGCATGTACCCAGAGCACAGCCCACTGCTCTGAGGACTTCTTCATAGGCTGCTCTCATCCCCATCCTGTACAGGAGAAGGTTCCAGTCAGCACACAGCATGGACATGAGGTTCCCTGCTCAGATCCTGGCACTCCTGCTGCTCTGCCTCCCAGGTAAGGAAGAACATTGATGAGGAATAACACAGCTCAGTGAGATCCATGATGCTTTACTCTTTAGGACAGCCATCGTATAACTTGATTAATAATATGGATATTTGTTTTCATGTTTCCACCATCAGATTCCAGATGTGACATCCAGGTGATCCAGTCTCCATCTTCCCTGGCTGCATCTCTAGGAGAAACAGTCACCATCACTTGCAAGGCCAGTGAGGACATTTATGGCTATTTGGCATGGCACCAGCAGACACCAAGGAAAACCCCTAAACCTTTGATGTATAGTACAAGTAATTTGGCGCCTGGAGTCCCAGCCCGGTTCAGTGGCAGTGGATCTGGGTCAGATTACTCTCTCACCATCAGCAGCTTGCAGCCTGAAGATGCTGCCACTTATTACTGTCAACAGCATAGTGATTTCCCACCCACAGTGACACAAGTCGTAACATAAACCTCCTAGGGAAGCAGAAATGAGAGTCTGGGCTGCCCCAGCTCCGCCTCCTGCTGTCTCCACCTGCTGACACAGCTTTCCACATGCATACAGGCTCTGAAGGTCACTGGAAAATATTGGGAAGAAGGACATGGAGCATCTGCACATCCTGACTCTCTGTGCTCCTGCTCATCCCAAGCAGCACACACCTGAAAATGCCTCTTTTGACTTGTAAAAACACACTCCTGTAATTACCTGTAGTCAAAGTTGTGCTAAACATTGCAGTCACTCAATGAAGAAGCCATTCTAGGTATCTCAAAACAGATTTTTAGAAGGAAGACAATATAGCTTGTGAAAATTTTTTTGTGAAAAATAATTTTGGAAAGAAAACAAAAGTTTTTTTCATTACTATGGTATAATTATATTTGAAGTACGATTTGATGTTTAAGTATACGTACTTATTGTGTGATGTTTCAATGCATAATTGTCAATCACTTCATCACCTAAAACATTGACTTTTTGGTAGTCAGGTGAATTCATTTTCTTCAGCATAGATCTTTAAATAAATAATATATGTTTCAACTGAACATATTTACAACTCATCCACTGCTTTCATTTAATTATCAAAAATTAATTTATATTTGATGCTGACTGTCAAATTGATCATTATTTTTCACCGTGATTGCCCCATCCACTAATGTAATATGGAATATGATTTTTTTAGAAACTAGAGGTAATATAAGGAGAAAAATAAAAATTTCATAACCCTGTTTCAGAAATTACATTTTTATTGCTTCATTTCACAGTATTATTCATAACTTGAATGGTCAAAGCACACTTCTTTCTGTTCCAGTTCAAATAAATCCACATATGAAAATTACATTATGGCAATATGTGAAAAAATAGAATGTATGTAAGACATTTATGGAACCATGTAGTAGGTACAGTAACATCATGACCCATTACATCAACGTTTACTAGAATAATCAGAAAGAGGTCTTCCACATACTGCATACATATACAGAGAGTCACATAAATTCACACTTAGTGTTTAAAATATATCTTTATATATGGAACAATAGACAGGGGTTGAATAGAAAAGAATAGGGTAAATGAAGAAAGAGCGTGACAATGATCAAAATGCATTGCATTTATAAGCTATGCTTAGTGGAAAGTTTTGTACAACTACTTATAAATAATAAAGTAAAATTAAAAACAAAAAAGTGTGGATGAAGGTCTCACTTGTCTCCGCTCTCATCAAATAGATCACTGGTTTATTTGCAAGGTGTGGATGGTTTCTAATTTCATCTGAGATGAAAAGAGCTCTCATCTGATTCAGAATATCCGCAGGAATTCAGAAAGGCAGAGAAGGGCT
Organism: Megascapheus bottae; assembly: GCF_031878675.1. Classification (NCBI taxonomy): domain Eukaryota; kingdom Metazoa; phylum Chordata; class Mammalia; order Rodentia; family Geomyidae; genus Megascapheus; species Megascapheus bottae. Next base: position 20,037,974 of record NC_143515.1, read on the forward strand.
GGGAAATGCACTTCTGGAAGAGACTGTGATGAGTGGGGTTCATAACCTTTTTACTTCAAAGTTTATAAGCTAAGTCTGATTTCCACATACAAGGGAAAATATGCATCTCCTTTGTCTCATTCATTTTTAAGTATTCATGATGAGATTTTCTAATGTATCTCAACCAGGACAAGCCAATGGGAATGTTCTTCTGGGGTCACAGGGAGTCCTGTTGGTGCCTGGTTTCCATCCAGCTGTGAAGCTCCATACCTCACTCTTCCCTGCATGGAATATTTCATTGGCTACAGTTGCTGTTGATGGAAGGCTCAATTCTGTAAAAGGAGGCAATCAGAGATGATTTCAAATGTCTAAAGGAAAAACTTGGAGACAGATAGGGAGGAGCTGACACTGTTCAAAAGGAAATGTATATATTACCCTGAAATTCTGGGGCCTCAAGTGAAAAATATGTGGGTATATCTGTAGAGCACCTGAGTCTAGAAATCCATAGTTTCCCAAGGTTTTCATGTTTGATCTGAGAAATCACAGACACAATGGGATTGTGTCCTTTGATTGTTGTACAGGCAAAATTTAGGTGGTGTTGGAAATCAAAGACTAGCCACTAATAAGTTACTGGTCATACTCACTGAACAAAATCATCTTGATTGGGAATTATGAGGGAAAAATTAGATGAGAAAAATGTGCATTGTGCTTTGGGTGGTAAAGTATTATACATTTGTCATTTAGGTCTAATTGGCCTGTAGTGTTGAAGAATTGGAGATGTCATTCTTTGCCATACTGATCTTCTATCAGTGGTATGCATTATCTAAATAAAAGAGTATAGTTTGCAACTATTGTGTTGACATCTATTTCTTCATCTTTCTTGACTGCCCATGGCTCTGTTTTCAACACGATATATGAATGTGAAAAATATCTTAATGGATTTAGAAGGATGAAAATCTCTCACACCATTTCACAGATGAAAATAAAATACATGGAGGAAAATCGGTGGCAGTAAGAAAGTTGAAAACTTCACAAATATGAAGGGAGAAATCCCACACATTCACTGAGTAGATGAAATCAAGAGCAATATTAGGGAACCAGTGGCACCAGGCTTGTGAGTCATTTTTGAACTGTAGACACCATCCCACTTCATAGTTGAGGTTTCTTTACGTTTCTCTAGGAAATCAGTGCAATAACCTAATAACTATTCAAGCAGATTCTGCTGCCGCCCTCTGGCCTATGACAACAGAGGAGAGTGGACATGTTCTCTGCAGCTATTTCCACCCTTATAAGCCTCTGCTGATTTGCATGTGCTCCAAGCACAGTCCACTGCCTGAGGGTTTCATAATAGGCTGCTGCTCCCCCTGTGCAGCAGTCAGTCCAGTCAGCACTCAGCATGGACAGGAGGACCCCTGCTCAGTTCCTGGGGCTCCTGCTGCTCTGGATCCCAGGTAAGGAAGAACAATGCTGGGAGTTTTCTTAACTTTTATATTCAGTGCTGCCTGGCTCGCTCTCGCGCTCTCTCTCTCTCTCTCTCTCTCTCTCTCTCTCTCTCTCTCTCTCTCTCTCTCTCCCTCCCTCCCTCCCCCTTTCTCTCTCTGTCTCTCTTTCTTTCTTTCTTTCTTTCTTTCTTTCTTTCTTTCTTTCTTTCTTTCTTTCTTTCTTTTTCTCTCTCTTTCTTTCTTTCTCTCTCTTTCTTTCTTTCTTTCTTTCTCTTTCTTTCTCTCTTTCTTTCTCTCTTTCTTTCTCTCTTTCTTTCTCTCTTTCTTTCTTTCTTTCTCTCTCTCTCTCTCTTTCTTTCTTTCTTTCTTTCTTTCTTTCTTTCTTTCTTTCTTTCTTTCTTTCTCTTTCTTGTTCTGGAGTTTGAACTCAGGGCCTGGGCACGGTCCTTGGATACTTTTTGCTCAAGTCTAGTGCTCAGTCACTTTCGCCTCAGCACCACTGTCAGCTTTTTCTGAGTAGGTGTTACCCAGGAATCAAACCCAGGATTTCATGCATGCTAGATAAGCACTCTGCTACTAGGCTATGCTCCCAGACCTGTTGCCTGGTTTTCATGTCAATTGTTTTCTTATATGATTAACTGTGTGAATATTTATTTTTAGGTTTCCCAATGTTAGGAGCCAGATGTGACATCCAGATGACTCAGTCTCCATTTTCCCTGTCTGCATCTCCAGGAGATATGGTCTCCCACACTAGCAGGGCCAGTCAGGACATTTATGATGCTTTACACTGGTATCAACAGAAACCAGGGGAAAGTCCTAAGCTCCTGATCCATGATGTCTCTAGTTTGCAATCCGGGATACCATTGAGGTTCAGGGGCAGTGGATCTGGGACAGAATTCACTCTCACCATCAGCAGTCTGCAGCCTGTAGATGACGCTGATTATTACTGTTTGCAGTATCAGAGTATCCCTCCCACAGTGATACAAGACATAAAAAATCCTCCCAGTGAAGAAATGAGAGTCTGGGATGCCCCAGCTGCTCCTCCTGATGGTCTGCCTGCTACAGTGCTTCTCAAATGCAGCCAGGCTGATTTTACTGGGTACAAAGTGTTAGAAAGGCCCCTTTGCAGTCTGTCTCTTTTCTATTCCTTAGTTTTACAAACACAGATTTGGCAAGGACTCTTTTGAAAAAAAAAAGAGAAGGGATATTTTACCTGAGGAGTTTAATTTGTGGTATCATTTGGGATTTATATACCTAAACAAAAGTCAGTCATCATTTCCAAATAGATGTTTAATGCAGAAGTTCTAAATCTAATCCTCACCATCTAAGGTGGTTTAGAAGTGGTAGATTCTCTGGTCCTTCTCCAGAGTGCAGCTGTCTTAAGGTGTTGGAGGAATAACTATGTGATCCTCTGCTCTCAGAGCAAAGCAGGGGCAGGATGATTTTCTTGATGCTCTCACTTGCCCTAAGTACCTTCCAGGTGTTTCTCCAGTCCCTGCCTCTGCTCAGAAGTCTGCTTTCAGAGGTTAGTAAATGTTAGATCCTTTCTGTCTTCACACTCTAGTAGAAGTAGCCCTAATGAACAAATCAACAAGAAGCCATGGAAGGAGATCTGGGAGATTTTCTTTCAGAAATGGTGTTGATGAGTGGAAAGGTGGCAGTTCACTCGTCAATGTTGGGGCAACTTTCAGAAATTTTTTCAGAGTGACCTGAGAATATATTTTTGGTGACCCTAAATTTCATCTGCTAATCAACAACCTTTAAAACATGCCAACTTAAAAGAGAGAGGCGACTGTATTTAACGTATACCAATTTTTCCATGAAATTACATCTCAAGAAACAGTTGGAAAGCATCTAGGCACCCATACAAAAAAGTCAACGTCAAAACAAAAGAAAAACCATGGAAGATGAAAACCCTAAGATGCTTAGCTTCAGAATTATTTGGCCAAATAGTTGTTTTCTTTGCTACTGAGAATTTTTCTAGAATTTCAATTCCTCAGCATTTCTGAAAGCAGGTCAAAAATGCAAAATTTTAAACCTGTCAGATCTGGTAAATGATAACGAAAATTTCATTAAGTAACAGATTTTTTTAAAAGTAACAGAATATTCATGGAGCTGTATTTTAGCCGATGGTAATTTCAACCAAATTTTTCCCTAATGAAGCCATTTAATAAAAATATTATCGGACAATGTTTGTTGACAACACATTCTGCCTTATTTCATATTTAATGCGAAGTTGCAATAAAAGCATTTCAGTATTATAACTATTTAAAAATATAATTATATTTTTCCATGTTATAATCTACTACCATGATAGTTAAAACCACAGTAACTTCAGGAGCTTCTGATATGAACAAATATATCAAAATTTGGGGACCATGTTAGACAAAATTGTTTACATACATATGCTATGAAAAAGAGATATACATGTGCATGGTTTTTTTGAGTCACTGCAGTATCTATTAAATCATACAACTCCAATGTGTAGAGAAATGTACCTTTGTGATACTTATAAGTTCTGATTTCCTGGGTTCTCGTTTGCTGCTGTATTTGGCATGGGGGTGAATAACAGAAGAATAAAGGAGGACCAAATGTCTTCTAAATGGTCAGGCAATGAAAGACGGGGAACAGATTTGTAAATTCACACTCCTTCAATGTTAATGGGGAGCAATGGTCAAGAAGTAATGTATCCAATACCTGATTAATGTAACTGTAACCCCTGTGTACATCACACTGACAACACCTGAATTCACCCCAACAATAAAATTTTTAAAAAATAAAAAATAAATTAAAGGGAATATTTCACCTAAAGATTGACATCATCTGTCCTTTCCAAAAAATTATCTTTTAAAAATATTTTTATCAGTGATTGTATATAGAGATTCCTTTCTTGAATACTTTTTTAAGCATGACATTTAAAATATGATTTAAAAATCAATGTTAATAAAATCTTTAAAAAATTAAAAAAATATCTTTGTGAAAAAGGCTCTAGCTGAGCAAGTGGGCTGATTAGAGTGGGACGTTGGGGAGGAGTCTGCTGCTGCCAGCCTTGAGATCAGGCTAGAGATCTAGGTCCACGATGCTAAAGTTAAAAGTTCTCACACCAGGATTAATTCCAAATGGATCAAAGACCTGAAGGTACACTGAAAACTTTACAAGAAGGAATAGGAGATACACTAGGTCTCCCTGGCACAGGTAGAAACTTTCTTAAAAAGTACCCAGAAACACAACAAATCAGAGAAAGTCTGGATAAGTGAGACTGCATTAAACCACAGAGCTTCTGTATGGCAATGGATATAGCTGGCAAATTAACTAGAAACCTTACAGAGTGGGAGAAGATCTTCAATAACCATACAATAGAACAAAGGGTCATGTCTAAAATATATCAACAGCTCAAAAAATTGAATCACTCCAAAACTAATCTCCAAAGAAACAACCATCCCATTAAAAGATGGGCCAAAGACTTAAAGGAGAGTCTTCTCTGAAGAAGAAATAAGAATGGCCTATAGACACATGAAGAAATGCTCAATATCTCTGGCCATAAAAGAAATTCACTACACTGTAGGTGGAAGTGCAAACTCGTTCAACCACTATGGAAAGCACTATGGCAGTTCCTCAAAAGACTAAGCATAGAGCTACCCTTTGACCCAGCAATTCCACTACTAGGCATTTATCCAACTGTCCAGAAACAAGGGCACACTAAATCCACTAGCACAATGATGTTCATTGCAGCGCTATTTACCATAGCAAAGATATGGAACCAAACCCAGATGTCCCTGAGTTGATGAGTGGATCAAGAAGACCTGATATTTATACACAATGGAATTATATGCTGCTGTCAGAAAGAATGACATGGCCCCATTTGTAAGAAAATGGAAAGACTTAGAAAAAATCATATTAAGTGAAGTAAGCCAGACTCAAAGGAACATAGGCTCAATGGTTTCTCTCATTTGTAAAAACCTAGCAGTAAAAACCTAGCAGAAATTTACAATAGAGCAAAACCTAGATACATAAGGTTGTATGGAATGATGCTAAATGAAAGGAGCTACAGGATATAGAAACAAAAGCCATAAAATGAGTGATTGTTGTCCTTAATGTACTGTATTATCTGTCATCTCATTTGCTGTTTCTTGGTTATCTCAGATTGTTACAGTATTTCACCTGGTTATCTGATATATTGTATATATGCATATTTGGTTATTTGAAGTAGGATAGGGAAGGGAGGAAAACAAGATGAGGGGTGGGAGTGGGGGGGGAGGGAAATGGGGACCAAGACATGAGAAAGGGTATCAATGTTTGTGAAATAATACACCTTCTATCTGGTGAATATAACATAACCCTTCTATTAATTACAATAAAAATATATGAAAACAAAAAAATAAGTCATGCACAAAAGGGCTGGAGGTATGCTTCAATCATAGAGCACTTGCTTAGTTAGTGCAAAAAAAATAAATAAATTTGGTTCGGACACTGAAAAAGAAAGAAATGCAATTCAGAACAACTCTATGATTCCACCTCACTCCAGGATCAAGAAATCTAATAACAACAGATGCTGGAGGGGATGTGGACAGGAGGGATCACTACTACACTGTTTGTGGGACTGCAAACTCTTTCAAACACTATTAAAAGCAGTATGGCCATTCCTCAAAAGACTAAATATAGAGCTCCCCTATGACCCAGCAATTCCACTACTTGGCATTTACCAATGGTCCAGAAACACGGACATACTGAATCCACTAGCACAACCATGTTCACTGCAGCACTATTTACCATAGCAAAGATATGGAACCAACCTAGATGTTCCTCAGTTGATGAGTGGATCAAAAAGATGTGGTATTTATACACAATGGAATTCTATGCTGCTGTCAGAAAAAATAATATCGCCACATTTGTAAGGAAATGGAAAGAGCTGGAAAAACTCATATTTTTTATATTTTTTATTGTAATTAATAAAAGGGTTACATGATATTTGCCAGATAGAAGGTGCATTAATTCACATACATTGATACTCTTTCACATGTCTTGGTACCCATTACCCTCCCCTGTTTGGTTTTTCCCCCCTTCCCTATCTAATTTCAAATAACCAAATACAAATAAATTCAATATAGCAGATAACAAAGTGAGATACTGTAACAATATGAGATACCCAAGGGACAGCAAAGGAGATGAGAGATAATATAGTATATTAAGGACAACAGTCATTCATTTATATGGCTTTTGTTTCAATATCCTGGAGGTCCTTTCAATTAGCTTCATACTATTTGGCCTTATGTATCAAGGTTTTGCTGTATTGCAGATCTCTGCTAGTAGAGCCCAAGGTTTCTACTGATTATGACAAATGAGGGAAACCATTGAGCCTAAGTTCCTTTGAGTCTGGCTTACTTCACTTAATATGATTTTTTCTAAGTCTTTCCATTTCCTAACAAATGCCATGCTGTCATTTTTTCTGACAGCAGCATAGAATTCCATTGTGTACAAATACCACAACTTGTTGATCCACTCATCAACTGAGGGACATCTAGGTTGGTTCCATATCTTTGCTATGGTGAATAATGCTGCAATGAACATTGTTGTGCTAGTGCATTTACTATGCTCTAGATTCTGGATGGTTGGGTAAATGCCAAGTAGTGGAATTGCTGGGTCATAGGGGTGTTCTATGTTTAGCTCTTTGAGGCACTGCCATACTGCTTTCCATATTGGTTGAATGAGTTTGCACTTAGCGTTATTTTGATTTGCATTTCTTTTATGACCAGAGATGTTGAGCATTTCTTCATGTGTGTATAGGCCATTTTTGTTTCTTCTTCAGAGAAGACTCTCTTTAAGTCTTTAAGTTGGGCTGGCAGAACTGGTTAAGCACCTGCAGAAAACTAAAGTTGGATCCTTCTTTGTCACCCTGCACTAGAATTAACTCCAAATGGATCAAAGACCTGGAGGTAAAAGCTGACACACTGAAAATTTTACAAGAAGGAATAGGAGAAACTCTAGGCCTCCTTGGCACAGGTCGAAACTTTTTAATAATGACCAAGAATCACAACAAATCAGAGAAAGGCTGGATAAGTGGGACTGCATTAAACTGCGGAGCTTTTGTATGGCAAAGGACATAGCTAGTAAATTAATTAGGAAGCCTACAGAGTGGGAGATGATCTTCATCAGTCAAACAATGGACAAAGGCCTCATATCTAAAATATATCAACAGCTCCAAAAATTGAATCACTCCAAAACTAATCTCCAAAGGAAAATCTCATATTAAGTGAAGTAAGCCAGACTCAAAGAAATATAGGCTCAATGGTTTCCCTCATTTGTCATAATCAGTAGAAACCATGGGCTCTCCTAGCAGAGATTTAAAATAGAAGAAAACCTAGATACATAAGGCCATTATAGTGTGTTGCTAAATGACTGGACCTCCAGGATATAAATACAAAAGCCATATAGTGTGTGCTTGTTGTCCTTACTGCTCTATGTTATCTCTCATCTCTTTTGCTGTCCCTTGGTTATCTCATATTGCTATAGTATTTTACCTTTTTATCTGAAAACATTGTACATATGCTTATTTGGTTATTTGAAGTAGGATAAGGAAAGGGGGAAAACAAGATGAAGGGAGGGGGTGGGAGATGGAAATTAGGACAAAAACATGAGAAAGGGTATTAATGTTTGTGAAACAATGAACCTTCCATTTAATGAATATAATGTAAACCTTCTATTAATTACAATAAAAATATATGAAAAAAGTCCTCAATTCCTCAATAACAGTCCTTTGCCACACTGGAAGTTTCAAGTGAATAAAATGCATGTTGCATATGACTTGTGGCAGATTACAGATCTTCTGGGGGAAAATGAGCATTTAAAAATAAATCAGAGAATACTCCAGGTGCCGGTGGCTCACACCCGTAATCCTAGCTTATCAGGAGTTTGAGATCTGAGTACAATGGTTCATAGCTAGCCTGGGCACAAAAGTCCATGAGAATCTTATCACCAATTAACCACCAGAAAACCAAAAGTGGTGCTATGGCTCAAGTGATAAGGTGCTAACCTTGAGCTAAAAAGATCATGTTCAGCACCCAAGCCTAGAGTTCAAGCCCCATAACCACCACCACCACCACCAACAAAAATATGTCAGAAGATCAGAGAATTAATTTATTATATTGTACTATATCTTCAAATAGTACTACCACATACCTACCATTCAACAAATCGGTTCATAAGTACAATGCACTCTTTCCCCCCGATCCCTTCCTCTTAACTTTCTTAGGTTCATAGGATGTACGTTGGATTTTATTACTAAATTTTCCCCATCTTCCTCTCTTCATTTATCTAATACTCCTCTTTGACCTCCCCTCCACATCTTTCCAGTGCTAGTACTCATTTTGTTGAACAACAAGCCCATTTTTTAACTGTTATGCAATTAGAATTCTCCTCTGTAAATATCCTACTTTGTTAAATATGTTTGATATACTGGCATGTGATCTCATATGCATTTACTTATGTATTTATACGTTAGATTCTATCTTGTACATATAAGAGAAAACATGTATCCTTTTTAGCTCTAGGCTTCACTTAACAAAATTTTTTCGCAGTACCATCATTTCTTTACAAATGATGTGATATTCTTTCTAATGGGAAATGAAGATCTATGTCCAAGTTTGCTTCAGATCCAAGTTATTTCTACTGTGGCATCTATACTGTTTTGATAACAGATCTAGGATTTCTCTGGAGATACAAACAACAAGCCTGGTGCCTAGTCTCAGTTACTCTGAGGCTCAGAATTTCAGCCATACCAGCCCGTCCCAGCAATACCCAGAACCCTGCTGATTTGCATGGGCCCACAGCACAGTCACTGCCCTCACATCTTCTTCATAAGTTGTTCATCCCAGATGCAGGAGTCAATCCCGGTCAGAACACAGCACGGACATGAGGGCCTTCACTCAGCTGCTGGGGCTGCTGCTGCTCTGGATTCCAAGTAAGGAAAGACTATGCTGACGATCTCCTGCCCTTATAATCAATGATACTTGGTTGTTTATGAAGTTTCTTATAAGATGCTTGAGTCTATGTATATCTATTATTTTCCAATGCTAGGTGCCAGGTGTGACATCCAGATGACTCAGTCACCAGGCTCTCTGTCTGCATCTCCTGGAGACAGAGTCACCATCACTTGCCAGGCCAGTCAAGAGATTAACAAACAGTTAAACTGGTACCAGTAGAAACCAGGAAAAGCTCCTCGATTCCTGATCTATTACACATCCAGTCTGGTCACTGGAGTTGCATCCAGGTTCAGTGGCAGTGGATCTGGGTCAGATTACTCTCTCACCATCAGCAGCCTACAGCCTGAAGATGATGCCATTTATTACTGCCAACATTTTTATAATTTACCTCGCACAAGCCATAAAATAAACCACCAGAGAAGCAGAAGTGTGAGGTTGGGTGGTCCCAGCTATTTTCTTCATGCCTCCATTTACAAAATCGGTCCTAGACTCCTAGGGCAGGACCTCTGCCCCGGTGATGGTGAAGCAGCAGTCTTCAAGGTCTCAGCCTTCAGAGTAAGAGTGATTATAGTCCAGAGCTGTTGATGCTGTTCTGAAAACGTCAATATTAGAATTACATTCCAGATAATAAATATGAAAATATTTTGTATTTATTTATGTTTTATTTTAATCCTAAACTTATAGTCACATTGGGCAAAGTGATGCTTGTAAGCATCACTTGAAAGGATAATTTCAAGTATTTTATTTTATATAATTTTAAACATTTAATCAACTGTATCAAAAATAAAGAAATTTGTCATTTTATTTTTGGCTCCAGATAATTTTTTTTTGTTTTGTTTTGGTTAGGTTGTTTTCTTATTGCATTTGGAGAACTTCAGTATAATTTTGGATAGGAAGGTGATAGTGTACATTTCAGTCTTTAATACAACATGACATTAAATATTATCCATGAGTAAAATATTTGTTACAGACATTTGCATGACATTAATAACAACATTCGCTCCATTATTTCTAGCCTGCTGATTATATCCTGAATAGCCGCTGAAGCTTTTAGAAACAATTCTTCCCCTAACATGGGGACAATCATATAATTTCTCTATTTAAATCTCTAAATCTCAGTTCCATTTATCAATCAACTTTATACCGTCATGAGAAACACTGAATACAACCAAGCGTGTTTGCACTAGGTATATAGCCATTTTGTACTCTCTACTGCACATTGCAAGGTGAGCTGAACTTGAGGAGTTTCCTGTGTTACTCCCTCTTTCCTCCACAGCAGCTCTCACCAAGGCTCACAGCAGTGTTCCCAGTTCACTGAATCTTCTTTGTGTGGAACTAAAACAAATCTAAACCTCTTTTGCGATCATAGGAATAACACTGAAGTCTTTCATTTACAGTAGGAACTGTGAAGAAGCCTCATTGTAAGGCTGATCTTCTTTATGTCAGAAGTCCTATAGTTCTCAGCTTGTCCAGTTTACACATGCACACAACTTATGTTTCATGTACATATACATATATACTGTAGATATAGGATATACTGTATGATGACTAAATATATGTTATATACAGCACAGGAAAACCCACTGTCCACCCAGCCCGCTGAGACTGAAGCTGACAGATCCATCCCACGGCCCACTGCGAGGCCACTGGTTGGGCTGAAAGCTAGTTGTGCAGCAGCACACAGCCTCTGGAAACAGGCCAAACACCTGCAAAAACTGCAAACTCTGACCTAGTCACCAGAGGAATCAATTTGGCCAAGAAACACAGGTGTTCACATATTCCCAGAACCACCGGTCGCAATCCAAGTAAAGACTGCTACCTACCGACCACAGAGTGAACTACAACAACAGTTCTCGATGCCGAGGAGAGCTCAAAGAAGAATCATGACATACACAAATTATCAAAGTCCCATGCAAAGCCCAAAAGGCAACAAGAGCGAAGGGACGAGAGAGGTGTCACCATCCCAAGAAATGACACCTGAAGAGACACGAAACATGACCCTATTCAAGGAGATGATTGTGAACATGTCTAAAGAGATTAAAACAGAATTCCAAAAACAATTCCAGGAACATAAGCAGGAAATCACCAAAGAGCTCCTCAAATTCAAAAGAGAAAAGGAAGAAAAGATTAATACCCTCACAGCAGACATGATTAGCTCAATGTCCAGACTTCAAGCAAAAATGGAGGCATTAAGTAGCAGATTGACGGAGATGGAGAATAGAACATCAGAAACGGAAGATAAAACACAGGAGCTGAAACAGAGAATCACCACCTTGGAAAAATCAGTCAGAATCCACCAGAGAGAGCTCTGGGAACTGGCAGATGCAGCAAAGAAGTCGAATCTTTGTATAATAGGGACTGAGGAGGGCACAGAATTTCAGGACAAAGGAATGCAACCTTTATTCACCAAAATCATAGCAGAGAACTTCCCCAACTTCAAAAAGGAAAATACTCACATTATTGAAGGTTTCAGGACTTCAAACAGGCAAGATCCTAGAAGGAACTCATCTAGACATATCATAGTAAAGACACAAGACCCGAATACCAAGGAATTGATCTTAAATGCTGCAAAAACAAAGAAGGAGCTATATTCTAATGGGAAGAAAATTCGATTTACAGCAGATCTCTCCATGAAAACCCTAAATGCAAGAAAAACTTGGAAAAACATCATTGATGTCCTGAAGACCAACAACTGCCAACCCAGACTGATATATCCAGCAAAACTGGCATTTACATTTGAGGGAGAAACAAGAATATTTCACTCCAAAGAGAAGCTTTATGAATATGTGCACAGTAAACCAGCATTACAAAAAATACTAATTAGTTGAGAACAAATTGTAGAACATCAAGAACCCCCATCAAGAAGCAAATATCTATAATTCACTAAACACAAAAGGGGAAAGAAGAGAGAGAAAGAAACTTAGAAGTAAAAATAAATAACGACAATGGACACTGACCACTTCTCCATAATCTCCCTAAATGTGAACGGGATGAACAATCCAATCAAAAGACACAGAGCAGCAGACTGGATTAAGAAACACCACCCATCCATATGTTGCCTCCAAGAGACCCACCTCACTGCCAAAGACAGAAACAAATTCCAAGTGAAAGGATGGAAACGAATTTTCCACTCCAATGCACCATGCAAAAAAGCAGGAGTAGCAATCTTAATTTCCGACAAAATTAAGTTCTCAGTAAAATCATTACATAAAGATAGAGAAGGCCATTATATATTAGTAAAGGGTACAATCCATGCCCATAATATTACAGTTATAAACATTTACTCCTTCAACATGGGAGCACCCAAATTCGCCAAACAAACTCTCTTAGAATTACAGAACAAGATAGATTCAAACACAATCATAGTGGGAGACCTCAATACACCACTCTCAACAAATGACAGGTCAACGCAACAAAAATTAAGCAAAAACACCATTGACTAAAACGACACCATAGCCCAGCCGGGCTTAAAAGATATGCATAGAGTCTTCCACCCAACAGCGAAACTTTTTACATTTTTCTCAGCAGCACATGGAACACACTCCAAAATAGATCATATAATAGTTCATACAGAAAACTTAAGCAGATATAAGAGGTCTGATATAATCCCATGCATTCTATCAGACCACAGTGGAGTCAAACTAATTCTGAACAATTCAGTCAAAGTCAAAAAACATTCAATCACTTGGAAACTGAACAACACACTTCTGAATAACTCCTGTGTAACAGATCAGATCAGAAATGAAATTAAAAACGTCCTTGAATGAAATTACAATCAAGAAATATCACAAAGGAACTTATGGGACACAGCAAAGGCAGTTCTAAGAGGCAAATTTATCGCACTAGGAGCTCATATTAAAAAGACAGAAGAAGAGCACTTAAATAACCTTAAAAAACTGAAACGCCTAGAGGAGCAAGAAAAAGTTAATTCTAAAACAACTAGAAGGACAGAAATAACAAAAATACAATAAAAAATATCAGAGATTGAAATAAGATCTACTATACAAAAAACTGATAAATCAAAGAGATGGTTCTTTGAAACAGTCAACAAAATAGACAAACCCTTGGCAAGATTAATCAAAAAAAGGAAAGGGGAGACTCAAATAAACAAGATTAGAGACCCCACGGGAACAATCACAACTGATTCCCAAGAAATTCAGTCCATAATCAATATGTACTACCAGGGCCTATATTCAAAGAAACAAGAAAATCTAGTAGAAATGGATGATTTCTTAAATAAATATAGGCTACCCACACTGAACAACGATGAGGTAAAGAAATTTTACAAACCAATTTCTTACAACAAAATTGTGGAAGCAATCAGGGAAATGCCAACCAAAAAAAGCCCAGGTCCAGATGGTTTCACTGCGGAATTTTACAAGACATTTAAGGATGAAATAACACCTATACTCTTAAAACTCGTCCAAGAAATAGAAACAGAAGGAGCAATACCAAACTCATTTTATGAAGCTAATATTACTCTCATCCCCAAATCAGGGAAAGACCCAACAAAAAAAGAAACCTACAGACCTATCTCTCTAATGAACACAGACGCAAAACTCCTCAATAAAATATTAGCAAACAGAATCCAGAAACAAATTTAAAAAATCATACACTATGATCAAGTGGGCTTCATCCCACAAATGCAAGGCTGGTTTAACATTCACAAATCAATCAATGTAATACATCATATCAATAGAGTTAAGGATAAGAATCATATGATAATTTTTCTGGACGTGGAGAAGGCATTTGACAAAATACAACATCCATTCATGTTGAAAGCACTAGAAAAAATAGGAATAAGAGGTACATTCCTCAAAATAGTGAAAGCCATATATGAAAACCCTACAGCCAATATTATACTAAATGGTGAAAGACTGGAACAATTCACCTAAAAATCAGGAACTAGACAGGGATGCCCACTCTCTCCACTTCTCTTCAATATAGTGCTGGATCCCTTAGCCAGAGCAATAAGGCAAGAAAAGGACATCAAAGGGATCCACATAGGGAAAGAAGAAATTAAACTATCCTTATTCACTGATGACATGATCCTCTACTTGAGTGACCCAACAAACTCTACTCCCAAACTTCTAGAATTAATAAACCACTTTAGCAAAGTGGCAGGATACAAAATCAACCTTCAGAAGTCAGTAGCCTTCTTGTACACCAACAATACACAAACATAAGGCCAAATCAAGAAAATGATCCCATTCACAATAGCCCCCAAAAGAATAAAATACTTAGGAATTAACTTAACCAAAGATGTAAAGGAGTTATTCAATGAAAACTATATAAGCCTAATGAAAGAAATTAAAGAGGACACTAGGAAATGGAAAGACATCCCATGCTCATGGCTAGGGAGAACCAACATAGTGAAAATGGCTATACTGCCAAAATTGATATACAAATTCAATGCAATCCCTATCAAAATCCCAAATACATTCTTTATGGAAATAGAAGATATAATCCAAAGATTCATATGGAATAAGAAAAGACCTAGAATAGCCAAAACAATTCTAGGCAAAAAGAGCAATGATGGTGGTATTACAATACCAGACTTCAAACTCTACTATAGAGCCATAATAACAAAAACTGCTTGGTATTGGCACAAAAACAGACCAGAAGATCCGTGGAACAGAATGGAAGACACAGAAATAGAATCACATACCTATAGGCAACTTGTATTTGACAAAGGAGCCAAGATATACAGTGGAACAAAGACAGTCTATTCAATTATTGGTGCTGGCAAAACTGCGCAGCCACATGCAGAAAACTAAAAATTGACCCTAGCCTCTCGCCATGCACAAGCATTAACTCAAAGTGGATCAAAGACCTCAATGTCAGACCAGAAACCGTGAAACTGCTACATGATAAAGTAGGAGAGACACTGGAACTCATAGGCACATGGAAAGGTTTCCTTAACAGAATCCCAGGGTCACAGCAGATTGGAGAGAGACTCGATAAATGGGACTACCTAAAAATAAAAAGTTTCTGTACAGATAAAAACATAGTGGCAAATGTAGAGAGACAGCCAATCAACTAGGAAAAGATATTCACAAACAATACATCTGACAAATGCTTAATATCCAGTATCTACAGGGAACTCAAGAAACTAATCCCCCCAAAACCCAATAAACCATTCACTAAATGGGCAAGGGAACTAAAGAGAGACATATCAGAAGAAGAGATTAAAATGGCAGAAACCCATATGAGAAAATGTTCATCATCCATGGTCATAAAGGAAATGCAAATAAAAACAACCTTAAGATACCACCTTTCCTCAACACGAATGGCCAAGATTTTGAATTCACACAATGACAGTTGCTGTCGGGGTTGTGGAGAAAAAGGAACCCTACTACACTGCAGCCACTCTGGAAAGCAGTGTGGAGGTTCCTTAAAGAACTGAAAATAGACCTTCCCTATGATCCTGCCATACCACTTCTGGGCACCTATCCTGAACATCATGACCCAGGATGTTATAAGGACACCTGCTCAGCTATGTTCATCTCTGCACTATTCACAAAAGCCAGGCAATGGAAACAATCCAGATGCCCTACTGCTGATGAATGGATACAGAAAATGTGGTATATATATATATATATACAATGGAATTCTACATAGCCAACAGACAAGATAAAATAATGGCATTCGCAGGGAAGTGGATGAATCTAGAGCAAATCATGTTGAGTGAGACAAGTCAAGACCTAAGGAACAAAAGGCACATGGTATCCTCAATACGTGGCTATAAAATCCAAAGAGTATAAGAGCGAGGACTCAATAACTACATACCCAAAGCTATGGACATGGTAATGGAAATATAAACATAACTATATAGACATAAAAACCTATGACTCTATAGACATAATGTTTTATTTCATAAATTAATATGTTTCTATGACATACAAACCCTTAGCCTAATTTTGATTAAGTTCTAAATACTAAGTCCCACTGATTGTAAATAGACATTCCCTCCTTGAACACTTGTTTGTTAAACTTGTCATTTAAAATATGATGTAAAAATCAACATTAATAAATTTTCTAATTAAAAAAATATGTTATATAAATATATTTGTGATGAAGTATTAGCTATTGATCCATGGGCATGTCCCACAAATTTTCTTTTCTTATTTACTTTATTTTATTCTCTTAACTTATGTCACTTATGCATTTTGTTAAGATCCTCCTTTTTATGAAACATTGTTCAACCAATTATAACTTTTACCTAGGAATATTTCCAAACAATCATTAAGGAATAACTTGAGAAAAAATCATTCTAAAACAGCCTTTAGGATGGATGTTAACAAGTTTTCCTTATTGAATATCATGAGCTAAGTATTTGGGAAAAGTTTAAAAAATAAAAAGGTCAATTAAGAGTAAATTTGAAAAATGACAACCACCTGACAGTCTCTCCTTTACAGGCAAATTCTAACAGCAATGTGGAAGGAAATAGAATGAGAAGATACAGATATGCTGTGACTAAAGACCTCAGAGATTTGTTGCCATTGAGGAAAATATTTAGGACTATGAGATATGTGATTTTAGCTATGGAAGTAATTTGGGCAAGGATAGAAATTCCAAGGGAAGACACTGCAAAGTAGTTAACAGTACCGGAACAGTTACACACTGAAGGAAACTGAAGCAGACAGTTATGGAGTATAACTGCTGCCACCCTCCATTAAGCAGGGGTGGGAAGTGGGTGGGTCCCCTGAGGCACATCATTTGACCCCAAGCCCTATACTATAACAGCTAGACTATGGCTGTGGTTGTGCTCTTCACCTTGAGTCCACACAAAATACCTGGATGAAACAGCTTTGTTCAGATAAATGGGACAGATATAAAAGAAAAGAGAATAATTTCTATAGGGAAACTAGTAGAATGATAAGGAAGTCACCTAGAGTCAGAGAACTTAAGCCAGAGCCAAGAGCTACTCACACTGCCCTTTGAGACATGCATGGGTGAGGACCAGCCATCTAAGAGTACAACGCGAAGGTGCAGGAAAAACTCAAGGTGGAGTCCACATGAGGCTTCTCAGATTGCTAAGTAGCAGCCCGCCTGAGATACCTGGTGTTTTGTTCATAGCAATTGCTTCCTTTTTGAGCAACTGCTTGGTGGCAAGATAGTGTTAGTGTCTCTGTCTCTTATGGCTCTGTATGGTAACTTTTTCATACAATTTTCCTCTTGATTCCTGGGATTTTCTTCAAGCTTTTTCTAATATCAGGTTCAAGAACAATTTCACCGCCATCAACTTTGGGTCAGATTTTAAAATTACACTGGCTAAACACATATGTCATGGTCAATGCAATGAGATGACAACAAAACAAATAAAAGTATGAGAAGTCCAGGATATTTAGACTCTACTGCTATAAAGGAGGTAGAAGTAGAAGGAACTTAATCCAGGACCACCTCAGGCATTTTTCAACTATGTCAGCAGATATCTGAAACATGAATCAAAGCAAAAGCAGTAAGCAATAATCTCAGTTGGCAGAGAGCTGGCCTACCAAGCCTAAGGCCCTGAGTTCTAACTCCAGTACTGTCAAAAACATCTATGAGATACAGAAAGTAAAAACTATAATGACTCACAGATGGAAGTTTCTGTGCTAATAAAATCAAAATAACTTGCAGTTCATCTTTGATATATCAATTGATTTTAAATAGCAAATCAGAGGAGGTAAAGTTACCTAAACTTTGGTCTAACAGAATCAGAGGCATGTTTCCTATATAGGACACAGATCAATCTGAAACCAGAATTTAAACTTCCACCAGAACTATGGGACCACATTTATCACTGAGGAAGAAGAAAAAGTTTTCAGACATAAATCCTAAGGATACTCAAGAATTCTTACATTATGTCAACTTTGTTCTTTTTGAACTAAGAAGCAAAGTCGTGTATATGTTAAGCACCACTCCCAGCTTGAGACAATGTTCATCATCCTAAGGAAGAAAGCATTCTTTCTTCTTTCGTGTAAGTCCAGAAAATCCCTGATGAACTTGGGTTAAAAGGATAAGAGGCCTCCCATTCCTCCTCCTTGCCATCAAGCAGGTGTTGCTCAGGTCCTTCAAGATTAGCAATGAAGAGAAATTGAGGTCAAGCTGGAACTGAGAATTTGAAGGCTGCCTCTTCTGCCATCATTTCTACAAAGAAATAAAGACCAGGGATATCATTAGCTTAAGAAAGAGAAACTGCCTATAAAAACTGTTCAGAAATACTGTGTCACAGGCTTTAGTCTCTGTGAAATGAATGGCTTTAATGAACCATCAGAGATATATATCAGAAAAGCCTCACGTTCTTGAACAAATTTCTGCACCTGAAGCAGGATAACTTAAACCTGTTAAGACAACTCAAAAATATAGTATGTACAAGTGCTATCTTTGCTCCAAGGAGAGACAACAGAATTCATTTCTTCCTGAGGGATGCACATCTCACCCAACTTAACAGCTAACTGACAGAATGTAGGCCTTCCTGAGAAAACACAAGTTACCTGTCCAAAATGAAGAAAACAGGGCACATCTTTGTCTCAAGCTTCTGTTTTATGGCAAGATGCATTCTTACTTGGAAACTCAAAGTAACACCAGGTGTAATTAGAAGAAAAAAAACCCTATCTTTGCATGACATTGAAGCCAGATCCCCTGCCTTTACCCTATAAATACCCAGCAGCCCAAGGAACTGTGTGCTTCTATGTCTATCTCCCTATGAGAGCATCTGCCCTCGTCTGCTTTTTGTTTATTTGTCCTATTGCCTCTTTGTTTAATTATAAAGCTCTGTCAAGTATTCTTCCTATCATGATTTGTCCAGAAATTCTTCTTCTGGCATTGAAGTCAAGGACCCTAAGTGAAGAGTTCCTGTATTTAAAGTAAGCTTCACTAACCCTCACCTCCACCTCCTCCATCTAGTGACACAAGGCTGAATAGTAACTGTGACTTAAACACCAAGAGTGTTTTTAGAAGGTGAATAAATGTTGCCTTACAATATGATGGTTTATTACACATACAGGGGAAAATTGTGCTATACAAAATGCTTGTTGTTTATGGACTGATTAGAGCCATAGGTACAGAAATTTATTGTGACTACATTTTCTAAGTTATGTGTTGTAGTCTACTGGGATTTTAAATTTCAACCAACTTTCAGGAAGATTTTTGTCAAACTTTCAGTTTTGGGGCCTGTAGCTATTACATGACTAACTTTCCTTATCACTCCCTTTCCTTTCTCCAGGTTAGAAATTTAGGACAAGTTTGCTTTTAGCATGCTTAAACAATGACTAAAAAATGTGTAACAAGCCACAGGGTGACTCTCGCCTGTAATTCCAGCTACTCAGGAAGCTGAGATCTGATTATCTCAGTTCAAAGCCAGCCCAGGCACTAAAAAGTCCATGAGACACTTATTTCCAAGTAATCACCAGAAAACCGGAAGTAGCACTGTGGCTCAAGGGGTAGGATGGTAGGCTTGAGCTGAAGAGCTCAAGGACAGCGCCCAGGCTCAAAGTTCAAGTCCCAGAGCAGACCAAAAGAAAAAAATATAACAAAAGAAATACTAATGAATCTCTAGGTCCCCTAAATCTAGTGACACTGAAGTATCTCAAATGCTATGTAGGAAGCATTGGCACTGAGTATTTCAAGGCCTTTGAATGCCAGACATGGTGGTGTAATTCCAGATCAGAGGCTATTACCATCTAACTGAAGACTACCCCTCACTGTCTAATTGAGCCATAATCCTAGATTACACCTGAAGTCACTAAATGATGATGTATCTAGGCAAGGAATGAGAGCCACAGAAAATGATTGAAATGTATATTCTTTTAGTACAAAGTATTTTTTTCTAATGCTGTAACAACAAGGAAAGAAAGTTTACAGGATGCCTCTGCCCACTTGTCTATAAGAAGGGATAATTTCACCCAAGGATTGCTCATGTGTCCGGAATGGTTGTTTCTGTATCAGACAAATTTCAGTGGCTTCCATTATCACTGTCACTTCATCATCTTTCGATCAAGAGTTTTGTGTGGCACCTAGGACTCTCCTAGCAGAGGATTACAATAATGCAAAACATAGATACATAAGGTCATATAGGATAAGGCTAAATGAAAGAATCTCCAGGATACAGAAATAAAAGCTTTATCTTTGTGACTGTTGTTCTTAATGTATATGTTATTTTTTGTCCTTTGGTTATTCTCATATACTTACTCTATCTGACTTTGTTTACTTGCATATTGCATATATGTTTATTTGAAATAGGAAAGGGAAGTGGAGAAAACAAGATGATTAGGAGGAGGTGGGGGAGGTAAATGGTTATAAAAACATGAGAAGGGGTGTCAGTGTGTGAGAAATAATGCACCTACTACCTGGCGAATGTAACTGTAACTCCTCTATACGTTATAATTTAAAGAAAAGAGTTTTGTGTATTATGAGTGTTTCAAAAATTTTGGTGAACTAAATTTACAATGCAATTCATACACACACACACAAACACACACACACAATAGCAGTGTTTTGAAGATATGGGAAATAAGGTTTATTATGTTTCACAATTTTAATGAGAAAGAGAGTAAAGATTCATATCATCCTACTCGTGACAAAAGAGGTCCCAGAATAAAGAGGCTGCTCCAGGGCTCTGCATCAGGATGCATAGAGGATGCATATTTCAAGGCTATATGGTAGCCATTCGGTTCTTCTCTACTAGTTTACTGGCACCATATCTCTGAAGTTGTGTCTGTTTGGTAGAGGATTATTAACTTATAGTTGTCAGAGATGAGGTACAATTATCTGTCTGGGTAGAAAGTGTGTTAAACTTGGGTTTTCCTGCAGAGTTAAGAAAGCCTAAGGGGAAACAAATGCAAGTTTGTGTTCTCAGATAATCAAACTAGTAACATAAGATGGCTAGGAAGAGGAGAGGGAGGGAAGGGGAAAGTCAAAGGGAAGAAAGACAAAAAAATGAACCACTTGGGGGAATTTTAGAATGCAATAGAGCAATTCATGACATAGATGTACTGTCACTAGAAGAATCAACTAACTGAAAAATACAACAATATAAATTTTATAATAAAAAAGAATGACAGGGGCTGGTAGTTTGGCCTAGTGGTAGAGTGCTTGCCTAGCATGCACGAAGACTAGGGTTCAATTCCTTTATATCACATACATAGAAAAAAGCTGGAAGTGGTTCTATGGCTCAAGTGATAGAGCTCTATCCTTGAGAAAGCCCAAGGACAGTGCATAGGCGCTGAGTTCAAGCAACAACTGACCCACCCCCAAAAAGAATGACAGAGTTTTATAAGTCAATGTGACAATTAGCATGGTAAAATTATGAATAAAAACTATAGAGAGAGATGAGCCAAATATATGAAAAATATTCTAAAATATGATATTAATGTGATCATTAAAGGGTTCTACTGAAACACAATCATGTAAAACATAGATTAAAAAAAAAGACTACTATCCTGGCTCGGTTCTGGTGGTTCATGCATGTAACCCTAGCTACTCAGGAGGCTAAGATATGACGATCACAGTTCAAAGCCAGCCTGGGCATGAAAGTCCTTGAAAATTTTATTTTCAATTGACCAACAAATAACTGAAAGTGGCATTGTGGCTCAAGGAACAAGGAGGTAGCTTGAGCTGAAGAGCAGGGATAGCACCGAGGCCAAGAGTTCAAGTCCCTCAACTGACTGAAAAAAAATAAAACCACAAAAAAAACAACTCCTATACTGGGAAAAATAATCTTCCAGAAAACTATGTCTTTTTATGTACTGGATTAAATTCATATTATTAACAAGAATTTAGACTGCAGTAGACTAGCATTTATGACTAATAAATGAAAAACAAAAGCCAACCAAGAATTCTTCATTCATAACCTTATCCTTCAAAATTGATTACACTATAATAACGTCATTTTTATAAATGCAAATGAACAGCAACTGGTATGTGCAGGCATACTCCTGAGCACCCAATAAACTTTCAAATCAAAAGGAAGAGATAGGAAGTATCCTGAACCTAATGCTGGGTATGGTTGTAGATGCCCTGGAAAGAGTTCAGAAACAAGAAAGATGGGACCAGGAGCTTGGCCGAGTGGTAAAGTGCTTGCCTAGAATGCATCACACCCTAGGATCAAATCCTCAGTACCACATACACATAAAATGCTAGAAGTGGTTCAGTGGCTCAAGTGGTAGAACGCTAGCCTTGCCCAGGCCCTGAGTTCAAGGACCAGGACTGGCAAATAAAAAAAAATAAACACCAAGGAAGATGTTAAAACAGAAGAAAACTTTCTTCAACTTATTTAATGATCACGTATAGGACAAAACAAACTGTTGTGCCACATCAGGACTGTCACCTTAGAACATTACAGCACCTGTTATGGATTTCAAGGGCAAAAGCATGCATCTGAGGGACTTGATACAGAAATCCACAGTTTGTCTGAACTATAGATCTGTATTAACAACACTAATTGCATATTTCTTCTCTGCTTTCTACATAATATAGTTTATATTAAGCAAAAAGAAATGACCAAAATAATCGTTTAAGCAATTATCTAGAAAATAAATAAGAATGACTCAATATTTATGAAAATTCATCCTTCTCAAATAACAGTGTAAAATGTACCTGAGAAGAGGTGGAAGAATTAGGAAGCAGGCCAAGAGCAGGAGGAATCATGAGGCATGTCCCTCTGTTGCTCTTCTTGATCACAGTGAATGTCATGGCTCTCAGGAGAGGCCCCACCACCCTGGTGTGTCTTTCCACCTCACCTGTTAGTATGTCTCTCTCCACTGCACTCACCAGGTCATTTGCATATTGCTCCCAGGGGAGGAGCTTCCCTGCAAGTCCCACATAAGAGCTCAGCTCTCAGCTTGCCTGCACTGAGCAGGACTGCTTCCTGTGAAAATGAGGTGCCCTGCTCAGCTCCTCGGGCTGCTCATGCTCATGCTCATGTAAGAGCACAGTGGAGCTGAGAAGGAGCTGGGGAGGGGCTGAGCTCTGTGTCCACTGCTCCCCGTGTGCTGTGTCTGTGTCCACAAGAACCTACTGTGATACATGGATCTGTGGGAGAAAGATTCCAGAAGTAGCAAGAACATGTGCTCTGCTTGGGACCACATAATGGGATGGTGCTGGGTAAATTTAAGATGAGAGGTTCTCAAGATTTATGAGCATCAGTGTGTGTGTGTGTGTGTGTGTGTGTGTGTGTGTGTGTGTGTGTGATTTATTGAACAGTTTGGTGCATAAAACCTCCTTAAAATTTTATAGTATGAAATAAATTAAGAAAGAAGTTTGAAACTAATCCCTTTTCACTTTTTTAGAATCCAGAGGAGATACTGTATTGACTCAGACTCCGGCCTCAATGACTGTCATCCTGGGAGAGCCTGCCTCTATCTCCTGCAGGTCTAGTCAGAGCCTCCTACATAGCAATGGAAACACCTACTTGAATTGGTTCCTGCAGAAGCCAGGCCAGTCTCCACAACTCCTGATCTATAAGGTTTCCAACCGAGAAACTGGAGTCCCAGCCAGATTCAGTGGCAGTGGGGCAGGCACAGATTTCACACTGAAAATCAGCAGGGTGGAGGCTGAGGATGTTGGAGTTTATTACTGTGGACAAGGTATATATTGGCCTCCCACAGTGATACAGCCCTGAACAAAAACCACCCTGCTGGAAGTGGCACAGCTGTCAAAAGTAGCTTATTTGGGGAGCAGCACAGAAACTTTTCTGAGTAAATGTGAGAGCAAGAAGCTCTCAGCTCAATAAATCCCAGTTGAGCTCAGAGTACCATGAGTGGCTCTGCTACCTGAAATGGGGCAAAAGCCATGATATGGCACAGGCAGTAGGAGAATAAATGTGGTTCATTCACCTTCTGATGATATCATAGATCATGATATAATTGATTAAATCCTCATTGTGATCCTATCTGCTATTATATCATGTATTAAGTGGATTTGAGCACCACTAATTGGACAATATTTAGTATTATTAAGAAGTGTTTTTCAAATAATTCTCTCCTTAGGCTGAGGTGGTGGGATTTATCAGCTCAATTTTAGCTTCAGCTATATTGTGAATTTGCATCCAGTCTTTGTTACATGATGAAACTCATTTCAAAATCAAAACAAAAAAATGAGGGAAATGACTAATATTATGGTGTTTATGTCTGTTATTTTCTCATAGCCACTGAGATAAATAACTACAATAACTCTATGTATGTCAGCCATAAGGGAGACATTAATGCCATCAAATTTTTATTCAGGAAAGAACTTCTGCTGGAGGAGAGAGAGAGAGAGGAGACTCATATTAACTTTATTAAGTCTTATCAATGCAAAGCCTAGAATTAACTCCAAATGGATCAAAGATCTCGAGGTAAAAGCCTACACACTGAAAACTTACAAGAAGGAATAAGAGACACACTAGGCCTCCTTGTCACAGGTTGAAAATTTCTCAATAAGGACCAAGAAACACAACAAATCAGAGAAAGGCTGGATAAGTGGGACTACATTAAACTGCAGAGCTTCTGTAGGGCAAAGGACATAGCCAGTAGATTAAATAGGCCGACAGAATGGGAGAAGATCTTCACTAACCATACAACGGACAAAGCCTTCATATCTAAAATATATCAACAGCTCAAAAAATTGAATCACTCCAAAACTAATCTCCAAAGTTACAACCATCCCATTAAAAGATGGGCCAAAGACTTAGAGTCTTCTCTGAAGAAGAAACAAAAATGGCCTATAGACACATGAAGAAATGCTCGACATCTCCGGTCATAAAATAAATGGAAATCAAAAGAACTCTAAGATTCCATCTCAATGCAATTAAAATGGCCAGGATCAAAATATCTAATAACAACAGATGCTGGAGGGGATGTGGACAGGAGGGATCACTACTATACTGTTGGTGGGAGTGCAAACTCATTCAACCACTATGGAAAGCAGTATGGCAGTTCCTCAAAAGACTAAACATAGAGCTCCCCTATTACCCAGCAATTCCACTGCTTCTCATTTACCCAATCATCCAGAAACAAGGGCATACTAAATCCACTAGCACAATGACGTTCATTGCAGCATTATTTACCATAGCAAAGATATGAAACCAACCCAGATGTCCCTCAGTTGATGAGTGGATCAACAAGATGTGGTATTGATACACAATGGAATTCTGTGCTGCTGACAGAATGAATGACAGCACCCCATTTGAAAGGAAATGGAAAGACTTAGAAAAAAATCATATTAATGAAGTAAGCCAGACTCAAAGGAACATAGGCTCAATGGTTTCCCTCATTTGTCATAATCAGTGGAAACCTTGGGCTGTCCTACCAGAGATTTGCAATAGAGCAAAACCTAGATACATAAGACCATACAGTATGACACTAAATGAAAGGACCTCTAGAATATAGAAACAAAAGCCATAGAATGAGTGATTGCTGTCCTTAATGTACTATGTTATCTCTCATCTCTTTTGTTGTCCCTTGGTTATCTCATATTGTTACAGTATTTCACTTTGTTATCTGATATATTTTATAAATATGTATTTGGTTATTTGAAATTGGATAGGGAAGGGGGGAAAACAAGGGGTGGGGGTGGGCGGGAGGGAAATGGGGACCAAGACATGAGAAATAGTAGTAATGTATGTGAAGTAATGCACCTTCTATCTGGGGAACATAATGTAACCCTTCTATTAATTACAATAAAAATATATGGAAAAAAAGAAAATAGATAAAGAGAGCTTGGACCTAGCCAGTCTCCAAGAACCTCATCTGGATATCACTGCATTTGTTCAGATCTTAGAAATACGTGGGAAGTTCAATTTTAGGAATCTTTATTAAGTATATTATCATAAAAATAAAATATTTAAAGAAGGCCAAAAAAATAAAAGTTATGTACCCATGGTTTGTAAAGTTTGGACATTTATAGATTTTTTTTCTATTTCATGCTCTTGGGGTATCATATAGAGGTCACAACCCACTTGGCTCCTGACCCAATTCAAATATGTACACATGGAAATAAAAATATGGAAATATTTCAATTGATAGAATACTTTTAAGATTATACTGGAATCATGTAGAACGTGCAGCTATGTAGTGATCCATATTATATCATTGTCAGAGTAATCAGAATAGGCTCTTCCAAGTACCATGAAGATGTACTGAGTCATTAATTCACATTTATTTTCAAACTGTATTTTCAAGTGTATGCAAGTGTAAGAATATGTGAATGTAAGAAAGGGAAAGGAAAGAGAGGGATGGGGTGAAAGATAAAAGGGGTGACAGATGAAGATGCATTGTATTCATAACCTGAGATGTTTAATGCTAACTCTCTTGTTATAGTACTTATATATATATATTAAAATGTAATTAAACAAGAAATGCATTTGAAATGATCAGTTTCGCCTGCTCTCATGTTTGGCCACGTGTTTCTTTGCCAGTTGTGGATGGGTAGGCGTGAGTCTTTTAAGTCTTCTAATCTCACATGATATTAGTAAAGATCTCATCTCATTTAGAATGCCCACAGGAAACCAGAGTGCTGGGAAATGCATGTCCTGAAGATACCGTGATGAGAGGAGTTCACAGCTGAGGACCCAGTGAGGTCATCGCCAACTCTCAGAATATATCCAGGAAGGCATTGCCTAAAACCAGGTTCTCGCATACCTCTTCCTTAACCCTAGCAAGAGTTTCAGTAAATCGAAGCCCATGGAGAAGGAGGTATTTGCATGACATATGTAAGGAATACTTCTCAAACAAAACTACTTCAAGCCACAGCAGAAGTAAACATACATGGATTTCATATCATTATCTTTCCAATCCAGATTTTGTCAAGAATTCAGAATCAATGACAGCATCCCAAGAATATATTACAAATAAAAAATTATGAAACTCCCTCAGATCTACTGAAATTGAATTGGCACTTCAGCAAATTGACACATGATCCCTGTAAGGTTGAGGATGCTGTTTTCTGGAGCTGAGGTTATCACTCCTCAATTGGTCAATTAACAGCATGTCTTTGTTTTTGCTAGTCCTGGGCTTAGGCTCAGGGCCTGAGCACTGTCCTTGGACTTTCTCAAGGCTAGAACAGTACCATTGAGCCTCAGCACCACTTCTGGCTTTTTTCTCTCTATGTGGTACTTAGGAATCGTACCCAGGTCTTCATGCATCATAGGCAAGCACTTTACCACTAGGCCAAAGTCCTGGCAACAGCATGTCTTTTTCCACAAGAGCAGGCAGATACCCGTGTTAGGATTTTCTATACCAAAGTAACTGACCGAAGATTTGAATACAGAAGTGATTTGCTTACCTTATGGTTTTAGGTGCAAAAAATCCTAGATGGAATATCCTCATCTGTCTGTGCTCAGGTGAGGCCTGTCCTGTCGGTGTCACAATACAGTATGAAAAGAATAAAAAGAGCCAGCTGCAAGTTGAAGGAGTCAAGCATATTGCTGTCTTCACTTTATAACAATGGAGTGTTCTGAAAACTGCCTCAGTGCATGAAAGCAGCTTTAATCCTCCAGAGTGCAGGTCCTCCAAGACCTAAGCACTTCCCACAAGGCACCTCTTCATATGGACAACTGGGGTCCATTCTGGCATCAACACAAGCCTTCTCCATGTGCTACTTCTCCCATGACCATCTGCCTCACAACAGACCTGGTGTTTTTGGAGACAAGGAGTAGAGAATGAGATCTCTGAGCCAAACAAACAGTGACTTGTTAAATTAAATTGGGACTGGAGACATTTAAGGATTTAATGTTAATTATGTTTAGTATGTTAGTTACACCATAGGGTTCAACTCAACAGGCGTGCAATGCATCCTGATTAACTTCACCCTTCTATTACTCTGCAGAAAGGACTTTTAACAACTCCTTTGCTTGCTTTATCGTACAAATATAGAACTACAGGATATTCTTGCACTTAAAAACTGTTACATTGAATTTATAATCACACTGTCAGGTATAAGTCTTCATAGGGACTTCCTATGGAAACAGAAATTCTAACTCTTGTAGATAACATCCCTGAACAGATAACTTGTTGGCTATTGATATAAGATGCATCTTCATCCAGCTCAACTCTGTGATCCTACTGGTCAAGTCCCTTGAGGATCAATGCTTGATGGTGGACACTGCAACTTTCTCTAAATTAGCTGATGGAGATTCAGGTTATCCAGGCACAGTTGTCCATTTCTTTCCTAGAGACTGTCGTAGACATAAACCTGCATGTCATTGGATCTCCAGTGTTGTGTTATGGTGGCTAGGACTAGTGCATGCTATTGCCCCCAAAGATCCTGACTTTCACAGTGAGATCCTTCTTCCCAGTGCAGACACCCTGAATAGGACTGATTATCACCAATGGCAGAGCACATCTGATGTCACCTTCCTCAGAAGAGCAGGCCTCACCCTCCCTTGGCTCTTCTCACTCTGTTGCCCCCACCTGGATATTTGAATACTGCTCCCTAAGGAGAAATTTCCTCTCTAAGTATCAGCTCTGAACTTGCCTTGACCAGTGAAGACTCCTCATTTCACTCCTAGAAATGAAGATCTTCTTTCAGCTCCTGTGGCTGTTATGCTCTGGATCCCTGGTAAGGACAAAGGGAGATGAGGAGTGAGAGTGGGTTGAAGGGTGAGCGCTCAAGGAACAGTTGTGCCTTATCTTTGTTATATGTGTAGGTATTGTTATCCATGTTGGGGAAAGTGAGCTTTAGATCTAGGAGAATGACGAACTTTTAAAAAAGAGCTTGACCCTTTGTTTGACTGAGGACTCTGTTTATGCTTTGAAAACTGTCTATTTTTAGCATTTATTATTTTAATTCTGGTTGAATCCATAAAATGTGAGTAATGTGGAAAATATATACACTTAATCAATGTATATTTCTATGTTTATATATACCTTTGCACTTCTGTCTTCTAATAATTTCAGATTCCAATGGAGACGTTGTGCTGAACTAGAGTCCACTTTCCCTGGCTGTCACCCTGGGAGAGCCAGCCTCCATCTTCTGCAGGTCTAGTCATAGCCTCCTACATAGTGATGAGGATAACCTTCTGAACTGCTATCTGCAGAGGCCAGGCCAGTCTCCACAACTCCTGATCTACTTCGCTTCCAGCCAAGTAACTGGGATTCCAGACAGGTTCAGTGGTAGTGGGTCAGGCACAGATTTCACACTGAAAATCAGCACGGTGGAGGCTGAGCATGTTGGAGTTTATTACTGCATGCAATATACACCTGATTCTCATATAGAGATGCAGCCTTGTACTAAAACCTCCCTTCTGTACTAAAACATCCCTTCTGGCTTAGTGATCTGCTGTCATGGCCTGCTGGTCTAGGGACACAGCAGAGCAGATTGTGTGAGTGTGCTTAGGAGACTCAGACAATGGTCAATGTGAGATTGACTCTGAGTGTAGAAGAATATGGGACAACATACAATCTCACAAGAACAAGAGAATTATCATATCAGTACAAAGACCAGGAGACTTCAGATAGAACCTCAGGAATTCATTGAAAATATTCTTTGTGTCTTAATTAGCATCATGGCCAACCCATAGTATAAAAATAAAATGTCTCCTGTGATTCTCCTCCCTTTGTAACAAATTATAATATTTCCATCAAGCACGTGGTCTTGCCTCAAACCCATAGCACATGCTATGTTTTCTGTTCAGAGCTGGGAAGTAGAATTATGCATTGTCTAGCATCTGTTCTATATGTTCCTAAAATCTTGCCTGACCATCAAGTTGTTACAGAGTTTGATAAGTCCTTTGGCTTTATCAAACTAGGGCACATGCAATATTAGACTCTGCACTAGGGTCTTTGCAGGAGGGTATCATCATTAATGCTTTACTGTATATTATGTTCCCTTCTATCACATTTAATCTGAGTCGTTTTCCTTGTAATTAGCCTTTCAGAGGCCTGGAAATGTGACACTGCATAGCCTAAGACTTGCACATGATGTAGTCTCCACCAGTGTCCAATGTGCAGTTGCCTGTAAAGATGGTAAAAGCTGTTTCTCCACGGTGCTTCCAAATTAATCTCTGAAACTGAAGGATGAAGTTGGAGTACTATGAGGTCACTGAGGTAATACTCATAGGACAAATGCAATCTGGATTTTATTCTATTTTTATTTTTTTTCCAGTCCTGGGGTTGGACTCAGGGCCTGGGCACTGTTCTTAGACACTTTTGGTTCAAGGCTAGCACTCTTCCACTTGAGCCATGGCACCACATCTGTCTATTTCTCTGTATGTGATAATGAGGAATGAATCCCATGTTTTCATACGTACTAGATAAGCACTATACCACTAAGCCATGCTCCAGGTCCCCAATATAGATCTTTGTGTAGACAAATGGAATACATTCATGTAACCCTTGAAAGTTTCTAACCAATTTTATCTAGTCAGAACTACCACAGACGTGATTCTCAGTTCTCCCCTCTGTCTGGGCATCTTACCAGGATACAGAGAGGCACCCTTCCAATTTCTAATTCTCACTGAGGCTCCTCATTGTGCAAGTCTTTGAGCCACTGAGAAGAAAATGTAAATTGTTCCTGTGCCTCCTCTGTGGTGCTGATGCTGGTTGATTGACAGTGAGCTGTCATCACTATTTTCCATATCAGAATTTTGTCAGTTGTGTGATGGGCCTGAAACTCACTTGAATGTATTTCCAGATATTATCATTGAGTCTAAAATCCTAGCAATGCAATTTCATTGTAATATGATAGATACAAAATTAGAAATTACATTACATATTTTTCACTCAACTCTTGAAAAGTAGTGGTAACCTTTTTTTTTAGAAAACCATATGAATCAGCACACATACAGAATGTAATTATACAACATTCATTTACAAACCATCATGGATGCTATATTTAATGTGTCCATAGTTATCTTGAGTTCATTTTCTTCAAAAGTCTATAAAAGGAACGAAACTGTATTTAGTGTTTTCCATTATAATTTGATCCGTAGATTACTTTTGAGATTTCTGGAGGAAAACCACCAAGTTGTTTTGCATTTCCCCATTATCTGAATTGAGATAAGTGACTTTAGTTTATAAACATGTTTACAGTGTACTCTGTGGTTACACATTTCTCCTGATATTCAGGAAATGTGAGTTTGTACTTGGGAAAAATGTGCCTTGAATTTATATTGAATATTAAATGGTAGATTGGGATAAAAATAGCACATGCAGCCTGGCATCAGCACATGAAGCTTCACAAGACACAGAGAGTTACATAGTCCACACATGAAAGGCTACAGGCCAAAAGTCCAGGTGTTAGGCAGCTGCTGACAGTGCTGTTACAGGAAAACCCTCTTCTCTGATGAGGTGGCCTGGAATGAGAGCCATTGGTGTTGGGGGTCTTTCCACAGCTTCATTAGGAGTGGCCTTGTGGACCTGTTTCTAGAAGCTTTGCAGGAATCTGCTTCATAGGACTTCCCAACAGTGTGTGATCACATTTAGTTTACCAGAATGTGCACTTTTCTGCTGCTATTCATATTTACACCTAGCAGCAAGAGCAGCCAGTTCACCCAGGCACAAGGCTATCTAATTTGTTCTAAGAACATCATTTAACCACTTTCTTGTTATTATCATATTATCTCAGTGGACCTGCCAGAAGAAGCAAACAAGAATCATATTCCAGGCTTTCAAACCTCAAGACAAACAAGAACAGAGGAGCAGCTGAGTTCTCACCCCCTGCATCAGGGTTGGCCTCACTGTGGATCTGGGGGATACACCACCTCCTACAGAAGCACTCTTAACTGGATAGATCCAAGGAGGAGACACAGAGAGTCTATCAAATTTAATCTTTGAAGTTTTTTGCAGCCCCTGGGTGATGTGGATGCATAAAACTGGTACATTGTAGATTGTGTTTTTATTATTTTTTATAGTTTTATAAGTTATCATTCTATAAATCAGTCATGTCAGCCCTTTCATTATTCTCCCCCATCACTCCAGGGAAAGCTGATTCTTGAATTGTCCATTCTGTCAGAATGATGGAAGGAGAGCTAAGTCAAGGAGAGCTATGTGATCAGAGAAACATATGAAAGTGGGTTATCACTCTTGCTTGGTTATCATCTCCCTCTTCACAAGCTTCTTCTCTTTGTCTGTGATCTCAGGGCAATACGCCAGTTTTTCCAAATATTTTTATTATAATTAATAGAAGGGCTACATTATATTCACCAGATAGAAGGTGCATTACTTCACATATATTGATACACTTTCTCATGTCTTGGTCCCCATTTCCCTCCCCCTACCCCCACCCCTCATATTGCTTTCCCCAATTCTCTATCTGATTTCAAATAATCAAATACACATATATACAATATATCAGATAACAAGGTGAAATACTGTAACAATATGAAATAGCCAAGGGACAGCAAAAGAGATGAGAGATAACATAGTACATTAAGGACAACAATCACTCATTATATGGCTTTTGTTTCTCTATCCTGGAGGTCCTTTCATTTAGTGTCAAACTATATGGCCTTATGTATCTAAGTTTTGTTCTATTGTAAATCTCTGCTAGGAGAACCCAAGGTTTCTACTGATTGTGACAAATCAGGGAAACCATTGAGCCTAAGATCCTTTGAGCCTGGCTAACTTCACTTAATATGATTTTGTCTAAGTCTTTCCGTTTCCTTGCACATGGGACAATATCGTTCTTCCTGACTGCAGCATAAATTCCATTGAATACACCCGTTTTTATCCTAATTTGGAGACATTCTTTCTCAATGGATCAGGATTAGTGCAGGGTTTTAGGTTTATCCTAATTCTGGGTTCAATCACAGGACTATTCTGCTTGAGTACAGGAAGTGAACATTAATTCATTTTCTTTGACAATTTTTTTTTGTTATACCCTATAGAAGCCCACCTCGATATCCAGTCCCTCACACAACCTCCAATCTCACAGGAAGCTCTGTTTCACTCACTGGCCATAAACTGTCCTCGCCTGTTTGCAATGGTGTTTGCCCTATTCCTTTTCTGTTTCTTCCATTTTCTAATTACTCCTGTGCTAAGAATAATTTTCTTTTTTTTGCCAGTCCTGGCTTTGACTCAGGGCCTGAGCAATGTCCTTCTGCTTTCTCAACGCTAGAGCTCTACCACTTGAGCCACAACATCATTTGTCGCTTTTTCTATGCATGTGGTACCAAGAAATCAAACCCAGGTCTTTGTGCATGGTAGGCAAGTACTCTACCACTGGGCCAAAATCCCTTCCCCAATAACTTAGTATTTTTTGATGAGTTTTTGGGGGTATACAACAAAAAGTACCCCTTCTCCTAGAAACAAATGTGCATTGTAAGGATATTTCTTAGATGAGGCTCCATATTACCACCATCCACCTAAGTATTAGAGGAATGGTATAGCCAACATCCAGATGTTTTATTTCATTGCCATGTGATATTCTATTAAATAATATACCACAACTAATGTACTATTGATGATACTGTTTTAGCTGTGGATCTTACTTAGGGAAAAATGGTTCATATTTATTTTCCCATTTTGTGATAGGGACAAGTATTTTTCATTTATTTATTAGAGTTCAGTTCGACTACAAGATTGTATTCCATTAAAACGATCTATTTGTAATAGGTTTCTTTTGCTCTTTTATTTTGCAGTTCTAAGCAATGTGCTTGCCGTGATATTTATTTAAAGATTTATCAACACGTTTAACTGTTGCATACTTAAGTTTTCTAAATATACTAGAGAGCGATTTAGTGCAACAAATGCCTACAATGTTACTGTGACACACACATGCACATGAAGACTTCCATCACTGTAAGCTTCCATAGAGAGTTACTTATTGATATATCTAATTCTGTGTGTGTGTGTTTGTGTGTGTGTGTGTGTGTGTGTGTGCGTGTACGTGTGTGTGTGTGTGTTTGTGTATGTATGTGTGATAGGGGTTGAACTCTGGGTATGGGCACTGTCCCTGAGCTCTTCAGCTCAAGGTACCTGCCCTACCATTGAGCCACGCCACATTCCCCATTTTCTAGAGGTTAATTGGAGAGAAGTCTCAGGTCTTTTTGTGCCTGGGCTGGCTTTGAACCTTGCTCCTCAGACCTCAGCCTCCAGAGTAGCTAGGATTATAGGAGTGAGCCACCACTCCTGGGTTTGACATATCTATTTCTTGAAAGTCCATAAGTAAAAAAAAATGTCAACAAAGGGTAGATGCATGCAATGTAGTTTGATATTTCAGTGTAAGCTCTACTATGTATTACAACTTGCAGTTCTATGAGTTTAAATGCAGGTTGTCCAATATTGCATCATGTAATTCATCTCTTATTCATAAGCATTCTGTTCTTATCAAACATACCATAAAATGAGTATTTGTAAGAGGGAAGATGGAAAGATGGATAGAAGAATGATGGGAAGGGGATAGACTGCAAGCAAGAATTCATTGTGTATACCACAATATTGAAGAAAAATAAGGCAATGGATGGGTCAAAGTTGGGTGAAGTTGTTGAAGTGATGACAAAAGCCAAAATGCATTAAAACCAAATTGCTTTATTAATGGCCAAATAATTCAATATGTAATCAAAAGTTATGAAAAGTTCGGCAAAGTTCGGGTGAGAATGTTAAAAGGGGTAACAATGATAAAAGGGCTCTGTATTTATGAAATGTTGTATTGACTGGCAAGTCCTTTGTACAATCACTTACAAGAAAAAAATACAAAAAAAAGGTATTCAGAATATCCTCTTACAATTCCAACACTAGAGGGAGGTAGAAAGCTTTGTTTTGAATTTTGCCATTTGTGAAATTGCAAATCATTTTTTCAGGGTTTCCAAGTAAGAAAACATGCTGGAGGGGATGTGGCCAGGAGGGATCACTACTACACTGTTGGTGGGAGTGCAAACTCATTCAACCACTATGGAAAGCAGTATGGCAGTGCCTCAAAAGGCTAAGCATAGAACTCCCCTATGACCCAGCAATTCCACTACTTGGCATTTACTGAACCATCCAGACACAAGGGCATACTAAATCCCCTAGCACAACAATGTTCATTGTAGCATTATTCACCATAGCAAAGATATGGAACCAACCTAGATGTCCCTCAGTTGATGAGTGGATCAACAAGTTGTGGTATTTGTACACAATGCAATTCTATGCTGCTGTCAGAAAGAATGACATCGCCCCATTTGTTAGGAAATGGAAAGACTTAGCAAAAATCATATTAAGTGAAGTAAGCCAGACTCAAAGGAACTTAGGCTCAATGGTTTCCCTCATTTGTCATAATCAGTAGAAATCTTGGGCTCTACTAGCAGAGATCTGCAATAGAGCAAAACCTTGATACATAAGGTCATATAGTATGAAGCTAATTGAAAGGACCTCCAGGATATTGAAACAAAAGCCATATAACGAAAGATTGTTGTCCTTAATGTACTATGTTATCCCTCACCTCTTTTGCTGTCCCTTGGGAATCTCATATTGTTACAGTATCTCACTTTGTTATCTGATATATTGAATTTATTTGTATTTGGTTATTTCAAACTTGATAGGGAAGGGGGGAAAACCAATGCAGGAGTGGGTGGTGGGTGGACGGAGGGTAATGGGTACCAAGACATGTGAAAGGGTATCGATGTATATGAATTAATGCACCTTCTATCTGGCAAATATCATGTAACCCTTTTATTAATTACAATAAAAATATATTAAAAATAAATTAGCAAAAAAAGGAAACTATTATGGTTTTTACCATTTGCAAATAATTATGAACTCCCATAAAGAAAATTAATAGAAAGTTTCTGCATCTGTCCCCAGCTTGCCCCAATGCTAACATTGTGTATTATTGCATTATGTCAGCCATGATATTGACATTGCCACAATCCACAGAGATTCTACAGTGTTCACTGGTTAATCTTGCAACGGATATGTCTATGCTTGTGCACATGGAGTGACTGTATGTGTACCTAACACATGGGTCAGCTCCATGTAAGTATGCATGCTGAGTATGTTCTGCTGTTTTCACCAGCTGGAACATGAAAGTTAATACTCAGTTTTAACTACTTACAGTTCATCCCCAGCTAAAATGAACAAATCCTATTCACCCTGTGTAAAAATAAAAATGTACTACGTACAAAACCTCTGGATAAATTTTGAGAGCCTAGACCTCAGTCATTGACAAACTCCATTTGTACTTGTGATGCTTTTCACCCATCATTGTTCCTTGTGGATCTTTGTCATCCACCACTAGAAGGGAATCTGGAGGGAATATAAAAAAAATCTTTTCTCCAATAATTCAGACATCTAATTCACATGAAATTCAGTAACCTGCAATGGCACAAAAAGACTATTAGATGGTAACTATATTTTACAAGAAAAAAAGAGCTGCCAGAGCAGGGAGTTTTGCCTAGTGGTAGAGTCCTTGCTTAGCATGCATGAAGACCCGAGTTTGATTCTTCAGTACCACATGCACAGGAAAAAGCCAGAAGTGGTGCTGAGGCTCAAGTGATAGAGCACTGGCCTTGAGAAAGTCCAAGGACAGTGCTCAGGCACTGAGCCCAAGCCCAGGTCTGGCAAAAAAAAAAGAGCTGCCTATCTTATAATATCAAAGTAAGCCTGAGTGTGCTCGTCCTGTATATCACAGCTCTGGTTGGAGTGCATCGCAAGATTGGGCCAATGTTGTCTCACTCAGGACAAAAGGAGAGATTAAGGCAATATCAGCTCAGAAATAAGATACTACAGGTGTGTGTGTGTGTGTGTGTGTGTGTGTGTGTGTGTGTGTGTGTGTTGGGAAATAAGGGAGGCTATTTAAAAAGATTCTGTTCCTCTGTGAATGGAAATATAAGAGCTGTCCCTCAAATTCTTTTTGGATTTTTTACTAGAGATCTTGGTAGAACTACTGCAGCTTTCTTGACACCATGAGGCATTAAGCCTGATATTGAATGTTCTACCTGATCATGGTTCCAAAGGACCCTGAGTCCTTTCTGTCATCATCACGCTGTTGTGAATGCTGTTCTCCAGGCTTCATACTGCTTAATGTGAACCACTGTTCCACTATGGATTCTTTTGCTGGCATATAGAGTCATCTGAATCTTTCCACGAAGTAATTCCATCTTGAGCCAGTTGTCCTAGAGCTGTCCTGTATGCCAGACTGCAGCGGAACAATCCATCCTCCCCACAGGTGAACAGCTGATTGAGACAGCAGACACAGATTCATAAAGAAATACTTTTACCAGGGTATACTGCTTCTGACATTTGAGCCTGTAGTTGTGTTTGCTGTATTGCCACTAGGAAGAGCGCTAGGGACAGGTTTTTGTTGATAATAAAATAGGCAAATAAAATAGAAATTAGAACTTGGTAGGAACAGTTGATGACTCTGGTGACTTTGGGTACATGTGGTCATCTTTAGTTATCCAGTGCTCTGTAAGTAATTCCTATTAAGACCATTCAAACCATTGTAAGTTATGTCCTTCCTGGCATCTCAGTCACACTGTGTCAATATAATATATTCTAACTGTGAAACAGCCCCTTGGTTTTCTTAATTCTTGTGTCCTCCAAGGGAAATTAACATGGAATTAGAATTAGGAAGCATAAGAAAGTCTTTCCACAGACCTTCATGGCCCAGTAGAGCACTCTGCTTATAGAACACAGTCTCTGAACTAGTGGGAGAATCGTGTTGTCTGCAGGGAAAATCCTGCTGTTCTTCTCTGATCTGCGATCCCCCGACATTTGCTGTGCTAATGACATAAGCCTGTCCTGTAGCTGTACCCAGCCATGCTAAGTCTCTGCTGAATTTCATGTACCCAGAGCACAGCTCACTGCCCTGAGTTTCAAAGACGCTCACACCTTGTGCAGGAGTCAGTGCTGGTCATGACACACAGCATGCCCACAAGGGCTCCGCTCAGCTCCCAGGGCTGCTGCTGCTCTGGCTCCAGGTAAGGAAGGGAAGCCATAGGAATGTCTATTCCCAGAATGGTCAGTGTTGCCCGACAGAAGTCTGGGCTCCGTGTCCACATGCCTTGTGGCCTTAGGTACTTCCACAAATGGCACAGTGTGATGTGCCTCATACAGTTGACTTGGGAAGTTTCTGGGACAGTAGGAATGCGCCTTCCCTGACAGCTATAGACATGGAGGCCAAGGCTTCCACACCAGCCCTGCCATTAAGCTCAAGATTTCTTCAGAAATATTTTCTGAAACAGCATTTTGGGCATTTCACATGGGAACACAATATACAGCCTTAACTGTTGGTGATTAATATTTTTTCTCAATTTAAAATTTCCTGTTACTCTTGCCCTCAAGAAGATGTTGGAATGATTAAGAGAAAAAATCATTTTAACACATTGCAATATCTCTCCTAATTATATGGCTAGAATGTGTAGAGAAAGGTGGCAACCTAATATTTGTGACTTCTATTTCTTCATTTTCCTTGAGTCACCCTTCTTCTAAGGGTAATTCACATATAATATTTATAAGAAACAGACCCGGTGGCTCATGCATGTAATCCTAGCCTCCAGTAATCCTAGCCTGACGATGAATGTTGAGGTTCTTCGTTCAAAGACAATCTTTCCAGGAAAGGCTGTGATAAGTTTATGCCCAGCTAACCACCGGAAAATCAGAAATGGGCATGTTTGGCTCAAGTGGTGAGTTGCTAGCCTTGATCAAAAAGCTCAAGGATAGCCACCACTTCCTGAGTTCAAGCCTCAACACTGAGGCCCCAAAAAAGAAAAAAAAATAGAAATATAAGACAATTTATTGTGAGCCATAAATCAAGACACAGATCACTCTCTTCACATCAGATGGTTTGTCTCTTCAACTTTGTGAAAACAGGTTGTCTGATTAAAATCTGTGCTGTCAGGATGATTTACATGGGACATGTGGAGACCCTGAGCATGTGCTGCCATGCAGACAGGAGCCTGACTTGCAGCTGTGCCCAGCCCTGCCCAAACCCTGCCAATTTGCTTGTGCTGAGAGCACCGCCCACTTCCCCAGTGACTTCTTCATAGTCTGCTCACACTCCATGAAGGAATCAGTCCAGTCAGCACACAGCATGGACATGAGGACCCCTGCTCAGCTCCTGGGGCTCCTGCTGCTCTGCCTCCCAGGTAAGGAAGAACAAAGTGGGAAATTATTCAGTCCAGTGTAATCAGTAATGTTGGCCATTTCATTGAAATCTTTTTCTGCCATCATTAATTGTATGGACATTCATTGTTATGTTTCCAATCTCAGTTTCCAGATGTGCCATCCAGATGACCCAGTCTCCATCCTCTCTGTCTGCATCTCCAGGAGACAGAGTTTCCATGACTTGCAAGGCCAGTCAGGGTATAAGTGGTTATTTAGCCTGGTACCAGCAGAAACCAGGGGAAGCTCCTAAACTCCTGATCTATAGTACAAATGTATTGGCATCTGGAGTTCCATCAAGGTTCAGTGGCAGTGGATCTGGGACAGATTATTCTCTGACCATCAGCAGCCTGCAGTCTGAAGATGCGGCCACATATTACTGTCAACAGCATGTTGGTTACCCACCCACAGTGATACAGATCATAAGAAAAACCTCCCAGGGAAGCAGAAGTGAGAGCCTGGGCGCCCCAACTGCTCCTCCTGCTGCTTCCACCCAATGATAGTGGTTCACAAATGCAGGCATTCTGCACAAGTCACTGGGTAGAACTGGACAAAATAGCTCCTCTGGGCCTCTGTCATTTTCCTTCTTGGTCACTGTTACTTAGCCATCACGATGATTCTTTTTAATAATGTGAACAATTTTTTACCTGTATACTGGGTTATGGAATCATTTGATAATCGCTGGAGGAAGAGTATACACTGGTCAAGATAATCCATGTATCTGATATGTACATGAAGATACACACACACACACACACACACACACACACACACACACACACACTCACATCAGTATCAAGACTTTGAGCTCAGAACTTAGTGCTTCCTTGGCTTACTTGTGCAGCTGGCAATCTACCACTTGAACTGTGTCTCCATTCAGGCGTTGGCAGAGTATTTTGGAGATGAAATCTAACAGAATTCTCTTCTCAGGAATTTTGAGATGCAATCATCCAAGATCTCAGCTGCCTGAAAATTTTATCTAGTAATTATTGATTTAATGGAGAGAATTCAAATCTGAACTATACCTCATTTTTCTGTATTTTTCCTACTTTGTAGTTGTGGAACTTAAACTCAGAGCCTGGGCACTGTTTCTGAGCTGAACTTTGGTGCTCAAGGCTGGGGCTCTACCCCTTTAAGCCACATCTTCATTTCCACAGTTTTGGTGGTTAATTGGAGATAAGACCCTCCTTGATTTTCCTGGTGGGTTAGCTTTTATCTGACTTCAATACAGTGGAAACTTAGTCAATGACAGATGGAAAAGTTTTTCAATTCACACAGGTATGGTTGGATCTGAAAATGTGGGCTGCTTAGTGAAAGAATCCCATGTGAAAAGGCTAAGTACTGTATTGCTTTATTTATGTGATTTGATCAGAATAGGAATACCACAAGGAGGCAATTCTAGGTTTGCCATGGATTAGGAACTGTGAGAAGTGTATTTGGGTTGTGAGGGGCATAGAGAGTCAATGCTCCCTTAGACAGGAACTGTAAAATATACAGGAAATGTTGAGGGTGAGAGTAGATTTTGTTACGTTCTTCATTTAACTAGCTGACACTTGTTTCAAGTCTAAGAGCTGTGACATTTAAAGGACATGTTCAACCACTGCATTCTACAGAGCTTGTGTTAAAAGAAATAAAGAGATAGAAAGGAAAACTTCTTCAAAGCTTGTTTCAGTAAAATGTACCAAACTGCTTTCAATTGGAAACATGAAGTTTGCTATGAAACATCACAGAAGGTTCTTTGTGCAGGTGGATGTTTCTAATGGGCTGGTGAAAGCATTAACCAAACAAGGTACAAAGATGCTTATGCTTAATAAGTTACACAAAGTTACACAAGTGGTTTCATCTCACCATTTCAGTGTTTGAGTGCAATGCATCTTGATCAATTTTACCTTTCTACCACTCTCTACAGGGAACTTTTAATAATTCATTTGATCAATTTGCTGGCAAATATAGTGTAGAAGGGAAAGAATATCTAGTGGATTTTAAAATAGTTACACGGAATATACTCATACTTTTAAGTATAAACATGTCGATCATTTTCATTTTCCCTTATAAGGTCAGTTAGTTCACTATCTGTAAAAGAACACTCTGTTCACCTGATAATTCTTTACCCTAAGTCTTAATAGGAAGTTCCTTGGCAAGAGAGTTTCTAATAGTTGTAGCTAACATCCCTGAACAGATCACTTGGTAGCTCTGGTGTCAGATGCGTCTTCATCCACCTCAACTCTGGGCTCCTATTGGCTAACTCCCTGACGATCCCAGCTGTTGATGGGAGGTGCTGTATCTTTCTCTAAACTAACTGAAGCAAGTCAGGAGAGCCAGGCCTGCTGTCCGCACATTCGTTTCCAAAAGACTGTCCTGGATATAAACCTGCCCATTTTGTGATGACAGCATCATGTGCAGTTCCAAACTTTCAAAGAGAAGTCCCTCTTGAAGACACCATGGATTTGTAGTGCTTCTCATCAAACACAGAGCACATCTGATGTCACCTTCCTCAGAAGAACAGGCCTCACCCTCCCTTGGCTCTTCTCACTCTGTTGCCCCCACCTGGATATTTGAATACTTCTCCCTAAGGAGGGCTTTGCTCTTTCAGTCTGAGATAAAGGCTCACCTCTGAAGTTGTCTTGACCTGCGAAGACTCCTCTTCACTCCTAGAAATGAAGTCCTTCTCTCAACTCCTGTGGCTGTTAATGCTCTGGATCCCTGGTAAGGACAAAGGGAGATGAGGAGTGAGAGTGGGTGGAAAGGTGAGCTGTCAGGGTCCAGTTGTGCCCTCTCTCTGTGTTAAATGTGCGCGATAGGGCAATTGAGGTTTAGGTCTGGCACAGTGGGGAATAATCCAGACAGAGCTAGAACCTGTGCTTGGATGAAGACTCTGCTACGTGGAGATACTGCCACAGATACCTGTGTTTAAAAAATCTCTCTTTTGATATTTTAGATTATAAATCAAATCATGAATATGAATAAGAGGCATTTTATATCTAAATAGTAACAAATGCATGGCTTCTTACATTATACTATTACACTTTTGTGTCATTCTGATTTCAGGATGCAGTGGAAATGTGATGACCCACGTCTCCACGTTCCCAGCCTGTCACCCTCAGATAGCTGACCTCCATCTCCTGCAGGTCTAGTCAGAACCTTCTGCTTAGTGATGGAAAACGTATTTAGATTGGTACCTGCAGAAGCCAGGCCAGTCTCCACAACTCCTGATCTATAAGTTTTCCAACCGATTTACAGATAGATTTCCAGACAGATTCAGTGGCAGTGGATCAGGCATAGATTTCACACTGAAAATCAGCGGG
The DNA here is from genome assembly GCF_031878675.1 of Megascapheus bottae. Taxonomy (NCBI): domain Eukaryota; kingdom Metazoa; phylum Chordata; class Mammalia; order Rodentia; family Geomyidae; genus Megascapheus; species Megascapheus bottae. The sequence goes on from NC_143515.1 coordinate 20,080,663, forward strand.
GTGGAGCCTGAGGATGTTGGAGTTTATTACTGTATGCAAGGTTCACATTTTCCTCCCACAGTGATACAGCCCCATCTAAAACCTCTCCTCAGTCTGGAGGGCTGAGCAGCCTTAAGGGGTCCCTGGTCTGCAGAGCAGCAAAGCACATTTTGTGAGTCTGCCTAGCAGAAAGATATTGTGGTCCATGTGAGAGTGACTGGAAATGAAGAATATGTTGCAATATGGTAAAATACAATGTATGAAGACCAGGAGAACAATTATCTGAATACAAAGACCAGGAGACTTCAAATAAACCATGAGGTCGGGGCCAGGAGTTTGGCCTAGCAGTAGAGTGCTTGCCTAGCACGCACAAAGACCCAGGTTCAATTCCTCGGCACCACATACATAGAAAAAAAAAGCCAGAAGTGGTGCTAAAGCTCAAGTGGTAGAGCTCTAGCCTTGAGAAAGTCCAAGGACAGTGCTCAGGCCCTGAGCTCAAGCCCAGGATTGGAAAAAAAATAAATAAAATAAACCATGAGGTATTTTTTGTTTTAATTCAGTTCTCTTTTCAGTAGTACTAAGCCAACTAACAATCTAAGAATCAATGACTTCTGTGATTTTTTCCCCTTTTCATTGAAACTTTTAATATTTCCATCAAGCTCATCCCAGCCTATAACTTTAGCTTATGAAAGGCTTTGCGTTCAGGAGCTGGAAGCCCAGTCAGTCTTTTCTAGCTTCTGCCCTGTGTGTTCCTCAAACCCTGTCTGACCATCAAGCCATTAGCAGAGTTTGATCACTGTCCCTTAGCTCCAGCAATCTGGGGAAGATACAATATGCACAGGGGACAGTGGTCTCTGCCTTCTGTGTCCTGGATCTCTGGACCTTCTTAGGACAGTGGAGTGTGGTAAAGCCCTGCAACATAGTTTGTAAGTCCCAGAAGTCTGAGACTGAGCTCTGTTCAATGGCCACAGCATTCACAATCCAATCTGGTGAACCTCTGTGACTTTATATGAAAACCATGTCAAAAAGGCACCATTAATACTTAAGGGTGTTTCTCCTCCACTTCTATCACCATAAGCATTTGTCATTTCTTTGTAATGGGCCTTTCAGAGGCCTGGAACTATAAAATTATACAGCCCCGGGCTTAGGGGAATCTCTAACTTCCACCAGTGTCCAGTGTGCATATGGCTCTGATAGTGTAAACTGTGTCACCATGATGCTTTCAAAGCCATCTGGGGAAAAAAAGGAAAGTGAAGTTAGAAATGCTCTGAGCTCATCAATGTATTATTCATAGGAGAAATAGAGGTCTGGAATGTATATGAACAAATGGAAGAGCTTAATTCACATATGGAAATTTAATGCAAAGTTAATGCAAAGTTTATCCACAAGTGTAGCATTCTGTACAAGAGTGAACCAAATCAGAGTTTTGTTTGAGTTCTCACCTATCTGGGCATTTTACAAGGGTAGACAGGGGTACCTTTCTGATTTCTAATTCTTGTCTAGGCCTCTCACTGTACAAGTCGGCATGAAAAAGAGTACATTATCACTTTGCATCTAGAACAGTGTTGTTACTGTGTGTGTGTGTTGCTAGAGTTTTATCACTATTTTCCATCTAAGAATTTTTCCAGGTGAGTGCTGGGCCTGGAGTATATTTTGGAGGTATTCCTGATACTAAGTATAAGATCATAGTAACATAAATGCATTACTGTACATGCAGCATAGTTCTGATGCTTTGTGATTGACACCATTTTCATCTAGGAATTTTGCCAATTGAGTGATGGGTATGGAGAAAACTTACAGGCATTTATTCAGATATTATTATTGAGCCTAAGGTCATAGTAACAAAATTTCATTGTTATATGTAGATGAAAAATGAGAAATTACATTAAATATTTTCAGCCAACATTGGACAAGTCACGGAAAATCTTTATAGAAAATATATACATAGGTAATACACATACTGAGAATAACTGTATAATCCTTATTTACTTAAATATATACTTAAAATATACTTAGCTGCTTAATCTCTTCTGAAACCAGAAATATCCTCATCATCTTTAATCACTTGTTACAAAAGCAAAAGAGCAGACCTACCTGTGGCTAAGGAATGATGTGCTGTGTTTTGTCAAGGTAACAGGTGTTGAGGGAATGTTTTAGACTCCATGGTTTGAGAATTCAGCAAATAAAATCTTTTAAGACAAATTGTAGGCAGAACATCAACATATTTGTCTAATTAACAATTTTTGTTCAAAGGTGTTGAAGTCCATGTTCATAAATATTTTTCAATTGAATGATCCAACCCCTTGAAAATATAGTGGAATAAATGTTTCTTTGGTAACAACTATAAATACAAAATGATGACTTAAAATTTGTGTTTCTGTTCTTGAAGTATTTGGACATTATGTTATTATAATAGATTGATCATATGATAGTGTACGTAATTTTAAGTGGTCATTTCCTCTTTGGTCTCCATTCCAGATCAAACAAATCTATACATTCGAGGCAATCTCAGTGACCTACAGCAGAATAACCCATCTGACCCCTGCTGGATAGGGCAAATCATTGCAATTGTGAACGTCTCCATGCACTAACATTAAATGCTCTGTTATAAGCCACAGTGTTTGGTGGTGTTTTTTCCATATATTTAAATTGTAATCAATAGAGGGCTTACAGTTATATTCAACAGATAGAAGGAGCATTACTTCACACATTCACACATTTTCATGTTTTTGTCCCCATTTCCCTCTCCTCATCCCCTCCCCTCATTTTGTTTTTCCCCCTTTCCTTTTCCTGTTTCAAATGAGCAAATAAACATATGTACAATACAAGAAAAGAGATAAGAAATAACATAGTACATTAAGAACAACAATCTTGTTTCTATATCCTGGAGGTCCTTTCATTTAGCTTCATCCTCTATGACCTTACGTACCTAGGTTTTGCACTATTGTGATCCTCTGCTAGGAGAGTCCTAGATGTGTAGTAATTATTACAAATGAGGGAAACCATTGAACCTATGTTCCTTTGGGTCTGGCTCACTTAACTTAATATGATTTTTTTTCCAAGTCTTTCCATTTCCTTACAAATGGGGTGATGTTCTTTCGGATGCCAGCATAGAATTCCACTGTGTATAACTACCACATCTTCTTGATCCACTCATCCAATGAGGGGCATTTGAGTTGGTTCCATATTTTTTCTATGGTAAATAGTGCTGCAATGAACATCATTGTGCTAGTGGCTTTAGTATGTCATTGTTTCTGGAAGACTGGGTAAATGCTAAGAAGTGAAATTGCTGGGTCATAGGGGAGCTCTATGCTTAGTCTTTTTTTTTGCCAGTCCTTGGCTGAGCACTCTTCTTGGACTTTCTCAAGGTTAGAACTCTACCACTTGAGCCTCAGCATCATTTCCAGCATTTTTCTATTCATGTGGTACCAAAGAATCAATCCTGGGTCTTCATGCATGCTAGACAAGCACTCTACCACTAGACCAAACTCCTGGCCCTTGGTGGTGTTTTCATATTCCATTATCTTTGAAAAACTCAATGATAAATATCAAACATGTACACATACATGCATGCATGCACACATACACATTTGTATTGCCAAAATATTAAGAAAATAATTGCAAAGAAATAGAAAACAGAGAAAAATATAAAAGGAAAAATATCAAAGGAATAATTATGTCTTCCACAGAACCTCTAATAGAAAGAATTGATTTGCAAGATATCTACAAACATCACTAAATATCACAGGATGTATATATAACCCATGGAATTATTTATGCTCAGAAATTCATATTAGTATTCATTTTAACAGCTATAGTGTATATTAATACACATAAGCATGTATAAGTTTGTCAGTTGCTTTCAGACCTAAACTGTCTTCCTGCTATCTGGGAAGTCTTGGCACTGAGTCATCCTAGGGTTTAGAATACTAGATGAGGCCCTAGTTCAGCATATCCACAGGAAGCCACAGAGGGAAAGGGGTGGTTAGAAATGCACTTCCTGAAGACATTGTGTAATTCAAGTTCAGAGCTGGGTATCCTGTGTGATCATATGGCCCAACTCTCAGGATTTGTTCAAGAGGACATTACCAAAGAATATTTACACATTGCTTCTAAGGCTCATCAGCAAGTAGTTGCTTGGGTTCAAGCAATAAAGTTTCATTAAGTCATGGTTTAATGACAAAGCATTTGCATGAAATATTAAAGAATCTCTTCACAAATGAATGCAATTATTTCTTGAATAAAAAGCAAACTCAAGTAAACATGCATGCTGTATTATTTTCTTTTCTTACTCAGTGCTTTTCAGCATCATCAAGAGTATGTTGCAAAAGCTAAGTTATAAACCATTTCAGGTCTACTGAATATCATTCTGCAATTCAAGTTAGCAGATGCTCCGTCTTAGGAGCACCTAAGAAGTCCTATTTAAGCCAGGAACTGGTGCCCTGTAATTTTAACTCCTCTGGAGACTGACATCTTGGGGTTGTGGTTCAAAGAAGTAAGTATGACTCTAATCTGTACTAAAGCATCAAAAGCTGAGGGCCAGGAATTTGGTCTAGTGGTAGAGTGCTTGCCTAGCATGCTCAAAGACCCGGGTTTGATTGGTACCATATACATAAAATAAAGCCAGAAGTGGTAAGGCTCAAGTGGTAGATCTCTAGCTCTACCCAAGGAGAGGGCTCAGGCTCTGAGTTCAAGGCCCGCAACTGGCAAAAAAAGCAGAAAATTCAGCTGCAACTAAGTGGTTCAGAGCACTAGCCTTGAGTAAATAGTTCAAGGCCCTGAGTTCAAGTGTGTGGAGTGCAGAAACAACTGTGTGTATGGGTGCACCTTACATTTCTATTAACATAATTTAAGACCATATCGATTTAGCTTACATGTTAAACACACATATGTACACACAGGCATGAAAACACACACCTACCCACATACAAAACACACTAATGTACCTGTATCAGTCTGTTTCCAGTTTTATAACAAATTGAGTTGATCACTTAACAAAAAGTTTAGTTTAATGAACACTTTTTAGATGTACAAAGTCCTAGATGCAGTGTCCTCATTAGCTGTAATCGGCTGCCATGTCTGTGTGAGCACATGGTGTGCCAATGGAAAGGGAAGTGGCTGAGTACATGACTATTGAGAGATCTGCCTCACTCCAGTGAGCTAAGCATTTCCCACAAGGCACTGATATTTGAGGGCCACATCTATTACCTTAGATACAGAAAATTCTTGGTACGCAGATATTTTGGAAAAGCCAAAGTCAAATCCTATCCTTTGTTTTAGTATAAAAAGAGATGGAAAGACTGTGAAATTATGGTCTTGTAAAAAAGACTAATATGCTTAAAACTTGCCAGCAGCATGGTAAAGTATTTGCTTCTATGACTCGAATAGTCACTGGATTCACTGACTTCTCTGCCTGACATCGTCACATTGGAATCTGAGTGGTCACTGATCAGCAGCCTTAGCACAGACACAATATAGAGATGAGCTCAGTGTCCTGCAGGGAAGTCCCACGGGAGCCCTGTCAGCACAAGGAAATTATGCCCAAAAAATCTATGCCAAGTGTTTTAAGGCACTGGTAAATCCTTCCTGAGGTTTCTAGGGTAATGAGGTTTTAACTGAAGATGTCACGAAGCACTCTTCCATTGCAGCTTCTAATCTGGATCTTTTTGGTGTAGGTCATTTTTATTCAGATAGGCTTTTGTGGTTTTGCTTGCCTGAGTCACAGGCAAAACCATTAATTTGTCCATTAGAATTTCATCTCTTCTGTACTAGAAGTCATGGCTGATATAGGAACATGCATGTTTAGGCAGCAGAGTAGAATAAAGTAGATTTAAGCCCTTCATTTGAGAATATCTTTATTTCTGATGGGGGAGAGCTTGGCTTAAGAAGGACAGAGATGTGAATATTATTCAAGACTTCAGGAGAATTCCACCTTAGAAATATGCAGTAATCACACAACCTTGAAAGAAGCCAAATCCTTTCAGTATACAGAGAGCCGGCGTGTGTTGCTATTCTCCTATGAGCATTTAGAAGTGGAAGACAGCTCATCATTTATTAGAATTGGATAGTAGATAGCCAGTGCACTATGTTGCACATAGTATGTATACATATTTTTGTCAATTAAAGTATTGGAAGTTTACACCAATCTATCTATCTATCTAGCCATATTTTATCTGAGTAGCTATAAAACTATGTCTCATAGGTCTTAACCATTGTTCTGTCTTTGGGTAATTGGGTAATTGGTTATGATTGTTCATCAAAGAAGTTCATAAAAACAGCCTAAAGAGTTTGGGAATCTGATGAAAATAATTATTTCTACGTGTTTGGAAGCCTCTTTACCTGAGAGATTAACTTTGAGAAGGCTAACAATGTGAGGGCTGGGGGTGGCTCAGGACAGAGAGTGCAGTCCAATGTGGGAATGTATCAGATCCTGACTTTGAATACTTTTCTCAAGGGGAAAAAAAGCAAGCATGAAAAGTTAAGTCATGAATAGCATGGAAATCACTATTCTGTATTCACAGGATATGTACACATACACGTGTGTGAAATAATGTAAGAAAAAATGGTAGGTTAAGAGAAGAAAAGAGAATGGAAATACAAGGAGGGTGGATACTTTTTTCAAAGCACACTACTTGCAGATACGGGATTATCATCATGAAAACACCTGGTGTAATTAATAAATGACAATTAAGGTTTATCCAATTATTAAATAACTAAAATGACACCTTGTTGAATATAAAAGTGCTGGGGCTCTCTTGCATACTGAGATAATCATTTAACTTATCAAAACAAATTCAGAGCCACAAATGAAAATCCTGCTAGTTGCTAGGCTACAAGGTTGCCACTTGATGGCAAACAAATCCACAAGGAGAAAAGGGAACCCTGACCATAGAACCCCTGAGAAAGCATGGTTGATTCCTCCCCTTTGGCAACAGAAACTTGAAGCAGCAGAGCTCTCTGTCAGCCTTTCATGCTACACATGACAGTTGATACCAGGTTTAGAGAAGGTGATATGTCTCCCTATGTGCAAGTTCCTATTTCATATTTTACTCTGCAATGCATAATTCCATCTGACCAGGCTGATATTTCCACCAGGCATCTTGTGAAGTCATGTAGTGAAGTACAGGTGAGAAAGGTGAAGGAAGGAGGGGGACCCTGGAGACATGCAGTCCTGAAGGGAACATGTGCCCAAGCCACGTCCAGTTGTGGGAGGTGAGAGGGGGTTGCAGTGTCATTGCTGTTCCCAGCAGGTCCCCAGAGTCCTCTGCAGTGAGCAGGTCACAGCTTGTCCTCAAAGACACAGAATAGGACTGAGCTTCATCATGCTCATGCTAAGAGTGAGGGAGGACTAGGTATGTAGTGACATGTCCATTGTTCTATAGTGTGTTTTCTCAAGGTCAGAATTTAAAATGATGAGTTATAAAATAAAAATTATATTTATTAATGTATTCATTTAGTAGTAAATTTAGTATGTATAAACAATAGACATATAACTTCTGCATTCATTCACTTGTGAAGTGTCCTCGCTCAGACTCTCACCTTGGTCCCAGATCTCATTCAAATTCATGGCTTAAACTGTAAGCATTCTCCCTTCCTGAGAGTACTTCCTTCTTCCAGGAAGATACATGGAAAGAACTTCTGGACTCCACCTCCCCCTGGTTATTAACCTCATCTCTCAGCCAGTTAGCTTCTTGCCTGCCAACCCCAGTGTATGTATGCCCTGAGCTCTGGTTTGAAGGTATTGTTCCAAGCTCTTCCATGTATTTCAGTGTCTAAAGTCTATGTGTACTTGGAATTCACATACCCATGCTTGCAAAGGCAGCCCTGGAGCATGGTTCAGAAGAATTCAATGTGTTATTTCCAGTGCCTAGCTTCTTTCAACCTCACTTGAGTAGAAGATTTTGGTGTCCCTTTTTCTCATCCTATTGATATGTGCCCTGTAATTTACTTGGTATTTTTCCCAGCTATGCAGCAGCTAACAGCCTTCTCGTGTTTTTATCTGAACCATTTTTCAGTGCATGATAGAGAGTGTAAATATCTCCCAGCCAAAGGCAGTGGGATCTATGCAGGATCATATAAGAATAGAAGTGAAATTTCAGAGGAATGGAGGGGATGGTTGGAGCTTTTCAGTGGGATTAGAAGTCATGAAAAGAGAATTGTAAAATCATTCCTGGAGCAGTTCTGTTAGCATATGTTACAGAGAGCACTAATGGTTTGGAGTGCAAAAGTGATCAAATCTAGACTCAGGTTCAGTTTATACAGCGAATGGTATGGAAGAGGACTCCAGCTGGGCAATGGATTAGTTTTACACTGTTGGCCTTTGAGGTGTGCTATCATCTTCCAGCTCACCCAGCAGCTGTATAGACAAATACTGGTAAGTTCATTGTGAGTGCTCTGTTCATCCCACGTGCTGATCTCCAGGTTGCAAGTGAATACTAATTATGAGCTAGAAATAGAGACACTTCTTTACCTAAGCATAAAGGGTAAATGCCTGTTGTGAACTGTCCTAGAGAGAAGTGATGATTATGAGCATTCAGAAGAGAAGGAAACCAGCCATTTATGAGGAATGCACCAGCACCAATGCAAATGCCACTAGACTCTCCATACCCCTGAGTTCACGACATTTTATTACACATACTATATTTTCAAGAGGGTCATATATCCTTAAAAGAAAGTGAAACTAGTAGGTTCTCATGGATTATACTAGTAAACATGGCTGCTCAGGGGTCTGAGTTCAAGCCACAGAATCTAACAAAAGAAAACTGATATCTACATATCTATCTTTCTATCTCTCTACCTATACATCTATATGACTATCTTTCTACCTACACACCAGTTATTAAGTTTAAGTATATTCATGTCTGGGTAATAATCACTATTATTTATGATATAACATGGCTCAGGGAAACAATCTGCATAGGTTAGGCATGCTTTTTTAAAAATCCACAAATACCAAATGCAGGAGAATCATTTTCTTAACATCCCTGGAAATGTTTTCTTCTGTGTGTCTGACTTACATATTTTGTGTGGGGGGCAGTCCTGAGGCTTGAACTCAGGGCCTGAGCACTGTCCTTGGGCTTTCCTCAAGGCTAGTACTTTATCATTTGAGCCACTGCACCACTTCTGGCTTTTATTTTTGATATATTTCATACCGAGGAATTGAACTCGGGCTTCATGTGTGCTAGACAAGCACTCTATCACTAGGCCAAACTCCCAGCCCCATCCGACTTAAATTTTTAAAAATACAGAAAAAAATCTAGCAAGTCATGGATAATGTGGAAATTCAAAAAAAATACTCTTCTCACAGGACAACCAAATCATTCTTTTTCTAACCATCATGGGGAAGCACGTTTTCTACAGGAAAGTAGAAACCTGGAATTTTTAAATATGTGCTTTGTCACTGGGATTATCTGGATTGTAGCAGAATCCAGACCTGCTCAGACTGCTGATTTGTATGGGCCCAGAGCACAGCCCACTGCTCTGAGGACTTCTTCATAAGCTGCTCTCATCCCCATCTTGTACAGTAGAAGGTTCTAGCAAGCACACAGAGTGGACATGAGGGCCCCTGCTCAGATTCTGGGTCTCCTGCTGCTCTGCTTCCCAGGTAAAGTAGAACATTGTTGAGGAATAACACAGCTCAGTGAGATTCTTGATGCTTTACTCTTTAGGACAGCCTTCGTATAACTTGATCAATAATATGATTTTTGTTTTCATGTTTCCACTATCAGGTTCCAGATGTGACATCCAGGTGACCCAGTCTCCATCTTCCCTGGCTGCATCTCTAGGAGAAACAGTCACCATCACTTGCAGGGCCAGTGAGCACATTCATGGCTATTTGGCATGGTACCAGCAGACACCAGGGAAAACCACTAAACCATTCAGGTATATTACAAATAATTTGGCTCCTGGGGTTCCATCCAGGTTCAGTGGCAGTGGATCTGGGTCAGATTACTCTCTCACCATCAGCAGCCTGCAGCCTGAAGACGCTGCCACTTATTACTGTCAACAGTGTAGTGATTTCCCACCCGCAGTGACACAAGTTGTAACATAAACCTCCGGGGAAGCATAAATGAGAGGTTGGGCTGCCCCAGCTGCTTTCCCTGCTGTCTCCACCTGTTGACACAGCTTCTCACATGCATGCAGGCTCTGAAGGTCACTGGAAAGTATGGATAGTAGGAAACGGAGCATCTGCACATCCTGACTCTCTGTGCTGCTGCTTGTCCCAAGCAGCCCACACCTCTTTTGATTAGTGAAAAACACACACCTATACTTACCTGTAGTCCAGGTCACTCAGTGAAGAAGCCATTATTGATATCTCAAAACAGGATTTTAGAAGGAAGACAATATAGCTTGTGAAAATTTTTTTGAAAAATAATTTTGGAAAGAAAATAAAGGTTTTTTTCATTACCATGGTATAATTTTATTTGAAGTACGATATGATGTTTGGGTATATGTACATATTGTGTGATGTTTTAATGCATAATTATCAATCACTTCATAGCTAAAACATTGACTTTGGTAGTCAGGTGAATTCGTATTCTTCAGCACAGAAGATCTTTAAATAAATAACATACATTTCAACTGAACATGTTTACAACTCATGCACTGCTTTCATCTGATTATCAAATATTAATATATATTTGATGCTGACTGTCAAACAGACCATTATTTTTCACCGTGATTGCCCCATCCACAAATGCAATATGGAATATGATTTTTTTAGAAACTTGAGGTAATTTAAGGAAAAAAATAATAAAAATTTCATAACCCTGTTTCAGAAATTACATATTTTTTGTTAAAGAATTTATTAACATTGATTTTTACATCATATTTTAAATGACAAGTTTAACAAACAAGTATTCAAGGAGGGAATCTCTGGTGGTTAATCAGAAGGCTGAGATATGATGATTATTGTTCAACCTCATCCAGAAAAGAAAATCCAAGAGACATTTTTCCAAATAGTGGGCCAGAAATGGAACTGTGGCTCAAGGTCATAGCTGGGGCCATGATTTCAAGCACAAGAACGCGCACGCGCACACACACACACACACACACACACACACACACACTTGCACGGTGTATAAAATGCATAAACATTTAGTGGTTAGTCTACATTATCTCCTCTCTTGATTTGCTAGCATTATCCACTTGTCTATCTATTCACCTATTCACACATTTGTATATATATTTATATATACACATTCATATGTACCTCTTTATATATACACATTCATATATGTATATGTGTATACAGATATATGTACAATGAGGCAAAGTGACTCCTGACTGTAATCCAAGCTAATCAGGTGGCTGAAATCTAACGATCAAGGTTCAAAGCCAGCGTGGGCACAAAAGAACCTGAGACTCTTATCTTCAATTAACCTCTAGAAAATGGGAAGTGGGGCTTGGCTCAAGAGTAAGGTGGTAGCTTTGAGCTGAAGCTCAGGGACAGTGCCCAGGCCCAGTTCAAGCTCGATGACCCACAAAACTAGCAAGCAAACAAAGATACCTGCATACATATATACATACCTGGGAATTTATGGTGGTTTCTCCTCTTGCATTCTCCTCTTGCATGTGTAGGCAACATAATAGGTTCCAGATAACCTGAGTTTATCTTCCTTTTCAAGGAGAATCTCTGCTTCTGAACACAGAAACTGGAGTGAAGATGTTTAAACCCAAGAAGGCAGAATATAGGGACACCAAGCCTGAACCTTTGAAATTACACACAAGGTGAAGTTGGAAAAAAAAGATTGTTCAGGCATGAAAGAAAAATCTCTGAAAGGACATGTTTTATGGTCACTTTGGATGAAAAATACAGAGATGGAAGAGAAAATAAAGCTGAATAGTACAATACAGTCCAGGAAATTTCTTTTCAATGCAAGAGTTCCTGTTACATATTTGACATCTATTCATTTCATTATGAGATTATATGGCTGATATGTTGCCACAAAATGATTATCTGTGAGTCAGAGCAATTCCAAGTCCTTTTGTTTAGTTTGTTAAAGACATGTGCCAAATTAGTGTTGAGTGAATCCTTTCTGTAAATGTCTGGATTTAACAATGCAGTGTTTAACAATGGAGTGTATATGTTTAGTCTCAATAAAGAAATAAAATAAGGAAGCTTTGATCCTCAAAGGGATCATTGACCTTATCAACTCACAGGAAAGCAACTTGGTGATTCTGTTCTGTGTCCTCAACATATCCCGTTGATGATCTAGGTCCCCTGAGACTTAGAATGGGTGCAGTTACTGAGGTGAGGGAGCTAGACCTCTGTGCTTATCCCTGCTCAGAGGCTGCTGATTTGCATGGCCAACACCACAGCTCACTGCCCTCAGCACTTCTTCATAGGCTGCTGCTCCCCCCCTGCAGCAGTCAGTCGAGTCAGCAACCAACATGGACATGAGGACCCCTGCTCAGCTCCTGGGGCCCCTGCTGCTCTTGATACCAGGTAAGGAAGGACCATGCTAGGGAATAACCCAGCTCAATGTGATCTATGATGCTTTACTCTTTAGGGAAACCTTCTTAAAACTTGATTAATTTGGATATTTGTATTCATGTTTCCACACAGGAGTCAGGTGTGACATTCAGATGACCCAGTCTCCATCGTCACTGTCTTTGTCTCTAGGAGGCACAGCCACCATCAATTGCAGGGCCAGTGGAAGTATTTATAGCAATTTAGATTGGTATCAGCAGACACCAGAGAAAGCCCCTAAACTCCTGATCTATAGTGCAGATAGTTTGGAAGATGGGGTCCCATCCAGGTTCAGTGGCAGTGGATTTGGGACAGAGTTCTCTCTCACCATCAGAAGCCTGCAGCCTGAAGATGTAGCCACTTATTACTGTCAACAGTATCAGAGTTACCCTACACAGTGATACAAGACATAACATAAACCTCCCAGGGAAGCAGAAGTGAGAGTCTGGGCTGCACAGCTGCTCCTCCTGCTGCCTCCAACTGCTCACACAAGTTTTCAGGTACAGCCAGATTTTTAAGGTCACTGGAAAGTGTTGAGAGACAAGTCCTGGAGGCTTCTGTGTATCTTATCTCTCTGTCCTCCTTCTCTTCCCAAGCAGCACACACCTAACAATATCTCTTCTGACTTATAAAAAACACACATCTCTACTGTGCTCAGGTGTGGGTCCTAGTTGTGCTATTAATTCCCATCACTCAAGAAAGAAGACCAGATTTTAATAGCAACGCCGTCTAATTGTGGATAAGATTTTTTGAAATAATCATTGGTAAAGAAAAAAACAGTTGCTGGAATCCTTAGAAAACAACTTTTGCTGCAACGTTAAAATTGTATTTGAAATACAATATGATGTTTGTTTATGTGCACATATTTTGCAATGATGTAAGCATTGTAATTCACAAGAAGCTTCATCATCTTAAATATCAATCAATTTCTTGTAGTCAGGGAATTTTTGTTCTTAAGCAAAGGAGATCTCTGAGAAATTTATTTCAACTGACATATTAACCACACATGGAAAATTTTAATTGAATGATTAGAAAATTAATTTCAATTTGATGCTGAATGTCAAATTGGTGATCATTTCTCAATACCATTGTTTGTTTCATCTCTTGAAAGTAGAAAGGAATAAAGATTTAACAATAGATTGGGATAAAGAGAAGTAATATAAATTTTTACTTTGTTTCAGAATAATCAGACATCATTTTTCTATAACAATAGGATTAATGTATTTCAGATAGTCACTGAGAGTTCAAATGGTCAAAGTATTTAGGTTCCTGGCCTAGTTAAATAAATAAATAAATAAATAAATACACAAAAAATTACAAACCCATGAAAATATATGAATACATAGAACATATCTAGGAAATTTATGGACTATATAAAAGGTACAGAAAAATGGTTACCCATATTGCCATAGTATTTACAAGAGTAATCTGAAAAGTGTCTTTCATATACATATAGTCATAATTTCATATTTAATAACTTAACATGTATAATTATACATGGAAATGTAAGTGGAAGAAAGGAGTTGGATGGAGGACAGGACAGAAAGATGAAAACCTTGACTGTGATTATGATGCATTGTATTTATAAGTTGACATATTTAATGGTAAGTGTTTTATACAAGCCCACAGATAATAAAAGTAGAATTAAAATTAAAAACGTTAATGAAGTTCTAAATTTCTCCAACTTTTATCTTATCAAATTTCTTTCATCTCTGTCCACCTGAATAGGATTGAGTCTTTTAGGGCTTCTCATGTCATTTGAGATTTGAAGAGATCTCATCCCATTCAGAAGATCCACTGTAAAGCAGAGAGTACAGGGAGGGGTGGGAAATGCCCTTCCTGAGGGTAATGTGATGAGAGAATTTCACAGCTGATGACCCAGTGAGGCCATGGCCCGAGTCTCAGAATTTATCCAGAAAGACATTGCCCATAGCAAGAGTCTCAGTCAGGCTCAGTCAATGGAAAATGCAGTATTTGCATGAGATATGTTAGGGATACTTGTCAAACACACTACTGGTTGACACATAGAAAGCAACACAACCAAACATAGATGCATTATTATTTTCTTTCCTACTTAGTGTTTATTCAGAATTCATAATCAGGTGCAGGATCCCTGAGCATATGTTACAAATTCAAAATTACAAGATCCCCTCAGAACTACTGACTGTGAATGTGCACAGCAGCAAGTTAACCAGGGAGGTCTGTCTGGCTGTGTAGGAGGCTGTGTTTAGGAGATGAGTATAATGGGTACAGATATGATTTCTGCTCCTCAAGCAATTGAAAAGTATTTCTATGTAAACCATATTTCTCCTTCATGTTGTGTGGTTGAGGACAATTGTCCAGCAGGACAATCAGTGCCTCCATCATGTTCCAGGCCTGACTATGAACACCATCAATGCCTGATTCTGGGAAGGGTCTGAGGTTCCTTTAGCTACATTTGCCCTGTGTTTAGAGGTACAGACTCAAATTCTGGAGTTTTGTAAGGCTTATGAATGGACAAGAGGCCAGCAGCATTCATCATTCCTGTATTATAACTAATCAGAAGGCTGAGATATGATGATTATTGTTCAAAGCTGATCCAGAAAAGAAAATCCAATAGACAGTTTTCCAAATAATGGGCCAGAAATGGAACTGTGGCTCAAGGTCATAGCCGGGGCCATGATTTCCAGCCCCAGGACACACACAGACACATAGATACACACACACACTTGCATGGTGTATAATATGCATAATCATTTAGTCATACATTAGAATTATTGTTACAATTCCCAAGCAAAAGAAAACAAATCATGAGTCTTCAATATCTTTTGGGGTTTATATCATTCCATAACTCCTGCACATAGGTTTGAAGTCATAGCTTATTGGGAAATTACCTGTTCGTCTACATTATCTCCCCTCCTGAGTTGCTAGCTATTAAATTTAGTTTGGAGAATTCTTCCAGTTATGGTGTCTCAAAGAATTTTCTCAAACTCTTTGAGGAAATAAGCAGCAAAGGAGGCAAGAAAGTAATTTGCAAATAAAAATAGGAAAATAAGGTTCTCAGTTTTCTAATTTCCAGAAGATAGAAACATTGAGAAGTGTTTCCTGTAGAGAGAGCCCTAGAACTTGGAGGAAGGACAGAAAGAGTGGAGCTTTTACCTAAGAGTGTTCTCTTCATCCCGGGCCATTTGGAAGAACTGCTGGGCTACCTCTAAGTGGATGGCAGTGAAGTCTAACCCTTGTTGTCAAATAAAAGGAATGAGAATTGCTGTGTGGAGTGCACTGAGATCCTTTAAGGTTTCAAGTAAATGTAAAGTCGTCCACAAGAACGGATCAGGAAAAGCACACAGCTTGGCTAGTGCAAGTGTTGGCCATGGTGGAGCAAAAAGTTAAACACCCAGGGTTCGCCCAGGTTTCCTAGAAATGATGGAACTATGCACTTGCTGAGCTCTTCTCGGAACCCTCATTCCCATGTGAGTGACAGAGATTCAAAAGGGGTCTTGAGCCAAGGGATGGGAGGTGACCTGGCTGCACTTTTCACTCTCAATCCACACACCAGGCTGAACTGGAAGAAGCAGGACACACTTGCTGTGTGTAAGAAACCTGACCCATTGTTGTTGCATGTCTTGCTATGTAGCTAGAGGGAAGCCATTAGAGATTCAAACAGTGATCACAATAAAGAGTTTTAAAAAGACCAATGTCTTCTTTATTCAAATTTTAAATTGAAAATAGATTTGAAAATAGTTATTGTGGATTATAGATATTAATAATTTTTAGACATTTTTTCCTGTCCTGGGGCTTGAACTCAAGGACTGAGCACTGTCCTTAGGCTTTCTCAAGGCTCACACTCTACCACTTAAGCCATAGTACTACTTCCAGCTTTTTCTGTTTATGTGGTACCATGGAATTGAACCCAGGGCTTTATGCATGGAAGCTTTATGCTAGGAAGCACTTTACCACTAGGCCATGCTCCCAGATTATTGTTAGACATTATTGAAGTATATGATCTCTGATCAAAGAAATAAAAATGAATATGTGAAGAACATAATGGAACAAATAAGATCTCAATACAGATATGAAAAAGGCTACAAAGCAATCTGAGAATGGAAAACCCCATTACTTCACTGAAAATTCCCGAGACCGATGAAGATTCCAATCGGCAATAAGGGAAGAAGAGTCAGTGCTATTGAGGGATCAATAGAAAAATTGTAATCCAAAAGAAACAAAAAAAATCTCCAAGCCTCAGAAGTTTATAGGTAACCATGAAGAACAGAAACAAATGCATATACGTATTATAAAGGAAGAGAGAGAGAGAGAGAGAAAGAGAGAAAGAAAGCTAGAGAAAGCACAGAGGAAAGAGTTGAACAAATATTTCAGTAAAACTGGAAAATCTTACAAGTGTAGTGAAATACAATAATAAAAAACCCAAGGATTTATAATTTACTTAGTGGGGTATATTAGTTTTGTATTTAATATTCAAAATCTCTCAAAATTTGCCAGTGGGCATTCCTTCCTTTACCTCATTCACAAGGAATTCTTAGTCTATGGCATGAAATTTTCCCAAACAGATCATGTTAACTTCCTATTTTTGATAAAGAATCAATTATTTCTGCAAGGCTTACTGGTATTTTATGAGTGAATAGCTGGGAAGTCCATTATTAATGGTGCTATCTGTTGTTGGAACTAGAGCTTCATTACTTCTAGGCTAGGAATAATTATCCACTTTTGTACTTATTAATCTATTCATAAGTAAATAATCGTGTCTATATATACTTATGTATATATACATGTATGCATGCACACATACATACATATGTGAATTTATGTTGATTTTCCATTTACCTCCAAAAAGTAGCTTATTACTAAATAAAATCTTAGACAACATTTTCTCATATTTTATTTTTCCCACCACATATCCTGTATTGTGTCTATGAAATAGTTTGCTAAAGTTAGATAAAAATTTTCATCTTATTAGGTTACATTTCTTTACCTCAGTGTAGGAATATTGACTGTAATTATGACTCATGATTTTAGCCATATGACTGACAGCTCTACTGGATGATGGGAAATTCCCTCACACTGTCATAGCAACTCTTCCCCATGTTTGTTGATATACTCCTCAGATTCTGATAATTCTGATTAGTTGAGATAACTTTGCATCCCATAAAGCTGTGACATCCTGGACCCTGAGAATAGCACAGGTAAATGCCACACGTATGGATGTCCTCTTGTGCCTCTCCATCTCAGACTCTTCACTGGAGTCCACAATGCTATTTCTCCCTTGCATGGAAAATCAGCTCCCTTTATTCTTGTTTCTAAGCCACATGTAACCTACTCCCAATATAGATGACATTTCCATGTGTGGCAGGCTCCAAGACTGTAGATTCTGATCCCCACATAATGTTCCCTTTGATGGGTCTCCTCACACTTCTTGGGCCCATTATCTTTAAGTCAGAAGCTTGGCATTCTCTTAATAACTGGTAGAGACCACCAAGTGAAAGAGATACTCATGTGTAGGAAACACAATAGGTTCTAGATAACCTGAGTTTATCTTCCTTTTCAAGGAGAATCTCTGATTCTGAACACAGTAGCTGAAGTGAAGATATCTAAAACCCAGTAGGAATAATATGAAAACCTCAGGCATGGAACTTTGAAATTACACATAAGGGTAAATTGGGGAAAACAACAACAACAACAACAACAACCTGATAATTCAAGAATAAAAGGAGAAAATCTCTGAAAGAACTTGCTTTTTTGGTCATCTGGGATAAAACACACAAAAATGAAGGAGAAAATAATAGTAGAATAAAGAATAGTAGAATACAGAAGTACATGCATTTTCTTTTCAACGCAAGAGCTCTACTTTCTTATTTCATATTTAATCATTTCATTATGAGACTGTATTGCTGGTATGTTGCCACATAAGGATTATCAGCGACTCAGAGCAATTCCAAGCCCTTTTGTTTTGTTTAATAAAACCATGTGCCAAATTTGTGTTGAGTGAATGCTTTCTGTAAATGTATAAAAATAACAATCCAGTGGACAAGTGTGGACTCAGATAGAGTAAAGCTTTGATCCTCAACGGGATCATTGACCTGATCAACCCCTAGGAAAACAACTTGGTGATTCTCTTCAGTGTCCTCAACATATCCTGTTGATGAGCTAGGTCCATTGAGACAGAATGGGTGCAGTCACTGAAATGAGGCAGCTGGACCTCTGTGCTTATCTCTGCCCAGAGACTGCTGATTCACATGGCCAAAAGCACAGCCCACTGCCCATAGCACTTCTTCACAGGCTGCTATTCCTCCTGTGCAGAAGTCAGTCTAGTCAGCACCCAGTATGGACATGAGGACCCCTGCTCAGCTCCTGGGGTTCTTGCTGCTCTGGATTCCAGGTAAGGAAGGACCATGCTAGGGAATAACATAGCTCAGTGTAAACAATTACGCCTTTTTCTTCTTATAACTCAATTAATAAAGCACATATTTATATTGATATTTCCACACAGTAGCCAGGTGTGACATCCAGATGAGCCAGTCTCCATCGTCAGTGTCTCTGTGTCTAGCAGATACAGCCACCATCATTTGCAAGGCCACTGAGGGCACTTCCCATAGTTTAGTCTGGTACCAGCAGCATCCAGGGAAAGCTCCTCAGCCCCTGATCTATAATGCCAATAGTTTAGAGTCTGGAGTTCAATCCAGGTTCGGTGGCAGTGGATCTGGGACACATTTCACTCCCACCATCAGCAGCCTGCAGCCTGAAGATGCTGCCACTTACCACTGTCAACAACATTTTTTCCATATTTTTGATTGTAGTTAATAGAAGGGTTACATTATATTCACCAGATACATGGTGCATTACTTTGTCAACAACATTTAGTGCTCCCCTCACAATGATACAAGTTGTAAGAAAATCCTCCCAGGGACAAGGAAGTGAGAGTCTAGGCTGCCCCAGCTGCTCCTCCTGCTGCCTCCACCTACTGACACAGCTCCGCAGATGCAAAAAGACTTTTAAGGTCACTAGAAAGTATTAGGAGAAAGATCAGGGAGACATGACTACACCTTAACTATGTCTTGCTCAATTTTAAAATTTTTTATTGTAATTAATAAAAGGGTTACATGATATTTGCCAGATAGAAGGTGCATTAATTCACATATATTGATACCCTTTCACATGTCTTGGTCCCCATTATGCTCCACTCCACCCCCCCGTCTTGGTTTTCCCCCCTTCCCTATCCAATTTCAAATAACCAAATACAAATAAATCCAATATATCAGATAACAAAGTGAGATACTGTAACAACATGAGATAACCAAGGGACAGCAAAACAGATGAGAGATAACATAGTACATTAAGTACAACAATCATTCATTATATGGCTTTTGTTTCAATATCCTGGAGCTCCTTTCAATTAGCTTCATATTATATGGCTTTATGTAGCAAGGTTTTGCTCTATTGCAGATCTCTGCTAGTAGAGAACAAGGTTTCTACTGATTATGACAAATGAGGGAAACCATTGACCCTAAATTCCTTTCAGTCTGGCTTACTTCACTTAATAGGATTTTTTTCTAAGACTTTCCATTGCCTAACAAATGGGTCGATGTCGTTTTTTCTGACAGCAGCCTAGAATTCCATTGTGTACAGATACCACAACTTGTTGATCCACACTCATCAACTGAGGGACATCTAGGTTGGTTCCATATTTTTGCTATGGTGAATAATGCTGCAATGAACATTGTTGTGCTAGTGGATTTATTATGCCCTTGTGTCTGGATGGTTGGGTAAATGCCAAGTAGTGGAATTGCTGGGTCATAGGGGAGCTCTATGTTTAGCCTTTTGAGGCACTGCCATACTGCTTTCCATAGTGGTTGAACGAGTTTGCACTCTCACCAACAGTGTAGTGGTGATCCCTCCTGGCCACATCCCCTCCAGCATCTGTTGTTACTCGTTTTCCTGATCCTGGCCATTCTAACTGGAGTGAGGTGAAATCTTAGAGTTGTTTTGATTTGCATTTCTTTTATGACCAGAGATGTTGGGCGTTTCTTCATGTGTCTATAGGCCATTTTTGTTTCTTCTTCAGAGAAGACTCTCTTTAAGTCTTTGGCCCATCTTTTAATGGGATGGTTGTTACTTTGGAGATTAGTTTTGGAGTGATTCGATTTTTTGAGTTGTTGATATATTTTAGATATGAGGCCTTTGTCCGTTGTTTGGTTGGTGAAGATCTTCTCCTACTCTGTTGGCTTCCCATTTAATTTACTACCTATGTCCAGTGCCATACAAAAGCTCTGCAGTTTAATGCAGTCCCACTTATCCAGCCTTTCTCTTATTTGCTGTGATTCTTGGTCCTTATTAAGAAAATTTCGACCTGTGCCAAGGAAGCCTAGTGTAGCCCCTATTCCTTCTTGGAAGTTTTTCAGTTTGTCAGCTTTTACCTCCAGGTCTTTGATCCATTTGGAGTTAATTCTAGTGCAGGGTGACAAAGAATGATCCAACTTTAGTTTTCTGCAGGTGCTTAACCAGTTCTGCCAGCACAAATTGTTGAAGAGGCTGTCTTTCTTCCATTCTATTTTTTTGGCTCCCTTGTCAAAGACTAGGTAGCTATAGGTCTGTGGTTTAATATCTGGATCCTCAGTTCTATTTCATTGATCTTCAGGCCTGTTCTTGTGCCAGTACCAAGCTGTTTTTATAATTATAGCTCTGTAATTGAGTCTAAAGTTTGGAATTGAAATTCCTCCTGCGCTGTTCTTTCTGCTAAAAAGTGTTTTTGCTATACGAGGTCTTTTATTATTCCATATGAAATTTTGGATTGCCTCTACTATTTCTTTAAAGAATGACATTGGGATGTTGATGGGTATTGCAATGAATTTGTAAATAGCTCTTGGCAAGATTGTCATTTTCACAATGTTGATTCTTCCCATCCAGGAGCATGGGAGGTTTTTCCATTTCCTTAGTTCTCCTTTCATTTCCTTTTTTAGGGTTTTAAAGTATTAATCAAAAAGGTCCTTTATATTCTTAGTTAAACTAATTCCTAGGTACTTTATTTTCTTTGAGGCTTTGTGAAAGGAGTTCCTTTCCTGATTGTTGCCTCGTTCCTCTCACTGTTGGCATAGAGGAAGACTGTTGATTTTTGAGGGTTAATTTTATAACCTGCTACTCTTCCAAAGTTTTGAATCAGCTCAAGGAGCTTGGGACTAGAGTCTATAGGATTCTTTAAATACAGAATCATGTCATCTGCAAAGAAGGAAAGTTTTACTTCCTCTTTCCCTAGTTGCATCCCCTTTATGCTTGCTTCTTGCCTTATTGCACTGGCTAGGAACTCTGATACTATGTTAAAGAGTAGTGGAGAGAGTGGGCATCCTTGTTTCGTTCCTGATTTTAGAGGGAATGGCTTTAGATTTTCACCATTAAGTGTAATACTAGCAGTGGGTTTCTCATACACAGCCTTTATTATATTGAGGAATAGTCCATGGATTCCTACTTTCTCCAGAGCTTTTAACATAAAGGGGTGTTGGATCTTGTCAAATGCCTTTTCTGCATCTATTGAGACAATCATGTGATTTTTGTCCTTGCTCCTCTTGATGTGTTGAATTATGTTAATTGATTTGCGTATGTTGAACCAGCTTTGCCTCCTGGTGATGAATCCTGTTTGATCATAGTGTATAATTTTTTTGATGAGTTGTTGTAGACGGTTGGCCAGTATTTTATTGAGAAGTTTTGCATCGATGTTCATCAAAGAAATAGGTCTACAGTTCCCTTTCTTTAATGAATCTCTGTTTGGTTTGGGGATGAGGGCTATATTGGCTTCATAGAATGAGTTTGGTAAAGAATCTTCATTTTCAATTTCGTTGAAGAGCTTGAGGAGTATTAGTGTGAGCTCTGCTTTGAAGACTTTATAGAATTCAGCAGTAATTCCATCTGGCCCTGGGCTGTTTTTAGGTGGAAGTTCTCTTACTGCCATTTTTAATTCAGTGCTTGAAATAGGCCTGTTTATTTGGGTGAGTTCTTCTTGGTTCAGTGTGGGTATGTTAATATTGGCTAGGAATTCATCCATTTCTTCTAGATTCTCAAATTGGTTGGCGTAAATATTTAAGAATTATTCCCTCATGGAACTTGGTAATTTCTGTCGTGATATTACCATTTTCGTCTGTGATTTTGTTTATTTCGGTTTGCTCTCTTCTTTTTTTGGTAAGATTTGCTAAGGGTTTGTCATTTTGTTAATTCTTTGAAAGAATCAACTCCTTGTTTTGTTGATTCATTCTATAGTTTTTTTGGATTCCAAATCATTTAATTCTGCTTTGATTTTAATAATTTGCTTTCTTCTACTGGGATTAGGGTTGGTTTGTTGCTCTTTTTCCAGGAGCTTAAGGTGAGACATTAACTTGTTGGTTTGCGATTTTTCCAACTTGTTGTTGTAGGCACTCAGTGCTATAAATTTTCCTCTGAGTACTGCCCTTGCTGTGTCCCAAAGGAGTTGGTATTTTGTGTGCTCATTATTGTTAAATTTCATAAACTGTTGGATTTCTGTTCTGATCTCTTTGATGACCCATTGGTGATTCAACAATGTGTTGTTCTGTCTCCATGAGTTACAGGGTTTTCGTTGGTGGAGATGTGTGTTCGTTCCAGTTTGATGCCTTTGTAGCTGAAAGCGTGCAGGGAATAATTTCAGTGTTCCTGAATCTGTCTGGGTTTGTTTTATGGCCTAAGATATGGTCTATTTGGAAAATGTTCCATGTGCTGCTGAGAAAAACGTATATTGTGTTGTTGCTGGGTGGAATATTCTGCAGATGTCTGTTAGATCTAGTTGGTCTATAGAGTTTTTCATTTCTAAGGTTTCTCTGTTGAGTTTTTGCCTTGTTGATCTGTCCATTGGTGAGAGCGGTGTGTTAAGTCACCAACAATCACTGTGTTTCGAAGTATGTATGGTTTCAGAGGAAGTATAGTTTGCTTGATTAAGTTCGGAGATCCTGGTTTGGGTGTATAGATATTTAGGATCGTTATGTCTTCCTGGAGGAAAGATCCTTTTAGTAGTATGTAGTAACCTTCTTTGTCTTTTCTTACTAATTTTAGTTTGACGTCTATTTCATCTGATATGAGGATGGCAACTCCAGCCTGTTTATGGGGGCCGTTAGCTTGATAGAGTTTATTCCAGCCTCTCACTTTCAAAAGATGATTTTTGGGGGGGGTAAGATGTGTCTCTTGAAGACATCAGAACAATGGCTCTTGCTTTTTGATCCAACAAGACAGACTATGTCGTTTAATTGGAGAGTTAAGTCCATTGATATTGAGAGTTAGGATTGAGAGATATTTATTAGTTCCTACCATTTTTAAAAGCTTTTATTAGGGCCTGTGTCTTGACAGTTCTTGTGGTCCTTAGATGGTATGATGTTTAGGTGCCATTTCTTTCCCTATATTGCATTTATTTTGGTTTTCTATGTATAGAACATCTTTGAGAATTTTTTGTAGTGTTGGTTTTGTTGCTACATATTGTTGCAGCTTTTTCCTGGAATGGAATGTTTTTATTGTTCCCTCAGTTATGAATGAGAGCTTCTCTGGGTACAGTATTCTTGGTTGGTAGTTATTTGACTTAAGGGCATGACATATATGCTTCCAGTCACTTCTTGCTTGCATGGTCTCTATTGAGTAATCTCGGGTTATTCTTATTGGTTTGCCTTTATAGGTTATTGATGCCTTTTGCCTGGCTGCCTTTAGGATCCTTTCTTTGGTCTCTATTGATTCAGTTTGGATTACAGTGTGGCGGTGGGATGTTCTTTTCTGGTCAGGTCTGTTTGGGGTTCTAAAAACTTCTTGTATGTGGATAGGCCTGCCCTTCCGGATATTTGGGAAATTCCCTGAAGTATATTTCCAATACCATTGACCTCTTTCTCCAGACCCTTCTCAATACCCATTAGCCTTAAATTAGGCTTCCTAATTGTATGTTGGACCTCCTGAAGCGCTCTCTCATATTTCCTAGATTTGGATTGACTCATTTTCTGATCTTTCTTTATAATAACTAAATTATCTTCAGCCCCGGAAATTCTCTCCTCTGCATTGTCTAACCTGCTATCAAAGTGATCTACTTTATTTTTCATCTACTTTGCATCTAATTGCTCATTTTTGATGCCTTGCATCTCTTCTTTTAGATCAAGTATGGATTTCTTTAGCTCCCTGATTTCCATTTGAGTGGTTAGCACAGTAGCTTTATTTTCTTTGAACATTTGCTGGAGTTCGGTCACCTTTTTATTTGTGGATTCTATGAATTCATCCATCTTTCTTTGAACAACCTTTATTATGGCCTCCTTTATGGCTTCTTCTTTTTCACTTGTCACCTTGTTCATGGTTTCCTCTTGTTTAGCTATGGCTTCCTCCCTTATCTCTTTCTTTATATTTTCACATTTTTTCATTAATGATGTTTATCAATTGCATTTGTGTAGCACTTGGAAGACTTTCCTCTAGGTTTGCCAGTGACTGTTCCATTGGCTGTTTACATTGGGTGGGGGATGTTGTTTCTTGATTTGACATTTTTCTTGAGTTTCTTGTTCTGCCCATTTGAAAATGGGAGCAAGATTAATACTAAACATGATTATAGTTTTTCAGACATAACCTACCTAGACCTCTGTAGCTGGCAGACACTAGATGTTCACAATTTTGATTGGTGTTATCCCTCTTTCTTTTTGTGCACTTACAGACCAGTCTAATACAACCACTGATAAGCGACTTATACCCAAAACAATAAGCCTCTCAATCCAATCTCTATTGTCTTTAAGTCCCTCTGAGCCTAGTGAATAATTAAACACCTAGATATACAGTATTTCTCAACAGCAATCAAGTGTAGATCCATGCATTATAAGGGTTGAAAGATGAACAGAGGACCAGAGATAGAAAAATAGAATGAGAGAGGGCAGGGGAGGTACAAGAGGATTAATGTAGGAGTGTAAGAATATTATAGTAATGTAGAAAAGGTATAGCGTAAGGATAACTGACCTAAGTTGGTACATAGGTAGTGTATTTGAGTACAAATTTGGAAAGTATTAGAATAAAACTTATGTGTTGCTGCACGACTAGCTCTTAGCCCAACCAGAGGCCTCACAGTGGACCATGGGATGGATCTGCGAGCTTCAGTCTGTGTGCGCTGGGCAAACATTTTCCTGTGCTGCTTCCAGGAGCGGCCCCCAGCCAAGGGTCTGGGGTTTGAGAGTTTCCCGGGGCTCTCAGTAGGACCAGCAGGAGACAGCTCTGTTCCCACGGGCGGGGCCCAGCTGAGGACATGGGCTCCAAGGGCGGAGCTGGGCCTTTCTGATTCTCAGAAGGCAAGCTTGGCTACTGGTGGGCCCTTCAGATCCCTGCTGTGTTTCCACTGCTTTGTCCGAAAGTCTGTTACTGTGGGGGGTTCCTTGGTGCTGTTGCTCAGGATTCCCAGCTGGAGGAAGCCCCGCTCAAGAATTGAGGGGGGACATATGCTGGCTCCTATTTTCCCCGCACACCCTACCTGCTGTTGTAAGGCAGGGTCCCAGGGCCCTCTACTCTCCAGATCCAGTGGCCTGGGAGAGGAGCCTGGTGGGCTGGTGGGAGCTGGGACAGCTCCGCCTCCCCTGGTTGGGTGCTGTGTCTTAGGGTCCGCCAGCCTGTCAGTCTCCAGTCAGAGGGCTTGGAGTTGAGCCCGTTGGGCGGGTGGGAGTTGTGAGAGCTCCGCCTCCCTTGGTGGGGTGCTGGGCCTTAGCACTGCCCGCCTGTCAATCTCCAGTCAATGGCCTGAGGGAGGGGGCTGTTGACGGAAGGGACAGGATTCTAAATTCCTGCCCCTCTGCTCCTGCCAGTCTTTCTCTGGGGGGGGGGAATGGGACTCAGTTAAGTTCTATTGCTTGGCACGAGCTCTGCTTTCCAGATGTGTTTGGGGATCAGCTGTGTTACCCACGCCTCTGCGTTCCGTCTGCGGGTGTTCCACGGTGTTGGGGAGTCTTTCACTCCCCTCGGGTCTCCTCAGCCGCCTGTGGTCCACGTCTGGGTTCCGCTGCTTGCTCTTCTGGTTCCGCGTCTGGGTTCTGCTGCTTCCACGGCTTGCTTTCCTGGTCCTGTGCTGGTATCTGCAGCGGTGGGGGCTCCCCAGCCAGGCGGCCTCTGCTGCCGCTTTTCGTGGCTTGGAGCCAGCAGCAAGGGGTTGGGGAGGGGTCCTCGCGTTTCGAATTCTTTGAGAAAGTTGGATGTAAGCTTTATCTGGATTTCTTTTCCAGTTTGAGTTCTTCTCCATTGCTTTTTGAGTTTGTTGTTGTGGATTTCTTAAGATAATTGGCTCATGGGACTCCCTGGTTCTCTCTTTTTGTGAGAGAGAGCTAGGCAGTGTCCCTATCGTCTCGGCGCCATCTTCCGTCCCCTGTGTCTTGCTCATTTTAAGCAGCACACACTCATCAATGCCTCTTCTGACTTACAAAAATCACTATCTTTACTCATGTAAGCCAGTCACCCAATAAAGAAGCAGCATTCTAGTTATGTCAATGCATATTTAAACAAGTGATACAATATGACTTGTGAAACACATTTATAAAGAAAAAGTCATGACAAATGTTTCAAATCAATTTTTGATTGCCCAGGTATAATGGTATTTGAAGTACAATTTGATGTTTGGGTATGTGTATACATTGTGCAATGATTTAATTGATCATTGATTAGCAGTTAGTTTATCAACTTAAACATTTATCAAGTTCTTATAATCAGAGAATTTTTTTCTTCTGGAATGAAGACATTAAAAAACTTATTTCAACTTACCTGTTAACAGAGCAACATACATTTTAATTTAATATTCAGAAAAGTAATTTCTTATTGATAATATCAATTTCATAATAATTTCACAATATCCTTGTTTCACCCATTGAAAATAGAATGGAATCATGATTATTTAGGAAATATTTTAGTAAATATAATAAAGATTTTGTGCTCCTGTTTGGGAAGGTTTGGACATTAATATTTTTTATGTTGTTTGATCCCACAGGGTTATTTCTAGCTGAGTTTAAATAAAACCACACAGAAAAATAAAAATAGGAAAACATCTCAATAAGTAGAACACATTTAAGATAATTATGGAGCTATGTAACAGTCACAGTTACATAGTGACAAATATTACTTCAATATTTACCAGATTAACTGGAAGAGTGCCTTCCATATGCCATGCAGACATAACGAGAGTCAGAAATTCATATGTATTAAAATATATTTTTATGCATGGAAATGTGTATGGAAGGGAGGAGTTAGATTGGGAAGGATGAGGCACCGTGACCAAAGTGGTGACTTAAATCAAGATGCTTTGTACTTATGAACTGTCGTGTTTAATGGTAACCTTTTTGTAGGACTACTTATAAAATACTCAAAAGAGAATTGAAAACAAGAAATGTGTATGGAGTTCTCATTTGTGCACACTCTCATCTCTTTCCATGGGGTCTTTGTATTTTGTGAATAAATAGAATTGAGTCTACCCTCGCTTCTAATCTCATATGAAATTAGAACAGATCACATGGAATTCAAAATATTCATATGAAATAGAGAGGGAGAGGAGCGCTGGGAAATGTCCTTCCTGAAGAGACTGAGATGAGAGGAGTTCACAGCTGATGACCCAGTGAGGTCATGGCCAAATTCTCAGAATATATCCAGGAAGGCATTGCCCAGCACCATTGTCATCCCTGTCTCCTCCTAGTCAACAACTTACAACCGTACTTGTGAGCAAAATGGAGGAGAATGGAAAAAGAAGAGGCAGGACTTGACTGTCAGCAGGCCAGGACTGTTTAGTGAGCAACAGTGAGGGCCACAAAGCTTCCCGAAGGAATGGAGATTGTGCTGGGGACTAGATTTTTGGGTAGGCTTCCATAGGGATAGTTTACTTTCTTCTTTCCCTATGTGGATCCCTTTGATGTCCTTTTATTGCCTTATTGCTCTGGCTAAGGGTTCCAGCACTATATTGAAGAGAAGTAGAGAGAGTGGGCATCCCTGTCTAGTTCCTGATTTTAAGGTGAATGGTTCCAGTCTTTCACCATTTAGTATAATACTGGCTGTAGGTTTTTCATATATGGATTTCAGTATTTTGAGGAATGTAGCTCTTATTCCTATTTTTTCTAGTGCTTTTAACATGAATGGATGTTGTATTTTGTCAAATGCCTTCTCCGTATCCAGAGAAATTACCATATGATTCTTATCCTTAGCTGTATTGATGTGATGTATTACATTGATTGATTTGTGAATGTTAAACCAGACTTGCATCTGTGGGATGAAGCCTACTTGATCATAGTGTATGATTTTTTAAATTTGTTTCTGGATTCTGTTGGCCAATATTTTATTGAGGAGTTTTGCGTCTGTGTTCATTAGAGAGATAGGTCTGTAGTTTTCTTTTTTTGTTGGGTCCTTCCCTGGTTTGGGGATGAGAGTAATATTAGCTTCATAAAATGAGTTTGGTATTGCTCCTTCTTTTTCTGTTTCACCCGCTGTTGTAAGGCAGAGTCTCAGCACCCCCCACTCTCCAGAACCAGTGGCCTGGGAGAGGAACCTGCTGGGCTTCTGAGCTGGGACACCTCCGCCCCCTTTGGTGGGTAGGTTTCTATAGGGCTTAACAAGGAAGCAAAGTTAGAAAATGGGTTCTGGTCTCGTGGGGCTGAGGGTGATGTTCACGGTCAGGCTCACAGTGGAATGTTCCACCGGTTTTGAGGGGCTATTACCACCTGGGGACAGAGAGTGGTTTCAGCCCAGGTAGGAATTGCCTAGGTATGTGCTCCAGCTTGTTGGTGTGATCTTGGTGTCTTGCTTGACCCTGGGGAATTAAGGCAGGACTCAATCCCTTCAATAGCATGGGTTTCAGTCAGTTCAGTCCAAGGAAAAAGAAGTATTTGCATGAAATATGTAAGGTCATTTCACAAACAGGAATACTTCTTGATATAAAATGGAAGAAAACACAACTAAACATGGATGAGATATTATTTTCTTTCCTACTCAGAATGTGTCTAGAATTCAGAATCAACAGCATCCTTGAGAGCATGTTATAAATACAAATTTACAAAATTATCTCAGATATGAATCTGTATTTCAGCAAGTTAACAAGTGATCGCTGTAAGGATTAGCAAGCTGTTTTTGGTAGATTAGTATCACAGATAGAGAAATGGTTTTTCCTTCACAATTAGATCATTTAAGAGCATTTCTATTATTTAATCCACCCACACACACATACACACAAACACATAAAGCACAGCAGGCAACAGTCCCTTTTTAGAACAAACTGACTTAAATCTGAGTAAAAATGAGTTTTGTTTAACTCACAGTTTTAGATGCAGAAATTTCTAGATGCAATATCCTTATGTGTCTGTACTCAGATCAGGTCTGAATTGTTTTTGTCACAACAGAAAGAGAACTATCTGCAAGCTGAGGTGGCCAAACATATGGTTGTTTTCATTTTATAATGAAATATTTACAATCAGAACTGATTTACTCCATAAGAGCAGCTTTAACCCTCCAGAGGGAAGCACCTCAAATGACCTAATCACTTCCCCAAAGTCTCCTCATCCAATGGCAAATTTTGTCCATTGGGTATCACTACCAGGCTCCTTCTCCAGGTGTTCTTTCTTCTCAGGTGAAATAAAGACTAAAATCCCTGACAGAAGGACTGGATGTAGCTCAGTGGCAAAGTGCTTGTTTAGCAAGTGCAACATCTAGGTTTGATCCCAGCACCAAAAGAGAAAAGACAAAAAAAAATCTCTGACATAAATAAGCAGAGAATGGCTAAATTACACTGGGACTGGAGACATTTAGAAATTTTATGTTAACTTAAGATAATCTGAATTATGTATATTTTTATTCACCATTATTTTTTGCTAGTCTTAGGGCTTGAACTCCAAAATTATCTTGCACTTTTCTTGTTTTTAATAAATTAATTATTTCTGCAATATTCATTGGTTTTAGTTTATGAGAGACTAGATTGAAGAACCATTAAGTGACAGTGCTATCTGTTATCAAAGCTAGAGCAACATTATTCTAGGATTGGAAAAATTATTCATCCATGCATCCTTTCATTTATTAATATATATGTATGTATAAATCTGCACATAATTGCATATAGATACATATGTGAATTTTTGGTGATTTCTCTACTTGAATTCTCCAAAATAGCTTTTTTTAAAATGAATTATTGGACACAATTTTCTTGTAGATTGATTACAATTTTTTTCATCAGCCATGTTGCTGAATGTCTCTACAAAAAGGTTTATGGAATTTTTCCCCTCAGGGTATATTCAATAAGGAATATATGTGAGAGAAATCAGGGAGTGCTGCTGTTATTCTCTTTTTTTTGCCAGTCCTGGGCTTGGGCTCAGGGCCTGTGCACTGTCCTTGGACTTTCTCAAGGCTTAGGACTCTACCACTTGAGCCTCAGCACCACTTCCAGCTTTTTTCAATATGTGTGGTACCGAGGACTTGAACCCGGGTCTTTGTGCATGATAGGCGAGCATTCTACCACTAGGCCAAACTCCCAGCCCCCTGTGTTATCCTCTTAATAGAGGCCCAGGTTTGAATCACTGATGATTCCATTTCAATTCTAGATTAAGGTGATGGCTGTTGGATTTCTCTGCTACCTGGTTGTTCTTTCCCCTTTGAAATTGTGAGAATCTGTGGTTTTGGTAGTTCATGAATATTGCATCCCTCATCAAAATATCATTACTAAGCCAAGGATTTATAATTTATTTAATGGAGTATATTAATTTTTCTCTCCACATTTTCCTTCTCCTCATTCATGAGGATCTCACAGTTAGTGACACAAAATAGTCCAAACTCATCGTGCTCTTCTACTTTTGATAAAGAATCAGTTATTTCTGCAAGAGTCACTAATTTCATTTATGAGAGAAGAGCTTGGAGGTCCCTTAGTGATAGTTTTATCTGTTATTGGAACTAGAGAATCTTTACTTCTACACTAGGAAAAATTATCAATCCAGATACCTTCATCTATTCATATACACACATTCATATATATATTTATATATGTATTTTTACATACACACATGTGAATTTATGGTGATTTCTCCACTTATGTCCACAACTCAAGGTTATAATTAAATAAAAGCTTACACAAAATCTATTATTTTCCTTTTTCCGCAGCACAATCTGTATAAAAATCTATGAATATGTAACTAAAGTTAGGCAAAATTTTCATCTAATTAGGTTACTCTTTTTTTACCTCAAGAGTAAGATCAATAACTTTAATTATCCTTCATAGTTTTAGCCATGTGACCAACAGTTCTTCTGGATGATGTGAAATTTCTTGTGGCACTGCCATTTATATTGGCATATCAAACCTCATCTCCCTCCCCCTTCCTCCCACACATTTTTTTTACACACTCCTCAGATTGTGGTAATGCTGATAAGATGAAACAACTTTGCATCCATGCAGTAGTGACTTCCTGGGCACCGACAACTGCATAGGCAAATCACCACACACATATGGGTGTCCCCTTGTGTCACTCCAGCTTAGCAGCTTCCATATAGTAAACAATGCTGTTTCTCCCTCCTGTACACAATCAACTATCCTCACAGTTGCTCCTAAGTCTGCTGGATTCAAAACGCTCTTCATGGATATCAAGAACATGATCTTCCTTTTTAGGTTTTTACTCACACTACTTGGGCCCAGTAACTTTAACCCAGGTATGGAACACAATGTTCTCTTAGTAACTAGAAGAGACCACCAAGTGAAGGGGACATATGCAACTTGAGCAAAATGTAGCCTCCAGAATAAACTGAATTTATTTTCCTTTTTAAGGATAATCTCTGCTTCTAAACACAGTAGTTTAGGTGAAGACATTTAAAACCCAGAAGGAATAATATGAGGACCTCAAGCATGGACATTTGAAAGTATACACAAGACTCACTTGGAAAAAAAAAGATTGCTCAGGCACGAAGGGAGAAAAGAACTTGCTTTTGCAGGTCAGCTGTGATAAAAGTTCAGAAATTCAGGGAAAAAATAAGGTTGAGTAGTACATGAAGTATTTTGTTATCAATGTAACAGATTCCCTTTCCTATTTCACTTCTATGAATTTCATTACAGTGCTGTTAAGTTGCCACATAAATGTTATCAGTGAATGAGAGAAATTCCAACACTTTCCCTTCTGGATAGTAAAGAATTGTGCCAAATTTGTGCAAAATATGTCTGTAAATTTCTGGAACTAAACTTCAGTCTACATGTCTTGTCTCAAATAAAGAAATAGAAAGAAATTTGATTCTCAAAGGGATAGTTGACCTGATTAACCTATAGAAAAGCAACATGGTGATTCTGTTGATGATCTAGGTCCCCTGAGACTCAGAATGGGTGCAATCACTGACATGAAGCAGCTGGACCTCTGTGCTTATCCCTGCCCAGAGGCTGCTGATTTGCATTGCCAACAGCACAGCCCACTGCCCTCAGCACTTCTTCATAGGCTGCTGCTCCCACTGTGCAGCAGTCAGTCCAGTGGGCACCCAAGATGGACATGAGGACCCCTGCTCAGCTCCTGGGGCTCCTGCTGCTCTGCTTCCCAGGTAAGGAAGGACCATGCTAGGGAATAACCCAGCTCAATGTGATCTATGATGTTTTACTCTTTAGGGAAACCTTCTTAAAACTTGATTAGTAATAGGGATATGTGTATTAATGTTTCCACACAGGAGCCAGGTGTGACATCCAGATGACCCAGTCTCCATCTTCCCTGGCTGCATCTCTAGGAGACAGAGTCACCATCACTTGCAGGGCCAGTGAGGACATTGAATATGGTTTAGCATGGCACCAACAACATCCAGGGAAAGCTCCTAAACTCCTGGTCCATTATGTAGACAATTTGGAAGATGGAGTCCTAACTAGGTTCAGTGGCAGTGGATCTGGGTCAGATTATTCTCTCACCATCAGCAGCCTGCAGCCTGAGGATGCTGCCACTTATTACTGTCAACAGTATAATAATTTGCCACCCACAGTGATACAAGTCATAACAAAAACCTCCCATGGAAGCAGAAGTGAGAGGCTGGGCTGCCCCAGCTGCTCCCCCTCATACCTTTACATTCTGACAGTGTTCTCACAGGCATTCTGGCTTAAAAAATCATTAAGGTTTTGTTTATAAAGTGAGGATTTATATTTTTTATATCATAGTTGTCCCTTTCATGTTCAAGTTCAGTAAGACCTAATATGCCCTCCTGACTTAATAAGGGACATAGTTTAGAGCTCTAAGGATTCTGAATTATGGTATCACATGAATTCACACAACAAAAGAAAATGAATATTTATTTTCATACTGAGCAATTTTTAAACCAGTGAAAGGATCATTAATGAGTTTATCCTGGGGTCTATGCCAGAACTCTTACACAGTTTCAGACTAATTTCACCTGAGAATTTCATACAGAGGGATTGAAGGTGTAGCTCATGATACTGCCAACAACGTGAGAGTTTGATCATAGGCTGGAGAGACCAGAATTAAGATACCCACTTACTTCTGCACAAGTGAAGACAAAGTCTGACAGTATGGTCTCTGGTCCCACTGCTGCCTGCTCATGTGTTGTGTGTCAGTGACAGGCCATGAGATCTTGTCCTCTAGGATCAGCATTTGTAGATTCCACCTGTTAGACTGAGGAAAATTCCCAAAGCAGCAGCATTAACTTGTACTTTTGTAGAACCTGTCTCACCAAAAAATGTGAGGATAACGTCAGCAAATTCTAGAGT
The DNA here is from genome assembly GCF_031878675.1 of Megascapheus bottae. Taxonomy (NCBI): domain Eukaryota; kingdom Metazoa; phylum Chordata; class Mammalia; order Rodentia; family Geomyidae; genus Megascapheus; species Megascapheus bottae. Next base: position 20,114,784 of record NC_143515.1, read on the forward strand.
TTCCTTTTGCCTTGGAAAATCTCCATTCTTTGTCAAATTAAATGATCTGCTGTGTGACATAAAACAATACCCACCCATTCTTTTTTGGTAGTAAATAAGTGACTGATGGGAAACAATAAGTCTCCCAATAGATGTGCAGAGCCATGAGCTTCCCTCTCATTACTTGAGGATCAGTAGAAATGGTGGGAAGACCTAGACTCTACTCCCCAGCCTGCTATCCATGGAGAACTGGCCTCTACCTCCTACAGGCCTAAGCAGAGCTCTGCACAATGATGGAAATAGTTAATTGAACTGATTTTTGTGGATGCCAGACCATTCTCTGTGGCTCATCTTGAATGGATTTCACCATGTTCTCTGGGATTCCAGTCTGTTTCAGTGGCAGTAAGCTAGGAACATAATTTTAACTGACAATCTTCAGAATTATTTCTAATCATAGAAGAATACAATACTGTTTGCTCATTGGACTCAACTGCTGTCCCACTGCTATAGCTTTGAATAGGAAACTACCTGCTTGCCTTGCCTAGTTGTAAAAAGTTTGTTCTACTCACCAGACAGACTGCACAGGCTAGCCCATGGTGATTGATTTGCATGTGCCCAAAGCACAGCCCACAGCCCTCAGACTTTATAATAGACTGCTCACTCCCTGTGGTGGAGTCAGTCCAGCAGTCAGCACACAGCATGGACATGAGGACTCCTGCTCAGTTCCTGGGGCTCCTGCTGATCTGGATCCCAGGTAAGAAAGAACAATGCTGAAGAATAACACAGATCAGTGTTATTCGTTATGCTTTACTCTTCACGGAAATCTTCTTAGAGGTTGATTAACAGTGTGGATGTTGGCTTTTATGTTTGTACAAAGGGTTCAGGTGTGACATCCAGATGACCCAGACTCCATCTTCCCTGGCTGCATATCTAGGAGACAGAGTCACCATCATTGCAGGGCCAGTGAGGACATTGGATATGGTTTAGCCTGGCATCAGCAACATCCAGTTAAGTCTCCTAAACCCCTGATCTATGGTGCAGATAATTTAGAAGATGGAGTCCCAACCAGGTTCAGTGGCAGTGGATCTGAAACAGACTTCACTCTCACCATCAGCAGCCTGCAGCCTGAAGATGCTGCCACTTATTACTGTCAACAGGGTTATGATGATCCTCCCACAGTGATACAAGTTATAACATAAACTACAAGGGAAGCAGAAGTGAGGGCTACTCCTCATGCTTCTACCTGCACGATCTGTCCTAGAATCACAGGACAGTGAACGTCTATGTCTCAGTCTCTGCAGTGAGTGTCCTGGGCTGAATGATGAAATATTAAAAGTAGAGTCAAGACTACAAACATCAAAATGCACTGTATTTATTCTTGTGTCTTTTAACAACTAACAGATTTTCACACCTTGCACAGAGATACTTCTAAGTTATTTTTTGTTTTGTTTTTATTTATTTTTAGTGTAATTAATAGAAGGTTTACATTATATTCACCAGATAGAAGGTGCATTACTTCACAAACATTAATACCCTTTCCTGTGACATGGTCCCCATTTTCCCCACACACATCCCTGCTCATTTTGATTTCCCCCTTCCCTATCCAATTTCAAATAACCAATTAAGCTCATATAAAAATATCACATAACAAGGTGAAATATTTAATAATATGTTATAACCAAGGGATAGCAAAAGAGATAAGAGATAATATAACATAGTACATTAAGAACAACAATCACTCATTATATGGCTTTTGTTTCTTTATCCTGGATGTCCTTACATTTAGTGTCACACTATTTGGCTTTATGTCTCTAGATTTTGTTCTATTGTAAATCCCTGTGAGGAGAGCCATAGGTTCTACTGATTTTGACTAATGAGGGAGACTATTGGGCCTATGTTCTTTTGAGTCTGGCTTACTTCACTTAATATGATTTTTTCTAAGTCTTTCCATTTCCTAACAAACGGAGTGATGTCATTCTTTCTGACAGCAGCATAGAATTCCGTTGTGTATAAATACCACATCTTGTTGATCCACTCATCAACTGAGGAACATCTGGGTTGGTTCCATACCTTTGCTAGGGTAAATGGTGCTGCAATGAACATTGTTGTGCTAGTGGATTTAGTATGTCCTTGTTTCTGGACGATTGGGTAAATGCCAAGTAGTAAAATTGCTGGGTCATAGGGGAGCTCTATGTTATTATGTCTAACTTTTGATTTGTGATTTCAAAACACTTTATGCATAAATTCCATTACCAATTAAAGACATTTTGCTACTTCATTGTTCTGGTTTATGCCTTTTGTGTTTTTATTTTCCATTTTGATTTTAGCTTTTCATATTGCATTTGGAGAACTTCAGTACAATTTTAGGTACAGATGGTGATAGTGAACATTGCATTCCTTAATACAACTTGAGTGATAAAATGTTAAATACTCATTGAGAGTTTGGCTTACTGATAGAGTGCTTGCATAACATGCACAAAACCTTGGGTACAATTCTTCTGTATCACACACATAGAAAAAAGCCAGAAGTGTGCTCAGGCTCAAGTGCTAGAGCTTTAGCCTTGAAAGTCCAAGGACAGTGTTCAGGCCATGAGCTCAAGCCTGGACTGGCAAAAAAAAAATATTGACTTTATAGACAATAGAGGGAATTGAAAGCATGTTTTTATTGAGGATGTTATATGCATAGTAGTAAGTTGTAAATGATGAATTTCAAATAAGATATATGGTTCTATTGGGTTTTTTTGGTTCTAATGGTGTTTGGACTCAGGGTTTCCTGCTTATTGGCCTCTACAAATTAAGTCATCCCAACATCATCTTTTTTATTTTTTTTACTTTAGATTTTTTCTTAGTTGAGTTCTTGGGATTTTACCTAGCTTGGTTTTCTATTGCAATGCTCCTAATTTCACCACCTGCATAGCTGCAGAAACATGCACCACCTACTTCAACCTGATTTTTGAGCTAGTGTTTCACTGCCATTCAGGTGGCAGATGTGAATCCAATCTTAAAATCTGTGCTTCTAGTTTAGTTGGGATTACTGGCATGAGTTACCATGTCCAGCCCTCAAAGAAAAAATGCTTATGAACTATAGTACTACTGAACATAGTGAAGTGTTCATTTAAAACTCAGAATAATGGGTAGAAAAATTGTGGTAAGGGGCCGGGAGTTTGGCCTAGTGGTTAAAGTGCTTGCCTAGCATGCATGAAGACCCGGGTTCGATTCCTCAGTACCACATACCTAGAAAAAAAGCCGGAAGTGGTGCTGAGGCTCAAGTGGTAGAGCTCTAGCCTTGAGAAAGTCCAAGGACAGTGCTCAGGCCCTGAGCTCAAGCCCAGGACTGGCAAAAAAAATTGTGGTAAATATTACAACTGTATGTCAATTCCACATACAGTATTATGGAAAAAATGAAATAAATAATGGGCACAATGTACTTTTCCTTCCCTGTAAAAGAAGGTTGATTCCTGAGAACTGATAATTCAATGATATAGTTAAAAACTTGAAGAATTATTTATAAGGCATTATATCTCATATAAAGATGAAGTAAGGTGTGGGAACAATATGGCGGACTGCCTGCTTTTTTGCTGCACTGATTGCCTGGATAGCAAATGACATTGATGTTTTGATAGATTCCTTACTCAGTGAAGAATCCACAGCTGCATTGCAGGCTGCTAGTTTGTATAAGCTAGAGAAAGACAACCACAAAGCTGCTACCTGTCTGGAAGCCATTGTTTATCGCGGAGACTTGCTTCTGGAAAAAATTCAGAGTGCATTGACTGACATTGCTCTGTATCAGCTTAAGACAAGAATTGGGGCCCACATCCAGCCTTTCCCAACTACTAGCACCATCACACCATGGACTGAAATAAGGACCGGTCCCTTCTATTAGAATTCTGTAACACATAGACAAACCGCCACAGTAGCTTCTCATGTGTGCAGCCTTTCAGCTATTTTTAATTCACTCATCATTGTTCATAAACAAGCTCATCAAATTCTGATGGAGTCTGCTTTAAGCCATCTTTGTGTTATCTTTTGGGGTCCACCCCCTATGAAGATACTAAGGCAGGTGTTCAATGTGGAGAAATAAACATATAATAAAGTTGAAAAAAAGATGAAGGAAAAATGATTTCACATTCCAATATAAGAGAAAAAATACTAAGCTAAACTAAATTAAAGCACACACAGAGTGAGTATGATATGCAGTAGATTGTGTCCACCAATGTGACAGAAGGATTTGAGATGTAATTTTTGTTTTAGCATGACTTCTATTATATTGTTAATTCTCATTTGGGAGGCAATTGCCACCTTATACATATTCAAATTACACAGATGAGGAGAATGATAAAGGAAGATGAAATTATGATCCTTTAACAGATAAATGATGCACTTCTGGGCATTTACCAAAATGCCAATAAAGAAAAACATACTAAAGCTACTACCACCACCATGTTCATTGCAGCATTATTTATCATACCTAAGATATGGAACCAACCCAGATGCCCATCACATAATGTTTGGATCAAGAAGATGTGGTACTTATACACAATGGAATTCTATGCACCCATCAGAAAGAGTGACATTGCCCCATTTGTAAGGAAATGGAAAGGCTTGGAAAAAATCATATTAAGTAAAGTAAGCCAGACTCAAAGGAACATAAGCGCCATGTTTTCCTTCATTTGTAACAGTTCTCCTAGGAAAGAATCATAACAGCCCAAAAGCTGTACATAAGGCCATATAGAATGAGGCTAAGCAAAATGAACTCTAGGATATGGAAACAAGATATTTATGTTTGTGATCGTTTTTCTTCAGGTACTATGTGAAGGTATTTCTTTTCTCTTTTTTTCCCCTATGGTTTATCTCATGTTTTTACTATATGTGACTTTGGTACCTGGTGTATTATATACACATTTATTTGTTTATTTGAAATAGGGAAGGGAAGCAGAGAAACAAGATGATCTGGAGAGGACGGAGGGAGGGAAAAACATGGGAAGGGGTATCAATGTTCAGAAAGCAATGTAACCACTACCTGACATGTAACTGTAACCCCCCTGTACATCACCCTCCAAAAATTAACAGCTGATAAGATGTAGAACCCAACCAAATGCCTCTCAATAGAAAATGGGTCAAGAAAATGCAGTACATATATACACCATGGAATTTTATCAGATACAATGACATCGCAACATTTGTAAGGTAATAGAAAGACTGAAAAAATCATGTTAAACAAACCAAAGAACCATAGAAACATAGGCTTCATAAGTTCCCTCATTTGTAATATTTGGTATATGTCTAGGAATTAACCCAGCAGAAGACCATAACAGCTCAATAGCTATGAGCATATGATCATATAAGGTGATGCTTGAATTGGTGCTGCAGCTCAAGAGGTAGGGTGGTAGCCTTGAGCTGAATGGCTGAGGGACAACACTCAGGCCCAGAGTTCAAGTCCCACAACTGACAAAAACAAAACAAAACAAAAAAATGATGCTAAGCAAAATGATCTCCCAGATATGGAAACAAGAGGCTTTTCTTTGTGGTTTCTGTTGTTGTTTTTTAACGTTTGTGTCTAGTTAAAACTTTGTCCTAGGTGCAAATGTGGCAGCTATGATAAGTAATCTGAATAGCTAATGTCCCTAGTTCAACTACTATGATCATTTATGTAGTCTGGAATTTTAGATCATGTAGTCCATGTCTTGTTTATTGCTTCCTAGTGATATTACTATACCATTCCATTATACACTTTTTGTACTTTTGCGGTGCTCCGTTTTGAAGAACTATTCTAAGTTTCAATGATATTCTTGCCAGAAAATGGAAGTACTTTTTTATATTTAATGCAGCTGATGTTGTAGAGAGGGCAAATTTAAAAGTGTCTGATTTTAAAGTGAATGAAGTTCTGTGGTATCTGAGAAAAAAAACCACTCACATGTTATTGTCAATTACCAAAAATTAATTATATTTGTATAATGTATCAACAATCACCTTTGGGATAGTATTTGTTTTTGATAAAAATTATGGTCAAAATTTTCGGAAGTATTTCATTGCAATTATGTATCATGCCATTCACAGTATAAAGATAGTTAAATGAATCTATATATGTACATATGATAGGCATTTCTACAAGGTTTGAAAATATTATGCCTTATTTTTGAGTCCTAATTATTTTCTCTTATTTTGCCATAATTCTGACTAGCCTTGCAATGTTGAATATTTTTTAGCTCTTTCACTCAACACAATTTGTCATTTCCCTCTGTTGATTGTTTTGTTTAAATTAGTGATATGTGCAAATACAATATGCATAATAATAAAAATAAGAAACAAACAATCAAACAAAAAAAGATCATTAAATGATCAGGACAAGCAACCCAAGGAAATAATCTCTATTTTATTGAGTGTTTTTTTTAATATTTTTATTGTAATGAATAAAAGGGTTACATGATATTCACATACATTGATACCCTTTCACATGTCTTGGTACTCATTACCCTCCCCCCCACCCACCACCTACCCCACGTCTTGGTTTTTCCCCCCTTCCCTATCAAATTTCAAATAACCAAATACAAATAAATTTAATATATCAGATAACAAAGTGAGATACTATACCAATATGAGATACCCAAGGGACAGCAAAGGAGATGAGAGATAACATAGTACATTAAGGACAACAATCATTCGTTATATGGCTTTTGTTTCAATATCCTGGAGGTCCTTTCGATTAGCTTCATACTATATGGCCTTTTGTATCAAGGTTTTGCTCTATTGCAGATCTCTGCTAGAAGAGCCCAAGGTTTCTACTGATTATGATGAATGAGGGAAACCATTGAGCCTAAGTTCCTTTGAGTCTGGCTTACTTCACTTAATATGATTTTTTCTAAGTCCTTCCATTTCCTAACAAATGCGTCGATGTCGTTTTTTCCTGACCGCAGCATAGAATTCCATTGTGTACAAATACCACAACTTGTTGATCCACTCATCAACTGAGGGACATCTAGGTTGGTTCCATATGTTTGCTATGGTGAATAGTGCTGCAATGAACATTGTTGTGCTAGTGGATTTAGTATGCCCTTGTGTCTGGATGGTTGGGTAAATGCCAAGTAGTGGAATTGCTGGGCGATAGGGGAGTTCTATGTTTAGCTTTTTGAGGCACTGCCATACTGCTTTCCATAGTGGTTGAACGAGTTTGCACTCCCACCAACAATAACTACCAACCAAGAATACTGTACCCAGCTAAGCTCTCATTCATAACTGAGGGAACAATAAAAACATTCCATTCCAGGGAAAAGCTGCAACAATATGTAGCAACAAAATCAACACTACAGAAAATTCTATGTTCTACACATAGAAAACCAAAGTAAATGCAATATAGGGAAAGAAATGGCACCTAACAGCATACCATCTAAGGACCACAAGAACTGTCAAGACACAGGCCCTAATAAAAACTTTTAAAAATGGTAGGAACTAATAAATATCTCTCGATCCTAACTCTCAATATCAATGGACTTAACTCTCCAATTAAACGGCATAGGCTGTCTAGTTGGATCAAAAAGCAAGAGCCATTGTTCTGCTGTCTTCAAGAGACACATCTTACCCAAAAAATCAATCATCTTTTGAAAGTGAGAGGTTGGAATAAACTCTATCAAGCTAACGGCCCCCATAAACAGACTGGAGTTGCCATTCTCATATCAGATAAAATAGACTTCAAGCTAAAATTAGTAAGAAAAGACAAAGAAGGTTACTACATACTACTTGAGTTTTTTTTTTTAACTCCAAAGATATAGATTGTATTTCCAGTGTAATTGTATATCTGTGCAGACAAAATAATAGCAAAGAAACATATGTAGGAAATATATATATATTTCTTCAATATATATATAAAATATGACTATACTCAGTTCTGCTGATCTCACTCAATCCCCCACATGAAGTACAAGGACCCTGCACACGCATCTCGGAGCTGGATACTCATTGGGAACCTGAATCTAGGGACAGTCCAAAGCACTAACTACCCATGTTATGCTGACATCTGCAATGCAACAGTGGCAGCTGAAAAGAAGTAACAGTGTACATGAGGAACATAGAGTTGTCTCTAGTAGAAATGCTTGCACATCCTGGAGAAGCAGTCCAGTGAAGCCCCAGTCACAAGTGCAGTCAGTCCTCCTGCAGAAGCAGAAACCAAACAGTGGCCACAACAACCTGGTAGCCTCTTCTTTGTTCTCTAAGGAAAAAAGGTTTAGAAGGAAATGGCTGATGAGTTCTCCCTAAAGGCCGTGGCTAGTATCATGGAGGTGGGGAGGATCTGTCAGGATCGTGGGAGGGGATCTGTGCATGCTAATATCTCTGGTGCTATTTGGTCCACTAAGGACACTTTCTCATGCCTGTTCCAGGTGTGTGTCACTCATCATGTGTGAAGCCAACATCAGAGCTGTAAGATACTGAAAATGGATATTGACTAAAAGGGATACTTGGAAAGAGTAGTGACTAACAGGGAGAAATAGGGCCCAATGTTTGGCCTAGCGGTAGAGTGCTTGCCTAGCATGCATGAAGACCCAGGTTTGAATCCTCAGTATTACATACATAGAAAAAGCTGGAAGTGGTGCTGTGTGGCTCAAGTGGTAGAGCTCTAGCCTTGAGAAAGCCCAAGGACAGTCCTGAGTCCAAGCACAGGACTGGTAAAAATAAATAGATAAACAAATAAATGGGAGAAATAGATTTATAAAATTTAGAGAATATGTCTATGTAGTTGTGTTTATATTTCCCATACTATGTCCATATCATTGGGTATGCAAATATTGAGTCCTTGCTCTTGCACTGTTTGGACCTAATAGCCACATATTAAGGATACCGTGTGCCTTTTGTTCCTTTGGTCTTGACTTGTCTCACTCAACATGATTCACTCTAGATTCATCCACTTCCCTGCAAATGCCACACAACTACATAGACCTAAAAACTTATGACTCTATAGACATAATATTTTATTACATTGATTAATACATAGTTATGATATACAAACCCTTAGCCTAATTTTGATTATGTTCTAAAAATTAAGAGCTTGTGATTGTGTATAGAGATTCCCTTCTTGAATACTTATTTGGTAAACATGTCATTGAAATATTATGTAAAAATCAATGCTAATAAATTCTTTAATAAAAAAGTAGAGAATATTCTACTAGGCTATTTCCAATAATAGAATAGTGGTAGAAGTTCTGTAATGAAAAGGATGAAATCTTTATTTCTTTAAAAGTACAGACTAATTAGACATTCAAGATATCAAACACATTACATCTCCATATAAATAAAATAAATATTTTATTTGATATTCTTTCTGTGATCATAATTATACGGCTTAGTTTAAAACTTCTTATTTAAATTTAAATAGAGAATGAAAATCTGATTGTTTTCATTGAAGAAAAAGGATGAAAATACATATCAGTAGCAAAAAGAATCCTGGAATTTTTACAAATATAAAGGATAAATTCATCATTTGTTTTTAACTCTTTACTGCTGTTATAAAGGTGATGTAGACAGGTTTTACAGCTACATACGTTCGATAAAGAGTACTTTTTTGGACAATGTTACTACATTTATTTTTTTAAAGTTGGTGTAAGAAGAAAATAAAAATCATGTTAAAGATATCATAGAAAAATTACATAATAAAACTCATGAGATTCAAAATTCATTGGGATTAAATCAAATTATATAGCCATGAATTCCTACTTAGTAAAGAAAAGAGTTTTCAGATTAAATTTGTATTTGAAAAGCTACCTTCAGTGAAAAAACTGTTCTGGAAGACTTGAGATTCCTTTCATGTTCCAAAAATCATTTAAAATGTATAGTCAAAAAGTTATTTGGAAACATAGGTCTTACATCTGTAATCCTTGATCCACTGGAAGCTGAGATCTGAGGATTGTATTTTGAAGCCAATCTGAACTCTAGGAAGAAAAATATACATGAGACACGTTTTATGGTCCCTTGTCTAGGGCCTGGGCACCGTCCTGACTTCTTTTGCTCAAGGCTACCACTCTACCACTTGAACCACAGTCTCAGTTCCACTTGTGTGTTTCATGGACTTTTGTGCCTGAGATAATTCCACACCATGATCCTCAGATCTCAGCCTCCCGAATAGTTAGGATTATCCACCAGTACTCAACTTAGAATCTTATCTCCCGTTAACCATCACAAACCAATAGTGAAGTGATACTTCAAGTGGTTGAGTGTCAGCCTTGAGAAAACCTGAGGATAACCCAAGTGCTGCTACAAAAAAAATATTAAAATGGGTGACCAGGTAAGAAAAACTATCTAAAGTGGTTCAAAGAGAAAAATAGTAAAGATATTTCCTAGGATTCCATTTTAAAGCCCAGGGCCTTGCACAGCTGAGTGGACAAGAATGTCACTCTTACCAGCAGTTGTCTGAAGGCCCAGTGACTGTGAGACAACTATGCTAATAATTACCAGCCCGGTTGTTAAAATACCATTCATGAATATAGATATTAAAATGTGCTGTCTCGGAAGTGGTGTTCTGGTTCTAGGGATAAGCTGGTGGTCTTGAGCTGAAGAGCTTAGGGACAACACCTAGGATAAGAATTCAAGTCCCACAAATGGACAAAAAATGTTCTGTCTCCTATAATAAATACTATCTATTTATGTGTGTTTCAATTTGTTTTAGTAAAATTTTAACTTAAACATTTTTCATGTCACTCATTACCTTTCAAGGGCTCCAGAACCATATGTGACTGATGACTGATTAGACAGCTCAGATCTAGGCATTATCATTGCGAAATATTTTGATGGAAGATATTGGGCTGGTTTACAGGGGTAGGGAACATCCATACTGAGGGATGACAGGAGTGGAACATTATTTGATATGTGCAAATCAGACATGCGTTGTCTGATGTGTTCTTCTACCACCCATGGTGCTCCTGCTGAGTGACAATTTTGTATGGCCAAGAAATGAGGAAGTTGAGAGATGACATCAATCAAGATAGATTGGATTCCTAAACTGCTTTTGTCCAAGTATTATTAAAGGTAATAAACAATTACAATTAAGTAGCTAATTGCATAAAATAAGCAAATGTTTCTTGGTTGAAACAAATGTTTCTATCCCTGGAAATATTAACTTGATGTTTCAGTATATCAGCTAAAGACACACACCTTTCCACGTCTTGGTAACAGCATTGGAGAATTACAGTATGTGTGCATGCGTGTGTACACTTGTGTGTGCATGCAGATGCGAGGGATAGAGAGATATGAGAGAGATGACCACGGTCAGAGAGACTAAGATGAATGTAAAGAAGAACCATGTTTGTGTTTGGGGAGGAAATCCATTATGAGGGGCAGAAGGAAGGGAGAGGGTGATGGAGTGTACGTAAGTGAAGTACACTATAGCCATCAGTATTAAAAAAATCATCAAAAGAAGATAGTAGGGGAATAAAGTATGAGGTGGTAAGCATCACCAAATAAATTGTATATGTGTATGGCAGTTTAATAATGGAACTCCTTTGCACAACTTATGTTAAGGGAGATGTAGAGGAAATGGAAGAATTGGTGGCCGGGCAGAGCATCAGTGAAATCCAGTGTCTGTAATCAAGAGTTGCAATGTCACAGTCAGACCACGAGATGGCAGGCCCTACAGTGCTCACACAGAGGTGCCTATCTGAGAATACAATGGAAATAGAAATCTGTCTGCTGTCACCAGAGATACCACCAGAACCCTGAACACATCAACAGTCCATAACACATACTCACATTAGGCAGCTCCTTCTAGCAGGATGGATTTGGGGGAGAAAGCCTCTGCTCTTGCTGGTTCTGAGCCCAAAAACCTGGCATCATTTCTATCCCTGTCTTCTCTATAGGAACCAAAGCCCTCTCTAAAGAGTTGTGTCCCACAGTGTGTGTATATTTGGAGAAGTGTTCTGCAAAGAGGAAATGAATGTGAAGGTTGGGAGGGAGAGAGTGCAATCATGAAATTCAATTCATATTCTACAGAATTAAGGAAGCTGACATAAAAGATGTGTTAGGGAGGGATGGGAGAGAATGATGGAAGGAATGCTATTGATCAAGATACATTGCCTTTATAAACTGCTTTGTTGAGTGGCAAATCCTGTATACGCTCCTGAAAGATACATTTTAAAAGAGAAATCGTACAGGAATCCAAGCAGCTTGCCTGTGTTATGATCCTTAAACTAAAAGCACCTTTGGAAAAGTACAGTGCCACTCACATGAACAGTTCTGCTGGTGTTCCATCTGGACACTTAATTCCTTGGATCACCCTATTTACAGTTAAATGAACACCAAGAATCTAAATCATGGTTGGTCAAGGGGAGTGCAGTAAAGAAGAAAGGGGTAGAGAAATGGAGAGAAGAAGGGTGTGCAAATATATTTATAATACTCAATTCATTGGCTTCACGCCTTTTCTTTTTTTGTTTTGATATAGTTTCTCTTATTTCTTTTGGAGAATGTCAGTATAAATTTGGATACATAAGGTGATTGGGAATATTTCAGACTTTAATAGAACTTGAGTAGCAAAATACTAATGGATGTAATATCCAGTGGCTTCTGCCCAGCTGTGAGACAGCAGGATCTGGGATGTGATATTTCTTTTAGCATGACTTCTGTCTTTCGTTACTCCTCACTGTGGGTGCAATATCTTACTTACACATATTGAAAGTAAACAGGTGAGGAGAAGGATAAAGGAAGATGAAATGATGCTCCTTTAAGAGGAAAAGGAAAATGTGAATGTTAGGGAGAATTTTATGAAGAAGCCCCTCTCCTGACTAATCAGCTAGTCAGTCATACACTCAGGCAAGTAGATAATTTGTTATGCCTATTTGCACAGGGAAACTTCAGTAAATTCCTGGATCAAATTTTTACCTTTAACAATTGAGGTTAGAATATAGTAGAATGGCATATGTGACGAATGAATGGAAAATAAAGTCCAACCTTTGTATTAGTGATCCTATAGCACCAATTGAGGGTAAAGTAATAGTGTGGGGGGGGGGGGCGTGTGTGTGTGTGTGTGTGTGTGTGTTTGAACTTTTTCTGAACTCTGTCCTGGGTTTGTTCCTGAGGTTTTCAGGTCAAGGGTACTGCTTTACATCTCTACCTGTTGAGCTCCAGTGCCATTTCCTGGTTTTTGCTGGTCAATAGAAGATAAGAGTCTCAGAGTTTCATGTCAGGGTTGACTTTGAACCACAGTCCTCAGATCTTAGGTTTCTGAATAGTTATGAATACAGACGTGAGCCATCAGCTTGCCTACTCAATGTTATGTTATTGCATTGTTTTATAAGTGCAAATGATTGCTATGTGCACACATACACTGCTGTATCCTGAAGCCTTTTAGAACCACAAAAAGTCACAGGAAGGATTTTGAACCCAGAGAAGTACAATGCTATCAAATAATAATAATATTAATAATAATAGTAATAATAATAATCCAAAAAGAAGAAAGAAACTAAACATAAGAAATGTTCTTTCTTCAGCTTATGTGATGGTCAATCTGGGAAAACCCAAACTATTATGAAACATGTCTGCACTGACAACTGAGTCTATTTCAGCATCTGTTATGGTTTGTGAGGGCAAAAACATGTATCTGAGGAACATGGTATAATATCCCATGTTTTGGGGGCTGGGAGTTTGGCCTATTGGTAGAGTGTTTGCCTAGCATGCACAAAGACCTGGGTTCAATTCCTTGGTACCACATACATAGAAAAAGCTGTAAGTGGTTCTGTGGCTCAAGTGGTAGAGCTCAAGGACAGGGTTCTGGCCCTGAGTCCAAGCCCAGGACTGGCAAAAAAATTTCCATAGTTTGACTGAATTTTCATCTGTACAAAATGATTCATTGAATATTTCATAGTTCTGCTTTCTATATTGTCTACAGACATGGAAAGAAACATGAAACTCTGAGACCTAAACTTTCAAGTAAATATCTAGAAATAAATAAAAATGACTCAATATTTATGGAAATTCATCCTTCTCAAATAACAGTGTAAAATGTACCTGGTAAGGGGTGGAAGAATTAGGAAGCAGGCCAAGAGCAGGAGGAATCATGAAGGCATGTCCCTCTCTAGGACACACTCATTAGATCTCTGTTGCTCTTCTTGATCACAGTGAATGTCATGGTTCTCAGGAGAGGCCCCACCCTCCTGGTGTGTCTTTCCACCTCACCTGCCAGTGTGTCTCTCTCCACTGCACCCACCAGGTCATTTGCATATTGCTTCCAGGGGAGGAGCTTCCCTGCAAGTCCAGCATAATAGCTCAGCTCTCATCTTGCCTGCACTGAGCAGGACAGCTTCCTCTCAAAATAAGGTGCCCTGCTCAGCTCCTGGGGCTGCTCATGCTCTGGATCCCAGGTAAGAGCACAGTGGAGCTGTGGAAGGAGCTGGGGAGGGGCTGAGCTCTGTGTCCACTGCTCCCCGTGTGTGTTGTGTCCACAAGTGAGATGAGTAGATCTGCCTTCCTGGATAGACATGGGATACATGGATCTGTGTGAGTGAGGAAGATTCCAGGGGGAGCAAGGCCTGTGCTCTGCTTAGTACTTGATAACGAGAAGGGGTGGCAAATGTTCAAACTCCCTTGTGTCTTACCAGCATGTGTGTGTGTGTGTGTGTGTGTGTGTGTGTACTTGCTATCACATATGGCCATACTGAAAGAATATTCTGGTGCATTAACCTAAATTGTTACAATTTTATAGCATAATACAAGAATATGGTTATGAAAATGAATCCTGATCGTTGTAATTAATCTTGTCCTCTTTACTCACATGTTTAGGATCCATTGGGGATGCTATATTGACCCAGGCTCTACTCTCTCTGCCTGTCACCCTGGGAAAGCCAGCCTCCAACTCCTGCAGGTCTAGTCAGAGTCTCCTACATAGCGATGGAAACACCTATTTATGTTGGTTCCTGCAGAAACCAGACCAGTCTCTAAATCCCTGATCTATTTGGTTTCCAAACGATATTCTGGGGTCCCAGTCAGATTCAGTGGCAGTGGGTTAGGCACAGATTCCACACTGAAAATCAGCAGGTTTGAGCCTGAGGATATTGGGGTTTACTACTACTTTCAAGGTACACATGTTCCTCCCACAGTGATACAGCCCTGAACAAAAATCTCCCTGCGTGGGGTGGCACAGCTGTCTAACATAATTTGTTTGTGAAGCAGTACAACAGGTTTTTTGGTAATTGTCAGAGCACAAAGCTTTAGAAATCCTAACAAGTTTCAGTTGAGCCCCGGGTACCATGAGCATCTCTGCTGCACTTGATGCATAACTGGGTAAAGTCCATGGCTTGCCCCAAGCAGCAGGAGAATGCGTGTTATTCATTCAGCTGCTGAGATATGATAATTCATGTTATATTGAATTAAATCCTCATTTTAATCCTAACTGCTTTGCTATCATTTATTAATTAAATTAGACCACTACAAATTGAATAGTATTTAGTAACATTAAGAGATTTTTTTCAAATAATTCTCTTTCTAGGCTGAGGTGCTGAGATTCGCCAGGTTACTGTTAGTCTAAGCTATATTTTGAATTAGAGGCCAAACTGGAATACATAAGGAAACCCTGTGCAAAAAAAAATAAAGCAAACATTGCAAATGAGTAAGTCTTCTGCTTATGATTTTTTAAAAGAATTTAATAATACGGATTTTTACATCATATTTCAAATGACTTGTTTAACAAACAAGTATTGAAGAAGGGAATTTTTTAATTGTAATTAATAAAAGGGTTACATGATATTTGCCAGATAAAAGGTGCATTAATTCACATACATTGATACCCTTTCACATGTCTTGGTACCCATTACCCTTCCCCCCACCCACCATCCACCCCCCGTCTTGGTTTTCCCCCCTTCCCTATCCAATTTCAAATAACCAAATACAAATAAATTCAATATATCAGATAACAAAGTGAGATACTGTAACAATATGAGATACCCAAGGGACAGCAAAGGAGATGAGAGATAACGTAGTTTATTAAGGACAACAATCATTCATTATATGGCTTTTGTTTCAATATCCTGGAGGTCCTTTCAATTAGCTTCATACTATATGGCCTTATGTATCAAGGGTTTGCTCTATTGCAGATCTCTGCTAGTAGAGCCCAAGGTTTCTACTGATTATGACAAATGAGGGAAACCATTGAGCCTAAGTTCCTTTGAGTCTGGCTTACTTCACTTAATATGATTTTTTCTAAGTCTTTCCATTTCCTAACAAACGGAGTGATGTCATTCTTTCTGACAGCAGCATAGAATTCCATTGTGTACAAATACCACAACTTGTTGATCCACTCATCAACTGAGGGACATCTAGATATCTAGGTTGGTTCCATATCTTTGCTATGGTGACTAGTGCTGCAATGAACATTGTTGTGCTAGTGGATTTAGTATGCCCTAGATTCTGGATGGTTGGGTAAATGCCAAGTAGTGGAATTGCTGGTTCATAGGGGAGTTCTATGTTTAGTCTTTTGAGGCACTGCCATACTGCTTTCCATAGTGGCTGAATGAGTTTGCACTCCCCAACAGTGTAGTAGTGATCCCTCCTGGCCACATCCCCTCCAGCATCTGTTATTATTCATTTTCCTGATTCTGGCCATTCTAACTGGAGTGAGGTGGAATCTTAGAGTTGTTTTGATTTGCATTTCTTTTATGACCAGAGATGTTGAGCATTTCTTCATGTGTCTATAGGCCATTTTTGTTTCTTTTTCAGAGAAGGCTCTCTTTAAGTCTTTGGCCCACTTTTTAATGGGATGGTTGTTACTTTGGAGATTAGTTTTGGAGTGATTCAAGTTTTTGAGTTGTTGATATATTTTAGATATGAGTCTTTTGTCCGTTGTTTGGTTGGTGAAGATCTTCTCCCACTCTGTAGGCTTCCTAATTAATTTACTAGCTATGTCCTTTGCCATACAAAAGCTCTGCAGTTTAATGCAGTCCCACTTATCCAGCCTTTCTCTGATTTGTTGTGATTCTCGGTCCTTACTAAGAAAGTTTTGACCTGTGCCAAGGAGGCCTAGTGTATCTCCAATTCCTGAAGAAGGGAATTTCTAAATACAGTCACTGGCACTTAGTTTTTAGAACATAATCAAAATTAGGGCAAGGGTTTATATATTATAGATACACATTAAACTATGTAATATGTCTATAGAGTAATAGGTTTTTATGTCTATGTAGTTGTGTTTATCTCCAATACCATGTGGTATATATATACAATGGGATTTTATGTAGCCAACAGACAAGATAAAATAATGGCATTTACAGGAAAGTGGATGAATTTATAGCAAATCTTGTTGAGTGAGAAAAGTCAAGATCAAAGGAACAAAAGACACATGATATCCTTAATATGTGGCTATTAGATCCAAACAATACATTTATGATTTTGATGTCTGTATGTTGTAATGGCAATTGAGATAATTAACACCAGTCTACAGACATAAGCCATGTGAGAAGGCATTAATGCACTCTAATTCTCATGCATGAAATAACTTCTCTGGAGAACAGTACTGAAAAAATACCATTGGGAAGATGTCATGACCCCATGATCATGAGACCCAAAAGTAGACACAGCTGTGGACAATGTCTAGTCCTCTCACTTATGCAGTTCTGAACAATTTGTTTGGAGTCAAACCTGGAGCAGCTGTTCATATGCACAAATACATTGTATGTAGAAAGCCTGTAGGTGTGAAAATACAGAAGCTGGCAGTTGTCATAAATCATTTCAGTCAGGTGAAATTCCCTCATAAAGTGGTATCCCGTGTGTTATGAACAATTTGATGCAATGGAATTTGTGTGGACTTTCTGCGTGGCTGGAGAGAAATATTCCAAGGTAATAAATATGATTCTTTGGTGGTCAAACATTATTGTAATTTTCCTATCTTCCAACTTCTTCAATTTAGCATTTACCTTCCCCTTCCATAGACAGCAGAGAAGTCTACACAGCTCTTCTGTATGGAAAGATGACCAGGGATCTCGAGCAAAGAGACCTGAGATCTTGCAAGCCACTTCCATTCAACACATCATCATCACAGAGAGCTGTGAAACGCATTACCCTAGAGGAGGCCCCAGAGCCTCTGTGGTTGGTGTCATGGAGACAGAACACACAGCACCTGATGACCAGAAGACCCAGCAACACCTGCATCACTGAGGCACAGCAGAGATAGAGCCAAAGCCCATGTAAGTGATATATATTAAGGATGAGTTGTGCATCCAGGAGGAAAATATCCCAGTAACTGGAGGGATTTCTGCCTTGGTCCCTACACTCCCATCCTTTCTCCTCCGAATCAGATCTGAGAAAATGCATGATGGGAAAATGGCCTGATGGCAGATCCTGGCTTGTGAACCTCCAAAGTCAGCTCATTTCTCTTTGCTCACATGTCTTTCTCTGTGTCCTGGTAAAACTTTGGCCTATGTTGGCAAATGTGCCAACTCTGAAAAGAAGGCAGAATAGCCAATGTCCACTAGTTCAACTAATATGATCATTTATATATTCTGGAATTTTAGATCATGAAGTTCATATTTCCTTCATTGCATTCTGATGTTACTAATATATCATTACAATATATACTTTCCATATTTTTGCAGTGTGAATTTCTGAAGAGGTGTTCTAAGCCCTAGTCATATTTTTACCAGGGAATGGAAATTCTTTCCATCTTAATGTAGATGATGTTTTAGAGAAGGCAATTTTACCAGTGCCTCACTTTAAAATGAATGAAATCCTGCCACCTCTGAAGAGGACCACTCACATGATACTGTCATTTACCAAAATTAATCTTATTTCTATATTACAGCTACAACCATTTTTGGAATATGCATTAGTTTCTGATATAACTGATGGACAAAGTTATTGGAAAAAGTTAGTTTTTTGCAATTACATATCATTCACAGTAAAAGCATATTTAATTCATCAGGAGAATAATCTGTCTACTCAGCCTATTTCATAACAAAGAAATAGATTCTATTTTCAGTTTCCTTGTATATCTCTGCAGGAAAAATAAAAGCAAAGTATCTATGAAATGTGTGGCAACAGTAATCTTTTATATTGTAATATATAATGGGGTTACAGTCATATTCACCAGATAGCAGGTGCATTACTTCTCACACATTGATTCCCTTTCTCATATTTTTATCCACATTTCCCTGCCCCAACCCCTCCCATTCATCTTGTTTCCTCTCTTCCCTTTCCCACTCCATATAAACAAATAAATGTATATTCAATGTGCCAGGTAATAAAGTCAGATACTGTAACAATATGGGATTAACCAAAGGGCAAAAAATGAGAAGAGATGTAACATAGTACATTAAGAACTACCATCATACAAGACACAGCTCTTGTTTCCATAACCTAGAGATCCTTTCATTTAGTCACATCCTATATGAGCTAATGTACCTAGGTTTTGAAATATTGTAATTCTCTGCTAGGAGATTCCTAGATGTGTACTAATTATTACAAATGATGAAAGCCATTGAGTCTATGTTCCTTTGGGTCTGGCTTACTTCACTTAATATGATTTTTTTCCAAGTCTTTCCATTTCCTTACAAATGGGACAATGTCATTCTTTCTGATGGCAGCACAGAATTCCAGTGTGTATAAGTACCACATCTTCTTGATCCATTCATCTACTGAGGGTCATCTGGGTTGGTTCCATATCTTAGCTATGGTAAGTAATGCTGCAGTGAACATTGTTGTGCTAATGGCTTTAGTATGTCCTGGTTTATGGAAGATTTGGTCATAGGGTAGCTCTATGTTTAGTCTTTTGAGGAACTGCCATACTGCTTTCCATAGTGGTTGAATGAGTTTACACTCCCACCAACAGTAGAGTAGCGATCCCTCCTGGCCATATCTCTGCTGGCTGGCACCTGTTGTTATTAGATTTCTTGATAATGGCCACTGGAGTGAGGTGGAGGCTTAATGTTGTTTTGATTTGGCCACATTACTCTTTAAAATTTATATTTATACAATCATTCATATGAAATGTGAGAGACCTGTGTACACATCTCTGAGCTGGACACTCTCTGGAACCCTGAACAGTGGGACAACCCAAAGCACAAACTCCCAAGTTAGGCTGTGTACTCAGTGCAGAAGCAGCTGCTGCAAAGCCTAGATGACGAGAGGAAAACAGACTTGGCTCAGGTGGAAAAGGCTGCAGACCTGGAAAGTCATGGAAAACCTCAGTCACAAACTGTAAGCATCCCTCATGAAAAAGAGGAACTGAACATTGGCCCACACAATCTGGTAGCCTCTTCTTCCCTCTTCATTAAGAGTCCATTTTGAGTAATTGTTAGTAGGAAGTGTGTGAAAAGTTCTCCTTAAGGCCCAGGGTAACATCATAAATTCATAAATTGCTTGTAATTGGCAGTTCCTGGGCACAACAACTAAAATGTAGTACAAATAAACAAGTATAATTCACTATTTACACAGAAATAACCAAAATTTTAATGGCAGAAACAATATACCACATCACTAGAAATATTAATTTGATCTTTCATTGTTTCAGCTAGAGACACATATCTTTCCAACTATGAGCATACACACATTATAGCAACACTGGAGACTTATGGTGTGTGTGGTATGCATGTATATGGATATGTGTGTGCATGTAGGAGGGGAGAGAGAGAAACAGAGACACACAGAGAGAGAGAGAGAGAGAGAGAGAGAGAGAGAGAGAGAGAGAGAGAGAGAGAGAGAGAGAGAGAGAGAGAATATGAGACATGTTCTGATGGACAGAGTGACTGAAATGAGTGTAGAGAGGAACTTTGTTTGTATTTGGGGAGGGAATCCAGTAGGAGGAGGAGCTGAAAGAAGAAGGGGATGGGGTCTATGTAACCAGAGTAAAGTATATGAATGAAATCAGTATAGAAATCATAGAAAGTGGATAGGAGGTTAATGAAATCTGGAGTGGTAAACAGGGGGAAATAAATTGTATTTATGTATCAAAGTTTAATAATAAAGCTCTTTTGGAAAAGTAATATATGCTAAGGGAACTGTATTGAAAATGGCAGAAGAGGTGGGAGGAAGAAGGTTTAGTAAAATCTGGTTTCTGTTATGTAACAAGATGTAGTATCACACAATGACCACTAGATGGCACACCTCACATTGCATACAGAGAGTTCCATGGGAGCTATACCAGGGAAATTAGAGAAATAGGTCTGCTGCCACCAGCAATGTCCACTGGAACCCTGAACAGAGATTAACCAAAAAACAAAAACTCACAGTTAGGCAGTGCCTCCTAGCAGGATGGATTTTGGGGGGAAAGCCTCTGCCCTTGCTGGTTCTGGGCCTGGAAGCCTGGGATTGCCTCTCTCCCTTTTCTTCTCTGTGGCAACAAAGTCATTCTCAAGGGAAGGAGTTTTGTCCCTCAGTGTTCATGTAAACGGAGAAGTGACCTGCAAGAAGAAATGAATGTAAACAAGGAAGGGTGAGGGCTCAGTAGATGATTGGATCAACAAGATATGGTATTTATACAGAAGGAAATTCTATGCTGCCATCCAAAAGAATCACATGGTCCCATTTGTAAGGAAATGGAAAGACTTGGAACAAAATTATATTAAGTGAAGTAAGCCGGGCTCAAATGAATATAGGCTCAATGGTTTTCCTCAATTGTAATTAGTACACACCTAGGACTCTCCTAGCAGAGGATTACAATAGTGCAAAAACTAGGTACATGAGGTCATATAGGATGAGACTTAATGAAAGAATCTCTGGGCTTGGAAACAAGAGCTGTATCTTGCATGATGGTAGTTCTTAATGTACTATGCTATTTATCTTCTCTTTTGTTATCCTTTGGTTAATCCCTTATTGTTACTGTATCTGATTTTGTTATCTGGTATATTTTATATATTTTTATTTGTTTATTTGAAATAGGAAATGGAAGGGGGAATAACAAGATGATGGAGAGGAGTGGGGGAGAGAAATGGGAACAAAAACATGAGAAGGGGTATCAATGTGTTAGAAGTAATGTACCCACTACCTGGGAATTTAACTCTAACCTCTCTATACATTATCCCAAAAATAAAAATAAAATTTATTAAAGGATGGGAGAGGAAAATGCAATAAAAGAAACCACAATAGACATCCTAAGACTGAAGAAGATTTAGTAATGCAGTGGATTGAGATGGATGGGTGAAAATGATGATACGGGTCATATTGAACAAGATGCATTATATTCATTAACTTGTTTTTGAATGGCAAGTCCAGTGTATGACTCTGAAAGAATAATTTTAAAAAGATAGTATAGAGAAGTAAAAATTCCATATTTCCACGGTCATTAGAAGAAGCTCTCTCTCTAGTTCTCCTAACAGGCACCAAGCC
This sequence comes from Megascapheus bottae, assembly GCF_031878675.1. Taxonomy (NCBI): domain Eukaryota; kingdom Metazoa; phylum Chordata; class Mammalia; order Rodentia; family Geomyidae; genus Megascapheus; species Megascapheus bottae. The sequence goes on from NC_143515.1 coordinate 20,137,041, forward strand.
TATGAGGACATAGAAATTAGGTTTGACTGGACATTCGGCTCTTGGATTTCCCCAACCTCCTAAACTTTCATAGAAAAAAATGCTTGTTTATCCCACCAAATTTAGTTCCATATGGCAGACAAGCCAAACATCAAACCAACTCTATCTGAGCAGGATCAGCTTTAGGAATTGACTTTGGGATATGAAGTCTCTAACCTTGTTTCTCTCCATTTTGCAGCTTTGATCTTGGTAAGAAAGGATGGCGCGTGCTCCAACCCCTGTGTATGTGTGTACTGAGCATGAATGTGTCCATGAGAATGAAGGCATTTGCCTGATTGGTTATCGGAACAGAACTATATTCCCTGAACAGCCTGCTTGGTCAGTATTGATTTTTGTTCTCACACTTAGTTGTGAGTGAACACAACTTATGTTGACCCTGCTGCCCAGGTGGAGGGTGATCTGCAAGATAACAATATGCTCTTTAGAAACCAAGCTCGGACATTCTAGGAAAAGAGGGGCAATGCAGCCTCTTCCCCCTTGTAAAGAGGAGCTGGGAGCTAGCGCTCTCTGCCAGGTTTCATGGAATCTAGGACTTGGATTTTAGAGGAAATCATGACTGCCGATATAAGAGTTTTTGACCATTTCATGTTCACTTTGTAAAGTGTAATCACACCTGGCAAGGCTGACATTTCCACAGGCATGTTGTAGTGAAGTGATTAAGGACAGGTGAGAAAGGTGAGGGGAGGAGGGGGACCTGCAGACCTGCAGCCCTGAAGGGACATGTGCACACACCACGTCCAGTTGTGGGAGGTGGGAAGGGGCTGTAGGGTCAGTGCTCTCCCCAGCTGGTCCCCAGAATCCTCTGCAGTGAGCAGGTCACTGCTTGTCTTCAAGGGCACAGACTGGGACCTGAGCTTCATCATGCTCAGGCTAAGAATGAGGAAGAGCTGCTCGGTGATTATTCAGTTTTCCCTAGATATAATTCTTAGTGTCGTAAATTAAAATGATGAGTTATACAATTAAGATTAGGCCTATGAATATATTAATTTAATAGGCAATGGACTGCATTCATTCACTTGTGAAGTGTCCTCTCTGTTCTGACAGAACAGACTCCAGGGGATTTAAGGCTCTGTCCTGGGACCCTGCTGACTCTCCTCATCATCCAGCTCCTCAGGAGCAGGGAGAGCAGCCCTGCAGCATCATCCTTCCCCCACACGCAGCCCTGCTCTGCAGTCTGCCTCTCTCAAACATTCACCTTGGCTCTAATCTCATTCAGGTTCATGGACCAGAGTGAACTTCCCCCTTACCAGGATGCATCATAGTCCTGGTCTCCTGGTCTCCCTGTATTTCCAGGTTGTTTGTCTCATCTCAGCTAGGAGCTCCTCCCCTCACCACACACAATTCAGGGTTGAGAATATGGCTCCTAACTATTCCATGTATGCCAGTGCTTCAAGTCCATGTGGACTTGGAATTCACAAGCCACATGTCCACACTAGCAGAAGGCAGCCCCGGAACATAGATCATGAGAATTCAATGTGTTGTCATTAGGGTGTGGAGGCTTTCAAATCCACTTGAGTAGATGTGCTTGGTGTCTCTTTATGTCCTATTAATATGTCCAATAGAATTTTTAGGAGGCCTTCACACCTACACAGTTGTCAGCTGCCTTCTCCTTGCTCTATGTAGAAAGACCTTTGCCCTGCAGTGCATTGTAGACAGACCATGTAAGACATTTAAAAGTGAAATTTTAAGAGGAATAAATGGATGGTTATGACTTTTAATTAGGATATTAATTCCTCATAAAAGGAGGGAAGAAAAACATTGTAAAATGCTTCCAGGGACAGTAATTTTAGCATGTGCACCAGAAAGTATTAATGTGGTAGAAGGTGGAGATGATCAAATCAAGATGCAGTTCATAAAAGGAAGGGAACTGAAGAGGTCTCTGATCAGACACTGGTTTATCAGTGTGCTCCTGGCCTCTGAGAAGCAGTGCTATCTTCATGTCCCCAGAGCAACTTCTTGGAAATTTAATGTCATGTTGCATTGTGCGTAGTGTGTTCATCTGTCCCCAAATGGGACATCCTGCATTATGGGATGGAGTCTGTTGCCACCTACTGCCCTCCATGTGGGGAAGGCCTCTTCACTTGAACTTAGCGTCACTGCCTGCACTCCCTTGCCTCAACTACCCCATGTTGAAGATATAAATATTTGATCCTTCCTGTTTGAATCCCAGGCCTAGAAACTGCTTTATTCCTGATCAATGGTAGCTCAATGCTAGCCACCCAGCTAGCTGAAATCTGAGGATGGAGGTTGGAAGCCAGCCTAGCATGAGAGACAATGAGTCTTTCATTTCCAGTGAAGAGCCCAAAGTCTGGAAGTGAAGCTGTGGCTCATGTGGAAGAACACCGGCCTTGAGCACAAAACTCAGGGAAGTTCTTGGCTACTGGATTCTAGCTCCAGGCCCAGCTCACAAAAAGTTGCTTTACTTTGGGGAGAGGAGTGTGGCCTAGTGGGTATAGTGTTTGTCTAGGCATGCACAAAGCACTCCATTCGATTTCTTGGTACCACATATGCAGAAAAAGTTGGAAGTGGTTCTATGGCTGAAGTGGTAGAGCACTAGCTTTGAGAAAGCCTAAGGCCAGTGCCCAGCCCCTAAGTTCAAATGCTGGGACTGGCAAAAAAAGAAAGAACAAAGAAGAAAATTTGCTTTACTTAGTACCGGAAAGATACGATTCATTAAGAATTATGCTTGCTTAAGGAACACTGTGAAGGGGGCCGGGAGTTTGGCCTAGTGGTAGAGTGCTTGCCTAGCATGCACGAAGACCCGGGTTCCATTCCTGGGTACCACATACACAGAAAAAAGCCAGAGGTGGTGCTGAGGCTCAAGTGGTAGAATTCTAGCCTTGAGAAAATCCAAGGACAGTGCTCAGGCCCTGAGCTCAAGCCCAGGACTGGCAAAAAAAAAATAAGAACACTGTGAAGTTAGAGAAGAATGGAATCTTTGGTTTAGAGAACACCTCAGCTTCTGTGAGCAAATGTTTTCCAATATTTGACACAAATGTCATCCAAAAGCTTCATAAATATCTGGCATGGAAACATGAAAGACTCACAAAGCTGGATGGCATGGCAGGACATGATTTTTCCTAAGAATTGATGGGAAATGCCTGATGTGAAGTATCCTAAAGGTAGGTGATGGGTAAGAGGATTAGAAAATAGTCTTCTATATACCATATAGCTATCCCAAGGGTCATAAATTCATATTTAGTAATTAAAATGTATTTTTATAAATAGAAATATATATGGAAAAGAGGAGTTGGATTGGGAGGGATTGAGCTGAAAGCTCACATAGATCAAGATGCTTGGCATTTATAAAGTGACATGTTTAATGGTAACTCTTTTGTACGACTACATGTAGATGGTAAAAAAAAGAATTAAAAACAAAAACCTTGCATCCGTTTTTCAATTGTCCACTATTTATCTCTGTCCACCTATTTCTTCTTAGGTTGTGGATGGAGAAGATTTAGTCTCTATCTCATATGAGATTAGAAGAGATCTCATCTCATTCAGAATATGCACAAGAAAGCAGAGAGGAGAGGACTGCTGGGAAATGCAATTTCTGAAAAGTCTGTGATGAGAGGAGTTCACAGCTGATGACTCAATGAGCCTCAACTCTAGAATATATCCAGGAAGGCTTTGCTCAAGGCTGTGTTTACATGTGACTCTTCCTGTCAGCAATTTGCAATCATAGCAAGAGTTTCACTTAGTCTCAATCAAAGGACAATGTGGTATTTGCATTAAATATGTTAGTGACACAAAGGAATCAAACACATGGATGCAATATTATTTTCTTCCCTACTCAGAATGTGTCTAGAATTCAGAATCATCATCAGTATCCCTGAGAGTATATTATAAATTAAAATTTTAAAAAATCACCTTAGATATACTGATGATGAATCCTCATTGATTCTTCAGGAATCTGAATGAAATATCTCGATGTTTAGTTAGCTGCTTAGGAGATGAGTACTGGGGTAGAGAGATGCTTTTTATTCCCAATCAGCCCATTAAAGAGCATTCCTCTTTAAACTACGTCACACGCACACACACACACACACACACACACACACACACATGCACACGCACACACACCAGTCCTTTCTTTGAACAAAATAACTGACCTAAGTTTGGAATAAGAATTTTCTCCTACATACAGTGGAGTCTGCCTCTCTGCAGGTGAGGCCTGCGTTATCTGTCAAACAATATGATGTGGTAATGAAAAGAGAACCAGCCCCAGGTTGCAGAGGCCTAGCATATGGTTTTCTTACTTTATAGTAAGGGCCTATGATGAGAACGGCCTCACTCCATGAGAGACCCCATAACCCTGGGGATGGCAGGACTCCAATGACCTCATCCCTTCCCACAAGGCACCTCTTCAGATGGCCAGGCGGGGTCTTCTGAACATCAGCACAGCCTTCTCTCCCCGTTACCCTTCTTCCCAGGCCTTGTTCAGCCACACATGATGAACATGTTTGGATTGATACCTGCAAGGCCCATCCAGACTCCATGTATCCTGATCTATGAGGTTTCCAACCAAGCATCTTGGGTCCCAGACAGATTCAGAAGCCATGGGACAGGCAAAGATTTCACACTGACTATTAGCAGCATGGAGGCTGAGGATGTTGGGATTTATTATTGCCTTCAAACATTACATTTTCCTCCCATAGTGATACAGCCCTGACCAAAAACCTCCCTGCTGTCAGGTGAGCAGCCCTCATGGGATGTTACTCTGGGTTGTTGGAGAGCAGATTATGTGAGTGCGTAGATGGAGGATATTGTGGTCAGTGTGAAAGTGACTGAGTGGCTATGAAGAGTATGTGGCAAAGACTACATACCATCTGACAAGACCAGGAGAAGTCATACAAGTACAAAGACCAGGAGACATGAGATAAACAATGAGGTTTCTCATTGCAAACATTACTTGTCTCTTCAGTAGTACTATAGTCAACCAGGAAAAGAAGAATCAAATATCTTCTAATATTTTTCCCTTTATGATGAAACTTACAATCCTTGCATCAAGCACATGATCCTGGCCCACATCTACAGCATATGCAATGCTTCCTCTTCCAAAACTAGAATCCGATTGAGCATTTTCTAGGGTCTCTTCTATGTTCTCCCCAAACCCGGCCTGTCCATCAAGCCCTTATCAGAGTCTAGTCACTGTCTCCTGACTAGAACAACTTGGGGCAGATGCAGTGCTGGCCTCTGAACATTGGTCTTTAGCCTTCTGCGTCCTGGGGCTCTGGCGCTACGCAAGACAAGTGAGTGTGGGGATGCCCTGAGATATTGCTCATAGGGAGTTTGAGTTTGAGCCTTTTGAATGGAACAGCATTCACCTTAGCCTGAGTGGCTTTATTTGAAAAACTATGGAATATAGGAATCAATAATACTTAAGCGTGTTTTGCTTCCACGTCTAGATTCTACTTGCAGGGTTGTGGATCCCAGGCTCTGTTGTCTCTTTTGGTATCTCTAAATAATAGATCTCTATCACTTGCTGGGGAGAAACTGACTCTTTGGGAGGTACAGCAGGTTTCTCACAGGCCATGTTCACCTGGCCGCAGGACCTCCTCCAGCTGGGTGAAGCGCTTTAGGATAGACACTTGAGCCCCTGTATCAGCATAGCTGTTCAAGTGATAAGGCTGAAGTTCCACTAGCCTCTATTGTGCTGTCTCACTCAGTAAAGATCACAAGTGTGATGACATCAAAATGAATTAAAACTAAATAATTAGTCCTTTTGAGCTTGTAATTTCATTCCTAGTGGTGATGAGGGAAGAACTGAGAGGATTTGGTGTCCTGATCACTGGAGTTGAGTTCCTTTCCTGTTTTAAGGAAACATCTACAGGAGCCTAACTGTGAGACATGGAAAAGAACTCTTGATGCAGGTGGTAAATGGACAGTGACAGGAACAAGCTCTTCCTTCTCTCTCACCCTTGCTAAGTGGCCCTTGTTTCACCTCTCCTTCCCAGCTTGCCTAACTCTCAAAAAGGAAAATTCTGTGAGAATGACTATAGATCTCATCCTATGTAGGTTATGACATTTACAAACTTGATAAAAATAGTTAATGCTATGTTTATTTCTAATATTGAAACCTTGTAGCATTCTCTTTTTTGTTCTTTTTTATTGTGGAGATATTGTATAGAGGGGTTACAATTACATTAATCAGGTAGTAAGTGCATTACTTCTTGAACATTTTTACCCTGTCCCATGCTTTTCTCCCACTTGGGGTTTGGTGTGTGGACTTGGGTCACTCTGACCACCTGCAGTCCTTGGCTGCCTTAGAAGCATATCAACTTGCTCCTGTCACCACTAGGTGGGGAACTCACAGTATCTGCTGCTCCTTCAGGAGGCAATGGGAGTCTGTGAACTTCTCATGAGAAGTGGAGGTGAGTTGCAAGAGATCAATCAGCTCTGAAATCATATTACCTTCTCCTGCCCACATCCTTCTCTCTCCCATGCAGGGGCACCTCCAGTGATTCTCCCCTGCTTTACTGAGTGAGACCATCACTCCTTTCTTGCTGTCCTCTGACACTATCTTCACAGGCCAAATCTTCATTACTTCATCCAGGGCTAGTCTTGTGTTGAGTTTCAGTCCCCTCAGTTATGCATCCTGAAGTCTGGCTGACTAACTTTCCTACTGCACTCTTGAACTTTACCTTGGTTAATGGTGAAGAACTTTCCAGAAAGTACCATGTAGATACTCAGAGAATAATATGTAGAGCAAGTGCAGGCCTTGTTAAACAGATTCCCAGCTGTGAAAGCTGAGTAGACAAACCCACATTGCTAATAGTGAAGGGAATTCCAAGTGGCCTTTGTGTTTCTTTGCTTTGTGATCACATAAAACTTACCGTAGTGTGGGCCTTGAGAGATGGGAACCTCAAGGGAAAAGCTGTCTGTCATGAATTCTTTTTCTTTCCTTCCTCTTATTGTGAATATATGACTCCAAATCTCTCGGCACATGGTGACTTGATATCCTGAGGCTACCAGAGCATCTGTCGCCCTATGGCTGAGATCCATTTAGGTCACTTTTCATCCTCAGCAATGGCAAGCAAACTCCTCCAGCAGCAAAATTGCGGGGAGTGAGTCTTGGGCTTCTTGTTGCTTGCGCTTCTTGACTAGGGAGGAGACCAGAAGATTGCTCAGCCAGCGCTGATTTCATTGCCCAGGTCAAGTCACCAACAATAAAGTCATACATTACAGTTAAAGAAAAATATTATCTATGTATATTCAGATATTGTGAATAATGTAGTATATGTAGTACATCAATGTAAGTTATACCCAATAATACACAGGAGATGTATACTCAATATGTTCATACGTAGAATGGACTGTGGCTGAGACATGCTCTTGGGTGTAGTGCATTCTGACCTTCTCCCAGTCAGGTTCCAGTCTGATTTTCGCCTCTCAGTAGCAGAGAGACCAGCCAAGAGTACATAGAGCTTCTTGCACCTCAGACTCTTTCCTTGCCCTAGCCATGGCCTCTTGTCTTTATTTATGTTTCAACCAAAGCCTTACAACCAAATCAAATAGAAGCTCAGTAGGTTGAACATGGCATCTTTGATGAATTTGATGATTGTTGTTCTTAATGTACTATGTTATCTCTCATCTCATTTGCTGTCCCTTGGCTATCTCATATTGTTACAGCATTTCACCTTGTTATCTGATATATTGTATATATGCGCTTTGGTTATCTGAAGTCAGATAGAAAAGGGAGGAAAACAAGATGAGAGGCGAGTGTGGGGGAAGGGAACTGGAGACCAAGATATGAGAAAGGGTATGAATGTATGTGAAGTAATGCACCTTCTATCTGGTAAATATAATGTAACCCTTCTATTAATTACAAGAAAATATATGAAAAAAATAATATAACAAAAAACCCTCTCTGTCTAGATGTTGGAACACATGGTGCTATGAATTATCTTTATGTGGAGTCCTTTTGAAGAAATGCGTGCAATATTTTATATTAGCTCCTTAAATTTTTCTTTTTTCCAGTCTTGGGGCTTGCACTCAGGGCCTGAGCACTGTCCTTGGGCTTTATTCTCAAAGCTAGCACCCTGCCACTTGAGCCACAGTACCATTTTTTTTTGTTTTTTCTATGTATGTGTTACCAAGGAATCGAATCTGTGTCATTGTGTATGTGAGGCAAGCACTGTACCACTAGGCCAAACTCTCAGCCACCTTAAAATTCTTTGTATTGCCCATTTTTAAGATTTTATTAACACTGATTTTTACATCATATTTCAAATGCTATGTTTTGGAATTGTATCAAATTTCAAAGTTTGGTAATGGGAAAAGACAGATCTTCCGAGCTAAATAAAAACCCTAAAATCGGAGATGATTTTTATCAGCTATATACCACACGAAAGTCTCATATACAAATATCCTTAGAACATAAAAATTTAAACCCCCAAAATTACCCCTCAAAGGAGTAACCATCCAATTAATAAATAGACTATCGACTTAGAGATTTCCCTTAAGATGAAGTAAAGTGGCCCATAGATAGCTGAAGAGGTGTCTGACATATCTAGCCACATAGAATATGCATATCAAAACAATATTGAGATTCTGCCTCACCCACTTACAATGGCCAATATCCAGAAAACTGAGCCTAGCACATACTGGTGGGTTTATGGCCAAAGGAAACTCTATCATACTCTCCTTGAGAATACAAGCTTATTCAACCAGTCTGGAATGCAGTATGCAGATTTTTCACAAACTAAACATAGGGCTGCCCTATAGTCCACCTAATCCACTTCAGGTCATTTATCCAATAGACTAGAAACAAGGACACTCCAAAGCTCCCAGCACAGCTATGTTCATTGCAACATTGTTTACCATAACCAACATATGGAACCAACCCAGATGCCCCTCAATGGATGGACAGATTTTAAAAATAGTGGTATTTATACTCATCCATCAGAAAGAACGATTGTACCATTTGTGAGGACATGGTAAGACGTGGAAAACACATTAAGCAAAGTAAGCTGTGCATAGAAAAACATATGTTGCATGCTTTCCCCAATCGGTGTAGCTATAATATGCCCATAACTCTATGAGTAAACATACTGCATGGTAACCCATGTTACAAACGACCTAACTGAAAAGTAATAGACTCTATGGAGAGCATAAATAGTATAATTTCTTTAAAAGTTTAAGTCAAATACCAACCAAGTAAGTACTATGAAAATGGTACTTGCAAGAAGAAAGAGTGAGAACAAGAGGGAAGCAGAAGAGCAATGAGGGGACAGGGGTGAAAAATGTAGGCAAGACTTCATTGTATGTAGCATGAAATTGAGAAGAATAAGTGAAGGGGTGGATGGAAGGGGGTGAAGATGTCAAGGTGGTGACACAGATCAGTAGTCATTGAACACACAAACTACTTCATTAAATGGCAAAAAATTAATAACCTAAAATTCAAATAAGTAAGTGAAGATGTTTTTTTGGGAGGGATGGATGGGAATGTGGAAATGGGTGATATTGATCAAGAGGCACTGTATTCAAAACCTGCTACAGTGAATGGCTAACTCCTTGTACAACTACTTAAAGATAATGAAATATTCAAAACATAAAATACCGTCAGGTTGAGAAACACATAAAATCATAGTAGTGTAAAAACATATAGTGTAGGCTGGGCATTTGGCCTAGTGGTAGAGTTCTTGCCTAACATGCAAAAAGACTGGGGTTTGATTCCTCTGTACCACGCACATACCAAAAAGCCAGAAGTGATGCTGTGTCTCAAGTGGTAGAACTCTAGCCTTGAGAAAGTCCAAGGACAGTGTTCAGGCTCTGAGCTCAAGCCCAGGACAGGAAAAAGCAAACAAACAAACTTATAGTGTAAAACACGCTGAGTGCAACAACACAAAATACATATCACTTCTGAGTAGACTGAAGTGATAAATAATGCCTCCAACTTTGGATAAAAAGTTTCATTCCTCTTGAAAATTACATATGTTTGCCCTTACATTTTGGCTATAAATGCTTTAAAAGAATCTTGTGATTAATAGGGTGTTGCACAGAGTGCTATTGGTTTATAGTCAGTGAATGAGAACTTTTCTGATTTTGGACAATGTCACTCCTTCCTTTACTTTTCCCCACTTTTCCCCTCCTATTCTTATCCACAAGTTACATATACTGTATACATATAGTGTATAACTGTATACATATAGTGTATACTAAAGGGTATGTTTGCCTTATTCAACCATCCCTATTCCTTCCTTTCTGGACCCCAATTTTGACTCTCCTATATTCCACCTATTTTAGAGACATATTCATTTATGTATATACATTGCAGAGTTTCAGTGTTCAGTTTGTTAACAGTAAAATTTATCCTTTTATCATTTCCTAGTGATTACTATATTTATTTAATTAGAAAAGAAATACAGTCTTAATTTTTATGTTTCTAAGGGCCATTATCCTAATCCTCAGACTTGGAGCAATATAAAAATGTGTCATTCACAGGATGTAGATTTCCACTCTCATTTATGGACAAAATGCCCATCTATAATTTATAATTATCATGTTGAATGACATACATCAGGCACCCAAAGTCAGATACTGTATGGTCTCACTTATTTGTGGAACCTAAATCTAAAATGCTGCTGCTGCTGCTGCTGCTGATGATGATGATATGATATTTAAATTTTAACAAATAATAATAATAATAGAGCATGAATGTAAAAAAGGAGACATCTAATGGGAGAGAGATAAGTGGAAAAGGAAGAAAACAATATTAAATTTGAAGATTATCTATGTGTAAAATATAATGTACATATTTAGACACATGTTTATGCAGATAATGAAGTACAGTAAATAATGCTTGAAAAACAGATTTAGGAGGATAGAGATATACAGAAGGTAGTGTTTTTTTAAATACACTGCATTCAGATAAGGAATTATCATCAAGAAATCACATTCACTACCATATGAATGTAACTGTAACTACTCTATACTGAAGTGTGCAACTCCATCCTTTGCCCCACTGTGGGCCATTGGTTGGGCTGAGAGCTAGCAGTGCAGCATCACACAGCCTCTGGGAATGGGCCAACACACTTGTAAAAGCAGCAAACTCTAACCCAATCAGCAGCGGAACTAATTTGGCTGAGAACCACACATATACACAAATTCCCAGAACCACCAGCCCTAAACCAAGTAAAACCGCAACCTGCAGACCACAAAGTGAACCTACAACAACAGTCTCAAATCCAATGAGACAGAAATTGCAGAGGCAAATCAAAGTCCAACACCAAGCCCAAATGGAAACAAGAGTGCAGGGACAAGAGAGATGTCACCATCCCAAGAAATGATACCTGAAGGGACACGAAACATGACTCTATTCAAGGAGATGATTGTGGACATGACTAAAGAGATTAAAGCAGAATTCCAAAAACAATTCCAGGAACATAGCAGGAAATCACCAAGGATCTTCTCGAATTCAAAAGGGAAATAGAAAAAAATTGCACATCCCTAGAAGACAAGACATGATCAGCTCAGTGTCCATAATGGAAACACAAATGGAAGCATTAAGCAACAGATTGATTGAGATGGAGAACAGGACATTAGGAACGGAAGATAAAACACAAGAACTGGAACAGAGAATCATAAGTCTGGAGAAATCAGTCAGAATTCACCAAAGAGAACTCCAGGACCTGGCAGATGCAGCCAAGAAATCTAATCTTTGTATAATAGGAATCTAAGAAGAGGAGAAGTTTCAAAATAAGGGAATGCAACCCATATTCACCAAAATCATAGCAGAGAACTTTCCCAACCTCAAAAGGGAAAATACTCACATTATTGAATTCTTCCAAACTCCAAGCAGGCAAGATCTTAGAAGGAACTCGTCTAGACACATCACAGTAAAAACATTAGATCCGAATACTAAGGATCTGATCTTAAATGCTGCAAAAGAAAAACAAAAAGTGCTATACTACAATGGAAAAAAATTAGAATAACTACAGACATCTCCACGCAAACCCTAAATGCAAGAAAAGCTTGGAAAAATATCATTCATACCCTGAAGACCAACAACTGCCAAACTGGACTGATATATCCAGTGAAACTAGCATTTACATTTGAGGAAGAAACATGATTATTTAATTCCAAAGAGAATGTATATGAATACATGCACACTAAACCACTATTTCAAAAATATTAAATAATCAAGAACAAATTGCAGAACATCAAGAATCCCCATCAAGAAGCAATCACCTATAAATCACTAAACACAAAAGGGAAAAAAGAGAGAATAAACTCAGAAGTAAAAATATATAATGACAAGGACACTAACCACTTCTCTATAATTTCCCTAAAGGTGAATGGAATGACCAATCCAATCAAAAGACACAGAGCAGCAGACTGGATTAAGAAACAAGACCCATCAATATGTTGCCTCCAAGAGACACACCACATTGCTAAAGACAGAAACAAACTGTAAGTGAAAGGATGGAAAAGAAATTTCCACTCCAACACACCATGCTAAAAAGCAGGAGTAGCAAATGGGAAAAGATATTTACCAAAAATACATCAGAAAAAAATGCTTAATAGCCAGTATCTACAGGGAACTCAAAAAACTAATCTGCCCTCCACCCCAACAAACCAATCACGGGCAAGGGAAGTAAAGAAAGACTTATCAAAGAAGAGGTTACTATGGCAGAAAAGCATATTAGAAAATTCTCATCATCCATAGTCACAAAGGAAATGCAAATAAAAACAACCCTAAGGTACCACCATACCCCAATAAAAATTGCCAAGATTTTGAACTCAGACAATGACAGATGTTGGCAGGGCTGTGGAGAAAAAGGAACCCTACTGCACTGCTGCTGGGATTATAAGCAAAGTCAGTATTCTAGAAAGTAGTGTGGAGGTTTCTTAAAGAACTGAAAATAAATCTTCTCTACGATCCTGCCATACCACTCCTGGGCATCTACCCTGAACATCATAATCCAAGATATGATAAGGACACCTGCTCAGCTATGTTTATCTCTGCACTATTCACACTAGCCAGGCGATGGAAACAATCCAGATGCCCTATTGCAGATTAATGGATACAAAACATGTGGTATATATAACCAATGGCATTCTACATAGACAACATGCAAGATATAATAATAGCATTCGCAGGGAAGTGGATGAATCCAGAGCAAATCATGTTGAGTGATACAAGTCAAGACCTAAGAAACAAAAGGTGTATGGCATCCTTAATATGTTGCTATTAGATCCAAACAATACAAGAGGTCAAGATCATTATTCAAGTACCACATGCTATGGACATGGTATTGGAAATATAAATAGAACTACATAGACATAAAAATTTATGACTCTGTAGGTATAATGTTTTAATACATAGATTGATACGTATCTATGACATACAAACCCTCAGCCTAATTTCAATTATGTTCTAAAATCTAAGTGCCGCTGATTATATATAGGGTTTCCCTTCTTGAATACTTGTTTGTTAAATATTTCATTTGAAATATGATGTAAAAATCAATGTTAATAAATTCTTTAATAAAAAAGTTAACAAGAAAAGAAATCACACTCACTACCATATGAATGTAACTGTAACCCCTCTATACATCACTCAGACAACAAAATAAAAATAGTTTATTGTGTTAAAAAAACCAAATCAGACTGTAGAAATCATTGATAGACTTCTTGCCTCACATGCCCTAGCACTGGGTTCAATTCCTCGGCACCACTTACACAGAAAAAGCCAGAAATAGTGCTGTCGCTACAGGGGTAGAGCAATAAATAGGCATAGAGAGAGAAGTTCAGAGACAGTGCCCAGGCCCTGAGTTCAAGCCTCACAACTGGCAAAAATAAATAAATAAATAAATCATCTTGTGTTATTAACATATGACAATAAAATAAAATATAAATAATATGACATTTAAAATACTGGAACTCACTGGTACAACTGATTGAGATAATAATCATTTACCTTAAAACTGAAACTTCAAGTGGAAATCCTGCTAGGTGCTATGTCACAAAACTGCCACTAGATGGCAAGCAAACAACACAAAGAGAAAAAACTGAAACCAGATGTTAGACTACACCCTGGGAAAGAAGGAATGATCCTGCCCTTATGTCAACAGGAGCTCCAAGCTGGGAAAGGTCAGAGTCTCATGGCACCCATGCAGGCTTGATCTATGTATATAGAGGAGGTCATGTCCCCTCAGATGCAATTTCCTAGCTATTTTGTATTTTCCTTTTTAAAGTGAACTCACACCTGACAAAGCTGACACTTCCACCAGGCTTTTGCAGTGAAGTCATTAAGTACAGGAGAGAAAGGTAAGGGAAGAAGCGTGGACCCTGCAGACATGCAGGGAACATGTGCGCACACCCTGTCCAGTGGTGGGAGGTGAGAGGGGGCTGCAGTGTCAGTGCTGTCCCAGCGTCCTCTGCAGTGAACAGGTCACTGGTTGTCCTCAAGGACACAGTGTGGGTCCTGAGATTGATGATGATTAGGTTTATTAATATTAATAGATAATTTCAATACAAACAATGCACATGTAAGTTCCATACTCTTTCATTTATGACAAAAATATGTTCTAATAAGCACTACAACATCATATTTGAGCCTCTGTCCTGAGGACCCTGCTGACTCTCCTCATCACCAGCCCCTCAGGAGCAGGGAGAGCAGCCCTGCAGCATCCTTCCCACACACTCGGCCCTGCTCTGCAGTCTGCCTCTCTCACACTCTCACCTTGGTCCGAGACCTCTTCAGGTTTATGACCCAGGCAATAAGCATTTTCCTTTCCTGAGTGTAGTTGCTTCTTCCAGAAAGATCCATGGGAAAGTTTTCTGGTTTCCTCCTCCCCACTGGTCCTCAGCTACCTCTCAACCAAGAGTTCTGTCCCTTATGACCCAACAGTGTTAGCCTGCCCACAGCTCTGGTTTGAGATCAGGATTCCAAACTCTTCCATGCATTCCAGTGCCTGAATCTGTGTGGACAGGAAATTCATAAGCATCGTGTCCACCTGTGCTGAAGCAAGCCCTACAGCATGGATCTTGAGAATTTAGTGTGTTACCCTCAGAGTCTGGCTGCGTTCAAGCCCACTTGAGAAAATGCTTATGGGGTCTCCCTTTGTCAGTCTATTAATTTGTTCTCCATAATTGATCAGGTGGCTTTCACACCTACACAGTATCCAGCTTCCTTCTTGTTATATTTAGTAACAACTCTGTCCTTCCTGCAGTTCACTTGGTAGAGAGAGCAAATCTCTCCCAGTCAAAGACAAGTAGCAATTATTGGGGGACCATGTGATAAGATCACAAATGAAATTTCAGAATTGAGAGAAAAGGTCAAAGTTTGAAGTAGAATAATAAATCACCCTAAAAAGAGGGAAGAAGGGAATTGTTAACAAGTTACTGGAGCAGTTACATTTGCATGTACTGCAGATAGTATTAATATTGTAGAGACAAAAAAGGATCTCTCCAAGACTCAGATGCAGTAATACAGTGAATGGTGGTGAAGAGGCTCCCGGTAGGGCAATGATTCACACGTGGTCTATTGGCCTTTGAGGAGCAGTGTTATCTTCCTGCACCTGTAGCAGCTACGTGGAGTTATAATGCTGATTTCCATGTGAGTTTTCTGTGTCTCTGTTCCCCAAAGTGGCCTCCTGTGCTATGGAAGGGAAATGATTTCACATGATGACCTATATGCTGAGGTGCCGGGTCACCTCATTCTAGTTTCTTTGCCTCCAGTCGCTTGTCCTCCATTCCTCATACTGAAGATGTCTTTTTATGCTGTGTTCCTTGTCCTCTCCAGGAGCCATGTTGCATTGTATCCCTTCTGTTTGTGTTTAGCAGTGGCTCATGTGTTAAAGCACCAGTCATAAGCACAAAAGTCAGCACAGCACCCAGGCCCAGTGCACAAAACACTTTTCAGTTCCAACCTAAAAGATATGAATCTTGAAGGACTATGCAGGCTTAAGTAGCATCTTGATGCTTAATGCTGAGACTATAGTTTGCAGAAACTTTCGTCTTCTGAGAGGGAAGAGATTCCATTAATTAAGATAGAAGAAAAGAAATGTCCTTCAAAAACTTAGTTATCTGGCATATAAATGCATAATACTCACAAAGCTAGATATGATGCCAGGCAAAATGCCTAATGTGAACTCGTAGAAGGTGGCTATAGTAACAGCATTGAAAGAAGGTAACCAGTTAATTATGATGAGGGCACAGATCACCAATGCGAAGACTGGCAAACATTCAAAAGCCAAAGGCAAGGATACTTAATTGTATGCATTATATTTTTCAATAATATTATCATTCATTAAAAATGTGAACAGGTAGCTCTGGAGTTTGGTCTAGTGGTAGAGTGCTTGATTAGCATGCACAAAAACCCAAGTTCGATTTTCCTTGGTACCACGTACATAGAAACAAGCTGAAATTGATGCTGTGGCTTAAGTGATAGAGCTCTAGCCTTGAGAAAAGTCCAAGGACAATGCTCAGGCCCTGAATTCAAGGCCCACAACTGGCAAAAAAATTGTAAACAGGGTTGGGAGTTTGGCGTAGTGGTAGAGTGCTTACCTAGCATGCACGAAGACCCAGGTTGGATTACTTGGTATCACACAGAAAGCTTGAGCTTGAGCTGTGCTCAAGTAGTAGAGCACTAGCCTTGAGGGAAGCCAAAGGACAGTGCTCAGGCCATGAGTTCAAGCCCAAAACTGGCAAAAAAATTGCACAAATTTGTGAACGGTATATTCCTTTATCTAGTGCATTCTCTCTCTCTGTCTCTCTGTGTGTCTCTCTGTCTTTGTCTCTGTCTCTGTCTCTCTCTCCCTCTCTCTCTCTCCTCCCCTCTCTCTCTCTTCCTCTTCCTTCCTCCCTCTCTGTATGTGTCTATGTCACTGTCTTTCTACCTAAGCATGTAATACCAAGTTTAATAACATTTGTCTCTGAGTAATAAATAATGATCACACTGAAGCATATATCATTGATCAGAGAAAAAGCTCGAATTCACTAAATATCCTGTTCCACAAAATTCACGGATACCTAAGGAAGGAAAATTTTGTAATAAAATTTCTCGGAAATGTTTCACCCGACTTAAACTGAGAAATAACTACAAAAGAACCTAGCGAGCTATGGATAGTGTTGAAATTAAAAAAAAACATATTCTCCGAATAGAACAGAATCATTTTTTATCTCATCATCAGGGAGGAACAGCTACTCAGGCAAATGTGACTCCTGGGTTCGTTAGGTCTCTGCTTCATGACTGAGATGGGCCAGCCTGCAGCTATGTCCACACCCTAGCTGATTTGCATGTGCCCAGAGCACAGCCCACTGCTCTGAGGACTTCTTCACAGGCTGCTCTCTCCAGTGCAGGAGAAGGTTCCAGTCAACACACAGCATGGACACGAGGGTCCCTGCTCAGCTCTTGGGGCTCCTGCTGCTCTGGCTCCCAGGTAAGGAGGGACACTGCTGGGATTATGTAGCTCTTCATGGAAGGACTTGGATTGTGTAGTTAATTAAACGACTAATGGATTTCATGTTTCCAATATCAGGAAGGAGATGTGACATCCAGTTGACCCAGTCACCATCCATGTCAGCATCTGTTGGAGAAAAAGTCACCATCACTTGCAGGGCCAGTCAGGGCATTAGTGATTATTTACATTGGTACCAGCAGAGGCCAGGGATATCTCCCAAGCTACTGATCCGTTATGCAACTACTTTGGAATCAGGGGTCCCATCCAGTGGATCTGGGACAGACTTCACTCTCACCATCAGCAGCCTGCAGCCTGAAGATATGGCCACTTATTTCTGTCAACAGAGTAAGAGTTGGCCTCCCACAGTGATACAAGTCATAACAAAAACCTCCCAGTGTAGCAGAAGTGAGAGGCTGGGCTGCCTCTGTTGCTCCTCCTGCTGCCTCCATCTGTGGACAGTGCCTCTCACCCACAGCCACACTCTGAAAGTCACTGGGGCTTTTGGGAGAAAGGATCAGAGACAATCCTGTTGATTTTGCCTTTCTTCCATCTCTGCCTCAGGGCACCATCCTAGCTTCTGTTGTTTGGTAAGGTACACAGATTTGCACTTTGGAGAATCTGGGATAGGGTATCAATTGATTATGATTTCCATTTATGCAGAAGGGAGGTGTTCACCCTCCCAGTTCTCCCCTCACAATGCTGTGCTCACCCCCATGGCGCTGATTCACATAGTGCTTCCCTTGTAATTCTGAGATACAGACTCAGTTTCACTTTGTCTTTACCCATCAGGACTCCACAGTTAGCTCTTTAAAAAGGAGATCTGTTTGTAAGCCACTGGGGCTGCTAATACACAAGATCAATAGTTCAATACAGAGGGAGATGAAATATGAAATCATGTAACTTTCAGGAAAATGGAAGGAACTGCATATGGTTATGTTGAATGACATAGGTCAGACATCCAAGCCAAGTATTTCGTGGTGTCACTCATTTGTGGAATGTGTGCCTAAAATAATGACAACATTAATACAATAATAAAAATCAATAACCAGATCAAATGATAATAAATAGTAATGGGACATGAGTGTAAAATAGAGGAAATGTCCAATGGAGTATAGTAAGTGGAAAGGAAGGGAGGAAAGGATAAGTGTTGCAGATGCATCAAGTATAAAGTACACACTTTGTGTATATATGTGTATATTCATATATGTATACACCTATATTAAGCCATGATGGTCACAGAATATTGTTTGAAAAATGATACGAGTTGGAGGGGAAAGGAGAATGCAAACAGAAAAGAGTGAATTTTCAAAAGTAAGACATCTGCAAGTTTGGAATTATAATCATGAAATCCTTTTGTATTGTTAATATATGACATTAAAATTCACAGAGATGCAAAAGAAAATGTGGATTTGATCTTCAAATAAAAATACTGGAGGGCCGGGAGTTTGGCCTAGTGGTAGAGTGTTTGCCTAGCATGCACAAAGACCCGGGTTCGATTCCTCGATACCACATACATAGAAAAAAGGTGGAAGTGGTGCTGAAGCTCAAGTGATAGAGTTCTAGCCTTGAGAAAGTCCAAGGACAGTGCTCAGGCCCTGAGCTCAAGCCCAGGTCTGGCAAAAAATAAATAAATAAAAGAGATGTTCTTTAAAAAAATACTGGAATTTCCTTACACAGTTGTTTAATCATGTGACTTAAAACCAGGACGCTAAATGAAAATTCTGCAACTTGAAAACAAAGTAAAAGAAAACAAACAAACTAAAACCTAACATCCAACTGTAGAGAAGACCCTGGGAATAATAGAGGAGGTTGCCCCCTGTTCACAGAAGCTTGAGGCTGGAGAGCTCTCTGCCAGGCTTTCCTGGTACACGGGGCAGATGGGAACCATGTTTGTAGAGGGGGTCATGTCACCACATATGCAAGTTCCTCACTATTTCATATTTTATTTTTAAAGTGTAATCACACCTGACAAGGCTGACATTTCCACAGGCATGTAGTGAAGTGATTAAGTTCAAGTGAGAAAGGTGAGGGAAGGAGGGGGACCTGTAGACATGCAGCCCTGAAGGGAACATGTGCACACACCACGTCCAGTTGTGGGAGGTGAGAGGGGGCTGCAGGGTCAGTGCTGTCTCCAGTAGGTCCCCAGAGTCCTCTACTGTGAGCAGGTCACTGCTTGTCCTCAAGGGTACCGACTGACTATTGGGCTTCATCATGCTCAGGTTTAGCGTGAGTTCTGGACACTTGATTATATGCCCATTGTTCCCCAGATTTGTTTCTTCTCAGAATTTAAAATGATCCATTAGTGTATAATTTAATAGGCAATTTCATGCTTATAAAATACACATGTAGCTAGTGCATTCATTCATTTGTGAGGTGCTCCTCTGTGTTTTCACGGGAACTAATAACACTGTTAAGGCTCTGTCCTGAGGGTCCTCCAGACTCTCCCCATCACCCCTGCCCCTCAGAAGCAGTGGGAAGAGCACTAGGACATTCTTCCCACACACTCAGCCCTGTTCTGAAGTCTAGGCCTCTCAGATTTGCACCAGGCCTCATTCAGGTTCATGGACCAGCCTATAAGCACCTTCGTTTCCTGGGACAATTACTGACTTCCTGTAAGCCTCATGGGAAGGGTTTCTTCTCTCCCTCAATTTTAAGTCCTCAGCCTTATCTCTCAGCCAGGAGCCCCTGTCCTGGCTGTTGTAAGCCTAGACACATTCTGGTTTGATGCCATTGTTCTAAACAGTTCAATGTCCTACTGTAGTTGAAGTCTGTGTGAACTTGATATTCACAATAAATATGTCCACAATTGCTGATTCCAGCCCTGGAGCAGGGAACATGAGAATTTAATGTATTATCCTCAGATTCTGGAACCTCAGTCCCGTAGATATCCTTGTGGTCTCTCCCTCACCATACTAAAATATCACCTGCAATTTATTGGGTGGCTTTCACATCTTTGCAGCAGCCAGCTGCTTTCTCCTTGTTTTATTTAGTAACATCTTTGTTCTGTAGTGTGTGCAGTACACTGCAGAGCACAGCTCTACCCACAAAGGCTGTAGCAGTTACTCAGAGAACCATATGACAAAGTTGTCAGTGAAATTTAGGAGAAGGGGGTGGCTAGGATTTTAAGGAAGATCGATGTTGTAAAAAATTTCTGGAAAAGTTATATTATCGTGTGCTGCAGAGAGCATCAATGTAGAAGATTCAGTTGCAATTCTTGTAGTGAATGGATCTACAGAGGTCTAAAATCAGAATGACTTACCTGGGTTATGTGATTTTGATTGTTAGTGCAACTGTTTGGACTTACATTGTTTTTTATTTTTTATTTGCCAGTCCTGCGCTTGAGCTCAGGGCCTGAGCACTATCCTTGGACTTTCTCAAGGCTAGAGCTCTACCACTTGAACCTCAGCACCACTTCCGGCTCTTTTCTATATATGTGATACCAAGGAATCGAACCTGGGTCTTCATGCATGCTAGGCAAGCACTCTACCACTAGGCCAAACTCCTGGCCCTGGACTTATATTGTTAAGTTCCTCGTGAGTACTTTACTCATCTTACCAGAGATCTGACATCTTGCAATATGGAATGGAGTCTGTCCTTGCTAATCTCACAGTGTAGAATCTACTTTTTGAATATTGTTATCCCTTCCATCATTTTCTCTGATTTCTCAAATAGTCAAAGCACCCTTGGCTTCTGGGTAAGTTCAAATGAAACCACACATAGGAAAATATTAATGTTTTGAATAGAAAATATAGCTAATACACTTATGGAATGAAGTATCAGCTACACTTACATAGTGACCCACAGTACATCAATATTTCAGAGTAATTACAAACATATCTTCTATGATCCCTACAGAGTTACAGAGAGTCATCAATTCCCATTAATATTTTAAATATATTTTACATGGACTAAAATATATTTTATATTTGGAAGAAAGGAGTTGGACTGGGACAGACAGGGCAGAATAATGACAGCAATGAGAGATCACAATGCATTGTATTTATAAACTGATAAGTTTAGAGATAACCCTGTGTACAACTAGTTACAGATAACAAAAGCAAAATTAAAAGTAGAAATGTGCATGAAATTATCACTTGTCCACATGCTCATTTCTGTCTGCATATTTCTTTGTGTGTTGTGGACACACGGGATTGTGTCTCTGCCAGCTTCGAAGCTCACCACAGATGAGAAGAGATCACATTGGATTCAGAATATCCACAGGAAAGCAGAGAGGGAGAGGAATGCTGGGAAATGTCTTCTTGAAGAGACTGTGAGGAGAGGAGTTCACAGCTGAGGACCCAGTGAGGTCATGGCCCAACTCTCAGAATATATCCAGAAAGGCATTGCCCAAGACCATCGTCAGACGTGCCCCTTCTTATGTGCAACTTGTCACCATAGCAAGAGCTTCAGGAAGTACAAGGCAATGAAAAGTGAGATACTTGCATGAAAGCTGGAAGTGGAAGTGACTCTTCTCAATCAGTACCAATTCTATTTTTTATTGTTGGGTTAATGTATAGAGGGTTTATACTTACATTTGTCAGGTAGTGGGTATATTACTTCTCGAAAATTGCTACCCCTTCTCATGGTTTTATTCCCTGTTCCCTCCCCTCATCCTTTCCCAGTCATCCTGGTTTCCCCCATTCCCTTACCTATTCCAAAATATCAAATAAATTATATACAATATACCAGGTAACAAAGTCAGATATAGTGACCACATGAGATTAATCTTAAGGGGAACAAAAGAGAAAAGAAATAACTGCACATAGTGCATTAAGAACAGCAATTCTTGACACGAATGAAGCAAACACAACAAAACATGGATGCAATATTATCTTGTTTCCTGGTTCGAATACATCCAGAATTCAGAACATCATCAGAATCGCTAAGAGCATGTTAAAACACAAAGTGACCGATCTACTGGATGTGAGTCTGCCATTCAGCAAGTGAACACGTGATCCCTGTAAGGATAAGGAAGCTGTGCTTAAGAGATCAACAGGTAGAGGGATGCTTTTTACCATTTAAAAGAATTTCTACTTAATTTTATCATGTACACACACACACACACACACACACACACGTGTGCTTGTCAGTCCTTTTGTATTACAAAATAACTGAATTAAGCTCTGAGTAAAGAAGAATTTTGCTCAATTCAGTTTTAGATGCAGAAAATCTCAATTGCAGGATCCTCATTTGTCTGTCCTCAGGTGAAAGATGTCATGACTGTGTCCCAGCAAGGTGGATTTAAAAGTTGCAAGTTGAGGTCGACAAACATACAGTTGTCTTCATGTTATACCAAGGGCTATGGGGAGAACTGACTCACTCTAGCATAGCAGCTTTAACCAACTTAGGGCAGGATCTCGAATGGCCTAATTATTTTCCACAAGGCACCGCTTCCAGTGGTCAGTTTGGACCATGGGTATCAGCACAAGCTCCTCTTCATGTGCTTCTGTTCCCCAGGTAATGTTCTGACTCATGAAATGCCAGTATCTTTGCAGAGAAGAAGCACAGCCTGAAATCACTCACACAAATAAGCAGAGACTGCTCAAATTAGATGGAGACTAGAGACACTTAACGGTTTTTGCCTTGGTCATGTCTGAGTCAGTGTTGATTTCTAAAATGTAGATACATTAAACTCCAAGCATGTATCTTCACAAGTACTTTAAAAAAGAATATTTTTCCACATCTATTTTAATAGAAGAAAACATGACAGTCACTCAGTGCCCCTCCTCCGTGGCAATGCTTAATATTTCCATATTGCATAATATGTGTTGTACTTTCTTGATGCTCCCATAACAAGAAGTCTTACAAGACTGAATGTCACAAGTCAGCTCTCACTCAGCCCCCTGTCCTTGGCTTGCATTGATTTAGGTGGATTGATTTGGATGTAGGAAAACAGTGGATCCAGCTCTTGCTACTATCAAGTTTGAATTTTTGCTTTAACTGTCGACTTTGGTTGTGGGTGGCCTTCCCATGTACTGACTGACCAGGTGAGACCTATGATTTCACAGAGAACAAGAAAGAAAGTAAAAACCCTAACCAGACTTGATTGTATATAATAAGAAAGAATTTAATTAGAAGGAATTTCTCTTGTTACACAAAGGAGTTTCCATTCAGCATGTCACCATATGAATGCAAATATCTCTTGATCAACTCACCATTCAATCACTTTAATGAGAGAACTTTTGACAAATTCATCAGTTAACTTACTGTACAAATATAGTGTGGACTAATGACAGGAGACTTAGTGCATCAAGAAACTTTACCTGGAATGATGATTTACCTATTAATTTGGTGAGTCATGGGACTTGAACTCTGGGTCTCAGTGGCTTCCATGAGCTCTTCAGCTTAATGCTAGCACTCTACTACTTTGAGCTACAGAACAACTTTAGGTTTCTGGTGGTCAATTGGGAATAGGCATATTATGGACTTTCATGTCTGGGCTGCCTTTGAACAGCAATCCTCAGATCTCAGCCTCCTGTTGAGTAACAAGGATGACAGGTGTCACCAGTGCCCAGCTTTTGAATGCAAATTGAAACTTTCTACCATTTTCCTTTTCCATTTTAAAGAACATTAGGTCAATATTTGCAAAAAAGTTAGTTCTTCCTGTAATTTTTATTGTAAGTCTTAATAGGAAGTTATGAAAACTGAGGTTCTAACTTCAGTAGAAAACATGGCAGAATAGTTCATTTGATAACTATGATTATCAGCTGCTTCTTCATCTAGCTTAACTCTGTGTTCTTATTGATCAACTCCCTTGAAAACAATGCAGCAGTGGACTAGCTAAGGAGGGCTCGGAGCGGACCATCTGTCCATTCCTTTCCTGGAGACAGTCCTGGACATAAACCTGCAGAAGTTTGGGTTTCAAGGAGGTGGTACCATATGCACCCTATCTTCCCCCACAGATCCAGACTTTCAGGGCGACCCACTTCCCAGGGCTGCAGGCATCAAAGTTTTTTATTGGTTATCACTAAACACACAAGTCATCAGACTTCATCTTTCTCAAAGGAGCAGGCCTCACCCTCCCTTGGCTCTTCTCACTCTATTGCCCCCACCTGGATATTTGCATACTGCTCCCTAAGGAGGACCTTGCTCTCTAAGTCTGAGATAAAGGTTCAGCTCTCAACTTGCCTTGACCTATGAAGATTCCTCATCTCACTCTTAGAAATGAAGTCCTTCTCTCAGCTCCTGTGGCTGTTAATGCTCTGGATCCCTGGTAAGTACAAAGAGAAATGAGGAGTGAGAGTGGGTGAGAGGGTGAGTTCTCAGGGCCCAGTTGTATTTTATCTATGAGTAAGATGTGCAGGTCTTGTTATCTATAATTGGACAGGTGATTTAGATCTGGTTGAGTGAGGGATATTGCAGGAAGAAGTAGAACTTATGCTTGGGTAAAGATTTTATGGATGCAAATAATGAATTTAGTGACTTACTGATGTGTTAAGATATTTCTATTCTTATTGCTTAATACTTTCAGATTGTGAATAAAACTGTGGAATATGAATACCAGATTATATACATACATAACATAAAAAAGCAATAAAAGCATGGCTATCTATGTATACAAACTTGCACTTCTGTCTTATTCTAATTTCAGGATGCAGTGGAGATGTTGTGCTGACCCAGAATCCACGTTCCCTGGCTGTCACCCTGGGAGAAGCAGCTTCCATCTCCTGCAGGTCTAGCCAGAGCCTCTTATATAGTGATGGAAACACGTATTTGCACTGGTTCCTGCAGAAAACAAGCCTGTCTCCACAACCCTTGATCTATAAGGTTTCCAGTCGATATACTGGGGTCTCAGACAGATTCAGTGGCAGTGGGTCAGGCACAGACTTCCCATTGAAAATCAGCAGGGTGGAGGCTGAGGATGTTGGAGTTTATTACTGCCATCAGAGTTTATATGATCCTCCTACAGTGATACAGCCCTGAACAAAAACCTCCCTTCTGGCTGAGCGCTGAACTCATGGGTCGCTGTTGTGTGGAACAGCAGAACAGATGGTCTAAGTCTACCAGGAAAGGAGATGTGTTGTTTATGTGAGAGTGACTCTGACTTGAGAATAAGACAATGTGACAATCTGATTACATATCATCTTTAGTGACTTTTAGAACAATCATGGAAATACAAAGATCCAGAGACTAAAGGTAAACCATAAGTTATTTAATTATTTGTGTCTTCAGTGGTATTATAGATAAGGAGCTGCATATGAATCAAATGTGTTCTTTGATCTTTTTTCCATTGGGATTGAATCTTTAAATACTTTCATCAGGCATATATTTCTGATCCACACCTATCCTTCCTTCTGTGTTTTCTGTTGAGAAGCTGGAAGCCCATTTGTGTCTTTTTCAGCTTCTATTCTTTTGGTTCCCAAATCTTGCCTGACCAACAATCCTTTAACAGAGTTTGTTCACGTTTTATTGTCTGGATCAGTATGAGGATCAGTATGGGGCAGATAACATACTGGACTCTGTATAATGGTCTCTGGCCCTAGGACTCTGTCTCTAGATCAGGCAGTGGAGTGGAGTGAAGCCCTATGATGATTTCATAGGTTTCACATATCTGAGATTAAGCCCTTGTTCAAAGTGCACAGCAATCACAGCCCTGTCTTGTCAGCTACCATGACATGACTTTATTTGAAAAACTATGACCTGAGTTATCATCAGTGCTTAGCTATGTCTTGCACCTCTATCTCCTCAAACATCTGCCATTTCCTTATAATGGGCCTTTCAGAGATCTGCAACTGTGACATTGCAAATCCCAGGCCGTGGAGGATTTTCTAGCTTCCATCACTGTCCAGTGCGCATTGTCCCTCATGGCATACATTCTTTTACCATGATGGTTTCAAATCCATCTGAGAAACCAAAGGATGAAAGTAGAGATGGTCTGAGCTCATTCTCAGAACAGATATAGGTCAAGAGTGTAAAGGAACCAATGGAATGTCTTTAATCACTCATGAAACTTGTGACGGGGATAGTTAATCCATAAGTATTTATCCACAAGTGTAGAGTTTTGTAGGAGACTAGTCAAAACCAGCAAAGAGTTGATTCTATTTTCTACTATATCCAGTATTTTACAATCTTACCATGGCTCCACATTGTGCAAGTCACCAGAGAACAAAAAGGAAATGGTCACTGTGTCTCCTGTGTAGTGCTTGTAAGGAAAATGGAGGAGAATGGAAAAGGAATATGTCAGACTCCATCTTCAATAGGCAAAGACTGCCTGAGGAACCATGAGGGGCACAGACCTTCCTGTGGGATTGGAGGTTGTGCGAGGGACTGGATTTGGGGTAGACTTCTATAGGGCTTAACAAGTAAGCAAAAATAAAATAAAAAACCATGGGGGCCCAAGGAGGTGTCTTTGGCCAGGCCCACAGTGGTATGCTCCACCTTTGGTGGATGGGCCATTTTCCCCTGAAGGGGACAAGCACATACATGAGCATGCACCTGGTGCTTTGCCTGACCTTGGGGAATAAGACAGGACTCAATCCTTCCTATTTTAGATGCATAAAAAGATTGGGCTTGGAGAGAAGAGGAAGATCCTTCAGTGCTGATGCAGGGAGATTGGCAGCCAGATGTCATCACTACTTTCCATCCCAGAAATTTGACAATCAGGTGATGGTCCTGGAGCCCTCTTGGAATTATCTGTGAATATTTTATATTGAGTCTAAGATTATGCCAGCAAATTGCATTGTACTATCCTAATGCCAATTGAGAAATTGCATTAAATATTCTCCACCTATGAGAAGTCATGGAAAACCTATCCCGATAAATGCATATACACTTACTGAATAAAATGAAATGACAATCATTTACCTAAAGATTTGCAAATAAGCACGGCTAATCATCTTTTATACCAAAATCAGAAATTGCCATCCCTAAGCACTTGATTCAAATGCAAAATACCTGATTCTACTTGTCTCAAGAAATAAAGATCTGCATTTTAACATAATGACAAAGTATCAAGCATCCAGGGAACAGTTTTGAATCCACACTGTAGGTGATTTTTACCTCAGCAAGTGAAGTCTTCTGTGGAAAGATATGGCAACACATCCACGTTTTTGGATAAGTAACAAAAACTAATTTTCATTCTTGGATTCTGACTTTGAAATCCATATGTTATTATTAGTTGTAGTGTCTAATCCCTTAAAATTTAATGACTTCATGAAGTATAAAGACAAAATGATTTAAACTTTGTGTTTCTGTTATGGAGATAATTGGACATACAGTTGTTTTCATAGCTTGAACACATCCATGATGTGAAGTGCTCATTGCCCTTCGATCTTTCTTCAAGATCAAGCAAATTCACAATGGAGACAAGCCCAGTGACCTCAGCGCTGTCCAGCCCAGCCCTGCCTCAATGTTCAATTCATTGCAATTGTGAACTTCTATGCACTCACGTAAATGCTTTGTGTTAAGAGCCACTAGCCTTACATGTTTTTGTTATACACCATTATTGCTGGCATGCTGACTGATTTAATATCAAACATCCACAACTATAGTTAGATGCATTGTTATAAGAATTAGCTACAGAAATCATTAATTTGTAGAAAGTAATAACAAAGAGAACACATCCAGAAATAAACACAAATCTATGTAAATAATGGAATATAAGTTCCTGGTAGACCTACCAGGAACTTTCTGACAGGAAGTTAATTTGCAAAGATACCCATGAACCTCAATAGCTGTCAGAGGAACTAGAAAGGGGATTACATAAACATGTGATATTACTGATGGTCAGAAGTTCACAGGAATATTCCCTAGTAAGGTCAAAAGGAGATGAGGAGTGAGAGAAGTTCAAAGGGTGAGCATTCAGGGCCTAGCTATGCCCTATCCATCTGTCAGATTTGCAGGTGTTATTATCGATGATAGGGCAAGTGAGGATTAGGTCTGGGAGAATGAGGAACATTCCCAAAGAGATAGAATCTGTACTTGTGTGAAGACTTCATTGGGGAGAATAATGCAGATTACTTCTACAGAACTATTTATGCAATAAAATGTCTCCTTTTAATATTTAGTATTTTTATCTTGAATCAAACCATGAAATATGATTAACAGGCTATGTATATATATATATATATGTGTGTGTGTGTGTGTGTGTGTGTGTGTGTGTGTGTGTGTGTGTAAGAAAAGCATTCCTTGCCTATGCTTGTGCATAACCCAATACTTCTGTCTTATTCTAATTTCAGGATCTAGTGGAGATGTTGTATTGACCCAGACACCAAGTTCCCTGCCTGTCACCCTGGGAAAGCCGGCCTCCATCTCCTGCAGATCTAGTCAGAGCCTCCTAGATAGTGATGGATATACCTACTTACAGTGGTACCTGCAGAAGCCAGGCCAGTCTCCACAACTCCTGATCTATTTGGTTTCCAGCCGAGCATCTGGAATCCCAGACAGGTTCAGAGGCAGTGGGTCAGGCACAGACTTCACACTGAAAATCAGCATAGTGGAGGCTGAGGATTTAGGGACTTATTACTGCATGCAAATACCCATGCTCCTCCCACAGTGATACAGCCCTAAACAAAAACCAACCCTCTGGAGAACTGCATTCATAGGTAGCTGATCTGGCGTGCAACAAAGCAGACTGTCTGAGCCAACTAGAAAAAAGGATTTTGTTACTAGTGAGAGAGTGACTCTGTTTAGAGACAAAGAGAATGTGATAATCTGACCACAGACAATCTACAAAGACAATCTACCAAAAAAAACCATTGGAGTACAAGGTAAGGAGACTACAGATAAACCAAGAGTTATTTATTGAAAAAAACGTTTGTCTCTTAAGTGGCACTATAGCTGGTTAGAGGTGTATGTGGACCATTTGTATTGAAACTTGAAATACTCCCATCAAACATATGGTCCTGTCTACATCTATAGCACATGTTGTGCTTTCTTTTATTATTGTATTCATTATTTTATCTTTTGAAAAGGTGATGATCAGGGGGTTGCATAAATAAAAATTGTAGTGAGTGCATTTGTTTTAAAACTGTTACCGCATCCCTTATTTTGTCCTACTCACTACTTCCTACTCCCCTCCCCCAAGCTGTTTAGTATGGAACCTTGTGTCTAGGAAGTATTAATGTTGCATTAGTTCATCCTTTGTCCTGCTGTTACCCAATACAGAATAATCTTATGTACAAGACAGGAAATATACAACACTAAAAGAAGTGAAACAAACAAAAACAAACCCCTCCCCATACAAAACCCAAAAGCCTACATACAGGTCATAACCTCTACTTTCCATGTCTTGAAGTTTATGTTAATAAGCATAATTATATATGGTACTGTGCTGTAAGCAATTGGATAGTTCAAGAATATCATAGACATATTCTAGTTCTTTCAAATGAGGAAAACTCTGCAACCTACTTTTCCTTGGGTCTGGCTTACTTCACTTCGTCAAATTTTGTTCCAGGTTTTTCCATTTCCTTACCAGTGGGGCATTGTCATTCTTTTTGATGGAAGCATAGAAGTCCATGTTCATTGAAGCATTATTTACCATAGCTAAGATATGGAACCAGCCCAGATGGTCCTCCATAGATGCATGGATCAACAAGATGTATATTTACAAACTGTGTTTTCTTTCCATAATATGGAAGACCCAGTTGTGTCTATTCTAGCTTCTACTATTGATTTCTCAAGCTTTGCCTGACCAAGCCGCTAGCAGATTTTGGTCTACAGTCTCTTGCCTGGATCAAAGAGGGGCAGATATAGTACTGAAGTACCCTTCACACTGGACTCTGGCTTTCTGGGTCCTACAGTTCTCGCTTCAGGAGAAGCCCTGTAGTCATGTTAATAAGTACCAGAAACCTGAGACTGAGCTTGTGTTCAATGGTCATAGAATTCACAGCTCTAACTTGCCAGTTTCTGTGAAACAAAGTTTCAAGACAGCATCATCAATGCTTAATTATGCCTTGTTTACACATTACCTACCATACTTTGTCATTCCCTTGCAATAAGCCTTTCAGAGGCCTGGACCTATGACCAGGGGAGATTCTCTGACCTTTGCCAGAATCCAGTATATATCTGTTTCAGATGCTGTGAACCGTTCTCCATGATGCTCTTAACTTCATCTGGGAAACCACAGGGTGGAGGAGGAGATGCTCTGAGCTCACTGAAGTGTCATTCGCCGGAGAAATAGAGGGATGCTCTGAGCTCACTGAAGTGTCATTCGCCGGAGAAATAGAGGTCTGGAACGTACATGGACAAATGGAATATAGTCAAGTCACTTATGGAAACCTGTAGCAGAAACAGTTATTGCAAAGTTAATCCATAATTGGAGCATTTTGCAGAAGATGAGTCAGAACCAGCTGATTCTTGGTTCTCCTCTCCATCCAGGGATCTTACAAGCATCCAGGGGATACCCTTCTGATTTTTAATCTCCACTGTGGCTCTCATTGTACACATATGTTTGTCCCCAGAAAACAAAAAATAAATGGTTACTGTTCCCCTAGTGCAGTGTTGATGCTCTGTTATTGACAGCCAGCTGTCATCACTATTTCCCACCTCAGAATTCTGCCAAATTGGTGATGGGTATGAAACGCACTTGGATGTATTTCCAGATATTGGGTCTAAAATCATGTCAACAAAACTTCATTGTAATTTGCTAATGAAAAAAATGAGAAATTCCATTAAATGTATCTAGCCAAGATTTGAGAAATGGTGTAAAGACTTAAAAAATACAACAAAAGCAAACCCACAAGGAGAAAATATCTGTGTAACATTCATTAAATGAAAATTTGTGAATAACTGTTGCTACTCACTATTGTCCTTTGAAACCAGACATATATTCATCCCTCCTGAGCATTTGGTATAAATGTAAAATAGCTAATCCACCTCAGTCCAAGTAATAATGATCTGTGTTTAAACAAGTTAGGAATCATCCAGGCCATGCTTTGCAATCCACAATATTGGAGATTTTTGCTTCCGAAAATGAACTCTTTTAAGAACTCTTTTAAGAAGATGTTGTCAATACATCCAAATTTCTAGCTAATTAACAACTGATATTTGTTCTTGAGTGATGAAGTTGAAATTCACAAGTGTTTCTCAATGCATGTTCCAAATCCCTTAAAAGTACAATGAAATGAATACATTTTGTCATTACTTGATGAACTATAAAGACAAAAATGATTTGAAATTTGTGCTTCTGTTCTGAAGATATTTGGACATAATTTTGTTTCCATAGCTTGAGCACAAGATAGGGTCAATGATAGTAAAGGATCATTGCCTCTTTGGTCTCTGTTTCAGCTCAAACAAATTCATGATGAAACACTAGCCCAGTGACCTGAAATAGACCTGTCCAACTGAGTCCTGCCTGGATGTTCAATTCATTGCAATTGTGAACTTTTGTATGCACTCACATAAATGTTTTGTGTTATGAGCCCCTAGGTTTGGATGTGTTTGTTACACATCATTATTGTTGATTTGCTGACTGATTTGATACAAAAGAATGCACACATACAGAAGGATGCATCTTATGAAAATACACATAAATATTTAGAAAATGAGAGATCTCATACAAAGAAAAGCCTGAAATAATGCAAATGAATGGAATACAATTAGATATTTCAAGGAACGTTCTATCAGGAACAGCTGATTTGCAAGAGATCAATGAACATCAATAAACATCAAAGGAACAAGAAAGGGGATTGCACATAAAATGTGAAATTATCAATCATCAAAAAGTCATAGTAGGGGCCGGGAATTTGGTCTACTGGTAGAGTTTGCCAAGCATGCACAAAGACTCAAGTTCAATTTCTCAGTTCCACATACAAAGAAAAGTCAGAATTGATGCCCTGGCTTAAGTAGAATACTAACCTTGAGGAAAGCCCAAGGACAGTGCTCAGGCCCTGAGTTCAGTTCCTAGGACTGGTCAAAAAAAAGAAAAAAAGAAGTTCATAATTATATTCCCATTAACAGATAAAATCTATTTATACGTGTAAACATGCATGTAGTTCTCAGTTGCCTTCAAAACTCTAGTCTTTCCTCCCCTGTGCATGCAGATTCATAGGAGTGAGTGTTTCGAATCCTATATGAGGCCCTCATTTAGCATATTTACAGGAAACAAGAGCAGGAAAGGGTGCTGGGAAATGCACTTCCTGTAGAGACTGTGTGATAGAAGTTCAGAACTGAGCAACCAATTTTCAGGATTTTGGTCAGGACGGCATTACCCAAGAGCATTTCCTCATGGCGTCTAAGTATCATGAACAAGCTGAAAATAAAGCAAAAGCTTCATTAACTCACAGGTCAATGAAAAATAAAATTTCTGCATAAAATATGTAAAAATGTATTGACCAACAAAAAATATTTCATAACAAAATAAAAAGCAAATTAAATTAAGTGCAGACTCTTCCAGGTTCATTCTGTACCCTCAACTTGCAGTGGTGGCCACTGGTCAACACAGATG
This sequence comes from Megascapheus bottae, assembly GCF_031878675.1. Classification (NCBI taxonomy): domain Eukaryota; kingdom Metazoa; phylum Chordata; class Mammalia; order Rodentia; family Geomyidae; genus Megascapheus; species Megascapheus bottae. The sequence continues at coordinate 20,169,876 of NC_143515.1, forward strand.
AATATATTTTATGAGGAGTATCTTCTATTATATTTAACATTTGTTTTGCTGAAAACTAGCCTTCTCCACTAATTTTAGTGAAGCCTTTTAGGATGAAAGGAAAAAGAAACTTTCATCTGCAATGTCCCAATATTCTCAATGAATTAAAACCTTCTTCATGATTCACTTTTTTTTGCCAATCCTGGGCTTAAGCTCAGGGCCTGAGCACTGTCCTTGGACTTTCTCAAGGCTAGAGCTCTACCACTTGAGCCTCAGAACCACTTCCGGCTTTTTTCTATGTATGTGGTACCGAGGAATCGAACCCGGGTCTTCATGCATGCTAGGCAAGCACTTTAACCACTAGGCCAAACTCCCGGCCCATGATTCACTTTTTTCCCCAGTCCTGGGGCTTGAACTCAGGGCCTGAGCTTTCTCAAGGCTAGCTCTCTACCAGTTGAGCCACAGCACCACTTCTGACTTTTTCTGTGGTACCAAGCCATCAAATCTAGGACTTCATGGCTGCTAGGCAGGCACTCTTCCACTAGGCCAGGCTCCTGACCTTCCTGCTTCTTAAATCACAGCCTTGGTCATCGATGGTAAGGTGATCATTTGTCTCTCCCAGGCACTGGTTTTTGCCTTCGGAGTTCTTGGTTATCATTTGGTGGTCTATGTGGTTTTGGAGATGTTGATTCTTGCCAAAATCTTGGGATGAGATGCAGATGCAGGCTTGCTAACTGGTCTTTCACTGAAGCTATGGCCTATGATGATGTCCTGTGGAGATCTCCTCACACTGCAGTTGGTGGGATGTTAGTGTGACTAGCATATAACAAAGATTATTAGCTCTCTCTCTCTCTCTCTCTCTCTCTCTCTCTCTCTCTCTCTCTCTCTCTCTCTCTCTCTCTGCCCTCTCCCTGTGTCTTTCTCCTCTTCTCTTCTTTTCTCTTTTCTGCTCCTTCTCCTTCTCATATTCCAAGATATATAAGGGTTCTTATGTCATGAAAAGAGAATGACACAACATGCATACATACTTGTTTTTTTTTATCACATCACAGCTGTATTTTAAGTCTCTCCTCATAAAGATGTTTGTGTCCTTTGTCCTCCCATTTGATGCATTTTCATTAGGTTTCTGCCCCAAGTAAAGATTTCCAAACGGTCATTCTGTTTGAATCTAGTTTAAATTGAACCCCCTGTGAAGACCTCTCCTCACTTCTCGCTAGCTTCACTGCCTTTGATTCATGCCTCACTCCCTGAAGATTCCATGTGGTTTCTAGTTCTTTGTCCTCACCCTTGGCCATGAAGTGTTTTACCCATACTGTGCCTGCTTGAGTTACCTTCTTAAAAGTGAGTCATTAAAGATTGCTTCTCTTAGACAGTAGAGGGAATGTGTGAGGTATGAATATACAGATGTATAGAATAGAGTAGGCTGAAGTAGATGAGAGCCCTTGCTTTAGACAATACCTCAGATTTTGAAGAGTCAAACACATGTCAAATGTAAACATAAGAAATGCATAATGATTGGGCTGGGAGTATAGCCTAGAGGTAGCATGCTTGCCAAGCATGCAAGAAGACCTGGTTTCAATTCCTCAGTATTACATACATAGAAAAAGCCAGAAATAGTGCTATGGTTCAAGTGGTAGCCCTGTAGCCTTGAGAATGGCCAACACCCAGTGCTCAGGCCCTAAGTTCAAGCCCCAGGACTGGCAAAAAAAAATGAAAAAAGGAAAACATTTTCTGAGGACAATCTTGAGCAGTGCTTGCATCCTTTGTATCATAAAGAAAACCAGTGACTTTAAAATTTGTTTGGCATATATTTCCTCCATCCTGTATCTCTATTCAGCCATGCAGCTGTGCTCAGACTGAGGATTTGCATGTGCCTCGAGCACACCCACTTGTCCTGAGCACAGTTTTATAAGTGGCTCACACTCCATTCACCAGTCAGTCCCAGTCAGCACACAGCGTGGACATGAAGACCTTCGCTCAGCTCCTGGGACTTCTACTGTTCTGGCCTTTAGGTAAGGAAGGACAATGTTAGGAATTTACTCAGCTCATTTCTAACAGTGTAGCTTCACTTTTCTTACAAGGTCTCAGAGCATGATTAATTGTGGGGACTTTTGTCTTTTTGCTTCCAACACCAGGTGCCAGATGTGACATCCAGGTAACCCAGTCTCCATCCTCTATGTCTGCATCTCCAGGAGACAGAATATACATCACATGTAGGCCAGTCAGGATAGAAGCAATTTGTTAAGCTGGTATCAGCGGAAACCAGGGAAAGCTCCTAAACTCTTCATTTATTGGGCATCCAGTTTGGAATCTGGGGTCCCATCCAGGGACAGAGTTCATGCTCACCATCAGCAGCCTGCAGCCTGAAGATGTGGCCACTTACTACTGTCAACAGAATAAAAGTTAAGCTCCCACAGTGATACAAGCCATAACATAATCCTCCCAGGGAAGCAGAAGTGAGAATCTGGGCTGCCCCAGTTGCTATGCCCGTTATCACTGTCTACTAACGGTAGTTCTCAGCCACAGCCAGGCTGTGAAGTTCACTGAGGGATTGATAGAAGGGATTAGGGACAATCCTCTTGATTCAGTCTCAGCCTCAGGCCCAGACTACACAGTGCCTCTGTTGTCTCATACAGAACACAGATCTCTACTTCTGAGAATGTGAGACTTGATGTGCAGGTGGGGATGACCTGCACTTTGTCCCAAGAGAGGCTTTTGCTTTCCCACCACTCCCCTCACACTACTGCACTCACCCTTGATTTTCATAGTGCTCCCTAAGGAGGACCTTCCCTTGTGAGTATGAGATAAAAGCTCCCATCACCTTGACCTATCAGGCCTCCTCAGTTCAAGCTTTAAAATGGCTTACTTATTTGCAGAATCTACACTTAAAGGATGATGGTGATAATATAATATTAATTAAATAATAATAATAGGACATGGATGCAAAAAATGTAAAAATATCTGATGGGAGGCATTTGAGGGAGAAAGGAAAAGACTAAAGGAATCTAAGTGTTGAAAATGAATTAAGCATGATATAATATATATATAAAAATACACACATATGTGTATCAATAATATTTTTAGTTGTGGTAACCTGTGTCTTTTATGTATGTTTACCTGATTTGAAGAAGGGAAGGGAAATAACCAAATGGTGAGACAAAGGACCAAGGTTGAACCAAGGCAACAGCAGTACTCACAAGACACTATGCTGGCAATGAACTTTACAACTTCGGAGGTGAGGGGAGTTGGGATGGGAGGAAAAGAGGGAGAAAATGAGGGAGGGTAACAATATTCAGTGAAGTTCATGGGAACAAAAACATAAGAAGGGATGTCAATGTGTGAGAAGTAATGCACCCACAATCTGGCGAATGGAACTGTAACCACTGTATACATTATTTTGATGATAAAAAATAAAATGAAAAAAAAAGAAATGCACTCATTACCCTTCTTATGTAACTGTAATCCGTCTGTAAAACAATAAATGTGTATGAAGTTCTCACTTTCTGCATTCGCATCTCTGTCCACACATTTTTTGAAGTTGTGGATGAATAGAATTCAGTCTCTTAAGGCTTCTAATCTCATATTGAAATCTCATCTCATTCAGAATACCCAGAGGAAAGCAGAGAGGAAAGAGTTTCTGGTCAATGAGCTTCCTGAAGAGCCTGTGATGAGAGGAGTTCACAGGAAACCCAGTGAGGTCGTGGCCCAGCTCTCAGATCATATCAGGAAGGCATGATCCAACAGCATGCTCACACTTGCCTCTTCCTGTCACATCTTGCAAGCATAACGAGTTTTAGTAAGAAGATGAGGTTTTTACATGAAATATGTAATGGATACCTTACATGAAATATGTAAAGAATACAGAACGATTTCTTGACACAAAAGAAACAAATACAAATAAACACAGATGCGACACTATTTTCTTTTTCTTTTTTTCATATATTTTTATTGTACTTAATAGAAGGGTTACATTATATTCACCCGATAGAAGGTGCAGTAATTCACATACATTGATACCCTTTCTCATGTCTTGGTCCCCGTTTCCCTCCCTGCCCACCCCCACCCCTCATCTTGTTTTCCCCCTTCCCTATCCAATTTGTGACACTATTTTCTTTCTTACTCAACATTTGTCCAGAATTCAGAATCATTGTCAGCATTGCTGAGAACATGTTACAAATACAACATGACAAAGCTAACTCAGATCTAGTGAATGTGAAGCTGCACTTCCTCAAGTTATCAGGAGATTCCTCTAAGGATTAGGAATATGTATTTAGGAGATGAGTATCACAGGTAGAACAATGATTTTTATTCCTCCACTTACCCATTTAATAGCATTCGTATTTAAAAAAGGCACACACACACACACACACACACACACACACACACGCACACGCACGAGCACGTGTGTGCACCACACAGGGTCAGTCGTGTTCTAAAACAAAGTAGCTGACCCAAGCTCTTAATAAGTAAGAGCTTTGTTTAAGTCACAGTTATAGATCCGCATTCCTAGGTGCAGTACCCTCATCTCCTGAATTCAGGAGAGGGAGCACCACTCTATCACAATGTGATGTGTTAAGAAAAAGAAAACTAGGTGCAAACTGAGGTGGCCAAGCCTTCATTTTAAAACCAGGGACTATTACAACAACTGACTCAGTCCATAGGACTAGCTTTAATCACTGACTCGTCACACCAAGAGCAGGACCTCCAATGACACAAACCCTACCTACAATGCACCTGCATGTTCAGCACAGGCCCATTGGACCATCAGCACCAGCCTCCTTCCTCACAGGTGATGGACAGAGAGCAATGAAGTGCGCAAGAAGCAAGTCATAAGGGGGAAAGGCAAGGCGCAAAAGGCAATGTGCAAGTTGCAAGGCAAGGTGCAAGAGGCTAGGCGCAAGGGGTAAGGCAGGTTGCAAGAGGCAAGAGGCAAGGAGCATATGTATAATTCTACATGTACAAATACTAAATTGTCTTGCACAACTGAGATAATCATTTAAATGTAAACGGAAATTCCAAATGGAAATCCTGCTAGAGGCTATGTCATAAAGCAGACACTAGATGGCAAACAAATATCACGAAGAGACAAAAGAAAATAGCGCCATAACCTCAGTCACCAGAGGGGTTGCTTCCCCTCGTCAATAGGAGCCTCAAGCATGCAAGCTCTTGGTCCGGTTTTCATGGCACACATGGCAGCTAGGACCAAGTTCACAGAGGGGTCATGTCTCCCAATGTGTAGGTATGCTTCAGTATGTGTACATGTTGTGTACTAATATGAATGATGCAATTGACACTATAGTTCATCACCTTGAGCATTAATCAGTTTTGTTTCAAGTCCTAGGCCTTGAACTCATTGTCTGGGCACTGTCCTTGGGCTTTCTCAAGGCTAGAGCTCTACCACTTCAGCCACAGTACCACTTCCAGCTTTTTCTATGTATGTTGTAGCAGGGAATCGGACCCGGGTCTGCCTGCGTGTTAGGCAACCACTCTACCACTAGGCTAAACTCCGGCCCCCCTTATCAGTTTTTTATGCTCAGATGATTTCTGTTCTTCAGCACATTAGGCCTTTAATAAAAACTCATTTCAATTCTCAAGTTAATAACACATCGAAAATATCAGAAAATTATTTTAGTTGTGTTGTTTAATATCAAATGTATTATTTATTTATTTTCTTATTTCCTTACTTATTTTTGTGGGTTATGGGGCCTGAACTTGGCCTGGGTGCTGTCCCTGAGCTCTTTAGCTACCCTTGAGTCAAACCCCACTTCCTGATTTTTTGAAGTTAATTGGACATAAGAATCACAGGTCCTTTCTTGCTAAGGGTGGATTTGAACCTTGATCCTTAGATCTCAACTTCTTGAGTAGCTAGAATTACAGGTGTGAGCTACCGCGTCTGGCTTCAAATGTATTCTAAGTGTACTTGTTTCGTCCTTTGAAAGTAAAATGGAATGAGTTAATAGTAACTTAAATACAAAAATAAGAAAAATTATGTACCCATGTTTTGGACAGTTTGCACATTTATGTATTTTTTTCTGTTGTGTGGTCTCAGGGTATCATACATAGGTCACAACACCCTTGACTTCTGACCCAATTCAAATATATACACACATGGAAATAAAAATATGGAAATATGTCAATTGATAGAATACTTTTAAGATTATCCTGGAATCTTATAGAAAGTGCAGATACATAGTGATCCATATTATATCATCATCAGAGTATTCAGAATAGGCTCTTCCATGTACCATGCAGATGTACAGAGAGACATGAATTCACATTTAATAACTTAAAATGTATTTTCAAGTGTATGTAAGTGTAGGAGTTCATGAATGTAAGAAAGGGGAAGGAAAGAGAGGGATTGGGTGAAAAATAAAAGGAGTGACAGATGCAGATGCATTGTAGTCATAACCCAAGATGTTTAATTCAACTCTCTTGTTACAGTACTTATATATAGTAAAATGTAATTAAATAAGAAATGCATATGAAATGATCAGTTTCGCCTGCTGTCATGTTTGGCCACATGTTTCTTTGCAGGTTGTGGATGGATAGGATTGAGTCTCTTTAGTCTTCTAATCTCACATGATATAGAAAAGATCTCATCTCATTCAGAATGCCCACAGGAAATCAGAGAGTGCTGGGAAATGCACGTCCTGAAGAGACTGTGATGAGAGGAGCTCCCAGCTGAGGACCCAGTGAGGTCATGGCCCAACTCTCAGAATAGATCCAGGAAGGAATTCACTAAAACCAGGTTCTCACAAACCTCTTTCTTAACCCTAGCAAGAGTTTCAGTAAATATAAGAACATGGAAAAGGAGGTATTTGCATGACTTATGTAAGGAATACTTCTCAAAACTACTTCAAGAAACAGAGGAAGTAAATGTACATGGATTTCATATCATTTTCTTTCCAATCCAGATTTTGTCCAGAATTCAGAATCATCGAAAGCACCCCCGAGAATATGTTACAAATAAAAAAATATGAAACTCCCTCAGATCTACTGACTACGAATCGGCACTTCAGCAAATTGACACTTGATCCCTGTAAGGTTGAGAGATTGAGGACGCTGTCTTCTGGAGCTGATGTTATCACTCCTCAATTGGCCAGTTAACAGCATGTCTTCTTTTTTTTGTTTTTTTGTTTTTTTCTTTTTTGCCAGTCCTGAGGTTGGGCTTAGGGCTTGAGCAGTGTCCTTGGACTTTCTCAAGGCTAGAACACTACCACTTGAGCCTCAGCACCACTTCTGGCAAGCACTTTACAACTAGGCCCAACTCCTGGTATCAGCATGTCTTTTCACGGCACAAGGGCAGGCAGATAGCTGTGTTAGAATTTTCTATACCAAAGTAACTGTCCTAAGCTCTGAACACAGAAGCGATTTGCTTACCTTACGGTTTTAGGTGCAGAAAGTCCTAGATGCAATATCGTCACTTGTCTGTGCTCAGGTGAGGCCTGTCCTGTCAGTGTCACAATACAGTATGAAAAGAATAAAAAGAGAGCCAGCTGCAAGTTGAAGGAGTCAAGCATATTGCTGTCTTCACTGTATAACAACAGAGAGTTCTGAGAACTGACTCAGTGCTTGAGAGCAGCTTTAATCCTCCAGAGTGCAGATCCTCCAAGATCTAAGCACTTCCCACAAGGCACCTCTTCATATGGACATCTCAGGTCTATTGTGGCATCAACACAAGCCTCCTCCATGTGCTACTTCTCACATGACCATCTGCCTCACAACTGACCTGGTATCTTTGGAGACAAGAAGTAGAGAATGAGATCTCTGAGCCATACAAAAAAATGACTTGTTAATTAATGTTAAGTTAAATTGGGACTGGAGACATTTAATGATTTATGTTAATTATATTTATTAGGTTAGTTACACCATAGGGTTCAACTCAACATATCAGTGGATGTGTGCAATGCATCCTGATTAACTTCACCCTTCCATTACTCTGCAGAGAGGACTTTTAACAAATCCTTTGCTTGCTTTATTGTACAAATATAGAACGACAGTATATTCTTGCATTTAAAACTGTTACATTGAATTTATAATCACACTTTCAAGTATAAGTATTAATAGGGAGTTCCCAGGGAAACAGAAATTCTAACCCTTATAGCTAATGACCCTGAACAGATAACTTGATGGCTATTGGATAAGATACATCTTCATCCAGCTCAACTCTGTGATCCTATGGGTCAAGTCCCTTGAGGATCAATGCTTGATAGTGGACATTGCGACTTTCTCTAGATTAGTTGAGGTAGGTTCAGGTTATCCAGGCACAGTTGTCCATTACTTTCCTAGACATAAACCTGCATGTCATTGGACCTCCAGTGCTGGGTTATGGTGGCCGGGACTTGTGTACACTTTTGCCCCCAAAGACCCAGACTTTCATAGTGAGACCCAATTCCCAGTGCTGCAGGCATCCTGGATAGGATTAGTTATCACCAATGGCAGAGCACATCTGATGTCATCTTCCTCAGAAGAGCAGGCCTCACCCTCCCTTGGCTCTTCTCACTCTGCTGCCCCCACCTGGATATTTGCATACTGCTCCCTACGGAGGACCTTCCTCTCTAAGTCTGAGATAAAGGCTCAGCTCTGAACTTGTCTTGACCAGTGAAGACTCCTCATTTCACTGCTAGAAATGAAGTCCTTCTCTCAGCTCCTGTGGCTGTTAATGCTTTGGATCCCTGGTAAGGACAAAGGGAGATGAGGAGTGAGAGTGGGTGGAATGATGAGCTCTCAGGAAACAGTTGTGCCCTATCTGTGTTACATGTGTGGGTATTGTTATCCATGTTGGGGAAAGTGAGCCTGAGGTCTAGGAGAATGAGGAACTTTTCAACAAGAGCTTGACCCTTTGACTAAGGACTCTGCTTTATGCTTTGATAACTGTCTATTTTTAATATTTATTATTTTAATTCTGATTCAATCCACAAAATGTAATAGGGAAAATATAAAAACTTAACCAGTAAATATATCTATGTTTATATATAATCTTGCATTTCTGTCTTCTTATAATTTCATATTCCAGTGGAGATGTTGTGATGACCCAGAGTCCACTTTCCCTGGCTGTCACCCTGGGAGAGCCAGCCTCCATCTCCTGCAGGTCTAGTCAGAGCCTCCTAGATAGTGATGGGGATAACCTTCTGAACTGGTATCTGCAGAGGCCAGGCCAGTCTCCACAACTTCTGATCCACTTGGCTTCCAACCGATTTACTGGGGTCCCAGATAGATTCAGTGGCAGTGGGTCAGGCACAGATTTCACACTGAAAATCAGCAGGGTGGAGGCTGAGATGTTGGAGTTTATTACTGCATGCAAGATATAAATGATCCCCCCACAGTGATTCAGCCCTGTACTAAAACCTCCCTTCTGGCTGAGTGAGCTGCCGTCATGAGCTGCTGGTCTAGGGACACAGCAGAGCAGATTGTGTGAGTGTGCTTAGGAGACTCAGACAATGGTCAATGTGAGACTGACTGAGTAAAGAAGAATATGTGACAACATACAATCTCACAAGAACAAGAGAATAATTATGGTAGTACAAAGACCAGCGGACTTCAGATAGAACATGAGGAATTCATTGAAAATATACTTTGTGTCTAAAACAGCATCATGGCCAACCCATAATATAAAAATCAAATATCTACCATGATTCTACTTCCTTTGTAACAAAAATTATAATATTTCCATCAAGCATATGGTCTTGCCCCAAACCTATAGCACATGCTATGTATTCTGTTCAGAGCGGGATAGTCCAGTTATGCATTGTCTAGCATCTGTTCTATATGTTTCTTAAATCTTGCCTGACCATCAAGACAATGGAATTTTTCTACTGTCATGTCATTTGGATCTGTAGTTCTGTCTGCTTTGTTCATATGAGGTGATGATCTAGGTCTGGATTTTCGTTATTCAGTAACAGTTCCATAAAATAGGAGCTCAGAACTTGGTTGGCACAGTTAAATGACTTTAGTGACTTTGGATATGTGCAGTCAACCCCAGACATCAGGTGCTCTGTAAATAATTCCTATTAAACTATATTTGTATCAGACACATTTTGGACTGTCCCCATCACCTCACTTTGTAGGCACAAAATTCTGTGTATTTCCCTCCAAAATTAATACAACTTGTCTGAAAATATGTATCGTAATGTAGCTAGAAATGTCTTTAGAAGGAGAGCCAATTTGAGTCTCATATCTGCACTTCAGGAAAAAAAGACACCTTATAATGTGTTTATAAGTGTGTCTCACAGAAGGACTGAGGCATGGAGGTCAGGACTAGAAAAATGAATGCTTGTCAGGCACTGGTAACTCTCACCTGTAATACTAGCTACTCAGGAGGCTGAGATCTGAGGATTGTGGCTCAAAGCCAGGCTTGAAAGTCCATGAGACTCTTAACTCCAATTAACCTCCAGAAAAGCAGAAGTGGAGCTGTGGCTCAAGTGGTAGAGAGTTAGCTAGCCTTTAGCAGAAGAGCTCAGTCACTGGCCCAGACCCAGAGTTCAAGCCCTCAGAGTGATTAGTGAATCAAAGTCTGAAAGTAAAGTGGAAAGCATACAACAAATGAGAAAAGTAAATTGTTCTCTGTGCAATTACTTTAGTGTAAACAGATTAATCTTCCCAATGAAATACATAGCACAAGAGCCTTAAAACTTGAGCAAGGCTACTTTGGTTTACTATAATAGGTCTTTATGCTAAAGAACAGGTCTCACTTTCTATGTAAAGATAAATTACAACAGTCTATGAAACTAGTAAAGAAAATATGAAGGGTTACACTCTTTTCAGAAAAAAATATACTTGCATTGAAAGCTGTTACAATATATAAAGAACATTATCTGTTAGTCAAAACCTCAATTCACTGAGATGATTTTTTACTAATGTGAAACAGAACTCATGAAAATGTGATAATCATGACCATATATGAACCTAACAGCAGAGGTCTAAAACATGAGCAGAAGAGAGGAATAGTTAACAATACCACAATAATAAGAAATCTCACTATTCAACTTCCAACAGTAAGTAGAACAAGTGGAAGCCTGTAATGAAAAGGATGTATTTTTTAATTCAGATTTTTATTTTTTGATCAAGCATGGGGCTTGAACTCTGGGCCTGGGCGTTGTCCCTGAGCTCTCCATTTCAAGGCTACCACCCCAAGCCTTGAGCTACAGCCCTGCTTTCCATTTTCTAGTGATTAATAGAAAATAAGAGTTTCACTTGCTAGTGTCCAGACTGCCTTTTAACTTCCATCCTCAGCTCTCAGTCTCCTGAATAACAAAGAATACTAGTGTGAGCCACAGCACCCAGCTTTATTCAAATTTGCATACTGAAAAAAAAGTACATGTATAGAGCATTCCAGAGTAAATGCAGAACACACTTTTTCCTTTTCTGGCAAGTACACATGGAACATTCTCTGTGATAAGCCACATCAGATCTTGGTAAATATAATGAGAGGAAATGAAGTAGAAGAAAATTGCAAATCAATGTTGGAATGAAAACTGAAAAGCTCACAAATTGAGGACAAAAACCTCTCACATTTATTTTCAAAATTTGACAAAGAAGAAATCAAAAGTCCTATCACAAAATATTATGACAAATGAAAATGCACACAACACATGAACTTACTAAATGTAGCAAAAGCTATAATAGGAACAGAGTTCATAGTTTTGAATGTCTACATAAACAAAGAACAAGTTTTGGAGCAGGTTTTGGTCTTGTAACAATGAGGCACCTCTTATATCTTTAGAACAAGAGACTATGGCTTCAACCCCAGCCCTCCATTACACCCAACAATGTTAGGACTTTTCTTTTTTTTTCTGTGGGTCATGGGGCTTGAACTCGGCCTTGGTGCTGTCGCTGAGCTCTTTAGCTCAAGGCTACTGCCCTACCCTTGAGCCAAGTCCCATTTCCCATTTTCTAGAGGTTAATTGCAGATAAGAGTCGAGGTTCTTTTGTGCCTGGGCTGGCTTTGAACCTTGATCCTCAGATCCCAGCCTCCTGAGTAGCTAGGATTACAGGCAAGAGCCACTGTGCCCAACTCTTAAGGAAGATTTTCCAAAAACACATTATTGTCCATCTCCCGTAGATCACACTATCCAGCCCTTAACTGTCTTGTGACTATTGTCTTTTCTTAAATTGAATATTGATTAATAGTTTGTATTTATCCCACAACTAGATGTCTGAATTACAGAGAGGAAGCACCATTTGCTGATTCCTACAGAATCCTTCCTGGTGAGTAAGAAAACAGATTCTGCTTCTTAAGTAAGTAGAAAGATCCATTGTCAAGAGTTGCTGAGAATCAGTCTCTAAAATTCTGTGAGATTCAATGCCACAGAAAATCCATTAGATGTCAAACAAACCACCCTGTCAATAAATGAGCTGTCTATGTAGAAACAGTAGAGATTGATGGGGTGCTATTACCAACAAGGAGTCCATAGGCTTGATGAGAATTCTGGAAGAACCAGGCACACTTGGGATGCACAGGTGGCTTGCTGACCTTTGTGGAAAACCACTCTGTGCTAGGTGCTGAGACTGGAAACCTAGCCTTGCCTCTATCCCTGCTTCCTCTGTGTCCATACAGTTCATCTCCTAAGGACAGAAGTGTGTCCTCCAAGTTGGTATGTAGAAATCCTGCACCAAATCAGGGCGTACTTGGAGAAAGAGCTATAAGAAGAGAATGAAGTGTACCTTACATCATTCTTAAGGAAGAACTTAGGTCATGTCCACACTGGGTGTGTATTTAATAGTTATTTTTCCCTGGACAGGAGAATGTTTGCATGTTTGGCTCACTGATTAGAATCTTATCACCCACATGAAGTATTAAATCAGTATGAGCATTTTGAGATATCCATATTCTCTCTCTTAGGTACCAAAGACTTCTGTTGGATGTGCAGGGGTTTTGGCCTTTCACTACAGAGCCAATAAACATGTGTGCTGCCTTAGGTGTTAAAAGACTCTAGGAGAGGAGCTGTTTCCAGTGAATTCTGGACCCAAAGCTTCTTTGAACTTGAGATGAAGATCCATTATTTCTTCAGGGTTCCTTCTTCACTTTCTCCAGATCTATTTATGTCATTGTGTATGCTCAGAAACAGGAAGAATGAATGCTCCAGCAGCAGGAGCACAGGGGTGCGTTCTGGGCCTCATGCTACTGAGGAGTGTTGAGTGGAAATGGTTCTGTGGGATTGTGTAAGGAGCACTTATTTTAGCACCCCGTCAATGTGTAACAATGTAATGTCATATTACACAAGGGAGAAAAATTACATGTTCATATGTTCAAAGTAGGAATACTTAGGTTATTAACAAGCTGCAGCCCCATCGGAAGTTCTTCATTACCAGAAGCACATTATGGCTTTATCCATGATCATCGATTCATTTCCATGTTTTATAATAATCTGACAAACACATACTTAGGAAGAAGAGTTACTATAGACCTTTTATATTTTTAACTGGAAATTCTCAGATGCTTATACATTTGTTTAGGGAAGACTGAAGCTTGAAAGTCTGGAAACCATAAAGATGTAGATCTTTATTTTTTGTAGCCAAGCTATATTGTCAGTGCCTAGAAAAATAGAAATAAGTCAAAGTGAGGTTTATTTTCATCCAGTCTTCATGTTTTATATAGAAACTTTTCTCCCTTTAATTCCTCTCTCTTCTAAGAGTCATTAACATAGAATGAATAATTAAGAAAATCAGAGTGAATCTTGAAGACAGCAAGTTTGTTCTACTCACCAGACAGACAGCACAAGCTAGCCCATGGTGGTTGATTTGCATGTGCCCAAAGCACAGCCCACAGCCCTCAGACTTCATAACAGACTGCTCACTCCCTGTGGTGGAGTCAGTCCAGCAATCAGCACACAGCATGGACATGAGGACCCTTGCTCAGTTCCTGGAGCTCCTGCTTCTCTGGATCCCAGGAAAGAAAGAACCATGCTGAGAAATAACACAGATCAATGTTATTCGTGATGTTTAACTTTTCACAGAAATCTTCTTAAGAGGTTGATGGATAGTGTAGATGTTCGCTTTTATGTTTCTACACAGGGGTCAGGTGTGATATCCATATGACCCAGTCTCCATATTTCCTGGCTGCATCCCTAGGAGACAGAGTCACCATCACTTGCAGGGCCAGTGAGAATACTGGATATGCTTTAGCCTGGCACCAGCAACATCCAGGGAAAGCTCCTAAACCCCTGATCTATAGTGCAGATAATTTGGAAGATGGAGTCCCAACCAGGTTCAGTGGCAGTAGATCTGGGACAGACTTCACTCTCACCATCAGTAGCCTGCAGCCTGAAGATGCTGCCACTTATTACTGTCAACAGGGTTATGATGATCCTTCCACAGTGATACAAGTCATAACATAAACCACAAGGGAAGCAGAAGTGAGAGGCTACTCCTCATGCTTCTACTTACAGGTTCTGTCCTAGAATCCCAGGACAGCTATCTTCTATGTCTCAGTCTCTGGAGTGAGTGTCCTTGGCTGAAATGTGAAATATTAAAATTAGAGTCAAGACTACAAACATTGAAATGTACTGTATTTATTCTTGTCTTTTAACCTCTAACAGATATTCACATTGTGCACAGAGATACATCTAAGTTATTATGTCTAAATTTTGTTTTGTGATTTCAAAATACTTTCTGCATAAATTCCATCAGCAATTATGGACATTTTGCTACTTTATCCTTCTTGTAAATGCCTTTTGTGTTTTTTTATTTTTTTATATATTTTATTGTAATTAATAGGGTTACATGATATTTGCCAGATAGATGGTGCATTAATCCCATACATTGATACCCTTTCACATGTCTTGGTCCTCATTTCCCTTCCCCCACCTCCACTCCTCATCTTGTTTTCCCCCGTTCCCTATCCAATTTCAAATAACCAAATACAAATATATCCAATATATTAGGTAACAAAGTGAGATACTGTAACAATTTGAGATAACCAAGGGACAGCAAAAGAGTTGAGAGATAACATAGTACCTTAAGGACAACAATCATTCATTATATGGCTTATGTTTCTATATCCTAGAGATCCTTTCATTTAGCGTCCTACTATATGGCTTTTTGTACCAAGGTTTTGCTCTATTGCAAATCTCTGCTAGGAGAGCCCAAGGTTTCTACTGATTATGTCAAATGAGGGAAAACATTGAGCCTAAGTTCCTTTGAGTCTGGCTTACTTCACTTTATATGATCTTTTCCAAGTCTTTCCATTTCCTAACAAATGGGGTAATGTGATTCTTTCTGACAGCAGCATAGAATTCCATTGTGTACAAATACCACATCTTGTTGATCCACTCTCATAAACACTTCTTAGCAGAAAGAACAGCGCAGGAGGAATTTCAATTACAAACTTTAGACTCTATTACAGAAGTATATTTATCAAAACAGCTTGATACTGGCAAGGAACAGGCCTGAAGACCAACGGAATAGAACTGAAGACCCAGATATTAAACCACAGACCTATGGCCACCTAATCTTTGACAAAGGAGCCAAAAAAATAGAATGGAAAAAAGATAACCTCTTCAACAAGTGGTGATGGCAGAACTGGTTAAGCACATGCAGAAAACTAATGTTGGTTTGTTCTTTGTCACACTGTACTAGAATTAACTCCAAATGGATCAAAGACCTGGAGGTAAAAGATGACACTCTGAAAACTTTACAAGAAGGTATAGGATATACACTAGAACTCCTTGGCACAGGTCGAAACTTTCTTAATAAGGACCAAGAATCACAACAAATCAGAGAAAGGCTGGATAAGTGAGACTGCATTAAACTGCAGAGCTTTTGTATGACAAAGGACATAGCTAGTAAACTAATTAGGAAGCCTACAGAATGGGAGAAGATCTTCACCAACCATACAACAGACAAAGGCCTCATATCTAAAATATATCAACAGCTCAAAAAATTGAATCAATCCAAAACTAATCTCCAAAGTAACAACCATCGTATTAAAAGATGGGCCAAAGACTTAGAGTCTTCTCTGAAGAAGAAACAAAAATGGCCTATAGACATATGAAGAAATGCTCAATATCTCTGGTCATAAAAGAAATGCAAATCAAAACAACTCTATGATTTCACCTCACTCCAGTTAGAATGACCAGGATCAAGAAAAAAATAACAACAGATGCTGGAGGTGATGTGGCCAGGAGGGATCACTACTATACTGTTGGTGGGAGTGCAAACTCGTTCAACCACTATGGAAAGCAGTATGGCAGTTCCTCAAAAGACTAAATGTAGAGCTCCCCTATGACCCAGCAATTCCACTACTTGGCATTTACCCAATCATCCAGAAACAAAGACATACTAAATCCACCAGCACAACAATGTTCATTGCAGCACTATTTATCATAGCAAAGATATGGAACCAGAGTTTTGTGTTTTATTTTCCGTTTTGGTTTTAGGGTTTCTTATTGTATTTGGAGAGCTTCAGTAAAATTTTAGGTACAAATGGTGAGAGTGAACATTGTATTCCTTAATACAACATGAGTGATAAAATGTTAAATACTCATTGTGAATTTGGCCTACTGATAGAGTGTTTGCCTGGAATGCACAAAACACTGGGTTTGATTCCTCTGTACCATATACACAGAAAAAATCCGGAAGTGGTGCTCAGGCTCAACTGCTAGATCTTTAGCCTTGAGAAAGTCCAAGAACAATGCTTAGGCTCTCAGCTCAATCCCAGGACTGTCAAAAATTATATTGACTTTATAGGCAATAAAGGCAATTGAAAACACATTTTTATTGAGGATATTATAAGAATAGTAGTAAATGATAAATGATAGCTTTCAAGTAAGATGTTTGGTTCTATTGGGGTTGTTTGGTTCTATTGGTGTTTGAACTCAGGGTTTCCTGCTTATTAGGCTCTACAAATTAAGTCATCCCATAATTATTTTTTTTAGTTTAGATTCGTTCTCTGATGAGGTCTTGTGATTTTACCTAGCTTGGTTTTCTACTCCAATACTTCTAATATCACCAGCTGCATAGCTGCAGAAACATGCACCACCTACTTCAACGTGATGTTTGAGCTAGAGTTTGACTGCCATTCAAGTGGCAGATGTAAATCCAAACCTAAAATCTGTACTTCCAGTTTAGTTGGGATTAGAGGCATGAGTAACCATGTCCAGCACTCAAATGAAAAATGTTTATGAACTTTAGTACTACTAAACATAATGAAGTGATCATTTAAAACTCAGAATAATGGGTATAAGAAAACACAGTGAATATTACAACTGTATGTCTATTCCACATACATTATTATGGACAAAAGGAAATAAATAATTGACACAATGTACTTTTCCTTCACTGTGAAAGACGGATGATTCCTGTGAACTGATAAGGAGTGATTCAATGATATAGTTAAAAAGTTGAAGAGTTATTTATAATGTATTATAGATCATATAAAAATGAAGGAAGGTGTAGGAACAATATGGCAGACAGCCTCACTCATCTCCAAGACCCGTGAACTCGAGAATGCTCAGCTTGTTGCTGCACTGATTGCCTAGATAGCAAAACTGATGTTTTGATACCTTCCTTACCCAGTGAAGAATCCACAGCTGCATTGCAGGCTGCTAGTTTGTATAAGCTGGAGGATGACAACCACAAAGCTGCTACCTGTCAGGAAGACATTGTTTATCTGGGAGACTTGCTTCTGGAAAAGATTCAGAGTGCATTGGCTGACATTGCTCTGTCTCAGCTTAAGACAAGAAGTGGGGCCCACACCCAGCCTTTCCCAACAACTAGCTCCATCACAATGTGGACTGAAAAAATCACCGGGCCCTGCTATTAGAATTCTGCAGCACATAGACCATCATCACCACACTAACTTCTCATGGGTGTTGCCATTGAGTTATTTTTAATTCACTCATCATTGTTGATAAACAAGCTCATTAAATCATGATGGAATCTGCTTTAAGCCATCATTGTGTCATCCCTTTGCATTTACCCCCTCTGGATGAAGATACTAAAGCAAGTGTGCATTTGTGTTCATAATATGGAGAAATAAACATATAATAAAGTTGAAAAAAGATGATGGAAAAATGACTTCACATTCCAATATAAGAGAAAAAAATATTAAGCTAAATTAAATTAAAGCACACACAGAGTGAGGATGATATGCAGTAGTTTGTGGCCATCAATGTGACAGCAGGATTTGGGATGTAATTTTTCTTTTAGCATGACTTCTATTATTTTGCTAATTCTCATTTGGGAGGCAATTGCCACCTTATACATATTCAAATTACACAGATGAGGAGAATGATAATGGAAGATGAAATTATGGTCCTTTAAGAGATAAAGGATCCACTCCTGGGCATTTACCCAAATGCCAATAAACAAGGACATACTAAAACTACTACCACAACCATGTTCATTGTAGCGTTATTTACCATACCAAAAATAGGGAACCAACCCACATGCCCCTCACAAAATGTTTGGATCAAGAAGATGTGGTACTCCTACACAAGTGAATTCCATTCTGTCATGAGAAAGAATGACATTGTCCCATTTGTAAGGAAGTGGAAAGGCTTGGAAAAAAATCATTTTAAATAAAGTAAGCCAGAATCAATGCAACATATGCTTCAGGTTTTCTCTCATTTGTAACAATTCTCTTAGGAGACAATCATAACAGCCCAAAAGCTAGGTACATTAGGCCATATAGAATGAGGCTAAGGAAAATGAACTCTAGGATATGGAAATAAAAAGTTTATGTTTGTGATCATTGTTCTTAAGGTACTATGTGAAGTTATTTCTTTTCTCTTTTTTCTCCCTTATGTTTTATCTCATGTTTTTGCTGTATCTGACTTTGGTATCTGGTATATTATATATATATATATATATATATTTATTTGTTTATTTGAAATAGGGAAAACAAGAGGATCGGGAGAGGATGGAGGGGGGGGGAACATGGGAAGGTATATCAATGTTCAGAAAGCAATATATCCACTACCTGACATGTAACTGTAACCCCCTCTACGTTACGCCCCCAAATTAACAGCTGATAAACTGTGGACCCCAACCAAATGCCCCTCAATAGAAAATGGATCAAGAAAATGCAGTATACATACATCATGGAATTTTATGCTGCCATCAGATAGAATGACATCATTGCTATATTTGTAAGGAAATAGAAAGACTGAAAAAATCATGTTGAAGAAAGTAAGCCAGAACCAAACATAGGCTTCATAGCTTCCCTCATTTGTAATAATTAGTATATGTCTAGGATTTAGCCTAGTAGAAGATCACAATAGCTCGATAGCTATGAGCATATGATCTTATAAGGTGATGCTTGAATTGGTGTTGTTGCTCAAGAGGTGTTAGCCTTGAGCTGAATGGCTGAGGGACAACATTCAGACCCAGAGTTCAAGTCCTACAACTGAGAAAAAAACAAAACAAAACAAAAAGATGATGCTAAGCAAAATGAACTCCCAAATATGGAAATAAGAGGCTTTTCTTTGTGGTTTCTGTTATTGTTTTTTTAATGTACTATGTGAAATTATTCCTTTTTAATTTGTTTCCCCTCCTATGGTTTAATCCTCTGCTGTCACTGTATCTAATTTTGTTACCTGGTGAATTCTATATATGTTTACTTGAATTAGGGAAGTGAAGGCAGACAGCAAAATGGTGTGATAAATCACAAAGGACAATAACAAGGTAATATGTTGCAAATGAGTGCTACAACATGGAGGGGGAGCTGAGGGGAGGGAAATTGGGAGAAAATGCAGGAAGGGGTAACTATGATAGACAAGAAATATACTCACTACATTGCTTACATAACTGTAACCCTTCTGTACATCATTCTGAGAGTAAAATTAAATTAAAAAAAGAATTCTGAGTTCATGACCCTATACCTCAAAATTAGATGAAGAGAAATTGTTATGTGTAGACATATTCTGGTGTACCCCGAAGCCTTTTAAACCTCAGGAAGTGACAGAGAGGGTTCTGAACCCAGGGGAATACAATGGTCTCAAAAATAATAATTCAGAAACAAGGAAGAAGCTAAAACAGAAGAAATGTTGTTTCTTCAGCTTATGTGATGGTTTAGGAAAACCCAAACTATTGTGGCCTATGTCAGGAATTTGCCACAATAATAACAGCATCTGTTATGGTTAGTGAGGGCAAAAACATGCATCTAAGGAACTTGATACAGAATTTCATGGTTTGTCTGAATTATAGAACTGTATTCACTGCACATTTCATATTTCTGCTTTCTACATTATATGTAGTTTATCTTAAGCAAAATCAAACTACTAGACCTAAACTTTTAAGTAAATATCTAGAAAATAAAGAAAGCTGGCTCAGTATTTATGGAAACTCATCCTTCTCAAACAACAGTGTACTGTGTACCTGGGAAGGTGTGGAAGAATTAGGAAGCAGGCCAAGAGCAGGAGGAATCATGAAGGCATGTCCCTCTCTAGGACACACACATTAGATCTCTGTTGCTCTTCTTGATCACAGTGAATGTCATGGCTCCCAGGAGAGGCCCCACCCTCCTGGTGTATCTTTCCACCTCACCTGCCACTGTGTCTCTCCACTGCACCCACCAGGTCATTTGCCCATTGCTCCAAGGGGAGGAGCTTCCCTGCAAGTCCCACATAAGAGCTCAGCTCTCAGCTTGCCTGCACTGAGCAGGACTGCTTCCTGTGAAAATGAGGTGCCCTGCTCAGCTCCTGGGGCTGCTCATGCTCTGGATCCCAGGTAAGAGCACAGTGGATATGGGGAAGGAGTTAGGGAGGTTGAGCTCTGTGTCCACTGCTCCCCATGTGTGCTGTGTCCACATGTGAGATGGGCAGATCTGCCTTCCTGGTTGCACATGGGATAATATGGATCTGTGTGAGTGAGGAAGATTCCAGTGGGAGCAAAGACCTTTGCTCTGCCTAGGACTTGATAACAAGAAGGAGTAGCAAATTTTAGATCCCCTTTGTATCTTACAACTGTGTGTATGTACGTGTGCATGTGTGTGTGTGCATGTGTGGGTGGGTGGGTGCACACCCATGGTCACATATGGCCACACTTAAAGAATATTATGTTGCATAAAACTAAACCATAACAATTTTATAGCGTAATACAAGAATATCTTTATGAAAATGAATCCTGATGTTGTAATCATTCTTTTCCACTTCCCTCACATGTTTAGGGTCAAGGGGGGATGCTATATTGACACAAACTCCATTCTCTCTGGCTATCTCCCTGGGAGAGCCTGCCTCTATCTCCTGCAGATCTAGTCAGAGACTCCTACATAGTGAAGGAAACACTTATTTGTATTGGTTCCTGCAGAAAACAGGCCAGTCTACACAACTCCTGATCTATTTGGTTTCCAATCGATATTCTGGGGTCCCAGGCAGATTCAGTGGCAGTGGGTCAGGCACAGATTTCACACTGAAAATCAGCAGGGTGGAGGCTGAGGATATTGGAGTTTACTACTGCTTTCAAGATACACATGTTCCTCCCACAGTTATACAGCTCTAAACAAAAACCTCCCTGCTTGGGATGGCACAGCTGTCTAATATTATTTGTTTGTGGAGCAGTACAACAGTTTTTCTTGGTGATTGTCAGAGCAAGAAGCTTTAGAGGTCCTAACAAATTTCAGTTGAGCTCTGGGTACCATGACCATCTCTACTGCACTTCAGGCATAACTGGGTAAAGCCCATGGCTTGCCCCAGGCAGCAGGAGAATACATGTTGTTCATTCAGCTGCTGAGATATGATTATTCATGTAAATTGAATGAAATCCTCATTCTAATCCCAATTGTATTAATTAAATTAGACCACTACAAATTGAATAGTATTAAGTAATATTAAGAGATCTTTTTCAAATAATTCTGTTTCTACCCTGAGGTGCTGAGATTTTCCAGCTGAGTAGTAATCTAAGCTATATGGTGAATTAGAGGTCAGACTAGGATTCATAATGAAACCGTATGCAAAAACAAAGCAAAACAAACATGGCAAATGTATAAGTCCTCTATTTATGATTTTTTTATGTTTGTATATTATGATGGCAATTGGGATAAATACCATCAGTCTACGTTCATAAGCCATGTGTGAAGGCATTAATGCAGTCTAAATCTCATGCATGAAATAACTTTCTCTGGAGAACAGTACTGAATGAAATAAAGAGCATTGGGAAGATGTCAGGGTCACATGATCATGAGACCGAAAGGTAGAGAGAGTTGTGGACAATGTATAGTCCTCTCACTTATGGAATTCTAAACAACTTGTTTGGAGCCAAACCTGGAGCAGCTGTTCATATGTACATGTACATTGTGTGCCAAAAGCCTGTGAGTCTGAAAATACAAGAAGTTGGCAGTTGTCACAAATTGTTTCAAAGTCAGGGGACATTCCCTCATCTAGTGTTATCCCATGTGTTATGAACAATTTGATGCAATAGAATTTGTGTTGACTTTCTCAAATAGCACATGGCTGGAGAGAAATATTACAAAGTAATAAATACTTTTCTTTGGTGCTCAAACATTATTACTTTCTTCCTATCCTCCAACATCTTCTATTTAGCATTTACCTTCCCATCCATAGGCAGCAGGGAAGTCTACACAACTCTTCTGTATGGAGAGCTGACCAGGGATCACGAGCAGAGACCTGAGATCTTCATAGCCACTCCCATTCAACACAACATCATCACAGAGAACTGTGAAACCCATTACCCTAGAGGAGGTCCCAGAACTGCTGTGGTTGGTGTCATGGAGACAGAACACACAGCACCTGATGACCAGAAGACCCAGCATCACCTGCATCACTGAGACACAGCAGAGACAGAGCCACAGCTCCTGCAAGTGATATGTATTAAGGATGAGTTGTGCAGCCATGAGGAAAATACGCCACTAAGTGGAGGGATTTCTGCCTTGGTCCCTATACTCCCAACCTTTCTCCTCCTGAATCCGATCTGAGAAAATGGCCTGATGGGAGATCATGGCTTGTGAACCTCCAAAGTCAGCTCATTTCTCTTTGCTCACATGTCTTTGTCTATGTCCTGGTAAAACTTTTGCCTATGTTGGCAAATGTGCCAACTCTGAAAAGAGGGCAGAATAGCCAACATCCTCTAGTTCAACTAATATGATCATTTATATATTCTGGAATTTTAGATCATGAAGTCCATATTTTTTCACTGCATTCAGATGTTTCTAGTATATCATCACAATATACACTTTCCATATTTTTGCAATGTGAATTTCTGAAGAGTTGTTCCAAGCCCTAGTGATATTTTTACCAGGGAATGGAAATTCTTTACATCTTAATGTAGATGATGTTTTAGAGAGGGCAATTTTACCAGTGCATCACTTTAAAATGAATGAAATCCTGCCACATCTGAAGAGGACCACTCACATGACACTGTCATTTACCAAACTAAATCTTATTTCTATATTATAGCTACAACCATTTTTGGAATATGCAGTAGTTTCTGATATAACTGATGGGCAAAACTATTGGAACTAGTTTTTTTTGCAATTACATATCATATCATTCACAGTAAAAGCATATTTAAATCATCAGCAGAATAATCTATTTACTCAATCTTTTTTATCCCAAAGAAATAGATTCTATTTTCAGTTTCATTGTATATCTCTGCAGGAAAAAAATAAAAGCGAAGTATCTATGAAGTGTGTGGCAACAGGACTCTTTTTTGTGTAATGTATAAAGTGGTTACAGTCATATTCACCAGACAGCAGGTCCATTACTTCTCACACATTGATATCCGTTCTCATCTTTTTGTCCCCATTTCCCTGCTCCACTCCCTCCCAATCATCTTGTTTCCTCCCTTTGCTTTCCTACTTCAAATAAACAAATAAATGTATACACAATGTGCCAGTTGACGAAGTCAGATACTGTAACATTATGAGATTAACCAAAGGGGGAAAAATGAGAAGAGAAATAACATAGTACATTAAGAACAACAATCATACAAGATACAGCTCCTGTTTCCATAACGTAGAGATCCTTTCATTTAGTCTCGTCCTATATGACCTGTTGTACCTAGTTTTTGTACTATGGTAATCCTCTGCTAGGAAAGCCCTAGATGTGTACTAATTATTACAAATGAGGTAAGCCATTGAGCATATGTTCCTGTGGGTCTGGCTTACTTCATTTAATACGATTTTATTTTATTTTTTGTTAATTACATTTTTATTAAAGAATTTATTAACATTGATTTTTACATCATATTTCAAATGACATGTTTAACAAATAACTGTTCAAGAAGGGAATCTATATACAATCACTGGCACTTTATTTTTAGTATATAATCAAAATTAGGCTAAGGGTTTGTTTGTACATTATAGATACATAAAAATTTTTGAAATAAAACATTATATCTAGAGAGTCATAGGTTTTTCTGTCTATGTATTTGTGTTTATATTTCCAATACTATGTCTATAGCATTGGGTATGCAAATATTGAGTCCTTGCTCTTGTATTGTTTGGATCTAATGGCAACATATTAAGGATACCATGTGCCTCGTGTTCCTTTGGTCTTGACTTGTCTCACTCAATATGATTCATTCTAGATTCATCCACTTCCCTGCAAATACCATTATTTTATCTTGTCTGTTGGCAATGTATAATTCTATTGTATATATATATATATATATATCACATTTTCTGTATCCATTCATGTCCAGTAGGGCATCTGGATTGTTTCCATCACCTGGCTATTGTGAATAGTTCAGAGATGAACATAGCTGAGCAGGTGTCCTTATCATATCTTGGATTATGATGTTCACGGTAGATGCCCAGGAGTGGTATGGTTGGATCGTAGGGAAGGTCAATTTTCAGTTCTTAAGAAACCTCCACACTGCTTTCCCAAGAGGCTGAACTAATTTAAAGTCCCACCAACAGTTTTAGTAGGGTTCCTTTTTCTCCACAACCCCACAAGCAAGTGTCATTGTCTGAGTTCAAAATCTTGGCCATTCTTGTTAGGGTAAGGTGTATCTTACCGTTGTTTTTATTTGTATTTCCTTTATGACCAAGGATGATGAGCATTTTCTCATATGCTTTTCTTCCATTTTAATCTCTTCTTCTGATAAGTCTCCCTTTAGTTCCCTTGCCCATTTAGTGAATGGTTTGTTGGGTTTGAGGGGAATTAGTTTCTTGAGTTCCCTGCAGATACTGGATATTATGCACTTGTCAGATGTATTAATGGTAAATATCTTTTCCCAGTTGGTTGGATGTCTCTACTTTTGCGACTATGCTTTTATCTGTGCAGAAACTTTTTATTTTTAGGTAGTCCCATTTATCGAGTCTCTCCAATCTGTTGTGACCCTGTTGTTTCCCTGTTCAGGAAACTTTTGCCTGTGCCTATGAGTTCCAGTGTCTCTCCTATTTATCATGTAGCAGTTCCATGGTTTCCGGTGTAACATTGAGGTCTTTGATCCACTTTAATGCTTGTGCATATCAAAGGCTAGGGTCAATTTTTAGTTTTCTGCATGTGGCTGCCCAGTTTTGCCAGCACCAATAATTGAATACACTGTGTTTGTTCCCCTGTATATCTTTGGCTCCTTTATCAAATACAAGTTGATTCTAGATATGTGGTTCTCTTTCTGTATCTTCTATTCTGTTCCACTGATCGTCTGGTCTGTTTTTGTGCCAATAGCAAGCAGTTTTTGTTATCATGGCTCTATAGTAGAGTTTGAAGTCTGGTATTGTAATACCACCAGCATTGCTCTTTTTGCCTAGTATTGTTTTGGCTATTCTAGGTCTTTTCTTGTTCCATATGAACCTTTGGATCATATTTTCTATTTCAGTAAAGAATGTCTTTGGGATTTTGATGGGGATTGCATTGAATTTGTATATCCATTTTGGCAGTATAGCCATTTTCACTACGTTGGTTCTCCCTAACCATGAGCATGGGATGTCTTTCCATTTCCTAGTGTCCTCTTTAATTTCTTTCATGAGGCTTTTATAGTTTTCATTAAATAATTCCTTTACATCTTTGGTTAAGTTAATTCCTAAGTATTTTATTCTTTTGGGGGCTATTACAAATGGCATCATTTTCTTGATTTGGCCTTCTGTTTGTGTATTGTTGGTGTACAAGAAGGCTACTGACTTCTGAAGGTTAATTTTTATATCCTGCCACTTTGCTAAAGTGATTTATTAATTCTAGGAGTTTGGGAGTGGAGCTTGTTAGGTAACTCAAGTCTCTACTTGATCATATTGTCTGCCAATAGTGATAGTTTAATTTCTTCTTTCCCTATGTGGATTCCTTTGATGTCGTTTTCTTGCCTTATTGCCCTGACTAAGGGTTCCAGCACTATATTGAAGAGAAGTGGAGAAGAGAAGAGGAGTGGCATCCCTGTCTAGTTCCTGATTTTAAAGTAAATGGATCCAGTCTTTCACCATTTAGTCTAATACTGGCTATAGGTTTGTCATATATGGCTTTAATTATTTTAAGGAATGTACCTCTTATTCCTTTTTTTCTCTCGTGCTTTCAACATGAATGGATGTTGTATTTTGTCAAATGCCTTCTCTGCATCTAGAGAATTTATCATATGATTCTTATCCTTAGCTCTATTGATGTGATGTATTATATTGATTGATTTGTGAATATTAAAACAACCTTGCATCTGTGGGATGAAGCCTACTTGATCATAGTGTATAATTTTCAAAATTTGTTTCTGGATTCTGTTGCCTAATATTTTATTGAGGAGTTTTGCATCTGTGTTCATTAGTGAGGTAGGTCTGTAGTTTCCTTTTTCTCTGACTGAGATCTCTGTGGTGCTAAAACTTACTTAGGATCGATCTTTGAGTATGAACTTTCTCCTATGATGTTAGAACTGGTATCTTGACAAGAACTCAGAACGACTCACATTAAACTACTGCCACCTTCTCAAAATAGGCCTGGGAAAGATTTTTTGAAATAATCATTGGTATAGAAAAAAAACAGTTGCTGGAATCCTTTGATAACAGTTTGTTTTGCAGGTAATAATTGTATTTGAATTACAATATGATGTTTGTTTATGTGCACACATTTTGCAGTGATGTAGGCATTGTAATTAACAAGAAGGTTCATCACCTTAAACATGAATCAATCTCTTGTAGTCAAGGAATTTTTGTTCTTAAGTAAATGAGATCTCTGAAAAATTTATTTCAACTGACATGTGAACCACACATGGAAAATTTTAATCGAATGATTAGAAAAGTAATTTCATTTTGATGCTAATGTCAAATTGGTGATCATTTCCCAATACCATTGTTCATTTCATCTCTTAAAAGTAGAATGGAAAAATGATTTAACAGTTGATTGAGGGAAAGAGAAGTAATGTAAATCTGGATTTTGTTTTAGGATATTTGGACATGATTTTTGTATAACCATAAGATCAATGTAGTCTCAGGTAGTTATTCAGCGTTCAAATGGTCAAAGCACCTAAGGCTTCTGACATAGTTAAATAAATAAACACGTAAAAAATTTTACAAACCCATGAATATATTTGAATAAATAGAACATATTTAGGAAATTTATGGGACTATATTAAAGGTACAGAAAAATAGTTACCCTTATTGCCATAGTATTTACAAGACTAATCTGAAAAGTGTCTTTCATGGACATATATAGCCATGATTTCATATTTAATAACTTAATATGTATAATTATACATGGGAATGTGTGTGGAAGAAAGGAGTTGGATGGAGGACAGGATAGAAAGGTAAAAAACTTGACTGTGATTATGAAGCACTGTATTTATAAGTTGACATATTTAATAGTAACTTTTGTACAAGTCCATAGATAATAAAAGTAGAATTAAAAAAAATCGTGTATAAAGTTCTACATTTCTCCATCTTTGATCTCATTAATTTTCTTTCATCTCTGTCCACCTGAATAGGATTGAGTCTTTTAGGGCTTCTCATGTCATTTGAGATTTGAAGAGATCTCATTCCATTCAGAATATCCATGGGAAAGAAGAGAGGACAGGGAGTGGTGGGAAATGTCCTTCCTGAGAATATGATGAGAGGAATTCACAGCTGATGACCCAGTGAGGCCATGGCCCAATTCTCAGAACATATCCAGAAAGACATTGTCCATATCAAGAGCTTCAGTCAGTCTCAGTCAATGGAAAATGTAGTATTTGTATGAGATATGTTGGGGATACTTCTCAAACAGACTACTTGTCATATAGAAAGCAACACAAGCAATTACTTGTCATATAGAAAGCAACACAAGCAAACATGGATGCACTATTATTTTCTTTTCTACTTAGAATTTGTTCAGCATTCAGAATCATGTGCAGGATCCCTGGGCGTGTGTTACAAACTCAAAATTTCAAGATCACCTCATGTGCACAGCAGCATGTAAACCAGGGAGGTCTGTCTGGCTGTGTAGGAAGCTGTGTTCAGAAGATAAGTATAATGGGTACAGATAGGATTTATACTCTTCAAGACATTGAAAAGATTTCTATGTAAACCAGATTTGTCATGCCTGTTGTGTAGTTGAGGACAATTGTAAAGCAGGACATTCTGTGCCTCCAACATGTTCCAGGCCTGAGTATGAACCCCTCCATGCCTGACAATGTAGGGAGATACATTTGCCCTGTATTTAGAGGTACAGACTCAAATCATGGAGTTCTGTAAGGCTTATGAATGGACAAGAGGCCAGCAGCATTCATCATTCCTGTATTATAGCTAATCAGAAGGCTGAGATATGATGATTATTGTTCAAAGCTCCAAGAGACGTTTTTTCCAAATAATGGGCCAGAGATGGAACTGTGGCTCAAGTTCACAGGTGGGGCCATTATTTCAAACCCCAGGAAACATACAGACACTCACACACACACAGAGACACACACACACACTTGCCTGGTGTATAAAATGCAGAAGCATTTAGTCATACATTAAAATTCTTATTATTGCAATTCCCTGAGCAAAATAAAACAAAGCATGAGATTTCAATATCTTTGGGGGTTATATCATTCCATAACTATGATACACAGGATTGAAGTCATAGCTTCTTGGCAAATTACCTGTTCATCTAAATTATCTCCCCTCCTGAGAGGCTAGCTATTAAATTTAGTTTGGAGAATTCTTCTAGTTATGGTGTCTCAAAGAATTTCCTCAACCTACTTGCAGAAACAAGCAATAAAGGAGCCAAGAAACTATTTTACTAATAAACTTAGGAAAAGAAAGGTTTCAGTTTTCCAAATTTCCAGAAGGATAGAAACATGGAGAAGTGTCTACTGTGGAGATAGCCCTAGAGCTGGGAGGAAGAACAAAAAGAGTGGAGCTTTTACTTAAGAATGTTCTCTTCATCCCGGGCCATTTGTAAGAGGTGCTGTGTAACACCAAGTGGATGGCAGTGAGGGCTAACACCTGTTGTCGAATAAGAGGGATGAGAATTGCTGTGTGGAGTGCATTGAGATCCTTTAAGGTTTCAAGTAAATGTGAAGTCATCCACAAGAATGGATCAGGAAAAGCCCACAGATTGGCTAGTGCAAGTGTTGGCCATGGTGGAGCAAAAAGATAAACCCCCAGGGTTCACCAAGGTTTCCTAGAAATGATGGAACCCTGCACTTGCTGAGCTCTTCTCTGAACCCTCACCTCCCATGTGAATGACAGAGATCCAAGAGGGGTCTTTAGACAAGGGATGGGAGATGACATGGCTGCACTTTGCACTCTTAATCCACACACCAGAGTGAACTGGAAGAAGCAGGACACACTTGCTATGTGTAAGAAACCTGACCCATTGCTGTTGCATGTCTTGCTATGTAGATAGAGGGAAGCCATTAGAGATTCAAACAGTGATCACAATAAAGAGTTTTTTAAAAGACCAATGTCATCTTTATTCAAATTCTAAATTGAAAATAGATTTTAGTAATTATGGATTAGTAATTATGGATTACAGATATTAATAATTTTTAGACATTTTTTCTAGTCCTGGGTTGAACTAAGAGGCTGAGCACAAAGCTAGTGCTCTACCACTTGAGCCACAGTACCACTTTCAGCTTTTTTCTGTTTATGTGGTACCAAGGAATCGAACCCAGGGCTTCATACATGCTAGCAAGCACTCTACCACTAGGCCATGCTCCCAGATCATTTTTAGACATTATTGAAGTATATGATCTCTGTTGAAAGAACTAAAAGGAATATCTGAAGAAAGTAATGGAACAAATAAAATCTTAATAGAGATATGAAAAAGGCTACAGGTCAATCTGAGAATGGGAAACACCATAGCTTCACTGAAAACTTCACAGACCAATGAAGATTCCAATCGACAATAGGGGAATAATCAGTGTTTTTGAGGGATCAATAGAAAAATTGTAATCCAAAAGAAACAAAACAAATCTCCAAGCCTCACAAGATTATAGGTAACAATGAAGAACAGAAAGAAATGCATATACATATTATAAAGGAAGAGAAAGAGAGAGAAAGAGAGAAACAGAAACAGAGGAAAGATTTGAACAAATATTTCAATAAAACTGGGAAATCTTTCAAGTGTAGTGAAATACAATAATAAAAAACCTGAGAATTTATAATTTACTTAGTGGGGTATATTAGTTTTTTATTTAATATTCAAAATCTCTCAAAATTTGCCAGTGGGCATTCCTTGTTAGTTGATTTACCCTCATTCTTTCTTTTACCTCATCCACGAGGAATTCTTAGTCTGTGGCACAAAATTTTCCCAAACAGATCATGTTATTTTCCTATTTTTTGATAAAAAATCAATTATTTCTGGTTACTGGTATTTTATGAGTGAATAGCTGAGAAGTCCATTAGTAATGGTGCTATCTGTTGTTGGAACTAGAGCTTCATTACTTCTAGGCTAGGAAAAATGATCCACTTGTGTATTTATTAATCTATTCATATGTATATAATCGAATTCATATATACTTATGTATATAAACATGCATGCATGCACACATACATACATATGTGAATTTATATTGATTTTCCACTTACCTCTACAAAAGTAGGTTATCATAAATAAAATCTTAGCAATTTTTCATGTTTTGTTTTTCCCACCACATATCCCATATTGTATCTATGAAATATATTGCTAATGTTAGACAAAAATTTTCATCTAATTAGGTTACATTTTTTAACTCAAGAGTAGGAATATTGACTCTAATTATGCCTCATGAATTTATCTATATGACTAACAGCTCTACTGGATGAAGAGAAATTCCTTCACACTTATATCAACTCCTCCCCATGTTCACTCATATACTCCTCAGACTCTGATAACTCTGATAATATGAGATAACTTTGCATCCCATACAGTTGTGACATCTTGGACCCTGAGAATAGCACAGGTAAATGCCACACGTATGGTTGTCCTCTTGTGCCTCTCCATCTCAGCCGCTTCTCTGGAGTCCACAATGTTATTTCTCCCTTGCATGGACAATTAGCTCTCCTTATTCTTGTTTCTAAGCCCCAATGTAACCTCCTCCAGCCACATTTCCATGTGTGGCAGGCTCCAAGACTGTAGGTTCTCAAATTCCAACATAATGTTCCCTTTGATGGGTCTCCTCACACTTCTTGGGCCCATTATCTTTACCTCAGAAGCATGGCATTCTCTTAATAACTGGAAGAGACCACCAAGTGAAAGCGATATGTAAGTGTAGGCAACACAACAGGTTCCAGACAACCTGAGTTTATCTTACTTTTCAAGGAGAATTCTGCTTCTGAACACAGTAGCTGAAGGGAAGATGTTTAAAACCCAGAAGGAATAATATGAGGACCAAATGCACGGACCTTTGAAATTACACACAAGGCTAAATTGGCAAAAAAATGATAATTCAGGAATAAAAGGAGAAAATCTCTGAAAGAACTTGCTTTTTTGTTCATCTGGGATAAAACACACAAAAATGAAGGAGAAAATAAGGCTGAATAGTAGAATAAAGAAGTATGGGCATTTTCTTTTCAATGAAAGAGCTCCACTTTCTTATTTCACATCTAATGATTTCATTATGAGTCTGTATTGGTGGTATGTTGCCACATAAGGATTATCAGTGAGTCAGAACAATTCTAAGTTTTTTGTTTTGTTTAATAAAGATTTGTGCCAAATTTGTATTTAGTGAATGCTTTCCATAAATGTCTAGAAATAACAATCCAGTGGACCAGTGTGGTCTCAGATAAAGAAGAAGGTTTGATCCTCAACGGGATCATTGACCTGAGCAACACACAGGAAAGCAACTTGGTGATTCTCTTCTGTGTCCTCAACATATCCTGTTGATGAGCTAGGTCCCCTGAGACTCAGAATGGGTGCAGTCACTGAGATGAGGCAGCTGGACCTCTGTGCTTCTCCCTGCCCAGAGCCTGCTGCATAGACAACAGCACAGCCCAATGTCTTCAGCACTTCTTCAGAGGCTGCTCCTCCCCTAGTGCGGTAGTCCACTCATGACCCATCATGGACATGAGGACCCCTGCTCAGCTCCTGAGGCTCCTGCTCCTCTGGATCCCAGGTAAGGAAGGACGATGCTGGGCAATAACATAGGTCAGTGTGAACCATTGTGAGTTGTTCTTCTAAAACTCGATTCATAATGCACATATTTGTATTCATGTTTCCACACAGGAGCCAGGTGTGACATCCAGATGACCCACTCTCCATCGTCACTGTTTCTGCCTCTAGGAGACCTAACCACCATCATTTGCAGGGCCAGTGAGGGCATTTCCCACAGTTTAGCCTGGTACCAGCAGCATCCCAGGAAAGCTCCTAAGGCCCTGATCTATAATGCAGATAGTTTGGAGTCTGGAGTTCCATCCAGGTTCAGTGGCAGTGGATCTGGGACACAGTTCACTCTCACCATCAGCAGCCTGCAACCTGAAGATGCTGCCACTTACCACTGTCAACAACATTTTTTCCATCTATTTTTGATTGTAGTTAATAGAAGGGTTACATTATATTCACCAGATAGAGGGTGCATTACTTTGTCAACAACATTTTAGGGCTTCTCTCACAGTGATACAAGTAGTAACAAAAACCTCCCAGGGAAGTAGAAGTGAGAGTCTGGTCTGCCCCACCTGCTCCTCCTGTTGCTTCCACCTGCTGACACAGCTTCTCAGATACAAACAGACTTTGAAGGTCACTAGAAAGCATTAGGAGAAAGGTCATGGAGACATGACTACACCTTAACTCTGTCTTGCTCATTTTAAGCAGCACACACTCATCAATGCCTCTTCTGACTTACAAAAATCATTATATTTACTCATGTAAGCCCAGGCTCTGCTAAAATATTTGCAGTCACTCAATAAAGAAGCAGCATTCTAGTTATATCAAAGCAGGTTAAAACAAGTGATACAATATAACCTGTGAAAAAGATTTTTGAAAAATACTTTCATTAAGGAAAAAAATCAAGAAAAATGTTTGAAATCAATTTTTGATTGCCCAGGTATAATCGTATTTGGAGTACAATTTGATGTGTGGGTATTTGTATATATTGTTCAATGATCTGATTGATCATCGATTAACAAGTTAATTCATCAACTTAAACATTCATCAAGTTCTTATCATCAGAGAATTTTTTCTTCTGGAAAGGAGATATTAAAAAACTTATTTCAACTTACATGTTAACAGTGAATCATGCATTTCAATTTAATAATCAGAAAAGTAAATTCTTATTGCTACTATCAAATTCATAATAATTTTACAATATCCTTGTTTCTCCCATTGAAAATAGAGTGGAGTAATGATTATGTAGGAAATATTTCAGTAAATATAAAGATAAAAATAATAAAGATTTTGTGCCCCTGTTGGGAAGGTTTGGACATTAATTTTTTTGTATATTGCGTGATCTCACAGTGGTATTTCTAGCTGAGTTTAAATAAAACCATACAGAAAAATAAAATATGAAAACATGTCAATAAGAAGAACAATTATGGAACTATATAAGAGGCACAGTTACATAGTGACCAATATTACTTTAATATATACCAGTTTAACCAGAAGATTGCCTTCCATATACCATGCGGACATACTGAGAGTCATAAATTCATGTGTATTAAAATATATTTTTATGTATGGAAATGTGTATGGAAGGGAGGAGTTGGATTGGGAAGGATGAGGCACTGTGACCAAAATGGTGACTTAAATCAAGATGCTTTGTACTTATATAAACTGTCATGTTTAAGGGTAACCTTTTTGTATGACTACGTATAAAACATTCAAAAGAGAATTGAAAACAAGAAATGTGTATGGAGTTCTCACTTGTGCACACTCTCATCTCTTTCCACAGGGTCTTTGTATTTTGTGAATAGATAGAACTGAGTCTAACCTAGCTTGTAATCTTATACGAAATTAGATCAGGTCACCTTGAATTCAGAATATTCATAGGAAAGCAGAGAGGGAAAGGAACGCTGGGAAATGGCCTTCCTGAAGAGACTGGGATGAGAGGAGTTCACAGCTGATGACCCAGTGAGGTCATGGCCAAATTCTCAGAATATATCCAGAAAGGCCTTGCCCAAGACCGTTGTCACCTGTATCTCTTGTAGTCAACAACTTGCAACCATAGCTGTGAAAAAAATGGAGAAGAATGGAAAAGGAAGAGGCGGGACTTGATCATCAGCAGGCGAGGACTATTTATTGAGCAACAGTGAGGGGACAAAACCTTCCCGAAGTAATGGAGACAGTGCTGGGGACTAGATTTTGGGGTAGGCTTCTATAAGGCTTAACAAGGAAGCAAAGTTAGAAAACGGGTTTTGGTCTCGTGGGGCTGAGGGACATGTTCACGGTCAGGCCCACAGTGGAACGATCCATCGGTTTTGAGGGGCTATTACCACCTGGGGACAGAGAGTGGTTTCAGCCCAGATAGGAATTGCCTAGGTATGTGGTCCAGCTTGTTGGTGTGCTCTTGGTGTCTTGCTTGACCCTGGGCAATTAATGCAGGACTCAATCCATTCAATAGCATGAGTTTTAGTCAGTCTCAGTCCACGGAAAGAGAAGTATTTACATGAAATATGTAAGGACACTTCTCAAACAGAAATACTTCTTGACATAAAACGAAAGCAAACACAACTAAACATGGAGGAGGTATTATTTTCTTTCCTATTCAGAATATGTCTAGTATTCAGAATCATCAACAGCATCCCTGAGAGCACATTATAAATACAAATTTACAAAATTATCTCATATATGAATCTCTACTTCAGAAAGTTAATCAATGATCACTGTAAGGATTAGCAAGCTGTGTTTAGTAGATTAGTACCACAGATAGAGAAATGATTTTTCGTTCACAGTTAGATCATTTAAGATCATTTCTTCTATTTAAATCACTCCCACACATACACACAAATACATAAAATACACCCTGCATCAGTCCCTTTTTAGCACAAAGTAACTGACCTAAGATTTGAACTAAAAAAGAGTTTTATTTAACTCAGAATTTTAGATGCAGAAATTCCTACATGCAATATCCTTATCTGTCTGTACTCAGATGGGGTTTGACTAGTCTGTGTCACAATAGAAAAAGAACCATCTGCAAGTTGAGGTGGCCAAACATATGGTTGCTTTCATTTTATAATAAGTTACTAGGGTGAGAACTGATTTACTCCATGAGAGCTGCTTTAACCCTCCAGGGGAAACCACCTAAAATGAACTAATCACTTCCCCAAAGTCTCCTCATCCAATGGCAAATTTTGTCCATTGGATATCAATACCAGGCTCCCTCTCCAGGTGTTCTTTCTTCTCAGGTGAAGTAAAGACTAAAATCCCTTACAGAAGGGCTGGGATGTAGCTCAGTGGCAAAGTGTTTGCTTAGCAAGTGCAACATCCTAGGTTGGATCCCAGAACCCAAAGAGAAAAGCCAAAAAATCTCTGACATAAATAAGCAGAGAATGGCGAAATTATACTGGGACTGGAGGAATTTAGATATTTTATGTTAACTTAAGATAATCAGAATTATGTATATTTGTATGCACCATTATTTTTTGCTAGTCTGGGGCTTAAACTCCAAAATTATCTTGCACTTATCTTGTTTTTAATAAATCAATTATTTCTGCAAAAATCATTGGTTTAATTTATGAGATAATAGATTGGAGAACCATTAAGTGGTAGTACTATGTTATCAAAGCTAGAGCATCATTATTCTAGGATTGGAAAAAGTATTCATCCATGCATCCTTTCATTTATTAATATATATGTATGTATAAACATGCAATTAATTGCACATAGATAGATATGTGAATTTTTGGTGATTTCTCTTTTTGCATTCTCCAAAATAGGTTTTTATTAAATAAATTATTGGACACAATTTTCTTGTAGATTGATTACAAGATTGAATGTCTCTACAAAAAGGTTTATGGATTTTTCCCCTCAAGGTATTTTCAATAATGAATACATGTGAGCAAAGTCCAAGAGTGCTGCTGTGTTATTCTCATACTGCATGTATGGAGGACCAAGGATTGAATCACTGATTATTTCATTTCAATTCTAGATTAAGGTGGTCGCTGTTGGATTTCTCTACTTCCTGATTGGTTTTCCCCTTTGAAATGTTGAGGATCTGTGGTTTTGGTGGTTTATCAATATTGCATCCCTCATCAAAATATCACTACTGGACCCGAAGATGGCGCCGAGACAATAGGGACACTGCCTAGCTCTCTCCCACAAAAAGAGAGAACCAGGGAGTCCCACGAGCAAAATACCTTAAGAAATCCACAACAACAAACTCAAGAAGCAACGGAGAACTTAAACCTCAAAATAAATCCAGATAAAGCTTACATCCAACTTTCTCAAAGCATTCGGGAACCGGAGGACCCTTTCACCACCACTCTCCTGGAAAAGCAGAGGCAGGTGGAGGGCGCTGGGCTGGGTAGCCCTGACCACCGCAGAAGCCAGCAGCAGAAGCCAGACACAGGAAACAGCACAGACCAGAACAGCAAGCAGGGGAACCCAGACGCGGACCACAGGCAGTAGCGGATATCAGAGGGGAATGAATGAATCCCCAACACTGTGGAGCACCCGCAGCCAAACGCAGAGCAGTGAGTAGCCCAGCAGGTAGTCCAGTGGGACCCCAAACCCACCGGGAAAGCAGAGCTGGTGCCAAGCTATAGAACTGCCCCCACCCTGCCTGAGAAAGACTGGGAAGGGCAGTGGGGCAAAGAATTTAGAATCCTGTCCCTTCCCTCAACAGCCCCCTCCCCCAGACCATTGACTGGAGACTGACAGGTGGGCAGACGCTCAGACCCAGCACCCCACCAAGGGAGGTGGATGTGTCCCAGCCCCCACTCTCCCAGCAGGTTCTCTCCCAGGCCACTGGGTCTGGAGAGTGAGGGGGGTGCTGAGACCCTGCCTTACAACAGTGGGTGGGGTCTGAGGGAGTCTGGGAACCAGCATCTGTCCCACTCAAATCATGAGCCAGCAGGGCACCCTCCAGCTGGGAAACTCCAGGAAGACAGCACCAAGGGGCCCCCCACAGTCACAGACTCCTGGAGAAAGCAGTGGAAACACAGCAGGGAATTGAAGGGCCGATCAGTAGCCAAGCTCGCCTTCTGAGAACCAGAAAGGCTCAGCTCCGCCTTTCTGGAGGAGCCTAGGTCCTCTGCTGGGCCCTGCCCCTGGGAACAGAGAGGACATCAGCTGGCCTACCTGAGAGCTCCTGGAAACTCCCAAACTCCAGACCCTTGGCTGGGGGCCCACATCTGGAAACAGCGCAGGAAAACCAGCCATTTGCCCAGCCCCCTGAGACTGAAGCGCGGAGACCCATCCCATGGCCCACTGTGAGGCCACTGGTTGGGCTGAAAGCTAGTCGTACAGTGGCACACAGCCTCTGGGATCCCGCCGAACACCTGCAAAAACTGCAAACTCTGACCTAGTCAGCAGAGGAATCAATTTGGCTGAGAACCACCAGTCCCAATCCAAGTAAAGACCACCACCTACCAACCACAGAGCGAACTACAACAAGAGTGCTCGATGCCTAGAAGAACACAAAGACGAATTACTACATACATAAATAATCAAAGTTCCACACAAAGCCCAAAGTGAAACAAGAGCGCAGGGACCAGAGACGTCACCATCCCAAGAAATGACACCTGAATAGACATGAAATATGACTCAAATCAAGCAGCTGATTTTGGAAATGAAGGCTGAATTCCAAAAACAAAAGCAAGAAATTTCCAAGGAACTCTTCGAATTCAAAAGAGAAGTGGAAGAAAAGTTCAATACCCTCTCAGCAGACATGATCAAAAATGGAGGCATTAAGTAGCAGATTGACTGAGATGGAGAATAGAACATCAGGAATGGAAGATAAAACCCAAGAGATGGAACAGAGAATCGCCACCTTGGAAAAATCAGTCAGAATCCAACAAAGAGAACTCCAGGACCTGGCAGATGCAACAAAGAAGTCTAATCTTCGTATAATAGGGATTGAAGAGGGTGCAGAATTTCAGGAGACAGGAATTCAACCCCTATTCACCAAAATCATAGCAGAGAACTTCCCCAACCTCAAAAGGGAAAATACTCACATTATTGAAGGTTTCAGGACTCCAAACAGGCAAGATCCTAGAAGGAACTCATCTGAACATATCATAGTAAAGACACTAGACCCGAATAACAAGGAATTGATCTTAAATGCTGCAAAAACAAAGAAGGAGCTATATTCTAATGGGAAAAAATTAAAATCACAGCAGATCTCTCCATGCAACATCTAAATGCTAAATGCAAGAAAAGCTTGGGAAAACATCATTGATGCCCTGAAGACCAACAATTGCCAGCCCAGACTGATAAACCAGCAAAACTGGCATTTACATTTGAGGGAGAAACATAATAGTTCACTCCAAAGAGAAGCTTTATGAATATATGCACAGTAAACCAGCATTTCAAAAAATACTAATTAATCAAGAACAAATTGTAGAACATCAAGAACCCCCATCAAGAAGCAAACATCTATAATTCACTAAACACAAAAGGGGAAAAAGAGAGAGAAAGAAACTTAGAAGTAAAAATAAATAACGACAATGGACACTGACCACTTCTCCATAATCGCCCTAAATGTGAACAGGCTGAACAATCCAATCAAAAGACACAGAGCAGCAGGCTGGATTAAGAAATAAGACCCATCCATATGTTGCCTCCAAGAGACCCACCTCACTGCCAAAGACAGAAACAAATTCCAAGTGAAAGGATGGACACGAATTTTCCACTCCAATGCACCATGCAAAAAAGCAGGAGTAGCAATCTTAATCTCCGACAAAATTAAGTTCTCAGTAAAATCAGTACATAAAGATAGAGATGGCCATTACATATTACTAAAGGGTACAATCCATGCCCATAATATTACAGTTATAAACATTTACTCCCCCACCATGGGAGCACCCAAATTCGTCAAACAAACTCTCTTAGAATTACAGAACAAGATAGACTCAAACACAATCATAGTGGGAGACCTCAATATACCACTCTCAACAAATGACAGATCAACTCAACAAAAGTTAAGCTAAGATACCATCCACTTAAATGACACAATAGCCCAGCTGGGCTTAACAGATATACACAGTCTTCCAACTAACGGCAAAACTTTTTACATTTTTCTCAGCAGCACATGGAACACACTCCAAAATAGATCATATAATAGTTCATACAGAAACCTTTAGCAGATACAAGAAGACTGGTATATTCCCATGCATTCCATCAGACCACAGTGGAGTCAGACTAATTCTAAACAATGCAGTCAAAGTCAAAAATCATTCATTCAATTGGAAATTGAACAACACACTTCTGAATAACTCCTGGGTAACAGATCAGATCAGAAATGAAATTAAAAACTTTCTTGAATGTAATGAGAATCAAGAAACATTACAAAGGAACTTATGGGACACAGCAAAGGCATTTCTAAGAGGCAAATTTATCGCACTAGAAGCCCATATTTAAAAGACAGAAGACGAGCATGTAAATAACCTAAAAAATACCTGAAACACCTGGAGGAACAAGAAAAAGTTAATTCTAAAACAACTAGAAGGACAGAAATAACAAAAATAAAATCAGAAATATCAGAGATTGAAATAAGATCTACTATACACAAAATTGATAAATCAAAAAGTTGGTTCTTTGAAAGAGTCAACAAAATAGACAGACCCCTGGCAAGATTAATCAAAAAAAGGAAAGGGGAGACTCAAATAAAGAAGATTAGAGACCCCACGGGAACAATTACAACTGATTCCCAAGAAATTCAGTCCATAATGAATAGGTACTACCAGACCTATATTCAAAGAAACAAGAAAATCTAGTAGAAATGGATGATTTCTTAAATAAATATAGGCTACCCACACGGAACAACCTTGAGGTAAACAAATTGAACAGACCAATTTCTTACAATGAAATTGTGGAAGCAATCAGGGAAATGCCAACTAAAAAAGCCCAGGTCCAGATGGTTTCACTGCGGAATTCTACAAGACATTTAAAGATGAAACAATACCCTTGAAACTCTTCCGAGAAATAGAAACAGAAGGAGCAATACCAAACTCATTTTATGAAGCTAATATT
Source organism: Megascapheus bottae (assembly GCF_031878675.1). NCBI lineage: Eukaryota > Metazoa > Chordata > Mammalia > Rodentia > Geomyidae > Megascapheus > Megascapheus bottae. The sequence goes on from NC_143515.1 coordinate 20,210,231, forward strand.
ACTCTCATCCCCAAACCAGGAAAAGACCCAACAAAAAAAGAAAACTACAGACCTATCTCTCTAATGAACACAGACGCAAAACTCCTCAATAAAATATTGGCCAATAGAATCCAGAAACAAATTAAAAAATCATACACTATGATCAAGTAGGCTTCATCCCACAGATTCAAGGCAGGTTTAACATTGGCAAATCAATCAATGTAATACATTACATCAATAGAGCTAAGGATAAGAATCATATGATAATTTCTCTGGATGCGGAGAAGGCATTTGACAAAAACAACATCCATTCACGCTGAAAGCCCTAGGAAAAATAGGAATAAGTTGTACAATCCTCAAAATAGTGAAAGCCATATATTAAAAACCTACAGCCAGTATTATACTAAATCCGGAACTAGACAGGGATGCCCACTCTCTGCACTTCTCTTCAAACTAGTACTGGAACCCTTAGCCCAAGCAATAAGGCAAGAAAAGGACATCAAAGGGATCCACATAAGGAAAGAAGAAATTAATCTACCCCTATTCACAGATGACATGATCCTCTACTTGAGTGACCCAACAAACTCCACTCCCAAACTTCTAGAATTAATAAACTACTTTAGCAAAGTGGCAGGATACAAAATCAACCTTCAGAAGTCAGTAGCCTTCTTGTACACCAACAATACACAAACAGAAGGAAAAATCAAGAAAATGATCCCATTCACAATAGCCCCCAAGAGAATAAAAGACTTAGGAATATATTTAACCAAAGATGTAAAGGAATTATTCAATGAAAATTATAAAAGCCTAATGAAAGAAATTAAAGAGGACACTAGGAAATGGAAAGACAGCCCATGCTCATGGTTAGGGAGAACCAACATAGTGAAAATGGCTATACTGCCAAAATTGATATACAAATTCAATGCAATCCCCATCAAAATCCCAAAGACATTCTTTATGGAAATAGAAGATATAATCCAAAGATTTATATGGAATAAGAAAAGACCTAGAATAGCCAAAACAATTCTAGGCAAAAAGAGCAATGCTGGTGGTATTACAATACCAGACTTCAAACTCTACTATAGAGCCATAATAACAAAAACTGCTTGGTATTGGCACAAAAACAGACCAGACGATCAGTGGAACAGAATAGAAGACCCAGGAATAGGACCACATACCTATAGTCAACTTGTATTTGACAAAGGAGCCAAAGATATACAGTGATACAAACACAGCCTATTCCATTATTGGTGCTGGCAAAACTGGGCAGCCACATGCAGAAAAATAAAATTTGACCCTAGCTTTTCACCATGCACAAGCATTAACTCAAAGTGTATCAAAGACCTCAATGTCAGACCAGAAACTGTGAAACTGCTACATGATAAAGTAGGAGAGACACTGGAACTTATAGGCATAGGCAAAAGTTTCCTGAAGAGAATCCCAGGGTCACAACAGATTGGAGAGGGACACAATAAATGGGACTACCTAAAAAAATTTTCTGTAGAGATAAAAACATAGTCACAAAATTATAGAGACAGCCAACCAACTGGGAAAAGATATTCACCAACAATACATCTGACAAATGCTTAATATCCAGTTTCTACAGGGAACTCAAGAACCTAATCCCCCCCAAACCCAATAAACCATTCACTAAATGGGCAAGGGAACTAAAGACAGACTTATCAGAAGAAGAGATTAAAATGGCAGAAAAGCATATGAAAAAATGTTCATCATCTATGGTCATAAAGGAAATGCAGGCCTGGAGTTTAGCCTAGTGGTAGAGTTCTTGCCTAGCATGCACGAGGACCCGGATTCAATTCCTTGGTACCACATACATAGAAAAAAGCCAGAAGTGGTGCTAAGGCTCAAGTGGTAGAGCTCTAGCCTTGAGAAAGTCCAAGGACAGTTCTCAGGCCCTAAGCTCATGGCCCAGGACTGGCAAAAAAGATAAAGGAAATGCAATTCAAAACAACCCTAAGATTGCACCTTACCCCAACAAGAATGGCCAAGATTTTGAACTCAGACAATGACAGTTGCTGGCGGGGTTGTGGAGAAAAAGGAACCCTACTACACTGCTGGTGGGAAAGCAGACTAGTTCAGCCACTCTGGAAAGCAGTGTGGAGGTTTCTTAAAGAACTGAAAACTGACCTTCCCTATGATCCTGCCATACCACTTCTGGGCATCTATCCTAAACATCATGACCCAAGATATTATAAGGACTCCTACTCAGCTATGTTCATCTCTGCACTATTCACAATAGCCAGGCGATGGAAATGAGCCAGATGCCCTACTACTGCAGATGAATGGATACAGAAAATATGGTATATATACACAATGGAATTCTACATAGCCAACAGACAAGATAAAATAATGGCATTCGCAGGGAAGTGGATGAATCTAGAACGAATCATCTTGAGTGAGACAAGTCAAGACCTAAGGAACAAAAGGCGCATGGTATCCTTCGTATGTGGCTACTAAACCCAAAGAGTACAAGAGTGAGGACTCAATAACTGCATACCCAAAGCTATGGACATGGTAATGGAAATATAAACATAAGTATATAGACATAAAAACCTATGACTATAGACACAATGTTTTATTTCATAAATTAATATGTTTCTATGACATACAAACCCTTAGCCTATTTTGATTAAGTTCTAAATACTAAGTCCCAGTGATTGTAAATAGATTCCCTCCTTGAACACTTGTTTGTTAAACTTGTCATTTAAAATATGATGTAAAAATCAACATTAATAAATTCTTTAAAAAATATCACTACTAATCCAAGAATTTACAATTTATTTAATGGAGTATATTAGTTTTTATTTAATACTCAAAAATGTGTCAGAATCAGCCAGTGGGCATTTCTAGTTTGCTGAATTCTCTCCACCTTTTCCTTCTCCTCATTCATGAGGAACTCATAGTTAGTGGCAGAAAATGGTCCAAACTCATTGTGCTCTTCTACTTTTGATAAAGTATCAATTATTTCTGCAAGAGTCACTAGTTTCATTTATGAGAGAAGAGCTTGGATGTCCCTTAGTGGTAGTTTTTTCTGTTATTGAAACTAGAGAATCATTACTCTAGGCTAGGAAAAATTATCAATCCACATATCTTCATCTATTCATATACATGCATGTATTATTACATACACACATTCATATATATGTGTATGTATGTTTACATACACATATGTGAATTTATGAGGATTTCTCCACTTGTGTCCACAACTTAAGGTTATAATTAAATAAAATCTTAGACAAAATCTATTATTTTCCTTTTTCCATACATAATCTGTATAAAATCTATGAATATGTCACTAAAGTTGGGCAAAATTTTTATCTAATTAGGTTACACTTTTTTACCTCAAGAGTAAGATTATTAACTTTAATTATCCTTCATAGTTTAGTTTTAGCCATGTGATCAACAGTTCTTCTGGAACATGGGAAATTCCTGGTGACACTTCCATTTATACTGGCATATTAAACCCCACCGCCCTCTCTGTCCCCCCCCCACATTTGTTTACACACTCCTCAGACTGTGGTAATGCTGATAAGATGAGACAATTTGCACCCATGCAGTAGTGACTTCCTGGGCCCTGACAACTGCACAGGCAAATCGCACACATATGCGTGTCCTCTTGCGTCACTCCAGGTTAGCATCCTCCCTGTAGTCAACAATGCTATTTCTCCCTCCTGTACACAAACACCTCTCCTCACCATTGCTCCTAAATCTGCTGGATACAAAACACTCTTCATGGATATCAAGAACATGATCTTCCTTTTTAGGGATTTACTCACACTGCTTGGCCCAGTAACTTTAACCCAGGTATGGAGCACAATGTTGTCTTAGTAACTAGAAAAGACCACAACTGAAGGGAGGATATACAGCTTGAGCCAGCACAGTAGACTCCTGAAATAACTTGAATTTATTTTCCTTTTGAAGGATAATCTCTGCTTCTAAACACAGTAGCTTGGGTAAAGACATTTAAAACCCAGAAAGAATAATATGAGGACCACAAGCATGGGCATTTGAAAGCATACACAAGCTCAGTTGGAAAAAAAAGATTTTTTAGAACTTGCTTTTGCAGGTCAGAAATTCAGGAAAAAAAGAAGGTTGAGTAGTACAATACAGGAGATGAAGTATTTTGTTATCAATGTAACAGATTCCTTTTCCTATTTCACTTCTATGGATTTCATTACAGTGCTGTTAAGTCACTACACAGATATTATCAGTGAATCAGAGAAATTCCAACACTTTCTCTTCTGGATAATAGAAAATTGTGCCAAATTTGTGCAAAATGTCTCTGTAAATTTCTGGAACTAAACTTTAGTGGACAGGTCTTGTCTCAAATAAAGAAATAGAAAGAAAGAAATTTGATTCTCAAAGGGATTGTTGACCTGATTAACCCACAGGAAAGCATCATGGTGATTCTCTTCCGTGTCCTCAACATATCCTGTTGATGAGCTAGGTCCGCTGAGACTCAGAATGGTTGCAGACACTGAGATGAGGCAGCTGCACCTCTGTGCTTATCCCTGCCCAGAGGCAGCTGATTTGCATGGCCAACAGCACAGCCCACTGCCCTCAGCACTTCTTCATAGGCTGCTGCTTCCCCTTTGCAGCAGTCAGACCAGTCAGCACCCAGCATGGACATGAGGACCCCTGCTGAGCTCCTGGGGTTCCTTCTGATCTGGATCCCAGGTAAGGAAGGACCATGCTAAGGAATAACTCAGCTCAATGTGAAACCTTCTTAAAACTTGATTAATAATATGGATATTTGTATTCATGTTTCCACACAGGAGTCAGGTGTGACATCCAGATGACCCAGTCTCCATCTTCCCTGGCTGCGTCTCTAGGAGAAACAGTCTCCATCACTTGCAGGGCTAGTGAGGACATTGGATATGCTTTAGCCTGGTACCAGCAACATCCAGGGAAAGCTCCTAAACTCCTGATCTATAGTGCAGATAATTTGGAAGAGGGAGTCCCAACCAGGTTCAGTGGCAGTCGATCTGGGTCAGATTATTCTCTCACCATCAGCAGCCTGCAGCCTGAAGATGCTGCCACTTATTACTGTCAACAGTATTATGATTTGCCTCCCACAGTGATACAAGTCATAACAAAAACCTCCCATGGAAGCAGAAGTGAGAGGCTGGGCTGCCCCAGCTGCTCCTCCTAATAACTTCACATTCTGACAGTGTTCTCACAGGCATTCAGGCTTGGAAAGTCACTTCATGGTTTTGTTTAGAAAGAGAGGATTTATGTTTTTTATATCATAGTTTTTCTTTTCATGCTTAAGTTCAATAAGACTTAATATTCCCTTCTTGAGGAGGGAACATAGTTTATAGCGCAACGATTCTGAATTATGCTATCACCTGAATTTACACACCAAAAGAAAATGAATGATTTTACTAGTGAGGTATTTTAAAACCAGTGACAGGATCATTATTGCGTTTATCCTGGGGTCTATGTCAGGACTGTGACAAAGTTTCAGACTAATTTCACCTGAGAATTTCATAGAGAGGGATTGAAGGTATAGCTCATGAAACTGCCAACAACGTGAGAGTTTGATCGTAGGCTACAGAGACCAGAATTAAGATACCCACTTACTTCTGCCCAAGTGAAGACAAAGTCTGAAGGTATAGTTTCTGGTCCCACTGCTGCCTGCTCATGTGTCGTGTGTCAGTGACAGGCCATGAGATCTTGTCCTCTAGGATCAGCATTTGTAGATTCTACCTGTTAGACTGAGGAAAATTCCCAAAGCAGCATTAACTTGTACTTCTGTGAAACGTGTCTGACCAAAAAATGTGAGGATAAGGTCAGCAAATTCTAGAGTTTCCTTTTGCCTTGGAAAAGTCTCCATTCTTTGTGAAGTTAAATGTTCTGCTGTGTGATATAAAACAATATCCACCCATTCTTATTGGTAGTAAATAAGTGACTGATGAGAAATAATAATTCTCCCAATAGTTGTGCAGAGCCATGAGCTTCCCTCTCATTACTTGAGGATCAGTGGAGATGGTGGGAAGACCTAGACTCTACTCCCCAGCCTGCTATCCATAGAGAACTGGCCTCTACCTCCTGCAGGCCTAGGCAGAGCTCTGCACAATGATGGAAATAGTTAATTGAACTGTTTTTTGTAGATGCCAGACCATTCTCTGTCGCTCATCACGATTGGATTTCACCATGTTCCCTGGGATTCCAGACTGTTTCAGTGGTAATAAGCTAGGAGCATAATTATAACTATCTTCGGGATTATTTCTGAGCATGAAAATACAATGCTACCTGCTTATTGGACTCAACTGCTGTCCTAGTGCTATAGTTTTGAATAGGAAACTACCTGCTTCCCTTGCCTAGTTGTAAATTCATTCATTCAGTGTCAGAGGAAGAAATTATAGCAAAACCTTTAGGAGCATGGACCAGTGAGACCTGATGTTTGTAGAGCTGAGAGGAAATTTTAGATGAACTTTCTATAGTTTGTTTACACAGTGTAAGAAAAATAATTGAAGCTGAATTTGCGGAAACTATACTCATGCTGTTTGGTTTAGCACTCATGATTTATTCTTAGTGATCTATATTAAGTAGTATAATATTGGTAATGTGAAGACACTCATTTCGTTTCTTCTCTACTATTGTTTTCTTCCTTTACTGACCATGTATTCCTCTGCAGGATGAGGGTGGATTCAGGAGAGCATTATCCTAAGGGAGAAGCCAATGAGCACTTGACCACTTAGTTTCAAATACTTACAATCTATCCAGAGTTAAAATGGATAAACTCTATTCAATGCATTTAAAAATTAATATGTAATACTAAATGACCTTAAGAAATCTCATTCAAATCACTTTAATAAAAAAAACAATCATTTTATTTCCAATTCCCTCTCATCATGCCTTCTCTTCTGCCTCTCTACCATGTGTGTGTGTGTGTGTGTGTGTGTGTGTGTGTGTGTGTGTGTGTGTGTGTGTTTCTGTGTGTGTGTATGTCTTGGATCTGGGGATTTCACTCAAGGAGCCATACATGTCCGGCTTATATTTTACCACAGATCTACATGAAAATAAATATAATTTTGTCATTACACAGTTGATCTTATGTTTTATATACTTTAGATTGTAAAGCACCAGAATCCTTTAAAATGCAAATAAAATGTGCACATGCATACTGAAAATAAATTGTTGACAAAACAATGATAATGGCCAACACTTATATGCTGTACTGTATATTGAATGTTTTAACTATCCAAGTCTTAAGCTATCATAAGCAGGGGACATGGACACCTGTAAAACCCACATTGTGGGGTAAGGCAAAATCACAAGGAGTTCAAGGCCAACCTGGGCTCAGAATGAGATTTAAAGTTCCAACATACAAATACAAAACAATCTGAGTTCAGAGTGTGACCACCAACAGAGAATATGACCACATTTGAACATACAAAAAGAAGGGGTTGTAGAATGTTGCTGTTCCGTTAACATATAATATCAATTATGCTATCATAGTAGCAATGAGCAAAAGCTAGACCAAAGAAAAATTATTCTGCTTTTGTTTTAGAAAACAATTGTGAACTTTGCCATTTCTATACAAATATATTTCATAAAGAGTACAATTAAAATGTAACAGTCCTATAGAAACCTTTTGGAAGGAAATATCTTGGCAGTAGCAAATCAATACTTCAACATTTGGTAGTTTTCCTATATGAAAGAGGCCCCATTAATACACTTTCAAGCAAAGGAAGGACACAAGACCACTTGAGCTCTATTTGGAAAGAGAAAAGTGTACCTCAGACAGAAATTAGGGAGATGGATGCCATCCTCATTTCACAACACTGTGGCAGGTATGGTTCTAAAAGATGAAGGTGATCAATCACTAGGTTATACCCTGGATTACAATAGCTGCTATTGATCCACATGTCTGGTGGCCTCAGTGCTACCATGTGCAAGTGCCACAGCAGCTATGCCTATCTGAGTTAGCTCTGGGAGGTTTGTGACACAGGAGATAAGATGCTGCCCTGACAGCACTAGAATAGGAGACCTCATCTTTTATCCCACCCACCCTGATGTTAGGCCCTAGAGTTCTTCAGGAATATTTTCCAAAACCCTGTTATTTTAACTTTCCAAATATATCTTAGTAGCCCATTTTTAAATATCTTGCGATGAATATTTTTAAGAATTTCAGGTTGTCTTTTACATGTTCATGTTGAACTCGATGTATCAATTATTGAGAAGAAGGATTGTTTTATGTGCCCTACAGAATCCATTCTGGAGATGGATGGAAAGGACCCACAAGATACAGTTAGGAAAAAAAGCATCACAAGTAAAAGTGGAGATTGTCAACTACTGAGCTCTAATCTCTGAAACTCTATGAGTTGCAGTGTCACAGAAAGATGATTAGAAAGCAAACCAATTCCACAATAAATGAAAGTGCTGCTTATCTTACAATGCAAAGTAAGAATGAGCAGTTTGCTATGCAGATCACAGTTCTGTATGTTGCAAGATTAGGCTAGTGTCTCCATGCCCTGGAAAAGAAATAGGGATTAGAGGAATATATAATCAGCAGAGAGAACTTGACAGAAACACTGCATCTTTCTTGAGATAATGAGGTCAAATAATCTAACTGATCATGTTGAAACAGGAAGACAGAAGGGACTCATGTCTTTTCTACCATTATCAAGTTGCTGCCCAAGCCTGCACTTCCATACTTGTCAGACTTCTGTGTGAATCAGTGCTCCACTGTGGTTTCTTGTGCTTGAGTAGTGAGATGATTCCTCTGAATTCTGTCCTGATTAACTCCATCCTGCAGTAAGCTGTCACAGAGCTGTTCTTTATGCCACACTGCAGCAGACCAAGCTGTTCCTCCTATAATTGCACAGCTTGTTTAGATCATCAGATTCTGTGATAAAGGCAAGTCAGAGTGCAGAAAGACAATAGGATTTTTCTAGTGTCATGTCATTTGAGACTGTAGTTCTATCTGCTGTTTTCATACGAGGTGATGATCTAGATCTGAATTTGCATTATTTGGTTACAGCTCCATTAAATAAGAGCTCAGATCTTGGTTGGCACAGTTAAAGACTTGGATATGTGCAGTCAACTCCAGACAATCGGGTGCTCTTTAAACAATCCTATTAAACTAGATTTGTATGAGACACATTTTGGACTGAGCCACAGACCTGCTTCCCATTTTCTAGTGATTAATTAGAAATAAGAATTTCACTAGCTAGTGTCCAGGCTGGCTTTGAACCTCCATCCTCAGATCTCAGTCTCCTGAATAGCTAAGATTACTCGCATGAGCCACAGCAACTAGCTTTATTTAAATTTTTTTACCAAAAAGAAGTACATATACAGACCATTCTACACCACAAGCAGAACAGAATTTTTCTCCTTCTGACAAGTACACATGGAACATTCTCTGTGATAAGCCACATCAGATCTTGGTAAATATAAGGAGAGGAAATCAAGTAGAAGGAAATTGTGAACCAATGTTGGAATGAAAACTACAAAGCTCACAAAAAAGAGGACAAAACCTCCCACATTTATTTTCAAAATTTGACAAAGTAGCAATCAATAGTCCTATTATAAAATATTATGACAAATGAAAATGCACTCAACGACACCTGAATTTACTAAATGTAGCAAAAGGTATAGTAGGAACAGAGTTCATAGTTGTGAATGCCTACATAAATAAAGAACAAGTTTTGAAGCAGGTTTTGGTCTTGGAACAATGAGGCATTCATGGCATCTTCAGAACAGGAGACTATAGCTTCAGCCCCCACCCCTCCATTACACCTTACAGTATTAGGCATTTTCTTTTCTTTTCTTTTCTTTTTTCTGTGGGTCATGGAGCTTGAACTCGGCCTTGGAGCTGTCCCTGAGCTCTTCAGCTCAAAGCTACCGCCCTACCCTTGAGCCAAGCTACACTGCTTGTTTTCTAGAGGTTAATTGGAGATAAGATTCAAGGTACAATTTTGCCCGGGTTGGCTTTGAACCTCGATCCTCAGATCTCAGCCTTCTGAGTAGCTAGTATTACAAGCATGAGCCACTGCGCCCAGCACTTAGGGAGGATTTCCAAAACCACACTATTGTCCATCTCTCATGGATCACACTATCCAGCCCTTAACTGTCTTGTGACTATTGTCTTTTCCTAAATTGAATATTGATTACTAGTTTTTTTGTTTTTTTCCACAACTAGGTGTCTGAATTACTGGGAGGAAGCACCATTTGCTCTTTCCTACAGAATCCTTCCTGGTGAGTAAGAAAAACAGATCCAGCTTCTTAAGTAAGTGGAAAGATCCATTGTCAAGAGATACTGAGATTCAGTCTCTTAAAATTCTGTGAGATGCAATGCCACAGAAAGTCCATTAGATGGCAAACAAACTCCACTGTCTATAAATGAGTTGTCTATGTAGAAACAGTAGAGATTGATTAGAGATTGATGGGGTGCTATTACCAACAAGGAGTCCCATAGGCTTGAATGAAAACCCTGCAAGAACCAGGCACATGTGGGATGCACAGGTGGCTTGTTGACCTTTGTGGAAAACCACTCTGTGCTAGGTTTTGAGGCTGGAAACCTAGTCTTGCCTCTATCCCTGCTTCCTCTGTGTCCACACAGTCCATCTCCTAAGGACTGAAGTGTGTCCTCCAAGTTGGTATGTAGAAATCCTGCACCAAATCAGGGTGTACTTGGAGAAAGAGCTATAAGAAGAGAATGAAGTGTACCTTAGGTCATTCATGCGAAAGAATATAGGCCATATTCTCACTGGGTGTGTATTTAATACTTATGCTTTCTTGGACAGGAGAGTGTCTGCATGTTTGGCTCTCTGATTAGAATCTTATCACCTGTTTGAAGTATTAAATCAGTATGAGAATTTTGAGATGTCTATATTGTCTCTCTTAGGTACCAAAGGTTAGGCTTTCTGTGGGTTCTGGAGTGGGTTTGGCCTGCCACTTCAGAGCCAATAAACATGTGTTGCCTTAGGTGATAAAGACTCTAGGAGAGGACCTTTTTCCAGTGAGTTCTGTACCCAAAGCTTCTTTGCCCTTGCAATGAAGATCCACTGTTTCTCCCAAGGTTCCTTATGTCACTGTAAATCCTCAGAAACAGGAAGGATGAATGCTCCAGCAACAGGAGCAAAGGGGTGGTTTTGGGGCCTCATGCTACTGAGGAATGTTGAGTGGAAAGGGTTCTGTGAGATTGTGTAAGGAGCACTTATTTTAGCGCAATGACTCAATGTGTGAAAATGTATTGTCATATAACACAAGGAAGAAAAATTACGTGCACATATGTTCAAATCAGGAATAATTAGGTTATCACCAAGCTGCAGCCCCATCTGAAGTTCTTCAGTCCCAGAAGTACATTATGGCTTTATCCATGACCATCAGTTCTTTTGAGTGTTTTATAATAATCTGAGAAGCACATACTTATGAAGAAGACCTACTCTAGAACTATTACTTTTAACAGGAAATTGTCAGTTGCTTATACATCGGTTTAGGGGAGACTGAGGCCTGAAAGTCTGGAAACCATAAAGATGTAGATCTTTATTTTTTGTAGCCAAGCTATAATGTCAGTGCCTAGCAAAATAAAAACAAGACAATGTGAGGTTTATTTTCATCCAGTCTTCAGGTTTTATATCGGGGAAATGAAATAGAACCTTTTCTCCCTTTAATTCATCTCTCTTCTAAGAGTCATTAACATAGAATGTAGAATAAAGAAAATTAGAGTGAATCTTGAAGACAGCAAAAGTTTCTTCTACTCACCAGACAGACCGCACAGGCTAGCCCATGGTGATTGATTTGCATGTGCCAAAGCACAGCCCACAGCCCTCAGACATCATAAAAGAATGCTCACTCCCTGTGGTGGAGTCAGTCCAGCAGTCAGCACACAGCATGGACATGAGGACCCCTGCTCAGCTCCTGGGGCTCCTGCTGCTCTGGATCTCAGGTAAGAAAGAACCATGCTGAGGAATAACACAGTTAAGTGTTATTCGTGATGCTATACTCTTCACAGAAATCTTAGAGGTTGATGGATAGTGTGGATGTTTGCTTTTTTGTTTCTCCACAGGGGTGAGATGTGATATCCAGATGACCCAGTCTCCATCTTCCCTGGCTGCATCCCTAGGAGACAGAGTCACCATCACTTGCAGGGCCAGTGAGGATATTGGATATGCTTTAGCCTGGCACCAGCAACATCCAGGGAAAGCTCCTAAACCCCTGATCAATAGTGCAGACAATTTGGAAGATGGAGTCCCAACCAGGTTCAGTGGCAGTGGATCTGGGAAAGACTTCACTCTCACCATCAGCAGCCTGCAGCCTGAAGATGCTGCCACTTATTACTGTCAACAGGCTTTTGATGTTCCTCCCACAGTGATACAAGTCATAACATAAACCACAAGGGAAGCAGAAGTGAGAGGCTACTCCTCATGCTTCTACTTGCAGGATCTGCTCTAGAATCACAGGACAGCGATCTTATATGTCTCAGTCTCTGGACGGAGTGTGCTGGGCTGAAAGTTGAAATATTAAAATTAGAGTCAAGACTACAAACATCTAAATGCACTGTATTTGTTTTTGCATCTTTTAACCTCTAACATATATTCACACTGTGCACAGAGATACTTCTAATTTATTATGTCTAACATTTGTTTTTTGATTTCAAAACATTTTATGCATAAATTCCATCAGCAATTAAAGACATTTTGCTACTTCATCCTTCTGGTTCATGCCTTTTGTGTTTTTATTTTCTGTTTTGGTTTTAGCTTTTCTTATTGCATTTGGAGAACTTCAGTACAATTTTAGGTACAGATGGTGAGAGTGAACATTGCATTGCTTAATACAACTTGAGTGATAAAATGTTAAATACTCATTGCGAGTTTGGCCTACTAATAGAGTGCTTGCCTAGCATGCACAGAACACTGGGTTCAATTCCTCTTTACCACATACATAGAAAAAAGCCAGAAGTGGTGCTCAGGCTCAAGTGCTAGAGCTTTAGCCTTGAGAAAGTCCAAGGACAGAGTTTAAGCCCAGGACTGGAAAAAATATATTGACTTTATAGGCAATAGAGGGAATTGAAAGCATGTTTTTATCCAGTATGCTATATGCATAATAGTAAATGATAAATGATGAATTTCAAGTAAGATATTTGGTTCTATTGGGTTTTTTGGTTTTAGTTGTGTTTGAACTCAGGGTTTCTTGCTAAGTAGGCTCTATAATTTAAGTCATCCCACCATCACTTTATATAGCTCTTGAAAGATACATTTTAACAGGGACGTTGTACAGGATAGAGTGAATTTCATATCACCAGTGTTGTTGGAAGAAAACATAGTAAGGCACTGTCTCATGCCCAATTACCAGGCATCAAGACTTGGGAGAAGGACATGAGAAGAAAGAACAATCTGGGCAGACAGCTCTTGCACCTCCCCAACCTCCAGAACTTTGAGAAAAGAAATTCCATTATCAAAGTAACATTTCTCTTGGTATTTTGGTTTCCTTTAGCAATCTACGAAAGCAAATACATCAAATCTACAAATTAACTCATCCCAACATTTCTTTTTTTTCTTTTTTACTTTAGATTCTCACTCACATTTTGTCTTGTGATTTTAACCTAGCTTGGTTTTCTGTTGCAATGCTTCTAATTTCACTACCTGTCTAGCTGCAGATATATACACCGTCTACTTCAACTTGATTTTTGAGCTAGAGTTTCCCTGCCATCCAGGTGGTAGATGTGAATCCAATCATAAATTCTGTGCTTTCAGGCTAGTTGACATTACTGGCATGAGTTACCATGTCCAGCCCTCAAAGGAAAAATGTTTATAAATTTTAATACTACTAAACATAATGAAGTGGTCATTTGAAACTCAGAATAATGGGTAGAAAAAATGTAGTGAATATTGCAACTGTATGTTGATTCCACATACATTATTATGGACAAAATGAAATAAATAATGGACACAGTGTACTTTTCCTTCACTATAAAAGAAGAATAATTCCTGTGAACTGATAAGGAGTGATACAATGATACAGTTAAAAACTTGAAGAATTATTTATAACTGAACAAATCTCATATAAAGATGATGGAAGGTGTGGGAACAATATGGTAAACTGCCTCATGCAGCTCCAAGATGCCATGAACTCGAGTTTGCTCAGCTTTTTGCTGAACTGATTGCCCCGAGAGCAAAAGACATTGAGGTTTTGATAGATTTTTTAACCAGTGAAGAATCCACAGCTGCATTGAGGCTGCTAGTTTGTATAAACTGCAGAAAGATAACCACAAAGCTGCTACCTGTCTGGAAGACATTGTTTATCGAGGAGACTTATTTCTGGCTGACATCGCTATTCCCAGCTTAAGACAAGAAGTGGGGCCCACACCCAGCCTTTCCCAACAACTAGTACCATCACACCTTGGACTGAAAAAAGACCCATCCGTGCTATTAGAATTCTGCAGCACATAGACCAACATTGCCACAGTAAATTCTCATATGTTCCACCTTTCAGTTATTTTTATTTCACTCATCATTGTTGATAAACAAGCTCATCAAATCATGATGGCATTTGCTTTAAGCTATCATTGTGTCATCTTTTTGCGTTTACCTACTCTGGATGAAGATACTAAGGCAAGTGTTCATTTGTGTTCATAATATGAAGAAATAAACATATAATAAAGATGAAAAAAGATGAAGGAAAAAATGACTTCACATTCCAATACAAGAGAAAAAAAGTACTAAGCTAAACTAAATTGAAGCACACACAGAGTGAGGATGATATGCAGTAGTTTGTGTCCATCAATGTGACAGCAGGATTTGGGATATAATTTTTCTTTTAGCATGAGTTCTATTATCTTGCTAAATCTCATCAGGGAGGCAATTCCCACCTCATACATATTCATATTACATAGAGGAAGAGAATGATAAAGGAAGATGAAATTATGGTCCTTTAAGAGATAAAGGATCCACTTCTGGGCATTTACCCAAATGCCAATAAACAAGGACATACTAAAGCTACTACCACAACCATGTTCATTGTAGCATTATTTACCATAACTAAGCAAGGGAACTAACCCAGATGCCCCTCACAAAATGTTTGGATCAAGAAGATGTGGTACTTATACACAATGGAATTCTAAGCTGCCATCAGAAAGAATGACATTGCCCCATTTGTATGAAATGGAAAGGCTTGGAAAAAATTATATTAAGTAAAGTAAGCCAGACTCAAAGGAATGTTCTCCCTCATTTGTAAAATTCTCCTAGTAGAGAATCATAACAGCCGAAAAGCTATGAACATAAGGCCATATAAAATGAGGCTAAGCAAAATGAACTCTAGGATATGGAAACAAGAAATTTATGTTTGTGATCATTGTTCTTAAGGTACTTTGTGAAGTTATTTCTTTTCTCTTTTTTCCCTTCATGGTTTATCTAATATTTTCACTGTATCTGACTTTGGTATCTGGTATATTATATATACATTTATTTGTTTATTTGAAATAGGGAATATAAGATGATCGGAAGAGGATGGAGTGCGGGAAAACATGGGAAGGGGCATCAATGTTCAGAAAGCAATGTATCCACTACCTGAAATATTACTGTAATCCCCTGTACAACAATTCCCCAAAATTAACAGCTTATAAGATGTGGAACCCAACCAAATGCCCCTCAATAGAAAATGGATCAAGAGTGCATGGTTAGGTAGCACATATACTAAAATTGGAACGATACAAAGAAGATTAGCATGGCCCCTGCACAAGGATGACATGCAAATTTGTGAAGCATTCCATACTTTTAAAAAGAATAAAAAAACAATAAAAAATGGATCAAGAAAATGCAGTATATATACATCATGGAATTTTATGCTGCTATCAGGTAGAATGATATCGCTATATTTGTAAGGAAATAGAAAGACTAAATAAATCATTTTAAAGAAAGTAAGTCAGAACCAAAGAAACATAGGCTTCATAGTTTTCTGCATTTGTAATAATTAGTATATGTTTAGGATTTAACCTAGCAGAAGATCACAATAGCTCAATAGCTATGAGCATAGGACCCTATAAGATGATGCTTGAATTGGTGATGTAGCTAAACAGATAGGGTGGTAGCCTTGAGCTGAATGGCTGAGGAACAAGACTCAGGCCCAGAGTTCAAGTCCCACAACAGACAAACAAAACAAAACAAAACAAAATGATGATGCTAAGCAAAATGAACTCCCAGATATTGAAACAAGAGGCTTTTCTTCGTGGTTTCTGTTGTTGATTTTTAATGTACTATGTGAAATTATTCCTTTTTAATTTGTTTTCCCTCCTATGGTTTATCCTCTGCTGTCACTGTATCTGATTTTGGTACCTGGTGAATTTTATGTATGTGTACTTGAATTAGGGAAGTGAAGGCAGACAACACAATGGTGAGACAAAGGAAAAAAACCAATGTAACAGTGATAATAACAAGGTAATATGTTGGAAATGAGTGCTACAACATGAGGCGGGCTGAGGAGATGGAAACTGGGAGAAAAATGCATGAATGGGTAACTATGTTTGACAAGAAATGTACTGGCTAACTTGCTTACATAACTGTAACCCTTCTGTACATCATTCTGAGAGTAAAATTAAATTAAAAAAAAAGAATTCTGAGTTCATGACCCTATACCTCAAAGTTAGATGAAGAGAAATTGCTATGTGTATACATATTCTGGTGTACCCTGAAGCCTTTTAAACCACAGGACACTTCAGGGAGGGTTTTGAACCCAGGGGAATACAATGGTCTCAAAAATAATAATTCAGAAACAAGGAAGAAGCTAAAACGGAAGAAAGGTTGTTTCTTCAGCTTATGTGATGGTTTAGGAAAACCCAAACTATTGTGGCCTATGTCAGGAATTTGCCACAATGATAACAGCATCTGTTATGGTTAGTGAGGGCAAAACATGCATCTAAGGAACTTGATACAGAATTTCATGGTTTGTCTGAATTATATCTGTGCAAAACTGTATTCACTGCACATTTCATATTTCTGCTT
The DNA here is from genome assembly GCF_031878675.1 of Megascapheus bottae. Classification (NCBI taxonomy): domain Eukaryota; kingdom Metazoa; phylum Chordata; class Mammalia; order Rodentia; family Geomyidae; genus Megascapheus; species Megascapheus bottae. The sequence continues at coordinate 20,227,180 of NC_143515.1, forward strand.
TCTGCATTATATGTAGTTTATCTTAAACAAAATCAAACTACTAGACCTAAACTTTTAAGTAAATATCTAGAAAATAAAGAAAGCTGGCTCAGTATTTATGGAAACTCATCCTTCTCAAACAACAGTGTAAAATGTACCTGGGAAGGTGTGGAAGAATTAGGAAGCAAGCCAAGAGCAGGAGGAATCATGAGGCATGTCCCTCTGTAGGACACACTCATTAGATCTCTGTTGCTCTTCTTGATAACAGTGAATGTCATGACTCTCAGGAGAGGCCCCACCCTCCTGGTGTGTCTTTCCACCTTACCTGTTAGTGTGTCTCTCTCCACTGCACCCACCAGGTCATTTGCCTATTGCTCCCAAGGGAGGAGCTTCCCTGCAAGTCCCACATAAGAGCTCAGCTCTCACCTTGCCTGCACTGAGCAGGACTGCTTCCTGTGAAAATGAGGTGCCCTGCTCAGCTCCTGCGGCTGCTCATGCTCTGGATCCCAGGTAAGAGCACAGTGGAGCTGGGGAAGGAACCAGGGAGGGGTTGAGCTCTGTGTCCACTGCTCTCCGTGTGTGCTGTGTCCACACATGAGATGAGCAGATCTGCCTTCCTGGATGCACATGGGATACGTGGATCTATGTGAGTGAGGAAGATTCCAGGGAGAGCAAAGATATATGTTCTGCCTAGAACTTGATAACGGGAAGGGGTGGCAAATTTTAGAGCCCCTTTGTTTCTTACACGCGTGTGTGTGTGTGTGTGTGTGTGTGTGTGTGTGTGTGTGTGTGTTGTGTTCTTTCATAATGTATTTTATGAACATTTTACATAACATGTTCATAAAAATTTAAAAAATTATAACCTGAAATAAGCAAAGATTATGAAAATCGCACCTGATGCTTGTAAATAACCATGTCCTCTTGCAATTAACCCTGTCTCTCATTTTAGGATCCAGGGGGGATGTTATATTGACCCAGAGTCCACTCTCTCTGCCTGTCACCCTGGGAGACACGGTCTCCATGTCCTGCAGGTCTATAGCGATGGAAACACCTATTTGGAATGGTACCTGCAGAAACCAGGCCAGTCTTCACAACCCCTGATCTATGGGGTTTCCAGTCAAGAACCTGGGATTCCAGACAGGTTCAGTGGCAGTGGATGAGGCACAGATTTCATACTGAAAATCAGCAGGGTGGAGGATATTGTGGTTTACTACTGCTTTCAAAGTATACATGCTCCTCCCACAGTGATACAGCCCTGAACAAAAACCACCCTGCTTGGAGGTGGGGGGCACAGCTGCAATTGTAGCTTTGTTCAGGAGCAGCACAACAGCTTTCCTGAGTGATTGTCAGAGCAAGAAGCTAGAGAAGTCAGGATAGCAACTTATTGTTGAGCTCTCTGAGCCATGACTACCTTGCTGCCCTTCAGAAATATTCCAGTGAAAGCCATGGAGTGGCATAGGCAACCACATGTCTTGTTCAGCTGCTGCTGCTATGATATTTCATGATCTAATCGAGTTAATCCTCTTTTGATCCCACCTGCTTCTCTGTCATTTGCCAATCCCATTTGAACACTACAAATTGGATTGTATTCGGTAATATTACAAAGAAGTGTTTTCAAATAAGTCTCATCTTTGGTTGTAGTGGTGGATTCACCAGCTCAGTATTAGCCTAAGCTATATTGAGATTTCCAGGCAGTTTTGGTTACATAACGAGATTCTGTTCAAAAAAGGAAAAAAAAATGAACAATACCTAAATGTATTAGACATAACCACATTGTTGTCATAACCACTGAATAAATAACTAACCACATGCTAAGTATGTATACAACCCTGTGGAAAGGCCTTAGTACAGTCTCATTCTCAGGCATGGAAGAACTTTCAATGGTGAGTAGTCATCAGAAAAGAACAGAGATAGATGGCATGAGAACTAAAACCTGCAAAGAGCCTTGTACAATCCTCTCTGCTATTGTATGGCACTAAACCTAGAACTGCTGTTCCCATGTACAAATGCATAGTGTGTCAAAAGCCTGTGGGTGTGAAAATACAAGAAACTAGGATTTATCCCTAGAATATCAAAAGCATGTGGAGTTTTCTCGTCTAATGGAATCCTATGTGTTGTGAAATATTTGATGCAAAGGGATTTGATTGGACTTGCTCAAAAAGTACACATCCTGAGCACAAGAAGTACCAAATATTTTTCTGTTTTGTTTTAAAAAATAAGGTTTTCCTATTCCAAGTATCCTAGTTCCTCTATGTAGCACTTACCTTCCCCCTCCATACTCATAGTGGAGTAGCGTTCTACACTGCTTTCCTTATGGAGTGGTGGCAGGGAATCATGATAGCCGATCCCCATTCAACACAACATCAACATGCGGAGTGGTGAAATACATTACTTTAGAGGAGGCCCCACAGCCTCCATGGTTGTTATCATGGAGACAGAACATACAGCACCTGATGACCAGAAGACCCAGCAGCACATGCATCACTGAAGCACAGCAGAGACAGAACCATAGCCCATGTAAGAGATATACATTGAGGATGAGTTTTCAGGAATGAGGCAAAATATTCCGTCAGTGGGGGATTTCTACGTGGGTCCCCACACAGCCTTTCTCCTGCATCAGATCTCAGCAAATGTCCCATGGGAAAATGGCCTGATGAGATATCATGGCTTGTGAACCTCCAAAGCTCAGCTTACTTTCTTCACTTGACTTTGTGTCCAGGTAAAATCTTTTTCCTAGGTGCAAATGTGGCAGCTATGATAAGCAATGTGATTAGCTAATGTCCCTCGTGCAACTACTATGATCATTAATGAAGTCTGGAATTTTAGATCATGCAGTCTATACCTTGTTCATTGCTTCCTAGTGATATTAGTATAACATTTTATTATATACATTTTATAATTTTGCAGTGCTCAATTTTGAAGAACTATTCTAAGTCCTAATGATATTCTTGCCAGAAAATGGAAGTTCTTTTGATATTTAAGGCAGCTGATGTTTTAGAGAGGGAAAATTTAATAGTGTGTGATTTTAAAGTGAATGAATGTTCTGTGGTCTCTGGAAAAAAGAACACTCACATGGTATTGTCAGTTACCTAAAGTTAATTTTATAGAAAGTAGTTTTATTGCAATTATGTATCATGCCATTCACAGTCTAAAGATAGTTAAATGATCAGGACAAACAACCCAAGGAAATAATCTCTGTTTTATTGAATTTTTTAACTTCAAAGATATGGTTTATATTTCCAATGTAATTGTTTACCTGTGCAGACAAAATAATAGCAAATAAACATATGTAGTAAGGATTTGGCCATATATATATTTCTTCACTATATATATGTATTTATAAAAATATGAGTATGCTAAGTTCTGCTGATCTCACTCAATCACCCACCTGAATTACAAGGACCCTGCCACGCATCTCAGAGCTGGACACTCATTGGGAACCTGAAGCTAGGGACAGTCCAAAGCACTAAGTACCCGTGTTAGGCTGACATCTGCAATGCAACAGCAGCAGCTGCAAAGAAGCCCCAGTGGACACGAGAAACCTAGAGTTGGCTCCAGTAGAAATGCCTGAGGATCCTAGAGAAGCAGTCCAGTGAAGGCCTAATCACAAGTGCAGTCATCCATCCTGAACAAGCAGAAAGCAAACTGGCCAGAACAACCTGGTAGCCTCTTCTTTGTTCTCTAAGAGAAAAAACTTGAGAAGGAAGTGGCTGATGAGTTCTCCATAAAGGCACTGGCTAGTATCGTGGAGGTGGGGAGGATCTGTCAGGATCTTGGGAGGGGATCTGTGCATGCTACTATCTCTAGGCCACTGAGGACACTTTCTCATGCCTGGTCCCCGTGACTGTCACTCATCATGTGTGAAGACAACAGCAGAACTGTAGATATTGGAAATGGACAGTGATTAAAAGGGATATTGGGAAAAAGTAGTGACTAAAAGGGAGAAATAGGGCCTGGTGTTTGGCCTAGTGATAGGGTGCTTGCCTAGCATGCACAAAGACCCAGGTTTCATTCCTTTGTATCACATACATAGAAAAAGCTGGAAGTAGTGCTATGTGACTCTAGTGGTAAAGCTCTAGCCTTGAGAAAGTACAAAGACAGTGCTCAAGGCCTGAGCTCAAGCACAGGACTGGCAAAAATAAATACATAAATAAGTGAATAAATAAATAAATAAATAAAAGAGAGAAATTGATTTATAAAATTAGAGAATATTCTACTAGGCTATTATCAATAACGTAGAATAGTGGTAGTTCTGTAATGAAAAGGATGAAATCTTTATTTCTTTAAAAGTACAGACAAATTAGACCTTCAAGGTATAAAGCACATTATATCTCCAACTAAATCAAATACATATTTTTATGTAATATTCTTTCTGTGACCATAATTATATGGATTAGTTTAAAACATCTTATTAAATTTAGAGAATAAAAATCTGATTGTTTTCATTGATGAAAAAGGATGAAAGTACATATCAGTAGCAAAAAGAATCCTGAAATTTTTGCAAATATAAATGATAAACTCATAATTAGTTTTAACTCTTTACTGCTGTTATAAAGGTGATATACACAGGTTTTACAGCTACATAAGTTCAATAAACAGTGGTTTTTTGACAATGTTACCACATTTATTTTCTAAAGTTGGTACAAGAAGAAACTGAAAACCATATTAAAGATATCATGAAAACATTAAATATTACAACTCATGAGATTCAAAATTTATTCTGATAAAAGCAAATTATATAACCATGAATTCCTACTTAATAAAGAGCAGAGTTTTCAGATTAAATTTGTATTTGAAAAGCTAACTTCATTAAAAAAACAACTCTGGAAGACTTGAGATTTCTTTCATGTTCCAAAATTCATTTAAAACATATAGTTTCAATAAATGTGATAAAAGTTATCTGAGAACATAGGGCTTACATCTGTAATCCTAGCTCCACTGGAAGCTGAGATCTGAGAATTGTATTTTGAAGCCATTCTGAACTCTAGGAAGAAAAATATACATGAGACTCCTTTTAAGGTCCCTGGTCTAGGGCCTGGGCACCATCCTGACTTCTTTTGCTCAAGGCTACCACTCTACCACTTGAACTACAGCCTCAGTTCCACCTGTGCATTTCATGGACTTTAATGCTGAGATAATTCCACACCATGATCCTCATATCTCAGCCTCCAGAATAGTTAGGATTATAGATGTGATCCACCAGTACTCAACTAAGAATCTTATCTCCAATTAATCATCACAAACCAGTAGTGAAGAGATACTTCAAGTGGTTGAGTGTCAGCCTTGAGGAAAACCTGAGGATAACCCAAGTGCTGCTAAAAAAAAGTAATAAAATGTATGACCAGGTAAGAAAAACTACCTAAAGTAGTTCAAAGAGAAAAATTGTAAAGATATTTCCTAGGATTCCATTTGAAAGCCCAGGGCCTTGAACAGCTGAGTGGCAGTGCATTGGACAACAATGTCACTCTTATCAGTGGTTGCCTGAAGGCCAAGCGACTGTGAGACAGCTATGCTAATAATTACCAGCCTGGTTGTTACAATACCATTAATGAATATTGATGTTAAAATGTGCTGTCTCAAAATTGGCTGTGGCTCAAGTGTTAGTGTGGTAGTCTTGAGCTCAAGAGCTTAGGGACAACACCTAGGCCCAAAGTTCAAATCTCACAATCAGAAAAAATATATACTGTCTCACATAATGAATACTAGTTGTTTATGTGTATTTCAATTTGTTTTAAAAAAATTTTAGCTGAAGTATTTTCCATGGCACTCATTACATTTCAAGGGCTCAAGAGCCATATGTGACTGATGACTGATTAGACAGCTCAGATCTAGGCATTGTCATTGCGGAATATTTTGTTGGAAAATATTGGGCTGGGTAACAGGGGTAAGGAATGCTCATACTGAGGGATGACAGGAGCGGAACATTATTTGATACGTGCAAATCAGACACGTGTGTGCCTGATGTGCTGTTCTACCACCCATAGTGCTTTGGCTGAGTGACAATTTTGTATGGCCAAGAGATGATGAGGATGTTGAAAGAGATGACATCGATCAAGCTATTTTGGATTCCTAAACTGCCTTTGTCCAAGTACTTAAAGGTAATAAACAATTACAATTAAGTAACTAATTGCATAAAAAAGCAAATGTTTCTTGGCTGAAACAAATGTTTCTATCCCTGGAAATATTAATTTGATGTTTCAGTATATCAGCTAAAGACACACATCTTTCTACCTCTTGGTAACAGTATTGGAGAATTACAGTATGTGTGCATGCGTGTGTACACTTGTGTGTGCATGCAGATGTGAGGGATAGAGAGAAATGAGAAAGATGACCACGGACAGAGAGACTAAGATGAATGTAAAGAAGAACCATGTTTGTGTTTGGAGAAGAAATCCATTATGAGGGGCAGAAGGAAGGGAGAGGGTGATGGAGTGTACGTAACTGAAGTACAGTATAGCCATCAGTATTAAAAAAAATCATCAAAAGAAGATAATAGGGGAATAAAGTATGAGGTGGTAATCATCACCAAATAAATTGTATGTGTGTATGGCAGTTTAATAATGGAACTCCTTTGCACAACTTATGCTAAGGGAGATGTAGAGGAAATGGAAGAATTGGTGGCTGGGCAGAGCATCAGTGAAATCCAGTGTCTGTAATCTTAAGAGATGCAATGTCACAGTCAGACCACGAGATGGCAGGCTCCACATTGCTCACACAGAGCTGCCTATCTGAGAATACAATGAAAATAGAAATCTGTCTGCTGTCACCAGAGATACCACTAGAACCCTGAACAATCAACAGCCCATAACAGAAACTCACAGTTAGGCAACACCTTCTAGAAGGATGGATTTGGGGAAGAAAGCCTCTGCCCTTGTTGGTTCTGAGCCCAAAAGCCTGGCATCACATCTATCCCTGCCTCCTCTATAGGAACAAAAGCCCTCTCTAAAGAGTTGTGTCCCACAGTGTGTGTATATTTGGAGAAGTGTTCTGCAAAGAGGAAATGAATATGAAGGTTGGGAGGGAGAGAGTGCAGTCATGAAATTCAATTCATATTCTACAGAATTAAGGAAGCTGACATAAAAGATGTGTTAGGGAGGGATGGGAGAGAATGATGGAAGGAATACTGTTTATCAAGATACATTGTCTTTATAAACTGCGTTGTTGAGCGGCAAATCTTTTATACAGCTCCTGAAAGATACATTTAAAAGAGAAGTCGTACAGGATAGAGCGATTTCATATCACCAGTGCTGTTGGAAGAAAAGATGGCAAGGCACTCTGTCTCATGCCCAATTTCCAGGCATCAAGACTTGGGAGGACATGAGAAGAAAGAACAATCTGGGTGGACAGCTCTTGCACCTCCCCAACCTCCAGAACTTTGAGAAAAGAAATTCCATTATCTCAGTAGCATTTCTCTTGCTATTTTGTTTCCCTATGGCAGTCTAGACAAACAAATACACCAAACCAGCTCTCCCTGTGCAGAGTCAACCTCAGGAGTTGAGCTTTGGGCATGGTGTCCTCATCTTGATAATCTCCCTCCTACTGCTCTCACCAGGGTGAGGAAGGACTCGGGTTCCACCATCAGTGTGTCTGCATTGAGCGTGAAGGTTTCCTTGTGGATGAAGGTATTGGCCTGTTTGGTTATCTGAATAGAATGGCGTTTACTAAGTAATCAGATTGATCAGTACTGATTTTACGTCTCACACTTCCATGTCAGTGCACAGTTTTGGGGGGTCCTGTCTCTAGTTCCTCCCTGTGTCCTCAGGGAAGGTGATCAGCAAGAAGACTAACAGCACCCTGAGTGGAAACCAACAGATGCTAAGCTTGTTCTCTCTGTGGCACCATGCCTACTGAGGGGAGGTTGGGGGCTCTGGACTGTGGTTATTCTGACTATCAGCAACATCATTGCCTCAGAGGCACAAGGACCAACTTCTGTCCCCACCAGCAGGGGGCAACCTCACTCCAGCTGCTAGGAGAGCCAGCAGGGGACAGTTCTGATAGTACATCATACAGCCCTGCCCATCTCCTCCACTGTTTCCTGACTGGAGCACCTCTGGATTCCTCTCTGCATCTCTGTTTTCTGAGGGTCATCTTCGGGAAATTCTTCTCAAGTTTCTCTCAATAATAATTTCTGATTCTGAAAGTCTTCATGGCCTTAAATTCACAGGCCATATTCCCAAACCAAGCAGAGATCTGTGGTTCTTTTTGAGTAATTAGAAGTTTGCTTTCATTTTCACCATGAGGCACAGGCTTATTCCAACCTTACCAGTGTATATTTCTTGCGGATCACTCTGCTTTCTTTCTCGTTCTTCAGTTAAATTGTAATCAAGGCGATATTTAAAATGGGAAAATTCTTTAATAAACTGTCCTCAGTAGCATCCTTCCTCTCATTTTCTTTGTAGGGCATCAGCTGTGTTCTCCTAGGTGTAGAAATGAGTATTTTTCATAATGGGAAGGAAACATAGTTTTGATCTTCTGTGATCAGTTCAAAAATTAGACATATCAGGAGTGAGGGGGCAGGTTGTTATTTTGAGAAAGTTCTTGGTAATCAAGAAACAAGAAGGAAGGTCAGCCTTTACCTCTGAAATGTTATTCAGACTGTTTTGAAATCTGAGAATTGTATTTGATGAATATTTGCAGAGACACTGCAACCCTCTTGAGACTATGGGGCATTTTGCCCAATCTCAAAAAGATAAAGAAGGAGTTTTGGTCCTTTCTGCTGGCACAAATCTGCAGTCAGCTCCCAGATTTCAGACTACATACAGTGTGTCATTTAAATCGTTGCTAAAGTTTCTCCTTCTTGCTTTCTTAATTCTTTTTTTGTGTTTATCAACTAAATTTATCTTTGACATTTCCTAAAATAGTTGTGCAAAGGAGTTACCATTTATCAAAGTAGTTTATGAATATAATATATCTAAAAGACACATAACTTATCCCAAAGGGCACATAAGAAGAAGAACCTGACTGAATCTTAGAATGTGCAAGCATATATAAGCATGTTTTTAGGGAGAACGAGTCATGCAATCCAAGATGTTTATGAATTTTTCCTGAGATTTTCTTCTTATCCTAAATGGGAAATACCCTTTCATTTATCTAACTCATTCCAATTCCACTCATCATTCACAAAGACTGTCATTAAGGTACAGAGAAATCATTTACTGAGCCATGAAGAGAAAGGTAGCTCAGTTTACCCATGGTAGAGAGACTGGTTACACCTTGTGAACTTTGGGGGAGTATGTGCTCTCCTGGTTTGAGCTGGGGAATCTGGGGACGTGGAACCTATGCTGAGTGACATTCAGAGAGGAGCCAGCCCTGCAGCTGTGCTCAGCCCTGCCCAGCCCCTGCTCATTTGCATGTGCCCAGAGCTCAGCCCACTGCCCTGACAACTTCTTCAGAGTCTGCCCACACCCTGGGCAGCAGTCAGTCCAGTCAGCACCCAGCATGGACATGAGGACTCCTGCTCAGCTCCTGGGGCTCCTGCTGCTCTGCCTCCCAGGTAAGGAAGGACAGTGCTGGGCATTGACTCAGCCTAGTACATCCAGGGCTGTCTGGAACTTCAGGAAAACCTCTTGTAATGTGGATAGCAAGGAGGATAATTGTTTTGTGTTTCCACTCCCAGGTTCCATATGTGCCATCCAGATGACCCAGTCTCCATCCTCCCTGTCTGCATCTCCAGGAGACAGAGTCACCATCAATTGCAGGTCCAGTCAGAGCATTGGTAGTAATTTACACTGGTATCAACAGAAACCAGGCGAAGCTCCCAAGCTCCTCATCTATTATGCAAAGAATTTACACTCTGGGGTCCCATCCAGATTCAGTGGCAGTGGATCTGGGACAGAGTTCACTCTCACCATCAGCAGCCTGCAGCCTGAAGATGCGGCCACTTATTACTGTCAACAAGTTTATAGTAGTACTCCCACAGTGATACAAGTCATAACAAAAACCTCCCAGGAAGCAGAAGTGAGAGTCTGGGCTTCCCCAGCTGCTCCTCCTGCTGCCTCCACCTGCTGACACAGCTTCCCACATGCAGCCAGTATATTAAAGTCACTGGAAAGTATTGAAGGAAGGACATGGAGGCATCTGCACATCCTCACTCTCTGTCCTCCTGCTCCTCCACAGCAGCACACATCTGACAATTCATCTTCTGACTTACAAAGGACACCATATCTACTCATTTGTGGTTCAGTTTTGTTATAAATTTGAAGTCAGTAATAGCCCATCATTGATTTTTATATCTATGTAGTTATTTTTCTCTCTCTAAGACATTGTCTATAACCGTGGGTACCCAATATTGAGTCACTGTTCTTGTACTGTTTGGATCTAATATCCAAACAAACCCTTTGCTTAATTGTGATTATGTTCCAAAATTTATGTACCAGTGATTTTATATAGAGATTCCCATACTTATTTGCTAAACAAGTCATTTGAAATATGATGTAAAAATCAATGTTGATAAAATCTTAAAAAATAAATTTTCAGGCAGATGGAGAAAAAGAAGCCACAATAGGTACAACATAGCAGACTTTTTAAAGAAAGTTAAAATAGATTTGAGATGATTTTTTGAAAAACAATTTTGTGAACAATTATAGACATTCATTTTTAGTATAATTTTTGTTGCCACAGTTTAATTGTATTTTAAGTGCAATAGGATATTTAGCTATGTGCACACATTGTGCAATGATCTAAATAATATACTTGTCAAGTTCATCACATTACACATCAGTCTCTCATAGTCAGGTTTCTGATTTCTTCTGCAAATAAAGTATTTTATTAAAACCCTTATTTCATATAACATGTTAACAACTAGTGCATTCTCTAATAATCAGATGATTCATTTATCTTTGATCCTGAATGTCAAAATCAATGCCATGATCTCATCCTTGAAAGTAGACTGGAATAATTAATTTTAGTTAGGTGAATAAATATCAAGGCAAAAGAATAAAAATTCTGTATATCTGTTTAGGAATTGTTCTCCTAAACCAGAAATATTTTTCCTGTTGCTTGATCTCAGGGTGTTATTCAGAGCAAATGGACAAAGCACCATTGGCTTTCAGCCAAGTTCAAATAAGTCCACACATAGAAATACAAAAATATCTGAGAAAGGGTATCAATATTTGTGAAGTAATGCATCTTCTACCTAGTGATTATAATCTAACCCTTCTATTAATTACAATAAAATATATGAGAAAAGAACAACAAACACAAAAATAAAACTCCTATTTTCATAAAAAAGAAATACAAACATACAAAAGCTTGTGAAAAGTAGGATATATTGAAAACTTTTATAGAAACATGTAGTAGGTACAGATAAATAGGGACTCATGTTACATTAATTTGTCAGAATCATCAGAAAAGTGTCTTTAATGTACCATCTAGATATACAGAGCCATGCACTCACATTGAATTTCTCAGATAGTATTTTTAATCATAGAAATATGTATGTCAGGAAGGGAGGAGTTAGATTGAGAAGATGAAAGTTGTTATAGCACTCAATATGCATTGCATGTATACATAGACATGTTTAATGGTCACTTATGTACAAATCTTTATAGATAATGACATATAATTAAAAATAAGAAATGTGTATGAAATTCTCACATGTCTCTCATTTCATCTCTGTCCAGCTGCTTAGAATGGAGTCTCTTAAGGCTTCTAATCCCATTTGAGGTTATGCATTTAGAAGAGCTATCATCTCATTCAGAATATTATAGGAAATCTGAGAGGAGAGTAGTGGTGGGAAATGCATGTCCTGAAGAGACTATGATGAGAGGAGTTCACAGCTAAGGACCCAGTGAGGTCATGGCCCAACTCTCAGAATATATCCAGGAAGGCTTTGCCTAAGACCAGGTTCACATGTGCCTCTTCTTGTCAGTAACTTATAACATAGCAAGAGCTTCAGTCAGTCTCAGTCCATGGAAAATGAGGTATTTGCACTAAATTTGGAACACTTCTCAAAAAAAACTTTACACAAAGGGAGCAAGCACAGCTACAGATAGATGTGATATTATTTTCTTTCTTACTCAGGATTTGTCCAGAATTCAGAACCAGCAGTGGCAGCATTACTGAGAACATGTTATAAAGTCAAAAACTAACTCAGACTGCTGTGTTTCTGGATCTTTATTTAGGAAGTTTGACCTGTGCCAAGCAACCATAATGTTTCCCTGGTCAGTATCTGTAATATTTTTAGGGCACCTGATCTTATGAAGTCTTTGATCCATTTGGAATTGATTCTGGTGTAGGGTAATATATAAGGATCTAACTTAAGTTTTCTGTGTATGTATAGCAATACTTTCAGCAAAATTTGAAGAGGCTGTGATTCTTTCATCCTGATTTTTTGTTCCTTTTCTTCTTCTTCTTTTTTCTTTCTTTCTTTCCTTTTATTTGTTCTTTCTTGCTTGCTTGCTTTCATCCCCCTATCAATGATTAGTTGACCATAATTTTATAAAATCATTTCCATGTCTTCAGTTCTATTTCATTTGTCCTCAGGCTTATTTATTTGCCATTACCAAGCTATTTTTATAACTACCACTTTATAATAGTGTTTGAAGTCTGATGTTGATATTCTTTCAGCACTGTTCTTCCTGTTAAGGATTTTTCTTTTTGCTATCCAGTGTCTTTTATTATTGTATAGGACCTTTTAGATCACCTTTTCTGTTTTATTAAGGAATTTTGTTGGACTGTCCATGTTTACATCCAGTGTTTCCTGGGTAGAAGATTTTCCATGTACTTGGATTGTATTTGTTGAGATGGGTATGTTTCTCTATCAATAATTTCTTCTTCATGATTATGTTCATTAAAATTTAGTTTATTAATGAAACATCAATATTGTATTATGTTTATTAATATGTTTTCCAATAACTTCATTATTACATTTATTAATACACTGTAAAATCTAGAAAAAAGAATGTTGTTACGATATTGATGGGTATTGCAATGGATCTGTAGCTAGCATTTGGCAGTATTACCATTTTCACTTAATTAATCCAATGCAGGAACATTAGAGGGTCTTCTACTTCCTTGAACCTGCTTTATTTTCTTTTTTCACACCCAGATGATGAATGGATCAGGAAGATGTGATATGGAGTTCTATGCTGTCATTAGGTTTTAATGCTTTCATTTCTTTGTTAATTCTGAGGGTTTTTAAAATTATTTTTGAGGCTATAACTCAAGGAATCAGGCTTTCTTGATTTCTGCCTCTCTCTTCTCATTGTTGCCATACAGAAAAGCTACAGATTTTTGTGTGCAAATTGTATACCCTGATACATCTCAAGCAAATCAAATGAGACGTGGATGAAATCTTATTCTCCTTTCTGCTCAGAATGTGTCCAGAATTCAGAATTACTATCAGAATTGTTGAGAGCAGGCTACATGTACAAAACTACAACAGGTCTCCTGAATGTGATTCTGCACATCAGCAGTTAACAATAGAATTCCTGTTAGGCTTAGGAAGTTTTACAGGTAAAGGGATGCATTTTACTCCTCAGCCCATTAAGAACATTATTATTGAAACCACATTTCTCTGTCTCTATCTCTGTCTCTCTCTCTCTTTCTCTCTCTCTCTCTTTCTCTCTCTCTCTCTTTCTCTCTCATACACACACAGACACACACACACACACACACACACACACACACACACACACACACCAGTGTCTGTCCTTTACTCTAGCAAAGTAACTGACCTAAGCTCTGAATAAATAAGTGTCTTGTTTACATTAGTCATAGGTGCAGGAAGTGGATTATTCTCACAAACTGTCCATATTCAGGTGAGGCCAGTCCTATCTTTTTTACAAAATGGTTTGCTAATCAAGAAACAGCTGCAAGTTCAAGTAGCCATGCATATAGTTGTCTTAAGTTAATTCAAGCAACTATTATGAGAACCGATTCACTCCATGAGAATAACTTTCACCTTCCCGTGGACAGTGGTCAGGACTTCTTCCCATGGCCAGTTTGTTCCATAGGATATCATTACCAGTCTACTTCTCCATGTGCTATCTCTTCCCAGGTGAAGTAGACACTAAAATCTCTGAAATAAGAAAAGACTGATTAAAGTAATTTGGGGACTAGAGGCATTTGAAGATATTATGCTAATTTAAGGTAATCAGAATTAAACATATGCACATCTATAATTATTTGGAAAGTTCCACAAAGAAGTTTCAGTTCAGCATGTCAGTGTATGAGTACAATGCAATTTGATCAATTTTAGACTTCCATTACTCTCCAGAGGGAACTTTTAAGAAATCACTTGATTAATTTGCTGTACAAACATAGTGTGCAAGAATGACAGGATATTTAGTGGACTTAAAACATTGTTACATTGAGCATGTATCACACTTTTAAATATAATCATTTCTACCTTTTCCTCATTCCCTTAAAAAAGGTCATTTGATTACTCAATACCTGTAAGAGGAAATAATGTTCTTCCTGTCAATTTCTTCCCCTAGGTCTTAATTGGAAGATTTTGATGGGCAGAGGTGCTAATTGAGTGTGCTGGCTCATGCATGTAATTCTAGCTACTAAGGAGGCCGAGATCTGAAAATGTCGGTTCAAAGCCAGCCCAGGCACTAAAGTCTGTGACTCTTATCTTCAATTAATCACTAGAAAACTGGAAGTGGCACTGTGGCTCAAGGGGTAGTGTGGTATCCTTGTGCTCAAGAGCTCAGTTACAGCGCCCAGTCCCAGATTTCAAGCCCAACAACAGATAAAAAGCAAGCAAGCAAACAAAGGTTCTATCACTCCTAGATGACATCTCTAAACCCATACCTTGGTAACTTTGAGAATCACCAGTCTCTTTATTTCATCATTTTACTGTTATTAGACAATTCCTTGACAAACTGTTCAGCCAACATTAGGTGCTGTGTCCTTTTCTAGACTACCTGAGGAAGATGCAGGAGAACCCGGAAGAGTGTCCGTTCTCATCCTGGAGAGTGTCCTGGACATAAACTTGCATATCTTGGGGTCTCTGATGCTGTTTTAGGCTGGAAGACCCATGTGCATCCCATACTCCCAGCTGTTTCAGGTTTTCTCAGTGGGGTCCTTCTTCCAAGAGCTGCAGGCATCCTGGATTTTATTGGCTATCACCAAACCCAGAGCACATCTGATGTCACCTTCCTCAGAAGAGCAGGCCTCACCCTCCCTTGGCTCTTCTCACTCTGTTGCCCCCACCTGGATATTTGCATACTGCTCCCTAGGGAGGACCTTCCTCTCTAAGTCTGAGATAAAGGCTCAGCTCTGAACTTGCCTTGAACAGTGAAGACTCCTCATTTCATTACTAGAACTGAAGTCCTTCTCTCAGCTCCTGTGGCTGTTAATGCTCTGGGTCCCTGGTAAGGACAAAGGGAGATGAGGAGTGAGAATGGGTGGAAGGGTGAGCTCTCAAGGAAAAGTGGTGCCCTATCTGTGTTACATGTGTAGGTATGGTTATCAATGTTGGGGAAAGTGAGGTTGAGGTCTAGGAGAATGAGGAATTTTTCAAAAATAGCTTGACCCTTTGTTTGACTGAGGACTCTGATTTATACTAGAAAACTGTCTATTTTTAGTATTTATTATTGTAATTCTGAATGAACCCATAAAATGTGAGTAATAAGGAAAATACATAAACTTAATCAATGTTTATATACAACCTTGCACTTCTGTCTTCTTATAATTTCAGATTCCAATGGAGATGTTGTGCTGACCCAGAGTCCACTTTCCCTGGCTGTCACCCTGGGAGAGCCAGCCTCCATCTCTTGCAGGTCTAGTCAGAGCCTCCTAGATAGTGATGGGGATAACCTTCTGAATTGGTATCTGCAGAGGCCACACCATTCTACATAACTTCTGATGTACTTGGCTTCCAACCTAGTACCTGGGATTCCCGACAGGTTCAGTGGCAGTGGGTCAGGCACAGATTTCACACTGAAAATCAGCAGGGTGGAGGCTGAGGATGTTGGCGTTTATTACTGCATGCAATATATACATGATCCTCCCACAGTGATGCAGCCCTGTAATAAAATCTCCCTTCTGGCTGAGTGAGCTGCCATCATGGGCTTCTGGTCTAGGGACACAGCAGAGCAGATTGTGTGAGTGTGCTTAGGAGATTCAGACAATGGTCAATGTGAGACTGACTCTGAGTGTAGAAGAATATGTGCCAACATACAGTCTAACAAGAACAAGAGAATAATCATGGCAGTACAAAGACCAGGAGACTTCAGATAGAACATGAGGAATTCATTGAAAATATTCTTTGTGACTTAAATAGCATCATGGACAACCCATAATATAAAAATCAAATATCTACCATGATTCTACTTCCTTTGTAACAAAAATTATAATATTTTTATCAAGCATGAGGTCTTGCCCCAAACCCATAGCACATGCTATGTTTTCTGTTCAGAGCTGGGAAGTCCAGTTTTGCATTGTCTAGTTTCTGTTATATATGTTCCTAAAATCTTGCCTGTCCATCAAGACATTAGCAGAGTTTGACAAGTATTTGACCTTATCAAACTAGGGCACATGCAATGCTACACTCTGCACAAGGGTCTATTGCAGGAGGGCATCGTTAATAGTTAGTTTATCTTTTATTCACTTCTGTCACATTACATCTCTGACATTTCTTTGTAATGAGCCTTTCATAGGCCTGGAAATGTGACACTGCATAGTCTAAGACTTGCGAATGATCTGGTCTCCACCAGTGTCCAATGTGTATTTGTCTCCGAAGATGGTGCAAGCTGTTTCTCCACAGTGCTCTCAAATTAATCTCTGAAATTGCAGGATAAAGTTGGAGTACTATGAGGTCACTGAGGTAATACTCATAGGAGAAATACAATCTAGATTTTATTATATATATATATATTTTTTTTTGCAGTCCTGGGGTTGGACTCAGGGCCTGGGCACTGTTCTTAGACACTTTTGATTCAAGGCTAGCACTCTTCCACTTGAACAACAGCACCACGTCTGGCTATTTCTCTGCATGTGATACTGAGGAATGGATCCCTGGCTTTCAGGCATACCAGGCAAGCACTCTACCACTAAGCCATGCTCCAGGTCCCCAATCTGGATCTTTGTGTAGACAAATGGAATGCATTCATGTAACCTTTGGAAGTTTCCAACCAATCTTATCTACTCAGAACTACCAGAGGTGATTGTCAGTTCTCCCCTCTGTCTGGGCATCTTACCAGGATACAGAGAGGCACCCTTCCAATTTCTACTTCTCACTGAGGCTCCTCATTGTGCAAGTCTATGAATCACTGAAAAGAAAATGTAAATTGTTACTGTGCCTCCACTGTGGTGCTGATGCTGGGTGATTGACAGTGAGCTGTCATCATTATTTTCCATATCAGAATTTTGCCAATTGTGTGATTGGCCTAAAACTCACTTGAATGTATTTCTAGATATTATTATTAAGTCTAAAATCCTAGCAATGCAATTTCATTGTAATATGATAAATAAAAAATGAGAAATTACATTAAATATTTTTCAGCCAACCCTTGACAAGTAGTTGTAAACTTTTCTAGAAAAGCATATGCATCAGCACACATACAGAATGTAATTATGCAACATTCATTTACACAAACCACCAAGGATGCTATATTTAATGTGTCAATAGTTATCTTGATTTTATTTTCTTCAAAAGACTATAAAAGGAATGAAACTGTATTTGGTGTTTACCATTATGATTTGATCTGTAGATTACATTTGAGATTTCTGGAGGATAACCACCAAATTGGTTTGTGTTTCCCCATTATCTGAATTGAGATGAGTGACCTTAATTTATAAACATGTTTACAGTGTACTCTGTGGTCACACATTTCTCCTGGTATTTCATAAATATCAGGAGAGTTTGTAATGGGAAAATGTACATTGAATTTATATTGAAGATTAAATGGTAGATTGGGATAAAAATAGCACATGCAGCCTGCCATCAGCACATGAAGCTTCAGGAGACACAGGGGGTTATATAGTCCACACATGAAAGGCTACAGGCCAAATGTCCAGGTCTTAGGCAGCTGCTGACACTGTTGTAGTCCTTTCAAGTTATGGGAAAACTCTAATCTCTGATGAGGTGGCCTGGAATGGGAGCCATTGGTGTTGGGGGTCTTTCCATAGCTTCATTAGGAGTGGCATTGTGGACCTGTTTCTAGATGCTTTGCAGGAATCTCCTTCATAGGACTTCCCAACAGTGTGTGAACAGATTTGACATTCCAGAATGTGCACTTGTCTGCTGCTATTCATATTTACAACTAGCAGCAAGAGCAGCCAGTTCACTCAGGCACAAGGACATGTAATTTGTTCCAAGAATATCATTTAACCTCTTTCTTATAATTATGATATTATCTCTGTGGACCTACCAGAAGAAGCCAAACTGAATCATATTCAAGGCTTTCAAACCTTAAGACAAACAAGAACAGAGGAACAGTTGAATTCTCTCCCCCTACAGCAGGGGTGGCCTCACTGTGGATCTTGGGAATAGACCACCTCCTACAGAAGCACTCTAAACAGGATAGATCCAAGGAGAAGACACATAGAGTCCATGAAATTTAGGCTTTGAAGCTTTTGCAGCCACTGGGTGATGTGGATGCATAAAACTGGTACCTTGTAAGTTGTGTTTTTATTAAAATAGTTATAGAAGTTACCATTCTATAAATCAGTCCATGAGTTCACTACATCATGTCAACCCTATCATTATTCATCCCCATCCCTGTAGGGAAAGCTGATTCTTGAATTGTCCATTCTGTCAGAATGATGGAAGGAGAGCTAAGTCAAGGGTTTAATTTCTGGGGATCACAGAAACATATTAAAGTGGGATATCACTCTTGCTTGGTTATCAAAGTGATTCTTGTTAATGAGACACTGATTATTGTTGTGATATTATAAAGCTCCAAATGACACAGAAGACAAGGAATTGAATTGACCCTTACCTTTTTCGTAGGGTCTTTCATAATACATCAAGACTCTGAGGACTTTCTGGCACGTTTTTGTTGGTCATGATACTTTTCATCTCCATCTTCACAAGCTTCCTCTCTTTGTGATCTCAGGGCAATACAACAGTTTTTATCCTTCTGTGGAGGTATTGTTTCTCAATGGATCAGGATTAATGCAAGGTTTTAGGTTTATCCTAATTTTGGTTTCAATCACTAGACTATCCTCTTTGATTAGAGGAAGTGAACATTAGTTCAAATTCTTTGACAATTTGCTTTTTTGTTAAGCCCTATAGAAGCCCACCCCAATATCCAGTCCCTCACACAACCTCCAAACTCACAGGAAGTTCTGTGTCACTCACTGGTCATAAACTGTACTGTGGCTCTACCACTTGAGCCACAATATCATTTGTGGCTTTTTCTATGCATGTGGTACCAAGGAATCAAACCCAGGTCTTTGTGCATGGTAGGCAAGCACTCTACCACCGGGCCAAAATAACAACCCCAATAGCTTATCATTTTTGATGACTTTTGGGGTTATACAACAAAAGCTCTCCTCCTTGGAACAAATGTACATTGTAAGGATATTTCTTAGATGAGTCTCCATATTACCACCATCTACCTAAATATTAGAAGAATGGAATAGCCAATATCCAGATGTTTAATTTCATTGCCATGTGATATTTTATCACATTATATACCACAACTAACCTACTATTGATGATACTGTTTTAGCTATGGCTCTTCCATAGGGAAAAATTGTTCATATGTTATTTTCCCATTTGGTGATGGGGACAAGTATTTTTCATTTAATTATTAGAGTTCAGTTCAGCTACAAGATTCTACTCCATTAAAAAGATCTATTTGTAAAAGTTTTCTTTTGGTATTTTATTTTGCAATTCTAAGCAATGTGCTTGCAGTGATATTTATTTAAACACGTTTAGATGTTACACACTTAACATGTAAGTTTTCTAAATATACTATATAGGCATTTAGGGCAACAAATGCCAACAGTATTCCGGTGACACACACATGCACATGAAGACTTCCATCACTGTAAGCTTCCATACACAGTTAGTTACTTTATAGACATTGATATATCTTCTATTTCTGCGTGCGCACGCGCATGAGTGGTTGTATGTGCGTGCGTGCGTGTGTGTGTGTGTGTGTGTGTGTGTGTGTGTGTGTGTGTGTGTGTGTATGATGGGGCTTGAACTCTGGGTCTGGGCACTGTCCCTGAGGTCTTCAGCTCAAGGTAACCACCCTACCCTTGGCCAAGCCCACTTCCCGTTTTCTAGAGGTTAATTGGAGATAAGAGTCTCAGGTCCTTTTGTGCTTGGGCTGGCTTTGAAACTTGCTCCAAAGATGTCAGCCTCCTGGGTAGCTAGTTCTACAGGAGTGAACCACCACTCCTGGCTTTGATATATCTATTTCTTGAAAGTCCATAAGTAAAAAAAATTTAATAAAGGGTAGATGCATGCCTTGTAATTTATTATTTCAGTGCAACCTCTACTATGTGTTACAGATTGCAGTTCTATGGGTTTAAATGCAGGTTGTCCAATATTGAATCATGTAATTCATCTCTTACTCATAAGCATTTTGTTCTCATCAAACATACCATGAAATGGGTATTTGTAAGAGGGAAGGATAAGGAAAGAAGGATAGAAGAATGATGGGAAGGGGATAGAATGCAAGCAAGAATTCACTGTTTATACCAGAAAATTGAGGAAAAATAAGGGAATGGGTGGGTCAAAGTTGGGGGAAGTTTTTGAAGTCATGTAAAAGCCAAAATGCATTACAGATTGCTTTGCTAAATGGCCAAATAATTCAGTATATAATCAAAAGTTATGAAAAGTGAGGGAAAAGTTCAGGTGAGAATGTTTAAAGGGGGAACAATGATTTTTAAAAAAGGCTGTATTTATCAAATGCTGTATTGACTGGCAAGTCCTTTGTACAATCACTTACAAGAAAAAATATTCAAAAACAGTTATTCAGAATATCCTCTTACAATTCCAACCCTACAGGGAGGTAGAAAGCTTTGTTTTGAATTTTGCCATTTGGAAAATTGCAAATCACTTTTTCAGGGTTTCCAAGCATGAAAACTATTATGGGTTCTTAATATTTGCAAACATTTATGAACTCCCATAAAGAAAACTAATAGGAAGTTTTTGCATCTGTCCCCAGCTTGCCCCAATGCTAACACTGTGTATTATTGCATTGTGTATTAATGTATCATTGCCATGATATTGACATTGCTACAATCCATAGAGCTTCTACAGTGTTCACTGCTTATTCTTGCAATGGATAGTGTATATGCTTGTGCAGGATGAGTGCATATGGAGTGACTCTATGTGTACCTAACACATGGGTTGGCTCCATGTAAGTATGCAAGTTGAGTGTGTTTTGCTGTGGTCACCAGCATCCTGGAGGAACTCTGCAGAATTATTTCTGAGCATGAAAGATCACAATTCCTCTGCACATTGTTCTAAACTGCTGTCCCATTTCTGGAACAGGAAACTACCTGCTTGGATTGCCCAGTTACAAATGTGCCCTTCAGTGTGGAACAAGCAGGCATTATTCCCTAGATCTGTACTAGAGGAACATATCAAGGAATTACTGTGTTCAAGTTGGTAAGAACCCATGAGATGCCTGGATTATCCTTTTCCCATGGGGAGGCAAAGGATTAGAATTATGGCAGAACCTCTGGGGGAAATGGAACAGTGAGATTTGATGTTTGGAGAGCTGACTGGAAAGCTCATACTCAAGTTCTTTATTTTGTTTATACAGTGTAAGAATAACAATTGGAGCTGGAGTTGTGGCATCAATCCCGGTGGAATTTGATTTGTTACTAGTGAGTTAATATTGGTGGTGTTCTGGTATAGCACTTGGTAATATGCAGAAAATTCTTTTTCCTCCATTGTTGATATCTGCCACATATAGCACGTATTTCTTTGCATGCAAGGGCACACACAGGGGAGAATGTCTGTGCTACCCTTGGGTAAGGAGAAGCCAAAAAGGACATGAAAGTTAATACTCCATTTTAACTAGTTACAGTTTATACACAATTGAAATGAAAAAACTCTATTCAACCTGTGTAAAAATAAAAATATAATACTAAATAAACATTCTGGATGAATTTTGAGAGTCTAGACCCCAGTCATTGACAAACTCCACTTGTACTTGTGATGCTTTTCACCCATCATTGTTTCTTGTGGATCTTTGTCGTCCACCACTAGAAGGGAATCTGGAGGGAATATAAAAAATATCTTCCTTCCTTCCCCAAAATAAGGACATCTAGTTCACATGAAATTCAATAAGCTGCAATGTCATAAAAAGACTATTAGACAGCAGCTATAGTTTAAAATAAAAAGAGCTGCCTATCTTATAACAGCAAAGTAAGCGTGAGTGACATGTCCTATATATCACAGTTCTGGTTTGGAGTGCATCCCAATATCTCACTCAGGACAAAAGGAGAGATTAAGGCGATGTCAGCTCAGATGAGATCTTACAGGGTGTGTGTGTGTGTGTGTGTGTGTGTGTGTGTGTGTGTGTGTGTGTGTGTGTGTGTTGGGTGATTTGAGTGGCTATTTAAAAAAGATTGTGTTCCTCTATTAACTGGAAATATAAGAGCTGTCCCTCAAAATCTTTTCGGGTTATTTTATGAGAGAACTTGGTAACTAGTTGAGCTTGTGTGGTTGTCTGATACAGATCAAAGGACAGTTTGATTCCACTCTGGCTCCCAACACCACTGCAGCTCTCTTGCCATCATGAGGCATTAAGCCTGATATTGAATGGTCTACCTGATCTTGGTTCCAAAGGAACCTGATTCCTGTCTGTCATCATCACACTGTTGTGAAGGCTGTTCTACAGGCTTCATACTTCTTAATGTGAACCATTATTACACTATGGTTTCTTTTGCTGGCATATAGTATCCTCTGAATCTTTGCCCTCAGTAATTCCACTTGAGTCAGTTGTCCTAGAGCTGTCCTGTATGCCACAGCGCAGCAGAACAAGCCATCCTCCCTACAGGTGAACAGCTGTTTGAGACAGCAGATTTCATGATGAAAGCAGACACAGTCTCAAAAAGAAATACTTTTCCCAGGATACAGTGCTTCTCCTGGCAGTGCATTTGAGCCTGTAGTTGTGTTTGCTGTTTTGCCACGAGGGGGCGCGCTAGGGACAGGTTTTTATGGCTGGTTTACAGGCAATTAAAGTATAAACCAGAACTTGGTAGGAAGAGTTCATGACTTTGTTGACTTTGGGTACATGTGTTCGTCTTTAGTTATCCAGTGCCCTGTAAGTAATTCCTATTAAGATCATTCAAACCATTGTAAGTTATGTCCTTCCTGGCATCTCAGTCACACTGTGGCAATGTAATATATTCTAACTGTGCAACAACCTCTTGGTTTTCTTAATCTCTGTGTCCACCAAGGGAAATTAGCATGAAATTAGAATTAGGAAGCTTAAGAAAGTCTTTCCACAGAACTTAATGGCCCAGTAGAGCATTCTGCTTATAGAACACAGTCTCTGAGCTAGTGGGAGAATCATGTTGTTTGCAGGGAAAATCCTGCTGTTCTTCTCTGACCTGCAATCCCCCGACATTTGCTGTGCTAATGACATACGCCTGTCCTGCAGCTGTACCCAGCCATGCTCAGCCTCTGCTGAATTGCAAGCCCCCAGAGCACAGCCCACTGCCCTGAGTATTGCAAAGACACTCACACCTGGTGCAGGACTCAGTGCTGGTAATGACACATAGCATGCCCACGAGGGCTCCGCTCAGCTCCCAGGGGTGCTGCTGCCTTGGCTCCAGATAAAGAAGGGCAGCCATGGGAATTTCTCATCCCAGTATGCTCAGTGTTGCCCGACAGAAGTCTGGGCTCCGTGTCCGCATGCCTTGTGGCCTTAGGTATTTCCACAAGTGGCACAGTGTGATGTGCCTCACACTTGACTTGGGAAGTTTCTGGGACAGTAGGAATGCGCCTTCCCTGACAGCTATAGACACGGAGGCCAAGAATCCACACCAGCCCTCCCATTAAGCCCAAACTTTCTTCAGAAATCTATTCTGAAACAGCATTATTGGCATTTCACATGGGACCACAATATACACCCTTAACTGTTAGTGATTAATATTTTTTCTCAGTTCAAAGTTTCCTGTTACTCTTGTTCTCAAGAAGATGTTGGAATGATTGAGAAAAAAATCATTTTGATTACTTACAATCTCTATGCTAATCATGACTAGAATATGTAGAGAAAGTTGGCAACCTAATATTTGTGAGTTCTATTTCTTCTTGTTTTCATCCCTTCTAAGTATGAAACAGCACTTGTTTTCCTTGAGTCACCCTTTTCCCAAAGGTAATTCACATAGAATGTTCATAAGAAACAGAAGAGTAGCCAGAGGCCGATGGCTCATGCATGTAATACTGGCCACCAGTAATCCTAGACTGAGGTTGAATGTTGAGGTTCTTAGTTCAAAACCAGTCTTGGCAGGAAAGTCTGTGAGAAGTTTATCTCCTGTTGACCACCAGAAAATGAGAAATGGAACTGTGGGGACCAAGTGTTGAGTTATTAGCCTTGATCCAAAAAGCTCAAGGATAGCCACCAGGCCCTCAGTTCAAGCCCCAACACTGATGCCCAAAAAGGGAAAAATAGAAGTTTAAGACAATTTATTCTGAGCCATGAATCAAGACACAGATCACTCCCTTCATATCAGACAATTTGTCTCTTCGCCTTTGGAAAAACAGGTTGCCTGATTAAAATCTGTGCTGTCAGGATGCTCTTACATGGGACATGTGGAGACCCTGAGCATGTGCTGCCATGCAGACAGGAGCCTGACTTGCAGCTGTGCCCAGCCCTGCCCAAACCCTGCCAATTTGCTTGTGCTGAGAGCACCGCCCACTGCCCCAGTGACTTCTTCTTAGTCTGCTCACACTGCATGCAGGAATCAGTCCAGTCAGCACACAGCATGGACATGAGGACCCCTGCTCAGCTCCTGGGGCTCCTGCTGCTCTGCCTCCCAGGTAAGGAAGAACAAAGTGGGAAATTATTCAGTCCAGTGTTATCAATAATTTTGGCCATTTCATTGGAATCTTTTTCTGACATCATTAGTTGTATGGACATTCATTGTTATGTTTCCAATCTCAGTTTCCAGATGTGCCATCCAGATGATCCAGTCTCCATCCTCTCTGTCTGCATCTCCAGGAGACAGAGTCTCCATGACTTGCAAGGCCAGTCAGGGTATAGGTGGTTGATTAGTCTGGTACCAGCAGAAACTAGGGGAAGCTCCTACACTCCTGATTTATACAACAAATACATTGGCATCTGGAGTTCCATCCAGGTTCAGTGGCAGTGGATCTGGGACAGATTATTCTCTCACCATCAGCACCCTGTAGCCTGAAGATGTGGCCACATATTACTGTCAACAGCATAGTGCTTACCCACCCACAGTGATACAGGTCATAATAAAAACCTCCCAGGGAAGCAGAAGTGAGAGCCTGGGCACCCCAGCTGCTCCTCCTGCTGCTTCCACCCACTGAGAGTGGTTCACAAATGTAGGCGTTTTGCAGAAGTCACTGGAAGTGCTGGACAGAACAGCCCCTCTGTCATTTTCCCTCTTGGTAACTGTTTCTTAGCCATCATGATGCCTCTTTTTATTTAAAGTAAAAAAAATATTTTACCTGTAGATACTGGGTTATGGAATCTTATGGGAATCCCAGGTGGGAGGAGTATACACTGATCAAGATAATCCAAGCATCTGATATGTACATGAAGATACACACAGACACACACACACACACACACACACACACACACACACACACCAGTACCAAGGTTTGAGCTCAGAATTTAGTGCTTCCTTGGCTTACTTGTGCAGCCATCTACCACTTGAACTGTGTCTCTGTACAGGGTTTTTCCAGATTATTTTGGAGATGAAATCTATCAGAATTTTCTTCTCAGGAATTTTGAAATGCAGTCATCCAAGATCTCAGCTTCCTGAAAAATGTATCCAGTAAATATTGATTTAATAGAGAGAATTCAAGTCTGAACATTTAGTTTTTTTCTGTATTTTTCTTACTTTGTAGTTGTGGGACTTAGAGCCTGGGCACTGTTTCTGAGCAGAACTTTGGTGCTCAAGACTAGGGCTCTACCCCTTTAAGCCACATCTTCATTTCCACATTTGGGTGGTTAATTGGAGATAAGAGGCTGCTAGATTTTCCTGATGGGTTAGCTTTTATCTGATTTAGTCTTCACATCACAGCTTTATGAATAGGCAGGAATACAGATGTGAAGCAGGCAGGAATACAGATGTGAAGCAGGCAGGATTACAGATGGATGCCACCAGCTTTCCTGGTATGAACTGTGGATTTAAAAATAATGTAAATCCCACTTTTAATAAAAGACTTGAATTGTCAAGGTACAATGAGTAAGAGGTCAATAAACTGAACTGGATCAAATTGCACTGTCATGTATGTAAGTATCACAACACAATCCCATTGTACAATGAATCCACACTAAAAAATAATGCAGAGAACCTTTAGTGCTCAGCTGTGAGGAATTGCCCAACAACATTGGTAAATAGGCAAAAGGTAACCATAACAAATGATCATGTGAAAAGATGATCGTCAACATTGCTTACTCTATGGAAATTAAAACAGAAAATATCTATACACTTAGTAGGTTGTCAAAAAAACCCAGAAAGTTTCTCAATGTCAAATGCTGAGTAGGATTCTCATTGATGGCTCTCATCCTTGGCTATTCCTAACCTAAAACAGTAAGTAGTACTTTGGAAGGCATTTTGGCAACTTGGTACAGACATCCAGAAGATCTTATGAGTATTTTTCTTTCAGCTCATAGGTTCATTTGAATAGCAAGCATGTTCTCACACAATACTGCTTGTGGAAAATTACAGTGCCTTTCTTCATGCTTACAAACCCAGGTAAAAAATAACAATCTTCTTAAAAAGATAAATTTATAGGCAACCTGTGAAACTTCCATAAAATAGAATCTCAGTCAATGACAGATGGAAAGGTTTTTCAATTCACACAGCTATGGATGGATCTGAAAATGTAGGCTGTTTAGTGAGAGAACCCGTTGTGAAAAGGCTATGTACTGTATTGCTTTGTTTATGTGATTTGATCAGAATAGGAATACTACAAGGAGGCAATTCTAGGTTTGCCATGGATTAGGAACTGTGAGAAGTGTATTTGGGTTGTGGGGGGCATAGAGAGTCAATGTTCCCTTAGACAGGAACTGTAAAATATACAGGAAATGTTGAGGGTGATAGTAGATTTTGTTAAGTTCTCCCTTTAACTAGCTGACACTTGTTTCAAGTCTAAGACCTGTGACATTTAAAGAACATGTTCAACCACCGCATTCTACAGAGCTTGGGTTAAAGGAAATGAAGAGATAGAAGGGAAAACTTCTTCAAAGCTTGTTTGTCAGTAGAATGTACCCAACTGCTTTCAATTGGAAACATGACATTTGCTATGAAACACCACAGAAGAGTCTTTGTGCAGGTAGATGTTTCTCATGGTTTGGTGAAAGCATTATGCAAACAAGGTAAAGAGATGATTATACTTACGAAGTTACACAAAGTTACACAAAGGGTTTCATCTCACCACTTCAGTGTTTGGGTGCAACATCTTGATCAATTTCACCTTTCCACCACTCTCTCGAGGGAAATTTTAATAAATCATTTAATCAATTTGTTGTACAATTATAATGCAGAAGTGAAAGAATATCAAGTGGATTTTAAAAATAGATACACGGAATATATTCACACTTTTAAGTATAAACATGTCGATCATTTTCTTTTTCCCTTATAAGTTCAGTTAGTTCACTACCTGTAAGAGAACACTTTGTTCACCATGACGATTCCTAACCCTAAGTCTTAACAGGAAGTTCCTTGGAAAGAAAGTTTCTAGCACTTATAGCTAACATCCCTAACAGAACACTTGGTAATTCTAGTGTCAGATGCCTCTTCATCCACCTCAACTCTGGGCTCCTGTTGGCTAACTCCCTGACGATCCCAGCTGTTGATGGTGGGTGCTGTGTCTTTCTCTAGACTAACTGAAGCAGTCAGGAGAGCCAGGCCTGCTGTCGCCACATTCCTTTCCAAAAGACTGTCCAGGACATAAACCTGCCCATTGTGTGATGGCAGCATCATGTGAAGTTCTAGACTTTCACAGCAAGGTCCCTCTTCAAGACACCATGGATTTGTAGTGATTCTCATCAAACACAGAACTCATCTGATTGGTCCTTTTCTCAGAAGAGCAGGCCTCACCCTCCCTTGGCTCTTCTCACTCTATTGTCCCCACCTGGATATTTGCATACTGCTCCCTAGGGAGGACCTCCCTCTCTAAGTCTGTGATAAAGGCTCAGGTCTGAACTTGCCTTGACCAGTGAAGACTCCTCATTTCACTCCTAGAAATGAAGTCCTCCTCTCAGCTCCTGTGGCTGTTAATGCTCTGGTTCCCTGGTAAGGACAAAGGGAGATGAGGAGTGAGAGTGGGTGGGACGTTGGACTCTCAGGGTCCAGTTATGCCCTATGTGTTAAATGTGCACGATAGGGCAAGTGGGGTTTAGGTCTGGGACAATGGGGAATAATCCAGATAGAGCTAGAACCTGTTCCTGGATAAGGACTCTGGTAGGTGAGGATACTGCCACAGATAATACCTGTGTTTCAAAAAATCTATCTTTTGATATCTTAGATTATAAATCAAATCATAAATATGAATAAGAGGCATTGTATATCTAAATAGTAATAAGTGTATGTCTTCTAACATTTATCCATGATCTTACACTTTTGTGTCATTTTGATTTCAGGATCCAGTGGAGATGTTGTGATGACCCAGTCTCCACTTTCCCTGCCTGTTACCATGGGAGAGCCAGCCTCCATCTCTTGCAGGCCTAGTCAGAGCCTTCTGCTTAGTAGTGGAAACACATATTTGGAGTGGTACCTTCAGAAGCCAGGCCAGTCTCCACAACTCCTGATCTCTAAGATATCTAATCGATTTACTGGGGTCCCAGACAGATTCAGTGGCAGTGGGTCAGGCACAGATTTCACACTGAAAATCAGCAGGGTGGAGCCTGAGGATGTTGGAGTTTATTACTGTGGGCAAGGTTCATATTTTCCTCCCACAGTGATACAGCCCTAATCTAAAACCTCTCCTCAGTCTGGAGGGCTGAGCGGCTTCAGGGGCCACTGGTCTGCAGAGCAGCAGAGCACATTGTGTGAGTCTGCCTAGCAGGAAGATATTGTGGTCCATGTGAGAGTGACTGGAAATGAAGAGTATGTTGCAATATGGTAAAATACAATGTATGAAGACCAGGAGAACAATTATCTGAATACAGAGACCAGGAGACTTCAATTAAAACATGAGGGATATATTTTTAATTTACTTCTCTCTTCAGTAATACTATAGCCAACTAACAATCTAAGAATCAAATGACTTCTGTGATTTTTTTTCCTTTCCAATGAAACTTACAATACTTCCATCAAGCTCATCCTTGCCTCCAACCTTATGAGAGGCTTTGTGTTCAGGAGCTGGAAGCCCAGTGAGTCTTTTCTAGCTTCTGCTCTGTGTGTTCTACACACTCTGCCTGACCATCAAGACTTTTGCAGAGTTTGATCACTGTCCCTTAGCTCCATCAATCTGGGGAAGACACAAAATTGCACAGGGTACAGTGGTCTCTGCCTTTTGTGTCCTGGATCTCTGGACCTTCTTAGGACAGTGGAGTGTGGTAGAGCCATGCAATGTAGTTTGTAAGTCCCAGAAGTCTGAGACTGAGCTCTGATCAATGGCCACAGCATTCACAATCCAACCTGGTGAACCTCTGTGACTTTATATGAAAACCATGTCAGAAAGGCATCATTAATACTTAAGGGTATCTCTCATCCACTTCTATCACCTTAAGCATTTGTTGTTTCCTTGTAATGGGCCTTTCAGAGGCCTGGAACTATGAAATTGTACAGCCCCGGGCTCAGGGGAATCTCTAACTTCCACCAGTGTCCAGTTTGCATCTGGCTCTGATGGTATAAACTGTGTCATCATGATGCTTTCAAAGCCATCTGGGAAAAAAAAGAGAGTGAAGTTAGAAATGATCTGAGCTCATTAAGGTATCATTCATAAGAGAAATAGAGGTTTGGAATGTATATTAACGAGTAGAATAGCTTAAGTCACATGAAAATTTAATGCAAAGTTAATGCAAAATTTAGCCACAACTGTAGCATTCTGTAGAAGAAAATGCAGAAACAAATCAGAGTTTTGTCTGAGTTCTCACCTGTCTGGGCATTTTACCACGGTAGACAGGATAACATTCTGATTTCTAATTCTTGCCCAGGCCCCTCATAGTACAAGTCAGCAGGAAAAAGAGTACATTATCACTGTGCCTCTAGGAAAGTGTTGTTACTGCATGAATGTTGCTAGAGTTTTATCACTTTTTCCCATCTAAGACTTTTTCCAATTGAGCAGTGGGCCTGCAGTATACTTTGGAGGAATTTCCTGATACTGAGTGTAAGATCATAGTAACATAAATGCATACCTGTACATCCAACGCAGTTCTGATGCTCAGTGACTGATAGTCACCACTTTCCATCTAGGTATTTTGCCAATTGAGTGATGGGTCTGGAGGTCACTTATAGGTATTTCCAGATATTATTATTGAGCCTAAGGTCATAGCAACAAAATTTCATTGTAATATATTGATGAAAAATGAGAAATTACATTGAACATTTTCAGCCAACATTGGACAAGTCGTGGAAAATCTTTGTAGAAAATATATACATATGTAAATACACATACTTAAAATAACTGTGTAATCCTTATTTAATTAAATATATATTTAAAATATACTTAGCTGCTCATTGCCTTCTGAAACCAAAAATAGCCTCATCATCTCTAATCACTTGTTACAAAAGCAAAATTGCAGATCTACTTGTGGCTAAGGAATGATGTGCTGTGTTTTGTCTAGGTAACAAGTGTTGAGGGAATGTTTTAGAGTCTATGCTTTGAGAATTCAGCAAATAAAACCTTTTAAGACAAATTGTAGGCAGAACATCAACATATTTGTCTGATAAACAATTATATTTGTTCAGACATATTAAAGTCCATGTTCATAATTATTTCTCAAATGAATGATCCAAACCCTTGAAAATATAGTGGAATAAATGTTTCTTTGGTAACTTAACTATAAATAAAAAATGATGACTTCAAATTTGTATTTCTGAAAAATCATATTAAGTGAAGTAAGCCAGACCCAAAGAAACATAGCCTCAATGGTTTCCCTCATTTGTCATAATTAGTAGAAACCTTGGGCTCTCCTAGCAGAGATTTACAATAGAACAAAACCTATATTCATAAGGCCATATAGAATGACGCTAAATGAAATGACTTCCAGGATATAGAAACAAAAGTCATATAATGAGTAATTGTTGTCCTTTATGTACTATGTTATCTCTCATCTCTTTTGCTGTCCCTTGGTTATCTCATATTGTTACAATATTTCACCTGGTTATCTGATATATTTTATATATGCATATTTGGTTATTCGAAGTTGGATAGGGAAGGGAGGAAAACAAGATGAAGAGCTTGGGATGGGGGAGGGAAATGGGTCCAAGACATGAGAAAGGGTATCAATGTATGTGAGGTAATGCACCTTCTATCTGATGAATATAATGTAACCCTTTTATTAGCTACAATAAAAATTATATGAAAAAAGAATTAAAGTAACCTAAAGCATGAAAAGTAATTGTGTTTTTGTTCTGGAGGTATTTGGACATAATGTTATTACAATAGATTGATCACTTGATAATGTACATAATTCTAAGTGGTCATTTCCTCTTTGGTCTTCATTCCAGAAGAAACTAATCTATACAGTCAAGGCAATTTCAGTGACCTACAGCAGAATAACCCATCTGATCCCGCTGGATAGGGTAAATCATTGCAATTGTGAACGTCTCCATGCACTAAAATTAAATGCTCTGTTATAAGTCACTGGGTTTGGTGGTGTTTGTCTTTTTTTTACATATATTTTAATTGTAATTAATAGGGGGGTTACAGTTATATTTGCCAGATAGAAGGATCTTTACTTCACACACATTGGTACCCTTTCTTATGTTTTTGTCCCCATTTCCCTCCCGCAACCCCCTCCTCTCCTTTAGTTTTTCCCTCTTTCCCTTTCCTATTTCAAATAAACAAATAAATATATATATGCAATACAACAAAAGAGGTAAGAAATAACATAGTACATTAATAACACCAACGACACATTATATAGCTCTTGTTTCCATATCCTGGAGGTCCTTTCATTTAGTGTCATCCTGTGTGACCTTATGTACCTAGGTTTTGCACTATTGTAATCCTCTGCTAGGAGAGTCCAAGGTTTGTACTAATCATTACAAATGAGGGAAACCATTGAGCCTATGTTCCTTTGAGTCTGGCTTACTTTACTTAATATGATGTTTCCAAGGCTTTCCATTTCCTTACAAATGGGGTGATGTCATTCTTTCTGATGGCAGCATAGAATTCCATTGTGTAAAAATACCACATCTTCTTGATCCAATCATCTACTGAGGAGCATCTGGGTTGGTTCCATATCTTTGCTATGGTGAATAATGCTGCAATGAACATCGTTGTGCTAGTGGATTTAGTATGTTCTTGTTTCTGGACCATTGGGTAAATGCCAAGTAGTGGAATTGCTGGGTCATAGGGGAGCTCTATGTTTAGTCTTTTTTTTGCCAGTCATTGGCTTGAGAACGTTTTTGGACATTCTCAAAGTTAGAGCTCTACCACTTGAGCCTCAGCACCACTTCTGGCTTTTTCCTAGGTATGTGGTACCAAAGAATCAAACCTGGGTCTTTGTGCATGCTAGGCAAGCACTCTACCACTAGGCTAAATCCCCGGCCCTTTGTGGTATTTTCTTACACCATTATCTTTGAAATACTGAATGATTAATATCAAACATGTACACATATGCATATACATACTTGCACACATACACATTTGTATTACCAAAATATTAAGAAAATAAGTTGAAAGAAATAGAATACAGAGAAAAATTTAAAAATGTGTGAATCAGTGAAATAGTTAGCTCCTCCAAAGAACCATCTAATAGAAACATCAATAAATATCACCGGAAGTACCTAGAACACATGGAACCATTTATGCTCAGAAATTCACATTAGTATTCATTTTAACAGCTATAGTGTATATTTACACATAAACATGTATAAGTTAGTCAGTTGCTTTCAGATCTCCATTCTGTCCTCCTGTCTGTCTGGGAATTCTTGGCCCTGAGTCATCCTAGGGCTTAGAACACTAAATGAGGACCTCGTTCAGCATATCCACAGGAAGCCTGTCAAGGAAGGAGCACCTAAGAAGCCCTATTTAAGCCAGGAACTGGTGCCCTGTATTTTTAACTCCTCTGGAGACTGACAACTTGGGATTGTGGTTCAAAGCCTGTCAAGGAAGGAAAGTAAGTACGACTCTAATTTGTTCTTAAGCATCAATAAGCTGAGGGCTGGGAGATTGGTCTAGTGGTAGAGTGCTTGCCTAACATGCTCGAAGACACGGGTCTGATTGGTACCATATACATAGAAAAAAAGCCAGAAATGGTGCCGAGGCTCAAGTGGAAGAGCTCCAGCTCTACCCAAGGTCAGGGCTCAGGCTCTGAGTTCAACGCCCAGGACTGGCGAAAAAAAAAAGCAGAAAGTTCATCTGCAACTAAGTAGTAGAGCACTAACATTGAGTAAACAGCTCAAGAACATTGCTGAGGCCCTGAGTTGAAGACTGAGGAGTGCAAAAACAGCTGTGTGTATGGGTGCTCCTTACATCTATATTAACATAATTTAAGGCCATATCTATTTAGCTTACATGTTAAACACACAGATGCTAGTATGTACACAGAAGCTAGTATGTACACACATGCATGAAAACACACACCTATACACATACAGAAACATGCTAATGCTAATGTTAACAGTTTTATAACAAACTGACCTGATCACTGAACAAAAAGTTTAGTTTAATTAACATTTTTAGATGTAGAAAGTCCTAAATGCAGTGTCCTCATTTGCTGTACTCAGGTGAGGACTGCCATGTCTGTGTGACTGAGTACGTGGCGGTCTAGCAAATGACTATTGAGAGATCTGCCTTACTTCTGGAGAGCGGCTTTACCCCTTGCAAAGACAGCAAGCAGTGCAGCGTCCCAGTGAGCTAAGAATTTCCCACAAGGCACTGACATTTGAGGGCCACATCTATTACCTTAGATACAGAAAATTCTTGGTACGCAGATATTTTGGAAAAGCCAAAGTCAAATGTTAGAAAATCCAATTTTTTGTTTTAGTATAAAAAGAGATTGAAAGATTGTGAAGTTATGGTCTTCTAAAAAAGACTAATATGCTTAAAACTTGCCAGCAGCATGGTAAAGTATTTGCTTCTATGGCTCAAGTAGTCATTGGGTTCTCTGACTCCTCTGCCTGACATCGTCACATTGGAATCTGAGAGGTCATTGATCAGCAGCCTTAGCACAGACACAATATAGAGATGAGCTCAGTGTTCTGCAGTGAAGTCCCATGGGAGCCCTGCCAGCACAAGGAAATTATGGGCCAAAAACTCTATGCCAAGTGTTTTAAGGCATTGGAATATCCTTCCTGAGGTTTCTAGGGTAATGAGGTTTTAACTGAAGATGTCACAAAGCACTCTTCCATTGCAGCTTCAAATCTGGATCTTTTTGGTGCAGGTCATTTTCACTCAGGTAGGCTTTTGTGGTTTTGCTTGCCTGGGTCACAGGCAGAACCACTAGTTTGTCCATTAGAATTTCATCTCTTCTGTACTAGAAGACATGGCTGATATAGGAACATGCATGTTTAGGCAGCAGAGTAGAATAAAGTAGATTTAAGCCCTTCATTTGAGAATGCTTTTATTTTTGGTGGGGGAGAGCTTGGCTTAAGAAGGACAGAGATGTGAATATCATTCAAGACTTCAAGAGGATTCCACCTCAGAAAAATGCAGTAATTACACAACCTTGAAAGAAGCCAAATCCTTTCAGTATACAGAGGCCCGACATGTGTTGCTATTCTCCTATGAGCATTTAGAAGTGAAAGACAGCTCATCATTTATCAGAATTGGATAGTAGATAGCCAGTGCACTATATTGCACATAGTATGTATTCATACTTTTGTCAATTAAAGTATTTGAAGTTTACACCAATGTATGTATCTACCTAGCCATGTTTTGTCTGAGTAGCTATAAAACTATATCTCATCAGTTTTAACCCTTGTTCTGTCTTTGGGTAATTGGGTAATTGGTTATGATTCTTCATCAAAGAAGTTCATGAAAACAGCCTAAAGAGTTTGGGAATCTGATGAAAATAATTATTTCTACGTGTTTGGAAGCATCTTTACCTGAAAGATTAACTTTGAAAAGGCTAACAGTGTGAGGGCTGGGGGTGGCTCAGGACAGAGTGGGAATGTATCAGATCCTGACTTTGAATACTTTTCTTAAGGCAAAAAAAAGCAAGCATGAAAAGTTAAGTCATGAATAGCATGGAAATCACAATTCCATATTCACAGGATATGTACACATACACGTGTGTGAATAATGAAGTTCATGAAATACTGTATGAAAAATGGTATGTTAAGAGAGGAAAAGAGAATGGAAATACAAGGAGGGTGGGTACTTTTTTCAAAGCACACTACGTGCAGATACGGGATTATCATCATGAAAACACCTTGCGTAATTAATAAATGACAATTAAGATTTATCCAATTATAAAATAAATAGAATGACACCTTGTTGAATATAAAAGTTCTGGGGCTCTCTTGCATACTGAGATAATCATTTAACTTATCAAAACAAATTCAGAGCCACAAATGAAAATCCTGCTAGTTGCTAGGCTACAAGGTTGCCACTAGATGGCAAACAAATCCACAAGGAGAAAGGGGAACCCTGACCTTAGAACCCCTGAGAAAGCATGGTTGAAGCTGCCCCTTTGGCAACATAAACTTGAAGCAGCAGAACTCTCTTTCAGCATTTCATGATACACATGACAGTTGGGTCCAGGTTTAGAGAAGGCGATATGTCTCCCTATGTGCAAGTTCCTATTTCATATTTTACTCTGCGGTGCATAATTCCATCTGACCAGCCTACATTTCCAGCAGGCATCTTGTGAACTCATGTAGTGAAGTACAGGAGAGAAAGGTGAAGGAAGGAGGGGGACCCTGGAGACATGCAGTCCTGAAGGGAACATGTGCACACACCACGTCCAGTTGTGGGAGGTGAGAGGGGCTGCAGTGTCATTGCAGTTCCCAGCAGGTTCCCAGAGACCTCTGCAGTGAGCAGGTCAGAGTTTATCCTCAAAGACACAGAATAGGACCTGAGCTTCATCATGCTCATGCTAAGAGTGAGGGAGGGCTAGGCATGTGGTGACATGCCCATTTTTCTATAGTGTGTTTTCTCAAGGTCAGAATTTAAAATGATGAGTTGTAAAGTAAAAATTATATTTATTAAGTATTCATTTAGTAGTAAATTTAGTACATATAAACAATAGACATATAACTTCTTCATTCACTCACTTGTGAAGTGTCCACTCTCAGACCCTCACCTTGCTCCCAGATCTCATTCAAATTCGTGGCTTAAACTATAAGCATTCTCCCTTCCTGAGAGTACTTCCTTCTTCCAGGATGATACATGGAAAGAACTTCTGGACTCCACTTCCCCCTGGTCATTAACCTCATCTCTCAGCAGTGTATGTATGCCCTGAGCTCTGGTTTGAGGGTATTGTTCCAAGCTCTTCCATGTATTTCAGTGTCTAAATTCTGTGTGTACTTGGAATTCACATACCCATGCTTGCAAAGGCAGCCCTGGAGCATGGTTCAGAAGAATTCAATGTGTTATTTCCAGTGCCTAGCTTCTTTCAACCTCACTTGAGTAGAAGATTTTGGTGTCCCTTTTTCTCATCCTATTGATATGTGCCCTGTAATTTACTTGGTGTTTTTCCCAGCTATACAGCAGCTAACAGCCTTCTCATGTTTTTATCTGAACCATTTTTCAGTGCATGATAGAGCATGTAAATATCTCCCAGCCAAAGGCAGTGGGATCTATGCAGGATCATATAAGAATAGAAGTGAAATTTTAGAGGAATGAAGGGGAAGGTTGTAGCTTTTCACTGGGATTAAGAAGTCATAAAAAGAGAATTGTAAAATCATTCCTGGAGCAGTTCTGTTAGCATATGTTACAGAGAGCACTAATGGTTTGGAGTGCAAAAGTGATCAAATCTAGACTCAGGTGCGGTTCATACAGCGAATGGTATGGAAGCGGACTCCAGCTGGGCAATGGATTAGTTTTATACTGTTGGCCTTTGAGGTGCAGCATTATCTTCCAGCTCACCCAGCAGCTGTATAGACATATACTGGTAAGTTCCTTGTGAGTGCTCTGTTCATCCCACATGCTGATCTCCAGGTTGCAAGTGAATACTAATTATGAGCTAGAAATAGAGACTCTTCTTTACCTAAGCATAAAAGGGAAATGCCTGATGTGAACTGTCCTAGAGAGAAGTGATGATTATGAGCATTCAGAAGAGAAGGAAACCAGCCATTTATGAGGAATGCACCAGCACCAATGCAAATGCCACTAGACTGTCCATACCCCTGAGTTCACGACATTTTATTACACATACTATATTTTCAAGAGGGTCATATATCCTTAAAAGAAAGTGAAACTAATAGGTTCTCATGGATTATACCAGTAAACATGGCTGTTCAGGGGTCTGAGATTTGAGATATGATTTGAAGCCAGTCCAGGCAGGAAAAGTTTTGACACACTTATGTCTGATAAATTGCTCAGAACAAGCAAAAAAAATGGCACGGTGGCACAAGTGTAGATTTCTAGGCTTGAACAAAAGGGTCCAGAGATAGTGCCTAGGTACTGAGTTCAAGCCACAGGATCTAACAAAAGAAAACTGATATCTACATATCTATCTTTCTATCTCTCTACCTATACATCTATATGACTATCTTTCTACCTACACACCAGTTATCAAGTTTAAGTATATTTGTGTCTGGGTAATAATCACTATTATTTATGATATAACATGGCTCAGGGGAACAATCTGCATAGGTTAGGAATGCTTTTTTATAAAATCCACAAATACCAAATGCAGGAGAATTATTTTCTTAACATCCCTGGAAATGTTTGCTTCTGTGTGTCTGACTTACATTTTTTGTGTGTGGGGGCAGTTCTGGGGCTTGAACTCAGGGCCTGAGCACTGTCCTTGGTCTTTCCTCAAGGCTAGTACTTTATCATTTGAGCCATTGCACCACTTCTGGCTTTTATTTTCGATATATTTCGTACCGAGGAATTGAACTCGGGCTTCACGTGTGCTAGACAAGCACTCTATCACTAGGCCAAACTCCCAGCCCCATCCGACTTAAATTTTTAAAAATACAGAAAAAAATCTAGCAAGTCATGGATAATGTGGAAATTAAAAAAAATACTCTTCTCACAGGACAACCAAATCATTCTTTTTCTAACCCTCATGGGGAAGCACGTTTTCTACAGGAATATAAAAACCTGGAATTTTTAGATATGTGCTTTGTCACTGGGATCTTCTGGATTGTAGCAGAACCCAGACCTGCTCAGACTGCTGATTTGCATGTGCCCAGAGCACAGCCCACTGCTCTGAGGACTTCTTCATAAGCTGCTCTCATCCCCATCCTGTACAGTAGAAGGTTCCAGCCAGCACACAGAGTGAACATGAGGGCCCCTGCTCAGATTCTGGGTTTCCTGCTGCTCTGCTTCCCAGGTAAAGTAGAACATTGCTGAGGAATAACACAGCTCAGTGAGATTCTTGATGCTTTACTCTTTAGGACAGCCTTCGTATAACTTGATCAATAATATGATTTTTGTTTTCATGTTTCTACTGTCGGGTTCCAGATGTGACATCCAGGTAACCTAGTCTCCATCTTCCCTGGCTGCATATCTAGGAGAAACAGTCACCATCACTTGCAGGGCCAGTGAGCACATTCATGGCTATTTGGCATGGTACCAGCAGACACCAGGGAAAACCCCTAAACCATTCAGGTATATTACAAATAATTTGGCTCCTGGGCTCCATCCAGGTTCAGGGGCAGTGGATCTGGGTCAGATTACTCTCTCACCATCAGCAGCCTGCAGCCTGAAGACGCTGCCACTTATTACTGTCAACAGCATAGTGATTTCCCAACCGCAGTGACACAAGTCATAACACAAACCTCCGGGGAAGCAGAAATGAGAGTTTGGGCTGCCCCAGCTGCTTTCTCTGCTGTCTCCACCTGTTGCCACAGCTTCTCACATGCATGCAGCCTCTGAAGGTCATTGAAAAGTATGGATAGAAGGAAATGGAGCATCTGCACATCCTGACTCTGTGCTGCTGCTTGTCCCAAGCAGCCCACACCTGGCAATGCCACTTTTGATTAGTAAAAAACACACACCTATACTTATCTGTAGTCCAGGTCACTCACTGAAGAAGCCATTATTGATATCTCAAAACAGGATTTTAGAAGGAAGACAATATAGCTTGTGAAAAATTTTTTGAAAAATAATTTTGGAAAGACAATGAAGGTTTTTTTCATTACCATGGTAGAATTTTATTTGAAGTACGATATGATGTTTGGGTATAGGTACATATTGTGTGATGTTTTAATACATAATTATCAATCACTTCATAGCTAAAACATTCACTTTGGTAGTCAGGTGAATTCGTATTCTTCAGCACAGAAGATCTTTAAATAAATAACATACATTTCAACTGAACATGTTTACAACTCATGCACTGCTTTCATCTAATTATCAAATATTAATATATATTTGATGCTGACTGTCAAACAGACCATTATTTTTCACCATGATTGCCCCATCCACAAATGCAATTTGGAATATGATTTTTTTAGAAACTTGAGGTAATTTAAGGAAAAAAATAATAAAAATTTCATAACCTTGTTTCAGAAATTACATATTTTTTATTAAAGAATTTATTAACATTGATTTTTACATCATACTTTAAATGACAAGTTTAACAAACAAGTATTCAAGGAGGGAATCTCTGGTGGTTAATCAGAAGGCTGAGATATGATGATTATTGTTCAACCTCACCCAGAAAAGAAAATCCAAGAGACATTTTTCCAAATAGTGGGCCAGAAATGGAACTGTGGCTCAAGGTCATAGCTGGGGCCATGATTTCAAGCACAAGAACGTGCACGCACACACACACACACACACACACACACACACACTTGCACGGTGTATAAAATGCATAAACATTTAGTGGTACATTAGAATTCTTGTGGTTGCAATTCCCTCAGCAAAAGAAAACAAAGCATGAGATATCAATATTCTTTGAGGCTTATATCATTCCATAACTCCTGCACACAGGATTGAAATCATAGCTTATTGAGAAATGACCTGTTAGTCTACATTATCTCCTCTCTTGATTTGCTAGCATTATCCACTTGTCTATCTATTCACCTATTCACACATTTCTATATATTTATATATACACATTCATATGTACCTCTTTATATATACAAATTCATATATGTATATGTGTATACAGATATATGTATAATGAGGCAAAGTGACTCCTGACTGTAATCCAAGCTAATCAGGTGGCTGAAATCTAACGATCAAGGTTCAAAGCCAGCGTGGGCACAAAAGAACCTGAGACTCTTATCTTCAATTAACCTCTAGAAAATGGGAAGTGGGGCTTGGCTCAAGAGTAAGGTGGTAGCTTTGAGCTGAAGCTCAGGGACAGTGCCCAGGCCCAGTTCAAGCTCGATGACCCACAAAACTAGCAAGCAAACAAAGATACCTGCATACATATATACATACCTGGGAATTTATGGTGGTTTCTCCTCTTGCATTCTCCTCTTGCATGTGTAGGCAACACAATAGGTTCCAGATAACCTGAGTTTATCTTCCTTTTCAAGGAGAATCTCTGCTTCTGAACACAGAAGCTGGAGTGAAGATGTTTAAACCCAAGAAGGCAGGACCTTTGAAATTACACACAAGGTGAAGTTGGAAAAAAAAGACTGTTCAGGCATGAAAGAAAAATCTCTGAAAGGACATGTTTTATGGTCAGTTTGGATGAAAAATACAGTGATGGAAGAGAAAATAAGGATGAATAGTACAATGCAGTCCAGGAAATTTCTTTTCAATGCAAGAGTTCCTGTTACATATTTCACATCTATTCATTTCATTATGAGATTATATGGCTGATATGTTGCCACAAAATGATTATCTGTGAGTCAGAGCAATTCCAAGTCCTTTTGTTTAGTTTGTTAAAGACATGTGCCAAATTAGTGTTGAGTGAATCCTTTCTGTAAATGTCTGGATTTAACAATGCAGTGTTTAACAATGCAGTGTATATGTTTAGTCTCAGATAAAGAAATAAAATAAGGAAGTTTTGATCCTCAAAGGGATCATTGACCTTATCAACTCACAGGAAAGCAACTTGGTGATTCTGTTCTGTGTCCTCAACATATCCCGTTGATGATCTAGGTCCCCTGAGACTCAGAATGGGTGCAATCACTGAGATGAGGCAGCTAGACCTCTGTGCTTATCCCTGCTCAGAGGCTGCTGATTTGCATGGCCAACACCACAGCCCACTGCCCTCAGCACTTCTTCATAGGCTGCTGCTCCCCCCCTGCAGCAGTCAGTCGAGTCAGCAACCAACATGGACATGAGGACCCCTGCTCAGCTCCTGGGCCTCCTGCTGCTCTTCATCCCAGGTAAGGAAGGACCATGCTAGGGAATAACCCAGCTCAATGTGATCTATGATGCTTTACTCTTTAGGGAAACCTTCTTAAAACTTGATTAATTTGGATATTTGTATTCATGTTTCCACACAGGAGTCAGGTGTGACATCCAGATGACCCAGTCTCCATTGTCACTGTCTTTGTCTCTAGGAGGCACAGCCACCATCAATTGAAGGGCCAGTGGAAGTATTTATAGCAATTTAGCTTGGTATCAGCAGACACCAGAGAAAGCCCCTAAACTCCTGATCTATAGTGCAGATAGTTTGGAAGATGGGGTCCCATCCAGGTTCAGTGGCAGTGGATTTGGGACAGAGTTCACTCTCACCATCAGCAGCCTGCAGCCTGAAGATGTAGCCACTTATTACTGTCAACAGTTTCAGAGTTACCCTACACAGTGATACAAGACATAACATAAACCTCCCAGGGAAGCAGAAGTGAGAGTCTGGGCTGCACAGCTGCTCCTCCTGCTGCCTCCAACTGCTCACACAAGTTTTCAGGTACAGCCATATTTTTAAGGTCACTGGAAAGTGTTGAGAGACAAGTCCTGGAGGCTTCTGCGCATCTTATCTCTCTGTCCTCCTGCTCTTCCCAAGCAGCACACACCTAACAATATCTCTTCTGACTTATAAAAAACACACATCTCTGCTGTGCTCGGGTATGGTCCTAGTTGTGCTATTAATTCCCATCACTCAAGAAAGAAGACATCATTTTTGATATGTCAATTCCAGATTTTAATAGCAAGGCTGTCTAATTGTGGATAAGATTTTTTGAAATAATCATTGGTATAGAAAAAAACAGTTGCTGGAATCTTTAGAAAACAACTTTTGCTGCAACGTTAAAATTGTATTTGAAATACAATATGATGTTTTTTTATGTGCACATATTTTGCAATGATGTAAGCATTGTAATTAACAAGAAGCTTCATCATCTTAAATATCAATCAATTTCTTGTAGTCAGGGAATTTTTGTTCTTAAGCAAAGGAGATCTCTGAGAAATTTATTTCAACTGACATGTTAACCACACATGGAAAATTTTAATTGAATGATTAGAAAATTAATTTCAATTTGATGCTGAATGTCAAATTGGTGATCATTTCTCAATACCATTGTTTGTTTCATCTCTTGAAAGTAGAAAGGAATAAAGATTTAACAATAGATTGGGATAAAGAGAAGTAATATAAATTTTTACTTTGTTTTAGAATAATCAGACATCATTTTTCTATAACAATAGGATTAATGTAATTTCAGATAGTCACTGAGAGTTCAAATGGTCAAAGTACTTTAGGCTCCTGGCCTAGTTAAATAAATAAATACACAAAAAATTACAAACCCATGAAAATATATGAATACATAGAACATATCTAGGAAATTTATGGACTATATAAAAGGTACAGAAAAATGGTTACCCATATTGCCATAGTATTTACAAGAGTAATCTGAAAAGTGTCTTTCATATACACATAGTCATAATTTCATATTTAATAACTTAACCTTGACTGTGATTATGATGCATTGTATTTATAAGTTGACATATTTAATGGTAGGTGTTTTATACAAGCCCACAGATAATAAAAATAGAATTAAAATTAAAAACGTGTATGAAGTTCTAAATTTCTCCAACTTTTATCTTATCAAATTTCTTTCATCTCTGTCCACCTGAATAGGATTGAGTCTTTTAGGGCTTCTCATGTCATTTGAGATTTGAAGAGATCTCATCCGATTCAGAAGATCCACTGTAAAGCAGAGAGTACAGGGAGGGGTGGGAAATGCCCTTCCTGAGGGTAATGTGATGAGAGAATTTCACAGCTGATGACCCAGTGAGGCCATGGCCCAAGTCTCAGAATTTATCCAGAAAGACATTGCCCATAGCAAGAATCTCAGTCAGGCTCAGTCAATGGAAAATGCAGTGTTTGCATGAGATATGTTAGGGATACTTGTCAAACACACTACTGGTTGACACATAGAAAGCAACACAACCAAACATAGATGCATTATTATTTTCTTTCCTACTTAGTATTTATTCAGAATTCATAATCAGGTGCAGGATCCCTGAGCATATGTTACAAATTCAAAATTACAAGATCCCCTCAGAACTACTGACTGTGAATGTGTACAGCAGCATGTTAACCAGGGAGGTCTGTCTGGCTGTGTAGGAGGCTGTGTTCAGGAGATGAGTATAATGGGTACAGATATGATTTCTGCTCCTCAAGCAATTGAAAAGCATTTCTATGTAAACCACATTTCTCCTTCATGTTGTGTGGTTGAGGACAATTGTCCAGCAGGACATTCAGTGCCTCCATCATGTTCCAGGCCTGACTATGAACACCA
Organism: Megascapheus bottae; assembly: GCF_031878675.1. Classification (NCBI taxonomy): domain Eukaryota; kingdom Metazoa; phylum Chordata; class Mammalia; order Rodentia; family Geomyidae; genus Megascapheus; species Megascapheus bottae. The sequence goes on from NC_143515.1 coordinate 20,271,166, forward strand.
TCAATGCCTGATTCTGGGAAGGGTCTGAGGTTCCTTTAGCTACATTTGCCCTGTGTTTAGAGGTACAGACTCAAATTCTGGAGTTCTGTAAGGCTTATGAATGGACAAGAGGCCAGCAGTATTCATCATTCCTGTATTATAACTAGTCAGAAGGCTGAGATATGATGATTATTGTTCAAAGCTGACCCAGAAAAGAAAATCCAAGAGACATTTTCCCAAATAATGTGCCAGAAATGGAACTGTGGCTCAAGGTCATAGCCGGGGCCATGATTTCCAGCCCCAGGACACACACAGACACATAGATACACACACACACACACACACACACACACACACACACACACACTTGCATGGTGTATAATATGCATAATCATTTAGTCATACATTAGAATTATTGTTGCAATTCCCAAGCAAAAGAAAACAAAGCATGAGTCTTCAATATCTTTTGGGGTTTATATCATTCCATAACTCCTGCACATAGGTTTGAAGTCATAGCTTATTGGGAAATTACCTGTTCGTCTACATTATCTCCCCTCCTGAGTTGCTAGCTATTAAATTTAGTTTGGAGAATTCTTCCAGTTATGGTGTCTCAAAGAATTTTCTCAACCTCTTTGAGGAAATAAGCAGCAAAGGAGGCAAGAAAGTAATTTGCAAATAAAAATAGGAAAAGAAGGTTCTCAGTTTTCTAATTTCCAGTAGATAGAAACATTGAGAAGTGTTTCCTGTAGAGATAGCCCTAGAGCTTGGAGGAAGGACAGAAAGAGTGGAGCTTTTACCTAAGAGTGTTCTCTTCATCCCGGGCCATTTGGAAGAACTGCTGTGCTACTTCTAAGTGGATGGCAGTGAAGTCTAACTCTTGTCAAATAAAAGGAATGAGAATTGCTGTGTGGAGTGCATTGAGATCCTTTAAGGTTTCAAGTAAATGTAAAGTCGTCCACAAGAACGGATCAGGAAAAGCACACAGCTTGGCTAGTGCAAGTGTTGGCCATGGTGGAGCAAAAAGTTAAACACCCAGGGTTCGCCCAGGTTTCCTAGAAATGATGGAACTATGCACTTGCTGAGCTCTTCTCGGAACCCTCATTCCCATGTGAGTGACAGAGATTCAAAAGGGGTCTTGAGCCACGGGATGGGAGGTGACCTGGCTGCACTTTTCACTCTCAATCCACACACCAGGCTGAACTGGAAGAAGCAGGACACACTTGCTGTGTGTAAGAAACCTGACCCATTGCTGTTGCATGTCTCGCTATGTAGCTAGAGGGAAGCCATTAGAGATTCAAAGAGTGATCACAATAAAGAGTTTTAAAAAGACCAATGTCTTCTTTATTCAAATTCTAAATTGAAAATAGATTTGAAAATAGTTATTGTGGATTATAGATATTAATAATTTTTAGACATTTTTTTCCAGTCCTGGGGCTTGAACTCAAGGACTGAGCACTGTCCTTAGGCTTTCTCAAGGCTCACACTCTACCACTTAAGCCATAGTACTACTTCCAGCTTTTTCTGTTTATGTGGTACCATGGAATTGAACCCAGGGCTTTATGCATGGAAGCTTTATGCTAGGAAGCACTTTACCACTAGGCCATGCTCCCAGATCATGGTTAGACATTATTGAAGTATATGATCTCTGATCAAAGAAATAAAAATGAATATATGAAGAACGTAATGGAACAAATAAGATCTCAATACAGACATGAAAAAGGCTACAAAGCAATCTGAGAATGGAAAACCCCATTACCTCACTGAAAATTCCCGAGACCGATGAAGATTCCAATCAGCAATAAGGGAAGAAGACTCAGTGCTATTGAGGGATCAATAGAAAAATTGTAATCCAAAAGAAACAAAAAATCTCCAAGCCTCAGAAGTTTATAGGTAACCATGAAGAAGAGAAACAAATGCATATATGTATTATAAAGGAAGAGAGAGAGAGAGAGAGAGAGAGAGAGAGAGAGAGAGAGAGAGAGAGAGAGAGAGAGAGAGAGAGAGAGAGAAAGCTAGAGAAAGCACAGAGGAAAGAGTTGAACAAATATTTCAGTAAAACTGGAAAATCTTACAAGTGTAGTGAAATACAATAATAAAAAACCCAAGGATTTATAATTTACTTAGTGGGGTATATTAGTTTTGTATTTAATATTCAAAATCTCTCAAAATTTGCCAGTGGGCATTCCTTCCTTTACCTCATTCACAAGGAATTCTTAGTCTGTGGCACGAAATTTTCCCAAACAGATCATGTTAACTTCCTATTTTTGATAAAGAATCAATTATTTCTGCAAGGGTTACTGGTATTTTATGAGTGAATAGCTGGGAAGTCCATTATTAATGGTGCTATCTGTTGTTGGAGCTAGAGCTTCATTACTTCTAGGCTAGGAATAATTATCCACTTTTGTACTTATTAATTTATTTATAAGTAAATAATCATGTCTATATATACTTATGTATATAAACATGTATGCATGCACACATACATATATATGTGAATTTATGTTGATTTTCCACTTACCTCCAAAAAAGTAGCTTATTACTAAATAAAATCTTAGACAACATTTTCTCATATTTTATTTTTCCCACCACATATCCTGTATTGTATCTATGAAATAGTTTGCTAAAGTTAGATAAAAATTTTCATCTTATTAGGTTACATTTCTTTACGTCAGTGTAGGAATATTGACTGTAATTATGACTCATGATTTTAGCCATATGACTGACAGCTCTACTGGATGATGGGAAATTCCCTCACACTGTCATAGCAACTCTTCCCCATGTTTGTTGATATACTCCTCAGATTCTGATAATTCTGATTAGTTGAGATAACTTTGCATCCCATAAAGCTGTGACATCCTGGACCCTGAGAATAGCACAGGTAAATGCCACATGTATGGATGTCCTTTTGTGCCTCTCCATCTCACCTCTTCACTGGAGTCCACAATGCTATTTCTCCCTTGCGTGGACAATCAGCTCCCCTTATTCTTGTTTCTAAGCCCCATGTAACCTACTCGCAATATAGATGACATTTCCATGTGTGGCAGGCTCCAAGACTGTAGATTCTGATTCCCACATAATGTTCCCTTTGATGGGTCTCCACACACTTCTTGGGCCCATTATCTTTAAGTCAGAAGCTTGGCATTCTCTTAATAACTGGTAGAGACCACCAAGTGAAAGAGATACTCATGTGTAGGCAACACAATAGGTTCCAGATAACCTGTGTTTATCTTCCTTTTCAAGGAGAATCTCTGATTCTGAACACAGTAGCTGAAGTGAAGATATCTAAAACCCAGTAGGAATAATATGAAAACCTCATGCATGGACCTTTGAAATTACACAGAAGGGTAAATTGGGAAAAACAACAACAACAACAACCTGATAATTCAAGAATAAAAGAAGAAAATCTCTGAAAGAACTTGCTTTTTTGGTCATCTGGGATAAAACAGACAAAAATGAAGGAGAAAATAATAGTAGAATAAAGAATAGTAGAATACAGAAGTACATGCATTTTCTTTTCAACGCAAGAGCTCTAATTTCTTATTTCATATTTAATCATTTCATTATGAGTCTGTATTGCTGATATGTTGCCACATAAGGATTATCAGCGACTCAGAGCAATTCCAAGCCCTTTTGTTTTGTTTAATAAAGCCATGTGTATTGCTGATATGATGCCACATAAGGATTATCAGCGACTCAGAGCAATTCCAAGCCCTTTTGTTTTGTTTAATAAAGCCATGTGCCAAATTTGTGTTGAGTGAATGCTTTCTGTAAATGTATAGAAATAACAATCCAATGGACAAGTGTGGACTCAGATAGAGTAAAGCTTTGATCCTCAACGGAATCATTGACCTGATCAACCCCGAGGAAAACAACTTGGTGATTCTCTTCAGTGTCCTCAACATATCCTGTTGATGAGCTAGGTCCATTGAGACTCAGAATGGGTGCAGTCACTGAAATGAGGCAGCTGGACCTCTGTGCTTATCTCTGCCCAGAGACTGCTGATTCACATGGCCAAAAGCACAGGCCACTGCCCATAGCACTTCTTCACAGGCTGCCCTTCCTCCTGTGCAGCAGTCAGTCTAATCAGCACCCAGTATGGACATGAGGACCCCTGCTCAGCTCCTGGGGTTCTTGCTGCTCTGGATTCCAGGTAAGGAAGGACCATGCTAGGGAATAACATAGCTCAGTGTAAACAATTGCCTTTTTCTTCTTATAACTCAATTAATAAAGCACATATTTATATTGATATTTCCACACAGGAGCTGTCTAGCAGATACAGCCACCATCACTTGCAAGGCCACTGAGGGCACTTCCCATAGTTTAGCCTGATACCAGCAGCATCCAGGGAAAGCTCCTCAGCCCCTGATCTATAATGCCGATAGTTTAGAGTCTGGAGTTTCATCCAGGTTCAGTGGCAGTGGATCTAGGACACAGTTCACTCTCACCATCAGCAGCATGCAGCCTGAAGATGCTGCCACTTACCACTGTCAACAACATTTTTTTCCATATTTTTGATTGTAGATAATAGAAGGGTTACATTATATTCACCAGATAGAGGGTGCATTCCTCTGTCAACAACATTTAGTGCTCCCCTCACAGTGATACAAGTTGTAACAAATGGGGCGATGTCATTCTTTCTGACAGCAGCATAGAATTCCATTGTGTACAAATACCACAACTTGTTGATCCACTCATCAACTGAGGGACATCTAGGTTGGTTCCATACCTTTGCTATGGTGAATAGTGCTGCAATGAACATTGTTGTGCTAGTGGATTTACTCTGCCCTTGTTTCTGGATGGTTGGGTAAATGCCAAGTAGTGGAATTGCTGGGTCATAGGGGAGTTCTATGTTTAGCCATTTGAGGCACTGCCACAGTGCTTTCCATAGTGGTTGAACGAGTTTGCACTCCCACCAACAGTATAGTAGTGATCCCTCCTGGCCATATCCCCTCCAGCATCTGTTGTTATTCATTTTCCTGATCCTGGCCATTCTAACTGGAGTGAGGTGGAATCTTAGAGTTGTTTTGATTTGCATTTCTTTTATGACCAGAGATGTTGAGCATTTCTTCATATGTCTATAGGCCATTTTTGGTTCTTCTTCCGAGAAGATTCTCTTTAAGTCTTTGGCCCATTTTTTAATGGGATGGTTGTTACTTTGGAGATTAGTTTTGGAGTGATTCAATTTTTTGAGTTGTTGATATATTTTAGATATGAGTCCTTTGTCCATTGTTTGGTTGGTGAAGATCTTCTCCCACTCTGTAGGCTTCCTGATTAGTTTACTAGCTATGTCCTTTGCCATACAAAAGCTCTGCAGTTTAATGCAGTCCCACTTATCCAGCCTTTGATTTGTTGTGATTCTTGCTCCTTATTAAGAAAGTTTCGACCTGTGCCAAGGAGGCCTAGTGTATCTCCTATTCCTTCCTGTAGAGTTTTCAGTGTGTCAGCTTTTACCTCCAGATCTTTGATCCATTTGGAGTTAATTCTAGTGCAAGGTGACAAAGAAGGATCCAGCTTTAGTTTTCTTCAGGTGCTTAACCAGTTCTGCCAGCACAACTTGTTGAAGAGGCTGTCTTTTTCCATTCTATATTTTGGCTCCCTTGTCAAAGATTAGGTGGCCATAGGTCTGTGGTTTAATATCTGGGTCCTCAGTTCTATTCCATTGGTCTTCAGGCCTGTTCCTTTGTGGGGAGCTGCGAGGGCCACGCCTTAAAGATGGCGCCGGTTTCCGCCTTCCGCCATCCCGACGGCAAGTGCTCTCTGTGAAAAACAACTCCTTATATGGGTAAGTTTTGGCTTCTGGCTTGCTTCCGCGTAGTTGGCCCTATCGGCATCTCCCACGTGTCTTTTCAGGATTGGCCAGGCAGAGGTCTTATAAGACAAGGGATAGTTCTGGGGGAGGAAAGAGGAGAAAAAGGAAGAAGGAGAAAGGAAGAAGCTTGTTAAGGGTTCCTGAATAAACTACTTGGAGAAGAATCCTGTGTCGCGTCTTCCTTGCTGGTTGAGGCGGAAACGGCAAGTGGTGGCCCATACGGGGAAATACTTATATGGAGGATTCAGAACTCCTTGTGGTCAGGGCGGTGCACCGGAAAGTTCCCAGGTAAGTGGGAATCCGCGGTCAAAGCGGTTATAGTTCGGGGCTCTACTCTGTAGATAAGAGAGAGAGCGGCAACCCGGGGAGAAACAAAAATAAAGGAAAAGTGAAAGCATAACAAAGTGACAATTTTCTTAAATGAAGATGGGCGCCACGATGTCACATCCAATTTTTCTGGCCCTTGATGAACTATTGCGTTCTAAGGGGCTAAAACTAAGAAAGGGTACACTGCAAGGATTTCTTAATGAGTGTGAAACTGTGGCTCCTTGGTTTATTGTATCAGGGAACCTTACAGTAGCTTCTTGGGATAAATTAGGGAAGGATTTGGACTTTGCTTATGAGCAAGGCACGTTAAAAGCTGGAGTTAAAACCATTTGGAAAATGATTAGGGGGTGTCTTCAAGACCAGCGCTGTTGTGACGCTGTGGAAAATGGTCGGTCGGCGCTAGAACAGCTGCAGGAGGAAAGATCTGAAAAGGCGTACAGTGGAAGTTCACTTAGCGAGAAAGGGAAAGCGTCCAGAAGACTTTACCCCGACCTGTCCGAGTATAAAGAGGAAGGAGGGTCTGATCTAAGCAGCTCAGAAGACGATGAGGAAGTACAGGCCTTGATACAACAAATGTGGAAGACTCGTTTAAAACGAGAGAAGGGGAAGCAGAGCAGTAAGTGCAATATAGGGGAGGAGGCTCCTGAGAAGAATGTAGCTGGAGGAGGCTCCTGAGAAGGATCCTCCAGCCGCTGCCTCAGCACCCTTTAATCCACCTCCTTATCAGCAGGGGGCAGTTGGTCACACATTTTGCCCCGAGATGTGGAGGACAGTTCACACAGAATTGGCTTGTCCAGTTTTTCAGGACCAAAATCAACAGAGATATCATGAGCCACTTGAGTTTAAAGTGGTTAAGTCCTTGGCTGAGTCAGTTTGAACATATGGCATAACTGCCTCCTTTACAGTGGCTCAGGTAGAGGCCTTGAAGAGAAATTGCATGACCCCTTCTGACTGTTTGAGCCCAGGGCAATACTTGGACTGGCAAGCTTTTGTGTTGGAGTTTTCCAATGAACAGGCAGCAATTAATCAAGCAAATGGTCACGGACCCTGGGACAGGGACATGCTTCTGGGGCAGGGAAGATTTGCTAACGTTCAAACAGGGTATCCACCGGAAGTGTATGAGCAAATTAATGACATTTGTATTAGAGCCTGGAAAGCCTTGCCTAATTGAGGGGAAGTTAGTGGCAATCTTACAAAAATCCTGCAGGGGGCCACCGAACCTTTTTTGGACTTTGTTGCTCGGATGGTTGAGGCAGCGGGAAGAATTTTTGGCGACCCAGATAGAGCCATGCCCCTAGTAAAACAACTGATTTATGAGCAGTGTAACAAAGAGTGCAAGGCTGCTATAACTCCATATAAACATAAAGGCATAGAAGCATGGATGAAAGTTTGTAGAGAATTGGGGGGGCCCATTGACTAATTCTGGCCTTGCTGCAGCTGTTATCCAGCTCACTAGTAAGAAAAGCAATGCATCCGGAGCATGCTTTAAATGTGGAAAAATGGGACATCTTAAGCGAGATTGTCCAGAATGAAGAGGAGCTGGAGGAGCAGGAAGGACCCAGCCAAGTAGACAACCTGGACTCTGTCCAAGATGCAGAAAGGGCAAGCATTGGGCAAATGAATGTAAATCAGTAAAGGATTTAAATGGACAGCCTCTAGGCCACCCTGCCCAGTCAAAAAACAGCCAGAGGGGCCCACGTCCCCAGGGCCTGCAAATATATGGGGCTGTAGAGAGCCAGAGCGAGGGGGCGCCCCAGGAGAGATGGCCCACCCCAGGAGAGATGGCCCACCCCACGCCATCCCAAGGACCGCAGAGAGCCACTGCAGGTTCAGCGGGATTGGGCCTCCATGCCACCGCCAGGGTCATATTAACACCTCAAATGGGAGTGCAACTGGTGGACTCAGATTTTCAGGGGCCCCTAAATAGTGGCACAGTGGGGTTGTTAATTGGCCCTTCCTCAGCAACCCTCCGAGGCCTCAGAGTTCACCCAGGGGTCATTGACCCAGATTACACAGTAATAGTTAAAATTATGGTTGAAGCACCAAAAGGCATAGTGGCTATTTCTCCAGGAGATAGAATAGCACAATTACTACTTCTTCCTAGTCTCCATGAGACTTTCCCTGCTAGGCAGGCCGCCAGGGGAGACAAAGGCTTTGGATCCACCGGCGTGGAACTGGTGTGTATGTCATTAGACTTGAATGAAAGGCCTACTATGGAACTAGAGGTAGATGGAAAAAGAATCATTGGACTTTTAGATACAGGAGCAGACCGCAGCATTATAGCCAAAAAGGACTGGCCTCGGGGATGGCCAGTGCAGGCCTCTGATCAGACTCTGAGAGGTCTAGGCTATGCGAGGGCCCCCGATGTCAGTGCTCAGCAATTGAATTGGAAAGATGAGGAAGGACACTCAGGAACCATTCAGCCTTATGTTCTTGAGCTTCCGGTCTCACTGTGGGGCCGTGACCTAATGAAAGAGATGGGCTTCTGTCTTAGCAATGATTATTCACCTGCCTCCAAAGACATGATACTACAGATGGGATATTATCCTGGCCATGGACTGGGGAAGAAGTTGCAGGGCCGAAAAAACCCTATTGAGGTCCAGAAAAAATTAGATAAACATGGGTTGGGTTTTTCCTAGGGGCCGCTGAGGAACAAGTCCCCATTACTTGGAAGACGGAGGAACCAGTATGGGTGCCTCAGTGGCCGTTAACCTCCGAGAAATTAGCAGCAGCCCAAACCCTTGTGAAAGAACAATATGACTTACGTCATATTAGGCCCTCTGTGTCACCTTGGAACACACCTATTTTTGTTGTAAAGAAGAAGTCTGGAAAATGGCGATTATGGCATGATCTGCGAGCTATTAATGCCCAAATGCAAATTATGGGCCCCATACAAAGGGGATTACCTGTGTTGTCCGCCTTTCCCGAGCATTGGCCCATTATAGCAATAGATATTAAGGATTGCTTTTTTTTCCATACCCTTGCACCCCCGAGACTGTGAACGCTTTGCTTTTACTGTGCCATCTTGTAATCATGAGGATCCAGATCAAAGATATGAGTGGATTGTTTTGCCTCAAGGTATGGCAAATAGCCCAACCATGTGTCAACTATATGTGGGGCAAGCTATCCGCCCTATTAGACAAAGTATCCAACTTTGAAATGCATCCATTATATGGATGATGTTCTCTTAGCCGCAAAAAATAAGGAAATATTGAATGAAGCATATGGTGAATTAGTTAACACCATGCAACAACGGGTATTACATGTGGCCCCGAGAAAGTTCAATTAGGAAGGGTAGTAGAATATTTGGGTGCAAAAATTACCCCCGTTTCTGTGATGCCACAGAAGTTAACTTTGAGAATAGATAATTTGAAAACCTTGAATGATTTTCAAAAATTGTTAGGAGATATTAATTGGATAAGGAATTATTTAGGTATACCAAATTATGAGTTGAAGCCCCTTTTTGATGTTCTTAAGGGCAGTTCAGATTTAGCTTCCCCGCGGGTCTTGAGTGAGGAAGCCCGCTCAGCCCTTGTGAAGGTAGAGAATGCACTTAGTAATACTATCCTATGTAGGTTGAAGGAGGGTGAACCCTTTTCCTTGTGTATAATTCCCTCTTTTTATCAGCCCACTGGTGTTTTATGGCAAAGGGCCCTTTATTATGGATTCATCCTCGAGTGTCCCCTGGAAAGTCCCTTGGATACTATCCTGATGCTGTTGCCCTATTGGCATTACAGGGTATCCAGCAAAGTATTCAATTTTTGGGACAAGCCACCAACACCATTATTGTTCCATATACCTCTCAACAGGTACAGGTTTTATGTGCTGCTGTTGACAATTGGGCTGTTCTTAAATGCTCCTTTAATGGAAAAATTGACAATCATTATCCAAAGCATCCTTTATTGGGATTTATAAAGGAACACCCAATTATTTTTCCAAAAATTACCGTACAAGAACCTATAGCAGATGCTCCCAATATCTTTACTGATGCATCCAAAACAGGCTGTGGTGTGTATGTAGTTAACACCCAATCCTCAGTTCAACATCAATTTACTCCAGGCAACCCCCAAGTAATAGAATTAATGATTGTTTTAGAAGTTTTTAAAAATTTTCCTGGTCCCTTTAATTTAATTTCTGATTCTGCTTATGTAGTAAATGCTTTGAAAGTGTTAGAAGCCGTGGGCCCTATAAAGGCGACTGCATCTGTACACTCCCTATTTGTTCAACTTCAAATATTAATATGGCAGAGAAGAAGCCCATTCTTTCTTCTACATATCAGAGCCCACTCAGGTCTTCCAGGTCCACTTACAGCGGGAAACAATATGGCAGATGTTTATACTAGAGTCCCATGGATCCTGTCAGTATCCTCTTTGGATAGAGCCAGAGAATTCCATCAGACCTTCCATGTCAATTCTCAGGCACTACAGGCCCGTTTTTCCTTATCCAGGGCAGATGCCCATCAAGTGATTTTGGATTGTCCCAAATGTGTTATTCACCAGCACCCTCCTAGTGTTGGGGTGAACCCACGCGGGTTACTCCCGTTGAAAATTTGGCAAATGGATGTGACTCACATACCCGAATTTGGACATTTAAAGTATGTTCATGTGTCTGTGGACACCTGTTCCGGTGTCATTCATGCCTCACCATTGTCCGCAGAAAAGGCCCATAATGTTATTGCCCACTGCCTTGAGGCATGGGCAGCCTGGGGCCTCCCACATATGTTAAAGACGGACAATGGTCCTGCTTACACTGGAAAGCAATTCACCTCCTTTTGCGCCTGTATGGGTGTTTCCTTAATTCATGGCTTACCTTATAATCCTCAAGGCCAAGGTATTGTGGAACATGCTCACCGCACTCTTAAGGAACTTTTACAAAAACAAAAAGGGGGAGAGGGCTTAGCCCCTACTCCTAAAGAGAGAATATCCCTGGCTTTATTTACCTTGAATTTTTTGAATTTGGATATCCATGGCCGTTCTACCGCAGATAAGCACAGCTCTCCAGCTGCCCCAAATTTAGGGACTGTAATGTGGAAAGATGTGATCACGGGGTGCTGGAATGGCCCCGACCCCGTGCTGGCATGGGCACGAGGATCTGCATGTGTTTTTCCGCAGGACCGCCTGGATCCGGTGTGGGTGCCTGAACGACTTATACGGAAAGCCAAAAATGGAGAAATGCAAGACACTGCAGATACTCCTCCTTCTGATGATACTGTGCTTGACAATTCAGCGAGGGATTGCAATACTGAGATGGGGGATCCTGTCAGCCTTTCTGAGACCCATGCCCGTAAGATATGATGCAGCTTTATTCCCTCGCCTTTTTACCACTAATAAGACACTTAATCTCCCATTTTATCCTTTAGATAAGGAGGAGGCAGGGATTGGGGAAGAGTGCAACATCACCCTACTAGGAACTTTGTGTTTCACTGTAACTAATGAGACAGGAGTAATATCACTTGTATAAGGCTCCCTCAGTCAAAGGCAGCATACTTTAGGGGCTGGCAAGGGTCCTCTGGGTCTACGGAGGTTTGGGCCAATGCGACAGGTTTCACATATGCTGCAAATTTATCTAAACGATTATCAAGTTATCTTTTAGGAAATTGGACTGGAGAATTTGATGTATTAATGATGCAGTTGCGGACTGCCATTACGAGTGTGAATTCTACCCGGGTTGATGAAACTCTACTGCAGGATGTTTCTTCCTGGATCCTGTCGGCAGTTGGACACCTGAAAGAGAGGGCGGGAATGGGATCTCTTATGGAAATTTTGACCATAATCATCCTATTGTGCCTGTGGTGTATTTGCCGCATTAGGAGCCTCCATCACCGGAACATGACTATGCTGGTTCAGGCCTTCACTGCCATAGAATCAGGACAGTCCCCCTATGTGTGGCTTGCCACACTTAAAGAGTAAGCACAGGATGCGAGGCAAGCACACTGCAATTGGGAATCGCTTCCCGGCGCGAGCCCCAAGAAGAGCATGTCAGGGTGCATGTGGGTTGATGCCCAAAATCCCACCTCTGTAAAAAGGCATCGGACAGGTCTGGTAGTCCTTGGGAAAGGTACCGCGCAGGAGAAGACCAGTGCACGGTCCTGAACAACAATTTTTAGCAGAGCCCTGACCTCTACTCTTGCCTGCTGCTTAATAAATAAAAAAGCTGGAGCTGTGGGGAGCTGTGAGGGCCACGCCTTAAAGATGGCGCCTGTTTCCGCCTTCTGTCATCCCGATGGCCAGTGCACTCTGCGAAAAACAACTCCTTATATGTCTAAGTTTTGGCTTCTGGCTTGCTTCCGCGTAGTTGGCCCTATCGACATTTCCCACGTGTCTTTTCAGGATTGGCCAGGCGGAGGTCTTATAAGACCAGGGATAGTCCCGGGGGAGGAAACAGAAGGAAAAGGAAGAAGGAGAAAGGAAGAAGCTTGTTAAGGGTTCCTGAATAAACTACTTGGAGAAGAATCCTGTGTCGCGTCTTCCTTGCTGGTCGAGGTGGAAGCGACATTCCTGTGCCAGTACCAAGCTGTTTTGATAATTATAGCTCTGTAATAGAGTCTAAAGTTTGGAATTGAAATTCCTCCAGCGCTGTTCTTTCTGCTAAGAAGTGTTTTTGCTATCCGGGGTCTTTTATTTTTCCATATGAAATTTTGGATTGCCTCTTCTATTTCTTTAAAGAATGACATTGGGATATTGATGGGTATTGCATTGAATTTGTAGATAGCTCTTGGCAAGATTGTCATTTTCACAATGTTGATTCTTCCAATCCAGCAGCATGGGAGGTTTTTCCATTTCCTTAGTTCTGCTTTAATTTCCTTTTTTAGGGTTTTAAAGTTTTCATCGAAAAGGTCCTTTACATTATTAGTTAACCTAATTCCTAGGTACTTTATTTTCTTTGAGGCTATTGTGAAAGGAGTTTCTTTCCTGATTATTGCCTCGTTCCTCTCACTGTTGGCTTAAAGGAAGGCAGTTGATTTTTGAGGGTTGATTTTATAGCCTGCTACTCTTCCAAAGCTTTGAATCAGCTCAAGGAGCTTGGGAGTAGAGTCTATAGGATTCTTTAAATACAGAATCATGTCATCTGCAAAGAGGGATAGTTTTATTTCCTCTTTCCCTATTTCGATCCCCTTAATGCTTGCTTCTTGCCTTATTGCCCTGGCTAGGAATTCTAGTACTATGTTAAAGAGGAGTGGAGAGAGTGGGCATCCTTGCCTCATTCCTGATTTTAAAGGGAATGGGTTTAGATTTTCGCCATTAAGTGTAGTACTAGCAGTAGGTTTCTCATACACAGCCTTTTTTACATTGAGGAATATTCCATGGATTCCTAGTTTCTCCAGAGCTTTTAACATAAAGGGGTGTTGGATCTTGTCAAATGCCTTTTCTGCGTCTATTGAGACAATCATGTGATTTTTGTCCTTGATCCTGTTGATGTGTTGCGTATGTTGAACCAGCTTTGCCTCCCTGTGATGAATCCAGTTTGATCATAGTGTATAATTTTTTTGATGAGTTGTTGTAGACGGTTGGCCAGTATTTTGTTGAGAAGTTTTGCATCGATGTTCATCAAAGATATAGGTCTACAGTTCTCTTTCTTTGATGAATCTCTGTCTGGTTTGGGGATGAGGGTTATACTGGCTTCATAGAATGAGTTTGGTAAGGAACCTTCATTTTCAATTTCGTTGAAGTACTTGAGGAGTATTGGTGTGAGCTCTGCTTTGAAGACCTTATAGAATTCAGCTGTGAATCCATCTGGCCCTGGCCTTTTCTTAGGTGGAAGTTCTCTAATTGCCATTTCTATTTCAGAGCTTGAAATAGGCCTGTTGAGTTGGCTTAGTTCTTCTTGGTTCAATGTGGGTATGTTAATATTGGCTAGGAATTCATCCATTTCATCTAGATTCTCAAATTTGTTGACGTAAAGGTTTGAGAAGTATTCCCTCATGATATTCTGGATCTTGGTAATTTCTGTTGTGATATTACCATTTTTGTCTGTGATTTTATTTCGATATGCTCTCTTCTTTTTTTGGTAAATTTGCTAAGGGCTTGTCAATTTTGTTAATTCTTTCAAAGAACCAACTCCTTGTTTTGTTGAACTGAACACACATCTCCACCAATGAAAACTCTGCTTTGATTTTAATAATTTGCTTTCTTCTACTGGGATTAGGGTTGGTTTGTTGCTCTTTTTCCCGGAGCTTAAGGTGAGACATTAACTTGTTGGTTTGCGATTTTTCCAACTTGTTGTTGTAGGCACTCAGCACTATAAATTTTCCTCTGAGTACTGCCTTTGCTGTGTCCCAAAGGTGTTGGTATTTTGTGTCCTCCTTATTGTTAAATTTCATAAACTGTTGGATTTCTGTTCTAATCTCTTTGATGACCCATTGGTGATTCAACAATGTGTTGTTCAGTCTCCATGAGTTACAGAGTTTTTGTTGGTGGAGATGTGTGTTCAGTTCCAATTTGATGCCTTTGTGGCTGAAAGCGTGCAGGGAATAATTTCAGTGTTCCTGAATCTGTCCAGGTTTGTTTTATGGCCTAAGATATGGTCTATTTTGGAAAATGTTCCATGTGATGCTGAGAAAAACGTATATTGTGTTGTTTCTGGGTGGAATATTCTGCAGATGCCTGTTAGATCTAGTTGGTCTATATAGTTGTTCATTTCTAAGGTTTCTCTGTTGAGTTTTTGCCTTGTTGATCTGTCAATTGGTGAGAGCGGTGTGTTAAGTCACCAACAATCACTGTGTTTCGATTTATGTATGGTTTCAGAGGAAGTATAGTTTGCTTGATGAAGTTCGGAGATCCTGGTTTGGGTGCTTAGATATTTAGGATCGTTATGTCTTCCTGAAGGAAATATCCTTTTAGTAGTATGTAGTAACCTTCTTTGTCTTTTCTTACTAATTTTAGTTTGACGTCAATTTTATCTAATATGAGGATGGCAACTCCAGCCTGTTTATGGGGGCCGTTAGCTTGATAGAGTTTATTCCAGCCTCTCACTTTCAAAAGATGATTGTTTTTTGGGGTAAGATGTGTCTCTTGAAGATAGCAGAACAATGGCTCTTGCTTTTTGATCCAACTAGAAAGACTATGCCATTTAATTGGAGAGTTAAGTCCATTGATATTGAGAATTAGGATTGAGCGATATTTATTAGTTCCTACCATTTTTAAAAGCTTTTTTTAGGGCCTGTGTCTTGACAGTTCTTGTGGTCCTTAGATGGTATGATGTTTAGGTGCCATTTCTTTCCCTATATTCCATTTATTTTGGTTTTCTATGTGTAGAACATTTTTGAGAATTTTCTGTAGTGTTGGTTTGTTGCTACATATTTTTGCAGCTTTTTCCTTTAATGGAATGTTTTTATTGTTCCCTCAGTTATGAATGAAAGCTTCTCTGGGTACAGTATTCTTGGTTGGTAGTTGTTTGACTTAAGGGCATGACATATATGCTTCCAGTCACTTCTTGCTTGCATGGTCTCTACTGAGAAATCTGGGGTTATTCTTATTGGTTTGCCTTTATAGGTTATTGATGCCTTTTGCCTGGCTGCCTTTAGGATCCTTTGTTTGGTCTCTATTGATTTAGTTTGGATTACAGTGTGGCGGTGGGATGTTCTTTTCTGGTCAGGTCTGTTTGGGGTTCTAAAAGCTTCTTGTATGTGGATGGGCCTGCCCTTCCGGATATTTGGGAAATTCTCTGAGATGATTCCCTGAAGTATATTTCCAATACCATTGACCTCTTTCTCCAGACACTTCTCAATACCAATTAGCCTTAAATTAGGCTTCCTAATTGTATTTTGGACCTCCTGAATCGCTCTCTCATATTTCCTAGATTTGGACTGACTTATTTTCTGTTCTTTCTTTATAATAACTAAATTATCTTCAGCACTGGAAATTCTCACCTCTGCATTGTCCAACCTGCTATCAAAGTGATCTATGTTATTTTTCATTTACCTTGCCTCTAATTGCTCATTTTTGATGACTTGCATCTCTTCTTTTAGATCATGTATGGATTTCTTTAGCTCCTTGATTTCCATTTGAGTGGTTAGCTCAGTAGTTTATTTTCTTTGGACATTTGCTGGAGTTTGGTCACCTTTTTATTTGTGGATTCTATGAATTCATCCATCTTTCTTTGAACAAACTTTATTATGGCCTCCTTTATGGCTTTTTCTTTTTCACTTATCACCTTGTTCATGGTTTCCTCTTGTTTATCTATGGCTTCATCCATTATCTCTTTCTTTATATTTTCACATTTTTCATTAATGATGTTTATCAATTGCATTTGTGTAGCACTTGGAAGACTCTCCTCTAGGTTTGCCAGTGACTGTTCCATTGTCTGTTTGCATTCGGTGGGGGATGTTGTTTCTTGATTTGACATTTTTCTTGAGTTTCTTGTTCTGCCCATTTGAAAATGGGAGCAAGATTAATACTAAACACGATTATAGCTTTTCAGATATAACCAACCTATACCTCTGTAGCTGGCAGACACTAGAAGTTCACAATTTTGATTGGTGTTATCCCTCTTTCTTTTTGTGTACTTACAGACCAGTCTAATACAACCACTGATAAGCGACTTATACCCAAAACAATAAGCCTCTCAATCCAATCTCTATTGTCTTTAAGTCCCTCTGAGCCTAGTGAATTATTAAACACCTAGATATACAGTATTGCTCAACAGCCATCAAGTGTAGATCCATGCATTATAAGAGTTGAAAGAGGAACAGAGGACCAGAGATAGAAAAATAGAATGAGAGAGGGCAGGGGAGGTACAAGAGGATTAATGTAGGAGTGTAAGAATATTATAGTAATGTAGAAAAGGTATAGCGTAAGGATAACTGACCTAAGTTGGTACGTAGGTAGCGCATTTGAGTACAAATTTGGAAATTATTAGAATAAAACTTATGTGTTACTGCATGACTAGCTCTTAGCCCAACCAGTGGCCTCACAGTGGACCATTGGATGGATGCGAGCTTCAGTCTGAGCACGCTGGGCAAACATTTTCCTGTACTGCTTCCAGGAGCGGCCTCCAGCCAAGGGTCTGGGGTTTGAGAGTTTCCAGGGGCTCTCAGTAGGACCAGCAGGAGACAGCTCTGTTCCCAGGGGCGGGGTCCAGCTGAGGACATGGGCTCCAAGGGTGGAGCTGCGCCTTTCTGATTCTCAGAAGACAAGCTTGGCTGCTGGTGGGCCCTTCAGATCCCTGCTGTGTTTCCACTGCTTTGTTTGAAAGTCTGTGACTGTGGGGGGCTCCTCGGTGCTGTTGCTCAGGATTCCCAGCTGGAAGATGCCCCGCTCAAGAATTGAGGGGGGGCAGATGCTGGCTCCTATTTTCCCCGCACACGCTACCCGCTGTTGTAAGGCAGGGTCCTAGGGCCGTCTACTCTCCAGATCCAGTGGCCTGGGAGAGGAGCCTGGTGGGCTGGTGAGAGCTGGGACAGCTCCGCCTCCCCTGGTTGGGTGCTGTGTCTTAGCACTGCCCCCTGTCAATCTCCAGTCAATGGCCTGAGGGAGGGGGCTGTTGAGGGAAGGGACAGGATTCTAAATTCGTGCCCCTCTGCTCCTGCCAGTCTTTCTCGGGCGTGGTAGAGGGGGCTGAGTTAAGTTCTATTGCTTGGCACGAGCTCTGCTTTCCAGATGTGTTTGGGGACCAGCTGTGTTACCCACGCCTCTGCGATCCATCTGCGGGTGTTCCACGGTGTTGGGGAGTCTTTCACTCCCCTTGGGTCTCCTCTGCCGCCTATGGTCCGCGTCTGGGTTCCGCTGCTTGCTGTTCTGGTTCTGTGTCTGGGTTCTGCTGCTTCCGCACCTTGCTGTCCTGGTCCTGTGCTGGTATCTGCAGCGGTGGGGGCTGCCCAGCCAGGCGTCCTCTGCTGCCACTTTTCACGGCTTGGAACCAGTAGCAAGGGGTTGGGGAGGGGTCCTCACGTTCCAAACTCTTTGAGAAAGTTGGATGTAAGCTTTATCTGGATTTCTTTTCCAGTTTGAGTCCTTCTCCATTGCTTTTTGAGTTTGTTGTTGTGGATTTCTTAAGATAATTGGCTCATGGGACTCCCTGGTTCTCTCTTTTTGTGAGATAGTGCTAGGCAGCGTCCCTATTGTCTTGGCGCCATCTTCCATCCCCTGTGTCTTGCTCATTTTAAGCAGCACACACTCATCAATGCCTCTTCTGACTTACAAAAATCACTATCTTTACTCATGTAAGCCAGTCCCTCAATAAAGAAGCAGCATTCTATGTCAATGCATGTTTAAACAAGTGATACAATATAACTTGTGAAACACTTTTATAAAGAAAAAGTCATGACAAATGTTTCAAATCAATTTTTGATTGCCCAGGTATAATGGTATTTGAAGTACAATTTGATGTTTGGGTATGTGTATACATTGTGCATTGATTTAATTGATCATTGATTAGCAGTTAGTTCATCAACTTAAACATTCACCAAGTTCTTATAATCAGAGAATTTTTTTCTTCTGGAATGGAGATATTAAAAAACTTATTTCAACTTACCTGTTAACAGAGCAACATACATTTTAATTTAATATTCAGAAAAGTAATCTCTTATTGATAATGTCAATTTCATAATAATTTCACAGTATCCTTGTTCCACCCACTGAAAATAGAATGGAATCATGATTATTTAGGAAATATTTTAGTAAATATAAAGGTAAATATAATAAAGATTTTGTGCTCCTGTTTGGGAAGGTTTGGACATTAATATTTTTTATGTTGTTTGATCTCACAGTGTTATTTCTAACTGAGTTTAAATAAAACCACACAGAAAAATAAAAATAGGAAAACATCTCAATAAGTAGAACACATTTAAGATAATTATGAAACTATGTAACAGTCACAGTTACATAGTGACAAATATTACTTTAATATTTACCAGATTAACTGGAAGAGTGCCTTCCATATGCCATGCGGACATAACGAGAGTCAGAAATTCATATGTATTAAAATATATTTTTATTCATGGAAATGTGTATGGAAGGGAGGAGTTAGATTGGGAAGGATGATGAACTGTGACCGAAGTGGTGACTTAAATCAAGATGCTTTGTACTTATGAACTGTCATGTTTAATGGTAACCTTTTTGCAGGACTACTTATAAAATACTCAAAAGAGAATTGAAAACAAGAAATGTGTATGGAGTTCTCATTTGTGCATACTCTCATCTCTTTCCATGGGGTCTTTGTATTTTGTGAATAAATAGAATTGAGTCTACCCTCGCTTCTAATCTCATATGAAATTAGAATAGATCACATGGAATTCAAAATATTCATATGAAATAGAGAGGGAGAGGAACGCTGGGAAATGTCCTTCCTGAAGAGACTGAGATGAGAGGAGTTCACAGCTGATGACCCAGTGAGGTCATGGCCAAATTCTCAGAATATATCCAGGAAGGCATTGCCCAGCACCATTGTCATCCCTGTCTCCTCTTAGTCAACAACTTACAACCGTACCTGTGAGCAAAATGGAGGAGAATGGAAAAATGAAGAGGCAGGACTTGACTGTCAGCAGGCCAGGACTGTTTAATGAGCAACAGTGAGGGCCACAAACCTTCCCGAAGGAATGGAGATTGTGCTGGGGACTAGATTTTGGGGTAGGCTTCCATAGGGATAGTTTACTTTCTTCTTTCCCTATGTGGATCCCTTTGATGTCCTTTTATTGCCTTATTGCTCTGGCTAAGGGTTCCAGCACTGTATTGTATTTTGTCAAATGCCTTCCCCGCATCCAGAGAAATTATCATATGATTCTTATCCTTAGCTGTATTGATGTGATGTATTACATTGATTGATTTGTGAATGTTAAACCAGCCTTGCATCTGTGGGATGGAGCCTACTTGATCATAGTGTATGATTTTTTAAAATTGTTTCTGGATTCTGTTGGCCAATATTTTATTGAGGAGTTTGCGTCTGTGTTCATTAGAGAGATAGGTCTGTAGTTTTCTTTTTTTGTTGGGTCCTTCCCTGGTTTGGGGATGAGAGTAATATTAGCTTCATAAAATGAGTTTGGTATTGCTCCTTCTTTTTCTGTTTCACCCGCTGTTGTAAGGCAGAGTCTCAGCACCCCCCACTCTCCAGACCCAGTGGCCTGGGCTTGTGAGCTGGGACACCTCCATCCCCTTTGGTGGGTAGGTTTCTATAGGGCTTAACAAGGAAGCAAAGTTAGAAAATGGGTTCTGGTCTCGTGGGGCTGAGGGTGATGTTCACGCTCAGGCCCACAGTGAAATGTTCCACCGGTTTTGAGGGGCTATTACCACCTGGGGACAGAGAGTGGTTTCAGCCCAGGTAGGAATTGCCTAGGTATGTGCTCCAGCTTGTTGGTGTGATCTTGGTGTCTTGCTTGACCCTGGGGAATTAAGGCAGGACTCAATCCCTTCAATAGCATGGGTTTCAGTCAGTTTCAGTCCAAGGAAAAAGAAGTATTTGCATGAAATACGTAAGGTCATTTCACAAACAGGAATATTCTTGATATAAAATGGAAGCAAACACAACTAAACATGGATGAGATATTATTTTCTTTCCTACTCCGAATGTGTCTAGAATTCAGAATCAACAGCATCCTTGAGAGCATGTTATAAATACAAATTTACAAAATTATCTCAGATATGAATCTGTATTTCAGCAAGTTAACAAGTGATCACTGTAAGGATTAGCAAGCTGTTTTTGGTAGATTAGTATCACAGATAGAGAAATGGTTTTTCCTTCACAATTAGATCATTTAAGAGCATTTCTATTATTTAATCCACCCACACACACATACACACAAACACATAAAGCACAGCAGGCAACAGTCCCTTTTTAGAACGAACTAACTGACTTAAATCTGAATAAAAATGAGTTTTGTTTAACTCACAGTTTTAGATGCAGAAATTCCTAGATGCAATATCCTTATGTGTCTGTACTCAGATCAGGTCTGAATTGTTTTTGTCACAATAGAAAGAGAACTATCTGCAAGCTGAGGTGGCCAAACATATGGTTGTTTTCATTTTATAATGAAATATTTACGATGAGAACTGATTTACTCCATAAGAGCAGCTTTAACCCTCCAGAGGGAAGCACCTCAAATGACTTAATCACTTCCCCAAAGTCTCCTCATCCAATGGCAAATTTTGTCCATTGGGTATCAGTACCAGGCTCCTTCTCCAGGTGTTCTTTCTTCTCAGGTGAAATAAAGACTAAAATCCCTGACAGAAGGGCTGGATGTAGCTCAGTGGCAAAGTGCTTGTTTAGCAAGTGCAACATCCTAGGTTCGATCCCAGCACCAAAAGAGAAAAGACAAAAAAAAATCTCTGACATAAATAAGCAGAGAATGGCTAAATTACACTGGGACTGGAGACATTTAGAAATTTTATGTTAACTTAAGATAATCTGAATTATGTATATTTTTATTCTCATTATTTTTTGCTAGTCTTAGGGCTTGAACTCCAAAATTATCTTGCACTTTTCTTGTTTTTAATAAATCAATTATTTCTGCAATACTCATTGGTTTTAGTTTATGAGAGACTAGATTGAAGAACCATTAAGTGACAGTGCTATCTGTTATCAAAGCTAGAGCATCATTATTCTAGGATTGGAAAAATTATTCATCCATGCATCCTTTCATTTATTAATATATATGTATGTATAAATCTGCACATAATTGCATATAGATACATATGTGAATTTTTGGTGATTTCTCTACTTGCATTCTCCAAAATAGCTTTGTTTTAAATGAATTATTGGACACAATTTTCTTGTAGATTGATTACAATTCTTTTCATCAGCCATGTTGCTAAATGTCTCTACAAAAAGGTTTATGGAATTTTTCCCCTCAGGGTATATTCAATAAGGAATATATGTGAGAGAAATCCAGGAGTGCTGCTGTGTTATTCTCTTTTTTTTGCCAGTCCTGGGCTTGGGCTCAGGGCCTGTGCACTGTCCTTGGACTTTCTCAAAGCTTAGGACTCTACCACTTGAGCCTCAGCACCACTTCCAGGTTTTTTCAATATATGTGGTACCGAGGAATTGAACCCGGGTCTTTGTGCATGATAGGCGAGCATTCTACCACTAGGCCAAACTCCCAGCCCCCTGTGTTATCCTCTTAATG
This sequence comes from Megascapheus bottae, assembly GCF_031878675.1. Classification (NCBI taxonomy): domain Eukaryota; kingdom Metazoa; phylum Chordata; class Mammalia; order Rodentia; family Geomyidae; genus Megascapheus; species Megascapheus bottae. The sequence goes on from NC_143515.1 coordinate 20,293,335, forward strand.
GAGGCCCAGGTTTGAATCACTGATGATTCCATTTCAATTCTAGATTAAGGTGATGGCTGTTGGATTTCTCTGCTACCTGGTTGTTCTTTCCCCTTTGAAATTGTGAGAATCTGTGGTTTTGGTAGTTCATGAATATTGCATCCCTCATCAAAATATCATTTCTAAGCCAAAGATTTATAATTTATTTAATGGAGTATATTAATTTTTCTCTCCACATTTTCCT